>NC_064920.1:541478074-542916287 GCF_023897955.1 Schistocerca gregaria | reverse complement strand
ACACTAGATCGCGTGTTAGAAGAGAGCGAGAAAGAGAGCGAGAAAGAGAGCTGAGAAAGAGAGCGAGAAAAGGAGAGCGAAGCAAAGAGAGCGAGAAAGAGAGCGAGAGAAGCGAGAAAGAGCGAGAAAGAGAGCGGAGAAGAGAGAGCGAGAAAAGAGAGCGAGAGAGAGAGAGCGAGAAAGGAGAGCGAGAAAGAGAGCGGAGAAAGAGAGCGAGAAAGAGAGCGAGAAAGAGAGCGAGAAAGAGAGCGAGAAAGAGAGCGAGAAAGAGAGCGAGAAAGAGAGCGAGAAAGAGAGCGAGAAAGAGAGCGAGAAAGAGAGCGAGAAAGAGAGCGAGAAAGAGAGCGAGAAAGAGAGCGAGAAAGAGAGCGAGAAAGAGAGCGAGAGAAGAGAGAGAGCGAGAAAGAGAGCGAGAAAGAGAGCGAGAAAAGAGAGCGAGAAAGAGAGCGAGAAAGAGAGCGAGAAAGAGAGCGAGAAAGAGAGCGAGAAAGAGAGCGAGAAAGAGAGCGAGAAAGAGAGCGAGAAAGAGAGCGAGAAAGAGAGCGAGAAAGAGAGCGAGAAAGAGAGCGAGAAAGAGAGCGAGAAAGAGAGCGAGAAAGAGAGCGAGAAAGAGAGCGAGAAAGAGAGCGAGAAAGAGAGCGAGAAAGAGAGCGAGAAAGAGAGCGAGAAAGAGAGCGAGAAAGAGAGCGAGAAAGAGAGCGAGAAAGAGAGCGAGAAAGAGAGCGAGAAAGAGAGCGAGAAAGAGAGCGAGAAAGAGAGCGAGAAAGAGAGCGAGAAAGAGAGCGAGAAAGAGAGCGAGAAAGAGAGCGAGAAAGAGAGCGAGAAAGAGAGCGAGAAAGAGAGCGAGAAAGAGAGCGAGAAAGAGAGCGAGAAAGAGAGCGAGAAAGAGAGCGAGAAAGAGAGCGAGAAAGAGAGCGAGAAAGAGAGCGAGAAAGAGAGCGAGAAAGAGAGCGAGAAAGAGAGCGAGAAAGAGAGCGAGAAAGAGAGCGAGAAAGAGAGCGAGAAAGAGAGCGAGAAAGAGAGCGAGAAAGAGAGCGAGAAAGAGAGCGAGAAAGAGAGCGAGAAAGAGAGCGAGAAAGAGAGCGAGAAAGAGAGCGAGAAAGAGAGCGAGAAAGAGAGCGAGAAAGAGAGCGAGAAAGAGAGCGAGAAAGAGAGCGAGAAAGAGAGCGAGAAAGAGAGCGAGAAAGAGAGCGAGAAAGAGAGCGAGAAAGAGAGCGAGAAAGAGAGCGAGAAAGAGAGCGAGAAAGAGAGCGAGAAAGAGAGCGAGAAAGAGAGCGAGAAAGAGAGCGAGAAAGAGAGCGAGAAAGAGAGCGAGAAAGGAGAGCGAGAAAACGAGAGCGAGAAAGAGAGCGAGAAAGAGAGCGAGAAAGAGAGCGAGAAAGAGAGCGAGAAAGAGAGCGAGAAAGAGAGCGAGAAAGAGAGCGAGAAAGAGAGCGAGAAAGAGAGCGAGAAAGAGAGCGAGAAAGAGAGCGAGAAAGAGAGCGAGAAAGAGGAGCGAGAAAGAGAGCGAGAAAGAGAGCGAGAAAGAGAGCGAGAAAGAGAGCGAGAAAGAGAGCGAGAAAGAGAGCGAGAAAGAGAGCGAGAAAGAGAGCGAGAAAGAGAGCGAGAAAGAGAGCGAGAAAGAGAGCGAGAAAGAGAGCGAGAAAGAGAGCGAGAAAGAGAGCGAGAAAGAGAGCGAGAAAGAGAGCGAGAAAGAGAGCGAGAAAGAGAGCGAGAAAGAGAGCGAGAAAGAGAGCGAGAAAGAGAGCGAGAAAGAGAGCGAGAAAGAGAGCGAGAAAGAGAGCGAGAAAGAGAGCGAGAAAGAGAGCGAGAAAGAGAGCGAGAAAGAGAGCGAGAAAGAGAGCGAGAAAGAGAGCGAGAAAGAGAGCGAGAAAGAGAGCGAGAAAGAGAGCGAGAAAGAGAGCGAGAAAGAGAGCGAGAAAGAGAGCGAGAAAGAGAGCGAGAAAGAGAGCGAGAAAGAGAGCGAGAGAAAGAGAGCGAGAAAGAGAGCGAGAAAGAGAGCGAGAAAGAGAGCGAGAAAGAGAGCGAGAAAGAGAGCGAGAAAGAGAGCGAGAAAGAGAGCGAGAAAGAGAGCGAGAAAGAGAGCGAGAAAGAGAGCGAGAAAGAGAGCGAGAAAGAGAGCGAGAAAGAGAGCGAGAAAGAGAGCGAGAAAGAGAGCGAGAAAGAGAGCGAGAAAGAGAGCGAGAAAGAGAGCGAGAAAGAGAGCGAGAAAGAGAGCGAGAAAGAGAGCGAGAAAGAGAGCGAGAAAGAGAGCGAGAAAGAGAGCGAGAAAGAGAGCGAGAAAGAGAGCGAGAAAGAGAGCGAGAAAGAGAGCGAGAAAGAGAGCGAGAAAGAGAGCGAGAAAGAGAGCGAGAAAGAGAGCGAGAAAGAGAGCGAGAAAGAGAGCGAGAAAGAGAGCGAGAAAGAGAGCGAGAAAGAGAGCGAGAAAGAGAGCGAGAAAGAGAGCGAGAAAGAGAGCGAGAAAGAGAGCGAGAAAGAGAGCGAGAAAGAGAGCGAGAAAGAGAGCGAGAAAGAGAGCGAGAAAGAGAGCGAGAAAGAGAGCGAGAAAGAGAGCGAGAAAGAGAGCGAGAAAGAGAGCGAGAAAGAGAGCGAGAAAGAGAGCGAGAAAGAGAGCGAGAAAGAGAGCGAGAAAGAGAGCGAGAAAGAGAGCGAGAAAGAGAGCGAGAAAGAGAGCGAGAAAGAGAGCGAGAAAGAGAGCGAGAAAGAGAGCGAGAAAGAGAGCGAGAAAGAGAGCGAGAAAGAGAGCGAGAAAGAGAGCGAGAAAGAGAGCGAGAAAGAGAGCGAGAAAGAGAGCGAGAAAGAGAGCGAGAAAGAGAGCGAGAAAGAGAGCGAGAAAGAGAGCGAGAAAGAGAGCGAGAAAGAGAGCGAGAAAGAGAGCGAGAAAGAGAGCGAGAAAGAGAGCGAGAAAGAGAGCGAGAAAGAGAGCGAGAAAGAGAGCGAGAAAGAGAGCGAGAAAGAGAGCGAGAAAGAGAGCGAGAAAGAGAGCGAGAAAGAGAGCGAGAAAGAGAGCGAGAAAGAGAGCGAGAAAGAGAGCGAGAAAGAGAGCGAGAAAGAGAGCGAGAAAGAGAGCGAGAAAGAGAGCGAGAAAGAGAGCGAGAAAGAGAGCGAGAAAGAGAGCGAGAAAGAGAGCGAGAAAGAGAGCGAGAAAGAGAGCGAGAAAGAGAGCGAGAAAGAGAGCGAGAAAGAGAGCGAGAAAGAGAGCGAGAAAGAGAGCGAGAAAGAGAGCGAGAAAGAGAGCGAGAAAGAGAGCGAGAAAGAGAGCGAGAAAGAGAGCGAGAAAGAGAGCGAGAAAGAGAGCGAGAAAGAGAGCGAGAAAGAGAGCGAGAAAGAGAGCGAGAAAGAGAGCGAGAAAGAGAGCGAGAAAGAGAGCGAGAAAGAGAGCGAGAAAGAGAGCGAGAAAGAGAGCGAGAAAGAGAGCGAGAAAGAGAGCGAGAAAGAGAGCGAGAAAGAGAGCGAGAAAGAGAGCGAGAAAGAGAGCGAGAAAGAGAGCGAGAAAGAGAGCGAGAAAGAGAGCGAGAAAGAGAGCGAGAAAGAGAGCGAGAAAGAGAGCGAGAAAGAGAGCGAGAAAGAGAGCGAGAAAGAGAGCGAGAAAGAGAGCGAGAAAGAGAGCGAGAAAGAGAGCGAGAAAGAGAGCGAGAAAGAGAGCGAGAAAGAGAGCGAGAAAGACAGCGAGAAAGAGAGCGAGAAAGACAGCGAGAAAGAGAGCGAGAAAGAGAGCGAGAAAGAGAGCGAGAAAGAGAGCGAGAAAGAGAGCGAGAAAGAGAGCGAGAAAGAGAGCGAGAAAGAGAGCGAGAAAGAGAGCGAGAAAGAGAGCGAGAAAGAGAGCGAGAAAGAGAGCGAGAAAGAGAGCGAGAAAGAGAGAGAGAAAGAGAGAGAAAGAGAGAGAAAGAGAGAGAAAGAGAGAGAAAGAGAGAGAAAGAGAGAGAAAGAGAGAGAAAGAGAGGAGTGGTTTACAATCAAATGAGTGAGTCATTTTTTCCCCTTGCAGAAGATGGTAGATGGCTGATGCCTTGATGGATGGTAAGCATGGACACTGGGGATGACAAAGGTAATAGCGACACAGAAATTGGAACAAATATTTTGAACTGCGTCCATGTCCCCATCCCCAGATGATCCATTGTGAATTCTGACGTCATCTAAGACATCATAGTTGATCGATTGGTTTGGGGGATTAAAGGGACCAGACTGCTATGGTCATCGGTCCATAAGACAGCATGAATCCCGATCTTTGATTCTAAATTTAGATGCACTCAGGCTAGTATCTGTAGGGTGATGCGTCAGAAACACTGTTACCCTGCTAATAGTAAGTGATTTACTGTGTTAGGATGTCACATGTAAATAACATACTAGCAGAGACTACTTCTGAAGTGCCCTGATACATATGAAATATTTCATGTCAAGCTTTGACTATGAGAATTTTTTATGAAGCAGGAAATTGATCAGTGGAGGCTACTTAATACATCACACCATGCATGATACAGTAGAATAATAATAAAAAATAACATCAAAATGCTCCCAAACATGTCCAAGAAAATAGACTCCAACTGTAACAAAATGCTTCCCTAACTCCTAACTACGGCCTCCATCATCACCGCACGAGCATTCCATACTTTACAGTGCTAGATGACTGACATTTCCATCAGTGCAATTGTGTGTTATATCAAGGTAGTCAAGTTGGAAATTGTCCATTACGTACCTTAAGATTCCTGAAAATCTACATCGGCATCTACATAGTCCGCAAGCCATCGCCCGGTGCGTGGCGGAGGGTACCATGTACCATTACTAGTATTTCCCTCCCCTCTTCAACATGCAAATCGAGCGAGGGAAAGACGACTATCTATATGAGCCCTAATTCCTCACATCTTATCTTCTCACTCCTTGAGCACAACGCATGTTGGTGACAGGAGGTCCGTTCCGCAGTCAGCTTCAAATGCTGACTCTCTAAATTTTCTTCATAGTATTCCTCGAAAAGAACCTCGCTTTCCCTCCATGGATTCCCATTTGAGTTCCCGAAGCATCTCCGGAACACTTGTGTGTTGATCAAACTTACCAGTAACAAATCTATCAGTCCACCTCTGAATTGCTTCGATGTCTCCCTTCATCCTGACCTGGTACGGATCCCAAACACTCGAGCAGTACTTAAGAACAGGTCGCACGAGCGCCCTATATGCGGTCTCCTTTACACGTGAACCACACTTCCCTAAAATTCTCCGAATTAGACCATTCACCTTCCCTTCCACATTTCTCGCACGCTCGCTCCATTTGATATTGGTTTGCAATGTTGCTCCCAGGTATTTTAACGATATGACTGTCTCCGAACATTACAGGTTTGCACTTCCTACCCATCCGCATTAACTTACATTTTTTCCACATTCAGAGCTGGCTGCCATTCATCACACTAATTAGAAATTTTGTGTAAGTCGTCTTGCGTCTTCCTACAGGCAATCAACTTCGACATCTTACAGTACATCACGGCAAACAACAGCAGATTGCTGTCCACCAAATCATTTATGTGCATAGGAAACAACATTCCTCTGAGGCACTGCTGACGATACCATAGCCCCTGATGAACACTCACCATCTAGCACAACATATTGGGTTCTGTCAGTTAAAAAGTCTTCGGGCCACTCACGTATCTGTGAACTTACTCCATATGCTCGTACCTTCGTTAAAAACCTGCAATGGGGCACCGTGTCAAATGCTTTCCGCAAATCTAGAAATATGGACCCAGCCTGTTGACCTTCATCCATAGTTCGCAATATATCATGTGAGAAAAGGGCAACATGAGTTTCGCACGAGCGATACTTTCTAAAACGTTGCTGATTCATGGCTCTCAGTATAAAGAAAGTATTATATCCGAATTGAGAATATGTTCAAGGATCCTGCAGCAAACCTAAGTTGGGGATAGTGGACTGTAATTGTACGGGTCCGTTGTTACACGTTTCTCCAGTCGCTTGGAACTTTATGCTGCGCGAGAGATTCACGATAAAGGCAAGATAAGTAAGGCGCCAGTGCCGTAGAGTACTCGTCGTGAAACCTAATTGGCTTTCCATCCGCACCTGGTGATTTGTTTTCAAGTCGTTCAGTTGTTCCTCTGCGCTACAGCTGCTTAATACTATGAATCTAAACTTGACATATGCTTGCTGCAGATCCTTACTGCTACGTATTTTTACTGTATTTAATGGCTGAAATGGCTCTAAGCAATATGGGACTTAACATCTGAGGTCATCAGTCCCCTAGACTTAGAACTACTTAAACCTAACCAACCTAAGGATATCACACACATCCATGGCCGAGGCAGGATTCGAACCTGCGACCGTAGCAGCAGTGTGGTTCCGGAGTGAAGCGCCTAGAACCGCTCTGCCACAGCGGCCGGCTCTAGTCAATGTCTCTGGCGACAGTGTCTAGGATTTCTAGTCCTATTTATGTTTGCTTGTTAGATTTATTTACGGTCAGGTTTCTCTCTAGTTCGCTACCAGACTCTTGCAGACAACTTCATCACCTACGAACATCCTACAGCCAAACAAATATCCCGCCAGCCGGTGTACAGTGTATAGCGGTAGGTGCATTGTAGCAGTGTTATTGATTAAATTCTCACCCCAATCTCAAGCACAGAGTAAGAAACGATTGTCATTATACCCCTCCCTCCCCCCCCCCCCCCCCTACATATGTAATTCAGTAACACTGTCATTGCTTGAGGCTTGAAAATTGCAGTTATTTCTGCTGAAATCCGATCTAACTGACATGAAGCATAATCTGACAGCGCTACTTTTGTGTCAACAAATTGTGTGTTTTCATATATTAACACTAGATTGAACTCTAGATCTCATTACAAATCATTTAATAACATATTTAACGTTGCAGTGAGTAATACCACATTCATTGGCGCATTATAGTGGTGTAAGTGTCGCTGATAGTGGAAACTCTAAACTGGAAACAATTGTATGGATCATGGAACTTGTCTGGAAAAAGTTCTGTATGTTACTCCGATCTACTTTTTATGGCTAGTAACCCTGTACGTAACGGGTAAGTGGTGGGTAGAAATCTGCTATAAATGTTAGATGTCCTATAAACTACATAAAATACAATTTGTGTGAGAAATCATTTAAAAATGCAGTGCTAACCGGACATTAGATCACATTTTGTTTTTATGAAGGCTGGAGTTTAACGTTTCGTTTACACTGACGTCAAGCTTTCATCACAACAAGGCGCACCTACAGTGAAAATCGGTGTTAGTTATAACAGTATCACCCACCAAAAGAGTGTGGGTCACTGCGGTACAGCCGGCTCAGAATCCTTGCTTATGAATTTACGATATATAGTGCATTTTCCTGTACGAACATCCTTACAAGTATCAGAAACGAGTTAGAAATGCCCTGGAAACGTTTGATGTACATGTCAGTCGCTTATGTATTTTGAAATTTGAAATGTTCACAGTCCAAATCTAAAGGGCTACTCTGATAGCAGAAGCGGATGGAAGATTTCTTGGAATCATTATCAAACCGTTTATCACCATCACCAGTATTCGAAAACAATGAGTTTGGGAACCCTCGGGTTTCAAATTTTTGTGGTTATGAGCCTACAGAAGATACGGGAATATTTTAATGTGATAATTCAATTGACAGTACTGCCATAAGTTAAAACCACATCTACTAATTTCCCCCTGTTCTGCTACCTATCCTGTCTCACCTTCGAGGAACGCATTTCACTGCAGACGCATTCTCTGATATTTCGAGGGTACTGTACGGAGTATCAACGAGTTGATGCAGACAGCTAAAGGGCTGTACTGCTAGTGCAGTCAGCTGTTCAGTTTTAGAACGCGTCTTATGCAACGTCTTGAGACTGAATAACGACATGTATTCCATAAACAATGATTACGCGGAATTGAGCTCGCGCTGTTCAGCCACAAGACTCAGAAGGCGGTAGATACATCAATCTAGTATTGCTCTACTGATTTTACTCTGCCATATGAACCCAATGGCGTTAAATCATCATCAGCATGCGACTTCTCATGCTTTTCCGACCGATCTGTCGAAAATGCACTTCTCGGGTATTCGCACGGTATTTCACTGATGCAGCTGCTCGGCATCTTCAGGTGATAGTTGCTGCCGTCACTGCTGCATGGCGCGACTGGTGATAATCGTGCGACGGCGTAGAAATGTATCAGGCCGGGAGCAGGGAAGACGCGAGCGCGGGAAGACGCTGGCGGAGGAAAGCGGCGCTCCTAGTGACCCCTGCTGTGAGTCGCAGAAACGCCTTCCGTGAGTGCCCTGTGGGCAATGACTGCGGTGCCGGACGTTCCTGTGGCCAAAAGCTGAATTAAATCTCAGCAGTGCATTGCGTCGCGTCGCGTGATGAGTAGGAAGTTCTCGTTTTCCCCACTTTAATGTAATGGCAGCCAGTGCTGGATTCCAGGTGGTGCTTAGTTGAAAACCTGCGCCCCTGTTGATAAAATTGTCCGCCTTAACGGATATGTGTGGCCGCCTCAACAACAGTCCCAGAAAGATGACGCTGGGGATAAAATTTAAGTCTTTTCGTAAAACTTACGATTCCCTGTGTCCAAGCAATGCTGTGCTACTGCTGATTCATCAGGTTGCCCCAGGGGTGAATGACGATAGGGTTCGACGCGACGTTCTTGCCCGGTTCCGCATGTCTGCCCAGTATAAGATCTTCCACGTCGGCATGGGGCCTTATGCACAGCACGTTTCCTGAGGCCAAGGTCGTCTTTGACCGAGCACAATAAATTCCTCAATTTTGCTGGTGGCCGAAAAACACATTTGATGTACCTTTTTAGGATTCTTTCTATTCTTCAAGGCGTCTCGCTAAAATAGGGCAAGAACGCCGTTGCAGTGGGTGCCTTCAAATCTTCGTTTGCATCCCTGCTTCGAATTTGCTTAGCACGGAACGCTTGTTCGCAACCAGAAGACAGTACCATAAAGCATCTGCTGCATATGTTGAATGTCCTGCGTCCTTTGTTATAGCCTATAGCGGCTAACTTAACAAGTTGTTTGATGCAAAGTACAGGCGAAGTGAATGTAAACTTATTGTTAGATTTGCTAGAAGGATTCTGGCATGTACTGTAAGGGAAAAAAATGACAGGACACTAGTACCATGAATTTCAGAGTACATGACAAATCAGAAACACTATGCTAGGGTCATAACAGTTATCTACCCCACAGCTTTTGCGGAACGATAATCACGGCACTGTAATGTGACTACGGTACCTGTTTCATTCGCTCGATGATGCACGATAATGCGGATGCAGTGAACGATGTCTGCCGGCGTCTCGTGCACTAGTGGAGGTGGCTGCAAGCGTTCGGCACGCTATCGCGGCAGGTCTCGCGTCTGCACATGGCTGGAAGTAGTCTGCTGACGTCTCCTACTGGTTTTTAAATACATCAATTCCTGCCTTACTGTACACATGACGAAACACCGGCAGCTATAATGCTGGACTTTGCGGCAGTCGACGCAACTCGACATCTTTTTTTTTTTTGTTTTTTTTATGAATAGACGTTCCCGCCCTATACTATCCTACAACATACTGAGTTACATCACTAGCACCAGTATTCCTCAAAAGTTTGTGGGGAACTTGCGTTTCTTGGTTTTATGTTTTGGCTTTCTTTAAAGACAAAGAGAAAAGACGAAGCGGTAGCCCTGCCTGCGCCTACCGTTATGTATTTTTGATTTTCAAATCTTATAAAACGTAACATGTTTTTCCTGTTCCTCGGTAAGAGGAAGGACTCGCTGCTAATGAACGACGGTAGACCCACCTTATTTTAGAGCGTACAGTGTTGTATGGCTCGTCAATGAGATAGTACCTCGTGTTCCTGCTGCTAATAAGGCTAGTACACCGTTCGTTTGTTGCACATTTTTACGAGCTTCCAACAGGACCGTCTTATTTATTTACAGATAAATGTGTAGTTACTAGATTATTTTTGTAATTTCTTGCTTTTTCTAGTGCTTATTAGGCACAAACTTATTTTAATAACAGTGTAGCACACCGTATCGCCGTTGCTATCGACCCTTATATCCACACTCGTATCGCATAGGCTTTTGTTTGTTTTGTTTAGTGCAGCTCAGTGTCGTTTAGGCACTTCGAATTCCTGCTGATAATAAGCCGAGAGAACCGTTCGTTTATTCTGTATTTTTACGAGCTTCAAACGGGAGCGACTGCAGTAATAGATAGGAGCTGTGATTGCTGTGTACAGATGCGAGCTGAGTTGGCGACCCTTCGCTCACAGATTCCGTCACACAGCTTGAGGTTGCTGCCAAGGGGCATCACTGGGGGGGGGGGGGGGGGGGGAGGGGGGGGAGGGGGGGGAGGGGGGGGGTCGGACGCGGGGACGCGAGAGACGTCGAGCACGTCTCACGTGTCCCCCGTTCGGTCCACTGCTGTGGTCGCCCCGGGTACTGCCTGCACTCAGGTTGACTCCTCACCCATGGTCGAGTGGGCGATCATTCCAAAGTCTGGCAGGCAGCGAAAACTTCCGAGGGGGCCGATCGTAGGGCCTCCCCAGTTCGTTTGAAGAACAGGTTTCGGGCGTTACCTGTGGGTGACGGTGTCCGAGTCAGATGCAGTCGTCCACCCTGTTCCAGAGGAAGCTTCTCGGCCCACATGGTCTGGACATTCACAGAGGATGGGTTGGCTGGTAGTTGGGAGCTCCAATATTAGGCACATAGTGGGTCTCTTAGAAACATAGCTGCCAAGGAGGGAAAGAAGCCAGTGCGCACTCCATGTGCATACTGGAGGGAGTCATTTCGGATGTGGAAAGGCTGCTTCCGGATGCCATGAAGAGTACAGGGTGAAGCCAACTGCAGGTGGTGGTTCATGTCGGTACCAATGACATATGTCGCTTTGGGTTGGACGAGATTCTCTCTGGTTTTGGGCGGCTAGCGGAAATGGTAAAGACTGCCAGTCTAGCTTGTGAGATTAAGGCGGAGCTCACCATCTGCAGCATCGTCGATAGAACTGGCTGTGGTTCTTTGGTGAAGAGCCGAGTGGAGGGTCTGAATCAGAGGCTCAGGCTGTTCTGTGACTGTAGGCTGCAGATTCCTTGACTTGCGCCATCGGGTGGTGGGTTTCCTGGTTCCGCTTAATAGGTCAGGGGTCCACTATACACAGGAGACGGTTATACGGGTAGCGGGAGCCGTGTGGAAGGAACTGGGCGGTTTTTTATGTTAGAGGACCTCGGGAACCACAGAAATGGCGTCCATCTAAAAGGAGACATGTAAAACACAGTTAGTTGTAGAAACGATCGGTATTCTAGTTGTAAATTGTCTTAGCTGTGTTGGGAAAGAACCAGAGCTCCAAGCCCTAATAGAAAGCACTGGAGTTTAAATAGTTATAGACACAGAAAGCCTGATAAAGCCGGAAATACGTTCAGCACAAATTTTTACAAATGATCTAACAGTGTTCAGAAAGGATAGATTAAATACAATTTATGGTGGAGTTGTTATTGCTGCCAGGCGTAGTATGCCTTTTTGTGAAATTGAAGTAGATAGTTCTTGCGAAATAGTATAGGTAGAGGTTATACTTGACAATTTGACCATCAGACTAAACTATTAATTGAGTCGTTTACCGACGCCCCGCCCCCCCCCCCCTCCCGACCATAAGATATAGTTGCTGAACAGTTCAAAGAAAACTTTAGTCTCATTTCACATAGATACCGCACTCCTACAATTATAGTCGGGGGTGACTTTAATCTATCTTCGATATGTTGGACAAATAAACGTTTAAAGTCAGCGGCAGGCATAAAACGTCACCCGAAATTTTACTGAATGCTTTCTCAGAAAATTATTTTGAACAATTAGTTCATGAGCCCAATCGAAGCGTAAATGGTTGCGGAAACATACTTGACCTCTTAGCAACAAATAATCCTGGACAAGTAGCGAGTATCGTGACTAATACAGGGATTAGCGACCACAAGGCAGTAGCTGCTAGGCTGAATACCGTAACTCCTACAACCATCAAAAAGCAACGCAAAGTAAATCTATTTAAAAAAAAGCCGATGAAAATGCTCTTAACGCCGTTTTAGGAGACAGTCTGCACTCCTTCCGATCTGATCATGTAGGCGTAGAAAAGTTGTGGAATGAGTAATGACAGCAATTGAGAGATATATACCACATAAATTAATAAGTGATGATACTGACCCATCATCATACACAAAACGGGTCCGTTCGCTGTTGCAGAAGCAGCTAAAAAAGCATGCCAAATTTTAAAAAAGGCAAAATTCCCAAAACTAGCAAAGACTTGCAGAAGTTCGAAATATAGCGCGTACTACAATGCGAGACGCTTTCAACCATTTCCACAACGAAATTCTGTCTCGAAATCTGGCAGAAAACGCAAAGAGATTCTGGTCATACATGAAGCACACCAGTGGCAAAACGTAATCAATACCTTCACTGCGGCCGGCCGCTGTGGCCGAGCGGTTCTAGGCGCTTCAGTCTGAAGCCGCGCGACCGCTACGGACGCAGTTTCGAATCCTGCCTCGGGCATGGATGTGTGTAATGTCCTTAGGTTAGTTAGTGTCAAGTAGTTCTAATTTCTAGGGGACTGATGACCTCAGATGTTAAGTCCCATAGTGCTCAGAGCCATTTGAACCTTCAGTGCGTGATAACAACGGGGAAGTCACTGCCGACAGTGTCACTAACGTAGAGTTATTAAACACGATTTTCCGAAATTCCTTCACCAAAGAAGACGAAGTAAATATTCCTGAATTCCAATCAAGAACTGCCAAGATGAGAAACATAGAAATAGATATCCTCGGTGTCGCAAAGCAGATTAAATCACTTAATAAAAGCAAGTCTTCCAGTCCAGATTGTATACCAGTCAGGTTCCTCTCAGAGTATGCTGATACAATAGCCCCATATTTAGCAATTATATACAACCGCTCGCCCACAGAAAGATCCGTACCTAAAGACTGCAAAAACGGGAAGTAGGAGTAATCCGTTGAATTACAGGTCCATATAACTAACGTCGATTTGCAGTAGAGTTTTGGGACATATATTGTAGTCTAACATTATGAAGTACCTCGTAGAAAACCGTTTATTGACATGTAGTCAGCACGGATTCAGAAAATAGCGTTCTTGCGAAACACAACTACGCCTTTACGCTCATGAAGTAATGACTGCTATCAACAGCGAATGTCAAATTCATTCCATATTTTTAGATTTCCATATGGCTTTCGACACCGTTCCTCACAAGCGTCTACTAACCAAACTGCGTGCCTATGGAATATCGACTCAGTTGTGCGACTGAATTAGTGATTTCCTGTCAGAAAGGTCACAATTCGTAGTAATAAACGGAAAATCACCGAATAAAACAAATATCTGACGTTCCCCAAGGAAGTGTTTTAGGCCCTCCATTGTTCCTGATCCATATTAACGACATAGGAGACAATCTCAATAGCCGTCTTCGGTTTGCAGATGATGCTGTCATTTACCGTCTTGTAAAGTCATCAGATGACCAAAACGAATTCAGAGTGGTTTAGATAAGATATCTGTATGGTGCAAAAAGTGGCAATTGATCCTGAATAAAGAAAAGTGTCAAGTATTTCACATGAGTACTAAAAGAAATCCGCTAAATTTCGATTACTCGATAAGTCACACGAATCTGAAGACTGTAAAGTCAACTAAATACTTAGGGATTACAATTACAAATAGCCTAACTTGGAACGATGACGTAGATAATTTTATGGGTAGAGCCAGCCGAAGATTGCGATTCATTGCCAGAACACACAGAAGGTGCAACAGGTCTACTAAAGACACTGCTTACACCACGCTTGTGCGCCCTAATCTGGAGTATTGCTACGTGGTGTGGGATCCACATCAGCTTGAACTGACGGATAACACTGAAAGTGCAAAGAGCAGCTCGTTTTGTATTATCGCGAAGTAGGGGAGATAGTGCCACAGACATGAGAAGTAAATTGGAGTGGCTATTTTTTTTTTTTTTTAAAAAAAAAAGGCGTTTTTCGTTGCGATGGGATCTTCTCATGAAGTTTCAACCACCAATTTTCTCCTCCGATTGCGAAAAGATTCTGTTGGCACCCACCTACATAGGGAGAAATGATCACGATAAAATAAGAGAAATCGGGGCTCGCACAGAAAAATTTAAGTGCTGGTTTTTCCCGCGCGCCGTTCCAGATCGGTACGGTACAGAGATAGCTTGAAGGTGGTTCATTGCACCCTCTGCCAGGCACTTTATTGTGAATAGCAGAGTTATCACGTAGATGTAGATGTAACCGGAGGTAGCCATTTTAATTATCTGAATAAGTGAAAAGATTCAGAAGGATGCAGGTTGCAGTAAGTACTGGGAGATGATGAAGCTTGCACAGGATAGAGTAACATGGAGAGCTGCATCAAACCAGTCTGAGGACTGAAGACAACAACAACAAGTGATAATTCTATTTTTTATGTGCATCGAAGAAAAAATATAGTATTATTTACTAACAAAGATTGTATGAGTCATTATTCCAAGTAGTACTGAAATAAGAAGAACAAAAGACCATCTGCGTTCTTCGGAGTATTCACAAAGATTCGATTAACGCAAAATGGACACGGTCAAGATTTTGTAGATGGATACGGCAATCGGACGTAGTATTATTAATTGGTAAGCACAAATCTACGGCAATAAAAAGAATATTTCGTTGATGCAGAACTAATATGAATACATTTACAGGCATAGCTTAGCTTATTGTGCTTGTCCGAGTGCCGAAAAATTAATCTCATTTATACCATATAGACAAACATTTTTTATACATTTTTTATTATATTACAAAGCGTCGACAAGTGACAGGCACGATACGTAGTGGGCGAAACTGTGAGTACTAGTATTGTTAAGACAATGAATTTACATGTTAATAATTTCTTTATGTTCTATGTACGCTGATGACATGACGGAGACGATGTAACACTGGAAAAATACAAAAACAAAGAAATAATAAACAAGTAAAGATGGAAGAAGACAATACCAAAAGTGGAAAAAGCACTATAGAGGGAGTACCAGTCAAGACAACAATACGGTAGGAGCGCGCAATGCATGTTGAAAATGCGTTCCTAGTAGTCCTATTAGAAAATCAAAGCACGCATTTCCTAAAACCCAGTACCTAAAGCTTCACAGGTTAACGCAGTTGCTATCAAGTAGAGGGAATGACTTTTCTTTATCAGTAACTGAAAGCATATTGAGTCAACAAAATTGACATTAGAATTACATGTAGCTGTATAAGCATTCTGTAGCGAGAGAAATAGTGCGGAATTAAAATCCAAACGGAGAAAATATTAATTTTCGTATCTGGAGAGGCGTAAGGATTTCTATAATGGATGGACAAAACTTTAAGGAAATGTCATTCCAAAATCAAAATGCCAATGTAGGAACCTAGCATTTGAAAAACGCAACACTGAGTGGTTTGGAACCGCTACGCGATGATTATTTGGATGCTGGGCGCGACATGATATTATTGCATCAGACGCCCGTGAATACGGGACATTTCGTTACAAGTAATGCGGGATTACAGAAGACGAAATTAATGACACCTCAAGGCAAAGGAATATTTTAAATGAAAGTAGTACGCATAGTACAGACGCAGATGCTGACAGGCGCAGGCCAGAAGTTACTAAGGGAGATACGCAAGCCTTACTTCAAACCCTCACACACAAATTCAAAGATGTCGATTTTAGACGCAATACAAACAGACATGAATAATATGAAAGCAGACATGAACACAGTAAAGTTAAAAATGACGAGTTTAGAAACAATACAGACATGAATAATATGAAAGCAGAAATGACCACAGTAAAGTCCGAGATCTGGAAGGTAAATACAAGCATGACATACACTTCAGACGAGGTAAAAAAATTTGCGGACAGAACTCAATCTGGGATACGAAGTTCACACAGCAGATTTCGCAAATCTCCACGGACGTGGATACGAAAATCAACGAACAAGTACAAACTTTAGTTCACAATATGAGTGAGAAATTAAAAGATAGTGGAAGACAAATTTGAAACACTCAAACGCACGTATGGACATGAGCTACCCGGAATCAGAGAAACACAGGATAATTTACAGGTAATGCAAAAGAATACGCAGGTTAACATTGTACAAAAACTATCAGAAGTAGCGAAGCTGCATTCTTTCTGTGACGACTTACCAGAAAATGTAGAGAAAATCACAATGAGATAGGTTTACTTAAGTAAGAACGTAAGAGAATCAACTCATACATTGTGCAACTTTACGAAACAGTAAAGTGTAATATGAAAGATGAAAAAACAACGTTCGCTGAAAAATGGAAACGCGAACAGCGTAAATAAGTGGAAGTGGTAAAGGAACTAATGAGGGACAAGGAAGAACAAATTTTAAAATGGGCAGAACATGATATCAAACAGGTAGAACAAAGGTTAATGGACCAAATAGTTGAACTACGGTAATATTGTCGAGGGCGGTAAGCGGAGCTACAAGCAGCCGTCTGCCGTGAGAGAAATCAGTGGCGCGGACAACAATGTCCAACACACGCCACGCGACCGCATGCCGACACACGACGCGAGCAGCGGGCTAAACTTTCGTGAAACAGGCATTTCAACACCGCATGTAAATGCTGTTCCGTCCTGATGGACAGCGTTGTTAATAGACGAGAGCTTAATAAAATATCGACAGTTTCCTTTATTTTCAAATGAAACAAAGCGAACGCAGCCAGCAGTGTTGGTCCGAATCTTTAGGAATGTACTGCCTAGAACTTGGACAGAAGGTCAAACATGTGGTAGGACACACAGAAGGTGACGCTCTTTTGTGGCCTACAGAGACGTCGGAACTCTGCGAGACGTGTCAATTTGAGAATGCGCTTTTAGATAAATAAAAGAAAAATTCGGAGTAGGTATTAAAATCCATGGAGAAGAAATAAAAACGTTGAGGTTCGCCGATGACATTGTAATTCTGGCAGAGACAGCAAAGGACTTTGAAGAGCAGTTGAACGGAATGGATAGTGTCTTGAAACGAGGATATAATATTAACATCAACAAAAGTAAAACGAGGATAATGGAATGTAGTCGAATTAAGTCGGGTGATGATGGAGGAATTAGATTAGGAAATGAGACACTTGAAGTAGTAAAGGAGTTTTGCTATTTGGGGAGCAAAATAACTGATGGTCGAAGTAGAGAGGATATAAAATTTAGACTGGCAATGGCAAGGAAAGCGTGTCTGAAGTAGACATCGAGTATAGATTTAAGTGTCAGGAAATCGTTTCTGAAAGTATGTGTATGCAGTGCAGCCGTGTATGGAAGTGAAACGCAGACGATAAATAGTTTGGACAAGAGAATATAAGCTTTCGAAATGTGGTGCTACAGAAGAATGCTGAAGATTAAGTGGGTAGAACACATAACTAATGAGGAAGTATTGAATAGGATTGGAGAGAAGAGAAGTTCGTGGCACAACTTGAACAGGAGAAGGGATCGGTTGGTAGGACATGTTCTGAGGCATCAAGGGATCACCAATTTAGTATTGGAGGGCAGCGTGGAGGGTAAAAATCGTAGAGGGAGACCAAGAGATGAATACACTAAGCAGATTCAGAAGGATGTAGGTTGCAGTAGGTACTGGGAGGTGAAGCTTGCACAGGTTAGAGTAGCATGGAGAGATGCATCAAACCAGTCTCTGGACTGAAGACCACAACAACAGTAACAACCGGTAAACGGCTATCCAGGAGAGATTAAGACGGGAGGTATTTAACCCAGTATCATATCATCCAAAATTCGGGGGGGCTAAGAAACTATTTTGAAACATATCTAAACAAGAAGAGCTACTGGAATAATCCGATGCTCATGTCGATGTATTGAAAATCTTAAAGAACAAGTTGCCTGCAAATGTTAGGGAGAAATTAGTAACCATTCCCGAATATAATCTCGAGTATTTTCTCTCAGTGCTCAACTCAATAGGTGTACTTCATGAAGATGGGCAAGCCATGCCTAGTTATCGTAACGGTAATAAACAACACAAATGGGAAGAACAACTACGGTAACGGCAGTGGCTATGAAAACTATAGTGATCGTGTGCGTAATCAATGAATGGCATCCTTATGCACCACCGCGCCACCACGGAAATCCGTACAATTTGCTTACCCATCAGCAACAGGGTGACCGAAGGCACGAAAATGTCAGCCCCATAGGTACGGCAATGGACGGGATATGAGAAATTCAGAAAACTTTGATACTAGGCTACAAGGAAAAGCAAATAACCAGGATCGGAATGTGGAACACAGGGATCCGTACAGTCAAACCGGAACAACCAGGACACAAACTGGCGAGCACGCAGACATACGGTGAACATAGTAGAGATAACGGTAGAAGATGAAACAGTAACTTTACCGACCCCCAGGAAGTAATAATCGAGCATGGCTAGAGGAAGAAGGTAATGAAGTGTCAGTGGGACAATAATATTAGCGACATAAACACTGACATGAACAGATATAGAAAATAGGAAGTAGACATCAAAAAAACTTACACGTACACCATATCAGTAATCTATTTTTGAGGTATGATAGGGAAGCAGAAATGAAAGAAGATTTGTTCACTGAAGAGAAAGAAACAACACTCAAGGTAAGTGAAATTATTCAAGCAGTGGGAAACAGATGTACCAGTTGTTTTGGATACGGGCGCGTCAGCAATCCTGATGTCAACCAGCGTGTTTAAAGAGAGCGTGCGGGAAGTAAATGTACCCACGCTCCCCGTAGAAAACTAAGATAGTAACGGCGATGGCAAGTAAATCTAAAGTTATAAAATTACAGGCCAGCAAACCCATTAGCATATGTGATTTAATTTTGCAGTGTATTTTCTTGTTGATAGACAAACTTATTGTGAACTGTTTATTATTATTTTACTGTATATTTGGTACGCAGGTGCTCTGAAGGTAAGAGGTTTGTCGCCCTTTGACGAATAAACCGACTGGTGCAAGGTTCCTCTCCAGCTAAGCTGTACAATACTCATATTTCCGGTACCCTCTCTCTCTTCTACTATCCTGTCTAGCCAATAAGAAATGTACAATTTTCTTCTACTGTCTAACATTCAAAGAATGAGATGCAATCTAGTGAACAGAAATTTTCCTTGTATTTTGATATTGTTCTTTCTTAAGACTTAAATATCTACCGAGCGAGGTGGCGCAGTGGTTAGCACACTGGACTCTCATTCGGGAGGACGACGGTTCAATCCCGTCTCCGGCCATCCTGATTTAGGTTTTCCTTGATTTCCCTAAATGGCTTCAGGCAAATGCCGGGATGGTTCCTTTGAAAGGGCACGGCCGATTTCCTTCCCAATCCTTCCCTAACCCGAGCTTGCGCTCCGTCTCTAATGACCTCGTTGACGGGACGTTGAACACTAACCACCACCACCACTTAAATATCTTTAGAAGCAAAGGAAACCTTTTGATATTACTTAAGGACTCACGGAATATACAACAAGAACTAAAACAACTATACACAATACTAAACGAGTGAAAACCATTAGATGACGTAGTTGTACTACATCAGGCGAATAAACTTGAGTAAGAGTGATGGAAAAGAAAGGAATTCACAGCGCGCGAGCCTTAAGCGAGAGTCGTGAGCGGGGTAGTGTACTGAGATGCGCAGCCGCGCTTAAAGCGGAGCGTACATTAACTATACGCGAAGTGGCTAACAGCTGATCGTAGGGGCAGAGTATGCAAAATGCGAAGTTGATTTCAGTGTCCCCTTTGATGCGCAAAGAGCACTACGCACCGCGACGGAAACCATTTTAGAATTTAAGCGAATCGTCACCCGGCGCGCAGCCAACTGGACAAAACAGAAGCGATACGAAGTGGAGTACCTATCAACTGATTACAATGACGTAAATCAGTCACGCAATCAAAACGAGTAGAGATATTTATTCTCAAGTCGGAAACTATACTGTAAAGAGCACTATTTTAAGAGTATATCATTAGGTTTAAACATACGGAGTTTTAAGAAAAGGAACGCATCGGCGCAAGTAAACTATAAGGAGCGTAGAATACGGTACATTTGTGAAATTAACATACTCTGTTGAATGTACATAGTTAGAAAACATAAGGATTCAAAGCAGAAAAGAATATACACAGGAAATGACCTATAGAAGAAAAGTTTAAAAAGTAACAACATGTACACTTAAAAGAACGCAATTAGCACAGAACTTAAGAACTAAGCGACTTACATTCAGTACAGAAGTGTGCCACGATGAGAAAGGTAGAATGAAATATACAAATAGAAAAATGCGTGTGACTAAGACAAACTATAAAGTAACTTATCGTACAAGATTTAGCGAGAGAAGCAGTTATGCACTTACAGAACTACACTTTTTTACAGACAACATTAGAAGTAGCGAGCTTGATGTGTAGGGAGAATACACACTCAAATCTGCTATTACAGAACTTTTGTTAGTTGCTATTAATTACACTGTATCTTAGAGGAAAAGCATAAGCAGCAAAATAAAACTGAACATGAATCTTACAACACGCGGGAGATAAGCTAAGTAAATCCAAAAACCAACCAATACGCACACAGCGTAATTACATGAACTTACGCAAAATAACTGAGGTAAGCACTGTATGTTTAGAAAGCATCATGGAGAAATAAATGGATTTCACTGCTGGATCATATTAGGAAACAGTGTGTGAAATATTTTAGATTCAACTGGAGGTATTAATCAGTTGATCTAAGTTTGTGGTAACATACCACACGGAGTGAAACTAGGAAGAGAATGAAAGTGTATTAGAGTAATATGAGTTTATTTATATTTGTGGGGCGAAATAAATAGGGCGGTGGTGCTTGTGTAAGAACCCCACAGGTAATACATGAGTATAAATGGAGGTTTATGTGGAAGATCTTTAATAAATGATTATATGGGTAAACGGCGATGAATATGAAGATTAATATTACATGGATACCTAGGAAAAGGCCACGAAGGCGACGTAAGAAAGAATAGATTATATACTTTGATTATATCCATACTGGATGAGAGGTCGTGGTTGTGAATGTCAATGTTAAGAAATATATCAGCTCAACCACTTATTTATAGTGTAAAACACTAAGATTGACGCGTTTCGGAAGTCAAGCTTCCATCATCAGAATAATAAAAAGTAAAGGAACCTGTTAAAACTCGCTAAAATGGAACATGCAACAAAGACAATAAAATTGATAATAAAACATCGTGGCTACTTCCCTTGCAGCCGTGTCTTCCAAGGTGTATCTCCACATAGTCGTCAAAATATGAAAAACTCTAAAATGGTGTCGCCTAGGGTGTTCAACATCTAAACACATGGCTCTATCCTCTACCGTCGTAAACCGCCCGTGCGTCTTCGTTGATACCACACACCACGTAGCCAAACACGGCACTGAACCGCCAGTGAGCTCATGCGCAAGTAAACAAGGAAGTCACAGAGATGTCTATACAAACAGATAACGTATACATGTTCCAAGGACCTCATGAAATGATGGTATCTCGCCAATTGCTAAAATTGTAGTTACTAAAAGAAACCAGTGAAATGTTTGGAAAAGTTACTTGTATCACCAGTTAGCTATTCATTCAGTGTGTTCTGATTATCCACGCTATGTATCGTAATTTCCAGCTATTCTAGTAGATCAAGCTTTTTGCCGTTGTCCTGTCTATGTAAAATAACGAGATCCTGATCTATTCCCAACATGGGGTGTCCCGTTTCCCAAATATGCGTGGCTACAGCTGACTTTTCGAAATTATTAAGCCGGAATGCATCGTTATGTTCTTTGTAACGTAAAGGACCTACCAGTTTGGCCTACATAGCTTGCCTTGCAATGTTACACTGAATTTTATAGACCTCCAGCTCTCTCATATTTATCGCTTTCCTGCTGTAAATTATTTCTTAGTTTAAACCGCAGCGTATTATTGGTCTGAAAAGCGGTATGAACTTTAAAAGGTTTGAAAATGTTAGCCACTTTTTGCGAAATATCACCGAAGTATGGTATGGTGACTCTCGTAATATTATCTGCGGTATTCTTCCTTGCATTCGCGCGCTGTTTCTGACGTATTAAGGTATTGACAACGTTTTGGCGATATCCGTTAGGACTGGCTAGTTGTTTCACGATGTTCAGCTCAGTCATTCTGTCTTCTTCATTCATAGGGACTCCACAGGCTCTATCTATCAAAGATCTAAAAGCAGAAAGTTTCTGGCTATTACACTATTCTGGCTTTTACACTATAAACAAGCGGTTGAGCCGATATATTTTTCAACATAGATTATATAGTTTTAAGTCTTAGAATGAATGATTGTATGAGTGTGGAAAGCGAAGTATGATGATATATGTACGGTAAGTAAGTGTGAAAACGAAACATCTCGAAGAAACAGTGAAGAGTAAAGAAGAAACAGTGAAGTCAATAGTAACAAAGCTACACGGTACGTTTTACGTACACCACAGCACAATTATTTTCTAGGCATACATCAGAAAGTAAAACAACTTAGTATGAAACATATTTCCTTAGTGACTAACTGTTACAGCTTGAGCAACGGTAAGGTGAATATAGCCTAAATGAAAATATGATGTACAATTCGTACGAGGGATGAACACAAAATGCTGTGAAACCATATTTTCTACACTGAGCTCTTGGCACACGCAGAAGCCAAAGAAGTACATTTAGCTTAAGCACCTTATTCTTTAGCACGAATTAATTATGTGTGGAATTACACATGACAAAAATACAGTAAAATTACCAGCCACACGTTACGAAGGTAAACATGTATATGTCGTCGCACCAATAAGGCGGAAATGCTGTTTGAAATATCTGTATATGAATGTGAAATATTACGACGATTAACAAGTAGAGATGAAGTCAGGATTGTCAAGGGATAAAATATTCCCCATACTCCCTCACAAATGAGCACTTGTCAACATTGTACATAGTATGAAGATTTATCAAAGGCCAAGGATAGAATAAGTACACTAACGACGCACTACAAGTAGCAATCCTAGAATCTCTGAAGCAGACCCTAGCAAACTCTCTTTTTTCCATGTAGTGAGTATTGCTGGAACGTATTTTCTATGTGTAGTTGTGAAGGTAAAAATGCACAAGGACGTTGGTCCTACAGAACAAGGAAAGAAAATGCAAACATTCAGAATAAGTGCAAGATTCCTTCTAATTTACTTATTAGTGTGTAAGATGGTACCTAATATGGAGCCCATTTAAGAAATGTGAATTGGACATTTATTTGTCACCTTTAATATTGTCGATGTCTACGCCTATGTCTCTGTCTCACACGCTACTGTAGCGTGTGAGTAGTTCATACGGAAAGTAGTCGTTATAAACAGCGTACTTCATTGACGTGCATTTCACCATTGAAGAACGTGTGTTCATCGTTGAAGAATATGTACGGTCTGGATCCATTATAGTTGTTCGTGAGACTTTTCATGACAAGTCTCCTGAAAGTAATATTTCTGCAAAATCTACCATTCTACTGAGAAAGTGGCGTTCGACAGGCAGTGTTGTTAATTCAAAGAGAAATAAGGCACCGACTGTACGTACACATGAAGTTGTGGCAAACGTGACGGCACACATTGATAGAAGTCCCTACAAGTCAACACGACGATAATCACAGCAATGTGGAATATCTCGCGGGTCATGTCAACGCATCCTTCATGGCTTAAAAATGAAAGCTTACCGTGTGAGTGTTGTTCAAGAAATAAAAGAAGCGGACAAGAGTAAGCGTACACATTACTGTAATTGGTTGCTGGAAAATGTCGCTGGCGGACATCTTGATCCGTTCCTGCTTTTTTTCGACGGATGAAGCTCGGTTTCATCTGTCGGGTTACGTTAATTCACAAAACACAAGACACTGGGCTTCAGAGAATCCCCATGACATACTGGAAAAGCCGTTACACGATTTAAAAATTGGCCTATGGTGTGCTGTATCTGGTAACAGAATTATCGGGCCATTGTTCTTCAACAAAACTGTCAACAAACATGTTTACGTGCAATTCTACAATGAATTTTCGGTTCTGTTAACTCCAAACGCAAAATGTTGTGCATATTTCCAGCAAGGCGGGCCAACTTCTCATACGTCGGATTTGTCCTTAGCTCGTATACATACTGATTTTACAGAAGAGAGGACCATTAGTAAGGGCTTGTGGCCATCCCACTCTCGCGACTTGTCACCATGTGACTTTTACCTCTGGGGGTTTCTAAAGGCTAGAGTCTACCGCAACTATCCCAGAATACTTGCATTAAAAAACAACATACGTGAAGAAATTTCTAACATTCCTCAAAGAGTACTGAAAAGCGTTTTCCTTAACATGCTTAGACGTGCACAACTTTGCTAGGATGTTGGTGGAGAGCATTTTGAACAGACTTTAAATTCCTTTCCAAAATATGCTTATTAAACTAATAAAAGTAAATCTGTTACTTAAACACTTAATTACATAGTTAATAATGAAACTGTACAATAAAAATGTAAGAAAGCGATGATATAACATGATTGTCTTCATTAATATTCCTTTCAGCGCAGAGGCCGGTTTTATGTGCGCCACTCTATAGTAACATAAGGGTATTTAAACTCCACTGACGCACACTAAGTGACCAAACTATGAGCCCCAAAGTAAATAAGGCTACTGTATATTGTCTCCCTAAATAAAGAGACTTATGTCCGACAGTGAACAGTAAGAGGGCATTTGTGATGTACCTTTTGCATTTCTTGCTTTTATGTTTTCATTTTCTTTAAAGGCAAGGAGAAAAGGAGAAGCGGTAGCCCAGCGTAGAGCTTGCGCCTACCGTCATGTATTTTTGATTTTCAAATGTTAAAAACCATGTTTTTTCTGTTCCTCGCTAAAAGGGAGGACTCGCTCTCTGCTAATGAACGAAGGTAGACGCACATTATTTTAGAGCGTAATCGGAGGTAGCCATATTAGTTGTGTGAATAAGTGAGAAGTCTGTATTTTTTATGTGTATCGAAGAAAAGAATGTAGCATTATTTACTAACTGAAAGACTGTATGAACCATTATTCCAAGTAGTACTGAAATTAGAAGAACTAAAGCCTACCTGTGTACTTCGGAGTATTCACGAAGATCCTATTAACGCAACATGGACACGGTCAAGATTTTGTAGGTGGATACGGCGATTGGACGTAGCATTATTAATTGGTAAGTACAAATCTACGGCAATAAAAAGAATATTTCGTTCATGTTGAACTGATATGAACTAATATGAATCCATTTACAGACATAGCTCAGCTATTGTACTTGTCCAAGTGCCGAAAAATTAATCTCATTAATTCCATATATTCAAACATATTTTAATATTTTTTTATTATATTATAAATTCTCAGTTCCCTAGTTGTTGTGGTTTCGGACCTGTAGCAGAAATGCTACCATCTTACCGTCTACATCTACACGGGTACTGTGAAAAATAACTTGACAAAGTGTTCATCGAAGAACCATCTTCATAATAATTCTCTATTACTCCAAAACGCGGAAAAAACGAACACCTGTACTCTTCCGAGTGAGCTCTGATTTTATTATGATAATCGTTCCTCCCTACGTAGGTTGTTGTCAATAAAATATTTTCGCATTCGGAGGAGAAAGTTGATGATTGAAAGTTCGTGAGAAGATTCCGCCGCAACGACAAAGTCTTTGTTTTAGTGGTGTCCACCCCAAATCCTGTATCGTTTCAGTGACACTCTCTCCCCTATTTCGCGATAATAGAAAACTTGCTGCTCTTCTTTGAACTTTTTCGATGTACTCCGTTAATCCTATCTGATAAGGATCCCAGACCGTGCAGCAGTATTCTAAAAGAGGACGCAGACGCTTAGTGTATGCAGTCTCTTTAGTAGATCTGTAAAATTTTCTAAGTGTTCTGACAATAAAACCCAGTTTGCCTTGCCCACGACATTTTCTATGGGTCTTCCCAATTTAAGTTGTTCGTAATTGTAATTACTAGGTATTTAGTTGCATTTACGGCCTTTAGACTTGTTTGATTTATCGTGCTTTTAGCACACATGTGGATGACGTCACACTTCCCCTTATTTTGGATCAACTGCCAATATTCGCACCAGATATTTTTTCTAAATCGTTTTGCAATTTGTTTTGATCTTCTGAAGAGTTTACTAGACGATAAACGACAGCATGATCTGCAAGCAACCTAAGACAGCTGCTCAGATTGTCTCCGAAATCGTTTATACTCGTATGGGTAAGGAACAGCAGAGGACCTATAACACTACCTTGGGGAATGTCAGAAATCGCTTCTGTTTTACTCGGTGACTTTCCATCAATCTCTTTGACAGAAAATCACGAATCCAGTAGCATAACTGAGACGATATTCCATGATCACGCGATTTCACTACAGGCCTCTTGTGTGGTACAGTGTCAAAAGTATTCTGGAAAATCTAGAAATACGGAATCAATTTGAAATCCCTTATCAATAGCACTCAACTCTTAGTGTGAGTAAATAGCTATTGTCTCTATCAAGAACGGTGTTTACTAAATCCGTGGTGACTGTGTGTCAGTAGACCGTTCTCTTCGAGGTAGTTCATAATATTCGAACACAGTTTATGTTCCAAAATGCTGCTGCATGTCGACGTTAATGATATGGGCCTGTAATTCAGTGGATTACGCCTACTGTCTTTCCTGAATATTGGTGTGACATGCGCAACTTTCCAGTCTTTGGGTACGGATCTGTCGTCGAGCGAGCGGTTGTAAATGATTGCTAAGAAAGGAGCTGTTGCATCAACGTGCTCTGAAAGAACCTAATTGTTGTACAGTCTTGACCAGAAGACTTGCTTTTATTAAGTGTTTTAAGTTGCTTCACTGCTCCGAGGATTTCTACTTCTAAGTTACTCATGTTGGCAGCTGTTCTTGGTTCGAAGTCTGCAATACTTACTTGGTCTTCTTTTGTAATAATTCAGTGGATAGTATTGTCACGTGTTACGACTACATGTACTGATTTGCACGTGTTGTGCTAGCTGTGTTGATCTCCAGTAAATACATTCAGCTAATATCCATTCTCAAATTTTTCGAGGAAATTATGCATTCTGTCTGAATGACAGAAAAAATTTAGGTACACGTTAATTAGCTAATTCAATGGATATCAATACATTTCTCTATCTATGGAATATCGCAACTGTTACATTGCTTTCCTTTAGCACGACAGCACTCAGTCCTGTTATAAATTAGCATATGTTTAAGTTCAAATTCATGAAGTCCTAGGAAGGCTTCTGGTAGCTGCGTCGTCTTCTATAGCACGCCGACTTTGTTGGTCTCTGGATCTGAGCACTATGGGACTTAACTGCTGAGGTCATCAGTCCCCTAGAACTTAAAACTACTTAAACCTAACTAACCTAAGGACATCACACACATCCATGCCCGAGGCAGGATTCGAACCTGCGACCGTTGCGGTCGCACGGTTCCAGACTGTAGCGCCTAGAACCACTCGGTGACTTTGTTGGGAGGGGGGGGGGGGGGTGGAGGGGGCACTGTATTAACAGACGGAAGGCGAGCATCTATCTGCATGCATTCCTAACTGTATGAGGTGATGCCAACTGCTCCACACCCCGCTTACCGGGTAACACATGCCCTCCGAAATCCCGACATGGCCGGTGAGTGAGTGCGCACGGCCGGCTAAAGAGGCTCCCCTGTGTGGCGTTCGTTTAAATAAAGACGCAGTTGTTTTTATCCTGTTCCTACCAACATGACAGTGACAACCACACAGACTGCGTCAGTGGGAGATTCAGTTTTAAAGTTATGAAGAGTCCTGTATTGTTTTGACAGCCAACAGACATCACATCATTTTAAATTTGCAATAAGTGTATTTTCTCATAATTTTGCACTTACGGTTGGGTATGGAGAAAGAATTGCTTACACTGTAATTTACGATGCGGTGTGGGATTGGGGGGGGGGGGGGGGGGGTTGAAACATAGCACCAGTGGACTTGTGAGAAATGTCTCGATTTTTGAACTGAAATAACATGACGCTGTATGACGTGTATTGGCCATTTTCAACTTAGAGCGACAAGTGTTTAAACGATGACGTCAGAGGGATGTTGCTTGACTTAGGACAGGCAGTGTGGAATTCCACACTTAGAACTAGTCATTTATAAATAGCTCTACAGGTCACTGCAGGACTGAACGCTCTCTAGGAAGCAAGTTACGTCCCTCCTGGACCAAAGGAGATCACCTGTGGCGTCACAGAGCTGCGCCAATGTGCTCTGGTCGCCATGATCGATCGCCATCTTGGTATTTTGAATTTCCCGCCAATTTATATATATCTGAACTGGACTACGTCAGAGGAGGTGAGGAGATGGATGAATTCGATGACTCACGAACATTATCTGTGACCTACTCCGCACCAGAAAATTCAGTGTATGCCTACTTATTTATCCTACAACTAGTAACTTAACACTTCAACTACGGAAACTAAGAGGAAAGGTAAGTAAGTGACTTGCTAGTGTGCTGCTGCTGCTTCACCAAAGAAGCCCGACGGCTGACTTGGGGACCAGCTTGCCTCAGGAAAGGATACAGTGGCCTGAAGCCATGCTTCCCAACCACGTCCAGGCAAGAGGGGGTAAGTATCCTCAAACTGCCTAGTTGTTTGTAAATTTGACTCGATTTTGTAATCACTGAAATAACATCGCATACTCTTTCAGGCCGTGAAGTTCCATTTCGTTCCCTCCTCGCGTTCTGGGTGCGTCATTTTTTGGTCAAATGGTTCAAATGTCTCTGAGCACTATGGGACTTAACACGTGAGGTCATCAGTCCCCTATAACTTAGAACTACTTAAACCTAACTAACGTAAGGACATCACACATATCCATGCCCGAGGCAGGATTCGAACCTGCGACCGTAGCGGTCGCGCGGTTCCAGACGGAAGCACCTAGAACCGCTCGGCCACTCCGGCCGGCTTTTTTGGTCAGGCAGCGTATGTTGCTCACAAGTCATTGTAGTGTTCCTGATGCAGATTACCTCTTATCAATATTAACATATCCGCTTACGCGCTGAGTGATTGCCTACATGAGCCCGCATGCGCGCTAATCAGTCTTGTCTAGCTCACATGAGGCCCACAGTGACAACAGAACTGTCCCAAAGCATTCCACGAATACCCATTATCTAGCTTTATACATAAGCGTTCTGTGAAAACAACTTATTTTTTCCCTGAGATTTTCACTGAAGATCCTCGAGCATCTGTTACGCTTTCGGATGTGCTACACCGGCCTTTTACGACCCTAGCAGCACGTGTTTGAATTCGTAGACGTTGCGTGCTTCATAAACACGCCAACGCTGGACATTTTTGAGCTATATTCTTTAAAGGTGCACTGCGCTTTTCCCGAATCAAGAGTTATTTAGCATTCGCCTTTCCTACTACGGATTTTACGAAATCGTTCCTTTTTATATCACTTCTTAGTATTACCCGTAGTTATTCATACGACGTGGCGTGCTAAGGACATTACACCTCTTTATTTTTGGCGCTATCTGCCATTTAGCAACATTTAAAGAGAGCTGCCTTTCATTACGTCTAGTGGCGAATTTTGAAGACGTCTCTCTGCATTTCCTTATGATCATCGAAGATGATATTTTCCTGCCAGTGATCAATCTGATGGTGCTGCTGATCCTATCAGATAAATCTATGATGTATAGGGAGAAATTTTGTCTTCCTATTGCGCTGCTTTGGGGCACACTTTAAGTTCTCCTTTGTTTTTCAGATTCGTACCGAATTTCATTAGTCAAAAATTAATCGAGCTGTTCACTTACCTGTGAAGATGATTGATATGACGGTATCCTGGTTGTTAGTCGACAAGGAAGCACGATGTCGACAGCCTTCTGTAAGTCTAGCAAACCGGACTCTACCTTTTGAAGGAGATAATTCCGTAGCATACTCAGTGTGACATCTATTACGAACTGCATCAGGGCAAATACGTTGTTCAGAGACGGGGGTAGTGGATAGGCGATGATATAGTAGTTTCATCATGACTGAATAAATTTTAAATTCCTTTGAATTATTTCAGCTTTGAAACTTCCTAGCAGATTAAAACTGTGCACCCGACCGAGACTCGAACTCGGGACCTTTGCCTTTCGCGGGCAAGTGCTCTACCATATGAGCTACCGCAGCACGACACACGCCCGGTACTCACAGCTTTACTTCTGCCAGTATCCGTCTCCAACCTTCCAAACTTTACAGAAGCTCTCCTGCGAAACATGCAGAACTGGCACTCCTGAAAGAAAGGATATTGCGGAGACATGGCTTAGCCACAGCCTGGGGGATGTTTCCAGAATGAGATTTTCACTCTGCAGCGGAGTGTGCGCTGATATGAAACTTCCTAGCAGATTAAAACTGTGTGCCCGACCGAGACTCGAACTCGGGACATTTGCCTGAGCTCAGATGGTAGAGCACTTGCCCGCGAAAGGCAAAGGTCCCGAGTTCGAGTCTCGGTCGGGTGCACAGTTTTAATCTGCTAGGAAGTTTCATATCAGCGCACACTCCGCTCCAGAGTGAAAATCTCATTCTGGATATTTCAGCTTTGTCTGCTGTCTTCAGTTTCAAAGCCAGACTCAGCAACGAGAGATTTGACTTTAAAAATGACCAGTCGCTATCTCACTGAGCTAGTGATTGCGTATTCTTAACCGTCGGTAAGAACACCCGTCAACACGATCAGGCAGTTGCCTTTAGTTAACAGTCGCACTTTTATTTCGCCTACTGGCTACCGGTTTCTGTACCAAGCACCATCTCCAGGCCATTCCCTGGGGCGCATTCTAGCTCGCTTCCCACGTAGGTGTACCAGTATTGCACCGTATATGATACACTTACTACTGCGCTCCTGGGAATGACCTGATGATGGTACTTGGTACAGAAACCGGCAGCCAGAGGGCGATCAACAAGAAATGCAATACCTTTTTTGTCGGCAAAATTTCGCTGGAAGAAATGTAGATTTCTTTGTGAGATGTCGTGGAATATTGCTGCTTCAGTCTCTATAGTTTCACGAAGTTCCAATAGGCGGCGGCGCTATATCGTAGCTTTCAACATAGCATCTTTAACGGAGGAGCACAAAGCTGTCATTGAGTGTTTTTTTTTTTTTTCGGAAAACCAGAGCATCTCAGATATTTATAGGCACTTGCGGAAAGTCTACCGCGACCTGACAGTGAACGGAAGCACAATGAGTCGTTGGGTGAGGCGGCTGACATCATCGCAACAAGATCGCGCAAACCTGTCCGATCTCCCGCGTGCCGGCCGGCCGCGCAGTGTTGGGGCGTGCGGGCAGTCTCATTCGAGGTGACGGACGGACCACAACCAAACTCCTCGGTGCTCAGCTGGACGTCTCTGTTGGTGGCGCTGGCAGAGTCGTCCATCAGATGCGGTACTCCAACGTGTACAGCCCGGATCTCGCACCTTCTGACTTCCATCTGTGCGGGCCAAGTGAAGGAGGACAAATTACAATCGTTGGTGCAGACCATCCAAAATCTAGCGAAAAATTGAGCGATGCTTCGTTACGATTGAAAAAGCGACCCAGGACTGTTTCTTCATCTTCCTCCTCATCACTGTCACCTGTCATTTCAAATATAAGTAAAAGTGTTTCTTCATCTTTCAACGGTAAGGACTACATCATTCGTCCTCGAAAGATTTCTCTGCGGGGTAAGGATGGAAGTCGCAGGTCATTTGCAGCTCCTAAAAGGAAAGACAGCGAGTACAACTCAAAGAAATATTATTCATCATATTCAGTTCCCTGTCAATGGCGCTAGAATGCACCTACCCCGTTAGACATATTTTCTTTATTTTTCACAGATTACATGTTACAATTTATAGTAAATCATAGGAACGACGAGGTAATGAGGAAAAGATCAAAATACACTCCTGGAAATTGAAATAAAAACACCGTGAATTCATTGTCCCAGGAAGGGGAAACTTTCTTGACACATTCCTGGGGTCAGATACATCACATGATCACACTGACAGAACCACAGGCACATAGACACAGGCAACAGAGCATGCACAATGTCGGCACTAGTACAGTGTATATCCACCTTTCGCAGCAATTCAGGCTGCTATTCTCCCATGGAGACGATCGTAGAGATGCTGGATGTAGTACTGTGGAACAGCTTGACATGCCATTTCCACCTGGCGCCTCAGTTGGACCAGCGTTCGTGCTGGACGTGCATACCGCGTGAGACGACGCTTCATCCAGTCCCAAACATGCTCAATGGGGGACAGATCCGGAGATCTTGCTGGCCAGGGTAGTCGACTTACACCTTCTACAGCACGTTGGGTGGCACGGCATACATGCGGACGTGCATTGTCCTGTTGGAACAGCAAGTTCCCTTGCCGGTCTAGGAATGGTAGAACGATGGGTTCGATGACGGTTTGGATGTACCGTGCACTATTCAGTGTTCCCTCGACCATCACCAGAGGTGTACGGCCAGTGTAGGAGATCGCTCCCCACACCATGATGCCGGGTGTTGGCCCTGTGTGCCTCGGTCGTATGCAGTCCTGATTGTGGCGCTCACCTGCACGGCACCAAACACGCATACAACCATCATTGGCACCAAGGCAGAAGCGACTCTCATCGCTGAAGACGACACGTCTCCATTCGTCCCTCCATTCACGCCTGTCGCGACACCACTGGAGGCGGGCTGCACGATGTTGGGGCGTGAGCGGAAGACGGCCTAACGGTGTGCGGGACCGTAGCCCAGCTTCATGGAGACGGTTGCGAATGGTCCTCGCCGATACCCCAGGAGCAACAGTGTCCCTAATTTGCTGGGAAGTGGTGGTGCGGTCCCCTACGGCACTGCGTAGGATCCTACGGTCTTGGCGTGCATCCGTGCGTCGCTGCAGTCCGGTCCCAGGTCGACGGGCACGTGCACCTTCCGCCGACCACTGGCGACAACATCGATGTACTGTGGAGACCTCACGCCCCACGTGTTGAGCAATTCGGCGGTACGTCCACCCGGCCTCCCGCATGCCCACTATACGCCCTCGCTCAAAGTCCGTCAACTGTACATACGGTTCACGTCCACGCTGTCGCGGCATGCTACCAGTGTTAAGACTGCGATGGAGCTCCGTATGCCACGGCAAACTGGCTGACACAGACGGCGGCGGTGCACAAATGCTGCGCAGCTAGCGCCATTCGACGGCCAACACCGCGGTTCCTGGTGTGTCCGCTGTGCCGTGCGTGTGATCATTGCTTGTACAGCCCTCTCGCAGTGTCCGGAGCAAGTATGGTGGGTCTGACACACCGGTGTCAATGTGTTCTTTTTTCTATTTCGAGGAGTGTATTAAAATCCAAAGAACACTCAGAGTACAACTTCCACTGAAGTGTTAAAAGCTTTAATTGTTACCCTGATCTAGACATCAGCTTTAAAGAATAAACATTTATCAACACGCGAATTGTTTGACAGTAATTTACGTAGCCCTAGATAAAATTTAGGCATGAGTTCTGAGCGATTTGAATTTTTAATTTCTTGTCTGAGGCCTGATGGTAAGTTGACTCGTGAAGAAAGAAAGCAGTCCGATACATTTGCAGCTGTCATGGAATTATGACATGAATTTGTTATCAATTGCCGTAACTATTACAGACCAGGCTCATTCATTAAAGCGGACGAACAACTCCTTACTTTACTTGGTAGATACCTGTTTCGTATGTTCATAGCCAACAAGCTCGCTAAATATGGGATTAAAATCGTCATGGCGTGTGACTTAGGAACGAAATACACTATGTGATCAAAAGTATCCGGACACCCCCAGAAACATACGTTCTTCATACTAGGTGCACTATGCTCCCACCTACTGCCAGGTCCTCCGTATCAGCGACCTCAGTAAGTCATTAGACATCATGAGAGTGCAGAATGGGGCGCTCCGTGGACCTCACGGACTTCGAACGTGGTCAGGTGACTGGGTGTCACTTGGGTCATCCGTCTGTACGCGAGATTCCCACACTCCTAAACATCCCTAGGTCCATTGTTTCTGATGTGATAGTGACGTGGAAACGTGAAGGGACACGTACAGCACAAAAGCGTACAGGCCGACCTCGCATGTTGACTGACAGTGACCGCCGACAGTTGAAGAGGTCACACACTGCTATCCATACCATCACACAGGAATTCCAAACTGCATCAGAATCCACTGTAAATACTATGACAGTTAGGCGGGAGGTGAGAAAACTTTGATTTCATGGTCGAGCGGCTGCTCATAAGTCACACATCACGTCGGTAAATGCCAAACGACGCCTTGCTTGGTGTAAGGAGCATAAACATTGGACGACTGACCAGTGGGAAAACGTTGTGTGGAGTGACGAATTACGGTACACAATGTGACGATCTGATGGCAGGGTGTGGGTATGGCGAATGCCCGGTGAACGTCATCTGCCAGCGTGTGTAATGCCACTAGTAAAATTCGGAGGCGGTGGTGTTATGGTATGGTTGTGTTTTTCATGGAGGGTCTTCCACCCCGTGTTGTTTTGCGTCGCACTATCACAGCATAGCTCTACATTGATGTTTTAAGCACCTTATTGCTTCCCACTGTTGAAGAGCAATTCGGGGATGGCAATTACATCTTTCAACATGATCGAGCACCTGTTCATAATGCACGGCCTCTGTCGGATTGGTTACACGACAACAACATCTCTGTAACGGACTGGCCTGCACAGAGTCCTGGCCTGAATCATGTAGAACACCTTTGGGATGTTTTGGAACGCCGATTTCGTGCCAGGCCTCACTGACCGACATCGACACCTCGGTGCAGCACTCTACATCTACATCTACATGACTACTCTGCAATTCACATTTAAGTGCGTGGCAGAGGGTTCATCGAACCACAATCATACAATCTCTCTACCATTCCACTCCGTAACAGCGCGCGGGAAAAACGAACATCTAAACCTTTCTGTTCGAGCTCTGATTTCTCGTAATTTATTTTGATGATCATTACTACCCATGTAGGTTGGGCTCAACAAAATATTTTCGCATTCGGAAGAGAAAGTTGGGGACTGAAATTTCGTAAAAAGATCTCCCCGCGACGAAAAACGTCTTTGCTGTAATGACTTCCATCCCAATTCGCGTATCATATCTGCCATACTCTCTCCCCTATTACGTGATAATACAAAACGAGCTGCCATTTTTTGCACCCTTTCGATGTCCTCCGTCAACCCCACCTGGTAAGGATCCCACACCGCGCAGCAATATTCTAACAGAGGACGAACGAGTGTAGTTTAAGCTGTCTCTTTAGTGGACTTGTTGCATCTTCTAAGTGTCCTGCCAATGAAATGCAACCTTTGGCTCGCCTTCCCCACAATATTATCTATGTGGTCTTTCCAACTGAAGTTGTTCGTAATTTTAACACCCAGGTACTTAGTTGAATTGACAGCCTTGAGAATTGTACTATTTATCGAGTAATCGAATTCCAACGGATTTCTTTTGGAACTTATGTGGATCACCATACACTTTTCGTTATTTAGCGTCAACTGCCACCTGCCACACCTTACAGCAATCTTTTCTAAATCGCTTTGCAACTGACACTGGTCTTCGGATGACCTTACTAGACGGTAAATTACAGCATCATCTGCGAACAACCTGAGAGAATTGCTCAGATTGTCGCCCAGGTCATTTATATAGATCAGGAACAGCAGAGGTCCCAGGACGCTTCCCTGGGGAACAACTGATATCACTTCAGTTTACTCCGTGAAGAATGGGCTGCCATTCCCCAAGAAACCTTCCAGCACCTGACTGAACGTATGCCTGCGAGAGTGGAAGCTGGTGGGCCAACACCATATTCAATTCTAGCATTACCGATGGAGGGCGGCACGAACTTATAAGTCATTTTCAGCCAGGTGTTCGGATACTTTCGATCACATAGTATATGTGGCTGATGTTTCCCCATATCTCGGGAAAGGCACAGATACTAACGGTCTGCCACTTGCAGGGTACTACGTGAAGGACTTCTCAAAAACAAAGAGAGGATCTAACCGAAATGTTACCGTTGATAACTGGTTCACATCTTTCAAGTTAACCGACGATCTATTTTAGGAGAAACTCACTCTCGTTTTTACTTTGAGACACAATAAGCGAAAAATATCGCCAGAACTACTTATAACCAAGAAGAGGGAGGTAGGAACATCCATTTTCATCTTTGACAAGGAAATAACTCTTGTCTCACATAAACCAAAGCCAAATAAAGTGTTCCTTCTGTTACTAACGATGCACGACTAGGCTGAAACAGACGAAGTAACTAAGAAAACTAAGATGAGACATTGTTACAACAACACAAAAGGTGGCGTTGATTCATTAGGCCAGATGTCTCACAACATTTCTTGCATCCGGAAGACCAAACGCTGGCCTTTGTGTGTCATTTACGGAATTTTGAACATTATGTTTGTCAATATGCAGGTAATCCACGTTCACAACACCACCCGTAAAAAGGAGAATGTTCTAACGAGGACAAACTTCCTAATGAGACTGAGTGTTGAGCTACTCTCACCATGGATGCAAGGCAGGCTACGCCTACCAAGTCAAATGGCCTGCGCCTCGCTATACAGTCTCTCTTTGGAATCTAACCCCTATCGTGACAACATTGGTGGAAATGCTGGAGTATCATCTGCCCCGAGGAGAATTATCTGCCACGTACGTCCGTCGAAAAAAAAGAAGAATGACAACAACGTTTTGTGCTGTTTGTTGTAACGCATTTCGCATAGAGCATCGATCGCAATTATGCACTAATTGTTCGAAATGATGTTCTCATTGGTGTCAAAAACTATTGTTTCTTTGATTATAGACTGTGGCCTGTATTGTTTATTAGTGGTAGTTAACAAACAATAAAATATCTTACCAAATTTTGCTTACTTTTTGTTATGTCGTAAAAATTACGAACGTTTGTAGCATTAGGTAACTTAAGAACGTTTGTGTTTTAGGGTTAAACTCATGTCTAACCTAACCACAACCTCGTGGTACGCAATGTATCCGAGAAAACGACAGCCAACAATCTGTGTCAGAACTAAAATCACGATCGCTTTGCTCAGGCGGTTAAAGCTAACCTCTACGGTGTGACTTCCCTCCTCCTTCACTCTCCGGGAGGAGACGCGACTCATAACGATGTTTGTCCCCGTCGGTATGACTTGGAACAGCATCTGTAACTCTCGTAAGAACACAATTCCTAGCGTGGTTTAGAAATATTGTGTTATCTGTCCGGAACAGTCTTATCAGCTTATGCGAACTGGAAAACTGCAATCGTTTATTTTTATTTTTATACCCGGTTAGTTCCGCGATGAAATAAAATTTTGACTCTTGATATCTTCACTACGGTCGTTTTTCGCATCATACATAGCGAGGATGAAATTTTGCTGTCTACTATTCCGTTGCTATGCCGTTGCTACATCAAGTTATTAACAAAATGGTTCAAATGGCTCTGAGCACTATGGGACTCAACTGCTGTGGTCATCAGTCCCCTAGAACTTAGAACTACTGAAACCTAACTAACCTAAGGACACCATACACATCCATGCCCGAGGCAGGATTCGAACCTGCGACCGTAGCAGTCGCGTGGTTCCGGATTGATCGCCTAGAGCCGCTAGAGCACCGCGGCCGGCAGTTATTAAAAACAGTCCGACGTAACTCCAAAGGTAACTTATGTTGGAGTAAATGTTTTTTTGATCCGCCGTAATACTGGTTTAAACTAATCACTTTTCACTGTCCATTATTCATATACTCACTTAGTCACTTAAAATGTTTGAAGAGTCTATCAACTTCCATTAATATACACTGTATTGTCCATTTAATGAGTTATGCGACACTTCAGATTTATCTTTTGACTCAGATTTTATTGTTCTTTCTATAATTAATTGTTTGTCCCTACAACACACGCACACCGATGTGTCATTCAAGATTAAACTCTGTTCAGTTCAGTAATCGCGAAGCTGACGACAACTTTGACTAATCGGCGTACTTGTCTTTCTTCGTGTCTTCGTTTTATTGTGTCCTACACATGACTACGAATTGTTTTTCTGTCGTTGATCCATTGCTTTCAAGGTTTGTAACTGTTCATCAGTACGAAGGCTAACTCCGATAAAACAAATATCACTCAACTGAAGTCTAACACTCGTCTTACTATATCGTCGAGTTGAGAACGGTAAAGATTAACTTTCTTCGGTCGAATGACTGAGCAATACTTAATCTCTATCTCACGAATTATCAAACCTCCAAAACTGAAGCAATCTAATAGCGTTTGCATCCAGACAACATCGCCAAAAGTACTCTAGAGCGACTCAAGAGGAACTAACTTAAGATTTCCATATCCGAGTTGCATTGTAGTCGCATTGAATTTCCTTTACGATGCGGTCACAACTCTCGTCCATGGTAAACGTTATCTTTGACTGAATTACTTCCTTGGATTTAACCTTCGTTAATATGATTTTGAATTTATTCTATGGATGTTTGATAAAGTATCTATGATAATCGTTTCCTTTTACTCGCCTTTTCGTATGCTGTTCTCAATATTTGAATAATACAGGTGTTCATCAAAATATTACCAGTTTAGATTTTATGGTCAATAGTTGCCGTCACTGTCAAGATGACTCACTTCCCTACTTTAAGTTTCCACAAAGTGTGTTAATTGGGGTTTTCTTTCCTTGGGGCGTTACAACGAGCAAATTCCAGGCAGAAAAATTTCAGTTTAAGCGGGAAAAGCAAACTAATTTCTCGCTTGCATTGATTAGCTCAGAATATCTTCACACCGTTGACACGAGCTCCCACGTAACCAACCGATGAGCAGGCCTTGCTGGCACCTAGTCACATATTATAGGCAGAAGAAGCACATTACAAACAAGAAAAGAATGATAGGAGGAAAAATAAGAGCAAATAAAATCAACACATCGATTAAAGTAATGCAGCAATGTATTAGAAATAAATACTTTTAAACCAATTAATGAATAAAAATAACAACCAAAGTCCTTTTATTAGACTAAGAAACAAAAAAATCGAGCATGTGATAAGATTCGAACAGGCGACCTTCTTCATAACAGGTTTATACGCAACAACTGCGCAACGGTTTTGTACTACAGAAAACTTACACTTTTGACTCCGGTGATCCAGTCGCAACCATTAATGCAGTCTTCAAAAATTCAGCTTCACACACTGTCGTGTGGAGCTTATACAATGTAAGCCGATCTCTGAGATTGTAACAACAGTATATGTGACGCTGAATCGCGTCTTGCGCGGAAGAATCCAGTATTGTTTTGTTTGCTGCATACGGGAAGTGCTCTTTTTTTTGCATGATGAAATAGGAAATAAAAGGCCCATACTCAGGATTCGGGATCCAAACTCATAAAGAAAGAGAGCCAGACAAGAAATTGGAAGTGAGTTGACTAAATGTTGTGGCAGTTTGGCAATGCCGAGCGGCTCGGGCGTGTCTTTGAATGTTCTGATTGGAGGAAACCAGCTGCAACGCGTGAAGTATCAATCATCAAGTAATTTTAATCCGAATATGAACACACATATTTGACTATTGGCTCTGAGCACTATGGGACTTAACTTCCGAGGTCATCAGTCCCTTAGTACTTAGAACTACTTAAACCTAACTAACCCAAGGACATCACACACATCCATGCCCGAGGCAGGATTCGAACCTGCGACCGTAGCGGTCGCGCGGTTTCTGACTGTAGCGCCTAGAACCGCTCTGTCACTCCGTCGGCACATATTTGAATATTCTAGACCTGTTCCTTGCGTATGCTAAGAATCCAGCAAGTGTTTTGTTTCTGACAATAAGCCTGGCTTTTTGAGGACATGTTTATGCTGCAGCCTAGCTGGTGCACATCGCCGGCACAGCTAGCTGCTCACTGTCCAGTGGTCACGCACAAGGTCGCATTTAACCTGCAGCTGCACCTTGGACATTGGAGTAGAGTGCTTGATCCTCTGTAGGTGTGAATGGACTCACTCACTCACGCACTCATATTGACCAAGAGGCACTCACCTCCATGCGTGCCAGAATATGCGTGTGGGACTAGCAAAGGCGCACATGTGTAAACGCACTTCAAGGAAGATGCCTTTCATCTCGTGGGAACCTCTTCAGAAAGATTCGGGATGCGGCTTTCCGGGCAGAAACTGCGATTATTATTCATCCTTCACAACATGCCTGTTCCGTAGACCAAATCAGGCAAAAAACGACTCGCTGTAATGTACACAGGGATCCACTCTTCCCACTAACCTTCTCGAATGGAACGGGCCGAAATCTTAAGATATGGAAAGAGAAAAGTACGCTCTGCCACGCACTTCACAGTGATTGGCAGCGTAAACATGTCTTTGATATGAAACTTCCTGGCAGATTAAAACTGTGTGCCCGACCGAGACTCGAACTCGGGACCTTTGACTTTCACGGGCAAGTGTTCTGCAAGGTTCGCAGAAGATCTTCTGTGAAGTTTGGAAGGTAGGAGACGAGATACTGGCAGAAGTAAAGCTGTGAGTACCGGGCATGAGTCGTGCTTCGGTAGCTCAAGTGGTAGAGCACTTGCCCGCGAAAGTCAAATGTCCCGAGCTCGAGTCTCGGTCGGGCACATAGTTTTAATCTGCCTGGAAGTTTCATATCAACGCACACTCCGCTGCAGAGTGAAAATCTCATTCTGGAAATGTCTTTGATACTTACCTTACGCTGCCGTATTTCGGTATTAATTCGAGAAAGTCGTTTCGTAGTAATTTTATTAGACTATACATAGTGTACTGAATAATTTAGATATAGTACATTACAAAGTACATTGGATACAGAGTCGTAGACAAAGCGCGGGCGACAAAACGGTGCGACGACAGCGCCACACGCGCTCGTCACTTTTTCTCTCTCCAGTGGCCACGCGGTCCTTCACTGGTCGATGTCTTCGCCGCCGCTCGTCTTTCCTTCACTGCTGCTATCCGGTACTGACACCGTTTTGGCATCCGGAACAGCCTTTACGTTGCAGCCTGGAACAGTCTCAACATTTCCCTCCTGGACAGCTTCCATGTTACCCTCCTGGGCAGTCTCCACTTTGTCCCCCGAGACAGCGTTCATGCTGCTCTCTGCGACAGGGTCCATGTTGCCCTCCGACGCAGCCTCCATGTTGACCTCTGGAACGGGGTCAGCTGAATCAGACATACCTGCAAAGAGCAGAAGAGGTATCAGCGGGAAGCACTTCAATTCTGTAAGAGGTCTGGAGCAGCAATGAGGTGGTTAGTTGTACAGCTCCTTTTTGATAGTTTAAGTCAATTTACAGGGTGATCCATTTGTGTAAGACGACCTTAAAACAAGAACAGGTGGTTATACAGAAATTTAGTGTGAAGTAGTACGAGGTGGTAGAGGGGGAAAAACATGGTGAGACTGTATTACCAACTTGGTGGCTATTTTGTAAGCATCCATCTTTGATGCAATAGGAAAAACAATTCTGTCTGGCACTTAAGCACAGTGCTATTCATCCTCTGTTTCTGGCACATTTCGTGTAGAATAAAACAAATGCAACTGAAAATACAGAAAGGGTACCGATGTGCTCAGCGTGTGGTCTACCACGTTTATGGTGGGTGTTACCCGGTTCATCTCAGTTCATCGGAATAAGATTTCCGATCTCCATCGCATACGTAGTTGCCTCTCCCATGTCCCCACAGACAGAAATCTAATGGACCTGAATTTCGGGAATATGGATGGCCACTCCGCCGGACTTATCCAACACATCCCGCTCCATGGGAAAGTTATTTATTGCTTGGAAATCTTTATGTTGAATGATGAATTTAATTTTTGACCGCAAAAAGAGAACGCATTTTCCCTGTCAGTGTGTGTGTCGAAGCACGAGTGTGCGCCGCTTCTGAGGCCAGAGCACCGTATTTGCACTTCGATATTCTTTCAAAACTTTTGTACCAGGCTGTGACTCAGCAAAACTGAGAAATCATTGACGTAACCTGTCTCCTGATCTGAAGCTGTGACCACCACTGATCGTAATTAGCCCCCTGAATAAAAATTAAAATCGTCGATGCATCGAACTGGGTGTACAACTATAGGGCGAAAATATTAACACGGATTCAAGTAACAGTAAATCAAATATAAAAAAGTATAAATTATGGGGTTGAACAGTTTTTACAGGATTTGATTTGAGAGACATTTTCCTTAAGACAGATCTTCCACCAAAATATGCAATGCATAAGAAACAAAGTGCAACAATTAGAAGTGGAACTGCAGTCTATTGACAGCTCACTTGTTCGCTTAACAGAACATTGGTGTAACGGTTCAGAATTATCAAATGTAGCACTACATTCATACATTCTAGCCTGTCATTACAGTAGAAACGCTATGAAATGTGGTGGATCATGCATATACATGAAAGAGGGGATTATGTATAAAATTAGGAATGACGTCATGGCATTAAGTGAAGATAAACACATAGAAATATCTGCTTTAGATATAAAAAACCTAGATGTATTCCAAAGACTAACAGTACTATGTATTTATCGTGCTCCCAGTGGTGACATAGACACATTCACTACAAAGTTAACCCAAGCATTAGATATGGTCTCCAGCCCCAAAGGCAAAATTATCATTTGTGGAGATCTAAACATTAACATAATGAACCCAGATATGTTGTACAATAATTTTCTGAACATTATGTATGCCTATGGTGTATCACCATTAATTAACACTGCCACTAGGATAACCAGACATTCAGCTTCAAGTATTGACCATATGCTAACAGACATAGAGAAAGATAGATGTGACGTTGTCATAGATGACCTTGGCATCGCAGACCATTACAGTCAGTTATTAAAATTGGGTATAGAATTAGATAATAACACTAAAATACACAGGTACAGTAGGGTTTTCTCTAAGTCAAAAAGAGCTCTATTTGCTGCACTACTTAACAGTGAAACATGGGAGGAAGTGTACAGAGAACCTACTATAAATGGGAAGTTTTCAAAGTTCCTGTCAGTATTTAAATTCAGGTTTGAAGAAGTGTTCCCTAAAGTTCTAAGAATCACTAAATCATGCAACAACAACAGCTGGGTAACCAATGGGATAAGGAAATCTGCTGAAACGCTCAAGCACCTCAGCTCAATGAAAAACTACCGTAATGATTCAGCATTTCATAACTATTATCATAGATACAGAAAGATCTATAGAAAAGTATTGTTAGTGGCTAAAAGGTACCAAAATGACAAATTTATAGAAAAAGCCAGTAATAAAATCAAAGCAGCATGGAAAATCATCAAACAAGAAACTAATAGGAAAAAATTAAAGCCAGTAAACATACAGTTTCAGCACAATGATACCAAAATAAATGATCCCAAAAAACTAGCAAACTTTGCCAATCAATATTTCAGTAACATAGCTACCAGACTGCAACAGAAGTTCAACAAAACAAAGCAATCACAAACTCTGAACAAAATAGCACACACAATGATGCTACGACCAACCACAGCAGAAGAAGTATCCAATGTTGTGAGTAACCTAAAATGTAAAAATTCAGCAGGCATAGATGAAATACCTGTGTGCTTACTGAAGGACTGCATAGACAACATCAAAGACCCATTAGTGCACATCATCAATGAATCCTTCTCCATGGGTTGCTTCCCAGAAATACTAAAGCATGCAAAAATCCTACCTATATATAAGAAAGGTGACCCAGAAATCATAGAAAACTACAGACCAATCTCATTACTGTCATCCTTTTCAAAAGTCATAGAGACCATAATGAAAAACAGGCTCATGGGGTACTTAACAAAGTTCAATCTTCTGAGTAAAGAGCAATTTGGTTTCCGGGCTGGCAAAAGCTCAAATTCAGCTGTAGCTCACTTCTCAAATGTTATCCTCGAAGCACTAGACAAAGGAGACCACATAACAGGGATCTTCCTTGATTTGACCAAAGCATTTGACACGGTAGACCACACAATTTTGCTAAACAAACTAAATGCACTAGGAGTAAGAGGAGTAACAAACATGTGGTTTCATTCATACCTGCAAAACAGGGTCCAACAGGTGGAGATCACTCAAACCAACTCCAATCACACCTTTTCACACCTTAAAAACCCAGAATACATCAACATAGGAGTCCCGCAAGGAAGTGTGCTGGGCCCAATCCTCTTTTTAATATACATAAACGATTTTCCACAAAGTGTCAAACATGGTGAATCAGTACTGTTTGCTGATGACAGTAACATCCTAATCAAAGCTGAGTCGCCAAGTGCACTCAATGAAAAAGCTGAGGAAACACTTAAGCATGTATGCCAATGGATAGAGACTAATAAATTAACCTAAATGTAAAAAACCAACAGTATTAGCTTCCACTTAAACAGAAAACCGAACAGTAGCAAGCTAAAAGTTAATGACGAGCACACAGAATGTGTACCATCAACAAAATTTTTAGGCATGCATGTCGACTCTGAACTAAATTGGACCAAGCACACTGCGGTACTTGGAAAGCGAATAGCTTCAGCATGCTATGCACTTAGGATTATAAATTCAGTGTGTAGTAGCCGGTGTACTAGAACTGCATATTTTGCGTATGTTCACTCTATAATTAGTTATGGCATAACCTTCTGGGGATCAACAGAGCAGAACAGACAAAAAATATTTAAGTTGCAAAAACGGGCCGTACGAATCATAACAAAAAGTAGCAGTAGATCCCATTGCACAGAGTTATTTAAATCTTTGGGTATATTGACAGTTCCGTCTGAATACATTTTGCAGACAGTAATATACATAAAAAACACATTGACCAGTTCCCGATAAACAGTTCCATACATGCACATGACACCAGACACAGACAACACTTACATCTCTATAGGAAAAACAAATCAAAAACTCAAAATAGCATGTTATATAATGGAATTAAATTCTACAATAAACTTCCACAAGGGATGAAAGACATAAGCAAAATAGATAACCTGAGGAAATCGCTAAAAAAATATCTCTCGGAAAAGTGCTTTTATACTGTCAACGATTACTTGAGATGATGTGAATGCATAGAAATATGTAAAAATTAGCAACTGGGTCATTAAGTGGTTTAGAAATGCATCTTGTTATAATATTCATGAATTACGATTGTGACAATTATAAATTTGTGTACCTATTGTATATACTCATGTTGACAACATCCATACAATCCTGATTGTCTACGGATGGATAAATAAATAAATAAAATAAAAAAAGTGGCATACGTTGGAGATCTGTGGGCGCCAGTTATTAAACTGAAAGTTTAAGCAGCTGAGATACGTCAAAAAATTGTATAGGATTACGACAAATAATTTGCAAAAGAAACAGTATGTGCTTCAGGATGTATCTAAATATTGTAAACAACTTTCCACAGCGTTACGAGAGATTTTATCAAAGAATAAGACTTTTTGAGAAGAAGTTGTTATACTCTCCTCCTATTTACCCCAAGAACACTATACCAATGTTATCACTAGTGAAAATTGCAGCACCATGAGGGAAATATCCCATTACAATGAAATTTATTTCACAGATTAGTTACATGAGAACAGTCAAATGATTTCAATCACAGTACTGTACAGAATGCAAACGATGACAATTTACTACGTCCCACATTGATGTAGGGGAAATAAGAGACCAACAAGGAGACAGGTTCGTCTATTAAGGTGGGAAACAACGTCAAACTGCGCTTCAAAAGCCACCTAAGCTACTCCGCATGCGCACTGCACGTGATTTTCAATATTCTTTCGCCCTTTTCACCTCGGCCGGCCGCGGTGGCCGTGCGGTTCTACGCGCTACAGTCCGGAACCGCGAGACTGCTACGGTCGCAGGTTCGAATCCTGCCTCGGGCATGGATGTGTGTGATGTCCTTAGGTTAGTTAGGTTTAAGTAGTTCTAAGTTCTAGGGGGCTGATGACCTCAGATGTTAAGTCCCATAGTGCTCAGAGCCATTTAAACCATTTTTTCCCCTCGGCGGTTTTGTCACTCTTAACCGTTTTACATTTCTTTTTGTCCCTAAAATCGTCCTTAACTTTTTTTAGATTTTAACTACGTAAAATTAAAAACCAAGCCTTTTTGTTTCTCAGCCTTTCTTAATAAGGAACTTCTGTGCTTGTTAAGGTTGAAATGTCCCCTTTGTAAAATTTATACACGACTGTGCTTAAACTGACACACAATATTTTTAGCGCAACGCAATCTGACTTTCAGTAATCCCTACAAAAGAATGACCCTGACTAACTTTAACCTATATGTTTCACATATCACTTACCTCACAAAAATCTTCGTTACTCGAACTACTGCAATACAGCGAGCGCCACTACTGCCAGCTAACTAAAAGATTCAAACTATGGAAGTCACTAACTACTGATAGGTATAGTTAGCAAATGAATGATTCTAATATAGGACAAACAATGTATTTACCTTAATAGTCATAATATATATAGCAGTTCATGACACCAATTCTTACAGATTTCAAAACTTCGCCATCTCTCTCCCCACGTCCACCACTGCTGGCGGCTCACCTCCAACAGCGCAACACTACGCGCTGTTAGCATCCAGCTGCCGCTGCCCGACACTACAATGGCAGACAACAATGCAAACTAGCCACAGACTGCGCACAGCACAGCCAGTGATTTTTCATACAGAGCGCTATGTGGCGTTACCAATAAATAAACCTAAACAGCCTACTTACATAGCCCCCATGCTCCCCACAAAAAAAATTTTACAAATTGTTTTGGGCAGTGGCCAATAATGATTTGATAAAATTTTTCATAATTACTATAACAAAGATATCAAATGCACACACTTATTGATACAATGTTGGTTGTTGTTGTTGTTGTCCTCAGTCCTGAGACTGGTTTGATGCAGCTCTCCATGCTACTCTATCCTGTGCAAGCTTCTTCATCCCCCAGTTCCTACTGCAACCTACATCCTCCTGAATCTGCTTAGTGTACTAATCTCTCGGTCTCCCTCTACGATTTTTACCCTCCACGCTGCCCTCCAATGCTAAATTTGTGATCCCTTGATGCCTCAAAACATGTTCTACCAACCGATCCCGATGTTGGTCAGAAGCTAAAATTTTCTCACAGTCCATAAAGACAGTCCTGATCGTTCATCACAGTAAAATTGCAGTGTTTTTTTCAAAGTCTGAGCAATAAAAGAAATTGCACTTGGAAGTAGTGGATTTCTAAGCAGTCTTGAAGAAGTAGTGTTGTCCTTCCAACGCAAGAAAGTGCTGACTCTCGACATGCAGACAGGTAATGGGCCACAGCAGAGTCAGTCGACGTTGAACACTATCGGTAGGTAGGTCATCACAGAGCAGACCCACTGTAGTCCTGGTAGAGATTACTATTGGTGGGCCACCAGAGGTGCAGACCCACTGCAGACCTTGTAGAAATAATGGTATTGGTGGGTCATCAAAGGTGTAGACCCACTGTAGTCCTTGTAGAAATAATGGTATTGGTGGGGTAATATTATTTTCTGCTTGTGGGTTTGTCAAGTTTAGATATAAATTATTACATTTACTGCTGCTTGCTTTGCCAATTTCTATTTTTTTTTTTGTTATTGCTGTTTGTATTAATTGTTTTGTGCTGCTGCATTGCCTCGTCCCTTAGTTTAGCATCTGAGCTCAGTAGATTTAAGTTAGCTTAAGAGGGGGTAGCCTATATAAAAGAATGGGTTGCGATGAATTGGAAGAAATGCACTGAGAGGTTATACAAAAAATGTACAGAAAGCAGGTGTAGGTAGGATTTTCTTGGAAATAAATGATGAGGTAAGATACTGGAAAATAAATAATGAGGTAAGAAATATGTGAACATATAAATACAAAAAGCATGCTTGGATAGGGTTTTTTTTTTTTTGGCTTGAGCAAACGTTGAAATAAGAGGGACGATCTATGGAATGAAGTTTTGGGGTGGACTGCAGTACCAAATGTTACACTGAAAACAAACCCTGCCCTTTCCCCTTCTGTTATCCCACTATGCGTTTGTGTACCCTTGTGTATTTGTTTTCTTCCTGTCTCTGTGTACTGTTTCATAGAATTTTTTCTCTTATAATACTAAGCTACATTCACTATGATGAGGAATACTGTTATCCTCAAAAATAATTTGCATTAATAACATGTTTTTTATTTCATAAAGATGTTTACACATTATTTATTCTGTTTTGTTCTAATGCTCATCTGTGAAGTTGAGGTTTCAAAAGTTATTCTGATCTTTTATGTATGTACTTATGTGGTAATTTTTGTAACACTGATGTATTTGCTATTTCGATTATTTTGTAAAGCCTGTACTACTGCAAATGTTATCTGTATTGTTATGTTCTTTAAAGATGTATTTTGTACCTTTGTTATTGTATTCTTATGTTATAAAATTGTAATTGACACCAGTTCACCAAATTAAGTAACTTGTAAGTTACATTTCACTGCACACGTTTCTGTTGGTCGTAGTATATGGATAATATGTGAGAAGAAGAACTGATAGTGTTTGCACGTGTGTTAATAATTCAGCAAGGGACTGGTTAACAGCATTGCTGGTTCTAAGGACAATTCCAAAAACTTTGTGAGTGGACAAGTGGTGGTTCATGGACTTGCTATATTCTCCGCAAGACTCTTCGATGGTGATTGTGCACCTGCACAGTCGCAACAGATGGCTGTTGGCTATCTCTACAAGGACTGAAGTGGGTCTACGCCTTTGATGACTCACCAATACCATTATTTCTACAAGAACTGCAGTGGGTCTGCACCTCTGGTGGCCCACCAATACCATAATCTCTACCAGGACTACAATGGGTCTACTCTGTGTTGACCTACCTACCAATATTCTTCAAAACTTCGACTGACTCTGTTGTGGGTTTGCTCTGTTGTGGCCCATTACCTGTCTGCATGTCAAGAGTCAGCACTGTCTTTCCGTTGGAAGGACAACGCTGCTTCTTCAAGACTGCATGGAAATCCACTACTTCCGTCTGCATTTTCTTTTACTACTCACACTTTGAGAAAAACACACCAATTTTACTTTGATGAATGATCAGGACTGTCTTTATGGACTGTGAGAAAATTTTAGCTTTTGACCAACATTGTATCGATAAGTGTGTGCAATTGATTTCTTTGTTATTGTAATTATGAAAAAATTATTCATGTCTGTATTGGCCACTGCCCAAAACAATTTGTAAATTTTTTTGTGTGGGGAGCATGGGGGCTATGTATGTAGGATGTTTAGGTTTTTTTTTTATTGGTAACGCTAACGCCACGTAGCGCTCTGTAAGAAAATCACTGGCTGTGCTGTGTGCAGTCTGTAGCTGGTTTGCATTGTTGTCTGCCATTGTAGTGTTGGGCAGCGGCAGCTGGATGTTAATAGCGCGTAGCGTTGCGCAGTTGGAGGTGAGCCGCCAGCAGTGGTGGACGTGGGGAGAGAGATGGCGGAGTTCTGAAATTTGTAAGACTGGTTGTCATGAACTGCTATATACATTATGACTATTAAGGTAAATACATTGTTTGTTCTGTATTAAAATCTTTCATTTGCTAACTATGCCTATCAGTAGTTAGTGACTTCTGTAGTTTGAATCTTTTATTTAGCTGGCAGTAGTGGCGCTCGCTGTATAGCAGTAGTTCGAGTAACGAAGATTTTTGTGAGGTAAGTGATTTGTGAAAGGTATAGGGACATGCTTTTGTAGGGATTATTGAAAGTCAGATTGCGTTGCGCTAAAAACTATTGTGTGTCAGTTTAAGCACAGTCGTGTATAAATTGTTCAAAGGTGACGTTTCATATGGTGTAGTTTCGATTGAACTGTAAACGTAATTAGTTTCTGCGTAAAGTATTTTAAAGTCTTGGACGGTTGGTTACCATAATGAAAAAGTTTAGATTACTAACGTTAATTAAATAAAATTTCGAAAATCTGATTGACGTAAGCCGGTAGCGTAAGAGAACAGGGAACATTCAAAATCTTGGGCTGTAGCTTAGGTGGTTTTTGTGGGTCAAATTGAAGTCGTTTTCCTGCTTCATAGACCATAAGAATATCAAAATGTTCGCCTCCTGCATCATTGTTTTATGCTGTAAACAGTTATCGTTTACACCCTGTATACACACTTTGACCACAAGAGCTCAGTACGGTGTGAAACTGCTGCGTGCTGCTGGAACCAAAGATGGCCTGTACATTTTCCTGGGAACACACTGCCATACGGTTTGTAGGCGCGTCCATAACGCATCAACAGTAATTGCAGGAGGATCAGGACGAACAAGTTGCCGATCGACTATATCCCAGAGTTGTTCCATGGACGAGGAGTCAGGCGAACGTAGGAAAGCAGTGGTACCCGTCGTTCTTCGAACAAAGCTTGCGTACTCCTCACTACGTGTGAGACAGCCATTTCCTGCAGAAATATGGAATGTGGAGCTGACAAAGAGGGGCAGTGACTTTGACACTAAGACCTCTCGGATCTAGTGGCTACTGTTCTGATTGTCCTAAATAACCAGGAGAAATGATTGAATGTTATTGCCAACGGCGCCCGAAACCCTCAAGCATGACATTTGTTCGTTACGTCGCTCAGCAGTGCAGTCTGCTCGACTGCGTTCGAGTCTAACACGTATGCGACCGTCACCGTAGAACATGTTGAAACAGGACTCGTCCGAAAACGCGAAATTTTACTATTCGGCACGCCAGTGGCGGCGTCCACTGTTGCATTGCAGTCTGTGTCATTGATGGTTTCTGGTGAGCAGAAGCCGACGCAGATGGCAAACGTGCCAGTAGTTCAGCCTCAGGAGCGCTTATGATGCCATTTAGCGCCCTAAATCACTAATCATCACCATCCGATTCGACTCTATGTAGGAAGAACACACACACTTATGGTGGCACAGAGACCAGTGGAACAAAGCACGCGGTCTAAAAGATAAATTACTGAGGAGATCATGAAGTGAACGAATAACTAAAACAATTCCAGAACGTAGGAAAGTCGTCTTCAGCGCACATAACAATCCAGAGAGCAATCCAAAATTCGAACGTAAATCAGGCAAGGTCAAATCTGTGCTATTCAACGGCTCATAGCTAAAAGCTTCAATAACTAGAGAGGGAGGGAGGGGCCAGTAATAGCCGGGCTGCAGCGTTTAGCAGTGAACACTCGTAAGATGGTGGCGGCACCTCACGAGCTCGGCATCGTGGCTTCGTCCTGCGCGAGCGCAAGCTGTGGTTGTAGTCTGGTGGCCGAGTAGCTCTGGCGTGTTTCCCCTGTCGATACTTTGGCTATGCGGAAATTCCAATCGCCGTCAGATACTATAATAATAATAAACCAGCTTTCAGCAGACGGCGCTGAACCGTTCCAGACATGCCCACAGCCATTTCAGTGCTCCACATGAAATCAACACTGTGGACAAAGCTGTTCTGCATGTTTCGGCCATATGTACAAGATGGCTGTCGTCCCATACCGCGGTCATATCGTATGGTTCAGCACCCTCTCGTCGCCGTATACAACGCACTTCCGCGAGCAGTGAGGGAGTCGTACATCAATGGAGCTGAAGCGCCTGGCGGAACGTCTGACGTCGGCCGAGTTTCGCCCTACTCTACGCAGGGCGCACCGACCTACGAGACGTGTGAGTGTCGCCGCAGTTTGTGTGTTTACTGTTCCGGCGCATACGGAAGGAAGACTGCTGGCACCGACTGACTGCATTGTCCTCATGTTTCTCAGAATATTTGTGGACCGTGCCCTGCCGGGCGCGACTGTCTGGCGTTGGATGGAAAGGTCTAGGCACGTTATTTTCGTGGCCAGTCAAATAGCAAGTTGAGTGCCCTCAGCTGAATAGCAGAGGCTTGAGTGGTCTGAGGCTAGTTGACGTTTTAAAGCCCCGCTCGAAATTGGAGGGAACGGTCGCTGTTAGCGCGAATGATGTTCTGAGATAGTGTGGGGGAATTTTGGAATGAGCACTGAATGCTGATTTGCGGTTTTCGATGATAGTAGGGAGTTGGGTAATGTTGGCTTCGCTCTTGCGTCGTGCGGGCGTAGGGGATTTGGGAGCTGATCTTCATCGGAGTAGGATGGTCTTGTGACTTAGTCGCACTTTTTCGGCAGAACGTAGAATTCTTGGACAGCCTTCGGGTTGAAACAGAGTCGCTGCACAGCAGAAGTCGGTGCCTACACCATCAGAACGCTGCCTACCGACGACCTGCTATAGATTTCAGGATTAGTAAAGTATTTGGCGGCTCTGGCGTTGTAGGACCTACCAATTTTATACTGAAGTCCTCAACATCATGCGCTGCTCGCTTTGCTACAAGTCTACCATACTTGTTTCTCCATGTGATCCCTTTTGAGCTCTCACTACTAATCGCAATACTGCAATATAGTCGGGAGAGTAAATTTGATTCATCAGGATCTCCAGTCATTATCGTCATATTGCATGACAGATACTAGGAGCCCCTTGTTCTCGGGCCAACTCTTATTCTCGTAATAGTTCAGTGTACCCCATCCATTAACCTAATGTTTGTGTCGATAATGTTCTGTTTAATAAATCTCATTGTAATATTTAATCCGCATATCGTTTCGTAGATATATGTAGAATTCCACTTCCTGTTGTTTATTATGATAAAGTTCTTTTTTTCTCTGCGTACATTACAATTTTTATTAAATTATTGTGCGTGTGCACTCCTTATTCTACCAACTAGCAGGGCCCACCATCATTTCCTTTCCTTACCGTTGTGTTCATAATTAATTAGGTGGTAGCTAAGGAGGGGGTCGAGTGCATGTCTCGTTCTCATGCATAATTCGTCAGAATTAAAGAATTACAAATTCTTGTCCATCCCAGCACCTCTCATACACTCTAGAAGTTTTATGGACTAATACATCGACATCAATAACAAAATTAAAGATTCGCTTTAACACAAAACACAACGATGCGCCATGAAAGAATTATCCGAATGGGACGGAAACTGGTAGTGTGATGTACATACACAGAGAAACAAACGATTGCAGTTTCAGAAGAGTTGGATGGTTTATGGAAGAGAAAGACGTTCACAAATTGAGCAAGTCACTAGCACATAGGTCCACTTCTGCCCCTTACACAAGCTGTTATTCGACGTGACAATGAGTGACAGTTGTTGGATGTCCTCCTGAGGGACATCGCGCCAAATTCTGGCCAATTGGCGCGTTAGGTCGTCAAAATCCCAAGCTGGTTGTATGGCCCCACCTACAATGCTCCAAACGTTCCCAGTTGTGGAGAGGTGTGGGGGTAGTGACAGCCAAGGTAGGGTTTGTCAAGCACGAAGACAAGCAAGAGAAAGTCTCGTTGTGTGAGAGCGCGCATGACATTGCTGAAATGTAAGCCTCAGATGGTTTTCAATGAAGGGCAGCACAACAGAACGCGCAATATCATCGATGTACGGCTATGGAGAATAGAAATCTACTCTGTAGGAATCAGCATGGGTTTCGAAAAAGACGATCGTGTGAAACCCAACTGGCGCTATTCGTCCATGAGACCCAGAGGGCGATAGACACGGGTTCCCAGATAGATGCCGTGTTTCTTGACTTCCGCAAGGCGTTCGATACAGTTCCCCACATTCGTTTAATGAACAAAGTAAGAGCATATGGACTATCAGACTAATTGTGTGATTGTATTGAAGAGTTCCTAGATAACAGAACGCAGCATGTCATTCTCAATGGAGAGAAGTCTTCCGAAATGAGAGTGATTTCAAGTGTGCCGCATGGTAGTGTCGTAGGACCGTTGCTATTCACAATATACATAAATGACCTAGTGGATAACATCGGATGTTCACTGAGGCTTTTTGCAGATGATGCTGTGGTGTATCGAGAGGTTGTAACAATTGAAAATTGTAGTGAAATGCAGGAGGATCTTCAACGAATTGACGCATGGTGCAGGGAATGGCGACTGAATCTCAATGTAGAGAAGTGTAATCTGCTGCGAATACATAGAAAGAAAGGTCCTTTATCATTTAGCTACAAAATAGCAGGTCAGCAACTGGAAGCAGTTAATTCCATAAATTATCTGGGAGTACGCATTAGGGGTGATTTAAAATGGAATGATAATATAAAGTTGACCGTCGGTAAAGCAGATGCCAGACTGAGATTCACTGGAAGAATCCTAAGGAAATGCAATTCGAAAACAAAGGAAGGAGGTTACAGTACACTTGTTCGCCCAATGCTTGAATACGGCTCACCGATGTGGGATCCGTACCAGATAGGGTTGATAGAAGAGAGAGAGGAGATCCAACTGAGAGCAGCGCGCTTCGTTACAGAATCATTTATCTCTGCAAGAGAGACGCTCAGCAGCTCGGTACGGGCTTTTGTTGAAGTTTCGAGAGCATACCTTCACCGAAGAGTCAAGCAGTATATTGCTCCCTCCTGCGTATATCTCGCGAAGAGACCATGAGGATAAAATCAGAGAGATTAGAGCCCACACAGAGGCATACCGACAACCTTTCTTTCCACGAACAATACGAGACTGGAATATAAGGGAGAACCGATAGAGATACACAAAGTACCCGCCGCCACACACCGTCAGGTGGCTTGCGGAGTATGTATGTAGTTGTGGATGTGGATGCTGTAAGGGTGCCCTGGATTACGACCAAAGGGGTCCTGCTATGAAATGAAATGGTACACCAAACCATCAGCGCCGGTTGTCGGGCTCTATGGCGGACGACACTCAAGTTGGTATCCGACGGCCGTCCAGGGCGTCTACAGACACGTCTTCGCTACTCATCAGGGCTCAGTTCGAAGTGGGACTCGCCAGTGACGACAATTCTACTCCAGTTAATGCGGTTGCAGGTCGGATGCGTGTCTGGAGATGCATCGGACAGCGGTCGGATATTAACCCGACCGGACCAACGACCAGGAGAGAGCATCCGGGGTGCCATTTCGCTTCGTAGCTGCATCCCTTCGGTTGTCATCCGCAGGACCTATAGAGCACAGTGGTACGTCGACGATATTCTGTGCCCCGTTTTGTTACCATTTCGAATTCCATTTCAGAAGATATCGCCCGCCCACACACAGCGCAAGTTTCCCCCGCTCGTCTTCGTGGTTACCGAACCTTGCCACGAGCGACGAGGTAGCCGGATCTCTCTCCAGTTGCGAACGTTTCGAAATGGCTCTCCTCCCCGCGCCAATTGGATAAATTCGGCATGATATCCCTTAGGAGGGCTCGCAAAAACTGACCTGCCGAATAACTGCTTGCTTAATGGTCACAAGTGAACCAATGCATTATTGACTTGTTCAATTGGTGAAGCTCTTTCTCTTGGATAATCATCAAATTTTTCTGAAAGTGTAATCATTTGTTCATTTGCACGTGTACATTACATCTACCGATTCCTGACCCGTTCTGATAATTTGTGGTGCTTTTCTTTCTCTCTTTTTTTTGTATTTGACTGTAATATTAGTATTAGTTAATCAGCTACTACTCAACAATAGATTTTGAGATAAATTAGATTCTAATGTGATTTCCTGTCTTTCGAAGTGGAAGGAGCATCCCTTCTTTTCCGATGGAGCCCAAATTACACACAACTTTGTTAGAGTGAATCGATCAGAAGTTGGGTGTAGCTCAATTTTTAAGTAGGAATCACCCTAACGGTGCCACATAGTACGGAGTAAGTGGCCCCCAACATAGGAAACCCTCAGCTTGGACCGCGCGGCCTGACCTGGGACGGCGGCGAGCTGGCTCATGAGCAGCTGCCGCTCGGCCTGCAGCGTGCGGCACAGCTTCTCCAGCTGGGCCGACTGCCGGGTCACGCGCTCCAGCTCCCGACCCTGCTGGTCCCGCTCGCCCGCCATCTGCTGGAGCGACTCATGGCTCTTCTCCCAGCGGCTCCGCCACGACGCTGTCTCCTTCTCCAGCTGCGTGATCTTCTTGCTCATCTGCAAAGCAACCACAGTGCTGCCGCTCAACAATCTGCGGTGGTCCATGGTTCGGTTTGGGGGGAGGTCCTCCCCCCTCAAACCAAAAGAATATGATATGAGCCCCACTTTTAACTGTAACAGAATCTTCGGATTTAAATACGACTAATAATAATAGTAATAGTAATTATATACATAGAAATTTACATAATAATACGTGTAATAATTATTTATTTACATCAGTGGTTATTTATTTATTTCAAGTGGAAAGATCAGGGCCTTCGAGCTGTGAATATTTTCGATCATCCAGTCTTTACTAATAAAGAGTTGAGAAATAGTTAATACATGCTATCCAGTCACATTAATGTGACCGCCTGTCGAAAGCCCGAATTACAACATTTTGCACCATGCATCACTGTAAGACGTGCAGTGAGATTCTGGGAGGTACCCACAGGGATGTGGAGCTATCCCGACTGTAGTGCCGCAGCCAGCTGCACTAGGTTTCTCGGGTGAGGATCCATGACACGAACAGCCTGATTGTGGTGGTCTCACAATTTCTCGATTGGGCTTCCACCTGGGGAGTTTGTTAGTCAAGGGAGTACGGTAAACTCATCCTGGTGCTCTTCGAACCGCGCACGTACACTATGAGCTGTGTGACATGTTGCGTTGTCCTGCTGATGGATGTCATCGTACTGATGGAAAAAAACTACATTCAGAGATCTACATGGTGCCCAATGATTAATGTATACTTCTGGTGACCCATTATGTCTTCCAGAATGATGATATCACGCGGGGAATCACACAAAAACAATCCCCACGCCATAATGATCTGGCGATTTTTGCAGGGTGTTTCCTTGTTTGCTATCAGGCGTTTCACGCCGTACACGACAATGGTCATCTCTCCAAACGAGCATAAAAACGAGATCCACCTGAAAAGGCCACCTGCTGCCACTTAACGGACATCCATTTGTAGTACTGGCGTGAAAATTCTACATCTACATAAATACTCCTTAATTCACTACAGGGTGCATGGCGGAGGGTGCCTCGTACCACAACTAGCGTCTTCCCTCCCTGTTCCACTCCCAAACAGAACGAGGGAAAAATGACTGTCTATATGCCTCTGTACGAGCTGTAATCTCTCTTATCTTTCCCGCCTCTGAATTGCTTCTATGTCCTCCCTCAATCCGACCTGATAGTGATCCCAAACGCTCGACCAGTACTCAAGAATGAACCACATCTTCCCAAAATTCTAAGATGACTATGCGCCTTCCCCACAACTGTCATTACATGCTTGTCCCACTTCATATCGCTCTGCAATGTTACGCCCAAATATTTAATCGACGTGACTGTGTCAAGCGCTACACTACTAATGGAGTATTCAAACATTACGAGATTCTTTTTCCTATTCATCTGCATTAATTTACATTTATCCATATTTAGAGTTAGCTGCCATTCTTTACACCAATCACAAATCCTGTCCAAGTCATCTTGTATCCTCTTACAGTCACTCAACGACGACACCTTCCCTTACACCGCAGGATCATCAGCAAACAGCTGCACATTGCTATCCACCCTACCCAAAAGATCATTTATATAGATAGAAAACAACAGTGGACCTACCACACTTCCCTGGGGCACTCCAGATGATACCCTCACCTCCGATGAACACAAAACCTGCTTGTGAATTGAGGAACGCTGTTTCCTGTTTTTCTTCCACTCAGTGGAGAGTATTTCTGATTCTGTCTTGCCTTACTCAACTCATGTGGTTTGTTGGTTCCACATGTGGCTGGTTTTTCGTTGGCAGCAGCTTTGGTCACAGCCTGTAACTGGCCGCCTGAAAACTACACTCCTGGAAATGGAAAAAAGAACACATTGACACCGGTGTGTCAGACCCACCATACTTGCTCCGGACACTGCGAGAGGGCTGTACAAGCAATGATCACACGCACGGCACAGCGGACACACCAGGAACCGCGGTGTTGGTCGTCGAATAGCGCTAGCTGCGCAGCGTTTGTGCACCGCCGCCGTCAGTGTCAGCCAGTTTGCCGTGGCATGCGGAGCTCCATCGCAGTCTTTAACACTGGTAGCATGCCGCGACAGCGTGGACGTGAACCGTATGTGCAGTTGACGGACTTTGAGCGAGGGCGTATAGTGGGCATGCGGGAGGCCGGGTGGACGTACCGCCGAATTGCTCAACACGTGGGGCGTGAGGTCTCCACAGTACATCGATGTTGTCGCCAGTGGTCGGCGGAAGGTGCACGTGCCCGTCGACCTGGGACCGGACCGCAGCGACGCACGGATGCACGCCAAGACCGTAGGATCCTACGCAGTGCCGTAGGGGACCGCACCGCCACTTCCCAGCAAATTAGGGACACTGTTGCTCCTGGGGTACCGGCGAGGACCATTCGCAACCGTCTCTATGAAGCTGGGCTACGGCCCCGCACACCGATAGGCCGTCCTCCGCTCACGCCCCAACATCGTGCAGCCCGCCTCCAGTGGTGTCGCGACAGGCGTGAATGGAGGGACGAATGGAGACGTGTCGTCTTCAGCGGTGAGAGTCGCTTCTGCCTTGGTGCCAATGATGGTCGTATGCGTGTTTGGCGCCGTGCAGGTGAGCGCCACAATCAGGACTGCATACGACCAAGGCACACAGGGCCAACACCCGGCATCATGATGAGCGGGGCGATCTCCTACACTGGCCGTACACCTCTGGTGATCGTCGAGGGGACACTGAATAGTGCACGGTACATCCAAACCGTCATCGAACCCATCGTTCTACCATTCCTAGACCGGCAAGGGAACTTGCTGTTTCAACAGGACAATGCACGTCCGCATGTATCCCGTGCCACCCAACGTGCTCTAGAAGGTGTAAGTCAACTACCCTGGCCAGCAAGATCTCCGGATCTGTCCCCCATTGAGCATGTTTGGGACTGGATGAAGCGTCGTCTCACGCGGTCTGCACGTCCAGCACGAACGCTGGTCCAACTGAGGCGCCAGGTGGAAATGGCATGGCAAGCCGTTCCACAGGACTACATCCAGCATCTCTATGATCGTCTCCATGGGAGAATAGCAGCCTGCATTGCTGCGAAAGGTGGATATACACTGTACTAGTGCCGACATTGTGCATGCTCTGTTGCCTGTGTCTATGTGCCTGTGGTTCTGTCAGTGTGATCATGTGATGTATCTGACCCCAGGAATGTGTCAATAAAGTTTCCCCTTCCTGGGACAATGAATTCACGGTGTTTTTATTTCAATTTCCAGGAGTGTATATTGTGATGTAGCTTGTAACTATCTAGGATTCCCTGCCATTTCCGTGATAGAAGTTACCGTACTACTTTATTCTCCAAAAGTTACCTGAGAAATTTTGAAATTGGCTTATACAAAAACACAAATTCGTTCAGTCACGAGCCTCATGAACAGTTGCTATGAGCTTAAGTTGTTCATGTTAGCTGTGAGGTGTTTCCATCAACAGAAACTAAATATTAATTACTATCATACTGTTGCAACTACATCTGCTTCAAATTTTTTTCTGGAGTCTAAGCCTTCGTCTCCCTTTATAATTTTTACCCCCAAACTTCCCTCATCGAACTATCTATTCACTGATGCCTCTGAATGTATCCGATCAAACAATACCTTTGAAACGTAACAGCTCATTCTTCTTACGATGTCGAAGCTAATTTGGAGTGTATGATAAACTGTTAATTGATCAGGTAGGACCCATGAAAGCAATTTCGCGATTTGAGCTACGTAACAATTTTAAACACCTTCACGTCGAAGTACTCACTAATATTACTTCCATCCGTTGGTAGGAATATCTTGTCAAATCGTTCAGTTGCAGTTAAGACTTTTCATTTACGAACACTCGAGTAACAAAAGATGTGCGAAATATATTGTAAAGTTTGAAACCTTAAAAACACGATTTCTCATGCTGTCAGCTTACTACGCTGCAGGCCAACATACCATCTAATTGATACATATTTATTGTAATTCATAAAACGCAACCAGATTAATAATGTACACAAAGTGTTTATTTTGGCTGCGGTATTTATTAAAATTCTATTCACGCGAAAAAATATATACTGATATTTGGAACAGGAAATGTGGCAGGAATATTTGGTATAATATAGTTTCAGTGTAATTAATACAAATGGAATCCGCATGGTTTACTCGCATCATTTCACTCATTTTTCCATGAGAACAATAGAAGTGTAATTGTCATTGTTTCTTATTTCATGCGTTTCCATTGTAACCACTGGATGATAACATTTTTTGTAATTATCAACAAGTTCTGTAATTATCATTAGCCAGTTTACTATACACAACAGTACATTAGTTGTTGGAGGGAATAAGGCGCGCGAGAAATCGTGTGGAGAGCCCAGTACGATGGAAGATCTTAAGATAACTGTGTAGCGTAATAAATTGTACACCTGAAATAATAACCGACTTTTCAAATCTTTTGAGAACAGCGGTGTTCTCTGGCCCGTCTTCACTTAAGAAACTTACAGGAGGTATCATCTGCAGCGAAGCATCGAAAGTTCTTGTCAACATTTACTATTCTGAACAAACTGAGTCACACCTACCCAACTTTAAGAACATTTATTAGAGCTAATACTGACAAAATTAATATTTCGTAAAGATGTTTACTTCGAATTATTTTCTGTGCAAGGAGGTTACACCTCGCCTTCTTTCAGTCAAATTGTGCTGTAACAGTCTCTTCTCCCCAATTAGGTCCGGTATCTGTTCGTATACCGAAATTTTATGGGTCTTTCCGTGGACAGACCTAACGACGCGAGAAACGCTGCGAGGGCAGACTGATTCCGCTCACCTTCTCCATGTCCTCCTTGAACTTGTTGAAGACGGAAGTGCTGCGCGTCATCGCGGTCTGGAAGTCGTCGAACTTCTCGGCGTAGAGCGCCAGCTGGCTGCGCAGGTTCTCCTCCGTCTGTTCCATGGCGTGCACCTGCTCCTCGTACTTCATCACGTCCTGCAACACCGCCAAACCCACTCAGCGACTCCTCTCCCTGTCTGGACAACAGGCAGGCTCCTCAACTCGACTCACCATATGGGTCCAGTGGCCTAACTACAGTAAGACCGGCGAGAGGTTATCCCCAGCAGTTGGCAGTGCTGTTGCCAGCTGTCAACAGTAAAGCGCAAACACCTGCTGGTAAAAAAAAAGAAATGGTAGAGCGTAAGGCTATGACAACAGTGTGCCGTTGCCATTTAGGATCGCGTTATGCGATGATTGAGGTAGGCGCGTGACGCTGCTGCGCCAAGTCCACTGTAACTGTCAGGGATCTTCTCTCGCCGACTACAAGTTATGTCAGCACGAGCGTGGGCCCAGAGCACAATTGTAACAAAATTTAAGAAGGGCTAAACAAAAGATGAAGGGTAAGTAGAAGTAGTGATAGTAGTAGGAGGAGCAGGAAGTAAAGGTAGAAGTAATGGTGGTGGTAGCAGTAATAGAATGGTGGTGGTGGTGGTGGTGGTAGTGGTAGTGGTAGTGGTAGTAGTAGTAGTAGTAGTAGTAGTAGTAGAAGAAGAAGAAGAAGAAGAAGGGCATGAATCAGAGGGCACTAAAAGGGAACGGGGCAGAGATGTATGAAAGGAAATCTTGAGGCAATTCGCATTGAAACGTGTTGAGCAAGTTCCATAAAACCTACCTGTCCTTGCTACTGAGACGATTTTTTTTCTAGTTTTTCGCTGCTACATTGTACCACTCTTGTTGTACCAAGTGAGTGAACACAGGGACTGAGTATAGACATTATTTTGGGTTTGTTTTGTTTGTTACCGTTTTTCAGTGATTAACAAATGAAAAAGGAATCACGAAATTGTTGCAACGTTGATCACATTGAACATGTAAACAGACTAAGAAACTATGAGGATTACATAGAAATGGGGAATTTTCGGCAACGTAAAGGGAGAGGGAAGGGGGGAAGGGCGGAAATAAGCAAAAGGGGAGGGGGGGGGGGGGCGGAAATTGCACAGCTCGTTGCCCTGGTGTCAGTTATGTTGCCACACTGAATGGGACACACTATTCGATCTGTTCCTTACTGTCTTTGCTATACCTTCCTTGCGGTGTAAGATCTATTTTTAGCAAGGCACCCACAAGAAATTACCCGTAAATCCTTCCATGTGCCAGCTACACCATCACAGTTTACCAACAGGAGATTGGGGTTTAATGAACTGTCGACGATAATGTCATTATAGAGATGGTGCACAAGTTGGATTGTGCGCCATCCAGGCACATGGTGTATATATTGCTGGACATTGACGTATCACTTCATACAGGACAAAATATAACGCAGAGTTCTGTTTATCACAACATCGCACTGCTGTGTCGGTAGAAAGACGATGGTGTGGTCTTCAGCGATGACTGTAGACTTGGGCTGACTGGTACTACACTCAGACGTAAGCAAGCACGCTGATACGGTGGCATATAGCATGGTTAAGCTGGTGTCGCTCATTCAACGCGTCGTCCGCCCCTGGTAGCTGAGTGGTCAGCGCGACGGAATGTCATACCTAACGGTCCGGGTTCGATTCCCAGCTGGGTCGGAGATTTTCTCCGCTCAGGTACTGGGTGTTGTGTTGTCCTCCTCATCATCATTTCATCTCCATCGACACGAAAGTCGACGAAGTGGCGTCAACTCGAAAGACTTGCACCAGGCGAACGGTCTGCCTGACGGGAGGCCCTAGCCAGACGGCATTTCCATTTCCATCACTGCTTCTCCAGCGACTATGTGAACTCGTGGTAGCAATCTTGGCTTGGCACCTTGCTGTTCGGACGACACCACAGAGGACTCGTCTGAAAAGCCGACGTGGCGCCACACTTGCATCCAGTGCTGACGTTGGGTGCACTACAGCTGGCGCGCAGCGCTCTGCTGAGGCGTGGTCGCCACCCTGCCAGTCCATTGTGCTTCGGACGTCGTCGCACTCTCCCTGTGGATACTTGTCTTGGTTTGACCAAGATCGTTTCATGAAGTTGATTGTGCGATCCTGCACGGCCGAATGAACAATATATATCCTCTCAGGCGATAGTCGTATGGAACTGTCGAGATCCTCCATGAAGTTTGGTATGGCTCTCCTGAGCCCTAAATTCCAGGTTGGCATGACAGTCCCGGAATCCCTACCGATGCGAGCAGCAGTTGCAACTGGCTACAACAGTGCTATTGCCAACTTCTAAAATATGCTGGTAGAAAGCTTAACATGATCTCACAAAGCAACATTCAAATGTGATTTCTCAATTAGAAGCACGCTGTGTAATCTCTGTGCAGCTGGGCTAAAATGCTTAACATCTGCAAACCCTACATGCAGTAGACTCCCTGCCAATTTGACGCTTGTTTCTTTGCTATCATGGTGTTGCAGTTTTAATGTCCAGAAGTGTAATACGATTCTCGCAGTTTTGGATCGCCAGTTCACGATGGTAGCCTAAATTTAATTACATTATAGGTCTTTATGAAATAAATGTAAAGGAAGGACGGGGGGGGGGGGGGGGGGGTGAGTGTTACTGCGCTTTGCTGAGGACCACGGAGAAAGGCTGTGGGACTCGTGGGTCATTCTACTTGTTTGCCTAGAGAATGCAATGATTTCATTTAAAGTTTTTTCGGAATTTCACTATCTGCGTTCCATGGGCAATGAGTTTCCGTCAGTGATAGTTTAATCTTAGAAGATTATGTACAACAACACACAGTTTACGTAATATTTTGGTGTGGCAGCTTGTACTATTGACATTCCTCATAGACTCGCGTTTCATATGCTACTCGCTTGATACTGATACTAAATAAATGTTCTAATTCGAATTGCAGACATGATATCTTTATTTTTGGTGTAGCCTAGTGATGATCTTTTACTCCAATGTTCATTGCCTTTACAGAGTAATTTTTCTCCCGTCTGAAGTGTGTGCATTTACCTCCCGGCTTATTATGATCCCGTGGCAACAGGCATATCCATCATAGTCACTTAACACTACATAAATCCAGTATCTCAACCACCGCGTCGCCCCGCTATGGCCCGCTGCTAAATGGCGAAACTGTGAATTTCGCGGTGTGTCGAAACGCTCAGTGCTGATGGAGGGTCGTACTCACGTTGAGCAGCTGCTGCTTCTCCCTGAGCAGCTGTTCCTTCTCCAGGTTGGCCTGCATCCTCAGCTCTGCCATCTGGGCGTTGTGCAGCTGCGTCTCCAGCTCAAGCTGCTTCGACATCTTCTCCACTTGCTGGAACATACGAGACGCCGTGAGTTCCTCTCCAACATACAGTACACTAAAGAAAACGTAGGGTGCATTACTGTGAAGAAAATCGTTATTTCAACTATTGTGTAGTGCCATATTGATAATTATGATATACAGCAAAACAGATCTTATGTAATAAGATCATTATGTAGTTGCGAGTAGTGCGTGAGGAACATACCTCAGTAGGAAACAGCTGCAACAAATAGGGGGCGTCGTGGTTTTGTGTAGAGTACATACTCCAATATCACTGGACCTGGTCGATGAGTTATGAGAGCTTTTGTGTATAGTTACTTCGAGTGCTGAAATTTGTGGCTATTGCTGCTATCTGTGACTCGACAATGGTCGAACACTTACAGAGTTGTCCGAAGGGGGTGGTCGCTGCTGAGTGAACAGTTCCGGCCCCTTCAACACTGCTCTGGTCCCGGCGCCATAATAATCCCTCAGATGCAGTCTGTAGCTGCTGTTTAAGTCAAATCTGTCTCAGCTTAGATAACGCTGCCTATGAGGAGATGTAAGAGTTTTCTTGTTAAACGAATTTGTGGGGCCAATGCAAACAGAAAGGGTGCTTTCACCATTCTACAGATGGTGGATAATTTGGTCCTTATGATCGTAACTGGGACTGAACTTGTATGTGGAGCCAAACTGTATCTATGGTACAATGTGAATGACATCAGTGGCCACACAAATTGGAACATCCCCCTAAACACTATACAAGACTGACCTGAAAGAACAACAGGACATTCCAATGTCTAGAAAGGACAACAACGCAGCAGTAGCTTTCATGTGAGCAACTGTGCCGTCACACCAGTGGAAGTTCCACGTGACCAACAACGCCAAGTGCACATCTGGATAGGTGTCGAAAAAGGTGACAATCAGTTGAAAAATGGTATAGCGTAATCTTCACTGAATGTTCCTATTACTGGCTTAGTGTGTGATACTCAGAATCATCTCAGAAGATGTACAAGGGAAATGGCAAACTAATATTTCTGAAACAACGGGGAGTGAAGGCTATTGGGTTTTTGTAAAATTCCCATTAGTGGTCGCTGAGGACAGAATGACTGTTCAACAGTGTGTTGAGAGGATTTGTAGTTCTGCAGTTGCCCTATAATAGCGCATCGAGTGCACTGACTGCCAGATGAGGCGTTTAAACCTGTGGCGGGTGGAGAGTAGTTCAGACCAGAGGTGGTTCTCTGATTTTTTTATGGTTGTTTTTCGAGCTAAAATTTGGGCCCACTCATTCAGGCTACCGTGAGCATAAAGAAATATATTTACTGTAACATTCTTGGTGACCAAGTGTTGATCTTTCTACATCTTCGCGGTGGGAGTGCTGTGGACACCACCGGCAATAAGAGGAAATCAGCAGTTTCCATACAGTACTGCACCGCATATATTCCTGTTTGACGAAGACTCTTGCACCTCGGCTTTCCCACAAAATAAAGTAGTCTCATTTCTGATGAAAAATTTCTGGGGGTATTTGGAACAGCAGGTGAAACGTATGAATCAATATGCCCGCAACTTGGTGTCTCTACTGGTTGGTTGGTTGGTTTGTTTTGGGGTTTGATGGGGGCTAAACATCGAGGTCATCAGTCCCCTGTTCCAAACACACACACTTGTAAAGGGCCTATACAGTAAAAGCGTAACCTCTGCACCCAGAGGGAGGGAACATCAAGGGGTACAGAGCTAAAATGAATACTGCAATAACACAAAATAGAGGACATTTAAAAGGAGCAGAGCAAACAGTTGACTAGAGTAAGACAGACTACAGTGGTTGATAGATCAGGTAAAAGGTCAACCACTCAACTACAAACGAAGAACCTCTAGCTGGAAAGCGTTGACAGAGGTACCAACACAACTAGGCTAGAGGTGGTGTTGGGCAGTATGTCTCCTGCGGATGACTGGTTATTGTCGGATGTGCTTATTTATACATGGAAAAGTTTCCTGTTATTGTAATGGAACTGTGCGTAATTTTATAATTTGTGAAATAAAGCTCGCTACGAATGCTGTTGTATGAAGGCAGTGTCAGGTGTGGAGGAGGTGACGCACCTGGTCGCGGAGGCGCTGCTGCTCGACGAGCTGCTGGAAGCGGCGCTGCAGCTCGCAGTTGTCGTCGCGCAGCTGGCTGGTGCTGCTGTTGTTGACGTGCACCTGCGCGCTCATCTCGGCCAGCATCTTCTGGAACTTGTCCGTCATCTCGCGGTGCCGCGCCTCCTCCTCGCGGATCCTCTGCAGGTTCTCATCCTGCGGCCAACCGGACACCACTTCACTCACTCGGACAAACTATAGCCGAGTGGCTGCGGCACATGCAGACACCCCTAAGTGCGATACCAGTATAAATCAATGATGCCAGTATCGACAAACAGAAGGAATCGAACACACGTCCGACAACCGAGAAACTTTCACGAGTACAGCCAAGCTGCAACCGGCACCACACATCACCCGCAAAGCCGGATGTACTCGTACAATTATCAATTTCCGGACATGTCTCTACAGGATGGTCAGAAAAGTCTGAATAACTTGTAAGGGTGTCGCCAGGTAGTTGTGCTAAGAAATAACTTAAGAAAAAAAGTAAATACCTTGCGCCCTTTCCGAGTTAATTAGCACTGAAGTTAGCCGGTCAGGCCATTTGCGCGCAAATTCAAGCGGCTGACCAGACACGAAGTCGCCAAACGTGTTCTTCGTTCAGTTTCCTCAAACCAAACAAGAGTCTGATATAAAAATTGGACATGGGGCGGTACTAAGGATCGAACCAGAGCCAAAGGCTGAGGCTCGTGCGCTGTCATCCACATCAGGCATGTTCAAGAGGCTAACACGAGCGCTCACAATTGGTCGCTGCCTGTGTAGTGAACGCTCACGGTAAAATGCGTCGCTCAGGTGTCACTCACTACACAGTGCAGGGGAAGTGCAGACTGTGCGCTGTCTTCAAAGGAATGGCCATGTGTTACATCAGTTATAGCTTTAAGGCACGTACACACTAGACCAACGAACGACAGCCAACCGTTTCGAAGGTCGATAGTTTCTTTGCGTGTACGGGCGTAAATCGGAGCCAACGAAGCGGTTGGCCTTGGTTGCGGTTTGGTCTACTGGCGATAACATCAAAGTGTTGTTGTTGGTTGCGTTGGGACCGCTGTCCTAGTGTGGACGACGGTCGAATGTTTGTTGGTTTGCTAGCGATTTGTTGTATCTCTAGAACGGCTATGTATCTAATGTTTTCAGGACAGCCACCTGTCGCAATTACTGTGTTTTATAGACAGGGTTTCGTTCTTTAATTTAACAGGAACATCATCATAAACTCTGGAATATATAGTTTAAAGTACAGTAAGTGATTGTTAAATTAAAGAGCGAAACCAGTCAATAGAATGTACCGAATGCGACTTGTCCCGAAAAACTTAGTTTCAGAAATCAGTGTCTTCTCTGCTCGCTAAGGATTTCTATTTATTGTGTTTAAAACTACTGGAGAATAGAGCGAAATATGGAGAGCCAATAAAGCTGATAGAGTGGATGGAAATGTTTATAAGTTCCTACGAACCGCAGTCAGAAAGCAATATACACGATGTGAAAAAGTAAATGGTGTCTTTATTGACGTCTTTTCGCCGTGAACGACAAAGAGGAACAAACTAAACTAGGAGTAGCTACGAACTTTCTTCTGTAGATGCAACTTTCGTAAAAGAGGTGCTATTTTTGGAAATTATGGAGACTACACAATACAATAACGATTCGAAATCCCTGCAAAACCTCTGCAAGCTCTTCACACTGTTTCTGACCACCCTGTAGAGGACATGCGTCCATAATTTGTGATTTCTGTCATCTCCAACGCCTCTAAAGAAACCAATTGATGTTAAACCTTTCACATATAAATCTATATCTGTTTCTGAAATAACTTTTTCGGGTAATATTACTTTTTCCATAAAAATCACAAAAGAACGCTTTTCGTATTAGTGTGTTTTCTTTGCCACACCGTCTTCCTATGCTATTTTAAGCAAACTTTTCAGTACCAAAAAAATAAATAAATAAAACGAAATAAAAAAATATTTCGCTGAATGTACTGTCGTATCGCCACCTGATAATGATCCAGTTATAGTTTTGTTATTGGTTGTACTTAGTATGAAACAGCGCAATTAGACACCACACTACAAATAAATTGAACAACTTACCATTTTGTTTGTGTTTGTTTGTAGGGAAAGTGTTTGCATGACTTCTTTTCTTTTGCGAAAGAGAATAAAGAGTGTTTGAAAAATGTAGACTTAAATATAAGATTAAACAACTTCAGTAATTATTAGAAGTTGTTTTCAAAGCATTTTATCCTTTTGCGTTTTAACGATAGCTTCTGGAAGTTAATGAAACAACTCTTAATGAAATTTAATGTGGTTATATTAATACAAATATAAAGTATGCGTAACCAATATTGTTTTTTAAAAAATATATCTCTCTGCAATGTTCTTTTTTATATAACAAGTGAACAAAGGAAAGCTGTTGCCTAAATTTCCGTAGTAAAAAGCAGTTGGAAAGAAACTTAACATCAGCGTAGTTAAATCCTAACATAGTGCAAGCAGTAAGAGTATCCAAAGATGATGATCGAAAATGAATTAAAGTTCAGAGAAAAGAAACATGAACTTTATGATTCAGTGATAATATCTTAATTCTGTCGGAGACGACAGAGGACTTGGAAATCAGATAAATGGAATGGATAGCGCCTCGAAAGGACGTTGAAAGATTAATATCAACAAAAGTGAAACAGCGGCTAATGGAAAGTATCCTAATTAAATCATGTTCAAAGAACTAGCGTAGCAAATCAACCGCTAAAAGCGTAGGCTGAATTTTAGTTTTCGGTAGAAAATGGTTGACGATGACAGAAGTAAAACAGGATATAAAATGTGAACTGGCAAAAGCAAGTAAGAATTTAGTGAAAAGTGAAAAATGGTAACTTCTAATATAAATTTAAGTGTTACTGGTTTTTTTTCTGGAACTAAACTCTCAAGGGAAAAAATAGGTGCAACACGAAGCAATTATTAGAACGGGATGGAAATCGGTAGATGTGATGACGTACATGTGCAGACAAGCAAATGATTACATTTCCAGAGATGGTTGATGACTTATTCAAGAGAAACAGCTTGATAAATTGAGCAATTCAATAAAGCATTGGTCCACCTCTGACCCTTATGCTGCAATTATGCGGCTTGGAATCGATTGATAGAGTTTTTGGATGTCCTCCCGTGTTATATTGTGCCAAATTTTGTCCAACTGACGTGTTACACCGTCAAAATCCCGAGATGGTTGGAGGGAACTATCCATAACGTTGCAAATAATCTCATTTCGGGAGAGTTCCGGCGAGCTTTCTGGAGAAGGTAGGGTTTGGTACGGTTGAAGACAAGCAGCAGAAACTCTCGCCGTGTTTGGGCGGCAATTATATTGCTAAAATGTAAGCCCAGATTGACTTGCCATGAAGGGCAACAAAACGGGGCTTAGAATACCGTCAACCTACCGTTGTACTGTAAAACTGCCACAGATGACAACCGAAGGGGTCCTGCTATGAAATTAAATGGCCCCAGATCACCGCTCCTGGTTGTTGGACCATACGGCGGACGACAGTCTGGTTGGTATCCCATCACTATCCTGGACTTCTCCAGAGACGTCTTCGGCCTGGAATGTCATTGACTGGACTAGAACTGTCTTTAGTGATGAGTCCCGCTTCGGGTTTAGGCCCAATGGCCAATGAAGACGGGTCTGGAGACGCCGCGGAGAGTGGTGTGATATCAATCTAACTGTCGCGCGGCATACGACCCGACAACCAGGAGCAGTGGCCCCGGGTACCACTTCTTTTCATAGCAGGATCCCTACAGTTGTCATCCGCTGCACCCTTGCAGCTCAGCGGTACGTTGACGATATTCTAAACCCTGTATGTTGTGCTTCATGGAAACCATCCTGGGTTTACATTTCGGCAAGTTAATTCATGCTCGCACTGGGCAAGAGTTTCTGCTGTTTGTTTTCGCGCTTGCAAGTCTCAAGTTGTCCAGCAAGGTCGCTAGATCTCTCCCCATTGGAGAACGTTTGGACCATTATGGGCAATGCCCTCTAACCATCTTGCCATCTTGGGATTTTGACGATGTAACGCGCTAACCGAACAGAATTTGACACGATATCCCTCAAGAGGATACCCAACAACTTTACCAATGAATGCCAAGCCGATTATATGCTTGTATAAGAGCCAGAAACGGACCTCAGTGTTACTGACTTGCTCAATTTGTGACACTCTTTCTCTTGAATTAATCAACCAAATTTTCTGAAATTATAATCAGTTGTTCGTCTGTACATGTACATCACATACACCTATTACAGTCCCATTCCTGCGTGGTGAGTTTTTTTTGTCTTTGAATGTATTTGTCGAACTGCAACTTTATATAGAAGTGAAGTGTGACAATTAAGAGTAGAGACAAGAACAGAATAGAAGCATTTGATATGTGATGCTACAGAGGAAGGCTGGAGATTCGATGGGTTGATCAAAAATTAATAAGATGGTAGTGAATAGAATCGTGAAGAAAAGAGCTTTATAGTACAGTTTGGCTAAAGCTAGGGACAGGTTGATAGAGTCCTAAGGCGTCAAGGAGTAGCTAATTTGATAACAGAGAGAAGGGTAAGTGGGAGACCAAGGATTGGTTGCAGTAAGAATATTCAATTGAATATAGGCTGCGACTGCAGCCATGAAAGGGCTTGCACAGGATAGATCGGTGTGGAGAGCTGCAGCAAACCAGCCTTCAGACCAAAAGCCTATGACTTTATACACTGTGCATCGACAGAAATTAGTAAGTAGTGCACATACGACACTGAAATGAAACAATACACGTAGATAAGAGAGAGTAGGCATGGGGTGCTTGCCGTACCTTGATGGCCTTGTTCTGCTTCTGCAGCTCGCGGCAGAGGCTCTCGAGCTGTGTGCGGGCCCGCATGGCCTTGTGCAGCTCCACCTGCGTGTGGTCGCGCTCCTTCTGCGTGCTCACCAGCTGCTCCTCCAGCTGGGCCTCCACCTCCTGCAACACACACGGCGCCACCCCTCGTGACTTTACTACAAGTTTACAGCACAAAACAAGTTTTACACCAGATGGACGTCTGCGCACGTGAGGGAGTTCACTTTCAAGGGGAGCAGGGAATGAATGAATGAATAACCTCTACGAAACCAAAAACATAATTTCACTATTACATAAAATCAGTTCCAAAGTAGACATCGTACGTCTGAGTCCTGCTGGGTAACACTGAATACTGTAATGCTGCACTCCGTTCAGTGTAATATGCTTGGGTGCTCTTTGTGCGGTGTCCAGATGTTGATCGCGATGTGCTGCTCTTCGATGATGGTCCTTCTAAGGTTATCTTATTTGCGAGCAGTGTACCCTCAACTGGTCCCAAGCATGTTCAGTCAGTTTCATGTCAGCAGTTACCACAGGTCATTCGATTCGGTAAATTCCTGCCTTCCCGAGGAATACGCTCCTGATGCGGCGTCGGTGTGCTTGTGCATTATCGCCGAGATATTAGCTGTAGGTCTGGACAGTAGGTTGGAAGATTCTTTCGCTGCACCGCACATCCTTCAAATTACCATTGACAGCGATGAGATGAAATAAGAGGGATCCGACGTCCATATGTGATACGTAACTGACATGGTACTGATCCACATCACTGCTTCACACATGGTACGCTATTCCTCACACGTGCATTTGTAATTGGGCATATCCACACTCTCATACTGGCTGTGGTCGTCTAGTGGTTAAACCACTAGACTCTGGTCCTGGAAATTCACGCTCAATCCTATGCAGGGGCAGCGATTTTTCCTCGTTTCAGTCCCTCCAGGATGGTCCCACGCCCACTCAGCCTTCTATCAAATGAATATCGGGATTTGTAATGTGGCAAAAGGCGGCTGGCGCGCTTATCCCAACCCTAGTGTCGCAGCGAAGAAAGGAGCTCCTCAACCTGCAGTCAAGCCACCAGCCCCGCCATAGGGTTGAGTCACACTCTTATACAACAATGATCAGGTGTCAGAAAAATCGGTCACCGCTGAGTGACAACAACCAGACGCGAATAATCCAGGTTCCTGTCGAAGTGTTCCATCTTCGCCCATAGTAGTGTTGCGGAGTTTGTACTGTTTTTCGTAAAGGACATTTACAAATCAAATTCATTGTGTGGATATACTTTCATAATGTATGGTTCGACATACACCTTCAAAAATGCAGCTTACAGTACTGTTGCATCCTTCTCCTGGCTCTTACGAGCCATGAAGTGCAAATAGCAGCCATCAATTGGTGCAGTGACCGTGGGTACCCACTACAAGGCAGATCTTCAATGTTTTCCGTCTCACCATATCGAATCAATGTTCCACTGTCGTCCATATGGTATATTGGTTCAGTGAACAGGTTTGCGTGGTTACAACCACTGATAACATCAGTTGCATGGTCACATGGTCATAGCTTGAAATCATTCTCTGAGGGATGCTTATAGTCTGAGCAAGTCTATAAAGCCACGCTATCTCGTTCAAGGCTGGAGACCCAGCGCTCTCTATTCAACTGCATGGAAAGCGCAGGTTCAGCACACGAATTAATTTCATAATGTGATACGGACATCTTCTGTTGATAAGACAGGGCATGCACAATGTCCATTTCATTTGTATATGCTGCAGGAATGACGATTACGTGGTTCACGCTTTCCTATTTTGTAATGTTTCTTTCTGAAGTGAGTCTGTGCGTAGTTAATGATCGCAGCAGCAGTTACTTTAGGACGGCAAGAGAGGAAGTTACGACTGGGGGCCCGAAACGGACCGGGGTCTGGGCTGTTCTGCCACACCGTGGTGGTGGTGGTGGGGGGGGGGGGTGTCAGCAATCGCAGCGTAATGACAATGATGATGATTTTTGGTTTGTGGGGCGCTCAACTACATGGGTATCAGCGTCAGTACAAATTCCCACTCTTTTCACTGTCCAGTCTCGCCACTTTTGAAATGATGAGGACAACACAAACATCCAGTCCCCAGGCGGAGAAAAAAAATGTGCCGCTTAAGGCATCCTCTTGCAGTCACCGCGACGCTATGCCATTTATCAAAGGCGCGTCTCACGAATGCAGGGGAACACACGCAAGGTGGACAGATGGGACCGGAGGTCGGTCTGAACAGTGAGCGCCACCGGCCTGCCTAGCATGATAAGATCGGTTCATAACGTGGGAAATGCATAGCACCATTAAGCGTCAACTTTTATAGTCTGCCGAAGCCGTGCTGGCGCGACAGGTTAGGCACAGTTCACATGGAGTTCTGTCCCATGGGTTCGGAAACTTTAGAAACAGTTCTGGCATCCGTTGTAACTCTCACTTAATGAAGCAGCGGTCTCCCAACAATTGCTCTGCCTAATCTAAATGGTACTGTTGGATACAGCTATACCAAAAATCCGGTATAACGGAGAGAAATGTCACAGACGTAAACTTTCCAGAAGGAAATCTGCACTCTGCAGCGGATTGTGAGCTGATAAGAAAGTTCCTGTCAGACTGACACTGCGATCTGGACTGGGACTCTAACTCGGGTCCTTTCCCTTTCGCGGCAAGTGTTCTGCCAACTGAGCTACCCAAGAACGACGAGATGAGGCACTAGTGGACGTGTTGCGAGTCGTGCTTGGGTAGCTCAGTTGGTAGAGGACATGACCGCGGAAGGCGAAGGTCAAAGGTTCCGAATTCGTGTCTCGGTCCGGCACACAGTTTTAACCTTCCAGCAAGTTTCATGTAGACTTTCATTGGCCAAGATTCAGACAATCCTTCAGATTGGCTCATGCGCAATTTTGGTAGCATTGCGCGCGAAGGTGCGGCTAAGGGAAAGTTTTAGCATAATTCTAGACAGGGGTTTCGATACTGGACATTCGAAATTAGCCACATGCGTGACGGCTTTCTGCAGTCCACCCCCTGCTGTAGTGACAGTTCGCCACCCAACCACACATTAAGTGTAAGTTCATGCAATAATGGGGCGAGTCTGTAACACTGACGTGGGATTAGGCGCGTTTCTATGCTTCACATAACTAGGCACTTCCATGTCTCACGCATCATAGTTGATGCCACGGGCATGGCTTTCTGTCTGGTCTCCTTGCATGCTTGACCCCTTCAACTTTTCAGAATAGACGCAATCACCATGGTCAATCCGACACCACATTTGCTATTCGATTAAGTACAACCTTTATTCCTCCTCGTGGTATACTTTGCGATCCAGTATCACAAGAGACTAATTTTCACGGGTTCAGATTCCGTCCTTTTGATTAATGACCAGCATTGGCGGCTGAAGACTTCCGGCATAAGAAGTCACACTCATTGTGCCAACGGCCTTGTCAAAGAGGGCGGAGGAGCGGACAGAGGTTCAGGACAATTTTGTCCTTGGGTTGGGAAACTGCCTCTAAAGGCGGAAGAATCGGCAATGATCAACGGCATGGCGATCCAGAAGGAATGCAAACCACTGTGTGAAAGACACACAACGTCTATCCACAGGACATGTGCCATGTAACTGAAGATGTGTCATGATGACCTCTCCATGGGCAAAATTTCTGATATAGCCCCCGTTCGGTTCTCCGGGAGGGGACTACCAAGGGAGAGGTAATTGAGATAAAGATTGAATAATCAACGAAAGGATAACGTTCTACGAGTCGGGGCGTGGAAAGTCAGAAGAAATGAGATAGGGTAATATCAACAGCAGCAGAAAATGGTATAACGGGAGTAGAATTCATTGTGAATAGGAAGGTAGGGCACTGTGAACAGTTCAGTGACAGGGTTGTTCTTATTAGAATCGACAGCAAATCGACACCGTTAACGATAACGATAGTTCAGGTATGCATGCCTACGTCGCACGCTGAACATGAAAAGATAGAGAAAGCATTTGAGGGTACTGAAAGGATAGTACAGTACGTACAGGGAGATGAAAATCTAATAGTCTTGGGAGACTGGAATGCAGTTGTAGAGGGAGGAGTAGAAGAAAAGGTTACCGGAGAATACGGGCTAGGGACAAGAAATGAGAGAGGAGAAGACTAATTGAGTTCTGTAATAAATTTCAGCCCGTAATAGCTACTACTCCGCTCAAGAATCACAAGAGGAGGAGGTATATTTGGGAAAGACCGTATGATGTGAGAAGATTTCAGTTGCAGTACATCATGGTCAGGCAGAGATTCCGAAATCAGATACTGGATTGTAAGGCGTACCCAGGAGCAGATCATCTTTAAGGCTATAGATACAGCAATAAGGAAAAGCTCAGAAGGCAGTACAGTTGAAGACATGGACATCTCTAAAAAGGGCAATCACAGAAGTTGGAAAGAAAAACAATGGTACAAAGAAGGTAACTGCAATGAAGCCATGGGTAACAGAAGAAATACTTCAATTGATCGATGAAACAAGGAAGTACAAAAATTATCACGGAAACTCGGGAATACAAAAATACAAGTCGCTGAGGAATGAAATAAATAGGAATGCAGGGAAGCTAGGACGAAATGCTTGCATGAAAAATGTTAAGAAATTGGAAACGATATGATTGTCGAGTGGACTGACTCAACATACAGTAAAGTCATAATAACTTTCGGTGACATTAAAAGCACGGATGATAACATTAAGAGTGCAACGGGACTTCTACTGTTAAACGCAGAAGATAGAACGGATAGGTGGAAAGAGACCATTAGTTGGTTGATTTGGAGGAGGGGGGGGGGGGCAAATAGCGAGGTCAACGGTCCCATCGGTTTAGGGAAGGATGGGAAAGGAAGTCGGCCGTGCTATTTCAAAGGAACCATTCCGGCATTTGATTCAATCGATTTAGGGAAATCACGGAAAACCTAAATCAGGATGGCTGGACGCGGGTTTGAATCGTCGTCCTCCCGAATTTTCACCTCGTTTGGTGAAAGAGTACATTGAAGCCTCTATTAAGTGGAAGACTTGTCTGATGTGATGGACGAAGAAACAGGTGTCGATGTAGAAAAGGCAGGGGATCAGGTATTAGAATTAGAATTTGAGATAGCTTTGGAGGACTTAGATCAAATAAGGCAGAAGGGATAGATACTCGTAACATACCACCACAAATTCTAAAATCATTGGGGAGAAGTTGCAACAAAACGACTAATCGCGTTGGTGTGTAGAATGTATGTATCTGGCGACATACCATCTGACTTTCGGGAAAACATCATCCACACAATTCCGACGACTGCAGGAGCTGAAAAGTGCGATAATTATCACACAATCAGCTTAACAGCTCATGCATCCAAGTCGCTGACAAGAATAATATACAGATGAATTGAAAAGAAAACTGAGGATGTGCTAGATGACGACGAGTTTGGTTTTGGAAAAGGTAGACACACGAGAGAGACAATTCTGACATTGCGGTTGATAATGGAAGAAAGACTAAAGAAAAATCAAGACACAGTGATAGGGTTTGTCGACCTGGAAAAGGCGTTCGACAGCGTAAAATGGTGCAAGATCTAGATTCTGAGAAAAATAGGGGTAAGCTATAGGCATAGACGGGTAACACACAATATGTAGAAGAGCCAAGAGATAATAATAAGAAAGGACGATCAAAAACGAAGCGCTCAGATTAAAAAGGGTGTAAGACAGGGTTGTAGTCTTTCGCCCCTTACTGTTCAATCTGTACATCGAAGAAGCAATGATGGAAATAAAAAAGAAAGGTTCAGGAGTGGAAATGAAATTCAAGGTGAAAGGATATCAATATACGATTCGCTGAAGACATTACTGTCCTAAACGAAAGGGAACAAGAATTACATTATCTGCTGAAAGGAATGAACAATCTAATGAGTACAGAATATGGATTGTAAGTAAACAGAAGAAAGACTAAAGTAATGAGAAGTAGCAGAAATAAGAAGAGCGAGAAACTTGATATCAGGATCGATGGTCACGAAGTAGATGAAATCAAATATTTCTACGACCTAGGCAGCAAAGTAACCAATGACGACGGAGCAAGGAGGGTATAAAAAGCAGACTAGCACTGGTGAACAGGGCATTCCTGGTCAAGAGAAGTCTACTAGTGTCGTAGGTTTTAATTTGAGGAAGAAATTTCTCAGAATGTACGTCTCGAGCACAGCATTGGTACATGGAGTGTGGGAAAACCGAAACAGAAGAGAATCGAAGCAGTCGAGATGTGGTGCTACATATGAAAGTTGAAAACTAGGTGGACTGGTAAGGTAAGGAATGAGTAGGCTCTGCGCAGAATCGGAGAGGAAAGGAGTATGTGGAAAACACTGACAAGGAGAAAGGACATGATGATAGCACATCTGATGAAATACCAGGTAATGACTTCCATGGTACCAGAGGGAGCTGTGGAGGGAAAAAGCTGTAGAGTAAGACAGAGATTGGAATACATCCATCAAATAATTGAGGACGTAGGTTACATGTGTAGTGCTCTGAGATGAAGAGGTTGGCACAGGAGAGGAATTTGTGGCGGGCCGCGTCAAACCAGTCAGAAGGGGGAAAAAAGGATGCTCGTACCCTCCCATATACCCACAATCATTAATTTAAAACAAGAACTACATCTATGATTCATTTGTCAGGGCCATCCACCTGTTCAGTTTACATCCGCATTCCTCATTATCATACAGCTGAATTACAGTGGGGGTTGGGGGCTCCTTATCAACAGGGGGTGCTCGATTTAATACGTACATGTAATTCCATAACCCCAGTGGCGACTTGCAATAAGTGGCTCTCACATAGCGATTTCCTATTGTCGAAAGGTTCGGACAAAGAGACTTATGATCATAAAATCAAATTATACAAGTGACGGGTATTGTGGGAAAATGTTTTATACAAGTTGATGTTTTTATTGTCATTTGCGTACGTTACTTAATTTTTACACTGTACTATCAAGTATCTCTGTTTGTTTCTGCCTCCAACATAGAAATAAATAAAATGGGTCTCGAACCAGGGTCGCCTGGACAGGAGTCTCACTCGCTTGCCACTCGGCTACTCGCTCACTAGCCAAAATAGTAAAACTTTTCTTTATATACAGAGCTGCCGAAACGTTAACGAGGCCACATTGGCACGTACAATTTTAGGGTGTGATAGGTGCCTACCCACACTATAAGCATGCGAAGTGGGAGCTCATAAGATGCACCTCCCAGAAGGTCCCCTTGCCGTAACACTGCTAGTACTTGCAACAGCAGAAAGCTGCTCTAGTTTACAGTAGGACCGCAGTGTACGTTGATGCAAATACGAGAGACGTGTGAAGCTATTTACTCCTGTAAAGGAATAAAGGAGAATGATCTGAAGGCAATCTTGAACGTCGGACTGACTAATACCGCCAAGCTGTGACTAACAAGGACGGAATAATGAGCAGTTCGTGTCAGATGTGATGCAGAGCGACATCTGAAGGGTGGACGAGCAATATGCGTTGTCAATGAAGTCCCTCTATCGTTTCAGAAAATCATACTTTGGGAACTACTTGAGATGTAGCATCGTGTTTTGTTGTTAAAAGTTTCGCAGCTCTCAAAGTATTTTTCTGTTATGCCAAGCCTGCAATGTGTGCCTCAGCCGCCGCTTGCAGAACATCAAGGTGATATCAGAGTTCTGCTCATGTAAGCGTCAGCATTGCGGCATCAACAGTTCTGACTGCTTAATCGATATCTGCACGAAGGGTACCATTATCATTGACTGGTGTTGTGTACGCGCAATCCGGTGTTGTGTACGCGCAATCCTGGACATAAGGCAGGTATTACACTATCAAATTTTGTTTGACGAAATTCCTCTGGAAAATAAAATTTGAATGTGCAATACAGAACTTGGTCAAAGTTGGACCTTGGTCAAAGTTGGACCTTGGTCAAAGTTGGACCTTGGTCAAAGTTGGACCTTGGTCAAAGTTGGACCTTGGTCAAAGTTGGACCTTGGTCAAAGTTGGACCTTGGTCAAAGTTGGACCTTGGTCAAATTTTCTTTGATTAAATCTATGCCTCACCTTAGATTCGATCAAAGATGTGTGTGCGTGGAGAAATGTAACCGCTTCAAGCGCTAGCACCGCTGCTGCTGCCTGGTATCTAATTTTCATCAACACAGCTTCGAGATTTAAATGGTGTGCCGCATCTGTCTGATAGAAATGTACGAGGCAGATGAACCACTGCATAACTAGCGGCATCCAGAATACAAAAATAGAAGAAATACGGCCAGGATGTGCCTCCAAGGATGTAAAGGAGAAAACGAACAGCTGTTGTAAAAATAAAAACGTTTCTCAACGGGTACATACTAAACATTTATTTGCCTTCAGATCATTCTCCTTTATTCCTTTATAGGAGTAAATAGCTTCACACGTCTCCCGTATTTGCATCAACGTACACTGCGGTCCTACTGTAAACTAGAGCAGCTTTCTGCTGTTGCAAGTACTCGCAGTGTTACGGCAAGTCTTTGTTTCGCAGGCACGGCATTTCTGGGGTGTGTTCTCACTCGTAATTTGAGGAGCCACTTTTTTTATGCTCCTATTGAAATGCACTGTCGTCCATTCGCAAGTAATGTTCATACGGCTTTACATCCTCGACGTGCAGCTCCCGTAGCACATTTTGTGGGATGCTTTTGCCATTTCGCCGTGAAACGCACGGCCTCAGCCAAGTGCGTTTCCTTTTTCTTTTCTTCTACTCCTCTTCCAAGCGTGAATACAAAGTAGTTGTGTACACGCAACTGCAGAGCACAGCAATATGTCTTCATCGGCCATTCTGAAGAACCTGTGAAGTCAAAGATCTTTCTGAAAGAATATACGGTGAATATTTGATTACATTTCTTTGTGAAAGAAAATCTGATAATTTAATACCGGCCTAAGCAACAAAAAGAAGTCAAAGGGCGTAACATCGGGAGAGTACGCAAGCCATGTCGTGGGACCATCGCGCATTGTCTACCTTTCAGGAAATGTGTTATTCAGCACATCCCTCACATTCAAACTCCAATGTGGAGATGCACCACCACGCTGGTAGATGATGGACGGCTGCAGCTCTTCGATCTGTGATAGCAGGAACTATTTGAGTATGTATCATGAACCATGCACCTTGCCGTTGGTGGGGAGGCTTGCGTGCCTCAGCGATACAGATGGCCGTACCGTAGGTGCAACCACAACGGAGGGGTATCTGTTGAGAGGCCAGACAAAAGTGTGGTTCCTGAAGAGGGGCAGCAGCCTTTTCAATAGTTGCAAGGGCAACAGTCTCGATGATTGACTGATCTAGCCTTGTAACATTAACCAAAACGGCCTTGCTGTGCTGGTACTGCGAACGGCTGAAAGCAAGGGGAAACTACAGCCGTAATTTTTCCCGACGGCATGCAGCTTTACTGTATGATTAAATGATGATGGCGTCCTCTTGGGTAAAATATTCCTGAGGTAAAAATAGTCCCCCATTCGGATCTCCGAGCGGGGACTACTCAGGTGCACGTCGTTATCAGGAGAAAGAAAACTGGCGTTCTACGGATCGGAGAGTGGAGTATCAGATCCCTTAATCGGGCAGGTAGGTCAGAAAATTTAAAAACGGAAATGGATAGGTTAAAGTTAGATATAGTGGGAATTAGTGAAGTTCCGTAGCAGGAGGAACAAGACTTCTGGTCAGGTGACTACAGGGTTATAAACACAAAATCAAACAGGGGTAATGCAGGAGTAGGTTTAATAATGAATAGGAAAATAGGAATGCGGGTAAGCTACGACAAACAGCATAGTGAACGCATTATTGTGGCTAAGATAGATACGAAACCCACACCTACTACAGTAGTACAAGTTTATATGCCAACTAGCTCTGCAGATGATGAAGAAATTGATGAAATGTATGTTGAGATAAAAAATTATTCAGGTAGTGAAGGGAGACGAAAATTTAATAGTCATGGGTGACTGGAATTCGGTAGTAGGAAAAGGGAGAGAAGGAAACGTAGTAGGTGAATATGGACTGGAGGGAAGAAATGAAAGAGGAAGCCGTCTAGTAGAATTTTGCACAGAGCATAACTTAATCATAGCTAATACTTGGTTCAAGAATCATAAAAGAAGGTTGTATACAGGGAAGAATCCTGGAGATACTAAAAGGTATCAGATAGATTACATAATGGTAAGACAGATTTAGGAACCAGGTTTTAAATTGTAAGACATTTCCAGGGGTAGATGTGGACTCTGGCCACAATCTATTGGTTATGACCTGTAGATTAAAACTGAAGAAACTACAAAAAGGTGCTAAATTAAGGGTATGGGACCTGGATAGACTGAAAGAACCAGAGGTTGTAGAGTGTTTCAGGGAGAGCATGGTGGAACAATTCACAGGAATGGGGGAAAGAAATACAGTAGAAGAAGAATGGGTAGCTTTGAGGGATGAAGTAGTGAAGGAAGCAGACGATCAAGTAGGTAAAAAGACGAGGGCTAATGGAAATTCTGGGGTAATAGAAGAAATATTGAATTTAATTGATGAAAGGAGACATAAAAACCCAGTAAACGAAGCATGCAAAATGGAATACAAACGTCTCAAAAATGATATCGACAGGAAGTGCAAAATGGCTAAGCAGGGATGGCTAGAGGACAAATGTAAGGATGTAGAAGCTTATCTCACTAGGGGTAAGATAGATACTGCCTACAGGAAAATTAAAGATACCTTTGGAGAGAAGGGAACCACGTGTATGAATATCAAGAGCTCAGATGGAAACCCAGTTCTAAGCAAATAAGGGAAGGCGGAAAGGTGGAAGGAGTATATAGAGGGTTTATACATGGGCGATGTACTTGAGGACAATATTATGGAAATGGAAGAGGATGTAGATGAAGACGAAATGGGAGATAAGATCCTGCGTGAAGAGTTTGACCGAGCACTGAAAGACCTGAGTCGAAAAAGGCCCCGGGAGTAGACAACATTCCATTAGAACTATTGACGGCCTTGGGAGAGGCAGTCATGACAAAACTCTACCATCTGCTGCGTAAGAATATAATAATTCCAACCCCAAAGAAAGCAGGTGTTGACAGATGTGAAAGTTACCGAACTATCCGTTTAATAAGTCACAGCAGCAAAATACTAACACGAATTCTTTACAGACGAATGAAAAAACTGATAGAAGCGGTCCTTGGGGAAGATCAGTTTGGATTCCGTAGAAATGTTGGAACACGTGAGGCAATACTAACCTTACGAATTATCTTAGAAGAAAGATTAAGAAAAGGCAAACCTACGTTTCTAGCATTTGTAGACTTAGAGAAAGCTTTTGACAATGCTAATTGGAATACTCTCTTTCAAATTCTAAAGGTGGCAGGGGTAAAATACAGGGAGGATAATGGAATGTAGTGGAATTAAGTCGGGTGATGCTGAGGGAATTAGATTAGGAAATGAGACACTTAAAGTAGTAAAGGAGTTTTGCTATTTAGGGAGTAAAATAACTGATGATGGTCGAAGTAGAGAGGATATAAAATGTAGACTGGCAATGGCAAGGAAATCGTTTCTGAAGAAGAGAAATTTGTTAACATCGATTATAGATTTAAGTGTCAGGAATTCGTTTATGAAAGTATTTGTATGGAGTGTAGCCTTGTATGGAAGTGAAACATGGACGATAACTAGTTTGGCCAAGAAGAGAATAGAAGCTTTCGAAATGTGGTGCTACAGAAGCATGCTGAAGATTGGATGGGTAGATCACATAACTAATGAGGAGGTATTGAATAGAACTGGGGAGAAGAGGAGTTTGTGGCACAACTTGACAAAAAGAAGGGACCGGTTGGTATGACATGTTTTGAGGCATCAAGGGATCACAAATTTAGCATTGGTGGGCAGCGTGGAGGGTAAAAATCGTAGAGGGAGACCAAGAGATGAATACACTAAGCAGATTCAGAAGGATGTAGGTTGCAGTAAGTACTGGGAGATGAAGAAGGTTGCACAGGATAGAGTAGCATGGAGAGCTGCATCAAACCAGTCTCAGGACTGAAGACAACAACAACAACAACAACAACACAGGTAAACATTTCCTGTTATGGTTTTCTTTACGGACAAAAATGGGCCTATCACCCGATCTTGCATTATGCCACATCCACCGGGATACCATGAAGATGTTCACGTTAGTGTGTTTTATTTTCCAAAAGTCCTAATGTTATGGCAATTTAGATGTTCAGAAATGTGAAACTTTCCTTTATCTGAAAACAGGCGTTGTATCAGTTAGTCGTTGTGAACATCTATGGAGGCCTGCATGGAACGCGCGAATGCATACTGCAGAAGACGATAGTTTGGCGTCAGTGCTTAGCCTATTTGCACTTTATATGCAAGAAAACGTAACCGCTCACGTAACATTTTATGAACAGTTAACCGTGCTTCCTTCAATTCGCGTGATCCACGTCGAATTAACTCCTGGGGCTGCGGTGAAACGCATCTTGCAGTCCTTGCTTGGGACACAGGGGGACGTCTACTTCGAGAAAGATATTTGGCAGTTCCCGTCTCCTTAAAGTTTTTGAGCCATCTAATTATGCTTGATTTTTACCGGCTGTTCTCTCCCATATTTGCGTCGATAATTCCCCAGTGCCATTGTCACATATTCGGATTTTGCATACCAGATGACGCAATACGCCTCCTCCTCGTCTGTCGCCATTTTGATGCAATACAAATCAAATCTACAGCAAAAAAGACACAGGAAGAAAGCCTTGAGAGCTGCTAAAAGTTTTAATAGAAGCCCGATTCTCTAAATAGATTAAAAGTTATGTATTTTTAATAATAGCGGGTCTGTGGGCACCCTGTATAGTTACGTAAAACGCTTCAGTAATATCTGAAGGCAATCGCTGTAGTATAATGGCCTAAATCATTTCGAACTTTTGTAACACTACCCTCATTTGTAAAATCATTTCGCGTACAACAATCCTGTACTACTAAAATTATATATTAATACCTTCAGCTGCTGACGGGCGTTGATATATATCAACGGGGACAGGTGAAAATGTGTGCTCCGACCGGGACTCCAACCCGGATCTCCTGCTGAGATGGCAGACGCTCTATCCATCTGAGCCACCGAGGACACAGAGAATAGGGCGACTGTAGGGACTGTCCCGCGCACGCCTCCCGCGAGACAAACATTCTCACCTTGTATATCCACACACTACATTCGTAGTGTCCCTAGCCAACACACTCATTACTTGTGGAAGACATTCTTACCAAGTCCCGTAAGAGTCCGGGTAATATGTGTGCATCCGCACAGGAAGAGGAGGTCATGGCCGGTATTGCCAGAACTATATACTCATATGGATATGGTGTCTGTTCTTAAGGACATGTCCGAAAGAACAGACACCATATCCATACAAGTATATCCTGTACTATAGTCTAGATCCTGTTTGCTGAATATTGTTTAGTGTTAGGGCGCACATATAATAGTAGTGATCTGTAATAATTCCAGCATGCCTACTGTCTGCGATGCTTTCATTAAGTAACAGAATATCTGAGTTACTACCACCCATTGTGGTTTTGTAAATCACTGTCCACCTCACTGCGCTAAACCGGCCCAGATAGATTAAGGAAGTAGCTATGATATCCGTGATTTTGATTACTGTGTTTTAGCCGGTCTAAAGGCATTATTTTAACTGATTATCAGCTTCTCATAAATCCGTTTTGCATTTTTTTGTATATTTGATGGCGACTTTTCGTTGACTGTCGTCAGTTTGTCAGTGTCTCTGTCAACTGGACGTTTCAAAAATTAGAAGATCAGATTTTCGGTAAATTTATTGTTTGTTCATTAGGTTATGCACTATTACGATATTAGGAATAATACACCGTCGAGTGGAAATCAGATCCCCAGATTGCGGTTTATTATAGTGAAAAGTTACTCTGTACAGAGAGATTTGCCTAAGAAAGAATGTCTTCACAGCTCTAATGAAACTAAAGACACATGTAGTATAATCTAAATGACGAGAAGACGATTGGCATTATTAAGATGCGATTGGAACAGTACACCGTTTTAGCCGTTTAGTAATTCAGATGCTGGCTGCTGACTGCTGCTAATGGCTGATAAGACCAACTTTTAACTCTTTCAGAGTGTTCTTGCACTGATTACAATGACACGACCTAGCGGCAATAGGACGAACTATAATAGTCTATATATGTACCTGTTACTATTTTACTAGACTTTCGAGAACTTTCACAAAATGGAACGCCTGATACTTTAAGAGGTAGAGGGAAATTGATCGAAATCTGTACTGACAAAGTAAGTGCTGAATAAATCCACTTGTTAGTATTAACATTGCATATGGAAAGGCAGTTAAGATAGGGCATTCTCAATACATCCATAATGACTAAATATATCGGGCATTCTAAATACATCCGTAATAACTAAATACATCGTGGTGTGATTTTCGTTAAGTTATAGCGGAAAATATGGGAGTTTTCTGACGTATGAAATTAAACTTAACATTTGCAGCTACCAAATAAAGATACCGAATTCTTTTAGATGGAACTATATAGTTTTTTTCTGTGACATTGGAAACGGCCTTCTAAAAAGACGTGAAGAACATTACATGTGCGGAACTCTTTATGGAATAGTAACAAGGTAACAGCGCTGTGAACTGTTGTCTCGACAGTCACCGACCAGTGACCTACATCTTCAGCGAAACTCACGGGCCTATCGATCCTGAATTCAGTGGTCGGCGGAAGAAAGTGCTACCTCACAAGAGCGTATTTTGCGTTCCTGCATGTTACATGTTTGGTTATGTTCAAAGAAAATAAGACAAATACAAACAGACAAAGCACTTCGTTTCGTATAGTAGACAGCTTTTTCTAGCGGTAGAGTTGGGTTGGGTTGCTTGGGGGAAGAAACCAAACAGCGAGGTCATCGGTCGGCCGTGCACTTTCAAAGGAACCATCCCGGCATTCACCTGGAGCGATTTAGGGAAATAACGGAATCAGGATGGCCGGAGGCGGGATTGAACCGTCGTCCTCAAGAATGCGAGTCCAGTGTGCTAGCCACTGCGCCACCATGCTCGGTTCCTAGCTGTAGATATGGAATTACTTGTTGCTAGAATGGAGTGCATTCGAAAAGACAACAGATAATGCGATCAAGCAAATCCTTACTGAATTGAGTACAGCTAAATAGAAGCCGCATTGTATATCAGAAATAACAGGAGTAGACGAAAACAGCCTCATAATTATGCCAAATCAGGGTAAGGGGCGTTAAATCGAACAAAGTTTATTTTAACCAACAGACCGAGGGGGTAGAGATATGGCCATAGAACGAAACCAGTCACCTACGACCGTGCCCAAGTTTGTCCCGTAAGCGAACTTGCTTGTGTGTCTAGCTGCGCCGTTTTTTTTTTTTCCGACATAGCTGCTGCTGCGGTGGCTGTTCATTTGTTTGACACTGTCTACTATGTAGCGACCTCGGAGGCAGGAATTTCGAGCACTTGCTGAAAAAAAGAAAAGCTATAAAAGAAATAGGACTTTAAAATGTTATTTTTGCTTTCAAGCACTGTCTTAGTTCATCTTTTCTGTTTTGTTGTCCTTGTTAGAGCAAAAGTTCATTAATCCTCTTTATCATCATAATTCAGAACATTTCCTTTAGTCTTTACAGCACCGTGGGTTGGCTGTCTTACTGCAGGATCTTATCAAATCAGCGGTACTTCTAGCGTACTTCATTGAATACTCAAGCTTTAGCCAGTGCAAACCCGTCTCCGCATCCGAGGACGCTAACGCACGTCTGTGCAATGACTCGCGACTAGGAGGTACATCGGTTCGACTCCTAGCGATGAAACAAATTTTCTCTGCCAGCATCTGGCCGACAAGGCAAGGAGAGGTGGTGGTGTCAAGTCCCTGACCAGCAGTCTTTTCGCCAGATCCGTCCGTCGGCGGTCCTCTTGGTGCTAATCGGCACGAGCAGGCATGTCCCGGCACTTCACACTCTGCCTCCTCTCGTCATCAGCGCATAACACCAACATTACGCTACACTACACTCTAAGCGCACCCATTACTCACCGAGGCTCAACAAATACATACACCACCTAACTATCAGATATCTATATCTACACCTACATGATTACCCTGCAGTTCACAATTAAGTGCCTGGTAGAGGATTCATCGATCAACCTTGAAATTATTTCTCTACCGTTTCACTCTCGAAAAGCGAACGGGAAAAACGAACACTTTAAATCTTTCCTTGTGAGCTCTGATTTCTCTACTTTTCACAACAATTTCTCCCTAGGTACGTGGTCGCCAACGGAGTATTTTCGCGCTCGAAAGCGAAACTTGATGATTGAAACTTCATGAGATGATCCTGCCGCAACCTCAAACACTTTTGTTTCAATGATTGTCACCCCTTCTCTGGATTTTTCCATGTTCTCCGTGAATTCCAACTGATGTGGATCCCACACCGCACAGCAGTACTCCAGAAGAGGGCGCACTAGCGTAGTGTAGGTAGTGTCTTTAGTAGGCCTGTTGCATCTTCTAACTGTTCTGCCAATAAAACGCAGCCTTTATTTAGCTTTCCCCAAACATATATGTGATCATTCTGGCCTAAGTTATTCGTAATTGTAATCCCTAAGTATTTAGTTGAAAGACAGCCTTCAGATTTGTGTGATTTATCGTATAAGAGATATTCAGCGGATTCTCTTCAGTACTCATGTGGATAACTTCACACTTTTCAGTAATTAGAGCCGATTGGCAACTTTCGCACCAAATCATTGTCTAAATCAATTGCAAATTGCCTTTGATCGACTGACTTTACAGAATAGTAAATGACAGCATCGTCTGCTGAATATCTACGAGGAACGCTCAAATTGTCTCCTAAATCGTTTATGTAGATCAGGAACATCACACAGCCTTTATCACTTCCTTGCGTGATGACATATATTACTTCGGCTTTGCTTGATGACTTTCCGTCAGTTACTACGAACTGTGACTTTCCTGACAGCAAATCATGTCGATAGCACTCATTACTTCGTGAGAATTAAGACATAGTTGTGTTTCACAAGAACGATATTTTCTGGATCCCTGTTGGCTGTTTGTCAATAATCCCTTTCTTCGAGGTAATTCATAGCGTTCGAGCACAGTGTATGTTCCGAAATCCTACTCTAAATCGAGGGTAGCGATATAACTCTGTAATAAAGCGGATTACTCGTGTTTCCTTCCTTCGATATAGGAATCACTTATGCAACTTCACAGCGTTACCCGCAAGGTAAGGGGCGCTGAACCGGCAGCTGAACCAGCCCCGTTGGACATCCCAGTCAACAATGCCATAACATTTACATTGTAAATTTGTGGTAATGTCTTATGGGATGAAACTGATGAGGTCATCGGTCCCTAAGCCTACACACTACTTAAGCTAACTTAGTCTAAGGACGACACACACACCTATGCCCGAGGGAGGACTTGACCCTCCGACGGAGGGAGCCGCGCTGACCGCGACAATACGCCTCACACCACACACATTTAAATTTTTACCCTCTACGTATCGTAGTAAATTCGCGCCTAAAGCGACCAGGCAGAAATTGAATTTTAAAATTTGCTTGGTTTAAGAGTTAAACTGAAGCCGTTATCGTCAGGTAATTAAAGTACTAACGGACTCTTTAAGGGGGAACGTATGACAAAATACGCAGGTACACAAGCTAATTTTACTTTTTGAGAGACAACTGAAATAAATTTCGCACTTGTAGTAATTATGTTATTGGCTATAATCTACATCTCTTTTACATTTTTTGTCAAATAAACTGATCAGGATGTTGCTGGATACTTTTAGAACACGTACCATCACATAATCAACATTTTATCAGTGGTTATTTTATTTATCGCTTTCAAAATGTGGTAGGTTATTCTCAGTAATTCGGCAAACAAATCAGCGTATCTATTTTTGTTGAAATTGATGTGCTGATGTGTATGACACACAGCAACTTTTATTTCACACACGTTTAAATAAATTTGTCAGTCATACACAGTGAAAAATTTTGTACCACAGGAAGTTGTGTTATAGTACGTACAAAGTCTGCAGAAAATTTGATCCTGTTATCTGAAATGGATCGGCAGAATACGCTCCATTTACACTGAAAAATGAAAGTTGCGGGAAAAGCAGAAAAAAGATTAAGTAAGTGCCGTAGTGTTGGCTATGGACATACAGTTAGGCTCTTTATTCTTCATGTAGCTCTTTTATTCTAGTCTGATCGTTCTGGGGTGGCCTTTTGGCAATACCCTCCACTGACAAAATGGCAAATGGCTCTGAGCACTATGCGACTTAACATCTGATGACATCAATCCCGTACAACTTAGAATTACTGAAACCTAACTAACCTAAGGACACCACACACATCCACACCCGAGGCAGTATTCGAACCTGCGACCGTAGCGGTCGCGCCGTTCCAGACTGAAGCGCCTAGAGCCTCTCGGCCACACTGGCCGGCCCTACACTGACATTTCAGAACTAGTAATACAGATATCATCAATTTCCTCCATTAGGTTTTCAGCGAAGAAGGGTCCTGATCCTTCCAACGCTACCATCATTGAACACCAGAAACGCTTCATATGAGGAAATTTTAACAATAGTAGGTGAACAAAATGTTGTTTTTGGGCGTCGCTTCCAAACAAGGCTCTTAAAGCTTTCGGTAGGGTTGTGTGTTTCACCATGTGTGCATTTCATTTCTTTAACAAATACAAATTAATCGCATCGTAAACGGGCTCACAGCTTCCTATACTATACAGGTGTCTTCTCTGACGGCAGGAAGTAATAAAACATAGCACAAAGCCCTGTAGAAAAGGGGGTGTGGCAATGAGTCTTGGTTGAAACAGTTCCATCATTTGTTGCACGAATCAGACTCAGAAAATTGGAGAGAATATTTCTAACATGCCACAGAACTATCTGGCGGTATAAAAATATTCTGTATTTTTGACTCTTCACATGACATGTAATAGCTGGAGCAAGTTATTTTAAATTCACACACTTCTGCGCGCTCTTCGCCGACTGGCTGTGGTTTTACGGTCGTAGCTGGACAATTGTGAATTTGCGACCGACGGTTGCTCCTGTGTACCGAATGAAGGTTAGCAACGGGGACTGTCGAGGAAAGCAAGACGGCGAGTAATATTGACGACGTGTGCAGTTGAGAGGCTTTACCGGGAAGACGGCTCCAGGTTGGTGCCTGCACTGCTCTGTGTCGAGGAGCCGCCCGCCGCACAGGGCGAGCGTATCGCCCCGCCAGGAATGCATGTGCCCCCTCACGCACGCACATCAAAGTGCAGGAGCGATAAGGCTGGGTATCGGCAGTCGCGCCGGCTGGCTCAGGCCCTGGAACGCTGCCTTATCTCTGCGATACGCTTCTCTACGCCGCACCGCTACCGAAGCGGAGATTCTACATCCGCACCCAGTCCGCAAGCCGCGTTACTGTGTTTGGCGGGCGGTACTTCCGGTACAGTTATCTCTTCCCCGTCTCCGCTGTTCCGTTCGCGAAGAGCGACTGCCCATAAATCTCTGCAAGAGCTCAGATTTCTCCGTTTTTCTAAGGCGCTGCAGTCATGGACTGTGCGGCTGATCCCGGCGGAGGTTCGAGCCCTCCCTCGGGCACGGGTGTGTGTGTGTGTTTGTCCTTAGGGTAATTTAGGTTAAGTAGTGTGTAAGCTTAGGGACTGATGACCTTAGCAGTTAAGTCCCATAAGATTTCACACACATTTGAACATTTTTTTCTCCCTTTTTACCATCCCGGTTGTATCGCGAGATACAGGGGTTGGAGAAAAATATAAAACATCAAAAGCACAATACATTACCAGCCTAATACGGTGCAGAAAAACCGTTGGCACTCAAAACAGCGTCTAGTCCTCCCGGAGTGGAGTGGAGTGGTTTCAAAAGAATCTTATATCACTGCCACTGCACTGCGAAACCAGTGGCAATTGCCGCTAATGGTGATGGAGGTGGATAAGGATCACGGACTCTTCTCCTCAAGGTAAACCAAAGAAGCACAATAATATTGACATCTGGTGTCTGTGGTGGTCAGGGGAGATGTGGGCTGCGCGAACGGGAGCCCTGTCGTCTTGAATCGCAACCTCACCACCGAGAAACAAAACATTGTACCACAGGTTGGATAATATCATCCAAAATGATCACATAATACTTGGAAGTGATGTGACCCTGCAGAGTAAACATGGAGTCCACGGAATACCATGCTACGGCTGTCCATATCAAAAAGGACGCCAGCCATGTTTCACTCTTGGGATGTAAACTCGCTCGGGAGTTGGAAACTGTGAATCAAAGTCGTCCCACCAAATGATATTCTTCCAGTTTTCCATAGCCCAGTTGTTATGGCTTCGGCACCACGTTTTCTTGTTACGAGCATCTGCATCACTGACTAATTTTGCAATTCCAGCTCGCGCTGTAGTTCCCTGCTTATGGAGCTCTCTTCGTTTGTTGTGGTGCTGACAGGGTTCACGAGTGGAGAATTCAGTTCTGCAGTGACCCCTACAGCTGTCGTAGTTCTCTTTTTTCACAATCTTCTTCAATGACCGTCCGTCACGATCAGTCAACACACCCTCGTCCGCGTTGTGACTTAACGGATGATCTTTTTCCGTTTTCCCTGTATGCGGCAGAAACCTTTGATACTGTGCATCTTGAAACATCAAACACGTCGGCTGCCTTGGTTACGTAAGCACCCACCATATGACACATCATCCTCTAGCATTACTTTTCCTCAACAGTAGTTGTCGAAATCAGCATTATTTTTCGAATTTTGGACAGGTCAATATTATCTCAATTGCTTTTCTGAAAACGTTTCTATAATTTTACACACACTATGCTGTATTTCAAGCTAAATTTATGACAGTGAATTATTTTACACAATGTTGTACTCTTTATATTATAATCCATAAGTACTATTTCTGAATGTACAGTTAAAATTATTTTTTTTACAAACATTTGAAATTACGATCTATTGCCACATTTAAAATTTCTATTACTTATTACGGAATCAACAAACAGACAATGGGAAGGGTGATTTCCGATGAAGAAAGAAGGATGAGATCCGAGAGAATGAAGTACTGGGATGGCAGGAAACTGAAAAATTCTTTGTATAAAGTTGGCTAGAGTCGTCCAATGAAGGCCATAAAATGTAAATAATAATAATAAATAATAACGCAATCCTGTGCTGTTTACTACGTTCATTTCTGGATTCATTTATGAAATAATAATCGAAATGAATAATGTAACGGAAACTAATAGAAATTCATTTGTTAATAAAAATTGTGAACCCTTTGGAATACGGTTGTGTCCGCATAGTATGAGAGCCGTAAGCTTGCCTCTGATGTGATCGGACATTTTTTTTAATATTGTGCGAATAAAGTAATTTCGGTTTTGTTAATGTGAAAAATCTAAATATTGTATGATATACCAAAATGAGAGAAAATATATTTACGAGGAAAATGCTTCAGGAACAATCATGAAATTTATTTAGTTCAAACCAACGGTAAGGGCCTCATGTGAGATTTACAGGTTCAAGAATCAGACCGCTAGACGAGAAGAACTGCAGCCATCTCAACATGACAGCCTAAGTAAACTTGAAAGTTTACTCTAATTTTCGCTCCTCTTAAATCTTCACAAAACAATTTGCTTATTAATTACTTGGACAGGACATTGTTTAATGTGGGTAAGAGATGTAATCAGGAAGGACGGGGGAGATTACACCACCCACAATGTGCCCACGTTCGACGTAAAATACACACAGCTACACACGACACTGTTCTGGCCACGGCTGACACTTGCAACGCATTGTGGACAATGTAAAGGTACGGTTCTGGTCAGATAGAACAGCGCAACTTGCAACCTTGGCCAGCGTCTGCATTTACGGTCAAGCATGCGTTTCTCGAGGTGTTTCATAAGTTTCTCCAACTCCTGTATGCATAAAAGGAAATAATATGATGCCCGATGCTTCCTCGAAATACGCTCTTGGACTGCATAAAGCGCCTCGTGCAGTCTGCCACGGGCGTCTGATAAACAACTATGGTAGCGCGGAGTGATCGCGCAGTTTGAGGTGCCATGTCACGGATTGCGCGGCCTCTCCCACCGAAGGTTCGAGTCCTCCCTTGGGCGTGGGCTTGTGTGTTGTTCTTAGCGTAAGTTAGTTTAAGAAGTGTGTAAGTCTGGAAATCGATGACCTCAGCAGTTGGTCCCTTAGGAATTCACACACACATTAACAACTACATCATGCTCTTTTGCTTATTAAACGAAACCTGTGACAAAACGAATCGCTCATATTTGGATCTTCTCTATCTCCTCCATCAGTCGTACCTGGTAAGGATCCTAGACTGACTAGCAATATTCAGGATTCAGTCGAACAAAACTTTCGTAAGATACTTGAAACAAACAAGTTTATTCCGATGGCTGTTATTCATTTCTATTCTATTTTATTTTGTGTACTGCGACTCTTAAGCTGTGTAGCCATTTTCAAGTAAAATATTTAACTGATTAATCACATATGTTTTTGGTTACAGTCATATGATTTGATGGGCGCTCCATGAACCACATTGGAGATAGAGGGCGGAGGACATTGTCATCACGTTCTAACACCAAACATTAAACATATTTTCGCACGGTCACTCATGTTAACGGATCAAACGTTTTGTTTGATAATAGCTACACAGTCAAACCGTCGTAGCACACAAAAATAAAACGGAAATGAATAATAATCAGCGCAGGGAGCTTAATTCTTCCAAAACGTTTATCAAGGCTGTGGACGCTATTGGAAGTAAATTATTTCTGTAAGCAACCGTACTTCTTTCGCTGATGATTAACGTTCCTGTAAGATTCTTGGAATGAATCTCAACCAGGCATCCGCTTTCTCTGCAGCTCGGTTCGTGTGGATTCTCGTTGGTATTTTATGGTCGACACTGCTTCTAGTGATTGTTCGACAAGAATACAATAGAAATATAATGAATCTTACCGCCAATTTATCCACAACAGGTTTTATGGTCAACTAATTGTGTCGATTATGTTGCGTTGAATTGCTGATTGCTTATTTCGTGAGCGCACGTGTTTCTGACGACTGTGGTTTTGTTATTTTAACTAATGCTAACGTCTTGAATACAACAGCTGGCATCCCTTCTGAGGTTTCGATTACTTGACATAACAGTCAGTTTGATCCTGAATATCTTAGTCGTACGTGTAACAACCCATTCAAGCAACAGCACTGCTTAATTCCTAAAATTTTAGGTGCGGGAACGCACAATCGCCCCCTCCTCCAGCCACAACTCTCGATTTTTTAAAACTTCTGATAAAACTTACGATGATCCTCTTTTTTACAAAATAATGTTCTAAAACTCAGGTTTTAAATTCATCGTCTTACAATAAAACAAAAAAACCCAATTTTCGTTAAAATAACAGGTGTTGCAGTCTGACCCCGTAGCAGTGTTACGTCACTTTGCTCCCTAGTTTTCTGCTCGTTACATGCCGGCCCAAGTCGATACTTTTCGTGACTATAGCGTCATACTTTCAACTGCTGCCAGGCGCAGCGTTCTTATAGTTGCATTGTAGCTCCTCGCTGAAGATATGAGGAGTATCTGTTAACAACGCATTAAACAATGAATGACGAAGATACGGCTGGTCGATCGGGGCAAGTGACGTTCAGACTTCCCGAAGAGTCAGGAAAAATAGATCAAATGAGATATGAGACACGTAGTTAGATGTTTAGTATATGCTTTAAATGTCATATGTCTGTTAGTCATTGACTTGTATTAAACTGAAGCCATTGCTGCAAATAAGTGACACGATCGTTCCTGAAATACTATTTACGAAACGTTAATTCGACGTAGCATTTGTACCATAGCAGCCAATGGTTCAAATGGCTCTGAGCACTATGGGAGTTAACATCTATGGTCATCAGTCCCATAGAACTTAGGGCATAGCAGCAGATCCGGATGTGGCGCTTCAGTTGACATCAATGGAAGATATAAGAAAAACATTACCCTCTCCCCCTCCCTCCTCCCCCCCCCCCCCCCATTCATTCCACGGCGGTATCCATTGAACCACGTTGGTCAGAGATCGGCGCCGCGGTAAATTATAGTAACGTTATAGTTTAATACCTGTGCACTATTTTAAATCTCCTGTGCCGACTTGTTCCAGTGAATTAAAAGAAAATCATTGCGAGATGCCGGAACGCCGTCCCGGCCGAAATCAAGCCCTGGCCAGCAGTGTCTGATCGATACCCGACGCCCCGATTTCCACTGTGCTCGGAATACTACTCGGGGAGTAGGCACCACGTCAGTGCAGCTTAGAGAGCTCTGCGATATTTTCTACTGCGTTCAGATCCAACTGCATCGCCCATATGGACTGCAGTTTCAATTCAAATGAGGCCACGGACGAGAACAAACTGGTAATATTTTTGGAGGAAGTTTATTATTACGCAACCACGATAAAACCATAGTAATACGCTAGCCAGAGGAACTAACTGAAAGCAGAAAACGAAACACGACACAGCAAAGCTACCAATGAAGTCTACTAGAAATCTGTCCGGTCACTGATGCGGCTGGCCATGCGAAGAGGCCCTGGTTCGATTCCCGGCCGAAGATTTTCCTCGTTCGGGGACTGGGAGCTGTGTTGTCCTTACTTTCGTATCGTCGCAATTGACATTCACTAATTAGATGGCTGTATTGGAACGCACCAAAACTAATAAATTGAAAGTAGTCTATTGGTAGGACAGTATTTGCGACGCGGTGTGGGAGACACGGAGCGTACCTTGAGCCTGGCGTTGTCGGCGAGCGCGCGGCTCGCCCTCTGGCAGGCGGCCGCCAGCTTGTCGTCCGGCGAGCCGGCCATGGCGCGCAGCTCCTCCTCCAGCGCCGCCTGCGCCGCCTGCGCCTTCCGCGCGGCCCCGCCGCCTCCGCCCCCACCGCTGCCGCTCTTCTTCTTCTGCATGCCCGCAGCCGACTTCGGCTGCAACAGCCGACACCACTAGTCACGCATCCGCTGTCACCAGACTTCGCCTTGCGCGCAGTGGACAGATGGCATTCACAAAGAGCAAAGATTTTTTGTTTTTTGGATTTGAGGTCTGCCAGTTACGCAAAACACCGTTTCTCTCAGTACCCAACCACGTTTCGGCACCACTGTGCTATCATCAGTGGGTTTCAGTTTTTATTTATTCTGCAATGTGAACAATTTTTGTTACACGATTATAAAATTATGTGCATTTTTAGCTCGAACAACAGATAGCTTCTTTTTGTAAATACCTTTACATTTAGTGAGCATGAATTTTCTGGACAGCTTCTGTGTTAATTATTACAGGTGGTAGTGGTGGTGGTGGTGGTGGTGGTGGTGGTGGTGGTGGTTAGTGTTTAACGTCCCGTCGACAACGAGGTCAGTAGAGACGGAGCGCAAGCTCGGGTTAGGGAAGGATTGGGAAGGAAATCGGCCGTGCCCTTTCAAAGGAACCATCCCGGCATTTGCCTGAAACGATTTAGGGAAATCACGGAAAACCTAAATCAGGATGGCCGGAGACGGGATTGAACCGTCGACCTCCCGAACGCGAGTCCAGTGGGCTAACCACTGCGCCACCTCGCTTGGTAGTGTGCGAGGTGCATTCAAGTTCTAAGGCCTCCGATTTTTTTTCTCCGGACTGGAAAGAAATAGAAACGTGCGCATTGTTTTAAAATGAGGCCGCGTTCATTGTCAATACGTCCCAGAAATGGCAGCACCGTACGGCACATGGAATTTTACCGCCAGCGGCGAGAATGAGAAATATTTTAAATACTTAAAATGGCGACGTTTTCCTTACTTGAACAGCGTGCAATCATTCGTTTTCTGAATTTGCGTGGTGTGAAAACAATTGAAATTCATCGACAGCTGATGGAGACATGTGGTGATGGAGTTTTGGGTGTGTCGAAAGTGCGTTCGTGGGTGCGACAGTTTAATGAAGGCAGAACATCGTGTGACAACAAAGCGAAACAACCTCGGGCTCGCACAAGCCGGTCTGACGACTTGATCGAGAAAGTGGAGAGAATTGTTTTGGGGGATCACCGAATGACTGTTGAACAGATCGCCTCCAGAGTTGGCATTTCTGCATGGCGACCTGAAAATGCGGAAAGTGTCATCCAGGTGGGTGCCACGAATGCTGACGGACGACCACATGGCTGCCCGTGTGGCATGTTGCCAAGCAATGTTGACGCGCAACGACAGCATGAATGGGACTTCCTTTTCGTCGGTTGTGACAATGGATGAGACGTGGATGCCATTTTTCAATCCAGAAACAAAGCGCCAGTCAGAGCTCAATGGAAGCACACAGATTCACCACCACCAAAAAAACTGAGGGTGGGTTGTGGTTGTTGGCTTTAAGGTGGTCAGGAAATGTGCTATAGGACCTGTTGCGTTTTAAAGCTCTCACCTTATAATCATGTAACAAAAAACACTTTTGGGTACTGAGAAAAACAGTGTTTTGCGTAACTGGCGGACCTCAAATCCCAAAAATGTTAACTGCAAACGCGGCCAATACAAGGAGCTGCAAATCAAAAGATGGAAGCAAAGATATTATTTAACATCCATGAGTGGAATATCTTTCGGCTAAGTATTGAACCCTCTCAAGCCCAATTTCTACACGATCGACTCTTGTCTCAATCGAATACTCGAGACAAGTGAGTCTACTGCAGCGCCCGTGGCGTTTTATTCCTCTCGTCTGTTCTGAGCACTCATTTTCGCTTAGCGCCAAAATCGGTACAAGTCAGCGCCAAAATCGAGGGTGTTATGAAAGCTGTTTGCTGTGCAGTTTGGCATCTGAACTGTGAATGAGAGGACATAGGGGCTATCCTTTTTATCAAAAAAATTTGACTTATAGTAACAAAATGTAGCGACAAACAATGATAATAGAGTGTACTAATGACCAAAGGTGGATTCATAGTGGAAGTACATGTCAAGGTCGTGTGGTAAATTCTTTACACTCATGAGAAATGAAGCATATGAAAAATTTCATCCAAACATTACATGACATAGTATACACAATTTGATTGAGAAAATAGATACTTGTGAACACTTAAAACAATATCTGGAGCGCTGTAAATAGCGTCTTTTTCTATATTCTCTGTAACTTGTTACCTTGTTAATTTTCAAATAACTTCGAAAGTTATTTTTCTACGATATTGCAGAGCTTGTGTTACACCGCATTACGATGTAATGTTACTTCGGACACGATTTTCGTAATTCGGAATAACACAGTCACTGCAGTATCGTATTCATCCGCCGACAAATGCAAGTACGTAGAATTTGTTGCGTCCTGTGTGACAGTTAACTCACGGTGCCACTACAGAGTGTCACGCGGTGAGGCGTGACCTCAGTTGCATGTGTGAACCTGGCTTTAGTGACGTAACAATAGACTTAATTAATTTTCGGTTCTTTGCCGACAAACTTATGAAGGACTTTGCTGGATTTTATTACAGAGATATGGACATTGGAATAATTCTGCGATAAAAATGAGATATTAAAAACAGATGTAATACAAGAAATATTTTTTATGCTGAAAAGAAACAAAGACTATTTGCAGTTATGAAATACTTGTAATCAACTGTTATTATTTCCACTCTTCTTCGTTCATCCATACTATAGCCTGCTATTTTTTTGAACACTTCATCAGTGCAATTCGGCAAGAAAGCCACCTTCCGTATGTGTTACAACTGGTTACTGCTGTGGAATCAAGCGGGCCTGGTGAATGGCATAGCGTCATCCAGCCCCCAGTTTTGTTTACCCGATTTGCTCCCACAGCATTACCTGTACATGCATAATATTCTACAATAACGGACATGTTTTAAGTATCATTTCAAACTTAGTGTGCCGTATGACGACGTAACATGTCCAAATTTTTTGCAGCGTAAAAAAGTTTTTAACAGGTTTTCGTCTTATTCATAAATATGTCTACCGCCAGCGTGCTTTAAAAGCTTTTTGCCCTAAGCTTTAACACATACAGCGAAAATAGCTGTCAATATAAATAAGATTCACTCCTTCAATAATCAATAGAGTCACGCAGTATCAGGCACTGTTTACGACACACTCAATGGTCGTCAACTATGTTGTATAAGTACTCACAACTGAACATCGAAGATAAGTTATTATTGAAAATAAATACGTAGAAAATGAAAAAAAATATTGAAGACAGAGTAACATAACGTCAGACGAAGATATTGAGTAGCTTACTTGCATGCACACCTCACTACAAGTACCATGCATCTCTAAAGCATTTTCCTATTGTCCACTTGCTGTCTCGCTCGAATTTCAGATTCTTACAGAGATGATCAACGTCATCCAGATATTTACCGGTTTCACAATTCACAACGATTGCACCATCAAATGCCTACTTTTTGCTGTAGTTACATTTCCATCGTATTAAGTATCCAAACTCTTCGTAAACAAACTTTCAAACAAAGTTTTCAAATTCACCACAAAATTTGCAGGATGCTCTTGAGACTTCAGAAAACATGATTCATATATTTACATACCCGGCGGCAAAAACGGCGACAAAAAACAACGACTTTGTTGCCAGTTTCATCTTATCTTCACTATTGGGATCTGGAATTTGGTATTTCTCTGTAATCTTATCAGCACTTCAGGTCGATGCTTATCATTGGAAGTAAAGCGTGCCTGCAGAATGTCACACTAGGCTCCGCGATTAAATCACACAGAGGCACCACATCACGCTAAAGGATGGTAACACACCCAGTACTGTTCTTGCTTTACATTAATGGTCACCAGTTTCTTTCAGGGCGCAGAATTAGGCTTTCCCACACTGGCGCGATTTCACAGCGTGCGAAATTCACCGCAGCAGCGCTGCGATTATAGTTGCCAGGCGTTCGGCTTTAATCGGAGACGTCCGGCTTTTTGAGGTCGTGTCCCGTTAAAAAATTTATCCATGTCCGCCCTGTCTGGCTTTTGTTAGACTCTTTGGTGACGAAGCAGGGAACAGCTAAGGCCCGTTGCAAGATAATGACGTAAGCTTAAAGAATAAGTCTAAGGAGGCATAGGAGAGATACCATAAGGATATATACAGTGATGCTCATAAATTAATGATAATTGCAGAAAGTGGTGCCACACAACGTGGCACTACACAAAACTGGCGCTAACAGCATAGGCACATAAGGAACACACACGACACAGATCTGTAAGTCCACGGTATTGGTGATAAGTTGAGAAAACCGTCCCGAAACACATGTGCTACAAAATGCCACTGTTTCCTGCGTATGTACCCCGATATCAATATGGGATATGATCACCATGTACACGTACAAAGGCCGCACAAGGGGTTGGCATACTCTGGATCAGGTTGTCGAGCAGCTGCTGGGGTATAGCCTCCCATTCTTGCACCAGTGCCTGTCGGACTTCTGAAGTGTCCTAGGGGTTTGAAGACGTGCAGTAATACGTCGACCGAGAGCATCCCAAACGTGCTCGATGCGGTTTAGGCCTGGAGAACAGGCAGGCCACTTCATTCGCCTGATATCTTCTGTTTCAAGATACTCCACCACGATGGCAGCTCGGTGGGGCCGTGCGTTATTCATCAGGAGGAAGGTGGGATCCACTGCACACGTGAAAAGGCGAACATACTGGTGCAAAATGATATCCCGATACACCTGACCTTCTACAGTTCCTCTGTCAAAGACATGCAGGAGTTTACGTGCACCAATCATAATCCCACCCCACACCATCAAACCACGACCTCCATACAGGTCCCTTTCAAGGACATTAAGGGGTTGGTATCTGGTTCCTGGTTCACGCCAGACGAAAACCCGGCGAGAATCACTTTTCAGACTATACCTTCATCCTTGAACATATCCTGGGACCACTGTTCCAATAACCATGTACTGTATTCTTGACACCAGGCTTTACCGGCTCGCCTGTGACCTTGCAGGTCTCCGGGCGAATAAACTATGTCTGTTCATTCGTCTGTAGACTGTGTGTCTGGAGACAACTGTTCCAATGGCTGCTGTCAGGTCCCGAACAATGCTACCTGCAGTACTCCGTGGTCATCTGCGGACACTGATGGTCAGACATCGGTCTTCTTTTGGTGTTGTGCATGTGGACGTCCCTTACTGTAGCGCCTGGACACGTTTCCTGTCTGCTAGAATCGTTGCCATAATCTTGAAATCACACTTTGTGGCACACGGAGTGCCCTTGCTACCTCCTGCTGTGTTTGACCAGCCTCCAGTAGCCCTAGTATTCTACCTTTCATAAGTCATCAATATGTGTTCTTTGAGCCATTTTCAACACACAGTCACCATTAGCACATCTGAAAACGTCTGGACACTTACTCGCTGCACCGTTCTCTGACATGCACCAACACACCTCTGCGTTTGCGAACTGATGCCAGCGCCACAGTGTGACGACCGCAGGCCAAATGCACCGCATGGTCATACCCCGAGGTGATTTAAACCCGCAGACCGCCCACCAGAGCGTTGTCTCACCATGTACCGGCATTATCCTTAATTTATGAGCATGAGTGTAGAACATCAATCAATGCTGTTCTTACGTGTGGGTCTGATGTTTCTCTTCGTCGGTCGGACAAACCTAACACACAATATGACAGCTATGCTATGCGCTGAGCGGGCAAGGAAGAGTAGAACGTACCGGTCAGTGGATGCCAACCACCTCCACCCCGCTACGTTTGCGCATCAGTCCTACCCGTTTTGAGACACACAAGTGCGAAATAGAAACAGTTAGGAAGAAGTCTGGACAAATAAGAAGACTGAGCCTTTATCTGCTATAGCATTGCCAAATTATACACTGAGGTAACATACGCCAAGAGATACCTCCCAATATTGTTTCGGATCACCTTTCGCCTGGGATAGTGCAGCAACTCGACGTGGCATTGACTCAAAACGCCGTCAGAAAAACTGAGCCACGATGCCTCTAGAGCCATCCATAATTGCGAAGGTGCCACCGGTACAGGATTTTGTTCACGATCTGATCTCTCGATTATGTCCCATAAATGTCCTAGGGGATTCATGTCGGGTGATCTGGGTGGCCAGACTATTCGCTCAAACAGTCCGGGCTCTTCTTCAAACAAGTCGCCAACAATTGTGGGCCGGTAACATGACGCATGCCATACATAAAAATTCCATCGTTGTTTTAATTACGTTGAACTGACTGATTATTAATAAACCATTGAAATTACCCAACTGTCCATTTCTATTTAGAGTAGTTAGGCCAGTTTTTTAGACAAAATGTCCGGATTTTTTATTTATGAAACTGGCCACCCTAGCTGCGATGAACTATGGCGGCACCTGAGAGTTGCGTAGGCGTGGTTTCATCAGATACCCCACACCATACTTTGTCCGACTTGTGAACACCAGAGCGATATGTCTTCTGCCACATGTCGCACTTACATGTCGTCTGACAAAGATAGAAAGTTTCTATTTCAATGCTCAGCAGCAGTTTCTTCGGCAAGAATACACTATTTTTATCGTAACCGTAACTTCGACGTTCTGTAGAATCGTTGGATGACGTTTCCCGACACACGTAATCGACTGGTAGCCAGGGGCAGTATTGTGAAGCAATCAACATATTGTAGTAGTACTTAGAAAGTATTTTGGTGCAAACATACAATTTTTAAATGGAATAATGCCTGTCGACATTAACAGATTAAAATTAGGGTAAATTAAAATGTCAGTGGTGTTTCTTGCAGTATACTAGTGCGAGTCATTCACGAGATGTATTTTAAGAAGTTCCCACACCGAACTTGTACAATACCTGTAGCAGCACACACTCCAGATCAATACAAGTACATACAGTAGTTATGTGAATTCTAACCAACAACAAGATTATAGGTTGTATTCAAAATGATCACCGGCAGCGGCAGTACATGCTTCCAATCTGGTACAGAACGACAGCTGCAGAGGTTCAGGCGTTCAGGCACAAATGTCTGAGCGAGCTGCAGTAATTAGTCGTTGTACGTCACTGGATGTACTTGGTATTTCCTTGTAGAGAACGTCTTTCAGCTTTTCCCACAGAAAAAAGCCTACAGGCGTCAAATCTGAGGAACGGACCGGCCAAGGTACAGGTCCTTTGCGTCCAATCCAACGATTTGGAAACACTTCGTGAAGATACGCTATGTGATCAAAAGTATCCCGACACCTGGCTGAAGCAGGCCGGAGTGACCGAGCAGTTCTAGGCGCTACAGTCTGGAACCGCGCGACTGCTACGGTCGCAGGTTCGAATCCTGCCTCGCGTATGGATGTGTGTGATGTCCTTAGCTCAGTTAGGTTTAAGTACTTCTAAGTTCTAGGGGACTGATGACCTCAGAAGTTAAGTCCCATAGTGCTCAGAGCCATTTAAACCATCAGTAATTTGAAAATGACTTACAAGGTCGTGGCGCCCTCCATCGGCAATGCTGGAATTCAATATGGTGTTGGCCCACCCTTAGCCTTGATGACAGCTTCCACTCTCGCAGGCATACGTTCAATCAGGTGCTGGAAGGTTTCTTGGGGACTGGCTGCCCATTCTTCACGGAGTGCTGCACTGAGGAGAGGTCTCGATGTCGGTCGGTGAGCCCTAGCACGAAGTCGGCGTTCCAAAACATCCCAAAAGTGCTCTGCAGGATTCAGGTCAGGACTATGTGCAGGCCAGTCCATTATAGAGATGTTATTGTCGTGTAACCACTCCGCCATAGGCTGTGCATCATGAACAGGTGCTCGATCGTGTTGAAAGATGCAACTGCCATCTCCGAATAGCTCTTCAACAGTGGGAAGCAAGAAGGTGCTTAAAACAACAGTGTAGGCCTGTGCTGTGATAGTGCCACGCAAAACAACAAAGAGTGGAAAGACCGTCCATGAAAAACACGACCACACCATGACACCACCGCCTCCAAATTTTACTAATGACACTACACACGCTCTCAGATGACGTTCATCGGGCATTCGCCATACCCACACCCTGCCATCGGATCGCCACATTGTGTGCCGTGATTCGTCACTCCACACAACGTTTTCCCACTGTTCAATCGTCCAATGTTTACGCTCCTTACACCAAGCCAGGCGTCGTTTGGCATTTACCAGCGTGATGTGTGGCTTATGAGCGGCCGCTCGACCATGAAATACAAGTTTTGTCTCCTCCCGCCTAACTGTCATAGTACTTGCAGTGGATCCTGAAGCAGTTTGGAATTCCTGTGTGATGGTCTCGAAATATGTCTGCTTATTACATATTACGACCCTCTGCAACTGTCCCCGGTCTCTGTCAGTCAACAGACGAGGTCGGTCTGTTCGCTTTTGTGCTGTACGTGTCCCTTCACGTTTCCACTTCACTATCAGATCGGAAAGAGTGGACCTGGTGATGTTTAGGAAAGTGGAAATTTCGCTTACAGACGTATGGCACAAGTGACACCCAATCACGTGACCACGTTCGAAGTCCGTGAGTTCCGCGGAGCGCCCCATTCTGCTCTCTCACGATGTCTAATGACTACTGAGGTCGCTGATACGGAGTACCTGCCAGTAGGTGGCAGTACAATGCACCGGATATGAAAAACTATGTTTTAGGGGGTGTCCGGATATTTTCGATCGCATAGTGTATACTGCAGTACTTCGTGCACTATGGTCTAGACAGCCATATGTTGGTACCAGAGGTTCCTTCTAGTTTGCAGAGGAACGTCGTCTTGCATCCGTAGAAGATGGTCTGGTAGGAGGCTGCGGTACTAGTGAGCGTTCAGTGTTGAACTGATGGTTCAGTATCCCACACCATACGTTTACACTCTCTGGGCGCTGGTGTTGCAGCTGACTAAGCCAACGGCGATTGGTTGGTGTCGGGGAAGGAGACCAAACAGCGAGGTCATTGATCTCATCGGATTAGGGAAGGATTGGGAAGGAAATCGGCCGTGCCCTTTCAAAGGAACCATCCCGGCATTTGCCTGAAACGATTTAGGGAAATCACGGAAAACCTAAATCAGGATGGCCGGAGACGGGATTGAACCGTCGTCCTCCCGAATGCGAGTCCAGTGGGCTAACCACTGCGCCACCTCGCTTGGTAGTGTGCGAGGTGCATTCAAGTTCTAAGGCCTCCGATTTTTTTTCTCCGGACTGGAAAGAAATAGAAACGTGCGCATTGTTTTAAAATGAGGCCGCGTTCATTGTCAATACGTCCCAGAAATGCCAGCACCGTACGGCAGATGGAATTTTACCACCAGCGGCGAGAATGAGAACTGTTTTAAATACTTAAAATGGCGACGTTTTCCTTACTTGAACAGCGTGCAATCATTCGTTTTCTGAATTTGCGTGGTGTGAAAACAATTGAAATTCATCGACAGCTGATGGAGACATGTGGTGATGGAGTTTTGGGTGTGTCGAAAGTGCGTTCGTGGGTGCGACAGTTTAATGAAGGCAGATCATCGTGTGACAACAAACCGAAACAACCTCGGGCTCGCACAAGCCGGTCTGACGACATGATCGAGAAAGTGGAGAGAATTGTTTTGGGGGATCACCGAATGACTGTTGAACAGATCGCCTCCAGAGTTGGCATTTCTGCATGGCGACCTGAAAATGCGGAAAGTGTCATCCAGGTGGGTGCCACGAATGCTGACGGACGACCACATGGCTGCCCGTGTGGCATGTTGCCAAGCAATGTTGACGCGCAACGACAGCATGAATGGGACTTCCTTTTCGTCGGTTGTGACAATGGATAAGACGTGGATGCCATTTTTCAATCCAGAAACAAAGCTCCAGTCAGCTCAATGGAAGCACACAGATTCACCGCCACCAAAAACATTTCGGGTAACCGCCAGTGCTGAAAAAATGATGGTGTCCATGTTCTGGGACAGCGAAGGCGTAATCCTCACCCATTGCGTTCCAAAGGGCACTACGGTAACAGGTGCATCGTACGAAAATGTTTTGAAGAACAAATTCCTTCCTGCACTGCAACAAAAACGTCCGAGAAGGGCTGCACGTGTGCTCTTTCACCAAGACAACGCAACCGCACATCGAGCTAACGTTACGCAACAGTTTCTTCCTGATAACAACTTAGAAGTGATTCCTCATGCTCCCTACTCATATGATATGGCTCCTAGTGACTTTTTCCAACAATGAAAGACACTCTCCGTGGCCGCACATTCACCAGCCGTGCTGCTATTGCCTCAGTGGTCAAAACAGACTCCTAAAGAAGCCTTCGCCGCTGCTATGGAATCATGGCGTCGGCGTTGTGAAAAATGTGTACGTCTGCAGGGCGATTACGTCGAGAAGTAACGCCAGTTTCATCGGTTTCGAGTGAGTAGTTAATTATAAAAAAATCGGAGGCCTTAGAACTTGATTTCATCTCGCATAAGGCGGGGAAGAATTGTGTAAACCAATACTGTAGGTGACCGCCAGTAAAATGTTGCTTCTAGTATGTTTTTTATTGTCAGTTATCACCCACTGTTATATAAAATATTTGACAGGTATGGCGTGATTGTTTTTTCGATTGAGGACCGCCGTCTCCAGCCACTGCGTCTACAGTCTCTGAGAGCAAGATCCAATCAACTCCTCAGGCTTCCCTCTCTTTTGTCGACAACTGCCAGGTAAGCGGCAAGAAGTAGTAGCAGCACTCACTGCAAGTTGAGGAGAGTGGTAGGAAGTGAAGAATCAGTAGGAACGAGAGAGTATAGAAGCAGCACATGTACTCAGATACACCCAGCCAGCGACGGTGCATGACACCTCGGTAAACAAACCATTTTATCTACTGAGAAAAAAAATTTTCCATTTTTTTAATTTTCCTGATATTCCCCTGACGTGTTTGAAATTACCCGATTTCCCTGATTTCCAAAACCTGTGGCAACCCTGATAGAGGTGAGGATGGATGACGGTAAGAATAGAGCAAATGGGGATGGACAGCAAGGAAGGAAGGGAGGGAGGGAGGGGACAGGAAGGCATGGATGAGCAGAGCGGAGCAGGAGGGGACAGAGAGAGAGAGAGGGAAGGGAAGGAGGAAACTGATAGGGCGAGGGGAGATGAGGAGATGAGAAGAGTGTCCAATAAGGAGGTGATGGACAGGTAGCGAGAATAGGAAAGTGGATATGTGCAGAGAGGGGAGAGGAGGAAATGGACAGAGAGAGAGGGGAAAGAGTGAATGAACAAAAAGAGAGAGAGTGGGGGGGGGGGGAGGAAATGGACAGTGAGATATGGGAGGAGGAGATGGACAGGCATGGGAGCATGAGATGAACAGAGGTGAGAGGAGGAGATGATGGATAGAGGTGAGAGGAGGAGACGATGGATAGAGGTGGGAGGAGGAAATGGGTAGAGGTGGGAGGAGCAGATGAGTGAAGTAGTGCCAAGGAGGAGAGAGGAGCCGATGGACAGAGAGAGAGACAGAGAGAGAGAGAGAGAGAGAGAGAGAGAGAGAGAGAGAGAGGAGATGGGGGTTGTGAGATAAAGATGGAGAGTGTGTGAGGAGGTCAAGTTGTAAGGAGGTATGTGGGAGATGAGTTACCTAAATACTCGGGTAAAGCCAAAATATGCAGCTAGTTAGTAATAAATTGCTGCCTACACGTGGAATTAATTCTATCAACTGCACTAAAAATGAAGAAAGGCAGAAGGATTGATTCATTATATGGGAGATGTTTCAGCTTCAGGTCAACAATAGTAGGGGAAACTTAGGTTATCAAAAAATACTCAAGCCTTCATCAGAAAAACACATTGGCGAAGGTAGATATACTCTCACTGCAGGTTTATCAAGATGAAAAACGCGATTATTTTACTTCAACATGAACTCGTTAAACGCATTACAAATAGAATATGAATTATCTTGAATAGATTGTATAGAAAAATTTCACTGGCAATTACATCACATCACCTTAAATTTCTATTCCATCACTTAGTCGAAAGCTAAACTAATTTTTCGTAAATGATGTCAAGAAAAGAAACAAAGAGTCCTATACAAATAAACCAAATCTTTTATGTAGCTTTTCACTTTCATACTAGAGAGTGCATGTATTGAACATTAAATTTTTATACTAGTCTGTACTTACTCTTTCTTTAAATTCTTATTAATATAATGATAGCAATAACAACAACTAAATGTTGTTTTGGAGACAACAACACGGAATATCTGTTGTGTAGACAAACATACCACACAATATAGAAAGGTGGGGGATACCAGTGATGAAAGCAATGTGGTTTCACATAGCTTCACTATTTAAAATCTGTTTGGTTCATATTCGAAAAAGATATAACTCTGCTTTCATCTGTAACAGCTACTTCGATATATTAGCTACATTTGTGATGCAACCATGTGTGACCTGAAGTTCGTCAGACGTAAAGTATCTGGCGACTACATTTTTCAATTCATTCTCAATGAATGGGTTAGCTGAATTTGAGTAATGCCACCCCAAACAGCAGGGAACCTCCACCTTGCTGCACTCGCTGGACAGTGGATCTAAGGCGTGCAGCCTGACCGTGCTGCCTCCAAACACGTCTCTGATGATTGTCTGGTTGAAGGCATATGCTACACTCATCGGTGCAGAGAACGTGATGCCAATCCTGTGCGGTCCATTTGGCATGTTGTCGGACCCTTCAGTATCGCGCTACATGGTGTCGTGGTTGCAAAGATGGATCTCGCCATGGACGTCGGGAGTGAAGTTGCGCGTCATGCAGCCTGTTGCGCACAGTTTGAGTCGTAACTCAACGTCCTGTGGCTGCACCAAAAGCATTATTCAACATGGTGGCGTTGATGTCAAGGTTCCTCCGAGCCATAATTCGTAGGGAGTGGTCATCCGCTGCAGTAGCAGCCCTTGGGCGGCCTGAGCGAGGCATGTCATCGACAGTTCCTGACTCTCTGTATCTCCTCCATGTCCGAGCAACCGCTTTGGTTCACTCCGAGACGCCTGGACACTTCCCTTGTTGAGAGCCCTTCCTGACACAAAGTAACAATGCGGACGCGATCGAACCGCGGTATTAACCGTCTAGGCATGGTTGAACTACAGACAACACGAGCTGTGTACCTCCTTCCAGGTGTAATACCTGGAACTGAGTTGCTGTCGGACCCCCTCCGTCTAATAGGCGCTGTTCATGCATGGCTGTTTACACCATTGGGCGGCTTAGTGACATCTCTGAACAGTCAAAGGGACTGTGTCTGTGACACAATATCCACAGCCAACGTCTATTTTTAGGAGTTCTGGGAACTGGGGTGATGCAAAACATTTTTTTTATGTGTGTATAACCTTCCAATTTGCCCCACAGGTAAAAATCACACAGGGGGCCAGAAAATTTCGTTCCCTGTGCTTACTGTTGTCTCGTCACTGAACACCTCATGAACTCGTGACGGCCAGCCGGTGTGGCCGTGCGGTTATAGGCGCTTCAGTCTGGAACCGCGTGACCGCTACGGTCGCAGGTTCGAATCCTGCTTCGGGCATGGATGTGTGATGTCCGTAGGTTAGGTAAGTTTATGTAGCTCTAAGTTCTAGGGGACTGATGACCACCGATGTTAAGTGCCATAGTGCTCAGAGCCATTTATTTTTAACTCGTGACGAAGTTGTCAAGACAGTGTCTGCTGGTGCTCCATCTTGCTGAAAATATCCATACAGTCGTTCACATTCTGTGACCTGATACATAATGTGGATTAACAGTTTCAGACACACCGATTACAATTTACAACTTGTAAAAGAATCTATTTAAGATGCGGACACCAGACATTGGGCAGCACACACCTAAAAAAAAAATGGCTCTTCAAATTACTGAAGGAGATGTTCTGATGTGTGATAAGGCAAGTTGTGTATGTTCACATACCACGACAAGCTGAACCACATCTCGCCCGAAGAAATGAAAAATTGAGGACCTGTATTTGCCAGGCTCAGTTTGACTCAGAAGCCACCAACTCAACACGCCTAAGATCGTGTGGACGTTTCAACTCAAGCCTGACAGTAAATTTGTGTAGATACTGATGCAAGTCCTTTCCGATGTTTCCACACGTAGATCACTAGCACAGCGTTGAGATTTCATCGGACGTTGTTCGAAGCTTTCCTTCATTCGGGGAATGTTTTCTGGTGTTCTGTCTGTCTTCAGATAATTACCGTTTTTATTCGTCACAGAGCCTTTATCGTACCATTTTCAAAAAATGGCTCTGAGCACTATGGGACTCAAATGCAGAGGTCATCAGTCCCGTAGAACTTAGAACTACTTAAACCTATCTAATCGAAGGAAACCACACATATCCATGCCCGAGGCAGGATTCGAACCTGCGACCGTAGCAGTATGACGGTTCTTTTCGTACCATTGTGTCACAAAATTTTGCACTGCAGACTTTGCGGAAGATTTTGGCGAAAGACATCCACAAACTCTTGAGAAAACAGTTACGTACAAGTTTTCCACGGATTTTACTTCGCATTTTGGCGAAAGACATCCCCAACTGTTGTGAAAACAGTTACGTACAAGTTTGCCACGGATTTTACTTCGTATAACAGGCGCTGATTCGTTGTGAGCAACATTTTGTGCTGCATTCGACTGTTGCCTCTAAACACATCTGCTCCTCTCACTGAATCGTAATGGTACTACGAAATCCTCCGGAGAGAGCATGTGAGAGATGGGCATGCAGAGACATGCAACAGAATGCTGTATTGAAATCACTATTTACAGATTATCCTGTGGCACACAGTACTCCTATTTATTCCACGTCAGTCTTTTCCCAACCGCTTTTATTTTTCCATGTTGTACAAGCATTTTTGTGAAGTCGAATAAAGAATAATTAATAGGAAAAAATAGTTCACGATGTTTTGTGGAAATTGATAATTGGTTCTGCACAAATAACCAAACTTCAAATTTTGAAAATCGCACAGCTTTACAGTATCGAAAATTTATACCCAGTTACTGCGCTATAACAAGAGGACACAGGAGATAGGGTAGAAAATTATGAGTACTTGGTAAAAAAAGGGTTTGAGAGCTCGTATCTCATCTTTCTAACAGGCCTGACATTGTCTCCTTCGGATTTTTAGCTGTTTGTAGCGATGAAAGAAGCTACGCTTAGCAATAATTTCCACGGCTACGAAGAACCAAAGAAAACGTACAAAACTAGCTTCGAGATAAAGGATTCTTCACAGAGGAGATAAGAAGAGTTGTGAAAGTAAGGGGCAAGTGCATGAAAGTTGCTGCAGATAAGGTAGGAAAATAGACGAACACACATGCTCGCAACGCCACCTGGCGTATTGAACCTCTCGGTGCGCAATTGTCTGTATATAAAGATGAAAAATGTATCAAAACAACTAAATATAGTAGTGGGCATAATAGCACATTTTTAATTAATACTGATGCGAGGCACAGAATCCAGACCGAAGTTAGGCGCATTTGAAGACGACTCACCAAGAGTGACCTCCACCTGCCGACGGTTTCCCGCTCGCGAGCTACACGCCCACAGAGAGGCGGCCGGCCCCGTACTGAATAGCTGGCCACTGCTCATCTCGGCTTGCGGCAGCGACAAGAGCACGGCAAACACGGCAGCTGGCCGGGCTACGGCCGCACACCGCGCCCACGCAGAGCCCGCCTGCGAGAACGCGCATTCCCGTTCTGCACGCGTGATCCGCCTACTACTCGGAACTGCACTGGAAACATTGCCTAACTAGTCGTACTGCGATGCTGTAAAGCCGCGATCACCGGAAATACACTGAGGCGCCAACGAAAGCGGTATAAGCATGCGTGTTCAAATATAGACACGTGTATACAGGCAGAATACGGCGCTGCGGTCGGCAACGCCTATATACGACAACAAGCGTCTGGTGCAGTTGTTAGATCCGTTACTGCTGCTACAGTCGCAGGTTATCAAGATTTAAGTGAGTCTGAACGTGGTGTTATCGTCGGCGCACGAGCGATGGTACACAGCATCTCCGAGGTAGCGATGAAGTAGCGATTTTCCCGTATGAGCATTGCACCAGTGCACCGTCAATACGAGGAATCCGGTCAAACATCAAATCTCTGACATCGCTGCGGCCAGAAAAATATCCTGAAAGAACGAGACCAACGCCGACTGAAGAGAATCGTTTAACGTGACAGAAGTGTAATCCTTCCGCAAATTGCTGCAAATTTCAATGCTGGGCCATCAACAAGTGTCAGTGAGCGAACCATTCAAAGAAACAATCGATATAGGCTTTCGGAGGCGAAGGCCCACTCGTGTAGTCTTGATGAATGCACGACACAAAGCTTTACACCTCGCCTGGGCCCGTCAACACCGACACTGGACTGCTGATGAATGGAAACATTTCCCTGGTCGGACGGGCCTCTTTTCATATTGTGGTTGTGGTGGTGGTGGTGGTGGTGGTGGTGGTTAGTGTTTAACGTCCCGTCGACAACGAGGTCATTAGAGACGGAGCGCAAGCTCGGGTTAGGGAAGGATTGGGAAGGAAATCGGCCGTGCCCTTTCAAAGGAACCATCCCGGCATTTGCCTGAAACGATTTAGGGAAATCACGGAAAACCTAAATCAGGATGGCCGGAGACGGGATTGAACCGTCGTCCTCCCGAATGCGAGTCCAGTGTGCTTACCACTGCGCCACCTCGCTCGGTCTTTTCATATTGTGTCCAACGGATGGACGTGTACGGTTATGGAGACAACTTCATGAATCCATGGACCCTGTAGGACAGCAGGGGACTGTTCAAGCTGGTGGAGGCTCTGTAATGTTGTAGGACGTGTGCAGTTGGAATGATACGGGACCCCTGCTACGTCTAGATACGGTTCTGACAAGTGACACGTACGTTAAGTATCCTGTCTCGTCACCTGCATCCATTCATGTCCATTGTGCATTCCGACGGACTTGCTTCAGGGTGGTTCCTCGAACACTGTTCTGAGTTTAAACACTTCCGCTGGCCCTAGACATGAACATTATTGAGCATATCTGGGATACCTTGCGACGTGCTGTTCAGAAAAAAGATCTGTACTTTTAAGGAATTTATGGACGGTCCTTAAGGATTCATGGTATTAGTTCCCTCTAGCTCCATGCCATGTCGTTTTGCGGCCCTTCTCCGTGCTCGCGGAGGCCTAACACGATATTAGGCAGGTGTACTAGTTTCTTTGGATCTTCAGTGTATGTTGTCATATAGACAGAGTGACAAAAACGTGAAACACCAAAGGACGTGCTGGGATGTCTGTGTAGCTTCGTACACGCACACGTCATCGGCGAATATGTAAACGACTGAAGTTCCAATTTTCTGTGACACGTAGAACGGCCAACAGAGTAATTCAGTGTTCGTGTTTACTGTTGTTGACATGACTGATGGCGAAACTTCCTGGCAGATTAAAACTGTGTGCCCGACCGAGACTCGAACTCGGGACCTTTGCCTTTCGCGGGCAAGTGCTCTACCATCTGAGCTACCGAAGCACGACTCACGCCCGGTACTCACAGCTTTACTTCTGCCAGTATCCGTCTCCTACCTTCCAAACTTTACAGAAACTCTACTGCGAAACTTGCAGAACTAGCACTCCTGAAAGAAAGGATATTGCGGAGACATGGCTTAGCCACAGCCTGGGGGATGTTTCCAGAATGAGATTTTCACTCTGCAGCGGAGTGTGCGCTGATATGAAACTTCCTGGCAGATTAAAACTGTGTGCCCGACCGAGACTCGAACTCGGGACCTTTGCCTTTCGCGGGCAAGTGCTCTACCATCTGAGCTACCGAAGCACGACTCACGCCCGGTACTCACAGCTTTACTTCTGCCAGTATCCGTCTCCTACCTTCCAAACTTTACAGAAGCTCTCCTGCGAAACTTGCAGAACTAGCACTCCTGAAAGAAAGGATATTGCGGAGACATGGCTTAGCCACAGCCTGGGGGATGTTTCCAGAATGAGATTTTCACTCTGCAGCGGAGTGTGCGCTGATATGAAACTTCCTGGCAGATTAAAACTGTGTGCCCGACCGAGACTCGAACTCGGGACCTTTGCCTTTCGCGGGCAAGTGCTCTACCATCTGAGCTACCGAAGCACGACTCACGCCCGGTACTCACAGCTTTACTTCTGCCAGTATCCGTCTCCTACCTTCCAAACTTTACAGAAGCTCTCCTGCGAAACTTGCAGAACTAGCACTCCTGAAAGAAAGGATATTGCGGACACATGGCTTAGCCACAGCCTGGGGGATGTTTCCAGAATGAGATTTTCACTCTGCAGCGGAGTGTGCGCTGATATGAAACTTCCTGGCAGATTAAAACTGTGTGCCCGACCGAGACTCGAACTCGGGACCTTTGCCTTTCGCGGGCAAGTGCTCTACCATCTGAGCTACCGAAGCACGACTCACGCCCGGTACTCACAGCTTTACTTCTGCCAGTATCCGTCTCCTACCTTCCAAACTTTACAGAAGCTCTCCTGCGAAACTTGCAGAACTAGCACTCCTGAAAGAAAGGATATTGCGGAGACATGGCTTAGCCACAGCCTGGGGGATGTTTCCAGAATGAGATTTTCATATCAGCGCACACTCCGCTGCAGAGTGAAAATCTCATTCTGGAAACATCCCCCAGGCTGTGGCTAAGCCATGTCTCCGCAATATCCTTTCTTTCAGGAGTGCTAGTTCTGCAAGTTTCGCAGGAGAGCTTCTGTAAAGTTTGGAAGGTAGGAGACTGATACTGGCAGAAGTAAAGCTGTGAGTACCGGGCGTGAGTCGTGCTTCGGTAGCTCAGATGGTAGAGCACTTGCCCGCGAAAGGCAAAGGTCCCGAGTTCGAGTCTCGGTCGGGCACACAGTTTTAATCTGCCAGGAAGTTTCATATCAGCGCACACTCCGCTGCAGAGTGAAAATCTCATTCTGGATGACTGATGGCCTTTATAAAGGGGCATCAAATAGCGTCAGATCTTCTGTCATTTCTGTTAAGGGCACACGCAGCGTTCTCGCGCGAGGCACCTAACAGAGTTTGAAAGGGAGCTCATCATGGATCTCCATCCGTCCAGCTGGTCGAATCGTGCAATATCCATTTTTGTGGGGCTTTCGAATGTGACAGTGCAAGACATTGGATTATATCAGAATGCGTGAGTATATTGACATAGTGTCGTTGGCACGGTAGCTCAGTGTGTAGGGTCAGAGAATTAGCCGCACTCTGGAGCAAAAAAAAACCTGACCTAATGGAACGACGATGAACTTGAACAAGCGTCATGCGACGTCCGCCCCGAACAAACAGAACGAACAATTACAAAATGTGATTAAAAAAAAAAGTCTGACCACATCAAGCGAATATCTCCGCATTGTACACCAGAACACAGTATGATTGTGGCTTGTTATACCTTTGTGTTTGATAGCAAACCACAATCACACTGTGTTCCGGTATAGTGAAAAGCGTTTTACTACGTTATTTGTGGAAAATACTTGTTATAGCTACGTATTGATCACTACATCTCAGCATGATGCTCAGAATGGAAGTGCTTGCCACACGAAAACATGACAAGCTACCTGTAACAATTAACACAAAAGTGGTCCAGAAAATACATGCTCACCAAATGAAACGAATAAATAAAAACGAAAACCCACTGATGATGGCACAGTGGTGTCGAAACATGTTTGGGTACTGAGAAAAGCGGTGTTTTGCGTAAGTGGCGGACCTCAAATCCCAGAAATTTACATTGCCTGTGAGGTATTGGAAAATGGCGCGAACGAAATCAAACGAGAGTATGGGAACAATTTACGACTGAACAGAGCTCTCAAAAAAAAATATTTTTGCGTATATTTATTTTGTGTTTTGCACCGCTTCAGTGGTATAAAGAAGAAACTTTCTGGGAGTGCACCATTCAGTCACTCAAGCTGAGAGACAGAGATAACTCTTCCTATTTGCATTTCCTTTGCTCGCGTCTAACAAGAGGCGTTCTGGTTGCACATTGTTGGAGGTGTGTTGTGATATTCAGTTTGTTTCAGTTATAGCTTTAAGTAATAACATATTCCAACAGACGCATTCGATACGCTAATGATACTCTGAAAATGTTGTCAGGATTAGCTCCAAGTATAGCGGTTTTATGCTGAAATTTATACACTGATGAGCCAAAATATTGTGGACACTTAGTAACTTGTTGGTCCTTGTCCGGAATGCAAAACTATCATAGTCCTCAAACCACTGTAGGATGGTTCTGGTTTTGAGACACGGACAATTATACTGCTGAGGTTGACATAGCCGGCGGGAAGACATCGAGCTTGAAGGGATGCAGGAGGTCCGCAGCTGCCATCGTGTCTTTCATTACTACAACAGATTCCACGCGAGCTCAGCAGAATGTTTCCCATTGCATAATACCGCTCCCATCAGCCAGCGTCCTTAGCGCGGTGCACATTTAGAACCGCGTAGATGAGGTTGTCTGAGGAGACGACCATCGACCAAGTGGAGCAAAAACACAATTCATCTCACGTGGCGACATCTTTCCATTGGTCCCCGGACCAACCTCGACGCTCCTGTGACCACTGCAAGCATAACTGATGATGCCGCTGGACCAGCATATGAACATGTACGGGTTGCCTGCTGCGGAGCCTCATGCTCAACAACATACCGTGAACGGTGTGCTCCGAGAGTCTTATGCTTGCGGCATTATTGTGCTCTTTCGGCAGAGATGCCACATACCCTGCATTACAGAGCAGGCAAGCCTCCAAATGTCACATTCTGTGAAGAGCCGTGGCCGTTCACCCACTTTCCGTCGAGTTGTAGTTTTACTGTCGTTGTACCACTTTCATTAAATGCTCAATACAGTAGCACAGGAACATTCGACAGCTTCGCCGTTTTCGAGACACTCGTTTAATGCTCTGGGTAATAACAATAATAATAATAATAACATCACCTTTGTCTAAGTCGCTTATGTCACTAGATTTCCCCATCTGCGACCCATGTCGTCAGTAGAATGATTCCCCATCCTCTTGGATCTACTTATATACTTTCATTACTCTGTCAAGTTCCCGCAACACCACCTGGCAACGTCCACACTCGCAGTGGGCAGAGGTCATAATGTTTTTGTATCTCCATTACGTGTTTTTCGGTGATTAGTAGCGCGGGTTCGCAACAGAAGCCGCATGCAACAGATCAAAAATCATAACAAACTAGTCGGAAAACGTGTTGAAGGCGATAAAAATATCGATATTCTTGCTGCAATGAATCTCGGCCCAAGTTTTTCAACACGAAGAAAAACACGGGATACTATGGCGAGCAGAAGTACATCCTGGAGAATTCTACTTGAACGTTATTTAGGTGCAAATCACATGTGTGTTCACCAGCAATTAAGTGAAGATGATTTCCAGGCAAAAATCGCCTCCTGCACACGGTTTCTAAACCAAAATTTGCACTTCACGACCGTCACCCAGCACAGATACAGCCTTTTTCAAATACAAAAATGTAGGTAAACTCCACGATCAGTCCCACATGACTGCATGATATTGACAGGCCGTCGTGTCACTCTCAGTCAATAGTGTCATGCGGATGCACTAAGGAAGGGCGTGCCGTCAGCACACCGCTCTCCAGGCCGATGTCGGGTTTCCAGACTCAATCAGCTCCTCAAATGACGTCACGAAGGTGCGTGCACCCCGTTCAAGTCTCCCTTCCCCCGCCCCCCTTCCCACCACGACGGAAACATCCCTGGCGATACCGAGAACTGAACCCACGTCCTCCATCTGGCAGCAACACGCGCTGATCATTCAGCTAGACTTTCGAATTTGCTCAAAAGAAAAATCTCACAGGTTACTTCAAAAGACAATTTGCAGTTGTGGTGCATACATACCTGATGCTGACTCAGCCTTGATAAAATCATCAGGCCTTTCTGGATGAACAATTAAATGTTAACGGTAGTCTGAATTTCCCCCAACACACAACGACAACGTCGGTGGTGGCTACGCGTATCTTAAACCAAATTTTTTTCTGATAGATGTACTGGTAACGAAGATCAGTGACTTGACCACCGCGGTCCACAGGCTTAATTTCCTTTTGATTAATTCTGCTGGGGAATCATCAAATACATTGACAGTCTCCCAAAACGTGAAGTGGTATGACAGACAAAATTCGCGAATCATGCCAGCACTCTCAGGTACAAAGGTACTACACGATGTTGGAAGTATACGAGGGCGGACACAACTAGAAACCATTTTGAAAACCAGTTATGATAATGCTAAAGAAAAAAATGTAGTAGTTCTCAACAACTTCTCAAGCGCTGAGATCATAAATAAAGATTATTCGACATTAAAATGTATATGCAAATCGTAAACTCCAGGATATTTTCTTTGACGTACCATCGCAACAGCGTCAAACTAAAAAAAAAAAAAAAAAAATGGACGAAAACTATTCAGTTCTGATATCTCTTTTCAACTGTACTAATTTTTTCCCTCGTTCTCATTCTGAACTACAATGGTTTACACAATTTTCCAGCAGATTCTAGGCAATGTAAGATTTACCAATCTATTTAACCTAATCGGTTTACGATACCTGAAAAAGACTGAACACATCGTTTTTCTCAAAAAGTGATTGTATAGTAGTCTGATTTATCCTGTGTTTGTAAAATATTTACTGAACCTAGATAAGAGTTAAAAATTTTACGTTTTCCCTTTTTGTATCTTTGCGATGGGGTTTATTTAGTCATTTACTTCTTTCACAACATCCTCACAGGTTTCTCCTTGCGTCCAGGTGTCCGCCGTTAGCCGTCTCCAAAGCCGCATTTGCATTACCTTTAAGCATTTTCTGTATGTCTACAGCAGTGTCCAGTTTTTTCAGCAATACAGGAGCAAACATGAGATGAACATCTTGTCCAATTGGTTTTTTTTGTTTCTATAATATATGAATTCTTTACTAATAGTTATCTTCTTCCTTTGAATTATTTCTCTGTTGCATTTCTTTCTTACGAAAGAGTATTCTGCTGCCTATTAGTAGGCCCATATTAGAAATAAGGACTTCGTTGTTACTGTCAAACAGACGTTGCACAGTAACAATGACATTATGGTATCTAACGCATTCCTCGGCAACAGATTTATAATGCTCTAGATTTCAACTATCTTTGGAGAATATTCACTCGAGACAGTATGGTTTTAAAATAAATAACAAGACAGTAAAGTTATTGATGGTGCTATTGTAGTGACGCATGAAATGTGAAACGTACGCTGTCTTCCTTGGCAGACAATCTGTAAATAATTTTGCAAAGCCCTTTTCTCTTACTTCCCCTCCAGCCTTAGCGACTGCTATTGAAAACGCCATCACCTTTTCTTCATGCAATTTGGCGTCATTTCCTGCAGCCATTGTTTCTATTGTTGTGTATCTGTGTTTGATTCACCAACGCATACCTTTAAATGAATTACGGAAAGCTTTTAGAACTGTACCTGGGTTGTTAGTTAATGTGTATTCTTGACCGGATAAAAGTGAAGTGTACAAAACATCAGATACTATTATCGTTTTCTCAGAAACACGCGCCTTGTCTTTTATAGCTACCTTGTTCCATCTGTTATTTTATTTCGATTGCTTTGTACCTGTAGCGTACTTTGCTATTAGCATCATTCCATTACTGATGGTGAAGGGCAAGAAAAACAATTGCCCCAAAATACTATCAACGGGATCGCATGAAGAGATAGTGAAGCGACTGATTGTTTATGTGCAGTCATGAAGTACGACAGCTGCGACTATACGACTAGAGTATACAGGTAGTGATACGAGCGTCCAGTGGGCAGTCCTGCAGCTAGTGCGAGTTGGTTGCAGCCAGGAAATGAGACAATTGAAGTATCCGGCCTTCACAGAAGTGCTTGCAGCGGCTAGCAAGTGACCTCCTACGGGTGGGTCACGGTACAGAATATCCCTTTACAAGCACCTCTCAACACCTTCGAGCCGCTCTAGATTTCCGTACAAAATCACGAAAGACAACTTCCCTGGCTCTCTGTTCGTCCACGAGACTCAGAGTGCACTGTACACCAGCTGTCATGTTGAAGGCGCGTTGCCTAACTTCCAGCACTGATTCGTGACTGTTCCACACGGCGCCAAATGAACAAAGTACGACCGTATGGAATAACAGAGCAGCAGTGCGATTGGACTGACGGGTTCCTAGCGAACAGTACGCAGAGTGTCATTCTTAACAGAAAGATATCTTCAGATGTATAAGTAATTTCTGGGGTATATTATATAGGACCATTACTTTTCATAACATATAGAAATGATCTAGTGAATAATGTTGGAAGTTCCATGGGGCTTTTCCTGGATGATGCCATTTTATACAGAGAAGTCGCAACGTCAGAAAATTGAAGTGAAATGCAGGAATAACTTTAGAAGATTGGCGCTTGGTAGAGGGATTTGCAACATAAGAACCTATAAAATGCTGCGCATGAATAAGCAAAATATATTATTATATTATTGTACGATCGCCAGTCAATGGAAGTAGTCACATCCACTACCTACCTTCGGGTATGCGTACGGAGCGATTTAAAGTGGAAGGACCACATACAATTAATCGTAGCGAAGGCATGTGCCAGACTTAGATCCATCGAGGAATCGTGCCCAAGAAATGCAATCCAACCACAAAGGAGGTATTTAACAAGACCATCGTTCAACCAATACTTGAATACTGCTCGTCAGTCTGGGATCTGTACCAGATAGGACTGGTACGGGAAGTAGAGACGGCACAAAGAAACAGGTTCACTGAGTAAGCGCGATAGCGTCACGCTGATGCTCAGCCAACTGTTGTAGCAGACGCTACCATCACGTTGTGGCTTACTGTAAAAATTATTGAAGCGTGCGTTACTAGAACAGTCATCCAGAATTTTTTTTTCACCTACGTGTAGCTTGGGAGGAGATCATGAAGGTAAAATTAGAGAGAATCGGCCTTACGCTGCGGCTTACCAAACATAGTTCCTCTCGCGGACCATTGACGATTGGAGCACGAACGTGCCGAAGTCACAGGGGTACACAAAGTACCCTACGCCACACCCCACAAGGTGTCATGCACAGTATGTGTAGGTGACAACCGGTCGAAAAGTGTATACTGTATTCAAAGTCAGTGATCAAAATTCTTCTAAATGTATTAGGTTTTAGCCTACTGATAAAAATCAGCCTCAGTCTTATTATTTTTCCTGTTCTTCTTCGTCTTGTTGAGAGCAGTGATAGCAAGGAGGAAGGAGTATTAGGGTTTAACGTCCAATCGGTGACGGGGTCATTAGAAGTAAAGCACATGCTGTGATTGAAGAAGGATATGGAAGGAAACCGATTGGTTACTCCCAAACGGAACATCCCAGTACTTGCGTCAATCGATTTAAGGAAACACTGGGAAATATAAATCTGGATGGTTCGACAGGGATTTGAAGCGGTGTCCTCCACAATGCGAACTCTCTGTGGAGCCCGCTCCGTTTCGTCCCGTTGGTCTGTTTTTGTACAGTAGTTTTGCTGATCTATAACTCCATGTCCTGCACAAAGATCTTTCCCTTTTCTTTTGTATTCTTTTCAAATAGAGGCATTACTCCTAATTCTGCTCCTATTTTTCCATTTTGATTCCCATATTATCAACTGCATCCTGTTTGGTGACTGAAAAAAAAATCATTTCCATAGTTTGCATTCTTAGTCCATCCCTTTTTCCTATTGTTATTCACCTTTTGCTGCCAAATATTACAAGTCTTAGTAAAAATGTTTCCTAAAACTGTCTCTGTGTTTATTGTCTGACTTTCATTTGTAAGTATCATTGAAAGCACTAAATATTAAGTTCACTTGTTACGTTGACAATAAATTTAATCGTCATGTCATATACCGCGTGGTATTTGAAATGTCCTACCATCTTTGCATTTATTACTACTCTAGACCCAATTTTCTTATTCCCCGTTGACGAGTATCACTTTTGTTATGTTACCTGTTATATGGAAGTTATACGTAGCACACTTTATTCGTGACTGATATGCGGCCCTTTGTAGATTGTTTTCACTATTAGCATTAATTGCCTGGTCATCCTCAATACCAACATCAGCACACGTCAGCACTGCTTTGGATTTTTTAAGATTAAAAGGATAATATGACAGGTCATACACTATGTGATCAAAACTATCCGGACACCTGGCTCAAAATGACTTACAAGTTCGTGGAACCCTCCATCGGAAATGCTGGAATTCAATATGGTGTTAGCCCACCCTTAGCCTTGATGACAGCTTCCACTCTCGCAGGCATACTTTCTATCAGGTGCTGGAAGGTTTCTTGGGGAACGGCAGCCCATTATTCACGGTGTGCTGCACTGAGAAGAGGTATCGATGTCTGTCGGTCAGGCCTGGCACGAAGTTGGCGTTCCAGAACATCCCAAAGGTGTTCTATAGGATTCAGGTCAGGACTGTGCAGGGCAGTCCATCACAGTGAAGTTATTGTCGTGTAACCACTCCGCCACAGGTCGTGCATTATGAACAGGTGCTCGATCGTATTGAAAGATACAATCGCCATCCCCGAATTGCTATACAACAGTGGGAAGCAAGAAGGTGCTTAAAACATCAATGAAGACCTGTGCTGTCTGATAGTGCCACAAAAAACAACACGGGGTGAAAGCCCCCTCCATGAAAAACACGACCACACCATAACACCACCGACTCAGAATTTTACCGTTGGCACTACACGCGCTGCCAAATGACGTTCACCGGGCATTCGCCATACTCACACCCTGCCATCGGATCGCCACATTGTGTGCCGTGATTCGTCACTCCACACATTTTTCCACTGTTCAATCGTCCAATGTTTACGCTCCTTACACCAAGCGAGGCGTCGTTTGGCAATTACCAGCATGATGTGAGGCTTATGAACAGCTGCTCTACCATGAAATCCTAGTTTCCTCACCTCCCGCCTAAGTGACCGAGTACTTTCTCTAGATCCTGATGCAGTTTGGAATTCCTGTGTGATGGTCTGGATAGATGTCTGCCTATTGCACATTACGACACTCTTCAGATGTCGTCGGTCTCTGTCAGTCAACAGACGAGGTCGGCCTGTACGGTTTTGTGCTATAAGTGTCCTTTCACGTTTCCACTTCACTATCACATCGGAAACAGTGGACATAGGAACATTTAGGAGTGTGGAAATCTCCCGTACAGACGTTTGACACAAGTGACGCCTAATCACCTGACCACTTTCGATGTCCGTGAGTTTGCGGAGCGCCCCATTCTGCTCTCTCAAGATGTCTAATGATTACTGAGGTCGCTGATATGGAGTACCTGGCAGTTGGTGGCATCACAATGCACCTAATATGAATAACGTATCTTTTGGGGGTGTCCGGATACTTTTGACCACATAATGTATATCCACGCAAGATCTTGAATCAAGGTTCACGCTGTCTTTTTTTTTTAAATATAATTCTGATCCGCAAATGAAGTAGTATATACTTCTTAAATGCGTTTTATTAACTTCCATTTAATGTTTAGGAAAACTGTACTTGTCAAATATCTGGAAGAGTAGGTTAGTGTATCCTTTTCTCTTTGTGCTAACCATGGTTTTCAGTAATTTGCCGGCCGCGGTGGCCGTGCGGTTCTAGCGCTGCAGTCCGGAACCGCGGGGCTGCTACGGTCGCAGGTTCGAATCCTGCCTCGGGCATGGATGTGTGTGATATCCTTAGGTTAGTTAGGTTTAAGTAGTTCTAAGTTCTAGGGGACTGATGACCTAAGATGTTTAGTCCCATAGTGCTCAGAGTCATTTGAACCATCAGTAATTTGTTATACGTTTATTATGTTCCCAGTAGAGCTCATCCTCTTTTCCTTCTTTTAAAATGATTTTCCAACAAAACAAAGAGGCTCATTCGTAGATCCGGGGAGAAACATGCTGCATTGTACCGTGCTTGCACAGATCAAAAAACTTGTAGTGTCTGTTCGTGTGGTATTGTTCTGTGAAACAATGAAAGAATGAATTCTATCTGTATGAAGAAGAAGAAGAAAGCTTACGCTTAATATACAGCTGCCAGTAGCGCAGTATTTCATAGATTAGAACAAACGTATAGGAAATAAAGACGTTGAGGACATCCAAAGATTTTGTTTTTAAGTAATTAAACGTGTTCAAGCAGCTGACATAAATAAATAAGTACCAGGATTCCATAATTACTGTCCTCGCTGTTCATGTTGCACATAAATGGATTATTTATGTAGGAAGGAAGAATAGGGCACTACGTGCCGTTAGGTTCATCACATAGGTGTCGCAAGCGTGTAGGGGGGAAATACGGTACAGAGTTCTCAAGTTCCCTTTTTAGAAAGGAATATCAGACATTTGCCAAACTGATTTACGTATATCATGAACACCTAGGCCTGGATGGCTTATCTGGCATTCGAACCTCAATCCTCCTGGAAACATGTTCCGCTTTAATGACTTCGCCAACTCGTCCACATTTAAACTACTTGCACTATACTCAATAACGCCGGTTACAGGGAATGGACGCCGACAAAAAACAGTCGATCTATCGAGGAGTCATTGGACAAGAGACTGTTACGCCTTTCAGTTTCTTATTTAAGATGCAAGGTTCTAGAAATATGTGATACACTCATGAAATTTAGTTTGCCTTCCCTTGCTGCTCGTGATGCCCGGGAGTCGTTGGAAACACGACTAAAGTCGCGAATCATTAATCATCATGTAAAACTTATGTGCAATATTGGGTGCAGTAGCCAGCCAAGTGCCGTATAAGTCGAGTTATGAGTTTGGTACAATATATACAAAAGTTTCTGCAGGAACACGATAAGTAAATAAGGTTCAAGTCTTCTGTGATCAGTATTCACGAGACCCTGAAACAATAATCAAACTTAACTCCGCCTCAATGTAGTGTCTTCCACATAACTGTTTAGTCCTACAGACGGCAGGCAAAATGCACCACTGAGAAATACGTATTACAATTAAAACAGAAATTTTGTTTTTGATTTTTTATGTTATTTATCAGTATTAATTGGTAACAGCGTAGTACGTGGAAGTTATGAAGTATCCAATACAGAATATTGTCGTAAAGGAAATGTTCAATTTATTCATTAACACATTTATTTTATCTAGAAGATTAAGGCCTTCAGACCCACTCATACATATAACCAGACGTTACGATATGCATAGTACACGAGTAGCACATAGTGATAATAATACAGTAATAAACCACCAGATGTACTAATATTGTACGGATTTTAAGAAATGCCAGTATTAACACCGTGTTCGGTATTTTCCTCAGTATGTTCTTGCCGAATATTATTAATGACATCTAACAAATGTATGGCAGCTGTACAGGAGACATGAAAACTGGAGAAAAAGTTGGCTGGTTATAGAATGAGCTGGAAGCAACAGGGTAAAATCAGCGGAAGAGATAAAAGCAAGAAACAGTAACCAGAAAAGCATGGGTAACGATGACAGTTTCACAGAGCTGCAAGTTCACTGTCGGACAGAAGGAAAACAGCTGAGATACGCCAGGAGGGAAGCTATGCAGACGATAAGAGATAAAGCTCTAATCTCCTGTTGAATACAGAGTGCTTTTGCGTAAGATGCCTTGTTACAGAGCAATTTATTCCGCAGTCGTGTGAAAAATAGAGGAGATGGAGCAAGATTTAGCGTTACGAGTCCAGATTATGAGTGTATTCGATCTGGTATTGCATTTATGGTACGACGATAGGTATTTAATGCGCGAGGAGAGCTGTTGAACACAACCGGTCGCATATGTCGTTTTCCAGTACTGGGAGGACTGACATGGGCGAGCAGTAGCACGTCTTACGTATTCTCGATCTAGCTCCAGTCGTCTGTAGTTTTCGCTATTTGTGCTGCGTTGAAGATGGGAAAGGTTTAGAAGGGGAGGGAGAGAGAGAGAGAGAGAGAGAGAGAGAGAGAGAGAGAGAGAGAGAGAGAGAGAGAGAGAGAGAGAGAGAGAGAGAGAGAGGGGGGGGGGCAGGGGGGAGGGGGCGGTCAATTAATGTACAGCTGGTAGCGATGTTACCGGCTTTCAACTGCGAAGGAAACGGCTGTAGGCGAAGGCAATAGTCATCTACAGAGCTGTAACAATACTAGGGGCGTTAAAGACGTATACAAAATGGCACTACGTTGTTGGTTGAGGTAACACCGTGAAGCAACTGCAGCTGTCAACTATCCTCTTTCGTCGACACTACTACACTAAAAGAATTGTAAAATATTAATGACTCACGTACTGGGACGAGGACAGACGAACGTGAGCTCGGTGCTGCGAACTGACACGCAAGTGACTGGCGACGGCGCCCAAACGCATGCAGCCGCCAGCGCGGGTTTTGGTGGAAGAGTGGAGAGGGCGTAGCGTCAGCAGGTAGGCAGCCGGCGCGCCGTTTGTATGCGCTGGAGCGCGTGCCGTGTGGCCGCAGACACACCCTTCCGCCTCGCGATGACCAGCAACGGGCGCATGCTGTCTGTTCCGCGGAAGCTGCGCGCTTCTACCAGTCTGTCGTGCGGCATTTCTGAAGCTCACTGCACGCACAATATGACTTGGCACTTGCTGGCTGCGTTCGAATCGGTGGAAGTCGGATGACTTCGGACGGGTAAGGATTCTCAAGCCGTTGCCAACCAAAGTTAACGACTTCCCGGGTATTCATACGCATCCACAAGTGGAATGTGAAAACGAGGAGGGGGAGCCACCATGTACGGTGCCCTGCATACCGTACGATGGATAACGGCATACAGAAACAGGAGCATGGTGGTTTAAGGAATGAACTGTAGTGTCACAAACTCATTTGCGGCTCTTCTTTACCCGTAACCGCTGACCCATTCTACAGTATGAACTAAGTATTTCAAGATTATTTATTATGTTTTAAAGCAGAAGTGCGGTCCTTCCTTCTAACCACAAACAGATTGCGTTATGTTGTTTTCATGTTACGGACGATTACCAGAATACGTGACTCCTCCGCAGAACGGAGCGATCCAAGTACCTGGTCTCTACTTAAACTACTGGCCATTAAAATTGCTACACCAAGAAGAAATGCAGATGATAAACGGGCATTCATTGGACAAGTATATTATACTACAACTGACATGTGATTACATTTTCAAGCAGTTTGGGTGCATAGATCCTGAGAAATCAATACCCAGAACAACCACCTCTGGCCGTAATAATGGCCTTGATACGCTGGCCGTAATAATGGCCTTGCTACGCCTGGGCATTGAGTCAAACAGAGCTTGGATGGCGTGTACAGGTACAACTGCCCATGCAGCTTCAACACGATACCACAGTTCATCAAGAGAAGTGACTAGCGCATTGTGACGAGCCAGTTGCTCCGCCACCATTGACCAGACGTTTTCAGTTGGTAAGAGATCTGGAGAATGTGCTGTCCAGGGCAGCAGTCGATGATTATCTGTATCCACAAAGGCCCGTACAGGACCTGCAACATGCGGTTGTGGAATCCCTGCTGAAATGTAGGGTGGAGCCACGGGTCGTAACACATCTGAAACGTAACGTCCACTGTTCAAAATGCCGTCAATGTGAACAAGAGGTGACCGAGACGTGTAATCAATGGCACTCCATACCATCACGCTGGGTGATATGCCAGTATGGCGATGACGAATACACGCTTCCCACGTGCGTTCACCGCGATGTCGCCAAACACGGATGCGACCATCATTATGCTATAAACAGAACCTGGATTCATCCGAAAAAATTACGTTTTGCCATTCGTGTACCCAGGTTCGTCGTTGAGTATATCATCGCAGGCGCTCCTGTCTGATGTAGCGTCAAGGGTAACCGCAGCCATGGTCTCCGATGTGATAGTCCATGCTGTTACAAACGTCGTCGAACTGTTCGTGGAGATGGTTGTTGTCTTGCAAAAGTCCCCATCTGTTGACTCAGGGATCGAGACGTAGCTGTACGATCCGTTACAGCCATGCGCGTAAGATGCCTGTTGTCTCGACTGCTGGTGATACGAAGCCGTTGGGATCCAGCACGGCGTTCCGTACTACCCTCCTGAACCCACCGATTCCATATTCTGCTAATAGTCATTGTATCTCGACCAACGCGAGCAGCATTTCGCGATACGATAAACCGCAATCGCGATAGGCTACAATCCAACCTTTATCAAAGTCGGAAACGTGGTGGTACGCATTTCTCCTCCTTGCACGAGGCATCACAACGTTTCACCAGGCAACGCCGGTCAACTGCTGTTTGTGTACGAGAAATCGGTTGGAAATTTTTCCTCATGCCAGCACGTTGTCGGTGTCGCCACCGGCGCCAACCTTGTGTGAATGCACTGAAAAGCTAATCATTTGCAAATCACAGCATCTTGTTCCTGTCGGTTAAGTTTCGCGTCTGTTGCACGTCATCTTCGTGGTGTAGCAATTTTAATCTCCAGTAGTGTATATAATGTGTTGAAGGCCATAGGTCTTCAGCGAAGAGCGCTCGTGTTATCTAGGGAGATTCTATGCATTCGAACACTTCCTTTCTAGTATTTTTCTATTAACGAAGGCGATCATTACATTGTTTACTGTGTTCGTGTAAAGACATGTCCAGATTTTACGTCGACGTTAAAAATTAATGTCTACAGCAACTGGCGTACTTCATATTTTTACAAGCTGCAAAGAGGAAGTCTTACAGCATATTTTGACTGGAAAGGAAGAGTGATTCAACTGAAGACTTTACTCGTACTATTGCGCAAGGTCAAGAGTTTACTGATGAGAATTTTCAAAGTTTTATGCATATTGCCAACTGGCTGTGCTACACACCGTGCCGATCAGAAGCAATTTGAATCGTGCCACAAGTTAATTACTGCCGCCATCCCTGCACTGTTCCTACCAGATTTTTCTTTCTCGTGTTGAAAAAACTAACCTAAAACTGCCTTTCAAAATTAATTTAGAGGATGAATTACTGGGCTTCAGTAATGACGAAGAAGATTCTTTTACGCGGTTTACGGTCCCATGGTCAGATAACAAAAAAAGAAATTAACATCCCAATCTCTATTCTAGGAGAGCGGATTCGAATCACTCCTGCCCTTTCCCCAACCATCTTGACTTACGTTTCCTTCCATCAATAATTTCAGGCGAATGACAGGATGGTTTCTCCAAACAGACTGCGGCCGATTTGTTTCCCCCGTCCTTTTACAACGTTCGGAGCCAATGTGAGAGCTTGTACTACACGCACACTCCACTATCACACAATGTGCATTGGCAGATAGGAGTAGCAGAATCATTAGAAGTCGTTAGACTTGTTATCGTCAGTCACTTGATTAACGTCTCATAGTCTGGATTCACGGTCATTTAATTTTTTTAAATTGTAAAATGATTTATTTACAAGCTTGGCACCAGCTGCTTCGCTCGCGAAGATTGTATGGCCTGCAGACATTCTCTTGTTTTTATTTAATCGAATTTTTATGTTGTTCACAAGCTGCGACACCTTCTAAGGTTTTCACGCTAATTAAAGCCATCTAGGCATGAGCTTTTCACAATGTATTTCTAACAAAAAGCGGTTCTGTTAGCTGGAGTCCAAAGTTTTTGTTAATCATGCCTTTTGAATTCTTGTGGATATATTTTCTTAGCAATTTTCATTCTGTAACAAATGTTTATTTATATCGAACCGAGAAATGAAATACCAGTTTTCATAAATTTAGCTTTAAAATTTTTGCACTGACTTTGGGGCTGAATTGCCAGAAACACTGAAAAATTTTTTTTAAAATTTCTAACGGAGAAATGAAATGCCGATTATCATAGAGGCAGCCTTAAAATCCTTTAGTAGTTTCTTAGCAATTATTTTCAAAAAACTTTCATCCCCTATTTTACCCTCTTAGTAACTAAATTTCCAGACATGCTGGAACAATTTTTTTATTTTTTGACTAAGAAACCAAATACCAGTTTTCGTACTGTAGTTCTAGGTTCAAAATTCCCGTAATAGCGTGTTACTTTCGAAAGGCCTCTCATTCCCTATTTCACGACCGTAGGAGGGGAAGTTCGGACAATTCCTTCTTAAACAATACAAGTACCTTCTCCAAATTTCAAGTTTCTTGTGGTTTGAGCAGGGGATGATGATGATGATGATGATGATGATGATGAGGAGGAGGAGGAGGAGGAGGAGGAGGAGTGAGCGAATCAGAAAGTCAGTCAGTCCACTGCATTTTATGTGTAGAGATCTGTAAAACCCAATTTTGCAATTTCGGTAATTTCGCCATTACCAAGCAGAATACTGCAGAACTGTTCGTCAGCACATCAGCACATGTCAGTCTGAAAATATCTGACGACAGATGTATAGTTAATTCCTAGAGGACCCCAGGGGAGTTTATAGAGACATTACTGTTTGCAGTATATGTAAATGATGTAGTCGATATCGTCGGAAACTACGTAAAGTTTTCTGCAGAAGATGCTGTTGCGTTTGCAATGCCGAAAGACTGGAACTAAATACAGGACGACCTGCACAGAACTGACGGTTGGTCAGGGAATGGCAGCAGAGTCTAGGTGCAAATGGGCGGAAATTTCCATTTACTGTTAGATTTCACTGGTGAAAACTCACTGGAAACAGCTACAACCTTAAAATACACAGGAGTAATGGTCCTGAGCGACTTACAAAGGAATGACCGCATAAAAGAAATTGTAGGAAAAGCACATGCCAGACGGAGTAACAAGCATAATAAGTAAGTTCTTTGGTTCAAGTTTTTTCCGCAGCACGTAAGGCATGCTGCTTACTAAACAGACGTAATGCGAAAGATATTACAGGCCTGTGCCACTAGTGTCTTCATTGTCAAAAATAATTCAGTCAACCATGTAAAATAGACTAATGAGTTACATCAATAAATACAATATTTTTAACGAAGCGCCGTTTGGTTTCCAAAGAGAGAGAAGTACTCTATCAGCCCTTACAGAGTTTATAAAAGTGATACTTGAAGCGCTTGACAAGGATCACTATTTCAGGCATTTTCTTAGACTTGTTCAATGCTGTTGACACTGTTGGCCACAAAACACTGCTAAACAGGCTAGATGTGCTAGTTCTAAGAGGAATAGCGAACAAGTGGTTTCAATCTTAGCTGCAAAACAGGGTGCATAAGGGGAGATAACTCTTACAACTGCTGATATAATTTTTTAGTAAAACAGTTGTCAGACAAGAAACACATAAACAAGAGTGTTCCCGTGGCTAGTGTTTTTGAGTCCAGGATGTCCCGGAAAGAATGGCCAATATTCAGGGATAGGAAAACGCATGGACGCTTGTTCAACTTCGCTACTGTGAAAAACCTACTAAGGAAGAGCTCATAGATCCTAACGTATTCAATTAAAGATCATGTTTACTGAACTTTTTTGCTTCAAATGTCTGTTCCTCTCCTATCCCTGAAAGATCGACATTCCTCCTGGGATACCACGCACGAATGACTTTCTTAACAGTGTGAGGCATGGAGAAAAAGTTCTCTTTGCTAATGACAGCAGCTTCATAATCACCGATAAAACATCAGAGCTGCTGTTACAGAAAGCACATGAAACCCTCAAGGATGGGCCGCACATGATAAATTAATATTGAACATGAAGTAAATAAACAGCGCATACTTGAGCATAAAGAGGGACAGAGCTTTGACGCATTCAGCGAAGACAATGGTTCTACAGATTATGTAAGAAACACAGTTTTTAGGGATGAACATTGATTACCAGTTAACATGGTAAGAACACACCAAGATACTGGCAAAAATAATGGCATCAGCATGTTATGCTGTTTCAGTGTTATCAGTCTGTGAAAGATAATGTCTTGTAGTTGCATATGACTCCTACATACACTCCATTCTTAGCTATGGGATTCTTTCTCGGGGTCGAGGACACAAAATATGTACACAGTTTTCAAACTGCAGAAAAGGGCTCTGAGAATAGAACTAGCAGTCTTACACATTCTGAAGAATTGTTTAACTAAATGGACACCCTTACTGCACCAAACGAGTGTACCTACCACTTTGTGGCGCATATCAGGAAAACGCTATGAACTATTTTACTAATTGTTCTGTACATTATCATGGAACAAGAACCAGTCTGGACTTGCATTTATCCAGGAAAAACAAATTGTATAATAAATTATCCAAGCCAATGAAATATTACTAAAATACTTGGGTTCAAGAAGGCAGCAAAAACATTCAACGTAAGTAATGCATACCACACACCCAAAAATTACTAAGGAAGTTTTGTTACTCTACTGAGTCGAACATCTCCCGCATGACGGGTGATTCTGACACGGAACACAGCTGAATGTTTGGGACCTGGAGTCAGCTTTCCGAACAGACTGGAGTTCGTGCAAGGGACATAGCATCATCTTCGTGGCCCAGAAATCGTCAGCATGTGTCCTTAATGTGTGCGGCTATGAAGAGCAAAACTGTGTATGGTATAGCTTACCTGAAGCAAACTAAATGTAAATTGATGATTACTGTGTAAAAGAGACCAGCTTATTACGACACTGACCTCATATTCTGGAGGATGGAGTTCTGTCTACCCGGTCATGTTGATTTAGGTTTTCTGAGGTTTTCCTAAATTACTGCAGGCAGTGGGTGGGGCGGTTCCTTCGTCAAGGCCAAGGCCGACCACCTGGCCTAATCTCATGTATAGCATACTTATACATCCTGTGTTTATTTATAGCTTGAGCTATTGTTCTTTACCCTACTACCATGACACTTTCTGTGTCATTGTGAGGTGACCGTTGGATACCGTCAGGTATGTAGATGTACTGTAGAACATTAGCGAGAGACGGCAGTCTGCGTTTTCACGGTGATGTGCAGTCATCGTGTTAGTACACGGCTACATCAACTACGCGGCTGCTACTGTATAGGCTGTGGATTCCAGAGCAGAGGCGGCTGCCAAATGGAACGCGTGCCAACAACGCGCGCGCTGTCCGATATTCTCTGACACGAGGGCAGAGGGAGGGGGGGGGGGGGGGCGATGACGTGCATAGGTTCACGGAAGCACGCTTCGGAGACGATTCTTTCTCTGCACTTAGGGACGGGGAAATTCTTGTCATTTATTAGAGTTCCAGCAAAACTATTTGGGACATTAAATTTCAGCTTGACAACCATTTGTAAGCGCCTCGATTTAAATTCGAGTGTTTTCTGCGCATTTTGTTTTTGAATCAAAGAATACGATGCCCGTGACTGGGTGCCTTCCAGTGAAGGTGTCGAACTTCAAGCCTGATACGACTTTTCTTTATTCTTTGCCCTCGTTACACTTCCAGAAGCGAAACCTCAGTATTTCAATACGTCCCACGAACAGCCACCGAGCTTTGTGGAACCGGGCGTAAGTGTGCCTGGCGAGCCACTTGAATTTGCGCGCGCAACGGCCTACTTGGTTAACTTCTCAGCATAACACACCCTGCAACACCGTTACAAGCTGACAACCCCCTGTACGCGCTGACGCTTCTAGCGCGAGTGGTAGTCGTCTACGAGTTGATATGTGTGTGAGGTTGCCTCGGTCCTGGGAAGGTTCGCGAAGTGGGTGCCGTGCGGTGGAGCTGCCCGCCAGCTGAGCTGAGGTCGGTTAAGCGGTAGTCTCCTTGCAGTGCAGTGAGTCACTCCGCCGTGCGTCACAGCGCCCGCTACGGGCATGCGTCTCCCACGTCAACGGGGGTCGAGGTCACACACTGGACCGCAACTGCTGTTTTGCACCACAGTGGTCCTACACTAGGCAGTTGTGTGAGGCACTCTGTGACATGCTGTTTACAGACAGGCAGAAACGTAAATTTAAAAGAATCGAGAACTCTGTCCGCGAGAACCAAGCGGAATCGAATTACATACGAGAATCGAAAACTTCAACGATTGCAGAAGATCGCCTCTTTTAAACAGTAACCGACTTGAGCCCCACTAACGGAGTTAAGAAAAGGATGTCTATTCTCCGGACGCAAAATAGCCACTGTAATATTAAAACAAGTGTAAAATCGTACATAAGCGTGTTACGAATGGGCCAAGCAACCCAGAGGACTGTGGATTTGACTCTAATATCAGTCGTTTTCGAGTTATGTAACCCTCTTCGCAACTACCCCCCCCCCCCCCTTACCTACTCCACGCTTTCAGGTATGCCAGGACAGTCTTAGCATCAATGTATTTTTTCTCCAGCTAGTAAATACTATATGCAACACACATCTGATAGATATTGCTCCCGGCCTTCCAGAGCTTTCCATAAATATACTTTCATCAGCTCATTGTGGAATTACGTATCATATTACGCGTAATTTCCATCAGAAGTTGTTTTCAATTATGAGCAACACGTCGAATTGAAAACTGACGTTCGTTGACACTGTAATTCTGATCAGAAAAGAGGACTCTCGCAGCAACGGCACATGTTAAAATGCATAGTCACGCTGGACTCGAGCACGCAAATCTCTGCAAAATCTGACAACTTACGACTCCAAGACAGATAGCGATCCATCTGTCGCCCCCGACGTCATTTACCCGTATCGTCTACATCTATATCTACATTTATACTCCGAAAGCCACCTAAGGGTGTGTGGCGGACGGCACTTTACGTGCCACTGTCATTACCTCCCTTTCCTGTTCCACTCGCGTATGGTTCGCGGGAAGAAAGACTGCCGGAAAGCCTCCGTGCGCCCTCTAATCTCTCTAATTTTACATTCGTAATCTCCTCGGGAGGTGTAAGTAGGGGGAAGCAATATATTCAATACCTCATCCAGAAACGCACCCTCTCGAAACCTGGACAGCAAGCTACGCCACAATGCAGAGTGCCTCTCTTGCAGAGTCTGCCACTTGAGTTTGCTAAACATCTCCGTAACGTTATCACGTTTACCAGATAACCCTGTGACGAAGCGCGCCGCTCTTCTTTGGATCTTCTCTATCTCCTCCGTCAACCCGATCTGGTACGGATCCCACACTGATGAGCAATACTCAAGTATAGGTCGAACGAGTGTTTTGTAAGCCACCTCCTTTGTTGATGGACCACTCTCCCAAGGAATCTCAACCTGGCACTCGCCTTACCAACAATTAATTTTATTTGATCATTCCACTTCAAATCGCTCCGCACGCATACTCCCAGATATTTTACAGAAGTAACTGGAACCAGTGTTTGTTCCGCTATCATATAATCATAGAATAAAGGATCCTTCTTTCTATGTATTCGCAATACATTACATTTGTCTATGTTAAGGGTCAGTTGCCACTCCCTGCACCAAGTGCCTATCCGCTGCAGATCTTCCTGCATTTCGCTACAATTTTCTAATGCTGCAACTTCTCTGTATACTACAGCATCATCCGCGAAAAGCCGCAAGGAACTTCCGACACTATCTACTAGGTCATTTATATATATTGTGAAAATCAATGGTCCGGTAACACTCCCCTGTGCCGGGGCGGCTACAAAAATTATTGCAGCTTCCCATACCAACAATCTAAAAACAACTTCACTATTTCCATCCAGAGCTTGTTTTCGAAATATTTTACCATTTTACATTTTCATAATTATTTTTGTAAGATTATGGAACCTTCGTAGCACGATTATTATTCAAATATATTACATGTTTTTTTACATACACTGATCAGCCAGAACATTACGACCACCTACTATCGATATAAACCCGTCCAGGGCATAGAAGCGTCACCTATCGAGAAATGACTGCTAGTGAGACCCACGCACGGTGCATTTAGTATCTGTCAACGTGCTGTCCACGTGCAGAATGGGGACGGCGTACTGTCTATCTGAGTTTCACCGAAGGCAGACTGTGATGGTCTGGAGGTTCCGCACGAGCGTTTCGGAAAATGCACGACTTGTCGGGTGTTCGAGGAGTGCAGTGGTGACTGTCTTCATTATCCGGTGAAATCACGTCCAGGCATCGTGGCGTTGGGCGGCCACCTCTTATTACTGATGTCGTAGGCTGGGCAGACTGGTGAAACAGGACAGGCGGCGAACTGAGGCGGAATTAACAACAGACTTCAACGCTGGGCAGATAACAAGTTTGTGCGAACACACAGCGTACCAACAACCCTTGCCTGTGCCAATGTTAACATCGGCAACTACAGCTGAAATGGGCACGTGACCATCGGCACTGGACGTTGGCACAATGGCAGAGCGTTGTATGGTCTGATGAATTTGGATACCTTCTTCATCATGCCGATGGGAAGGCGCGAACCCGTCCTCTTCCAGGGGAACAACTGCTTAACACCTGTGATGCGGGATGGAGACAAGCTGGCAGCGGCTCCATTATGCTCTGGGGATCACGTGAGCATCCGTAGATCCAGACACCATGACGACCAAGGCGTTACGTACAGTGGTTGGAGACTATCTACACTCTTTCATGAGAGTGGCATTTTTCAATAAGATAATGCGCTACGTCACAAGGCCGAGAGTGTGATGGAGTGGTTACAAGAACATAGTGGCGAGTTGGAATGATTGTGCTGGCTTGGCAACTCGCCAGATCTGAACTCTATCGAATACATCTGGGATGTGATTGCGAGTGGCGTCAGAGATCGTTGGACCCATCCCCGGAATTTACGGGAAATAGGCGACTTGTGTGTGCAGGTGTGGCCCCAACTCCTCTAGCGATCTATCAATGCCTCATTGCTTCCATGCCACGACGCGTCACCGACTTTATCCGCCCAAAGGTGGACATACGGGTTTTAGGTACGTGGTCATAATATTCTGCCTGGTCAGTGTATATATCTGTTCAACATTCTACTTTGTAGAAAAACTGATGAATTCAACGCGTTGCGCGAATGCTTGCACCAAGGGACAGTAGACAGAAAATGGAAACAAATACAAATTCGAAAACTTTGGTCTTGTCTTGATCAGCGTAAGCGAATATAAATGCGAGAGGTCAAGCGAGAACCGACAATCGATAAGTGAGAAGTGAGTACCGAAAACCGGTACTGGTTCTCGAAAACATCAGAAAGTCGTCGGATTTGAGAATACAGATGTTCTTGTATTGCCCATTACTACATAGGGTACGCTGTTCGTTGTAGAAACAGAAGAAAGCAGAGGAAATCTAATTTTGTGCTCGTTAAATGTTGTACATAAGTAACTTACTATCGTCTAGAGCATCTGATTACAGTATAATACCATCGATTCATAATACGAAAAATCAAGTACTTACCTATAAATGATGATTTCTGCATCATTTTTATGCCATAAATGTCAGAAGAACAACATTTTCACTCTTCAGCAACAAGCGGAAAATAAGTAAGCGATCTGTTGTCAGTGTTTTGCCACGGGAGGGAATGGTCGATTGAGATGACCCTCTCGGGACGTATTATCGCCGACAACTTTTTAGACAATACAATTACTGATCCGAAGACCTGGTGTTTTGTCTCCGATGCTGAAAGATAACGTCACAGTTCCGAATGGTAAAGGTGTGGGAAACTGACAGTGTCTTTCGGAGGTAATGGTGTCGTTCACAAGGAACTCAGCGTTTGCATTGCCTTAGAGTCTACGTCGCTTGCACGTGCAGCTGTATCCGTGACGCGTGGAGATGGTATGCACCATGACGCGATTGGGAGTCGCTGCGTGTAGAGCAGCTGGCGTCGGCCGGAATTGGCAACGATCACGTCTGCCGTCTACGTGGATACGGCAGAGGCCGTCCGCTAAACTTCACACATGATCAAAGGGGGCACCCATGCCCTGTTGCTGTCCATCTAGTATGAACTACAAGTTCCTCAGACACCTCGCGAAGGAAAAGATGCTATGAAAACTATTGTAACTACAATAATTAACCTTATTTCCAAAAAATAAAAAAAATTAAGACATTGTTCAGACGAACTGAACCAATTATCTGCATATCCACTTCACGATTCATTTCGAGGGTTTTCTCCCTTATCCTCGGGTTGATACGCTGGCATATTACATTACGCATTTCTGCCTGATGTAGCCAGCCGTCGTTTAGCATTTTATTTTGAAATAAAACGTTAAATGTCAGTACTGATTCAGAATATGGCACTGTATCGCACGTTACAAACAATAAAAATAATTGCAAGTTGTCTTGGTGAGCTGCATACTGCAAGCAATAATCAAGTACACGGATTATACCATGAACGCATATACACAGGAAACAGTGGTCTAGATACTGTGTATTGATACAGACAGACGGTGCTTTGTAAGTTAAGAGATATTGTGTAAATTTTCAAAGATACAGGTATGTTTCACAGCATTATATAGCAAAACAATGATACAGTTGATGTGTACATATATGTTTACATCTATATGGAGTTCTTACGTGAGCACGTTATTTTATATATATGAAAATCAAACAGTTTTTCTACATTTATTTTAAAAATTTTCAGTTTATTAAATTTCGATAGTTGGAAGTAAAGAGCCAACAACAGGCAATTTTATATCACCTGGTATGTCAACAGTGTTTTTTTTTATATGGTTCATTACCACTGTCTCAAGTTTATCACTGCGTGTATTCTGCCAAAGCTTTTTTTGCTGTACGCAGATTTCTAACTTTATTCATTTAGTTAAATGTACGTAGTAAATTTACATTATTGTTTGTATTGTAAGTAGGCTGTTTAGGTTTTTATGTTGGTAACGTCACGTAGCGCTCTGTATGAAAATCACTGACTGTCCTGTGTGCAGTCTGTGGCTGGTTGCATTATTGGAATATTCGTTGTTGTATTGTTGGGCAGCTGGTGTGAACAGCGTGTAGTGTTGGGCAGTCGCAGGTGAGCCGCCAGCAGTGGTGGAAGAGAAGAAGAAGAAGAAGAAGAAGAAGAAGAAGAAGAAGAAGAAGAAGAGAGAGAGAGAGAGAGAGAGAGAGAGAGGTTGCTGTAAGTGGACGATATGGACGTGTGTCGGCCAGAAAAAGGAAATTTGTAAAGATAGATGTCATGAATTGATAGATATACATATGTTGACTTTTGGACATTATTAAGGTAAATACATTGTTTGTTCTCTATCAAAGTTTTTCATTTGCTACCTATGCCTATCAGTAGTTGGTGGCTTCAGTGGTTAGAATCCTTTATTTAGCTGGCAGTAGTGGCGCTCTCTGTATTGCAGTAGTTCGAGTAACGAAGATTTTTGTGAGGTAAGTGATTCATGAAAGGTCTAGGTTATTGTTAGTCATTATTTTGTAGGGATTGTTGAAAGTCAGATTGCGATGCCCTAAAAATATTGTGTGTCAGTTTAGTGATCAGAATAAGGAAAGAGAAATGTCTGAGTACGTTCAGTTTTGCTCAGCTGTTTCAAAATCATATAACGTAGAAGTTTACCAGCACAGTCATTCTTAATTTGTCAAAGGAAACATTTTAGTATTATCAAATGCATGTTGTGTGTCATCAACATAGGTAGCTACTGTAAATTTACAAGGACTGCTGTACCTAAATACATCGATAAGTTTCTTTAAATACGGAATAGGATATTCGACCGGTTGTCCATCATATTTTACTGGCCTCTCATTGCATTTAATCTTAAGCAACATGGTCACTAACGCGTAAGTAAAGTACTTCCTTTTACCCTGTGGAGACTATGCATAATACTGGCTATGTTAGTGTAGAAGTGCGTAGTGTACAGTACTCTAGTCAACAAGCATTTCACAAGAAACAGCAGGACAGCAGAACGCTTTGCTTTAAAAATGACGCTCGCAGTAATTAAGTCTTCATTTCAAGGCAACAAGAAACGGAGCCGCGCTTGACTGTCAGACAGAGAAGCTTCGTTGGCTGCACTGGGCGGCGGATGCGACGCAGAAGCTGTGCCTGTGTGGACCGCAGGGAGGGTTCCTTATCGACAGCTGCGACCGAGAACAGGCACGCTCTTCTCGGAAAGCAAAGCGACACCAACAGACAGCACGGCACGGCACGGCACGGCACGGCACAGCATAAAGCTTGTGCCAAGGTCGCCCAACTCGATGACGGTTGCACAACCCAGGCCCAAATACGTGGGATGCCCCGCGCAAACAGCAGTAACTTGGCTTCTACGAACTTAATACCAAAACAAGGATTAGATACTTACATAGTATCATAATTTTATTGAAAAAGAGAGAGTATAGCATAGGTTCATAAAGGCAGTACTGTAGGTAATCCCTTAAGAAATAACACACGTAGGGAATTGTTTACTCATCACAGAACGCAGTGATTCCTTTTTACTTAAGTAATATTCAGACAGTGTAACAAAATTCACAAAGATGGCTTCTAGCATAATTTTGTGTAAAATGATATGACATAGTGCAGTATAGTGAACTGGGCACCATTTTTCTTCAGACAACGCTGAATCAAGAGCAAACTATTTTGGAACGGTTTTGCTAGCAATTTCAACTGTATGATAGACTTTCCCGATATATACTACGGAGGAGAAGCTCGCGGGTTCCAAGCCGGGTGGCAATGTAGAGATATCGCAATATCTGGTCAGGTGACATACTGGCCATCTTCTGACGCGGTGACGCAGGAACTTTGCATTACAAATATAATGCCTGCAATTGTACGCGAAATGCACTAGTGAATTCTTCGTGGCAAATCAGCCGAGGATAACAACTGTAGAGGACACAAAGTCTTGCGAACTATCTCTGCAGCTTTAGTTAATTAGAGTACAGGCAACTAGTCTTCCTTGGTGCATACAGACAACAGGGTAGTCATGATAAAATGCTGTGAAGTTACAAGGAATGGACCCACTCACTGAACCGACACAGTTAACACAGAAGAACAACACTAACGTAAAGGTATGTCATTGTTAAATCGGTATTCTCGACCTACGGAATAGAAAAAATGCCTTTAAGTAATGACTAGTTCTCGCACACACTGATGGCTTCAGAAACATGCTGCTTGCATGAAGGTATTTATGTGGTCCCTGAATTCTACTGATCACATCTGAAACACCGTACAGGGTCATGTGCGCACCTGTGATCCAACTACGATCAATCTCCAGCAGTTTCTAAGGATGGGTGACCCTTGGTGTTACCATTAAAATAACACTGATGCTGAGTCATAGGGATCAGCGTGGTACGTAATATTTGACATATTTATCAAATATTATAAATATATCAAATATTAAGTACAACGCTGAACCCTATTAAATTTTCGTAGGGTGCGCTTCATCGATACAAAAGAGATTTCACCGTGTATCTCGTTCTTGGAAATCAATGATAAAATTGTGCAGTTTTTATTACAATCCCTTACTTCTTTCTGTCAAAACTTGAGTGATTTCGAAGAAATCAACACTATTCTGGCCTTGTCATTGCAGCAGGCAGGCTCAGATTTCCCCGACGTGGCCTGTTAACTCAGAGAGCTCGTGCTATTACTGGCGCACCTGCAACGTACTCGTTCATTCGGAACCTTCCATCGCAGCCGTGACTCATCAATAGCTCCGCCCGGGAACCGCGTAAGGCGTAAGCAGTGATAAGCTTACGGTCCCAAGCGTATTTCGCATTCTTATTTGGTGATAGATGTATGAATACACACTTTCGAATCTTCAGCATATCTTAAATACATCAAAATACAAAACGTTTCCCTTAAGCACATAATATACGTTGAAAACATTGCTATATTAATGATGATGTTTTCTTGGTTTCACTGTACTTTATGGCCTACGCGGAACCTATGAAATAATTAATAGGTTTCTGGAGCCTATTATTAGGTTGGAACTGGACCATTACACTCCATTACTGTATTACTGTAATTAATAGTTCAGCCCGCCCCTAGAACAGTCCGCGTGTGGTGATGCTTTACCACAGTGACACTGCCTAATTCAGTTGCTCGTGAAGAATTCAACGATATAAATACCGTTCTACGTCAGCACCACACACATGACGTACCTATTCATCCACATCATTAGCTCTGTACGTCCACGTATCGAAGACGTATACAGAATATTGTGTTGTGACCTTTATTATTGTGCTGTTATAAAAATCATTGCTAACTGTAACTTCAGAGGTTATTCATCTCTATATTTCCTTACGACAGATACTGCGACAGCTGATGAATGAGCCTAGATATGCCAACTCATTTACTTTCTGCAATGTTTATCACTCAATGCTTGCACACATTCTGTAATATTAGATTCGCTTGGGCCATTCTGTTTTAGAGTTGAAATGCTCATAAGCGTTAGTGTACTGCATGTTCCAGAGAACGTTAATAGCGAATAGCTGGTTTAAATGGCTCTGAGCACTATCGGACTTAACTTCTGAAGTCATCAGTCCCCTAGAACTTAGAACTACAAAAAACTAACTAGCCTAAGGACATTACACACATCCATGCCCGAGGCAGGATTCGAACCAGCGACTGTAGCGGTCGCGGGGTTCCAGACTGTAGTGCCTAGAACCGCAAGGCCACTCCGGGCGGCAATAGCGAATGCAGCGTGGCTTCCAGGGATCTGACTGACTCTGCAAACAGGTCTAGAACATTTATTCGCGAGTAACGAGTGTGTGTGTAGTGCGAGAAATTACTATCGTCTCAAGGATACGTGATTCCGGTCGCTTACTTTCACCAAATCCAAAAACAGCACACGAAAAGTGAGGAAATACAGTTCAGCAGTGACAGTGTTAGAAAAAGGAAACAGCCGTGCACAGCTTGGACGTCACCTCCTGCACATCTGTTTTACTGTTGAGACGCTAGCGGAAGTTTCTGTCGTGAATTCACTCACCTCACACCAGGCAACTGTATTTGCATTGTACCTAAACGTAGCTTTTGTGCAGACCTAAGGCATCGACTGAACACCGACCAGCACAGCGCCCCGATACAGCATCAAGAAGGGGCTGACCCGCGCGCCAATGGAAAGAGTGGACAGCGCCATACCCCCCGTCAACGCTCATTAAACCATCTCATCTGCCCATCGCTGATCGGGCTATTTCGGTCGCAGTCTTCGAGAACTCAGAACTAAGTAATACGAAGACAATATGTAGCCTGCATTCTGCGAGTAGTAATAGAGAGTAAAGTACACGACTGGCCATTAAAATTGCCATACCAAGAAGAAATGCAGATGATAAAAGGGTATTCAATGGACAAATATATTATACTATTGACATGTGATTACATTTTCACGCAATTTGGGTGCATAGATCCTGACAAATCAGTACCCAGAACAACCACCTCTGGCCGTAATAACGGCCTTTATACGCCTGGGCATTGAGTCAAACAAAGCTTGGGTGGCGTGTACAGATACAGCTGCCCATGCAGCTTCAACACGATACCACAGTTCATCAAGAGGTGTGACTGGCGTATTGTGACCAGTCAGTTGCTCCGCCACCATTGACCAGACGTTTCCAGTTGCTGAGAGATCTGGAGAATGTGCTGGCCAGGGCAGCTGTCAGACGTTTTCTGTATCCAGAAAGGCTCGTACAGGACGTGCAACATGCGGTCGTGCATTATCCTGCTGAAATGTAGGATTCCGCAGGGATCGAATGAAGGGTAGAGCCACGGGTCGTAACACATCTGAAAAGTAACGTTCACTGTTCAAAGTGCCGTCTATGCGAACAAGAGGTGACCGAGACGTGTAACCAATGGCACGCCATACCATCACGCCGGGTGAAATGCCAGTATGGCGATGACGACTACACGCTTCCAATGTGCGTTCACCGCGATGTCGCCAAACAGGGATTCGACCATCATTATGCTGCAAACAGAACCTGGGTTCATTCGAAAAAACGACATTTTGCCATTCGTGCACCCAGGTACGTCATTTAGTACACCATCGCAGGCGCTCCTGTCTGTGACGCGGCGTCAAGGGTAAACGCAGCCGTGGTCTCCGAGCTGATAGTCCATGCTCCTGCAAACGTCGCCGAGCTGTCCATGCAGATGGTTGTTGTCTTGCGAACGTCCCCAGCTGTTGACTCAGGGATCGAGACGTGGCTGTACGATCCGTTACAGCCATGCGGATAAGATGCCTATCATCTAGACTGCTAGTGACACGAGGCCGATGGGATTCAGCACGGCGTTCTGTATTACCCTCCTGAACCACCGATTCCATATTCTGCTAACATCATTGGATCTCGACCAAAGCGAACAGCAATGTCGCGATAGGATAAACCGCAACCGCGATAGACTACAATCCGACCTTCATCAAAGTCGGAAATGTGATGGTAGGCATTTCTCCTCCTTACATGAGGCATCGCAACAACATTTCACCAGGCAACGCCGGTCAACTGCTGTTTGTGTATGAGAAATTGGATGGAAACTTTCCTCGTGTCAGAATGTTGTAGGTGTCGCCACCGGCGCCAACCTTGTGTGAATGCTCTGAAAAGCTAATCATTTGCATATCACAGCATCTTCTTCCTGTCGGTTAAATTTTGCGTCTGTAGGACATCTTCGTGGTGTAGCAGTTTTTAAGGGCCAGTAGTGTATTTGTGTGCAGGGGGCACGGGAAGCATAGAAATCTAGTTACGTTATACTTATTTGCTTTTTAGAGATATAGTGCTCAATTAATCTTCGAATTTAAAGTACAGATCACTTTGGATTCCTGCCACCGGCCATTGCAAATTCTCTCCTTCATTGTTTGAGTCGGTGCAGACTGCCACAGTAACCGACAACTTCCGTGGAATGTAGTTCAAAACCTGTCTGTCTCCCTAGCTCAGTGGTAGCCAATACAGTATCTCAACGTGTTCGGTCAGGGGATTGGCCAGTCTCCGTAATAAAATAACAGTGAGCGTTGTCTCTCATCGATGGAATTTGAAAGACATCGTCCAACATCAGCACAGAACGATTGACGAAAAATGGCGAAGAAACAGATCTAAAGAAAGAAGACAAAAAAGTGGCTCGTGTGTCCTCACGCACGTTCAATTCTCGGTACGGCCAGGTGTTTTTCCTTGCTTTGAGGACTGGGCTACACTCAGCCTTTTGATGCCAGCTGGGGCGCTGCTAGAATGAGAAGTAACGGCTCCAGTCTCTGGAAAGTCGACAACAGCAGGGAGCGCTGTGAAATGGCCCGCATCCGCGTGACGCCGCATGGCAAAGGATGAGACGGCGGTGGTCAACATCACGTGATCTTCAGCACCTGATCGCGGAGTTAAAATTTATTTTCGTACTTCAAAACTAACTGTCATAGGCCAATTCTATATCCGTTTTATTCTACACGAAACCACTCAAATATCCTAGTCTTTATCAACAGGAGACATTCATGACTGCGTATGGAGGAGACATTCTCTCTGATAATGCCTTATCTCCGCTATTCCCTCAGTGGTAGCCACCACAATTATGTAATCTTCGAGAACATAAGACTGACTTCACTCTTTATAATTTGTTCGTTAAAAGCGATAGTTCAAAGTAATGTGTGTTGGCAGTGGATGAAGAACATGACAGTCACAGAACACGAACTTGTTTAAGATGGTCTGGAGTGCTGGAAGTCTAATCTCGTTCTTTTAATATTGACTGGCGCTCCCACTATAACTCCTGGAAAGCAGCAGCTTGAAATATTTGTATGTATGCTTGTAGATAGACTATAGTACTACTGTCAGCCACCACCAGATGGTGGTGTTGCTTCCCACAAGTGGCGCTTTGCATCAGTAAATGCGAGTACGCTGGTGAACCGATAAGAAAATATGTAAGCAGACAAGCTTGGGTAACAGTGGACAGTGTGGTTTCTCTGGAGAGAAGGAGTGACTTCTTTAGACATCCGCAAGAGGTTAGTAATCACATATGGGGAAACAGAACCAAGTCACAGATACATATTTAGATGGTTATTACGGTTCACAGACGGCAGGGACTGTTCCGAAAGAAAAAAGGAAAGAAACGCTAGACTTGATAATGGGGCACAGGCAGGTCTATCTCTGGGAACCCTCCACATAATCATTCATGAGGACTTGAAGATGAAGGTGTGTACACAATGGGTGTCCCATTACTTCGCCATTAAGCAGGGATAGAAGCGTGTGGATAGTTTGTGCAACAGCACAGATCCAGTGGAGCTCTTCGGGTGTGTGGTCACCGTCGACGAGTCATAGTTCTTCCACGAGACTCCAGAAAAGAAACCTCAGTCTGTGGAATGAAATCATACTGGGGACCTTCGTCCCAGGAATTCACAGCCGGGACTAGTCGTGCAGAAGGAAGTGGCGACTGTGTTCTAGGATAAGGGAAGGATACTGCTGATAGATTGGCTCAGCTCCAATACGATCCTCAACTGTGATCAGTACCACAGTTCACTGCACCAACTCCGTCGACGCATTCAACAGCGCCGCCACGGAAAGTGGGACTGGTGCATTGTGATCCAACATGACAATGCCCGGCCACATGCTAGTCTCAGATCATTGTCACCATGCGCGAACTAGGGTTTACTGTGCCTCCAAATTCCTCACATTCGCCGGATTTGGCTCCTAGCGACTATGCCGTATTCGAAGTAATGAAAGAGGTCATGCGACTTAAGTAGTTCATCACTTCATGAAGACATCCACCAGTGGCGCCAGAATTCCCCAAAGAATGGTTTCCTACGCAAATACGGAAGTTGTCAGAACAATGGCCAGAGTGCACAGAAATTGGTGGAAAATACCCATAATATAATCTGTATTCGCCTGTTCACTAAATGGTTCCCATGACCACAGAGAAATTTTAATACCGATCATTTTTGAACTGCCCAAATATCTTAAGATTTTACCTCAATGCGTGTTAAAGCGCTTTTCTCTGTTTAGTCGAGAACTCACTTAATAGCAAACGTACGCTCGAATAACAGCACGTTAATCTTCAGTTCGTTCAGACGAGAGCTGGAGGCTAACGTCCCGTATTTGGAAAACCATAGGGAAACGCCATGTGCGTAACCAACATCACATACAGCGAGTAAGTCTCCAAATGTCTGTCACAAAAAAGGGTTGAAAGCATTTTTCGTTCCTTTCATCATCAGAATTTAACATCGAACGGTTTTCTTCTTCTTCTCCTCCTCCCCCCCCCCCCCCCCTCTCTCTCTCTCTCTCTCTCTCTCTCTCTCTCTCTCTCTCTCTCTCTCTCTCTCTCTCTCTCTATGTCCAGTGACATTGCTAACGATTTTTGTTGTGCACAGTCTTTCATTAATCTGGCGCCTTTCTGTGAAAGGTCTATCTATCTATCTTTGAGCTCTTACGCTGGGACCATAGAGGTACCTGGAACTTGAAAATGCGTTTCTGGGGTCGTTTGAAGAGGAGTGTTGGTCGATCTGCGGTGGTGTTCCACTGTGGAAAATATCTCGCTGGATGTCAGTGTAGCCTGATCAATCAGCTATTACCGATAGTTGTTCTTTTTTCCAAATCTATTCATGTTCCTAACTGGGTCTATTTGAATGCCAGTATGATTAGCGATAGATATTTACTTGTCTCGTAGCTACATTATAAATTTCATTTCTATTTTTACATTTCTTAAGGGATAGAATCTCCCCCAGTTCTTGGTCATTTCGGTAACAGCACTAGCCTTTGTGCAATTTGTTCTCTTTTCAAATATATCACTGTCGAGGCAGTGTGGTTTTCCATCCCGTTTGTGCCATGGTGTGAACAAGAGGTTAGAGCATGTATTTATGTGGATCAGAAAACTTACCCTTGATATATCCTACACTTACTATTTAATCTCTCCTTCGTCAAAGTCGCGTGTTTGTTTCAGAATAATCGATTGTCTAAAACTTACACACTGGGGTTTTCATTCAGAAACGATGTGGTTGGACATGCCACCTTACACTCCCTCTCCCCCTCCCGTCTTACTCTGGAAAGGGCCTTCCAGAAAGCAGGCGGGAGGTAGGGCCAGTGTGTGGCACCCTGAGTTAATGATCGCTGAGGTTTCACAAGTGTTGCCTGCTGCATCTGGTCCCTCTGAGGAGGTATTTAGTTTCGACGGCTGGCCACGGTTTCCATGGTCACAAAGTTATACACATAACGCATGTCAGACCACGGTGGAGTGAACTGTGCGTGCACTAGCAGCTGCAATAAATAAACTCTAACTCCACTTGCCCAGAGTGTCTCCTTTACCACAGGCAAAGCTGTATCGTTAAGTGTTAAGTCACTTTTGCAATTATCTAACACGTATTATTCCTTTCTATTCTACACTGCCAGATAAAAATGAAGCACCCAGCAGGGACGAGGAAAAGAAATGAAAACATCACGAAATGAGACGATATGTGATGCTAATACAGTGGTTACAAAATCGAGTCAAATTAAAAAGAACTTGCCGATATCAGCAAACGTATCAGTATAAAGTTGCGCCCCTCTCTGGCCCGGGTGGATGCGCTGATTCCACTGCAAACGTGTAATAAAGGATTTGCAATTGGTCCTTGATATCATGGATACTGGCACCGGCGTAGAACTGGTATCAAAGCTGGTCCCACACATGTTCTACTGGAGACAGATCTGGGGATCTAATTGGCCATTATGCAGACAATTCACAGAAAGAAATGCCTCGTGTGGATGAATGCTGATCTGTTAAAAAATGGCTCCCCGATACGTATGTGAGGTAACATGTAAGGTTGCCCGATATCCGTGACGTACACTATGTGATCAAAAGTGTCCGGACACCCCCAAAAACATACGTTTTTCATATTAGGTGCATTGTGCTGCCACCTACTGTCAGGTACTCCGTATCAGCGATTTCAATAATAATTAGACATTGTAAGAGAGCAGAATGGGGCGCTCCGTGGAACACACTGACTTAGCACGTGGTCAGGTGATTGGGTGTCACTTGTGTCATACGTCTGTAAGCGAGATTTGCACGCTCCTAAACATCCCTACGTCCACTGTTTCTGATGTGATAGTGACGTGGAAACGTGAAAAGACACGTACAGCACAAAAGCGTGGAGGCCGACCTCGTCTGTTGACTGACAGAGACCGCCGACGGCTGAAGAGGGTCGTAATGGTAATAGGCAGACACCTATCCACACCATTAGACAGGAATTCCATACTGCATCAGGATCCACTGTAAGTACTGTGACAGTTAGGCGGAAGGTGAGAAAACTTGGATTTCATGATCGATTGCATCTTTCAACACAATCGAGGAACTGTTCACAATGCACGGCCTGTGGCGGAGTGGTTGCACGACAATAACATGCCTGTAATGGACTGGCCTGCACAGAGTCCTGACTTGAATCCTACAGAAGACCTTTGAGATGTTTTGGAACGCTGACTTCGTACCAGCCCTCACCGACCGACATCGATACCTCTCCTCACTGCAGCACTCCGTGAAGAATGGGCTGCCATTCCCCAAGAAACCTTCCAGCACCTGATTGAACGTATGCCTGCGAGAGTGGAAGCTGTCATCAAGGCTACGGGTGGGCTAACATCATAGTGAATTCCAGCATTACCGATGGATGGCGCCACGAACTTGTAAGTCATTTTTAGCTAGGTGTCCGGCTACTTTTGACCACATAGTGTACCATCGTGTCGTCAGAGCTCTCTCAGTCGTGCAGTTATGACCGACGGCTCCCCACGCCATAACGCCAGGAATACTGCAGCTCTAAAAAACATTGGAAGAAAGAGGTCTTTAACTAGGCAGCCGACGATGGTAATCCAGGATACTACAGATTTACCGTTGAGCACATTGCGACGCAATTCATCGACAGTCCATACTTCCCGGTGTAATCTTCCACTTTTTATTTTAATACCTTATTTTCTGAAGTCTGACAGTTTGTTTCGCAACTGGGCCAGTAACACGGGGAGTTTAGCAAGATTTGTCTGTTGCACTAGCTCAGAAAATAACTTCTTCCGGTATCCAATTAATCGACCGTCACCTTAACAATATTCTATTTTCCGCGTGGCGCCAATGGCACCCCCACACGCATAATATCTACGACCATCGTTTCCCTTATAACCTTTGATGGTTAACGGCTAAATTCAAAAGCTTCTTCGACGTTTGCAGAAACACTTCCTATACTCACGGCACTTTTATAAATCGAACAAATATTTCTTCAAAGACATAAAATTTCTCCGAAACTGAGGTCACGTCCCGACTGTCACCATCGTCCAGTCGTTCGACCCCGAACAGCTGGGGGGGCTGTCCAAGCACCTATCTAACAGGGGACTTCAAGCCTATTGGCGCGAAATCGTTCCTTCCGGAACCTACTAGACTGTCAACGATGTAGCATTTATCGGAAGTTGGCAGTTGCGATCAATTATTAGTTAGGGCATCGCTAACGGTACCCTTAAAGCGGTCAGAGCTGTACTCCAGCAGAAGTATGGTGGTTGTTGTTGTTTTTGGGGAAGGAGACCAGACAGCGAGGTCATCGGCCTCATCGAATTAAGGAAGGACGGGGAAGGAAGTCGGCCGTGCCCTTTGAAAGGAACCATCCCCGAATTTGCCTGGAGCGATTTTAGGGAAATCACGGAAAACCTAAATAAGGATGGCCGGACGCGGGATTGAACCGTCGTCCTCCCGATTGTGAGTCCAGTGTCTAACCAGCAGAAGTATCCATTGTGGTGTTATTGGTAGCCTGCGTAAGGGATGTTATATTCTCTATTCTGGTTATTGCTTGTCTCGAACCAATAATGCGGGATAACAAATAATGTTGCAAGGAGTTCATTACTTGTCTGTGATGGCAGTGTAGGTGCGAAGGGGTTAATGTGTGGCTGGTGATTCTCCCTTGTGGTGGTCAGAGGTGGTCGATCGGAACCTTGACGACGAGTGTGCTTGGGCTTTCGTTCCCGTGCAGTCCAACACCGGGCCACTGTCACATCAGAATGCCCCACAAATCTGAGATCTTGCACGAGTCGACCAGCTGGCTAAATGGAGGCCCACAATGAAGCCCCTTTCAAATTCTGTCAGGTGCTGGTAGCGCTGTCTCACGTGGGTACACGGCATCTGCTTGCCGTTCACAGTCATCCCCTAACATCTGAAACTTGGTGGGAAGTCAAAAATCTTTTCAAGCATTTGCGAACAATAAATCAGTTAATCATCATACTTCTCAAACGATTTTGTAGTTATTCTTGTTAATTCTTACAAAATTAATAGTCACCTTCCTTCGGTGGTTTGTTTTCACGCAATATTATCAAGATTCGTGGTGGTATTATATCCCTTTACATGTGAAGTAGGAGACCTTTTCTCGGTGGGAGGGTCATCAGCGGTTGCAGCAATAAGGCCACATGCAGTACAGGGGAATGTGGCAACTGCACTGTTTATAACCACTCACTATCTCATAGTCACGCTTCTATGCAAATTATGACGACACCGGACTCACATCGACGGTTCTCACATAGTACTTGTGTTATACAGGATGTCCTAAAAATATGTTTAAGTAGGAACCAAAGATAGCAAATCAACATTTCAGGCGGTGCGACGTCTAGAATGAGCGATGCCGTTGACACGTGTTTGTAAACTCGTTATCTCTCTGCATCGACGCTGCTGTTGAGAGATTGAAAAATCTACACTTATTATAAATTAAAATCCCTTGAATTATTTTTCTGTTTATATGCGACGGCTAATCTCAGGAACTGATTCAGGGATTTCGTTTTTGCTAACAGTGTGAATCGCGAAGTAGGTTTGTGTACACTATTTACTACCGCTATGTCAGATAAGTCGTCCGGCTGTAGATACTTTAGCGATAAGCCGTACGATACGGGAGCAAATCGGTTGTAATACATGATCATCTGCGATGTGGCCACAGTGGAGTTTTTCCTATGCTGTTGCATGAAAAGGAAGGAAGGAAGGAAGGAAAATATCCCGTCGACGACGAGATCATTAGCGACGGAGCACAGGGGGAACGAAATCGGCCGTGCGTTTTCCAAATGAACCATTCCGGAATTTGCCTACAGCAAACAGGGGAAACCACAAAACGTAAGTCTGATTGACCGGAGTCGGATCTGAACTGCGTTCCTCCAGAATGATAGGCCTGTGTACTGACCACTCCGCCACCTCGGTCTGGTTGTCACATAAAGCAGCTGATGAACAAAACAGCAGAGGAGACAGAAGAGGAATTTATTAAAATTGTACCAACAGCAGTTATTTTGATATTATTTTATTAGGCAACCAGTTACGACTTTCCAATCACTTCGTCATCAGGCCTGTTGCATGAATGACACGAAATACCACTCATGCTCATGAAGTTGGGATACCTATAGAACCAAGTTCGAATATTGGTGCCTTGTCTTATAAATGCACGAGTGGTATTTGGTGTCATTCATCGAGGAGGGGAGAAAGAGAGATGGGGGGAGAAAGAGAGATGGGGGAGAGAGAGATGGGGGGAGAAAGAGAGATGGGGGAGAGAGAGAGGGGGGAGAGAGAGTGGGGGGGAGAGAGAGTGGGGGGGGAGAGAGAGTGGGGGGGAGAGAGAGTGGGGGGGAGAGAGAGTGGGGGGGAGAGAGAGTGGGGGGGAGAGAGAGTGGGGGGGGAGAGAGAGTGGGGGGGAGAGAGAGTGGGGGGGGAGAGAGAGTGGGGGGGAGAGAGAGTGGGGGAGAGAGAGAGTGGGGGAGAGAGAGAGTGGGGGAGAGAGAGAGGGGGGGAGAGAGAGGGGGGAGAGAGAGAGGGGGGAGAGAGAGAGGGGGGAGAGAGAGAGGGGGGAGAGAGAGAGGGGGGAGAGAGAGGGGGGGGAGAGAGAGAGGGGGGAGAGAGAGGGGGGGGAGAGAGAGAGGGGGGAGAGAGAGAGGGGGGGAGAGAGAGAGTGGGGGAGAGAGAGAGTGGGGGAGAAATTTGCCTATTTTCATGTGTGTAAATGCGAGCAACCTGACGATGTTCTGAAGAACAAAACAGGTCGTGGCACAATAAATGTGGTAAAATACAACAGTGGGACTGTCATTAATCAAATGAGTATTCTTTTCTCATTAATCATCACAACATAAAAAAGCTGTGCAACTATTTTCGGCCTAAGTTCTTTATGTCTAAGTACTCGGCTCATAATCCTCAACCATTTGAATAATTTTGACCCTTAGGGTTTGGGACAACTGGTAACAGCATGTGTCGCTGATACACAGATATCATTCAGCTGACGATGTGGGCGAAAAATAGTAGACAATTTAAGTTTGATTCACTTCGTAAGAGGAGTTAAAACGAAATTTTTTTCACATTTTCGTTTTTTTATCCCATTATAAAATTTGCAGTTTCCTTAATAAAATGGCATATAAATCAGTTCATTTTTTTATATTTATCATCTGCACATGTTTAAAGTGTTCAAATTTTGCATTCATCACTTCAAGATCAAATGAAGTCGGTAACTTTTTATACAGAAGGCTGTACATTACAAACACAAAATTACGTTGTTTCTATTGGTAGCACTCTCTTAAACATAATCGTATCATTTCATATCATAAACGCATGTTGTGTACAGAAGTTTAAAGAATTCGGTTGCTATGGTAACAGCTGTGCATACTAGAAAGGTAGTCGACCACCAGTTTCTAGCAAAACATTGTTACGAATGTAAATCAGAGAACCAAGCAGAGCATGCAGGGTATTCGGAAATTCCAGTTGCAAACTTCTAGGATTTGTAGAAAGGAGTGAGTGTGTATATATTTTGAACAGGAACCCGCTTCCGGAAACGTATCGTTTCTGTTCTACGACTGTTTCAATACTGATGTTTAACTCATCCACTTCTGCTTGAGGAAGTGAATTAGTTGTGACGCAGTCGAGTTATTATTTAACAATACAACGAAACACCCATTTATTACTTTAGCAGATTTGTTTTTATTCACTTAAACATTACTTGTTTATATTATTCCAAAACAAAAAAAGAATCCAAGATGCCGTGCTTATACAACAGTACTGATGTATTACAACAGCAGCTCGATGTGGCGACCAGCAATGTGGTTACAGTCATTATATAGTCATCCTTTATACCCTGTTGCAAACCTGGACAAGTAACTCCGAGACTTTTCCCTTTTCCTCAGCAGATGTGGACACGTTGCACATCGGAATTGAAGCCGTCGTAGAACGGGAACGGTACCTTTCCGGACATGGCAGATATCCTATTCAAAATATTATATACTCACTCCCCTTTGCAAGTTCTAGAAGTTTGTAACGGGAGTTTCCGATACCCTCTACTGGTGATTGCAACTATGAAGGAACAAATGGGGAATGAAGGCCTCTGCAGCTAATGAAATTTTCAGTCAATCCATGAATGAAACGGGTGTTTGTTATCCTACGTTCTTAGGTGATGGTGACTCAAAGGGATACAATACAGTAGTAGCAACTTGACATTATAGCGATATTATTACGAAACTGAAATGTGTGAATCACTTCCCCGGAAAGAATCGGCACCAGGCTGGGGAAGACGGAATTAAGGTTGAAGAACTTTCTGATGGTAAAATCAAAAGGGGTAGGCTGGCAGACAAAATTATTTATGAATTACAGTGCTATAGGACCGCATTCACACACATCCATGCCCGAGACAGGATTCGAACCTGCGACCGTAGCACCAGCGCGGTTCCGGACTGCAGCGCCTAGAAGCGTTCGTCCACAGCGGCCGGCTAATGGCAGCATTGCTAGGGTGAAAGTGCTACAGCACATGGAAATAAACTTAATCCTGGAGTAAACTGCACCTGGGCACTTTCAAGTATGGACGAGGTTCACATCGATAAAGCACATTATATAGCAGAAATGGCCACTAAAGAGTCGACAAGGTACGAAAGAATGAGATACATGGAAAATGATCAAGAGCATGATGCACGGGCACGGTATGTTGTAGGGTGCTTCCGAATAAGTAAAAGTTAAATAAAAACGTATATTAAGTATTGTCATTTAAAACTTTAGAAGCTATGTCTGAAAATTTACATTTTCTGTTACATTTTCCCCCAGGTCTCTGTGGCCATGTTGAGTAGAGTATTCAAATATTCATGGAGTAGCAAGTTATACATACTGAGTCTACAGAACTAAAATAAAACATTATGTTAAGCATAATTATAATTATTTAGGAGAAAGTACAATAAAAATAGATGTGTAGTTGAAAAATTGTATTTCCCAAAACCAGTAGCTGTAATGAAATTATTTTACTTCAGTACACTAAGAACATTACGTGTAATGTCGTGGAAAAGTTTTATGTCAATTGCTGCAGTGTTTTCTGAAGAAGGCAAGTAGCTAAATTTAACATTGTCGAGAGACAATGGAAGCAGAAGAAAAGTAACATGGCTAATAAGCACGAAATTCAACTATAGTTCATTTTCTAGTCAGATTAAATCAAAGTTATTGAGCCCCCTTGTGAGTGAGATGGAACATTAGTTGGATACATGGACTATACGTTTTCGCTGGAGGCGGTTCAACAGTCACTAAAAAGATCTACTGACATTTTTAATAAAATCTGGCCATCGTATGCCAACCACCGGGAGTCGACTGATCGCTAATCACGGGAGATGTGAGACTGTATAAAATATCAGTCATATTTATGTGGGAATGGAATGCATTTGTTTAAACGGAAGTTTAATATAACCATGACAAGAAAATGTCTGTTTGAGTAGTACGACCGAACGTCCAAATAAGTAAATGAGTAACTGCACGGGCCATCGCGTGGAGGTAAGAAACTGGCCGACGGCACGGAAATGCTTAGTGTAGAGAGTACCCCGAGCCACGTGCCCCGCTGGGACGCAGCCAGCGGAGTGGCCCGTTTCGAAACTGCTCTCTCCGCCGTCTGCGCAGTGTCTCGCGTAAAAATAAACACTACGGTCGGCTCCACTCTGAACCCGAAACTCCAACACTACAGCAGCCACGTGGTCGCCTTGGGAGAACTGTTTTTCCCAATAACAGCAGGGTGTTCTCGAACGAGCAGTGGCCTCCTATTATAATCTATGAACGATTTTCGCTCTCCGGGTATTTAATCCAACTGCTGCTCTTTATTAACTACTGCACTGGGGCGTACTATCATCACACTGCTTATTTAAACTGGTCCTGCAATGAACTTTTCTAACAACAACTAATTCGGTTTTGGTTTAGTATTGATCCTAAATTATTTTTAAAAAATAATATCCAGTATCTCTATAATATTAGACCATCAGCACCCTCCTCCCCTTCCTCCTCTTCATCGTCATCGTCGTTATCATCATGATCATCATCATCAGTTTGACACAGACTGCTGAATAAAGACAGGTCTCTTCTACATTTTTCCAGGCTCTGCCTTCCTCAGCAATTCACATTTAGTTATAATTACAAATGTGCAAGCTGTTCGCCGCTGTAGACGGATACCATTAATAACACTTTATTTCGTCTAATGATATTTTGGTAAATATGTTATTAACAGAAGGTAACATTCTTGGTTCGAGTCCCGATCTGGCACAGAGTTTTAATCTGCCACATGTTTGTAAAAAGTCTCCGAAAGTAATATCTAAAAAGTAATTGCGCTTTGAAGTGGTCAAACGTGTCACGGAACCGCTTCCCATAGGGGGGCGTCGACTATTAATGAAGAGACCGTAGCGCACTGACTACGATGGTTGGAGGATATCATAAAGTACGCAGCACTCCCATACGACAACCAGTAATGGGGGGGGGGGTTATCTAACAGGTTCTAAATAGTCCCCCCCCCCCCCCCCCCCCCAAGTGTCTATGAAAAGACTGGCTGAAGACTATAGACATTTTTCAAATTTTAGGAACTGCGTCACTTTAAAGACGACCCAAAGTACACTTTACAGCATAGTACAGCCACTGGACGCTGTATGGATGCTACAAGCAAATGTTCGATAGACACTGGTTACACGCTTATGCATTGATCACCTACCTGTAATACATGAGCTCATGGGTTGCGAATTGTACTATATTCAGCTATTAAAATGCGAAAGCATCGCTAGTTCCTACACCCCCCCCCCCCTTCCCCACTGGCTTATAGTCATAGAGAGAGTGCGACAAAACTGTTCTTTTATCAAGACAAACCTAAAGGCAACTCATTTACCAACGCCAACTGATGATGAAGAACAATTTTATCAGCAGATGACATTCATTATGGATTTAGTCTGATTTTGCATCCTGCAGTTCCCGAGCATGAGAGCATCATAAATCTGATCAACATATAAACATCGACTGCAAGCCTACTACAACACGCAATGCTCAAAAGAATAAGAAGAATACAACTTTGGTCCTATGCAATACTTCAATGGGCAATATGCCGGGACTCACCGCTGGCCATTCCATCACTTGAGTGTCCAGGCTTCGCAAGACATCCCTGGTCAGTCCACCACACGGGCCCTGGTATTACCGTGTATGAGCATCACCGTATGCAGCAGCCACCACGTGGTACAACAGGATCTTTTGGATGTACTGCCTCTCGGTAAGACGACCGTGAGCAATGACAAGATCTGTGAGGCTGTCAACAGTGATGCCTCCCACACCATCATAGAACCTGGCCCAATTTGTTGATTTCCTCGACATCATTTGGCAGATATCGCAACCACGGCATCTCCACATACGAACACGGCCATCACCTTGTGTCAGAGGAAATCTCGACTCGTTCGTGAATAACACGTTGCACCAGTGACGAAGTTGCCAGTTGGCCAGTTGACATGAGATCGGCAGAACTGGAGGCGAGCTGTGAAGTGCTTCAAGCGGGGTACTCCGACAGGACGTCTGGGTCGTAAGGTCCGTTTCCATAAGCTGTTCCTTACATTCTGATTGCACACAGCGGCTCCAGTGACCCTTCTGAGATCGTCTTGCAGCGCTCTGGCGGTAGCCGTACGACGCCGCAATGCAGAGATGGCCAGATATCAGTCTTCACGTGGGCTCGTACTGCGTCAGCGACCTTGTGAAACTCACCTTACCTACTGACCTGCCTCCATGTACCATGTCCACAAGAGGCTGAGATAAATTGTCTTCTGCAGCAACACGGCGGGAAGTCCATCCTTCTGGGATCTCGCAGACCGCCCTTGCAACTTACACTGCATTAAAATGTTGTATTGCATGTGCATCATTAAATACGAAGGTTGAATGAAAAGTAATGCCTCCACCTTCGTTAATTGGGTTTGGATGGGAATACTTTAATAAATAAAACACAGGAATAATCCTTAGAATGGAATCTTTAATTACCAATATTCACTTTTCCACATAATCACCAGCCAGATGAATACATTTCTGTCAACGATGAACAAGTTTTCTGAAACCGTCACGGAAGAAGTCGACATTCTGTTTCCGCAACCACAGTCTCACAGTTCTCTCAACGTCTTTATCAGAATCACAATGACGTTCCCGCAGATGATCTTCAATTATCGGGTACAGATGGAAGACAGACGATGTTAAATCTGGACTGTATGGAGGATGCCGTACGGTGGTGAGATTCAGTCTCTGAAGTTCTGCTGTGGTGGCACGTAAAGTGTGTGGTTTGGCGTTGTCATGCTGCAGGAAAACATTTCCCTTTTCGTTTCGGACCCTTGTTAGCAGTCGTTTCAGGGTTCGCAGCGTTGTGATGTAAGCCTGAATTTGTTGTTGTTCCACGATCAAGTATATCAACATGGATAACGCCATCTGCGTCCCAGAACACTGTGGCCCTGATTTCACCAGTTGAGAGCTGCGTCTTGAATTTCTTTTTCTGGGGCGAGTGTTTGTGTCGATGTTCCATAGACTGACGTTTCGTCTCGGGGTCCTAATGGTTACGTCTCCTATCACAACTGAATGAAGAAAGACGTCACCTCCATACTAGTAACGCAAGAGGAGTTCCTGGCAAATTTCAAGTCTGTGCGCTTTCATTTCAGGAGTCAGCATCCGGGGTACCCATCGTGCACAGATCTTCTGATAGCCAAGCAAAGCAATAACGTGACCCACACGTGCTTGTGAAACGCCGAGAGTGTTTGCAGTTTCTCTCTGATTGATACGACGATCGTCCTGAATCAATCTGTAAACATTTTGTTTGTGAAACTCGATGGTTGCTGTCACTGGACGTCCAACTGTTTGCTTGTCACGCAGGTCAGATGTTCCCACCTCAATATCTTTAAACTTACTCGCCCAACGATGCACAGTACTCGCATCAACACAATAATCATAAACTGCTTTCATTCTCTGATGAATCTTCTTTGGGTTGACACCTTCTGACGTCAAGAATTCAATGACTGCACGTTGCTTAAATGGCATTGACCGACCGTCTGCACAGGGTTCCATACTTTACACTGTAACAATGCTAAGGCTTCCCGCCAACTGGAGCTGTAGAGTAGAGGCTACGGACCAAGCCAGTACCTGCCACATACCAATGCTGCCAACCGTTGAATAGTTACGAAGGTGGAGGCATTCCTTTTCAGTCAACCCTTGTACAACGTCCACAAATGACAACTGCCACCAGTGCTAACGAATACTGGGGCACCAGAACTCACTTCCTTCTACGGGGTCACCTGATGACACTAATGCGTAACACAACTGACAGATGGAGAATGACTTTAGTTGCAAACACTGAAAGCGAAAATCTCAAGCTATGCAACAGGACCAGAGGTATCGCCCGAATCAACATAGATTTAGCATACTAGACGTTATTATATGTGTTCCGCTAATGCTTTTGAGCGGTGTAATACTGTACCATTTACAGTTTTATTGAACTAATAACTTAACCGGTTAGCCCTTGATTCTTTAAAAACTAACTGTCATGCACCTAACAGCATCAGACTTCTGATAACTTTATAAATCAAGAATGTGTCAAATATATTTCATTAAGCATGTAAGCGAGAAAAGGTTTAAATTACGTGTAATGTTTGTTGGGAACCACTAAATGCTCTCATTGTCAAGGATTGAATTAGTGCGGTCTGGGTGATTTGAGATACGTTTTAAGCAGAAGCTAGTTTTTCACGCATCTCAGTGCTTGTGGCCTCTTATCTCCTGAATTATGAGTTGTAAAACGAGAATTTTGCAGGTACATTCAGTGGAATATGAGGATACTGTTTGCAAAATATACTGCAGATAGAGTTAGAAGTAAAGAAGTAATAAATTAAAACGTCACGCCAGAAGCTGAAGCTTTACTGTACCAAAGGCGAAACTTAGTAAGCGACATTCTTTTCCCCTTTGTCATTTTGTTGAGGGCATCAGTAAGAAACCATTTCAAAATCATTTGAAATTGTGTGTAAAGTTTGTTGGAAGTCACCAACCGCCGTCATTCTCAAATAATGATTAGATACACACTGAAGCGCCAAAGAAACTACTATTAGGCATGCATATTCAAATACAGCCATATGTAAACATGCAGAATACTGCGCTGCGGTCGGCAAAGCCCATATAAGAGGACAAGTGTCTGGCGCAGTTGTTAGATCGCTTACTGCTGCTACAATGGCAGGTTATCACGATTTGAGTTTGAAAAAAAAAAAAAAAGGTTCAAATGGCTCTGAGCACTATCGGACTTAAATTCTGAGGTCGTCAGTCCCCTAGAACTTAGAACTAGTTAAACCTAACTAACGTAAGGACATCACACACATCCATGCCCTAGGCAGGATTCGAACCTGCGACCGTAGCGGTCGCGCAGTTCCAGACTGTAGCGCCTAGAACCACTCGGCCACACCGGCCGGCAGTGAGTTTGAAACAGGTGTTAAAGTCGGCGCACGAGCGATGGGACACGGTATCTCCGAGGCAGCGATGAAGTGGGGATTTTCCCGCACGACCATTTCACGAGTGTGAATATCAGGAATCCGGTAAAACATCAAATCTCCGACATCCCTGCGGCCAGAAAAATTTTCTGCAAGTACGAGACCAACGACCACTGAACAGAATCGTTCAATGTGACATGTGCAACCCTTCCGCAAATTGCTGCGGATTTCAATGCTGGGCCATCAACAAGTGTCAGCGTGCGAACTATTCTACGAAACATTATCGATATGGGCTTTCGGTGCCGAAGGCCCAGTCGTGTACCCTTGATGACTGCACGACTGAAAGCTTTACTCCTCGGCTGTGCCTGTCAACCCCGACATTGGACAGTTGGTGACTGGACACATATTGCCTGGTCGGACGAGTCTCGTTTCAAATTATATCGAGTGGATGGACGTGTACTGGTATGGAAACAACCTCATGAGTCCATGGACCCTGCATGTCAGCAGGGGACTGTTCAAAGTGATGGGGGCTCTGTAATGGTGTAGGGCGTGTGCAGTTGGAGTGATATAGGACCCGTGATACGTCTAGATACAACTCTCACAGGTGACACGTACGTAAGTAACCTGTCTAATCACCTGCATCCATTCATGTCCATTGCGCATTCCGACAGACTTGGGCAATGCCAACAGGACAATGCGACACGCTACACGTCCAGAATTGCAACAGAGTGGCTCCACGAAAACTCTTCGAGTTTAAACACTTCCGCTGAGCACCTTAATCCCCTGACACGAACATTATTGAGCATATCTGGGATGCTCTGCTACGTGTTCTTCAGAAGAGATCCCACCCCCTCGTACTCTTACGGATTTATAGACAGCACTGCAGGATTCATGGGGTCAGTTCCCTTCAGCACTACTTCAGACACTAGTCGAGTCCATGTCACGTCGTGTTGCGGCACTTCTCCGTGCTCGCGTTATTAGGCATGTGCACCAGTTTCTTTGGCTCTTCAGTGTAATTTGGGTAATACGCCGCCATGAGTTACGCTGTCCCAAGACACAAATTTTCTCTACAGAAACCGTCTCCCCACACATCCCATGGAGGAATCTCTCTTAGTAGTATGGCTACCAAATCTTTCGTGAAAGAGTCGTTTGTCAAAAAGTTAGCGGTTAGCTTACCACGTCGAAGCTTAAGTCACAGGTTGTCGAGCACTTTTAATACACTAATAGTAGGTTCGGAAATCATAGGTGGCAACAACTGTGGCAGTGAAAGATGAAGTCAAAGACGGAGCCGACAGCAGGAATTCCGGATTCGAAACTAGACCTGGCACAAATTTTTAACTGTCGTTACGTACTTCTGATTCAGCATATCTCAACGGTTCACAATTGCATCATTTCGTATCACTACATCCCCGTCGATCCATTCGGTTCTGTGATTGTGATTCATTCAGTATATTCTCAATATTCCTGCCACGCCAAATTAGAACTTTTGAAGTTGACTCAACAAGAATACCAAGACTTTTCATACACTTTATTTGCAGTCTAAACTGATTACGGATGTTAGAGGTTCGGACCTTAGGGTGCGGCCACAAGGAAAGCCGCTTACCTGCACAGCGGGGGTCAGAGCGAGGCGGCTGGAACCGGCGCTCCCCGCGTTATCTAAGGAAGCAGCACTACGGCAGAGAAGCCGGCGGGTCGGAAAGAACTTGCGGTGCGGCTGGTGGGCTATGCGCTACTCTGCGGGATCGGCACCGTGGGCTGCCTTTCTATACGAATTTAAAGAAACCATTCGCTGAAACTATTTGAGTCTTTCGCGTCTTGTAGGTCATTCGTCCAGCTTGACTGTGAAGTGTCCTTAATTTTGTGCTCTTTATTGTGATATTTCTCAGTTTACCAACAGCGTATACCAAATTCCAATAGATTATAGTGAAAAAGAGGTTGCTATGAGTTTACGTAGAGTGCATGTCAGGTCTTTCATTCCTGTACACGAAACGAAGTTAACACATTAAATTTTTCTTTGAACTTGGAATGAGGTCCATGTCTTCCTTTAATCTCGAGAACGTGGACTGTATATGGCACATGTTAACAATAGACCGAATATAAAATGTTAATAACATCAGTTGTATGTTCCAAACGATTAGAGATATCGAAACGAGTTTTTGACACATAATAGCATACAGAGAAGAGAGTATTTTTCCACATGGTTAACCATTATCTATCTCAATATGCGAGTAACTGTAATTTTTTAACTGGAATAACGTAGCTTTTTAAGGGTCATTCATAGCTGGAGAAATAGTGTGGCTGTGCAACAAGGTAAGGGAAGAAATTACATATTATTATATAGAGAATGTGCATTTTCATAAGCCAGGTAACTGATCTGCTCTCAGTTACTCGTTTAGTAAACCACTGTTTCGCGATTCTGTCATTTGCATGTTAGTGAGATGACATTCTGTTAACACAACTGTCTTTAGGCACAAGAAGCAAATATTAACATCGCAACGTATGAAATGCAGGTGTTACTAAAAGTTTGCCACTGATGACACTTGTCTGAAGAAGAAGGGTAAAAAATCTGACGCAAATAAATCGCCCCTTCTGTTGTAATTTCTGCCTAATACCTTAGCCCAGGGTATTTGTAATACTAAAGAGTGGGAACTAAAACTTGTAAAAAGATTTCATATCTGTATCTCAATTATACAAGAAATATGGGAACTATTCACAGCGCACAGTGCACTCTTTCTTTCTTCCCATCCCCCGAAGTCAATACCAAAACTGATGAAAGTCAAATACCTTTTGGTATGTTAAATATATAGCCCATTTTCAGCTTCATGAGTAGTTGCCAGAAGCTCACAAAAGAAAATAACCGTGTTTTAACTTATTGAAATATGCTCCTTTTTGGCACCAGAATAGTTAGTTCTTACTGAGGCAACGTACTTCATAGGTGGTAAGCTGTGATCACGCTAACTACTTTCAGAAGCCTATCGACTATCAGTCTAGGGGAAACTGTCAATATCTGTGGCGAACTATAAGTCATTTGAGGTGAATGAGGTTAGTCCTTCGCTCACAAGGGGACCGCGCCTAATCGTAATCACCGATTTTGTCCAAATTTATCGAATATTCAGAGCTTGGCCAAAAACGAAGGCGACAGAAGTGAGAGTTTCAGACTGCCAAGCGTTTAAAAAAATATTAGCACTTTTGGCGCAGTTCGGGCGAAGCATGAGCCATTTGTACTTGTGTTATCTTCAGGCAGTGACTGCCCACTCTGCAGAAACTCTTCTTAAATTTTCAATTTTTACGTTACTTACACCGCAAAAGAACCGAAATTTGCTCAGTGTTCTGTATTTATTATTACTGCCATGAAAGGTATGAAAAGGAAAATCAAAGGAAAACTGGGACTGAAACATATTTCGTCGAAGGTGCTGTAAGGCTTACATGATATAAGATTAGATACTATCATTAATTGACAGTTGATGACTAACACATACTGAATGTTATTCATTGTAAAAACATGGAAGATCTCGCACACGTTATAAATACCGCATTTTTCCAGTTTGATTGTTGTTTTGAAATTTAACAACTTTGTTTAAATTTATAACAGGTTCTACATCATTGCACAGTTTGGCAGAAAATCACGCGTAAACGCATCATTTCACCAAATACTGGCAAGGATTGTTGGTTCTGTACAGTGGCAAGTATTTTGATGCAGTCTTTTCGGGATGTCATTTGTTTTTCTCTCTTGGCGAGATAAGAACAGTATGGAAGCTTTTTCTCGATAAGTCTTTAGCTGGCAATAAAAATAAACATCACAGGACTGCACTACTGGAGTGTATTTGAGGATCACTTCAGTACTGCACCATGGCAATCCAAGTTGAAAAATCTTGTCGCATAATTGTGGATTTGTTTGTCCTCCCCACGAGTCAATTAACAGAAGAAATTCATTCTTCCATTCAGACTGTTTGATCCCATCAAATAAAAAAATAAAATATACTGAGGATTATCTGGATCTATTTGCTGAATGACGCAGAAATTGAAACTTAAAAAATGTTTGAAAGTAGGGATTCGATCGAACGACCCCTAGATTTCCGTTATACCAGGTGTAGAAGAATGAAACCGAAATTTCCCTATAGGGAAAGTGTAGGGCCCGTAAGACCCTACGTCTGCAGGGCCATCTGCTTCCTGTAACGGCTGGCGATGAATGTCAACACACAGTTCACATAGTTCCATTCATCGGTATCTGTTTCAAACCCGCAAACAAGTAGACTTTTATGCCTACGAAGTACGATTTGCGGACAGCAGTGGTTTTCCGTTATCGTTTGAAGGAAACTGCTGCAGAATCGCATCGACTGCTTGTCGAAGCTTTCGGCGAACAAGCTCTTGGGAAAACACAGTGTTTCGAGTGGTTCAAAAAATTCAGAAGTGGTGATTTTGACGTGAGAAACGACAAGAACGGGTTACCGTCAAAAAGTTCGAAGACAACAAATTTCAGGCTTTAATTGGATGAAGATGATACTCAAACTCAACAGGAATTCGCGGAACAATCTAATGTGACGCTGAAAGCCGTTTCCCTTCGGTTGAAAGTTCCGAGAAAGATGCAGAAAGTGGGAAAGTGTTTTTAGTGTGAATTTTTTCATATTTCACGCATCACTGAGATGCAGAATGAAAATAATTTGCTAAGTTTCAGTACCAGCCGTTAAAAACACACCCAGTTACAAGAATCTACTGAAATTACAACATAAGGAGAGATTTCTTTGCCCAGACTTATTCTCTTTCTTCTTCAGCACCAGCTATTCATGATTAAAAACACTGTGGGTCATAGGAATCCGTTGATACTGCAACAGAAGGGGCGACTTATTTTCGCAATGCCCCTTTTTTTCATTTTTATTTTTACTTTCAGTGAAGTGTCAGTGACCAATTTTGGATAACCCCTACATTTCACTTGTCGCCACGTTAAAGTTTGCATCTTTTTGCCGAAACCAAGCTGAATTTACACAATGTTACCTCACTAACATGATTAAGCCATTGCAACTGCGATAGAATCCTGAGGGCAAATCAAGTCAGTAGCTTCTGAAAAAGCACATTCTTTGTTTAAAAATAAACAAGTAATTTCTTCACTTATGTTGTTGCAAAGTCACACTAATTATCATTTCACCAGCTATCGGCGATCCTTAAAAAACTGCATTATTCTGCTGAAAATGTCAGTAGGTACTTGTATATTGCAGCAGATAAAGTTTTAATTATTCGTACGTCACCACAGATAATGAAGTTTTGCGTGTTAGCCATATGGAAAAAGCCTCTCCTCTTCGCGTTCTGTCGTTTTCTAATAACTCGTTTCAATATCTCGAACCGTTTAGGAGATACAATGGATATTATGAATATTTCATTCTCGTATTGTTAGTTAGAACGAGCGGTACGAATGCGTTATATACACCCCATTTTCTTCATAGTGGAGGAAAATATAATTTCCTCCAATGTTTGAAGAAAAATGGAAAATGTTACTTTCATTTCGTCCGCAGCAATGTAAGGCTTAGCATATGCACCAAACCCAAACTCCTAGCAACTTCGAAGCAAACCATAAAAGATGAGTGAGTAGCCTGGCTTAGACTCTGCTCTTCGCTTCTCATTCCGTTGGACTAAATAGGGGACGAATTCGTGCTATCGTCGCTGCTTGTTTCACAGTTTATGTTTGCAGTTGACTGGTGAAAACATTCATTTTAAAGCCTGGGTCTAAAGCGGTAGCCACCAAATAGTTTTTGCTTGTTATGCTATCTTCAAATCGTTTTTGCAACCCTTGTTGTAAGATAAGCCTCATCTGGCTTAATTTGGTTGTTAGCTCTAACGTGCTCGTTTTATCGCAACATCGCATTATTGCAACAACATACGGAATAATTTCACAAATGCAAGTGTTCCTGGAACTTGTAATTTTTGTCATTTGCTCAAATGGTTCTAATAATTTCAGAAGTTCCTGTGAGATTGGCAATATCACAGTCCGTCAGATAGTGAAAGGGCCAGTTTTTGTTCCATTAGCCTTGCAAGCACATAGAAACGACTTACTGAGATTAACTCTGCTTTAAAAACAGCCTGTAGTATGTTTCGCACATCATCACAAATAAAAACATGAATTTTTGCCAGCTGGACGTCCCATAAACTTTAAATTCCCTATCAACTAATCGCTATGTTTTTAGCTGTGTGTTGTCCGTCAAAATGCGTCACACTCAATGCTATATGTCTGACACTGAATTCGCAACCAATAAAATACGTAGTAAAACTATAAAACCTTTTAATTATGCAAGCAGGCCTACATGTCGCATGTCACGGAAATATAGTCGGTCTCTGAAAGTAATCTTTTAATTGTCTCAACCACCTTATATTTCTGGAACTACTTTGTCTGAAAAGTACGGGCGGCAAAGCGCTTTTAATCAGCCCGTTTCACTATATTTACTGCCTCATTGTAAAGTGCTATCATTTCATGAATTAACAATATGCCGTCCGGCGACCCCACAAAGGTGCTGTGCGCGAAATAGTGCTCAACGGCCGACGACACCACAGTGGTGTCATGAGCATAGTGTCGCGCAGTCGCCGGCGACAGCACGTTAGTATCTTTTGCAACTCCGTTGGTGTTTTGTTTTTTTTTTTGTTTTTAGAAGTACTTGTGCTCTTTCATCATGGCGGACGAAAGAGACAATAGGATTATTTACGATGAATGCGCGGGTATCTTGCCTGACGTTCCGGACGACTTGGCCGATTGGGAAAAAGACATTGGATATCAAAAACAAAAATTAAAATGAAGCAGAATCGTAGGTTGATAGTGAAATACGTCCAAGGAGAATTCGGCGAACGCTACGGTTGCCAACGGATTCGGATGAATCAGACGAAGAAGACAGTGGTCAGACTTGATTTACCGAGGACCAATAATAAATTTGAAGGATCTCCGGGTCCAAACATATTTCCCAAAGACACACAGAGCGTCGAGGATATCGTAGAATTGTATATTGGGAACGATCTATTTGAATATATTCGCAACGAAAGCAACAAGTACTACAGTTAAAATTGCAATAGAAGGAAACTGGATTTAAAACAAACTCCAAATTTGTCGACGTTACGGGACCCGAACTTAGAAAATGGTTTGGGCTTGCTATACTTATGAGAATTGTCAAAAAAGCAAGGATCGACGATTATTGGTCAACGAGTCCGTTGACTGACACACCGATATTTCGCAAAACGATGTCCCGCAACCGATTCGGACAAATATTATCATTTTTACATTTTTCCAACAGCAACAATAAACCAGAAAATGCCGTCCGGTTTGTCAAAGTGCAATTCGTAATTGATTACTTTTCCAAAAAGTTTAAAGAAAAGTTTAATCTCAGTCAAAACATCTCAATTGATGAAGGAATGACACCGTGGGGTGGACGGTTAAATTTTAAAGTTTACAATCCGTCGAAAATTACGAAATACGTCATACTCACTCGGATGCTGTGTGTACGGGTTACATTTCCTCATTCAAGATATGTTCCGGCGCTGGACGGCCGTTAGCAAAAACAGTGATCGAACTACCGACACCTTCTGATGGAAAGTGGCATCACCTCTGCATGGATGATTATTATTATAACAGTGTAGAACATGCACAGAAGTTACTTGAAAAGAAAATTCGAGTTTGTGGAACGATACGGCAAAATAGAGGATTTCCGGAAAATCAAAGAGTGCAAAAGTCAATCAACGGAAAGATGACAAGCGGCCGGCGACAAGCCAAGTAATCCGAATTAGCGCTGCCAGCGCCAAGCGAATTAATTTGTACGACACGTGCGGACGACAAAGTGTTAAGAGATGGTTTTTTTTTGCCTCGGGATGGTTAATATCCCATGGTTTCTGTATTTCAGGACATTCTTCAAGACTCAGTTGCGTTTTTTGATGTCGAAAATTTACTTACATCTGAATCATGACGCGTAATTTCTTACCGCTTAGGAGCGTAGGTTGCAGCTTAACGATGTTCGTCGCTGTGTTTATTTTTCAAATGATTTATCACTCCTGATGAAGTCGCCTTATTTGCAACTCCAGTACGAGAAATTTTTATTTCGCGCAATTTACAAATAACAGTTTTCGGATGGTTTCCATCGTTCTCGAAGTATGTCCATATAGGCTTTTTCTTTTAGAAGCCACGGTCGGTTATTATTAGTTAGACCTTACACAATTCTGAACAAATCAAAACGTGGGTAGTGCTTGAGTATAAACGATTTGTATCACACTAAATATGTCAACAAAACATGCAGCGCGGTAACAACTGAGTGCGCGGGACGAATCAGCGTGGGAGGGCGTTAATTAAAGTTAAACGAATTAGAGAGAAACAACTGCGCCGATACGAGTTTTCCCGCAACGCGCCGGTCGAATATCTTTCCTTTATATTCGGCTACAAAGCTCGCAGTATATTCAGTGCAGGGCGTGTGGCCGAATATACTATTTGTTGCAAGTTGATTTCAGGTGTCGTCTACATACAATTTACGAATATATGGAGCCTTATCAGCAGTAAATCGGAACGTTTACTGCAACATGGCATGCTTCTTCAAGAACGCGGCCTTTCAGTGTCTAATCCCTTCAACAAATTTCAGAGTAGAGGTACGCACTTCTAGAGTTCCACGATCTACACTCCAGCTGTCCACAAAAATATCAGCAGAATCAAGCTGGATATTCGGGTCTGTGATCATCTCCAGACTTCTCGATAAAGATGTACGATAACTCGGCGAAATTTTAAAATTACCGCCGAGACAGTACTATTCCTGATATACAGCAGAGATTAAAAAATAATTCCCTTCGAATGAAAACGAGCAACGCTAAAGATAAATAATATTAAAAACATTCACCAAGTAGTGACGTTTATACAGGCTTCTCCATTACCCGTCTTGACCAAAGTCTCTTTGCGCATGCTAACATGCTTTTTCATGAATTTTACTTTCTTGTTAGACACAAACATGAAACAAGTTACGCGATGAAAGCAACCAACACCACAAACAAATAAGATGTGCACGTTAAGAACTCACCATAGCTTCGTGGAGTGTCAGCTATTGCATATCGCTCATACTACGGCCCAACAAGTCTGCTCCATCACCTACGACGGACACAAAATCATGTGCTGACGTAAACATAAACAAGGCAAAGACACCTACAATACACAAAGATGTTGCATAACAACAGCTGTGACCAAGTGCAAAGAGATTCACCGTGTCAAATTATACGATATCGTGATGTCATTTACATCACAGTCTAACTTTACATGTAATGTTACGAAACGTGTCGCTAACTCATTGGTGGAGAACTTGATGGCAGCTTTGTTCTTTTGATGTAAACGGTAATGTTAGTAAATAGTTCAATATGAGGACTGTAGTTTTCGGGAGCGGATTGCAGCACTTTTTTGAGCCTGCCGATGAGTGTGTTCGGTGTTTTTGGATACCTATATAAGTTTGCATTTACACCTGTAATGTAAACATGCTACAGTAAGTAAACAATTATAAATTAATTCACGTAAAATATTTCGAATAATACGAATTTTAATACCGTTCATTACCTTTTCCTACTAAATGATGAGATCAGACGTATATGCTGTTAATTAAAATACACTTAATTATTTACTTAGATGATTAATAGCGTTAAACTCCGATCAAGATCATATTTCTAAACTTTGGGTTTCTTTGCTGACTGCATCTTTATTTAATTTTTAACTTAGTGTGACCATCTTTTACTTTAAACACAGGTAAACACACGTATCCTCTAGAGTTGGTATTATTTATAAATTCTTAGAAATGGTTCTACCATAGTTAATTACTTTGCATATAAGGCTTCTTTTATTTTATCATTTCTAGATTTTTTCCGCACTGAAAAATGTTGAAGTTTAATTTCAGCTCGTATTGCGATGCTAGAAAAGATATAAATCCACGAGTTCTATATTTTTTGTAGTTATTGCGTTGTCTTTTGTGGTTACTGAATAGCTTACACACGTATGTTTTATAGCTATAACGCGCTTAATGTGATATTAATATACGGGGGAAGATGTGTCAGACCTCGATTTGGAAGGAACTCTCAAATAAGACTAGCTCAAGCCTTTTTTAATTTACTTTTACCAATGCTCCGAGACCATTATGTACAACTCGGATTCATTACAATTAGTCCCACTCAGTCGCAGGATCTTGACGATGTGGGCAAGTTTTGTAGTGTAATTGGTGCGGGGAAGTGTGATTGCAGTTTGCGGGCAAAATGTACACATACAAAAATAAGTGAGTGCTGAACTGAACCAAAGAAAAGCCGAGGGCCGCATGGGGTGCCCAGGGAACTACACCGGCTGGTCAAAGCAGGGTCGGTTGTGCTGATAAATAATTGTTACGAAGAAAATTCGATACGCTAGGCTGTATCCGAGCTAATTAGCACTGGAGTTAGTTAATCAGCCACACTGGACTCGCATTCGGGAGGACGACGGTTCAATCGCGTCTCCAGCCATCCTGATTTAGGTTTTCCGTGATTTCCCTAAATAGTCTTAGGCAAATGCCGGGATGGTTCCTTTGAAAGGGAACGGCCGATTTCCTTCCCAATCCTTCCCTAACTCGAGTTTGCGCCCCGTCTCTAATGACCTCGTTATCGACGGGACGTTAAACACTAACCACCACCAGTTAATCAGGCCACAGTGCGCGCGAGTTCAAGCGGCCCGCCAGACACAGTGAGTGTCAGTTTTTCTCATAGCGTACACGAGAGCTCACGAAATTGCTCAACCTTTGGTTGGGGTTTGAACTTGCTACCGTCCCATGACTAATTTTTGTTGGGTCTTAGGAAACCAAACGAAGTACACGCTTGGCAACACGGTTCCTGTCAGGTCGCTCGAATTATCGAATTCTTTTCTTAATTATTTCTCAGCACAATCTACCCTGCAATACTCTTACAGGCTTTTCAGACTGTTGCAAACCACACTGTATACTGAATATCACTACCCAACAGTGAAAATGTAAGTAGGGTGAAATAAATATTTGTTAATTATATCGACCACACAATTAAAGAGTACGACAATGAAACACTCGAATTAGTTCTCGTTTCCAAGTTAAACGGGCGTGCAATTAATTGTATTTTATTAGCAGCGATTATCAATCACTTCCCATTTAGGCTTAGAAATCCCACTGACCGTAGACAGGTTTCAGGCAACAATAGCTATGTGTATTTTGTCGCTATTTTTAGCCCGGGCTCGTAGCAGCAAGGGGAAGGGCAAGAGGAAGTGAGAAGCGGAGCTTGTTTCTTTTAAGTGTACTTTCAAACCACGTGAATGATTGTTACTTTTGTAATCAATAACACATGGTATTTCTAAGAAGAAGAAATGTTCCTTGACATGCCCTAACATACCTTCGGCCATGTTACCAATTCTTCACGGACAAGGACTGCCTGTTCTTCTTATCCTACCTGACTGTGACAGGGACGAGAGCGGCAGTGAAACTAGTGCTTGTACCATCATGTTCAAAACACAGTTCCGCGAAAGATTCTGATTTTGGTTGTAACGATGAGTGTACCACAAAGATTCACGAAATAACAGTGTGAATGTACTGACTTAGTGAGAGATCTGGAACTGTTGGAAGGTAAAGCAGAACTGTCGGCGTCAAGACTACAACAGCGGAATTGATAAGGCGGTAAATGGAGGGGGGGGGGGGGCTAGTTTCACTAAAAAAAAAACTCTTCACTTTGTCACCTCATTGTTGAAAAGATCGACAAAAGTTAAACAGTGAACCTGAACGAGCACACTTGCCAAGATTTTGCCGAGGCGTATTTTCGAATCGCGATTTCACTTCTTGTGCAAGATGAAACGTGCCAACCGTGGTCTGTGTGCGGAAGTTTTGCCCTGATGTCTCGCTAATCCGAGTTTGGTTGATTGGAGGAAGAGACCAAACAGCGAGGTCGTCGGTCTCGTCGGATTAGGAAAGGAAATAGGCCGTGCCCTTTCAAAGGAACCTCCCGTCATTTGCCTGAAGCGATTTAGGGAAATCACGGAAAACCTAAATCAGAATGGCCGGCCGCGGGATCGCTAATCCGAACGGCTGAACACGGCGGCGCCAACAGATGGCATCCAGCACATTCGCACGGCGATCACAAAAGATTAGCACTGTCTCAAGAGTTAGCGGACATTAGAGCGGGCACTACGGAAGAGGTCACGCCGTCTGAATTCGCGACTCGACGGCGGCATGCGCACAGGCCGCGTGCGAGGATTCACTTGAAGCGGTACTGTCGATACCATAGCCTGCCACTGGCGGATCAAGAGAGACCCAAGAGGTCCTTTTCCCCGTCGATTGTCACTGCACGTTGGACTAGAGAGACGCCCACGTATATAGTTCCGTATGAGATATGCAGCCAATGCTTGACGTATTGTAGGCGGAGCTGATTTTAGCGTATGCTAATGCAGGTTCTTCTGCATTTCTGACGCAATCCCGAGAACCAACAAACGAGTGACCATACGCGCTGCCGTTCTTTCTGTGCGTTCGACATATCCAGTTATCCTATTTGAAACAAGTCCCACACACTTGTGCAACATTTTAGGGTCGGTCGTCCAAGAGTTTTATGAGCAATCTCCTTTGTATACTGATAGCATTTTCCCAGTATCCTAACAACGAACCGATATCTGCCATCTGCTTTACCAGCGAAAGACTTTATGTGATCGTTCCAATTCATATCCCTACAAATTGTTACACCGAGGTATTTGTATGGGATGACGTATTCCATTGACGATGTAGTCACAGGATAATACATTTTTCGTTTTCGTAGTGCACAGTTTTACAGTTCTGAGCATTTAGAGCAAGTTTACAATTTTTACATCATTTTTAAATGTTACTAAGGCGTGACTGATAGTGCTTTGTTATAGATGACTGCAACGTCCTCAAAATGTCTGAAATCATTGTTAATATTTTTGTCAGGTCATTATTATCCGACATAAAAATAAGGCAAAAGCTTTCTAAAACCAAGATAGCATAAACATTTCTCTATTTACAATAACTGGTTCGGACGAACTTTGCTGTCATCTTCGGGTCTTCAAAATTTTTTGTTATAAAACGTGTTCATTTTGAGTTGGAACATCACGCGAAGTTGTCATGTTAGTGAATAAAATGTAACACATTATATAAAGATTTGTCAAAAATAAAACATTTACTATCAAAACGTACCTTGCGCCCATGGCCATGTCCAGGTTGACATGCTTGAATCACTCTTCTTCAATGATCAGAGCATCTTCAGCTAACGTAAACAGATGTGCTACTGAGCATTTTATTGTGTACTGCGACTTCTTTTTATGTCGTAACAATCACCTGTGAGCGCTGCATATATGGACATGGCCATGTGCTGAAGGTGCTTTGTGATTATAAATGTTGAAGAACCACTGCATAATGTGCTAAATTTTATCCACTAGCATGACAACTTCGCGTGAGGTTCCAACCCAAAAGAACTAGTTGAATAATTTTGAAGGCTTGAAAATACAGCAAAGTCTGTCGAAACCTGTTGACGTAAATAAAGAAATGTTTACGGGGTCCTGGTTTTATAAAGTTTTAACCACATGAAACAGATCATTCCCTCTGATTTCTCAACATGAGAAATTTCAGTCATAAATATAAGACTTTTCTAAGACACGTCTGAAGTTGTTCCTATTTGGCTGTTGATTCTCCATCCAACATAACATGCCGCGTCATCCCTATCAAGAAAGCGCCAATCACGTCACAAGTTTTGTTTGAAGCCTCATATCACCTTATTTTCTTTAAAAACCAATGGTGTACTGCTGATTCATATGCTTTTCTTCGGAAGTCAAAAAATTCTGCATCCACCTGCTTGCTTTCATCCGTGGCTTTAAGGATGTCTTGTTAGAACACCGCGAGTTGGGTTTGTAAGTGTCGATGACTCCGGAATTCATGCTGGTTGGCGTGGAGGTCGAGGTACCTCGCCAAGTGTGAGGCTCAGATGTTCTAAGCTTCTACAAAAGATCATGTCAAGACCATTGGCGGATCTCTTCTGCTATCCTTCTTGCGGATGGGTGTGACCCGTGCATTTTTCATACTACTGGGCACAGATTTTTGTTCGAGGAATGTACGGTGTTTATGATAAACTAAGTTATTGCTTAAGTTACGGTAGATTCCGTGATTATGTCTTTAAAATAGACACGGCGGTTTACGTTCCCTACTCTTGTCCTGGATGCGCGTGCATCCCATTTCTAACAATGCCATCACCTGTGGATCGTTAATCCCTAGTCTGTAATTTCCTTTTGGAGAGGAAGGAGACAGCAACGGCGTTAAATCCCCGAAATCAGCTTGCTGTTGAGCCTGGGTATAGTCTGACCTACTTTTTCGTCTCTGCTTCAAATAAACGAACACGCTTTATAAACAGCAGTGAAGGAGTTGCGTCATTTCTAAACTGACTTGCAGTTACGGAAGCTCAAGTTTTGTTTAACATGATCACATCACGCCTGCAGTACCGAAACAGCTTTCAGGAGCAAGAGAAAGGTAACGCTTTTGCTATTACACCGTAGTCGCAGCTTGTGACGCGAAATTACTCTGAGAATAAAGAATCCATTACTGTGGATTAAAAAGTATACAGAGATTTACAAAATACCTTACGCCAGAACGAATGAATAACGCAGACAACACAAGAAAGAGGTTATAGAACTCTGAAACATGTCCTATTAAGAAACGGACAAGAAGAGACTAACCTAAAGAGCTTAGAGCGGGAAATACCTTACGCCAGAACGAATGAATAAAGCAGACAACACAAGAAAGAGGTTATAGAATTCCGAAACACGTCCTATTAAGAAACGGAGAAGAAGAGACTAACCTTAAGAGCTTAGAGCGGGAAAATACGTGAGTAAGAGAATAACTTCTGAATTATAACACATGTGCATCACTGTCATAACAAAAGGAAAAGGAAACTGTCGAAAGATGAGACAGAACAGAAATTAAAAAGAAGTTTCTTGTGGTGGCCATTTTCTCAGCAGCTGTATACAAAAGCAATAGTTTACAAGAAAAAAGTCTTTCGCATGCTGCACATTAAATTTTTAATTATTTGATGCATCCAACGCGGACTGCCTTTCTTTTTTTTTTTTTTTAAAAATAAATGCAGTACTGCACGGAATAATGTAGATGGAGAAGTAAAAATTGATACACGTGCTTGGAATGAAATTCAGTTTTATTGAAAAGCACACACAGAAGGACCAACACATGATGCTTCATATGATACAAAAGCAATAACTAGGACAACAATCGATCTTTTGCAAAGATGATGATTTTTATAACAGATGTTCGACATACCAGCAGGCATTTATCAACAATACTTGTAGTTGGGTGACAATGTTGTAAACAGCAATGTAGAGCATATCAGTAGGTATGATGAGATATTGCCGCCGGTTGTTTTCTTTTAGCATCCCTAATGAAATCGGGCGATCGCGGTTGACCTGCAATTTCAGGTAACCCTACAAGCAATAATCAAACTAATCGACTTACTGGGACCTGGTAGACCAAGCATGACGGACGTGGTGGCCCAGCATGTGACTCTCACCAAAAGATGTGCGCAAGCGATCTTTCACACGTGTTGCAATGTGGGGTGGAGCGCCATCCTACACGACACTCCTACCTTCCAGCATATGTTTACCAGAAAGGCTAGGGATGGTCTGACTCCCTCTCTCAGTACAGCCAGCGCCATCTGTTGGCCAGGTTTAGCACTCGCTTTTGGTTACAATAAAATTCCACATCATTTCAGTGCATATGTGTCAATTTTTACCTCACTACCTACATTATTCCGCGTATTAATGGACTTTTGGGTCACCCCGTATAATACGGTAGCCCTGGAGAACGAAAATCTCTTCCATGAAAATCAACACTAGATTCCGCAAGAAGAAGTACAGAAAAACTAACAACGAGATCAGTGGTCGGTTCGAATTTTGAAATCACCAATACGGTGGTGTAGGTTAAAGTCACAGGTATCACACCCTGCAGCCATTAATCATGGTGGGCCCTCGTTTGCGTGTAATTTACGACAAAAATTTCGAAATTTTGCGCGATACTTTATAGCTTAAAAAAGGGTTATGTAACAGACTGGTTGTGCAGTGTAAATATCAAGGTACGGGCCTCACTTTCAAAAAGTTATGGGTTTGAATCTTGTTAGGCGCTTTGAAATTTGGTAATCGTCATTCAAAAATTTGAAACATTAATTTTATTGCGCTATGGAGAAAGGAAAAGAGAGGAAGATTTAAATGGAAGAAGAGATTTTAAATAAAACGAAATTCAAGCAGAGTGAGGAGTGGAAATAATGAATGCAATAAATAACATGGATAAAAATACAGGACGATAAACCGGAAGATGGCCGCAGTGGCCGAGCGCTTCTAGCCGCTTCAGTCTGGAACCGCGCGACCGCTACTGTCGCAGGTTCGAATACTGCTCGGACATGGATGTGTGTTAAGTTCTTAGGTTAGTTAGGTTTAAATAGTACTGAGTTCTAGGGAACTGATGACTTCAGATGTTAAGTCCCATAGAGCTCAGAGCCATTTTAACCATTTGATAAACCGGAAGATATTAAACCGAAGTTACCATATAAAAATAATGAAAATTACACGTACAGATTCCAAATGGAAAACAAATAACTAGAATAAAAAACTAGAGTAACTGAAAAAAGTTAATACGGTGATTAAAATACGTGAAAAGGATACAAATAAAACACACACTTCTTCCAATTAAGTGAATAAAAATGACCAAAGTAATTTCGATAAAGATTTAAAAATTTAAAAAATTCCAAGCAGCACCTGACAAGAATCGAACCCACCGGGTTTTGCACTTGAGGCTTCTACTTTAACCGTTAAGCTACAGAGCCAGTCTATTGATAAATAATGCTTTTTTAAATCTGTACAGTATCACGCAAAATTCCGAATTTTCTTTTTCAATTACTCGTAATGGGGGCCATCAAGGTGATAGGCTGCAAGGTGTGATACCTGAGACGTTAACTTACACCACTGTATTGATGATTTCAAAGAGTCGATCCGACCGCAGGAGACATCTCCTTGTGAGCGCCGTAGACAATGGCGACAACACTGATGCTGTGTTCTGACATTCGATACAGTTCCGCCGCATAACAGTTTATCCGGTGTTCATACGCTAGAACAGCGGCCAAAGAAAAGTAACGAGCTTTTAATCAGCTTGAAAAAAATTAGTTGGTAATTACATAAGTAATGAGTGAAATAAAAAGCAGATAATTAGAGTGAATGACAGTATCGTTCGCGGAAATAAATTACAGCGATAAGACAGATTTGGTGCTAGTAGCTACAGAGGCCGCTAGATCGCGGGGCGGTAGGGAGGTGCAGCCTGCCGTGATTTCGCGACAGTTGGAGACACAGCAGGGTACTTACATCGGCAGAGGGGTGCTGCGGCAGGTGTGTGTCCCCTCGTGGCAAGCACTGGCCTGGGCGCCGATCCGCTCGCCTCACAGTCCGGCCAGCTCGCCTATTTGCGGAGGCGCGGCCTGCTATGTATAGCGCGCCACAGACTGGCGCTGCTGCCGCCAGTAAACTTCCGCTAGCGTAGCGCCACTGCACTACGAATGCGTCACACGCGCACGCCGCACCTCTCGACATGCATTCAGGCACCTGCTGAAGGTGCGTTTGCACCTGCGCTACTTTCCGGGCGCACTAGGTGCGTGCACCATAATGAATCAACGGGGCCCGTGCGAAGTCGCACTAGCCTCTGATTTATGAGCACGGACCACCGTGGTCTTCCCAAGGTGGGCGGGTAAATGTGCGTTCACATGTTTTCGCCTTGGGTCTAATCGCCTGTGTTAGTTCCACACAGGAAGGTACATACCTCATACAAAACTAGAGTGACTCCATTCACACTTGGAGGGAAGCACGAACACCACACCCCTGATCAAGCTGCCGTTACATGTTAAAAATGCCTATGTGCCTGGCCAGTGGCCAGTGAGTTTGTATTAGGGGTAGGACAGCGAAATATATACATCGATATTCGATATTACGGTTATTGAGGAGTGAAACATAGGTAGTAGTTCTTTCTATTCCTCTCCTTCTAACAATACTAACTCCCAACACACGCACAGTAGCATGCATGGATTACTAATACAATGCGTTCTTGGTTGTTGATTTACCCATAGCTGGCCATGCAGCAGCCTGCTCTGCCATCAATGATGGTTAATCCATAGCTGGCCATACACCTCAGCAGCAGCTCGTCCGTCATCTGTGACGAGGCATCCATGGCCAGCTGTGCAGGAGGCTACTCAATCATCTGCAGAGCAGCCCGGGCCGTCCACGTCCCAGGCTAGTTCGCGGCACTGCATCATGACTCCGGTCAATTTGCAATGGTCTTGGCCGTGCTCTCCGTGCCATGGCCCACCTTGTAATCATCACCAGAACCAGTGCAGATAAGTGCAACATCACGCTGAGTCTAGCACAAGCAGCACTCCCGCCCAAGTGAGTCCTGCAGCTGCACTAGACTAATCAGTGATTGCTGTCACATTTGGGGACAAGATCTCACTTGTCCACACTAGTAACTCGAATGTAAACTGCCGTGATCCAGCCACATTCCTTAATGCTTGTGGAGCAGTTCTGGAGAAGGAGTAGCCCAGATTCATCAGTCCCACTGTTAAGTGAAAAACGCTTCTGTATTGTGATATGATGCACCCGCCCCCCTCTACCCAAAAGAGATTAGTGACGCTCATGAGAAGAAAAACCCAGTTCATGGAGAGAAATGGCGTCATATCACAGGGCGAGTCGATCAGAGAACTTTGGAATTTTTACCACGAGGGTCACACTGGCGGGAAGTCGCGCGGCAATGGTACTAGAGGTAATGTGTGTTTGAAGTCGTGTTTCTGTGAGGGTTTGAGGTTGTTTTCTTGTGAGTTTGTGACTGTGACCGACACTGAAACATTGCCAGTTGGCTGAACGAGGAAAAGCGAATTCAGTGAGAGTGAGGCCAGTCGGTTTGGAGAATTATCTGATGTTGATGATCCTGCATACTCTCCTGGGTGCTCTGATCGTGATTCCGTCGACTTTCATGCAGCTGGACCGAGGAAAGAAATAAGAACAACTGTTGGGGATTTGCAAATGTGTCTCCTAAAGTTATTTGGCATGACGTAACTGGAACTATGAGACTTGTTCATCATCACTACTGTGAAACACATCTCCTGTATTGAACAAGTGCTCACAGCTCTTAATGTGTGTATTATAGAGCCCCTGGTTACTGCACTTTTTTTTCTTGTTTTGGTCCATACTACCACCGCTGAAAGTTGCCTACCCTACAATCTTCGCAACAACAGTACCAGTACATATATTTGACTGTCAGAGGTATCAGAATGGTTTTCACTTATAAGTTTTGATTCGTTCGTTTCTGGTACAGGGACCCCTACCTCAGATCGATACATTTATCCTTCTCTGCGATCTAGAAAGTTTACAGCATCATCACGGAATCACCCTGTATGTGCCATACATTTACAGGCATCGGTGCCTATAACTGTGACGCTCTGTAGCGTCCTTGGATGATGTTTCCCGACTTGGGTTCCTATTCAAAATATTTTGTATTTACTCTCCTCTTCAAGTACCAGGAGTTTATAGCGGAAATTTCCGAATGCTCTGTATAAGGAAAGAAAGCTTTGTAAAAACCAACAAATAATTTCGTAAATAAAATATGAATAAACAACAAAAAATTGTCGTAAAATTGTGTTGCGAAAAAGAAATTGTTAATAATAAACCATAAAGTTAATTTGTTATACCATTGCTATTATTTCCAAACCCTTTCACTATAGAATTACCGTTTATAACAAACCTGAACCTGTCCCCCAAGTTGCTCAGACATAGCATGAAGAACAGTACACAGCTTCACAGCAAACATAAAAATAGCCAAAGCCTTGAAGACAAACAAAAATTACGCGAAGCGAAATGTTGTGTGAGGAGGGCTATGCGAGAGGCGTTCAACGAATTCTAAAGTAAAGTTCTATGTACTGACTTGACAGAATATCCTAAGAAATTTTGGTCTTATGTCAAAGCGGTAGGTGAATCAAAACAAAATGTCCAGACACTCTCTGACCAAAATGGTACTGAAACAGAAGATGACAGACTAAAGGCCGAAATACTAAATGTCTTTTTTTCCAAGCTGCACTGTAGTTCCTTCTCTAGATTGTCGCACAGATGACAAAATGGTAGATATCGAAATAGACGACAGAGGGATAGAGAAACAATTAAAATCGCTCAAAAGAGGAAAGGTCGCTGGACCTGATGGGATACCAGTTCGATTTTGCACAGTGTACGCGAAGGAACTTGGCCCCCTTCTTGCAGCGGTGTACCGAAGGTCTCTAGAAGAGCGTAGCGTCCCAAAGGATTGGAAAAGGGCACAGGTCATCCCCGTTTTCAAGAAGGGACGTCGAACAGATGTGCAGAACTATAGACCTATATGTCTAACGTCGATCAGTTGTAGTTACACCACTGCCCATTAAAATTGCTACACCATGAAGATGACGTGCTACAGACGCGAAATTTAACCGACAGGAAGAAGATGCTGTGATATGCAAATGATTAGCTTTTCAGAGCATTCACACAAGGTTGGCGCCGGTGGCGACACCTACAGCGTGCTGATGTGAGGCAAGTTTCCAACCGATTTCTCATACACAAACAGCAGTTGACCGGCGTTGCCTGGTGAAACGTTATTGTGATGCCTCGTGTAAGGAGGAGAAATGCGTACCATCACGTTTCTGACTTTGATTTAGGTCGGAATGTAGCCTATCGCGATTGCGGTTTATCGTATCGCAACATTGCTGCTCGTGTTGATCGAGATCCAATGACTGTTAGCAGAATATAGAATCGTTGGGTTCAGAAGGGTAATACGGAACGCTGTGCTGGATCCCAACGGTCTCGTATCACTAGCAGTCGAGATGACAGGCATCTGATCCACATGGCTGTAACGGATCGTGCAGCCACGTCTCGATCCCTGAGTCGACAGATGAGGACGTTTGCAAGACAACAACCATCTGCACGAACAGTTCGACGACGTTTGCAGCAGCACGGGCTATCAGCTCGGATACCATGGCTGCGGTTATCCTTGACGCTGCATCACAGACAGGAGTGCCTGTGATGCTGTACTCAATAACGAACCTGGGTGCACGAATGGCAAAACGTCATTTTTTCGGATGAATCCATGTTCTGTTTACAGCATCATGATGGTCGCATCCGTATTTGGCGACATCACGGTGAACGCACATTGGAAGCGTGTATTCGTCATAGCCATACTGCCGTATCACCTGGCGTGATGGTATGGGGTGCCATTGGTTACACGTCTCGGTCACCTCTTGTTCGCATTGACGGCACTTCGAACAGTTGACGTTACATTTCAGATGTGTTACGACCCGTAGCTCTACCCTTTATTCGATCCCTGCGAAATCCTACATTTCAGCAGGATAATGCACGACCGCATGTTGCACGTCCTGACGGGCCTTTCTGGAGTACAGAAAATGTTCGACTGCTGCCCCGACCAGCACATTCTCCAGATCTCTCACCAACTGAAAACATCTGGTCAATGGTGGCCGAGCAACTGGCTCGTCACAATACGCCAGTAACTATTCTTCATTAACTGTGGTATCGTGTTGAAGCTCCATGGGCAGCTGTACCTGTACACGCCATCCAAGCTCTGTTTGACTCAATGCCCAGGCGTATCAAGGCCGTTATTACGGCCAGAGGTGGTTGTTCTGTGTACTGATTTCTCAGGATCTATGCACCCAAATTGCGCGAAAATGTTATCACATGACAGTTCTAGTATAATATACTCGTATTTGTTCAATGAATACCCCTTTATCATCTGCATTTCTTCTTGGTGTAGAAATTTTACTGGGCAGTAGTGTTTAAAGGACGATAAGGATGGTGCTTCACGTCATTTCTTTGTGCTCCCAAAGGCTGACAGAGAGGAAGATAAAACAGGTTTTTCGCCAATTTTATATCTTGTAAGCAGTATCGAGTTATGTCATGGTCTTGATTATTAGTAGTCCACTTGCCAAAGGCGTATGGATAGGACCATGTGACATATTAGGTCATGACTCTGAATATAACTCACACAGTTGCCTTAAGTGTATGAGGGATTGCCATGGACGACCATGATCAATTCCTGTTGGTTCAACATGAGGACGGGAGTGGGGGGGCTTGCTTATATGTTGCCCAGATGTGTAATCTGATATTGGACGTGTAACCTGATACCACCCTCATCAGTTACCTTATCAGTTCCTGGAACCTCGCCAACAATAGGCACCGATAATCTTCCTAAGGTATCGAAATTAGGTTAAACGCCCTGGCTGGCTGGCATTAAGGTGAATGAAAGGGTCGTGTCGCAACACTTTGTTTCATTATATTCCTATTTCTACCAACTCCAGTGCTCCTTCTTCTTTTCGCCTTTTCTCGTTTTTTATAGTGTCGGCTTCGTTATATGGGTTTTGGCGCTGTTAGTGGTAGATGATGGCTGGATGCCCTTAGTGACACCACCAATTCCCACGAGACGAATTTTTTGTATTCCATCTGTCTGCGTCTAGAGTAACCTCATGTTAAAGTACGGGAACGTTTTTGTTTCGTTGTGGTTGATAGGAGGCGGAAAGTGAAGACCAGCTCGATATTCACCTAGCTGGATGTGGAAAACCACTCAAAATCCACATCCAGGCTGACTAACTCATCAGCTCTCATCGTTAATTCGTGAGGCGGATTCGATCTGGGAAGTACTCACCTCCTCGTATCCCAGAAGCATCACATTATCACACTCGGCTATCCAGTCGGGTCATCTCACAAGAGTGTAAGGTGTCAGGCAAATCCAACACAATCCAACACCTTCCATGAAAACCCTGACATGATAAGCAAATCCAGTAGTATGTCACATAGCTCCGAATAAATCGTGACATTAAATTAACCGTAATAGTAACGAGTGAGCAAATGGAATACCACAGACTAACACAAGAATGCCTAAATGCATGTCATACCTTCCCACCGTGAGACAGACACAGTTCTGAGGGGAGAAGTGAGAACAGAAGCCGAGAGCAGAACCGTGTTAAGCTAGAAGACCCTACGATGAGGGGCGGACACCCACGTCGCCAGCTAACCGCTAGAACGACCCCCCATGTTAAAGCTAGAGCCCTCCAGAAGAACAGTATGGATCTTACGATAACACAAAAAGGGCCACACCAGCCGCAAGTTTTAGCGTGAGACTTTTTCGCCTCTCTGTTACGCTGAAAACGTTAAAAACATTGCCCCACCACGAAAAGTATAACGTTTCTCATTGGATAGACAGAATTTTTGTAGGCGGAGCTTAAGTTTAACATTGAGATTCTGATTGGTCAGATGATAACACAGCCAGATAGTTTTTTTTAAACCGACTTCGGTAAATTGTAGTAAGTAGAAGTTTGGACAGAGTTGCTTCCGAGACGGCGAGGTGAGCAGAGCTGTGCTGCCCACCGCCCCCTGAGAAACACCGACAAGGTAATGAACGCACGCGATGCCGCACTTTTTAGCACAAAAGGCTTCACTCAGAACTGCAGAAGTCTCATCTGTTACATCCCCTTTTTACGTAATACTAGTGTCGATCGTCAATTGAAGCACATGGTCTTCACATTTGCTACGTAAGTTAAGATCTGAAACGTGATGATTTTTCTGTTGTATAATTATTGAGAAGCCACATCAGCCACTCTAATTTACGACAAGTTAGATAAGTAATTAAAGATAATTGAGGGTCACTTTATACCATCTTGATAATTTTCTCTTTTCTGAAACTTAATTTAAACCTAGATTATAGATGTGATATGGCATAGGTCATCCATCGATCCATTGTAGAACTTGGAAACCCATTCAGGGAATATTCGTTCACATTTTTGTTGAACGCAGTTGGTTTTTATCATCCTGTATTAAAACATTTCCTTTTATCAATAGTCCAATTCATAAACAATGTTTTGTGAGTAGAATAAAATTTCCAGTGGTAAACTTAACTGCTTTTTCGACGTTATTGTACCAGCTAACTAAAAATAGGAAAGCCTTGAACCCCTTCCACTAAATTTAGTTAGTATTAAGATTCTTTTACAGGGAGTGCAGTGGAGCTGACGCTGAAATCATTAAGTATTTGGTTATATCATCGCTAGTCTCACTGAACTCTTCTGAACTCTACATGTCATGTGTGGTCTGGCGTCTCCTTACCAGCAACAGGTCCCAGGTTCAAACTAGTCAATTCCCTAAAAAACACGCTCAGAGCGTCGTTGCGCGAAAGTGGTAGGGAGACACGACTTAGAACAAAAGACACCACGCAGAATGATAAGAGGACCATTAATCTACAGTTGGATATATTCCAGCTCAAACAAACATTTGCCCATACCCTTCGCAAGGAACGGGAGAGGGTGGTGGCAGTGATACACGAGGTAGCCCCACCATGCACCATGAGGAAGGTAGCTTGAGGAGTATAGATGGAGACGTAGGTGCAGTTGTAGATGTAAGAGTAGCACAGATAAGCTGCCGAAATGACATTTTCCCTGATTACACTTGGGAGTATGGTGGCTCAAATACTGTCTGGCCAACCAAATACAGATTTTCCATGATTTTCCTAAAACGCAAAGACAAATGTCGGGATGGTTCCAATGAAAACGACACGAAGTTGACTCCTCCCCAACCCGAGCTTGTGATTCGTTTCTGATGACCTTGTCGTCGGTAGGACATTAATTTCTCATTTGTCTTTCTCCTTCCTTTGCACTGACCAACCTGAATGAGCGACTGATTACTCACAGAGTCAATCACTCTTCATACCTCATGTGTCGAGGGTAGTAAGTCACTCTACAATCGTGAGCTACAAGTCCAATGGCCAGATTGGTTACGTAAAGTAGATGGCTGGGGTCTGACACGAATAAGAGTCATATATAACACACACATGCAACATCTCGCTCAGCACGTAGATAGTAAGGGTTATTATCTTCATTTTCAATATACAGTGCACCATTCACATTTTTTTATTTCATTCACTTGGCATTTCGGGAATGGTCTCATACTTTCACAAGTTTCCATATACACAAACAACAACATTCTATGGTTAATAATTATAATCACGCCCATTTACAACTATGATTCTGGTACAGAATTTTCAGCGTATTTAGCCTTCTAATAAGTGAGAGATAAAGTCAGTTTTATTTTCGTATTGACCAACTAAGATCACTCAACAACTTCAATTTCTCCTGTGTGTTTATTTTTCCCGCATTTTCCCAATACTCCATCTTCTCCCCATGTTCTTTTCCTTTCTTTCTTTCATATTGTTGCTGATTTTTAATTTACTCTCCCTTGAATGCATTCTGAAGTAACTACTTTATTCTTAAAATAATCCCTGTCTGTTATCTCTGATTCTTTGATATTGTTCCTTTTTAGTTCTTTTCTTATATATGTTATCCATACTGCAGTTGACTTTTTCTTTTCCATTATTATTATTATTATTATTATTATTATTGTCCAACTCATTTTGACGTAGGACTGAAAATGATAATGGCTTAAACAATAAGTTATCAGTATGTTGACCATGTCCTGCGAGAACTCGACGAACTGTTCTGCAATGTTCCATTAATTTTTAGACACATTCACAGAATACGATTACGGTTATTGCCAATTTCGATCATACACTGGCTACCTTCAGCACGTATGCATTACTTTGAGTACGGTGATACATGTCACGGATGCTTTGCTCACAACATACAACTTGTGACATACAGCTGCTAAAGAAGGCCAAAATATGGCAGAAGCCACCTTTTCTTCATAAACAGCTTTTTTTTTTTTTACATCAAGCACGCATTCAGTACAACTGCCTTCTGCATTTGCCAAGAGAGCAAAGGCTACAGTCTTAGGTGTGTAGTCTCTTCACATTTTGCTGTGCGATAACGCCGGCATCCGATATTACAACTGAGACAATGTGTACAAGCTTCTGCTATCACTTTTTTTTATTGGTTCGGGCTCCTGAGGACCACGCAGCATAACTTTAAATTTGTTTCTGGAAGCGAAACAAGTTTTTCTTTTCTTGTATACACAGAAAGGCTTCGCTGAAGATTCAGCATCATCAGTGGGTTTTTATTGTCTTTCTATTGAAAAACACGAGAAATGGTCTTTACTGCTTGTACACCACATGCTGGGGTTTTCCTGGTTTTTTGTTTAACATTACCGTTGTTTTTCTTTCACTCTCTATCATCTGCAGATACATAGAATTTAATGCAGAAAAGTTATTTACCTCGAAATTTTACGACTGGGAATGTTGTGGTTAGGTCTAACATTAATTAATTCTATGTGGAAGATGGTGTGTGTCTGTGTGTTTTCTGATAGTTCTTTCAGGGCAAAAAACTTAGCTCCGTTGCAGAGGGATGTGTACTTGTTTATTGTTTGTTATCCGTCGGCTATTTGTATTTGGTAGCTTTCTTCAATTATTATTTTTTGTCGAGGGCTGTTGCTGTACTTGAGAATTTTCGGGTCGGTGTTAATGTCTGTCTGGGCTGTGTTTGGTTTCCATAAGACGTTCAACAAATTTACAACAACGGTTACTTTTTAATGCTCTTTTGTGTTCTTTGCATCTAGTATCAAAGTTTCTGCTTGTATGTTCAATGTAAAATGATTGTTGTTGGCATGTCACTTATTAAATACGATATGTTTTATGTTTCTCTGTGTTTGTATTGGTTTCCCTTAGTTATAACTTTCGTCAGAACTTATTTATACGTTACGATATATCGTATGTCGTCTTTCGTTTCTCTTTCATTCCAACTAATGTTTCTTTTTTTATGTTCTTTCTTCTGTTCCCACTGCACCTACTTTCTTTGTTTTCGCCTATTTCTACTTTTCCTCTCATCTTTGCTCTTTTTCCCGTTTCTTCCTCCGTTATTTTCGTTTTCCTCAGATCTGCTTCAACTTCTTTCATCCATGTCGTTGATATTCTAAGGTTTCTGTCGCAAAAGTTAAAAATCCTTTTCACTACACTTTTCTCATATAGCCTTTTCAGGTGTTTATAGAGCAAAACACTTCTCTTCCTCACTTTATGTAATATTCGCTCTGCTCTTTCATAAACTACTTTATTACTTCTTAATATCCATTTACCACTATCATATTTTGGTCCCAAGATTTACGTATTTTCCTTTCTTTTTTTCACTTTCACCTAATTGTTTGACTGTATTTAGCGAAAGGTGTTCTGGAGAATAAAAACAGTGTCGTCTGACTGCTGTAGAGCTGGATTTTTACGTTTATGGATGAAGATTTCTTGTTATACAATTTTTTTCTTAGATGAAATACCACTTCCATTTTCCTTGCACTTGTATTTGCCATTTTCTTTAGCCAAAGCGTTTCGTTGAATTACATCACCTAGATACTTGTATTTTGTAATCTTTCTTATTGTTCCATAATCAGTTTTCATTTATTTCGGCATATTCCTCGCGTCATTTCGGAAGATAGATGAGGGTGGACAGAAATATGGAAACAGCACAAACACAACACATTTAAAATGCCTAATTCAGTTTAAGAGAAAGCCGCTGGGACAAAAAAACAGCTTCCAGTCGTCATGGAATGGATAAATGCAGATCATGTATGGCTTTAAAGGGTATCTTATAACATTCTTCCCGCAAAATAAGGGCAAGTTCAGGTAACCATGAGGGAGGTGGATAGCAATCAGCCGGCAGGGTTGGCCGAGCGGTTCTAGGCGCTACAGTCTGGAACCGCGCGACCGCTATGGTCGCAGGATCGAATCCTGCCTCGGGAATGGATGTATGTGATGTCCTTAGGTTAGTTAGGTTTAAGTAGTTCTAAGTTCTAGGGGACTGATGACCTCAGGAGTTAAGTCCCATAGTGCTCAGAGCCATTTGAACCATTTGATAGCGATCATGCACCCTTCTCTCCAAAGCAGATCACAAAGGCTCAATAATAATGAGATCTGGTGACTATGATGAAGCGAAAATTCGTTCTCAATTTCACAAAACCAGATCTGGACGGAGCGAGCTGTGTTGCTTTGGGACGTATCATCATCACTGGGGAACAAACATTGCACTATCGGATGCACTGGATCAGCCAAATAGGTCACATAATCTTCGACAGTGCTGCGACTACGTAGAATAACTAAAGGGCCCATGGAATACCATGACACGACTGTCCAAACCCTCACCTAACCGCTGACATGTTTCCCTCTTGGAATTTAAACTCGGCCTTGGGATGGAAAGAGATTGCAGGAAGACAAATCCAAGCAGATTACTTTCTGCAGTAAAGGTTCTATGGCTTCAGCACCATGCTGTTATGGGAACTTACATCACTGTTGAATGGTTCTGGAATTCCAGCTCGCCTTGCAATTCCCTTGACGTAAAGCTGCCTTCGTGTTTTGATGCTGGAAGGATTCGTGAGTGCGACATTCATTTCTGCAGTTACTTTTGCAGCTGTAATCCTCTTACTTTTCGCCACAGCCCTCTTCATTGACCGTCTGTCACGACCACACAACACACAGTTTTGTCTGCCTTTATACTTAGCGGACGATGTGTTTCTGCTTTCCGTGTATTCAAAACAATGGTTCAAATGGCTCTGAGCACTATGGGACTTAACTTCTCAGGTCATTAGTCCCCTAGAACTTAGAACTACTTAAACCTATCTAACCTAAGAACAGCACACACATCCATGCCCGAGGCAGGATTGGAACCTGCGACCATAGCGGTCGCGCGGATCCAGACTGTAGCGCCTAGAACCGCTCGGCCACACTGGCCAGCCGGCGTATTCGGTATAAATATTCAGTGCAGAGTATGTTAAACTCCAACGCTCAATTGGTTATGGAGGGATCCACCATAGGAGCACCAGCAGTGCACCCACCTAGCTCCGACATAATGCAGCCATAAATACATAGACCAATGTTATGAATACGACTGAAACTTGCAATGTATTGGTGCCGATCGTGGTCAGAGACGACGGCTTCACATATAGGCTTCGCGAGCATATGCATTGATATTCAGCCATGCGTTTCACGCTGTTTTTTCAATATTTTTTCCCAACCCCTGTAGATTACGTGCAAGGAAATGTTTCTCACTTACTCTGCGCTGTAGGAAGCCGAGTGACATGCGGCCGCCGTGTTGACACTGCGCTGTCGGTCCACGTCCGATAAGGCCGGCTAACTGCTGTGGTGACGTCACGGACGGGGTGCAGTTGTTAACGAGTTCCCCCCCCCCCCCCTTCCCCCTCCCCGCCGCCGACTATGCAGCATTGGCGAATCTGAACGGCGAGTCTCCGCTTATCACAGCAGTTACCAGCTGCGGGCAATGTTTATGACATCCGCCCCCCCCCCCCTTCCACTTTCCCGACGTTACGTTCTGTGGGCCGCTTGTTCCCTCGTGCATTACTTGGGAGAAAACTACGCCAGCACCCGAAGGGAACGACCTATGTTCACGAAACAGCGGGTCAGTCTTATCTTGACAACGGGACCCTTTCGAACTCCTCTGCCCTCTTCGATTTCATTCATACGTACACGATTTGGATGTCAGTGGCATGACATCAGTTTTCCACAACAATATTATTCTTAAAATTGATCTGGGATTTTTTAAAAGTGAAACGCCAGTAGCAATGTGTGTAACTTTAAAGTTTTGTAATAGCAAGGTTACTAATTCGAATCTCGCTAGACGCAAATTTTATTTACTTTCATTTTAATTCTCTATTTATTATAGAAATGAAACATTAACTAACAAGCACTGACTCATAATATTTTAAATATAAATAACATTTATTTATTTATTTCGAATTTCATGATGAAATGAAAATGTGAGTGTTCATAATGCATTAAAATTTTGTACAAAAATGTGAAACATAAAAAAAAAGAAAATATTTATTTCTAGAGGCTACGAATATAGACAAGCACATTATTAAAAACTGCATTAATGATATCACTGCATGTTCATGCAGTTATAAATTAAGAATAAAATTATTTAATTTTTATTAAAAGTTATTATTAAATATTTGTTAATTAACACTTCAGTTTGATAACACATTGTTGAGCCAACACACCCGCTTAGTAGTGTGTTGTCCAATGTCTGGTATCTGGAACGCAATACAACTGTAGGTTTCCGCAGCTATGTGCCAGCAGATGTCTACGCAAAAGTTATGCATTCACGTAAATTATGGGCCGGTGGTTTGTCAGCGGGCAACTGTCGCCCGTCCATGGACCACGTGTCTTTCATCGGTTTCACACCAGCAGTATTTGGTGGACAAGATATCAACGTCAGTTCACTATCATGTTTCCCAAAAACAACTGTAGCTCGATTCTGGCTATCCTATGCGAAGATGCCATCGCCGTCGAGGAAGACATCAAGCACAAATCCGTGCAGATTTTTTTAAAATCCATACTGTCCGTGACTGTTTCAAAAATATGAAAACGTTTTGCAGTCATAAACTCCACAGACTTACTTAAAATATTTAATGAAACAACATGTTTCGTTCAGGCTACAATGATAATATAAAAATATTTAATAAAAATAGACAGATATTAAAGTTCTGTACAATATTGGAATGTGCTGTGGTCATTCCTTATATTAGGTTTTGCTTCTGTTTCTTGGCAGGATGACCAAAACACATACGAGGCTCGTTTCTAATAACTATTTGGGCCTTTGTTTAAGGTTTTTGTACTGTCATTGGATCCTGAAGCTGAGATTTATACCTCGAAACATGTTGTTTCATTACATAAGTCAACAAATTTTGTACTTGTAGCGGTCTCTCAAAAACGTTTTCATGAAGGATGCAGATGATTCACAGTAATTTTCACGCAGTCCTCAGTAGTATTTGTGACGTAGATTATTGCCATACGTTTCACTGAAGCTCAGCCATTCGCCGTAACTTAATACTGCACCAACGACCTGTGCCCATGGCACGGTACATGTTTTAGGGCGGCCGTTCGTATCGATGATGGCGTATCCGCATGAGATCATCGACCTGGTGTAACGAGAAATGATTCATCCGACCAGCCGGTACGGTATCTGAGCACTGGTAAAATTTGCTGTTTTGAAGAGCGCGCCGCAGCGCGTAGTGTAAAGCAGCCGCCTTCCGTTTCTGGCTGTGGCGCCACCGTGGCAATCGCAGCTTTGGTGTCTCCCTCTGGTGGGAAAAGGGGAAAGTTGCCTGTTCACGCGCATTTAATGGGCGCTATGAGCTCGGCAGGGGATCAGTCTGTCAGTCTCGGCGAGTCTAGTGAGTTGGTCAGCCTGGGGCAGTCAGTGTCTGTCTGTCGTCCGGAGTGCTAGTATGTGTTAGGCCGCCAGTCTGCTCGAGTTGTTTGGGCAACGGTCATTGGCGGTTGGATCGATCGGTTGGTCGGTAGCGAACTGAGACACAAGATGACTTGTCCGCCTTGAGCGTCGGCGCATGTGAGGTCGCCACTTGAGTCCAGTGGCCCGCGCCGTTTAGCGAGGGATAGTGGCTTCGCGGTCGACACGAGAGCTACAGGAGTCAAACCACGACATCAGTCTGGCCGCTGAGAGCTGCGACGCCGTGAGACTGGAGATCGGCGCGCCTTCCGGCGTCCGTTGAAGCGGCTGGCACCGGACGGCGCAGGAGAGCGTTTTGGGGGTGCTGCGCCAGGTCTTCGCCAGAAATCGCAGTTGTTAGAAGTTAAGTGATTCGTGAAATGTTGTTTTAGTTTCTTGGCCAGTCTCTCGTCCCCAGCTTGCTCGTCTGTCTCTCGTCCGCATTGGTTAGGCAGTTAGTGTCTGTTTGTCTGTCTGTCTGTCGGTCTGCCGTACGTTAATAGCTGCCTCTGTCATGTTTATCGGATTCGGTGTTAACGAATTTATTGCTTAAAGTGTAAAGGCCGAATTCCTGAAATATGTTTTTGTCTTGCCTATCATCTTGCGAGGTGGTATATGTGTAATGTAGAGCATGTTGGCACAATTTATGTAAAACTACATTTCATGGATTTTATTTAAATGGTCTTTTTAGTATATAAAGTTGCCATCCTTCCACCAATGGTCTTTTTAGTATATAAAGTTGCCATCCTTCCACCGCAAGAGTTTTCTTTTAAAAACAAGTTGCACTTTCGGTGGCAAGTAAAATTTTAGTGTGATTGTTTTGTACCATTTCCATCCCTCTTACGTGTTGCATAGTTTATGTGTTTGTGTGAGTTGTTAAATTTTTTTAGTTTAAAATAATGTGGTGTGTTGCAGGTTTGCACCAGTGTAGTCTTTCAGAGGTTGTTGTGAGTGGTCGTGACTACAGCCGTGCTAAAAGGGAGCGGCAAGGTTCTCAGGCCGAAAGCTCATCCCATCAAAAAGAAAAAAATTGTTATTTCTGCTTCTGAATAAATTGTATCTTGATATTTACAGGGCGCTTTCTGATTATAATTTTAAATCTGTTTAAAAAATACCTTTTAGAAATAAAATTTACATTTATTACAAAATAATTTTATAATTTGTTCATCAGTTACCAATTGGCAACTACTTCCACGCTCACATAGTCTCATTAAATGTATTGATGTTCTTGATGAATCGCTAGTAAATAAAGTAAATTCTTAAGAAAAGGTCTTGAAAGTAAATTCACGGTTCAGTTTCATTGATCCGCAGCCAGATCTCTATGATCCCGCGCCCATTGCAATCGTTATTGACCGTCTTGTTTAGTCAAAGACGTTCTCTGCCCCAAGACCAGCAATGTGCGCTGAACGGTGTGCTCCAAACATTTGTGCCTGCACCAGCACTCTGTCGTCAGATCCGTCACAGATTCCTGCCTTTTCTACAAAGGGCATTCATTAAGTAATACAACACATTTTTTTCTCGGCCAGCTTCTACTGAAAACATGCAGAATTTGTTGTGGGACATTATTAAGTGCTTCCGCTTCAGTCCCTATAGTATCATGACGTTCTGGGGGCGACGATAAACGTAGTCTTCAAAATGGCATCTCGAAAGTAGGTGTGTTCCAAGCACAGAGCTGTGATTGACTCACGGGCGCTTCTAGACTGTCTGCGGAGACCTGGCAGTGGGACAGGCGTCTGTCATAATTGGAAGAAGGTTGCGCAAACCTGTCCGATCAACTCGCGTGCCGGCCGGCCACACACAGGTGTAACTCCTGCAATGTTGGTACGTGCGGACGGTCTCACTTGGGGTGATCGACGGATCACAAACACCTCGCTGCTCAACTGGACGTCTCTGTTGGTAGTGCTGACACATTTGCCCACTAGTTGGGGCTTCTCAAAGTTGTGTGTCCGCTGGGTGTCTCGCCATCTAACTGAAGACCATAAAGAGCAACGAAGAATCGTCTGTGCTGAATTGCTCGCAGGTTACGAGACTGACCGTGACAATTTTTTGTCGAATACTGTCACTGGCTATGAAACACGGTCTCATCACTTCGAACCGGTTCAAAAATGGTTCCAATGGCTCTGAGCACTATGGGACTTAACATCTATGGTCATCAGTCCCCTAGAACTTACAATTACTTAAACCTAACTAACATCAGGACATCACACAACACCCAGCCATCACGAGGCAGAGAAAATCCCTGACCCCACTGGCAATCAAACTTGGGAACCCGGGCGTGGGAAGCGAGAACGCTACCACACTTCGAACCGGAAACAAAACCAATCCATTGAGTGGCGCCATGTCACCTCCCCTCTGAAGAAAAGGTTCAAAGCCGCCCCGTCATCCAGTAAAGCTATGACAACAGTCTTCTGGGACTCTGAAAACCTCAGGAAACTGAAGGCATGACATCAGCATGTTCATCGCCACAAAAATGTAAACAAACATCTTCTTCTCCATCACAACATGCAAGTCTAGGCAACCGAGAGGAGCTCACAGGATTTCAATGAACTGTTCTTCCTGATCCACCTTCCAACTTCTATCTGTTTGGCCCAATGAAGTTTGCACTCCGCAGGAATCAATACTTGGACGATGAGAAGGTTATCGATGCAGCAAGACTTCGACCAGTAGAGTGCTACACCGCAGGCATACAGGCCCTCCAAGAAGTATGGCGTAAGGCCGTCACATTGAACAAAGTTTATTTTGAAGAAAATGATTCTGTAGACAAACGAGTGAGGAATAATATGGTGTACTGGAATTCTGCATAAAACCAACCTTTCAGAAAAAAAGTGTTGCATTACCTACCGAATCACCCTCGTACCTCACAGAGTGGGCGAGCCCTTGAAGTCCACGTTTTGTGGTCAGTCGTGGACACCCACCACCTTGTCAACTACTCTCGCTTTCACCTTCCTTCAACGACATCCCGTGGACTCTCATGTCTGTAGCATACAAACAAATTAACAGCCTCATCGTTTCTCAGATGTTCGTGCCTAGGCAGCGGATCATAGCAATATTCCCTTTCTCAAAGTCTCTTATGTCACAGGCCCCATTTGCGGCCTGTATCGTCGGTAGAGTGGTTTCACATTCCTCTCAACTTCGTTTGTATACTTTCTTTACTGTGACAGGACGACGCAACCCCAGCTGGCGGCATCTTCCACGCCGAGGGACATTAATGTTTGAATCACTAGTGTGACTCAGGATGAATTCTGATTTCTCTGATTTCGCCATCGTCGTCATTTCGCGAGGTATAATGTATCTCCTTGTATTTCGTTACAATTTTCTAAAGTTGCTGTGACTTCTCCAAGTGCAACGGGACGATTCCCTAACGCCGCGCGGAACTTCCGAGTTCCCCACCAATAATTTATATATATTGCGAACTCTCCCTTCGATTAGTCACAAAGGTAATTTTATGTCTGACCATTTGTTTCTCTATGAATGACATGTTGAGTTGAACCTGCTGGGAAGTTCTGAACTCTCTTGCAAAGTTGCTCCTGTACTGTGAAAGTTTGTATTTTGTACACAGAACGTCTGTATTTTCCTCGGTAATTGTCAAGTTATTAATGTTGGATTCACCATCACCATCACCATAGGCGAAATGCTCTATTATCAAGTATGGTTTTTAAATTTAAGATAACAGGTGAATGAGATGTGTCGTACTTTTAGGCCCTACTAGCGAATATTTAAATACTAACCTCGCAAAAAAATATTCCCAACATTTTCTCATTCTGTAATAGCAGGGTAAAGAATTAAAACACATAATTTTTCCTCCGAAAGATATGGTTCCTAATTTCCGGTTTTGGGGATTCACAATTACAAGTTGTAAACAAAGACTAAAATGTAATGAATTAATAACATAGTGTTCATTCGCACCAAAATTTTGTTTCAAACGTAATGTGTGTTACGTAGTTGTCGGTTACCCTGCACCCATTTCAGCCAAAGCACGAAAAATTTTCAGATACAGAGGTCATATTCAAATTCTTTCCAAGTATCATCGTCGATAACTGAGCATTTAACACCACCAAAAGCAACTGATTCACTTACTCCAGGTAACTTTAGAAGTATCAGTTGACCTTAGTTGGTCGCTGGAAATGCAATCTTAATCCTCATCATATTCAGATGGTGAATCTTTCTACGTGGTGTCATCAACACTACAATCGATTTCTCCCTCACTATGATCTTGCTGCTTCATTAGTCTCTGGTTCTTTCATACAAAAAACTTCCTTTTGGTAGCCCCAAATTTCGAAGGTGATGCGGTACATACTCTTGGTGTTGGATTTGAGGGTGGAAGCAGAGCAGGTGAACTGATTTCAAAAGCAGGAGACACTGTTTCTTCCATTCCAGTTACTACTGTCGACGTGCCCTTGCTGTAGCTTCTGATGCCTCATCGGCATTTGCTGCTGATAGCTGAGTAGGAAAATGCGTGGCTGAAAAATATGGAAGTCTGCAAGCATAGATACTACATTTTTTGAAACCATTTGAAGCCATTTCCACTGCTCCGGTACCCAACAACGGTCCACCATCCTTTGTCTTTCGAGGCGACATCTGGAATAAAATTCAGATCATCTATTTGTATAAACTGACGCCAGATTCGAGTACCTAAAATTACGCAACCTATTACTACCGGCTATTAGAGACCATTCCTTATTTCTGTTTAGGCACAACCTAGTCCTTAAATGAACGTTGGACGACACATTTATCAATTAGATAAGAAAGAGTATGCTTAAACTACTGTCTCATATGAAATAATTTTAAAGTACGTCTTATCTAGCTTAAGAAAATGACTTCCAACTGAACTTTGTAAAGATGTTAATCTCCACCACATTGAAAAAATAACTGTGGAGAACGAAACCGTAACAGCAGCACCCAACTCACAATGGCATAACAGATCGTCCTTCGCTAATGGTCTCTGTTGGTCCACCATAGACAGGGGATATTGGCTGGTTAAGTAGCTGTCAATGTCAATGAAATTCACCAACAGCCATTTAACTAAAGATGTTATTTTATTTTGAAGGCTACCAGTTTCAGCATTTCACTACGCCATCTTCAGACCCCATATGCATCTCGCGGAATAAACGAAAATGTCATATAGAGATATAAATCTCTAGACGTAGTCACTTCAATCGTTACACTAGTGTTTCATTCGAAGACTTCATAGCAACTTCCCACTTCCAAGACGTTCCTGCAGGAGTAACGTCGCTGTGGTGCCTACCGGACGTGGTCCACCCCGTGTCAAGTGAAGAGACTTTGCGTCTCCTGTCAGCTGTGCCCACGAGCCAAAACTATCAGAACTGTGTTAGCAAGTGTCTACGAACTTGTGTTTTGTAGTTACTGTGGTGTAGCCAGAGTATGGCCATTGTGAGATTGTATCAATTGGCCACTCAGTAATCGTGGCTCATTTAGACTGTTCTGAACTGAAAGTCCACGTGTGCCTGCCAAATGGTGACGTGACAGTCTATCGGCAGCCAGTGACCAGGTAATATCAGTGGGTGAGGAGTCTAGAGGGTAGCAGCATATCAGTTGAACACCTGTCTATCGCGGTTATCTCAGGACAGCACTGGCAACATGCAGTCTTGCGCTGTGTTGAAAGTCGATGTTATGAAGACCTCGGTGGTAGAGCACAGCGACTGGTCACAACAAATCAGAAACTTAACAGCTGCTGTCAAAATCGGCGGCTGTGCGAACCAGAGGTGATGGTGTTGTGTACCCAACGGCACATCATATCTCCATGCGACGTGCTAATCACTAATAACGATGATGAAGGCAATGTAGCAAGGTTTGTCGTCCTTTGAGCCTCAGCGCAGGGATACATCCAACGTGATGCTGTACACAGAACCAGGATTCAGCTGAAGCAACAAAATGATCCCACTGCCGTGTCCAGTGTAGTAATCGAGCACATCAGTGTGGGCACGCTTCTCTCAGCTGCCGCGATAGTTGGCTTGCTGCTTAAGCGTATTTTCTGACTAGAGGAAAAAGTATGTAATGTGACTGTACGATACTGCACAGCTGGCAGAACAATGTGTCTGTCCTCTCGAGCGCTAGTCGTGTGGGGCAACTGAGAGCCTACCAGACGTTGAATACAGCCCTCCTGGACCTAAAAATTCCATATTCGCAAGAAAGTTGTGGGTTCCCGACCAACGCCTGCAGCAATATTTGAAAGCCATAAACCACAGTTTCGACAGCCCACGATCCCGTCGTTGTCTAATTTCGACACGTGCTGGTAGACATTTCATCTTTGTATACGGGAGTTAACACGATCTTCTCACAAATAACCTAAATACAAATGCAGTTTCTGAAAGATAAACCAGCATCCTTATATACAGAATAGAAGTGCTATTCCTCCTACTTAATTTGTACAGGTCCGCTGAAGTGCAAATCATTTGCATATTCAAGCACATAGTACGCCTCATGCCATTTGGACTTCAGTTGCGTGCCGCCTTCACGGTGCTTGAATTTGATGACCAGCAGTGTACACTTCAAAGAAAAAACGCTTATGCGCCAGGAACACCACAGTGGTAGAACGTCATTTTTAACTAAATGTTAGTCGAGGCTGCTGTACGTAACATTTTACTCGTATTTTACTGCTGGATTTGCAAACATTGCCGCCGATTATGGCTGTTAGCCCAGTAGTGTCTGCCGGTCGAGTAGTAAAATAATCTGTTGCATTCCACCTTGACCGATATATTACTGAAAATTGTTTTTTGAGTAACACGAAGCGTTCAATATTGAACTCAATCTGAGTAGAATTCAAGAAAAGTAAACCAACAGCTGCGGCCACCAATGTATACTCAATCAAACCATTTCGATTATTTTCTGTTTATTTACGTCCACAGTCCCGCGTATATTGCGGAAAAGCTCCCCCGGAACCACGTCCAGCGGCAGTTTGCTTCTCTAAAGTCTACCAGGATCAAGAAAAAGTTTCAATTTTCATTATTTAGTGTAATTATTCACCGAATTTAAAACCTTAAAATGCTGTCATAATCTATTCATTCCGAAGTATAACCTTACGTTAAAAGTTTAACACAATACGCCAAATATTACAGCTAGAAACTGTATTTGTCTTGAAGCAAGGTATCTAACGGCGAGCAAATACCAGGACTCTATTCATCCACTTTTGAGAATGAGACCACTTAGCGACTTCAAGAAGCTTTACACATAACTTCAAACTTTATGAAACGTTTTCTCGCCGACACTCCCTTCAAGATGACGAAAGGAAAAACTTTATTGCGTACATTTTCGCTGTTCATGCAGTAAAACTTCAGCATTAGACATGACATTTTAATTTATTTTTTCTTTACGAAGAACTCTATTCGCAACATAGTTTATAGGCAGTATCCACATATATCACTGAATGTACCTACAACTTTATATCACTATAAACACATAGTTCCGGACATATGACGTCATGAACATTGAGATGCGCAAAAAAATTGCCTTTGCTTAAAATGGAGCGCAAATTACCCAAACTATATTCAACGAGTGTTCTATAATTGAGCACTTAGCGACTTTCAACAAACTTGAAGCATAATTTCAATCCATTTCTAAACTTACATGGGTAACGTCAAGTATTTAACACACAAATCCTTTTGTAAGGTAATCAGACGTTTGAAGCTGTTTCACACATCCGAGTTCGTTACTGGTATCTTAGCAATGACAATATTTTCCGTTACTTTAGTCCAGTTTCGTTACATTCATAGTTCTCGCGTGACGCACATCGAACCACATTAAAGTTCGTCAGCTGCTGTTTCAGACGCCGGAACGGATGGACAAAAACTTGTGCAACCTGTGTCCAAACCGCAAGCTTCCTAAGCAAAGCACGTGGTGCTTATCTATGGGCGCTGGTAGCTTTCCAACAAAACGTGTACAAGAGCACCATCAGGTCTGGCAATCAAGTACACGAGTTCGCCATAATGAATCCGATAGAGTGTAGCTCTACGAAAGCAACTCAGTAAGACTTCATGACCTTAATATTTCAATATTTCAAGGTGCTAAAGCATTTTTTGTACAAAGTTTGGGTGAAACAGCGACTTCACCTTTTCATCACTGCCGTTTCTTTCGGGTCGTGTACCCCAATCGGTAAAACGCAACCCTTATACGTTAACTTCGTTGTCCGTCTGTCTGCCCGTCTTTTCTCTTCTTTTCTCAGGAACGGGTAGAGGTAGCAAGTGTGTGTCAAATACTGAGGTCAACAGTCCCTCAGCAGTGGAAATGATTTAAGCTTCTAAGTCGACGCAGTCAAAAGATACGGCCTTTTATGTCAAGTACTTCGAACTCGCAAAGATACTCATGAAAACCTGTAGATGAACTGTCTACCTACCTGTGTAATTTTGTACTGAACCCTCAGAATGCGAGTCCTCCTCGCACGTGACCACGTTTTTACTCCTCCTTTCATTTCGGCCTCCGGCTTTTCAACTTTTAGTCTCATTCCACCTTCTCTATCTCCCTTCGCAGCAGCGTCGTATTATTCTGCCGTGTCTTTAAGTTAAGGGGAGTAGGACGTCAAACGGGCCGACTTGGAGCAGGAGAGACACCACAGGACGTTTTTATTTCCACTGTCTATACTTCTACAAATAAGTAAATTAAACTTTTTCAGCCTTACCAGGAAAGATTCAGGATTCACATTCATAGCAGTGGAACTTCAAAAATATAATAAAATAAATAATTTTAGATGTGAAATTTCATCTTTTTTTTACTTACTGTTGGCTGCATTTGTTGGTATAGGTACACCTTTTTTTTTTTTATAAGTAAGAGAGAGGAATTTTGCACAGCATACAAACCATTATGTATTGAACTTGGTCCTCAGTGGTTTACAATCCCCACAACAGGGCCCTATTCTGTATCGTTCATACCGATCGGTGCAGCAGGTTATTCTCAGTAGTGAATTCATTTTCGGTTCTTTATCCAAATTTCCTATTCAGTAAGCTTCTGAGACCTGATACCGAACGGTCCTCCCGCAGATTTTTCGACAACTGTACCGAAAGGTTTTCGATTTCGGTATGGCCCAGTCGTTCGGTTAGCTGAAGTTTATTTACACTTGTAATTTGTTATTTTAAGCATATTCAGCGGTTTTAGCTTTGGATTTAGTGATTGTTACTAAAGAATCATGACAGAACGGGTCTGGTTGGAAAGTGAGTTCATAATAGACTATTTTCCTTTGTCAGAAATATGGTTAAGTTATGCTGGTAGTGTGGATGATCACAACATAAAAAAGTTTTCGGTTAATATTTTCTCAAAATACGCCTTATTTTTATGTAATTAAGAGTTTAAAGATCATTAAATATCAAGACATCGGCTCTGCTTACGTATATTACATGAGCGTAAGCTGAAATTACTTGTGACTTCGCGTACTCTTTTCCGCAAATTGTTTACTTATTAATTATCGAAACGCGTTTAAATCTTTTAAGTAACAATGCAGAGAAATTTTATTAAGTCTGATAGAGGAAACCTTCCATAATTTCATGCATATACATCTCATGCTCGCATCATTTGGCAACGAAGTCAGCCTGCGTCTCTCTCGAATGGAATTACGTAAATAACGCGCCAAAAGCATCCGAATTGCAAGAGCGAAGTTAGTAAGGCGACGAACAACCGTGGCAAAGGGAGGAGGTTCGTATACCGCTGAATACGAAGATATTTTTTCCTCTTCGTGTTTGCTACACATTCTCAGACTTCGTTAATCGTCAAAGATTAGCATTTTTCTGAAATATTTGTTGTAATTTACACGTGAGTACGCGCTTTCTCCGTAACGAGTATCTCCGATTTTGTGCATTCCGTAAGTTTAAGAAATTAGACGGAACTACTGTGCGTGAAACAACTGACAGTGACATTTATGCTACTTCGCGTCTCAAATAATTCGCCATATTTTTTTCGGAATACGTAGCAATTTCCGAGAGTGTAATCAGACAGGAATCTCAGGTATGCATTTTAAAATCCCGTTTTATGGAAATTGTTCTCTTGTTTTGGTCTATACTAGTATCTCTGAAAGTTTTCTACCCTACAATCTTAGCAAAAACAGTACCGATACCTGTATTTCACTGTCAATATGTACCACAACGATTTTCACTTACAACTTTAGACCCAGTCGTTTCCGGCGCAGGGTTCCTGACCTCAAATTGATGAATTTATCCTTCTCCGTCATCCCTGAAAATCTGTAACATCATCATGGTATCACAGATACAGGCTGTGGCACCTATAACACCGCCGCTCTGTGGTGACGTTGGGTGAACGTTTCCGGACGCGAGTTCTAACCCTCATTTTTTTTTCCTCAGGACACCTTCTACATCCCCTCGAAGTTTCTAGGTGTAATTTTGAAACTCCCTGCATATTCTAAATAGTAAGGGTCGTATAACACTCCCTCGGTATATGCCAAAATTTACTTTTACTTCAAAACGTTTCTCTTCGTTTAGGAAGAGATACGAAGTTGTGTTTACTGTGTATGCCTCAGTCCATTACGAAAACTGATCTGATGCTTCGTACACTCGTATTTTGATTATTATGCGACAGTGGGGAACTCTGTCTAACACCTTCTGAAAGTCAAGGAGCACGCCATGAAGAAACTGGCTGCCAGTATCTGGTCTCGGGGAGATACAATGCAAGTTGGAGTTCACGAGATCATTGTTTGCAGAACCAATGTTAATTTATAGAGAGGCAATTTTCTGCTTGCACAAATGCCATAATAAGCGAGCATTAAACGTGTTCCATAATTCTACAATAGACTGACGTCAGTGATATATTGTATGCGTTTGTTTGACGATCTTTCTTGAAAACCGGGATGAGCTATGAATTTCTAAAATCATCTGAAACGTTGTAACTCTTCATGCTTTCATCTACATCTACATCTACATGACTACTCTGCAATTCACATTTAAGTGCTTGGCAGAGGGTTAATCGGACCACAATCATACTATCTCTCTACTATTCCACTCCCGAACAGCGAGCGGGAAAAACGAACACCTAAACCTTTCTGTTCGAGCTCTGATTTCTCTTATTTTATTTTGATGATCATTCCTACCTATGTAGGTTGGGCTCAACAAAATATTTTCGCATTCGGAAGAGAAAGTTGGTGACAAATTTCGTAAAAAGGTCTCGCCGCGACGAAAAACGTCTATGCTGTAATGACTTCCATCCCAACTCGTGTATCATATCTACCACACTCTCTCCCCTATAACGCGATAATACAAAACGAGCTGCCCTTTTTTGCACCCTTTCGATGTCCTCCGTCAATCCCACCTGGTAAGGATCCCACACCGCACAGCAATATTCTAACAGAGGACGAACGAGTGTAGTGTAAACTGTCTCTTTAGTGGACTTGTTGCATCTGCTAAGTGTCCTGCCAATGAAACGCAACCTTTGGCTCGCCTTTCCGACAATATTATCTATGTGGTCCTTCCAACTGAAGTTGTTCGTAATTTTAACACCCAGGTACTTAGTTCAATTGACAGCCTTGAGAATTGTACTATTTATCGAGTAATCGAATTCCAACGGAGTTCTTTTGGAACTCGTGTGGATCATCTCACACTTTTCGTTATTTAGCGTCAACTGCCACCTGACACACCATACAGTAATCTTTTCTAAATCGCTTTGCAGCTGATACTGGTCTTCGGATGATCTTACTAGACGGTAAATTACAGCATCATCTGCGAACAGTCTAAGAGAACTGCTCAGATTGTCACCCAGGTCATTTATATAGATCAGGATCAGTAGAGGTCCCAGGACGCTTCCCTGGGCAACACCTGATATCACTTCAGATTTACTCGATGTTTTGCCGTCTATTACTACGAACTGCGACCTTCCTGACAGGAAATCACGAATCCAGTCGCACAACTGAGACGATACCCCATAGCTCCGCAGCTTGATTAGAAGTCGCTTGTGAGGAACGGTGTCAAAAGCTTTCCAGAAATCTAGAAATACGGAATCAACTTGAGATCCGCTGTTGATAGCGGCCATTACTACGTGCGAATAAAGAGCTAGCTGCGTTGCACAAGAGCGATGTTTTCTGAAGCCATCTAATGAAATCTTCGGTTGTTGGGTGTTCTGCCGGATATCAGCGTCGTACTTGCACGATATTTCGGCCACGTAGCTCGTAACGTTCATCAGGTGCGACCTGAGACTGCTCCTCGAGTGGGCGCGGACCGCAGAGGGAACATCCAGAACCGCAGCGGACGGAAACCGGAGCAGCAACGCTCCAGCAGGTCGCAGGGAATGGGCGCGGACCACAGAGGAAGCGCCTGCAACCGTTGGTGGAGGGGGAAGGCCATAGGCATAAATACTGGACCAGGTCCACTCGAGGAGCAGTCTCAGGTCGCACCTGATGAAGGTTACGAGCTACGTGACCGAAATATCGTGCAAGTGCGACGATGATATCCGGCAGAACACCCGACAACCCAAGATGTCATCTAAAACATTTCTTTCCTGTAGCGACATGCGGTAGGCTGCTGCTCTTTTCCCCTGTTGAGAGATATAGTTGATTTTCTATCTCGCGCTCACTTATTTCGAAATATGGTACAGTATATTCGTACAACGGTTGAGTGGATGATGCGTAGAACAAGTGAAACATTATTGTTACTGATCGAAATTAAACACGAAAATCAATATCACTTGCAAAACATACGTGTATTCTTGGCATCATAATGATCTTCTGTTAGCTAACTGAAGCTCTGAAGACGAAACTGCTTCGAAATGTAGACTGCCGGATAAAATACGCTAATGGTAAAAGTCACTTAAGATGTCGGTAGGTTGTCGTTGGTAGCGGTTCGCGCGATGAGTCATGGGAAGTCACCACGACAATGCATGAGTCAGATGTAGATAGCCAATAACATTCTCGCTCGTAATTTCCTATGGTTCATAAAAAAAAACTAGATGGAATTTTGTTCTGTTAACTGCTGACTGCGTTGGGCAGTGGAAGCGCCGCGATCGGCCACAGTACGACAGTTACACGCCTTCTTGGAAGAGAGGTGCACCCACGAGAAGATTAAGGACTATACCGCACCTGTCCTCTGCAGAATTGACGCTTCACGGGATTTGGTCATCAACTTCAGCACCTCAGCACAGTCCACCCACAACCTTGCCGTAAACATAAAGTTGGGCGGGCCATTCCACAACCCCGCCCGCCGTAGACAGCCGGCTGCCAGCTCCATCTGATGTCTCCACGCAACATTCCTCCCACGGAACTGCCTCCAAGAATTCCACCTAAAGTTACTGTTTTTAACTTGTACAGAGGTTCCACGGAACCAACTGAGTGCCCCATGTAGTGCTACAACGATGAAAATTAATATTACGACGATGTCAAACCTTATTTTCATGATGTAAAGAAGTATTCATGATATTAAAAATGTAATTATAATTTTATGATTTTCATTTTTTTTGTGCTCAGTGTATCAAAGACTACGAAACTCTACATGATTGTTAAGGGTTAAGCATGTAATAATTCGATGTAAGACATTTGGTTGAGTCTGAATTTTGTTCTCGTACTGCTCGGTAGAGAAGGAAAAGTTCCTTAATCGATGTGAAGGTATAAAGGCTGTAAAAAGGAGAGAGAGAGAAGGTAAATACAAGTTATTCAAAACAAATATCTCTAAAGTGCAACATCTTGTGATTTCCTATAACTAAACATTGCATGGTCTAATCTGAGCCTGTCCTGAATAACAGCGAAGAACATTTATGTTATCATATATTTTCTTCGTTTGATCACGGATGTGATTCGCATGTTTCTTTTTGTTACGCGACGTGTTATGAATATTTTCATTATACGCGAAAAAGTGCACACAGCTTTAATCGAACCTGCGTCTTTCGGAAGCGATAACTTTTAATCAGTATAATTACGCGAATACCGTCTAAATCGCAACCGTGATCGCAAAAGTGTTTCCTGGACCAAATAATTCTCATAAAATGTGTATTCTCCAAAGCGAGCAGCATTGCACTATCGCTGATTCGCAACAATCGAAATAGTAAAAACAGTGCTTAAATAAAATTGCCACTTTTTAATAATTATTATTATTCCATTAAATAAATAAATAGCAATTCAGTGGCTATCCAGTCAATAAACAGAGAGGGCAATTCACCCGGATGCCTCTCAGACCCATCTGAGTGGCCAGGATGCCTCTCATTGGGTTATTAAACAAATAAAGTGATAACTTACTTCGTACCTTACACGCAAAGACAACAAACCATAGCCTGCCGCTGTGGCCGAGCGGTTCTAGGCGCTTCAGTCCGGAACCGCGCTGCTGATACGGTCGCAGATTCGAATCCTGCCTCGGGCATGGTTGTGTGTTGTGTCCTTAGGTTAGTTAGGTTTAAGTAGTTCTAAGTTCTAGGGGACTGATGACCTCGATGTTAAGTCCCATAGTGCTCAGAGCCATTTGAACCAACGAAACATCAAGGATGATCACTCTTGAGTACACACACACACACACACACACACACACACACACACACACACACACGTTCTGTTCGGTTAGAATTAAACCACATCATCGGAATTTTCGGAAGAACGGTAAATAAGATATACAAGCACCTTATTACAATGACGAATGTATTTCTCGAGGTGCGATGCACATCAGTCCATTGCAACAACTGTATTTTCGTGTTGATATTCCTTGGCTTCACCAACTTACAAGCAAGTTTTCACATTATAAACTAACCTAGGCCTCAGGGTAATAAGCTACAGGTCAGTCTGTCAGGCATATCTTTTTTTTTCTTCTCCACTCACCGACGAAATGCAAAATTTTGTAACAGAAACTAACATAATAACCAGATTGGTAAAAGTAATTCTGGCTCTCTTCACATCGAAAATGAATAGATTCAGCTATTCTCATTGGCTCTCGTATACTATCAGCCGACTGACTACAACCATCGTCAACAAATTGTCAACATCAGCAAGCAGAGCAAGAGCCGCCGACACCGCAAGTGTACTCTAGCCATCGTCACTGTGGCTACCATGAAACTTTCAGAAATATTAGGGTAGAAGAGGAAGTGAGACGTCATCTAAATCTGTACACTGCAAAGCACTGGGAAGTGCATGTTGGAATGTTCTTAGCTAAACTGCACAAAAAGCTCTGGAAATGAAGTATTTATCCCCGGCTGTTCCTATCATCTGGCCGAGGCCCTTTAGTTTCCGGAGCGACATTCTGTCTGTATGTGAGTGGGTGGTTGTTGCTACTTTACTGTATTAACGCTATTGTTACGCACATATGTGTAGCATAAATAATTAGTAGCACCAGCAACAACACTAGTACTTACGAATGAGAGGTGAACTGCTGGTGTGCCGGTAAGCCAAGAGCAGAAGGCCCAGCCGCGTAGCACTGTTGCGAGACTGTTGTGCGCCTCTATCACGCCAGAGCGCTGCTGCTTCTGAACAGCGCGACACGGCTGCACTAAGCGGCCGGCGAGTATAATGCGCCGCGTTTAACAGCCACGCAATAACCGCAAGGCACCGACCTTACGTGTAGCAGACTCTTCCTCACTGCGAGAACGCACCACCTACTCGTGATCAACGTGAAGCTTCGTCCAGGGCTATATATTATTAGGGGTGGTGGTAAAAAAAAAAGTGAGAGAGAAAGACAAGCAGCAGATACCGCAAGTGGGGAAAAATTAACTAAACATAAGCACCAAGTCTACACAGCAGAGCGTGATGTTCCGTGTTTCGTTATGTGCAGCGCGAAGCTATCCCTATACTGAACAGACCTCACACTCTTTTAAGGCGTAGGTGATCATGGATGACAACGGTGAGAGCGAGTGCGATTTTATTTCAGACTGATTCTTATATCTTTTCTCAGATTTTCTCCGTTTTAACCACATTCGTTTCTACTAGTTTCGTAAGGGCGCTGATAACATCATCGTTGAGCACCCCTAGCGCTCATTGATTAAGGGTAAGTCTACAAATAAGTTCAAGATCACTCCCCTCTTTGTCCCAGCGTATTTTTCAACATATAGAAACGATCAGCAGTCACTCCCCTCTTCGTACTTGCCGGCCGGTGTGGCCGAGCGGTTCTAGGCGCTTCAGTCTGGAACCGCACTGCTGCTACGGCCACAGGATCGAATCCTGCCTCGGGCATGGATGTGTGTGATGTTCTTAGGTTAGTTAGGTTTACGTAGTTCTATGCTCTAGGGGACTGATGACCGCAAATGTTAAGTCCCATAGTGCTCAGAGCCATTTGAACCATTTTTCTTCTTACTTAAAATGTATATCTATAAAAATAGAGGTTCAGATTTCATACCTATTTGTCCCAGAATATTTGTTCCCAAATGCAGTGGCTTACTCCCACCAGGGCTAAGATGTTTGTATGCAAACGCAGAAATTCAGAACTCAACACCAACCTCCCGTCATCATCTACATCTGCACCTAAATCTATACTGCGCAAGCCACATTTCGGTGTGTGGCATAGGGTAGTTTGTATACCACGGTCAATTGACCCTTTTCCTGTTCCAGTCGCGTATATGGCTCGCGGGAGAACGGCTGCTGGTAAGCGAGGCCTCCGTGTGACCTCGAAGTTCTCTAATTTTATCTTCGTGGGGCTTTTCGCGAGATTTGCGTGGGAGGAAGCAATACGTTGGTTGACTCTTCTAGGAACGCACGCTCTCGGAACAGTGGACTGTATCCTGATGCAGAACGTCCCTCTTGCAGCGTCTGCCGCTGGAGCTGACTGAGGATCTCCGTGGTGCTTTTGCGTCTTCTGACTGAATCTCTAACGAAATACACTGCTCTTCTTTTGATCTTCTCTTCTGCCTCTATTAATCCTGTCTTGTGTCGACTTCAGAGTGACGAGGGATATTCAAACATTGGTCGAAGCAGTATTTTGTGAGCTACCTCTTTTGTTGATGGACTGCATTTCGTGAAGATTCTTCCAATGAATCTCAAACTGCCATCTGCCTTAGCCGCGATTAATAGTGCCTTTCACTTCAAACTGCTCCGGACACACACTCGTAGATATTTCATGGAAGTAACTGCTTCCAGTGACTGTTCTGCAATCGTATGATCACACAATAAAAAAGGACCTTTCTATGTACGTACTCGCTATACCATCCGTTTTATGGTGAGGGTCAATTGCTACTCCCTGCACCAAGGTCGATCATCTGCAGGTCTTGCTGCATTTCGGTACAATTTTCTAGCGTTGCGCCGTTTCTGTGTACAACATCACCATCCCCGAAAAACCTGATGGAACTTTCGATGTTACCTACTAGGCCATTCACAAATATTATGAACAGTAATGATGTTATAACACTTCCTAGGGGCACGCCCGAAATTACTTTTACGTCTGAAGACTACTCTCATTTCAGAATGACATCATGTGTTCTGTTTGCTAGAAATTCCTCAATCCGATCACACAGCTGGTTTGATATTCCGTTCGCTCGTATTTTGTTGTTTGGGCAGCAGTGCGAAACTGTATCGAAAGCCTTCTGGACAATAACATTCTACAAATAGAATGGTTCAAGGAGCACTCTCCTCTTCGTCCTTGGTTGCTTGTCTACAAATACTGAAGTTCAAGGTACACTCCCCTCTTCGTTCTGTGATGGTTGTGTAGTAACGCTGATGTTCAGGGTTCACTCCTCTCTTCGTCCCGCGAATGTTGTCTACAGATAGAGACATTTAGGACGACACCCCTCTTCGTCCTACAGTGTTTGTCTACACACAAACAGGTTCAGGGTTCACTTCTCTCTTCGACCTACAACGTTTGTCTGTAAATAGAGAGGTTCAGGGTTTACTTCCTTCTTCGTACTAGATATTAGGAAGGTCCGTCATACAGTCCACCCTTCGCCCTAACAGGTTTACACTATTTTAATGTCTATGTAATGTTCTTGACAAACCGATGGACGGAAAAAAAGATCGATACGCCTCTGTGTAACTCCTAGTTTCACTACGTTTACAATTATGGTTTGTGCATTACGCATATATGGAATGAACTAACAAGGAAAACTCCCCATTGTGCTCCCCTCAGATTTAGTAGTAAAATGGCCCAGTTCAAAACTGAACATAGATCAAATATGAAAACAGGAAGAAAGTTTACTGAACTGTGGAGAAAGTTGCAAAATAGAAACAATGAACGATCTAAAGTGAAAATGTGGAACATCGAGCGAAATGCAAGAACGACGGCGTCGTGGTTCTGTGGATACGGCGTTGGAATACGAAGTGGGAGATCCGTGTTCACATCTCTCACGTGTCCCCAGCTTATTATTTTGTTTAATAAAATAATGAACTTTCCGTCCGGTCATTGACGTGTCTGTTCTCCTTCTGTAGTCTTGGTAACTATCGTAGAATATGAGTCACGTGGAAAGAATATATTACCGTCCCAAGTAAATGCGATGAATAGTGAGAGCAGGTGAGATACCGCGTAGACCTCTCACGGAAATGAGAACAACAAATAAATGGGTGTGAATTGTGTTACAACAAAGAAATTCAAGAGTCAAAACTTCCAAAACAGAACGTAATAGTCATAACATGTGGTACTTGAGTAGGACAGATACGACGTAAGTGCTTCTCAGGTCCCTTTCTTACACCTCGCTGTTAAAACGGACGTTACAGCATGTCACAGACACAAATTTTAGTACAGCGAACAGATACAATTACTCTGTGAAAAGAATTGGAACACGACGGAGATTCAAACACAGACCTCCCCTATCGCAGTTTTTGTTTTCTTTTTTAAATATTCATTTATTTATTGACAAAAAAGTTTGCCTTTTCCATGAATTCTCTCTGAAGAAAAGAAAATGGACACATAGTCACACTTCTGCAACAAGAAGGGGTCACTGTACTTAAGGTTCTTCACAATTGAAGGGGGGTCGACAGCCCCCGGTGTTCCCAGCCTTAAGTCCAACACCGAGACCACAGAACCACAACGCCGTGGCTACTCAAATTCGCTCGATGTAGAACATATTTTGCTCGGACCGTTTACTGTTTCCATTTTACTTCTGTTTTCACAGTTCAGTACACCTTCTTCCTGTTTTCATGATTGATCTGAGGTTCAGTTTCTGAGCGGCTCTCCGCTGGGCCAACTTAGCAGTATATCTGGGGGGAGAGGGGGGGGGGCCATGGGGAGTTTCCCTTGTACAATTCTTCTTTACTCGTTCTGGGATGACTGATATCGAAATTTGATGCCAATCTCAATTCTTTTCATCAAATAAGTTACTGTTCAGTTTATCATCTACCTCTGCAGGACTAAACGTTATTTACATATATCATATTTTCAGCATAACGCATCTTTATGTATGCGTGTAACTCTTGGTGTTAACATAAATTTGTGCTGCATAATGGTCTCTGGCTGAAACGGATCGTACAATAAAGAATAGATGGAGGAACAATGTAAGGTGTTACATGATGTCATTTCTACAATTTATAAAAGCTAGGAACACAGACGGTAAATAACGTATTTGCAAGTTTTTTCCATCATCTTTATGTGCCATTTCTTTTTCACCACTACTCTCGTTTACATGAGTGAAATGTCAGTGAGGCTATCACCAGACATCCTAGCGACACTGCTATTAGCTGCAAATGTCAATCGTCTCCGACTCTGTCTACACCTTTTCCCCAGTCAAAGCAGTGCTAGTTTGTTTTACCCGTAGGATTTTTTCCTAGATCATACGTCGCATGCGTGCTAAACTTGGTTGGGATTTCTACGTGCGTTCCAAGCTAAGGGTGCATGTAACCTTCTTCTGTCCCTTGAAACTCCGTCTGCCTCCCTTAGAAGAGCCGGAGATGATCTTTCCCTACAAAAAAAAAAAAAAAAAAAAAAAAAAAAAAAAAAAAAAAAAAAAAAAGAATATATAGATAATGAGTTATGAGTACAATATTGGGTTTATGTTACCCAAAACTTACGAGAATGATATCTTACACCGTCCGCATTCCAAGGCGTTAAATCCCAAGAGAACAGTCACCAACCAACCTAGCAGCCCGAAAACTATGAATTCGACTCTAATTTAATTTGTCTTTGATTATTTTTACATGTTACAACCTTCAAACTCAGGCCCCTTAATAATGCCAAGAACGTCTTATACAATAGTAAATTTTCCAGATAGTAGTTATGTCGCACCCGGACAGAAAAAAGAGGCGCAAGTCAAAAAACAGCTATTTTTAGTTTTTGTTGCGGAAAAATACGTGTGATGTGCCCCAACGTACACGAAAAACGCCACATCTCTGTCTCGCAATTTGTCCACTTGTGGGCAGATGTGTAACCTCTGTTGTCGATCCTTCATGGTGCACCACAATGTCACTTCAGCGTTGCTGCGGGCAAGTGAGCAGCAGTCATGCACGATGAGCGGCACATTCTGACTTGTGACACTTTTCACGTGTCAGGTAAGTTGAATGTAATTGTTAATATCATTGGTTATTGCCGTGTTAGTGTTTATACAATGTCTGTATCTTACATTACAATGTCCTTCGCACATGCATGTATGTCTGAAGGAAAGACACTGTTTTGATGATTGCAGCTGTTGTTAAGTATTACGAAATTTCGTGTTTTGCACAGTACAAGAAAAAATGGACATTTGTGCTATAAAGTAAGTTCGTATTAAATGTTTTTTCTCGGCGAAAAGTATTCCTACATTATGCAAGTACATTTATGATTCTGTGTTTTCGTAAATTGTGCTAAAGTGTACCTAATTGATGTTCCTTACAACGTTGTATTAACTTTGATAAATTATAATTTTGCATTCTGTATTCTTCTAAATCAATAATTTCAACTTGTTTTTAATTTTTTATTTTACCTTAAGTACTAATTTTTCGTGATGGAGGTTCGAATTTCGTAATGTATAACATTAAGTAAAAAAAAGAGTATATTGTTTGGGATGGAAAAGTGGCAAAAACGTTAAATGAGAGGACATAATCGAAAACAAAAAAAATTAGAAAAGCAAGAAAAGTGAGACAACTCAAAGAATTAATTAATAATTAGCTGATAACGACAACAGAACTGCATGTCCATATTATTGTCGTATAGACTAGATGGTGATTGTTTCCACCGTGTACAAACTGTAAGGACTAATCTATAAGAGGATATGGAACGAAAAAAGTCTAATGAAGTTATGTCCGGAAATGTATGGTTTCCATGGTAGAGATCATTTATTCTATCAAATTTTGTTACAGAGCCGGCTGCGGTGTCCGAGCGGTTCTAGGCGCTTCAGTCTGGAACCGCGGGACTGCTACGGTCGCAGGTTCGAATCCTGCCTCGGGCATGGATGTGTGTGATGTCCTTAGGTTAGTTAGGTTTAAGTAGTTCTAAGTTCTAGGGGACTGATGACCTCAGATGTTAAGTCCCATAGTGCTCAGAGCCAGCCATTTGTTACAGAGACTGCAGTCTAATACGTGCTGTATCATGTAGCCACGGATACAGCTGCTAGAGGTTGTTGTGTTAGATTCACTTCTCTTGCTGACTCACCTTGTAGTGTATGCGATACAGCGTTGTATACTTGGTTTCTTATTCGATTCGAGAGCTTGGCTACATGATGTTTACTCACGGACAGGCAAATGGCAACGGCTGTCTCAGGAGAACAATCGCCGCCGACAACAACCACAGCATTAAATGTTTGCAACAGTGTCTCGCAGTTTGTCTGAGACAGGGTCATTTCTGGAAGCAGGAAAGCATGAAGGACTTAGCCGAAATGTTCAGACACGAGACTTGGAGGAAAATGTGACTAACACTGTGGAAGGCGACCGCCGTGTCAGTACCAGGCAGTTGGCACGCCTTTACAGGGTAACACAGACGAAGGTGCGGAACATTCTCCTGACAATTGTTACTACCCTTACCACTTACAGCGTGTGCAGGGCTTAATAGCGACAGACTCTCCACATCGGGAGCAGTTTTCTCATCGGGTTCTTCACCAGGCAACCACGATTCCCGGATTTGTGTCATCCATCCTACTCACAGATGAGGCCACTTTTATACAGAGTACTATCTTCAACTTTCGTAACAGTCAACTGTGGGATAGTTTACAGAACCCCCATGGTATGGTGACAGCGAATCATCAGCATCGGTGCAGCCGGAATGTGTGGCCCCGGATAATCGGCGTCCGCATTTTGGCATCAGTCTTCCTTCCACGTCTCCTAACAGGCCGTAACTATCGGCGTTTCTTGCTGGAGATTTTGCCTTCCCTGCTGGAAGAAGTGCCATTGATGACTCGAAGGATTATGTTGCTGCTACATGACGGTTAACGTCCGGACGCATCTCAGTCCTGTCTTTCCTGGTCCAACGCGGTTGTCCAATTGCACGGCCTGCTCGTTCACCGGATCTCAACCCATACTACACTCCTGGAAATGGAAAAAAGAACACATTGACACCGGTGTGTCAGACCCACCATACTTGCTCCGGGCACTGCGAGAGGGCTATACAAGCAATGATCACACGCACGGCACAGCGGACACACCAGGAACCGCGGTGTTGGCCGTCGAATGGCGCTAGCTGCGCACCATTTGTGCACCGCCGCCGTCAGTGTCAGCCAGTTTGCCGTGGCATACGGAGCTCCATCGCAGTCTTTAACACTGGTAGCATGCCGCGACAGCGTGAACGTGAACCGTATGTGCAGTTGACGGACTTTGAGCGAGGGCGTATAGTGGGCATGCGGGAGGCCGGGTGGACGTACCGCCGAATTGCTCAACACGTGGGGCGTGAGGTCTCCACAGTACATCGTTGTTGTCGCCAGTGGTCGGCGGAAGGTGCACGTGCCCGTCGACCTGGGACCGGACCGCAGCGACGCACGGATGCACGCCAAGACCGTAGGATCCTACGCAGTGCCGTAGGGGACCGCACCGCCACTTCCCAGCAAATTAGGGACACGGTTGCTCCTGGGGTATCGGCGAGGACCATTCGCAACCGTCTCCATGAAGCTGGGCTACGGTCCCGCACACTGTTAGGCCGTCTTCCACTCACGCCCCAACATCGTGCAGCCCGCCTCCAGTGGTGTCGCGACAGGTGTGAATGGAGGGACGAATGGAAACGTGTCGTCTTCAGCGATGAGAGTCGCTTCTGCCTTGGTGCCAATGATGGTCGTATGCGTGTTTGGCGCCGTGCAGGTGAGCGCCACAATCAGGACTGCATACGACCGAGGCACACAGGGCCAACACCCGGCATCATGGTGTGGGGAGCGATCTCCTACACTGGCCGTACACCTCTGGTGATCGTCGAGGGGACACTGAATAGTGCACGGTACATCCAAACCGTCATCGAACCCATCGTTCTACCATTCCTAGACCGGCAAGGGAACTTGCTGTTCCAACAGGACAATGCACTTCCGCATGTATCCCGTGCCACCCAACGTGCTCTAGAAGGTGTAAGTCAACTACCCTGGCCAGCAAGATCTCCGGATCTGTCCCCCATTGAGCATGTTTGGGACTGGATGAAGCGTCGTCTCACGCGGTCTGCACGTCCAGTACGAACGCTGGTCCAACTGAGGCGCCAGGTGGAAATGGCATGGCAAGCCGTTCCACAGGACTACATCCAGCATCTGTACGATCGTTTCCATCGGAGAATAGCAGCCTGCATTGCTGCGAAAGGTGGATATACACTGTACTAGTGCCGACATTGTGCATGCTCTGTTGCCTGTGTCTATGTGCCTGTGGTTCTGTCAGTGTGATCATGTGATGTATCTGACCCCAGGAATGTGTCAATAAAGTTTCCCCTTCCTGGGACAATGAATTCACGGTGTTCTTATTTCAATTTCCAGGAGTGTATTTCTGGTTATTGGACCACCACAAAAGTATCGTGTATGCAGAGCCCACTCCAGATGTGGAGACACTGGAGCACCGTATCCATGTTGCCTTTGACACTGTTCGGGTGCAGCCTGGCCGATGTGAATAGGTGAGACAGAACATGCTGCGACGCCTGCACCCGTGCGTTGAGGCTCATGGAAAACATTTTCGACACATACTGTAATCGTGGCTGCATGGTACGGCGCGTTTTAGACCGCAGACTCTGTGACTATGTATTACTGAATAAATGGTCTCTAGCATGGGACCATGCATTTCCTGACATAAGTTCATTAGATCTTTATTGTTTCATATCCTCTCATCGATCAATCCCTGGAGTTCATACACGGTGGAAAAAATCACCGTGTTTAATGGAATTACTACCAAAATTACTTACTTGAAACTTAAAGGGCGCTTATATTATTTCAATATAAGTTTCAAAGATCTCTTTAAATCTAATTTTCTCTCGTATTGTAATTTTTAGTTGTGTCTGTTCTTGCGATCGTATGATATGTGTACCAAATTTCGTTGAAATTGCTCCAAGTGTTTCAGAATTATGCTAAACATACACACATATCCACTTTTATACATATAGACTGCATTTCGTCACGAAGAGAGTCACCTGCCGTGTAGGAGGTGATCACTAGCAGAATTGACGTGTCATTCATTGAATGTTTAAACGGTATCCTTGACCGGCGAGATGCGCGGGGCTCGTCCAGATGACAGTAGAGCTTGACTTTACGATGGGACAAAAGCTACGCAGTTGTCAGTCTGCAGAGAGACTGCCATAGACCTCATGCAGTTACCCAGCCAGTAAGTACACTCATGCTCATAAATTAAGGGTAAATCACCTCGGCGAATGACCATGCGGTGGAGCTGGCTGCAGTCCACATACGCAGAGGTGTGTTGGTGCATGTCAGAGTACGGTGCAGCGAGTAAATGTCAAGACGTTTTCAGACGTGCTAATGGTGACTGTGTGTTGAAAATGGCTCAGAGAACACATATTGATGACGTTATGAAGGGTACAATACTAGAGCGACCAGAGGCTGGTCAAACACAGCAGGTCGTAGCATCGGCCCTCCGTGTGCCACAAAGTGTGATCTCAAGATTATGGTAACGATTCCAGAAGACAGCAAACGTGTCCAGGCGCTACGGTACGGGACGTCCACAGTGTACAACACGACAAGAAGACCGATATCTCACCGTCAGTGCCCGCAAACGGCCACGGTGTACTGCGGGTAGCCTTGCTCGTGACCTTACCGCAGCCACTGGAACAGTTGTCTCCAGACACACAGTCTACAGACGACTGAACAGACATGGTTTACTCGCTTATTCGCCCGGAGACCTGCAAGGTGCAGTCTACTGACCCTGGTCACAGGAGAGCCCGTAAAGCCTGGTGTCAAGAACACAGTACATGGTCATTGGAACAGTGGTCCCAGGTTACGTTCACGGACGAGTCCAGGTATACTCTGAACAGTGATTCTCGTCGGGTTTTCATCTGGCGTGATCCAGGAACCAGATACCAGCCACTTATTGTCCTTGAAAGGGACCTGTATGGAGGTCGTGGTTTAATGGTGTGGGGTGGAATTATGATTGGTGCACGTACACCGCTGCATGTCTTTGACAGAGAAACTGTAACAGGTCAGGTGTATCGGGACGTCATTTTTCACAAGTATGTCCGCCGTTTCAGGGGTGCAGTGGGTCCCTGCTTCCTCTTGATGGATGATAACACACAGCCCCACCGAGCTGCCGTCGTGGAGGAGTATCCTGAAACAGAAGATATCAGGCGAATGGAGTGACCTGCCTGTTCTCCAGACCTAAACCCCGTCGAACACGCCTTGGATGCTCTCGGTCGACGTATCGCTGCACATCTTCTAACCCCAACAACACTTCAGGAGCTCCGACAGGCACTGGTACAAGAATGGGAGGCTGTAGCCCGGAGTATACCAATCCGTTGCACAGCCTGCGTACATGTGCATGGTGATCATATCCCAAATTTGATGTCGGGGTACATGCGCAGGAAACAGTGGCGTTTTGTAGCACATGTGTTTCGGGGTGGTTTTTTCAGCGTATCACCAATACCGTGGACTTACAGATCAGTGTCGTGTGTGTTCCCTATGTGCCTATGCTATTAGCGCCAGTTTTGTGTAGTGCCACGTTGTGTGGCACCACATTCTGCAATTATCCTTAATTTATGAGCGTGAGTGTAGTATTTGCATACATCATCGAACAGTTTGGACTTGCTTTCAATCTAGGTAAATCTGGCAGCGGCACTTAATATGTTGTTCTCTTAAAAAAGCTGTTACGGAGCAGAAATAAGTCAAGCGTGAGCTTCTCACGCCGTTGTTCCTTCATGTGCGTGATCCGAGGCTTGTGCGTGTATTGCGGCGTTAAAAGGCCACCTCTGACGTCAGCATGGCGTGTCCCTCTTTATGGATCGCCGACCACAAGGTTCGCAGAACACTTGCGATGTTCACACATCTTCCAAACTTCTAGTCATCTTTTCATAGCAGTCGTGATATCGTTCATCCATCGGATCGCCACCTTGATACTACACCGAATGTTGTCTGTGAGGCACAATGCCGATATATGTTGGCAAATCAAACAGTTTGCAAGTTATAGAAAAAGGAGGAATGGTTAATATTGAGTGATATGACAGAAACTATCATTTAAAGCGAAAACGTCTAGTAACGATGAGCTCTAAAATGCATATCTTAGGAGCTATGAGCACTTGTTCAATATGAGAGATCTGTTTCACAGTAGGGAAGATGAACAAGTGCACACAAGTGCACGTAGCCATTCGGATGCTGCATAAGAGCACGTGAGCACCATAACTTTCGACACCGTGCCAATTTCTTGTTTTTTTTATGTTGTTAAATGTAACATAGATGCTGCAATGTGAAAGATCTACTGCTCTTCTACTCCTCTAGACTTAGAGTACTTGGCATCTGTCTTCGGTTGTACATGATTAAGGAGCTTTTGCGCATGCACAACTGGGGTGACGTAGTTGCCTCACGGGCCAAGTACAAACGGATTTGTTTGTCAACGTGCACGATTCACTTTGTGCACAGCTAGCCGTCACCACTCAACAGCAAGTTCACGTCAATAGCACCAGGTGGTACCACACTGAGGCACGATAACTCTTATCCCCATTCACTCGGCATTAATCCCACTAGATGATAGCACATTCTTCAGATATGCCAATTCACTCACTTTACAGTAAAATTAGATCGGACGTGAGTATATGTTGTACTTATTCTAACAGGAAAACCTGTTTTGTGGGTTTCTGAATCAGTTGTAGAATATTAAGTCCTGAATTTCGTCCTACAGTAATCGATTTGAGACACTGGGAATCAGAAGTGTCTACGGCACATCATCGTCGGTTGTGAGATTATAGCATTCATTCATGATTCTGAAATACGTTGATCGTATGTTGAGTCAGGTTTATCCGTGCTGTAGGTGTACACTGCATGTATGAAAATTCACGAAAATCTGTATGACTGGTTTCTCTGATATTCACTTAAATATGGGGTCGACGACGGTGCTGTTATGCCTTAGGCCTACGGCCTTATGGATCTCAGCGCTTCATTTGTATTCTACTCAAGTGACCACGATACTAGACGTTACTGCCTCATTTTAATCATTTCCATAAACGGCAGTTTGTGTTTGGAGTTGGTGATTTACTGCGCGGGGATCGGCTTTCGAATGCAACGTAAACGTGAACTATGTTGAAACTTTCCTGGCAGATTAAAACTGTGCGCCCGACCGAGACTCGAACTCGGGACCTTTGCCTTTCGCGGGCAAGTACTCTACCAAGCACTGGCAGAAGTAAAGCTGTGAGTACCGGGCGTGAGTCGTGCTTCGGTAGCTCAGTTGGTAGAGCACTTGCCCGCAAAAGGCAAAGGTCCCGAGTTCGAGTCTCGGTCGGGTACACAGTTTTAATCTGCCAGGAAAGTTTCATATCAGCGCACACTCCGCTGCAGAGTGAAAATCTCATTCTATGAACTATGTTGAATCTGTTTTAAATGCTAAAACAAAGCGTGTTGGGTCAGAAGGTTAGCGGTCTTCTGTAACAAACAAACTCAGTGAATGGGTGAACAATGCACTTCAACGGGTGTCACTTGACGTCCGCCCCGAACAGATGCAACGAACAAAATGACGTGAAGAAGTCGGTAGAGCACATGCCCGCGAAAGGCAAAGGTCCTGAGTTTGTGTCTAGGCCTGGCTCACAGTTTTAATCTGCCAAGAAGTTTCGTATCAACGCACACTCCGCTGCACAGTGAAAATCTTATTGTGGGAACAGAAAAATAAATTACCAGGAGAAGTTTGCAGCAAACGAACTATGGCCTCCGATACCAGATCCTTTGGTTAAGAGAGTGACGAAATCAAATAGCGTGACTACAAGTGAACATATAACAAGGAGGTGTACAATCAGCATAAGTTATTGTGTGGGTGCAACGTAAGAATATCTTTCAACCAGGAAATAAATTCCTGGACTAAAGCATCTCTTATGGATCTTGTACATTTGTCCGAAAAAATGGAAAAGCACGAAAACTCCAACTTACACAAATGTGAAACGGAGAGTTGCGAAAGCTTACACACTATTTCGATGTTGCTCCAAACCGTACTTAATTATGTACACAATTTCACAAAAATTCTTTCTTTTCTCAGCTAATTTATACATATTATTATTATTACTGGCAGTGGCTGTAGTTGTATAAACCTATCGATGAGCATGAGTGTTATGCAGCAGATGCTGTTAATTTCACACTCTCAAATTTATCTGAAACTGGATTTTTTTTCTTCTTTTGGTCCATACTACCACCTCTAAAAATATAAAAAGCAAAGAGCTTGCAGCAGAAGAAATTTGTTTCAAAATATCGAAGATGAGGAAGTGTTGAGAGAGTTTAAGATACGCATGTTAGAGCCTATGTTTAGTTGACTTTTTTGCTTCGATTGGTTGTTCATGTAATATCCTTGAATGCTGACCATTCCTCTTGGGACGCCTTCTATCCTGTCATCGGAGAAGACAATGACTGCCGTAATGTTTTAGAAACATTCACTGTCATACCCTCGCTTTCGAGAGTTTCCAGCTCGCTAGTTTCGACCAGAATCGGTAATCTACAGATTTAGTGGATAAAAATAAAAACTACAGTAATATCTTACATAAGTACTTTAAACCAAGTATACTGTAACATAAGGCCACCACTGAACAATAAGCAATGTATGCATTGGCACCTTAACGTAAACAGAAGTCAAACGTTGCGATAATGCAAGGAACTTGATGGGTCGTGTTCTTATTCCATACATATAATGGAGTCCAGTATCTAGCTATCTGCAGTTTCCTGAGTTGTTTATTTCTGCACATGTTACACTGTGCGAAAATACCATATATAGTTTTGTCAGAACATGTTCCCCGCATTCTGTTTGTAAATGCGAGGCTGAAGGCCGCTTGTTAACACTATATTTAGTATTATTCGGTTGGATAAAATTATTTCTCTTCATTATTGATTTCATTGGTTGAAACCCGTCAGGTGTGAAAACATAAAGGTAATTCCGCCGAGTAATAAAATTGTTAAAACAAGTGGACTGTATGAACTGTATGAACAAGTGGATTTGTTTTCAGAACATAGTACGTCGTTACTGTTTACCTACTATAGTTAAAAATTTCGTCGCGGTCCTGGTGTGAGGCTTAGAAACGTAATAGTGGACACACCAACCAAAAAGGGTAACCAATCGAATTGTTTTGTTGGATTTTTTTCCTCTTTAACTCATATTGTAGGGCGTTTACTTAAGTGCACTACCCTAAAGAGGTAGAGTATGTGTAGCACTAAAGTCCAGTGATAGCTGTTGCGTATCAAGTGAGCGGTAAATTTTCTGGATTTATAAAAACCTGTCAACACATATGGTGTGTAACTTATATGTCAATGTATATGAGGAGGCGAAACGTGAGCGACAAACAGTTCAGACAAGAGGAGAATAGAAGCTTTCAAAATGTGGTGTCTTGAAGAATGCTGAAGATTAGATGGGCGGATCAAAAAAATAATGAAGAATACTGAAACGAATTGGAGAGAAAAGAGTTCTTTGTAACAACTTGATCAAAACAAGGGGTAAATTGATGGCACACGTTTTCAGACGTAAAGGAATAGCTAATGGAGGGAATTATGTTGTGGGGCGTGGGGGTGGCCGGAGGGGAGGTGAAAATTGCAAAGGGACACCAAGGCTTGACTACACCAAGGAAATTCTAGTTGACATACAACGCAGTAGTTTATGCAAAGATTAAGATACTTGCACAGAACGAACTCGCATGGAAAGCTGCACCAAACCAGTCTTCAGACTGCAGTCCACAACAAGGAGAAGAACGTCTAAAAGGAAATGCACCGTACTTTACGTACAATGAAAGAACATTTTATTGCTAATTTAGATACATAGCCGTTAATATGGATTGAACTGGTAAAATCCCAGACGTATACCAACGCCGATTTATCATTCGTTATTGTTTTACCAGCAGGAGTGTTATGGTTACCATTTATGTGTATCCTGTGTTACATTTTCGTTTTGCTTACTCGTTTAAGTATACTGTGAATGTAAAATCTGTTTTATGTCGGAACCTGTCCCTTAAGCCTATGTAACTTCGTACCAGAGTACGACTTAAACTAATATATGCTGTGGATTCTCAAAACAAACTATAGCACAACATTTCCAGTGTTGAGATGGCTCTATGGGCACTTTTCAAAAGCCATTAAATTAACAAAACAAAAAAATCTCAACACCTTTGATAATTTTACTTTCTACTAGTCAACAACTTTGTTTTGTAGCGTACAACACTGTCATTTAATCAAATACTACTTAACATTCTGGCAATGTTAGCATTCGTAAGAAATCTACAGTAAGATTAAAAAAAGTTAAAACCGTCATCAGGAAGGTTGATAATAATGCTATAGAGCCTCACTAGACGTTGGACTACACTAAACTGCCGGCCGGAGTGGTCGTGCGGTTCTAGGCGCTTCAGTCTGGAACCGAGCGACTGCTATGGTCGCAGGTTCGAATCCTGCCTCGGGCATGGATGTGTGTGATGTCCTTCTTAGCTTGCTAGGTTTAATTAGTTATAATTTCTAGGCGACTGATGACCTCAGAAGTTGAGTCTCATAGTGCTCAGAGCCATTTGAACCATTTTACACTAAACTATTGGAGGTGGACTTCCAATGCTGTACTCGGAGGTTTGAAGCGAGAGAAACCCAACCAGTTACGGGGCAGGGGGACCACCTATAGTTAACGTGGGCTGCCAACCAGGGTGCAGGTTGACATTTTTCACATTAAGAAATATTTCCAGATGGGAAGACGTGATAAGTGACTGATAAGAAGCCTGGGACTGATCGTGAATCGAAACACCGCCTTTTGACACTTAGCCAGTAAAGTTTTCCGACGAATAATGTACCACATTCCCTGATGTTAAATTCGGCCGAAACACTGTGTATCGTGAACTTAACATCAAAAAAGAAATTATCGGAAGTTCTCCACCGATGCTTTGTACTTGGGTCTTTATAAGGACTTTCAGATTAGTGCCTTCAGTTTCAGTAAGTGATGTGTCACTCGACTTATCAAACTGTTTAGAGGAGCGCAAATCAGGATCGAAAAAGAATAAATGGTTCAAATGGTTCTAAGCACTATGGGACTTAACATTTAAGGACATCAGTCCCATAGACTGACAACTACTTAAACCTAACTAACCTAAGAACATCACATACATCAATGCCTGAGGCAGGATACGAACCTGTAACCGTAGCAGCTGCGCGGTTCCGGACTGATGCGCCTAGAACCGCTCGGCCACAGCGGCCGGCTCGAACAAGAATAAGTTCAAAATAAGGCACTGTCCTTTTTAACGGAATATGCGTAGCGTTTGCCTCACCTGACTCAGAGAAAACATGGAGAACCTAAAGCAAGCTAACTGAAGCGGGATTTGAGGTCAAGTATACGAATCCAGTATCTTTCTTGTTAATTACTTCGTAAACTTCACATGGTGATGTCATTAGAGACAACGATTCTGAAAATCAGTCTGAGACTGTTGGAAGACAGTATCATACGCTGCTTACGAATTCGTACATAAATGATTAGTATTTATATTTCACTAGCTTTATCTGAATTCGTATGAGCACGGAGTTTAATGCAAAACGCGTCTTGCAATTGCAAAATGAAATTCACTAGTTGGAGTCACAACTGTAATTTTTTGTACAGCATTAGAAAGGAGCTGCTTAATTTTTAGGAAATCATCAACTGAACACTTACTTTACAGTTTTCTCAAGTGAATATCAGTGACATGTTAAATCAACTTCTGTGGAATAATTCTCATACCTGAAATGCTTCCATGTTATCTCATATCGTACTTTCGCCACAGCTACTAATTTCTTGGAACGGGCACTTACGTTACTTTCTGTTTAGTGAGCTCAGTCCCAGGTAGTAGATAAAGTTAGTAATTTATTTGATGTTTAAGCAGAGAAATTAACTGTTCGTTTACATAAGGCCAGAAAATCCTTTAACACAACAGTCATTCAGTACAGCTTCTTTTTTTTTTCATATTCGTTGATGCGTTTGTGCCTATCTTACTCGTCATCAGATGGAAATCCTTTCTTGGAAGATAAAAATCATATCTCTACCCATTGTGGAATGATACGGGATACGAGGCGTGTTTTTTAAGTAAGTACCGTTTTGAAATTAAAAAAGACGTGCTAAGATATCTCAATAATTTTATCTTTACATGAAAGCCTGTACCTTAATCTACGCACTGACGCCATTACAGTCTGATTCTTCCTTATTTACGTTGTATACTGAGTGCTTAAGATGCCTCCGATAATCTGAGTCCCGCCGACTGTGAAGTACGGGCTGTTATAAGATTTCTTAGTGCTAAAGGCCTAAAAGCGATCGGTATTCATTTTGAGATCTGTGCGGTTTAGGGAGAAAAGATTATGAGTGATGGAATGGTAAGAAAGTGGGTGAGAGCATTTAAAGATGGCCGCACAAATGTGCATGGTGAACAACGGAGTGGGCGTCCTTCGGTCGTTAATGAAAGTTTGGTGCAGGAAGTGGACAATAAGGTGAGAGAAAACAGACACTTTACGATTTACTCCTTGCGGGATGACTTTCCTAATGTTTCTTGTAGTGTTTTGTAAGGCATTGTGACCGAGCACTTGAATTAACGGAAGTTGTGCGCACATTGGGTACCGAAAATGTTGATGGATGTGCACAAAACCAAACGTTTGGACAGTGCATTGACTTTCCTTGAGTGGTACCACAATGACGGTGATGGTTCCATAAGCCAAATTGTTACGGGCGATGTAACATGGGTGGCCTACGTCACACCAGGATCGAAGCAACAGTCCATGGAAGGCATCATTTCGCTGCAAGACAATACTCGTCCGCATGTAGCGAATCAGACCAAAGATCTCATCACATCTTTTCGATGGGAAACTCTCGATCATCCTCCGTACAGCCCCGATCTTGCGCCCAGTGACTACCATCTGTTCTTGCACTTGAAGAAACACCTGGGCGGTCAGCGTCTTCAAGACGATGAAGAAGTCTAAACAGTGGTGATGCAGTGGTTAATAAGTCAGGCGGCAGACTTCTAAGAGGAGGGTATTCAAAAACTGGTACAAAGTTATGACAAGTGCCTCAATATTGACGGAAATTATGTAGAAAATTAGATTAACGTACAGGCTTTCATGTAAAAGTAAAATTATTGAGATATCTTAGTACGTCTTTTTTTAATTTCAAAACGGTACTTACTTTTAAAAAAACACGCCTCGTATCAATGCCAAATAAAGCGTGCTATGCAGCAGAATTTAAGATAATCTTACAAGGAATCATTTACATATGAATATGAGCCAGATCGCCTTGAAAATTATGAGGGTTAAGCTGCCCTCAACGCGAAGTTGGGCTGTTGTCTTTTTATTGTTTTCGTTTGGCCACGCAGTCTAATAACATTATCTGCTTGTTGTATAGAAGCAAGGCACACTTTCAATTTGTCTGAAGTTATAAAATATTATAAGGCATCTACTGTATAAATCGCTTACGGGAAGGCTAGCTGCGTACTTACGGAAAATCTCTGAAGTATCAGTCAGGGAGAGTAGCCAAACAGAAGTACACACGAAGAAAACTAACTGTGGTCGTCGAATGGCGCAGAACCTAGATCGTCTCTCTGCGATAGTGGCTGCTGGTGGTTGGCAATCGCTGTGCGGCGACCTCACGGGAGCTTCGCTTTTGGAGCCTCCGGAGCACTACCAGGTACCGCCCTGGAACCCCAAGCAGAATGCTGTATTGATCAAACAGTGGTTTAGCCGGCCCTTTGCCCCATTCCACAGCTCGCGTACACTCTCTGCCCCGGTGACGCATTTTAGCCACGTAACTCATCCGGAGATGCTGTTAGCAGCCGAGTCCTGTAGCTGAGGTCGACAGCACTCTTGTGCTGCGACAGAGACACATCTCTAAGACATCTGTTTTTCAGGAGTGTTGGTCCTCAAGAGCAACAAAAAAAAAAAAACTGTCGCTCCTCTTATCAGCACGAAACACAAACACCTCATGCTACACACTGAAGGGGAACGCAACATGGCACTTGACTTGGAATAGATGAATGAATTTAATACGTTGCGATTGTGCCCAAAACCAGCCAAAACAGGAAGCTGCGTATTGCACCTCTTAACCAACTGGCAGACACAAAGTGGAATGTTTCATTTTGCAATAAACAAATAAACCTCAGCTGTAATCCAAATTTCACTGACATCACTCTTAACCGTTCCCTGGTGTACAAAAGGCACTTGCCGCCAGTTGGATAAAAAGTAAAGACCAGAAGTAACATAACAAGGTTCAAATGGCTCTGAGCACTATGGGACTCAACTTCTGAGGTCATTAGTCCCCTAGAACTTACAACTACTTAAACCTAACTAACCTAAGGACATCACACACGTCCATGCCCGAGACAGGATTCGAACCTGCGACCGTAGCGGTCGCGCGGTTCCAGACTGAAGCGCCTAGAACCACTCGGCCACGCCGGCCGGCAGTCCCCTATAACTTAGAACTACTTAAACCTAACTAACCTAAGGACATCACACGCATCCATGCCCGAGGCAGGATTCGAACCTGCGACCGCTCAGTTCCAGATTGTAGCTCCTAGAACCACTCGGCCACTCTGGTCGGCGCCACGGTTTGAGAGACTGGAAGTATCTCCATACACACTCCCAAGAGTACTTCCGATCTTGACCATACTGGGTAACACCACACACTCTCGCTCTACTCTTTCCATGCTTGTGTGAGATGATGAGTCCCGTTGCAGCATCAGCCCTTTCTCTTGGAGGAAGGATGGAAAAAGAGGTGGAATTCTAACAATGGTCTCCAGTTATGTAGAACCTACTATACCAGCTCTAGTGTCCCAACTACCCATGTAGATTTGGTGCCGCCCAAACAGGAATCGAAGAGGCCACGCCAGAAGTAACGCGACCCTATACAGATGGGACATTGTCGACAGATCTGAATGCGATTGCGAAGCAGCAGAGCACGCTGTTGATCCCGTCACTCAACAAAGCTTGCAGAGAAGATACTCTGGGAAATTGAGTGCTGTCCGGGAAGCTACATCTGAAGCTGTTAATCAGACATCGAATATCGATATACACAGCCTGAAAAAAAGTGAAGCATCCAGAAGATATGATTGAAAGTTACTGTAACTTCGTAAACGCACACTTCATCGACGGCCATACAAATGATCAGAATTTCATTTCTCTGTGAGGGTAGAACAGTCACCAGAGCGCTTGGTGTCGCTACCAGGCGTGGTATGGTATACAAGGAGTATGAACAGTGTCAGATACTGAGCGATGCTTGTGAAAGACGCGGAGATGTCGCATACTCACGTGAGACTGCGTTGTCAGCATCTGATATAGTTTGAAAGGGGTCTCGTGCTGAGTACCCGTCAGCAGCTTGTGGTCTAGTGGCTAGAGTTGCTGCCTCTGGATCATGGGGTCCCGGGTTCAATTCCCGACCGGGTTGGAAATTTTCTCTGCCCGCGACTGTGTGTTTGTGTTGTCCTCATCACTTCACCATCATTCGTGACAGTGGATAAATTGGACTGTATAAAACACTGGACTATGTAAGAAATTGGAGCTTTGTACGAGCGCTGATGACCACGCAGTTGAGCACCCCACAAATCAAATATCATCATCATCATCATCATCATCATCATCATCATCATCAGTGTGAGTACCCATTTGGCCGGCTGGTCGAATCGTGCAGTATCCAAATTTGTGGGGCATTCGGCCGTGACAGTGGCCCGATTGTGGACTGCATGGAAACGTGAGGGCAGCATATTCGTCTTCAAAATTCTGGTAGGGATGGCGGTTTTTGCTGAAACAATCGGTTTTAGGTTATATCGGATTTTTCAACGTGGGTTTAACCTGACTGTTAAAAGCGCTCAAAATAACTGGTTTCTGGTATAACCGATTTTCGGTTTTTTATCTCCTTTATTTCCTGTAATAAACGTATCGAACAAAGACTTCAAAATGGCTCTGAACACTATGGGACTTAATATCTGAGGTCATCAGTCCCCTAGAACTTAGAACTATTTAAACCAAACTAACCTAAGGACATCACACACAATCATGTCCGAGGCAGGATTCGAACCAGCGACAGTAGCAGCAGCGCGGTTCCAGACTGAAGGGCCTAGAACCGCTCGGCCACAGGGGCCAGCTGCACGTCTCGCAGCATTCTGCGAAGCAAAAGGTGAATATTCAGGCTTTTGCCAGGGGGTCATATTGAGGTGACTGGACAGTATATACGGACGAATCTAATTAGCTGACTCATTTGGTCAGTTCTGCTTTCAACGGCAGTGCTGACAAAATTATTCCACAGTATTTAGCCTTTTTAATACTTGGAAACATTCTTCCTTAATTGTTTCACTCAAAATAAAAAAAAAAATCGTGTTGTGTTCCTTTTGACAAATAACAAGGTACTCTCTTCGACCCACCAACGAACTCTTCAAGTTTCAAACAATGCTCTTTCAGTACCGGATAATCTTTCACCATCTACTGCACAATTTCTAAGAAATTTCTTGTTTTCCGCTGACTGCGAAAAGCATGGTTTTACTGGGCTCAAAATATTGTAATATCTAGAAGTCGATGTAAAACGTATCTCCATTTCTTGGCTTCATTATTAACTTCTGCACATAGTTTTAAACTATACTTAAAGTACACGTGTAGATGCCACATGTATCAAAAAACGTTTCAAATAGAATAATTGCATCTTGACGAATACTGCTGATCTTTGTACAGTTTTTAAGTTCCGTGCAACGTTTTACAAAAAATGTCAAGTATTCTGAACACACCCAAAAATAATTTCCGTGACATGATAAATTTGTAAGAAGCTGCACAATAAATAAAATAGTGAAGCACCCTGAAGTAATTATGAAAATGGGACGGAAAGCAATAGAAGTGACGTAGATGGACAAAGAAACAAATGATTCCAATTTCGGAAAAACTGAATGATTTATTCAAGAGAAAGAGCTTCATAAATTGAGCACTGGTTGGAGGGTCCTGCCCATTATACTCCAAATGTCCTCAATTTGGGGAGAGATCCGGCGATCTTTCTGGTCAAGGTGGGGTTTGGCAAGCACGTAGTAGAAACTCTTTCCGTGTGCGGGCGGGCATTATCTTGCTGAAATATCAGTCCAGGATGCTTGTCATGAAGGGCAACAAAACGGGGCGAAGAATATCGTCGGCGTACGGCTGTGCTGTAAGGGTGCCACGGATGAGAACCAAAAGCGTCCTGCTATAAATGAAAATGCATCCCAGACCAGCACTCTCAGGTTGTCGCGCCTTATGATGGGTGAAAGTCGGGCTGGCATCCCACTGCTCAGTTTGAAGAGGGACTCACCACAGAAGACAATTCTACTGGAGTCAGTGTGATTCTAGTCCCCGATTTTTGTCTTAGAGTGTATGTCCTCTGACTCCAAACTACCTCAATTTTATGAATGTATATTGGCTTTGTTTGAGATTTGATTAAAATGTTCTGGTCGCGGGTGACTTCCAAGTACCAGGCTCTCGAGATTTGAAGGCCCTCCAGGGCCAGAGGTAGGGGGCGGGCGGACCCCGGCTCCCCTCCCCCCCCCCCCCCTCCCCGCCCCTTGGTCGTCCACTGATCAGTAAAATCAAGTACACGCAGTACAGTTAGAGATCAGCGGTCACTGCAGTTCAGTTGACAGACTTTTGGTACTAGCGATCACTAGGACTAGAAGCATTGCTTGTGATTGTCTATTCTGAAGAAGACTTGTCATTTTGTATGTCGCCCTTTGCTTCCGACACATCAGTGTATTTGCGCTTGTGGATGATCATGTATAAAGGACTACAAGAATTCTCAGATCAAAGTTAAGTACTTGTACTTATCTTCTTGTAATAAAACTCATTAATACGAGTTGTTTGATTGTTTGTCTAGCGAACCGAGTATGCAGGATTCCTAGACACAACATGTCGCCCAATCGAACGGCTTTGAGAGGAATTAGAACGTCGTCTTCGCTCCAGAAGCCAACATCTGGTGTCAGCTCTTTTGGAATTTTGGAAGTATTGAGTGCAATTTCTTCACAGACATTCAGACACCTCAGTGACGTGTTCCCAGCAGAGTACAAGCCGTCATAAAGGCGAAGGGTCGACACACCCCAGATTAATGTCCACTAATATGTGGCCAGACACATTTAATCAGACAAGGTATCTACATATTCAAGGATACTCCGAGAGCAACTTGACATAGCATGGTGGAGGGTACTTTGTACAACTACAAGTCTTTGCCTTGCCCGTTCCACCTCGGAGTGGAGGGGGAGAAAAGCCAATCTCCGAGCCCTAAGCTCTCTTATTTTATCGTTACAGGCCTTACACGAGATGAACGTTGGAAACACCAGAATCGTTGTGTATTCTTACGTAAATACTGACTCTCTAAACTTACTCAACTTTGTTTGGCGAAAATATGCTGTGTTTCTCTCCAAGGAGTACCATCTAAGCTCCCAGAGTACTCTCGTACTAATCGAACCCACCGCAGCACGCTCCTGAATTTGTTCGAAGTCTTATATCAACCCAGCATACTTTAAATTCCACAACATACGAGCGGTACTCAGGAATGTGATCCCCTTTATATGTGCACTACACATTCCGATAAGTCTCCCAAAAAACTGTAGCTGGCCATTCATCTTCTCTACAAGTGATTTCAAGTGCTCCTTTCCTTTCACGTCTTTTAGCAAAATGACACCGAGTTATTTAATGTCACAAAATTACGCCCAGTAGTTTAATCGACGTGACTGCATAATCGAACATTACAGGAAATTCTTTTTCACCAGTCCACATTAACCTACATTTATCCACGTTTACAGCAAGCTACCATCCATTACACCGAACAAAAATTCTAACTCATCCTGAACCTCCCTACATACACTCAGTGACGACAAATTTCCGTTACTTCCACGTCATCAGCAAATAGGCTCAGATTGGGCTCCATCTGCCAGATAGCTTACATACACGGAAAACAAGAGCGGTCTTATCATACTTCCTGGGGCACTCATAAATTTTCCTTTGTCCCTGATGAGAACTCGCGGTTCAGAACAACACAAACTGTTAGTACTAGTTACATATTTAATCACCAAACACTAGAATGCAGCGGACTGCCCAGTTCTCGTGGTATCTTGAAGACTTTATTGTTACCTCGCGACCTGCAGGGGACAAAAGGCAGGAACAGAGTTTAACGTGTTCTTGACGGAGGCTCCACTCCCTCACAGAAGCGCAGCAGGTACTCCGCGTCGAATGGGCCATATAATGCTACAGCGCTTCGCTAATGTCATTCTCACAGAGCTTCGAAGATCAGGACTGGCACTGAAACGCGAGATGGAAAAGGGTAGGTTAAAGTTATGTGTAAGGCCGGAAGGAAGGGAGGAAGGACGGACGATTGTGGTGTAACGTTGCGTCGACGGCGAGGTCGGTATAGACGGAACTCTAGTTCAAATGAAGGTGGAGGGATGGAGGAAGAATCAGCTGTGTCCTTCAACAAGTAAGTAACCGGCGTGGCAGCAATGGTGCAGCGGAAACCAATTGCTGGAGTTCTGCTTTTTTGTTTTGTTTTTAATTTATTGGCTTTCAGGACGTGCCCATATAGCCATCTCAACAATGAATGTCAGTTATTATGATACGATCGTAAGGGCGACACTATACCCAGCACCTGTCCGGAGAAAATTTCCGACGTGGCCAGGGTCGAACCCGGGGCCTTTCGGGTAGCAATCCACCGCGCTTACCGCGCAGCTAGTGAGGAGGACTACGGAAATCTGAACTCCGCTGTTTGAGAACGCGTGCTCAGTGACTTCACCAAGCGGTTAAGAACGTTCGGAATGGAGCATAGATTTACCGGTGTGCTCCATAGACAATTCATCAGCCAGCGATCTTGGCTTTTCTTGCAGTTCAGTGCAAATATCAAATTAAAAAGAATTAAATCGAGGTGGTAAACAATGACGCTACTATACTCGGCTAATGGTGCTCACGCAGCCATACTATAACTTGGAACAGTGAATCAGTAACCTCTCTTGCTAAAGAGCTAAACAAGAAGTGGCTTACTTTGACCAACACGAAGCCATCCAGGGGAATCACAACAAAGTACACTGATCAGCCAAAACATAATGACCATCTGCTTAACAGACTGTTGGTAAACCTTCGGAACCAAATACAGCAGCCATTCTGCTCGGTATGTATTCGATAAATTACTGGTAGTTCTCCGGATGAATGTGGCACTCATGTTATTGCGTTGGTCACGCAATTCCCGTAAATTACTGATCAGTTGTTTGTGGGCGAAAACCTGGGGTCCGATACCGCCCTAGATGTGTTCCATCACACCAAGCGAATTTTGTGGCTAAAACACCGATGTGGGTTCACTATCATGCTACTCAAACCACGACAGCACGATCCTAACCTTGTGACACTGAAAAATTACTCTACTGAAGATGCATATTCCGTCGGGGGAAACGTCGAACATGAATGGATGCATGTGGTCGGCAAAATGTTCACACGTAGTCCAACCGTGTTTAGTACCTTTGATTACTGCCACGGATGCAATGTAAGCGGAGGTGAATGTCGACCGTAAGATAATATACACTAGTGGCCATTAAAATTGTTACACCAAGAAGAAATGCAGATGATAAAGGGGTATTCATTGAACAAATACGAGTATATTATACTATAACTGACATGTGATTACATTTTCATGCAATTTGGGTGCATAGATCCTGAGAAATCAGTACCCAGAACAACCACCTCTGGCCGCAATAACGGCCTTGATACGCCTGGGCATTGAGTCAAACAGAGCTTGGATGGCGTGTACAGGTACAGCTGCCCATGGAGCTTCAACACAATACCACAGTTAATGAAGAATAGTTACTGGCGTATTGTGACGAGCCAGTTGCTCGGCCACCATTGACCAGACGTTTTCAGTTGGTGAGAGATCTGGAGAATGTGCTGGTCGGGGCAGCAGTCGAACGTTTTCTGTATTCCAGAAAGGCCCGTACAGGACCTGCAACATGCGAGCGTGCATTATCCTGCTGAAACGTAGGGTTTCGCAGGGATCGAATGAAGGGTAGAGCCACGGGTCCTAACACATCTGAAATGTAACGTCCACTGTTCAAAGTGCCGTCAGTGCGAACAAGAGGTGACCGAGACGTGTAACCAATGGCACCCCATACCATCAAATCGGGTGATGCGCCAGTATGGCGATGACGAATACACGCTTCAAATGTTCGTTCACCGCGATATTGTCAAACACGGATGCCACCATCATGATGCTGTAAACAGAACCTAGATTCATCTGAAAAAATGACGTTTTGCCATTCGTGCACCCAGGTTCATCGCTGAGTACACCATCGTAGGCGCTCCTGCCAGTGATTCAGCGTCAAGGTTAACCGCAGCCACGGTATCCGAGCTGATAGCCCATGCTGCTGCAAACGTCAACGAAATGTTCATGCAGATGATTGTTGTCTTGCAAAAGTCCCCATCTGTTGATTCAGGGATCGAGACGTGGCTGCACAATCCGTTACAGCCACGCAGATAAGATGCCTGTCATCTCGACTGCTAGTGAAACGAGGCCGTTGGGATCTAGCACGGCGTTCCGTATTACCCTCCTGAACCCACCAATTCCATATTCTGCTAACAGTCATTGGATCTCGAACAGTGCGAGCAGCAATGTCGCGATACGATGAACCGCAATCGCGATAGGCTACAATCCGACCTTTATCAAAGTCGGAAACGTGATGGTACGCATTTCTCCTCCTTACACGAGGCATCACAACAACGTTTCACGAGGCAATGACGGTCAACTGCTGTTTGTGTACGAGAAATCAGATGGAAAGTTTCCTCATGTCAGCATATTGTGGGCGTCGCCACCGGCGACAGCCTTGTGTGAATGCTCTGAAAAGCTAATCATTTGAATATCACAGCGTCTTCTTCCTGTCGGTTAAAATCGCGTCTGTAGCACGTCATCTTCGTGGTGTAGCAATTTTTACGGTCAGTAGTGTAGCATGTTCCGAGCAGGTGCGTCCGTGGCGCTGTGCATGTATCGAGCTGCCGTTGGCCTCGACGACGGCGCTTCCATCGACTTGGTGTAGCGGGAAACGCGATTCATCCGAACAGGCGGCACGGTTCCATTGATCCACGATGCATTCTCGGCGATCCCGTGCCCGTTGTAATCATAACTGGCGATGTTGTTGGAACGACATAGGAACACAATGTGCGCTGAACGCTTGTGTCTGCGTCAGCATTGCCCTCTGTCTTCAGGATTGTTACAGTTTGCTTTGCAGAGCGAGCGAACCTTCCACCTCCACGGTCTGTGATGACGCGTGAGTGTGCAGTACTTCGCCGCCTACTAACTCGTGGTTTCAATGTCCTTGCACAGCAGCGACGCAACGAGAACTGAAAGAAAGAGAAATTTCGAACAGTAATGAAACCACGTTTCAGCTCCGCCACTCGTCGTTTTGAAGATGTGATAGGATAGGAAGCCAGGTAGACACAAGCGATAATTGAAACTCCTACCTCCTGTTACCTCTCTTTAGGGTGATACTCATTGTTGTTTTTAATTATAAGTGAATAAATAATACCCGAAAAGGCACCAAAAGGCATTTATTTCGACATTTACGCTTTTATATTTAAAAAAGGCAGAATAAGCAACAACTGCAGCGTTTCAACCTCAAACATGTAAATCGTACAGATTCATGTTCAGATTGAAGATTGATTTAAAACAATTAAGAAGACATTCAGCCAAAATTCCGGCCTTTATTAATAACCAAAACAAAATACATAGTGGATCTTCTTGACAATGGTCATATAGTTGATACTCCATATTTCTGAGAAGCTAAAGAAAAGGAAAAGCGTCGTGGAAACTGAAAAACATGACTTGCTCTACACAATACATACAGGGTGTTAGGGGTGTAGGTGCAGATATTTTCGTTGGTGGTTGAGGACAACTTTACATCAGTATTTCTTCATTTGCAGACTAATAATTACTGCTATTAGAAGGAGCTTGTTTTTAGGTTGGCTAGTGTATGAGTATATGTGGCAATAACAATTCATTAAAGCTTATTTTCCTCTGAGCTGCAGGTCAAGTGTTGACGTATGGAAGCAAAACGATGAGGCTATATTGACAAGTGTAGTCCAGTAAGCGGCACAGTTACAGCTGTGCAGAAAACATCCTGTGGTAAATTGTGTGATGTGTTTGTGGACGACTGTTAGATGCAGTGGGAACATTTTAAGGTGCCAGTCATCAAGGTACATGCATTTGTACCTCTAACATCCTGAATACAGAAACAAGTTAAAAAACATTTAAAGACAAGCCCGTAGTTCATCCTTAATCACTTAGTTTTCTTTGTAAGTGCTTGATAACATTCAAAACTATTTTCCTTCTACAGCTGAGCTGACTTTTTCTCTGTAGAAAAAAGTTTCGTTAAATTTTTTTCCTCATTTATTTATTTTGTCATTTACGCACAGTGTAAGGTTTTTCTTTGTCCAAGCACCAATACCGCTAAACCTAAATAATGTTTTACTTGTAGGAGAACTTTCACACGAAAAATAGTTAGCCTCGTGCAACAGTCGCAATATTTCATGAAAACAAAGCAAACAATAAAATAATGATTAAGACCACAGGAAAAGTGCAAGATCCAAAAACGTTCAAATGTGTGTGAAATCTTATGGGACTTAACTGCTACGGTCATCAGTCCCTAAGCTTACACACTACTTAACCTAAAGTATTCTAAGGACACACACACACACACACACACACATGCCCGAGGGAGGACTCGTACCTCCGCCGGGACTAGCCGCACAGTCCATGACTACAGCGCCCTAGACCGCTCGGCTAATCCCGCGCGGCGCAAGATCCATTACAATAACAGCAGAGTGGTGAGAACTGGTTTACTTCCGCAGATATCAAGCGACGCAGGAGTCTCCTGCTCTGCGCATGTACAACCGTCAGCCTACTTCACACTCGCCACAACCAGTTGATCACTGACAGCATCGACCCACTAGCGACGTGGTTGGAGGCTGGTTTACACACGAGGTAAGCGACACGCAACACACCACGAGTAGTCGATTACGAAAGTAGTTCGTGTTGAAGCTTTATTCCAGGGTCCTATTTTGGAAAGAGACATTTCTCTCTTTTGCTTAGTCAGAAGCCAATAGTCAGAAAACTGCCGAGTGGCGCTGCTCCAGTGAATCACCATCTTGAACACTATACCGTCCAATTAAGGGGAGGTTTACTATTTTTTGGTTCAAAAAATCGATTTTTTTAAATTGCATTTTTGAATCCATAAAAGTGTTTAGAATCCACCCCTGAAACGGTTTTTCCAGATACGGAATGGAAATGTTTATTTTTCGCGGTTGAACAAACAAATGCACCTGTCTGAAATCGGCCTTTTTCGCGCACCAGTTTTTTTCTGGAATTTCGACTTTGTAGCCGCGAAAAATTATTCTATGTTCTTGCCCAAGGATCAAGTGATTACGTGATCAAGAACCTTAGACGTACTACGGCTTGGCAATCCGATGGCATTCCACTTCGGTGAGACAGATGAAGAAGCCAATTTGGCAACGTATCCACAAGTGTTCGATGGATGACCACCAACAACACCAAAATTGTCCGGCTGGGGAAACTAGTTTTTGCAAGTGGCGTATAGCAGAGGCTACCGGACATCTGGACGAATATCAACACGACCAGCCGCTCTCCAAAGAAGTTCAAACAGTGATTCATCCCATCTACGAGGCCCTTTCGGAGGACGAGTTATTGTACCGGTGCTTGGGAGGAAACACACAAAATTCAAATGAAAGTTTGAATGCGTGTGTTTGGAAGTTAGCCCTCATGCATTTCATTCTGGTCCGAAGACTGTGAAGACTGCAAGTTTCCTGGCAGTGAGCAGCTTCAACGAAGGGTATTCAGCAATTCTGAAGACCGTGACAACGATGGACGTCACCCTGGGACGCAATTCGCCAAGCTTCGGACGACCACCGAATTCAAGCGGCCGAAAACCGCTTGCCACCGGCCGTACGAGCCGCTCTGGAGCAGCGCAGGATGGCCCAGATCAAGCAGTACGCCCTCTATGAGGAAGATAAAGGACTAGTTTATGGTCCCGAAATAACAGATTGAACGTAAGTTGCATAATATTGCATTTATATGTAGTCGAAACTTCAAACGCGTCTTTCTCGAAATGACTTCTTTTTTATCGCGCAGTATGGCAACTTCAAATCTACTGAACCGATTGGCAAGGTTCTTTGTTTCCGACGAAGCTAACTGAATTGGTAGAAGTTGTACCATTTTAATACCGATCCATCAACTATAAATATTTTTACTTGTTACAGGTTGAAAAATCGATGGAAAAAACCCTCTTTTTCCAAATGGCCACCATTTTGTTTCCTATGGTCCAAATAACTTAAGCGAGGTACAACTCCTAAAGAATCTTATATACTTCGCTAACGTCAACTCAACTTTGATTTCAGACGAGCCGGCTGACCTGTGACATACCACGCGTGGAGGTCTACATCGAAATTTTGTTTCGTTCCGACGGAACTTCAGCCTTTGCTCTTCCACATTTCCGAGCGAAAAAATTCCAGTTTGTAGAGGAAATATCAGTAAACGTTTTGACCAAATTTCACATTGATATCTATAACACATCCCGAGAAAAAATATCTCAAAGAATATGCTTTTTTCGGGCCGAAGATAGTAAGCCTCCCCTTAAGCTACGTTGCATAGCGCGCCACGCTTTCTTACTAGGTTTCGTGAATTTGCCGGTGCAGTGCCACCAATCGTGGTTTATGGATAGCTGAGACGAAATGAAGTATCTACAGAGACGCGAATAGTTGATCGCGGAAAGCCGACCATTAACTAGCCGCTCATTGAAAGTAATACTGTACCGGTAGTGACTTTAGTTTTTGCTGCTGTTTCAGCACAGAGAATGCATCGGGTGGTGGAAACAAAATAATAATGGAAGAAAACATGACGGCGAATTAGGAAGTGGTTTGTAAACACAAGGAGCGATCAAAAAGTTTCCATTCGAAAGCCGTACAATCCAGAATCGATATGCCAATCAGGCAAAATCGCCATGAGCATTGAGACAACCACGCCACCTACGCACCAGGGTGAAGATACCCGTTTGATAAAACACCGTGTCATGCTGCGTGAAGAAGTCCGTAACTGCCTGCAGCGAATCCCCGTCCAGGAGGAACCGTCGACCATTGAAGGCTTTTTTCAAGGGAGCCAAGGCGTGATAACCGCACGGGAAGATGGCAGGACTTTAGGGCGGATACTCGAGTGTCTCCCACTTCTGTGTTACGACGTTTGCTATGTGAGGACATGCTTTATCATAAAGCAGCACGGAACTTGGCGCACTATTTTTCAACGGTGGTTGTCGACAGACATGCTGCCCCACACACATTCTTCATTCTCCGATGGATGTCTGGCTGTGTTTGCCCCTCGGCAGCCAAGAAAAGAATAGCACCTCGCTGGCATTTGATAATAATGTCGCCATAGTTCACGTTGCCGTATTTACCGAACGCACGTTGTAAAGACAAGGAAGTCAACTATGCCCTTGCTTACGTGTCGGTGCTTACATACCCGCATCAGAGTCGCGCTACGTTGCATATACGCTGCAGCAACGCCCTCAAGCGGAAACTTTTTTATTATCACTTATAGGATATCAGGACTATATACAGGTTTACAAATTATTGAACTATATGGGGAAAAAACAAATTAATTACAAACTACGGTGTGCACACACTTTATTCAACGTAAACGTCGCTACAGATATTCAGATTTAGGTTGTGACATGTTCGAAATGCCAGCAATAAAGTGGAGCAGGCGAATAGCGAAATTCTGCATCACCCGCTGAAGTGTCGGAACATCGATGCTCTCCTTAACCTCCTAAATGGCTGTTCTCAGCTCAGCAATGGTTTCGGGGTTATTGCTGTACACCACGTCTTTAGTATAGCCCCACAAAGAGGAATCTCATGTGTTCAGATCCGGAGAATATGGCGACCAATCGAGGCCTATGCCAGTGGCCTCTCAGTACCCCAGAGCAAGAATACCGCCCCCAAAGGTCTCCTCCAGGACATCAAACACTCTCCAGTTTCGATGGGTTCGACCTCCGTCTTGCATGAACCACATCTTGTCGAAATCAGAGTCACTTTCGATAGTGGGAATGAAACCGTCTTCCAAAACCTTCACTTACCGTTCGATAGTCCTCGTGCCGTCAAGGAATGTCGCACCGATTATTCCGTGACTGGACACTGCACACCACACAGTCACCGGTTGCGGGTGAAGAGACTTTTCGATAACGAAAACCGAATTCTCAGTCCCCCAAATGCACCAATTTCGCTTATTGACGAACCTATCCAAACGAAAGTGCGCTTCGTCGCTCAACCAAATCACATGCGCATACTAATTTCCATCATGCCCTGCAGACAACCGTGCAGTTTGAAAGCCCTACTGCAAACCGTTCAGAAGTTGTGACGATTTTATTTCATACAGTTCAATAATTGTCAGCTTGTAACTAGGTTAACATTGAACTGAGTAATAGGTTTCCAAAAGATTTCAAGACCTAATGACCAATTCGATTACCTTATAGAAAACAGGCATTAAATGCAAAAACAAAACTTCAAGTGACTGTACACTGGAGACTCTTTGAAGAATCTGTTTTCCATGAAGTACGAATACAATTAATAAAGTCCCGCCCGATATCTGCAACGCTACCCAAAAGCCAATTAAGCGATTCATATGGACATATGAACTCTTTTCTACTTTCCAGATTTGATTGAGTGCGTCATTACTAAACAAATGGATGAATGGCAGGATTCGTTTGGTTGAACCAGAAGACATTTCGGATGCAGATATCATCAGTGAAGTATCTTTACCGCGCCCTATGAGATATCTTTCTGAACTCCTGACAGTAACTGCTCCCAAAATTTTGAAATCATCTGATTTGGTACGTAGTCAACTACTGCATACGGTAAAAGTAATCTTCCCGCTGCCATTTTCGTGTCTCTGCGTCTGTGATATCTCATGTTTGGATCATACAACACTGGTTCGACTGCATACAGTTCCATAAAACACAATGTTGCCTCTGATGCTTGGCTATGACGTCATAAGAGTTTCCATGACGCTTCGTTCACAAGGACCGTTTCGGCGGAAACGTGTCATACCTCGTGGGAGCGCACCTTTAGGCTTGTCTGCTGCTTTACGTTTGGGTGCTTGCTCACCTGTGTTTCGAAACCCTCTCTCTTTAAGGAGGCGGCACGAGTGCCGCTTTATCCCGGCAAGAAGCAGCAATCGATCGCGGCGTGGCGTGCAGAGGTGTGGAGTGGAGTGGCGCGGCATAGCGTGCCGTGATTATCGACTCGGCGGTCCGCAGACGGCGGCTCGAGCACGTGTACCGGGCTGGTGGCTGCCCGCTGCTCACGCCATCTCGCCGCTTATAAAATATTCAACAACTAGCGGGGCTGCAGCATCCTCCCCAAGGCGCCGCTCAAACCTGCACTCATACTGGATCCGTATTTCTCCGGACACAAAGTAGGGCGGTCATCGGATGACGTCGCCACGGGGATAAACACTGACAAGGCAAGTACTCTTGCTCGAACAGGTCATATCGAATACAAACGTTTTCAAATACATCATCGCTCCCTTGTGTCCTTCTACATGCACATATTTTGTTTAAAAATTCTCGCCGAGCGGGATTAGCCGAACGGTCTAGGGCGCAGCTGTCATGGACTGTGCGGCTGGCCCGGCGGAGGTTCGAGTCCTCCTTAGGGCACGGGTGTGTGTGTTTGTCCTAAGGATAATTTATGTGAAGTAGTGTGTAAGCTTAGGGACTGACGACATTAGCAGTTAAGTCCCATAAGATTTCACACACATTTGGACATTTTTTAAAAATTCTCCCTCTGTTTGAACAGGCCTCGAAGGCCCAACGGTACAGACCGACCGCCATTTCGTCCTCACCTGTTAAGCGTCACTGGATGCGGATATGGAGGTGCTTGTGCTCAGCGCACCGCTCTCCCGGGCCGGCTTCGACGGCCGAGCGGTTCTAGGCGCTTCAGTCCGGAACCGCGCTGCTTCTACGGTCGCAGGTTCGAATCCTGTCTCGGGCATTGATGTGTGTGATGTCCTTAGGTTAGTTAGGTTTAAGTAGTTCTGAGTTCTAGGGGACTGATGACCTCAGATGTTAAGTCCCATAGCGCTCAGAGCCATTTTTGAAGCTCTCCCAGCCGTTGTCAGTTTCCGTGACCGGAGACGCAACATCTCAATGAAGTAGCTTCTCTATTGCCCTCATAAGGCTGACTGCACCCCACTTGCCGACTGCGCTGGGCAGATCTGGACGGTGACCCTTCCAACTGCTATCCAAAACCATCAGCGCTTAACTTCGGCGATCTGACGAGATTCGGTGATACCGCTACGGAGAAGGCCGTTAGCTATATAATTTTAAAAGGTCAATGTAAAATTCATCTGCGTCAGTACTCCAAATTGGATGTTATTGCTGTTGTTGCTGCTGGTGTTGTGGTTGAGGTCTACAGTCAGGAGACTGATTTGCTGCAGCTCTCTACTTTATCCTGTGCAAGCTTCTTTATCCCTTAGTAATTACTGCAACCTAAATACATGTGAAACTGCGTACTATATTGAAGCCTTAGTCTCTATGTGCATTTTTACTCACCACACTTCCCTTCCATTGCCGCGGCCGAAGCTGAGTGGTCGGCATAGCTGGTTACCACGCGGAAAACCTGGGTTCGACTACCGGTACTGCCAACGATTTTTCCTTGATAGAAGATTGGAACGGGGTGCACTCAGCCTCGTGATGCCAATTGAAGAGCTACTTGATCGAGAAGCAGCGGTCCCACGGTATAGTAAGTCGTCACACCGCTGGGAGAGCGGCCTGCTGTCTAGGGTCGTTGATAAAATATGGATATATCGATTCTTTTTACAAACAAATTACCGATAAATACTGGCGTTATATTTTCCTTCGATGTACCGCTATCTAATTTGGCAATATCAAGTGCCAATACTTTATTTTATACTATATTTTTCTCACAATTTTTGGTAAATATTTGAAGTTGCTGTTTTGAAATTGTAGTAGAACACAATTTTACTTTCACTATGTGAAGAGGTCTTACCACATTTTGATCTTCATCATCTGCACTCTTTCACTTTGACTGTGTGAAACAAGAATATGTGACACGAAACAAGAACTACGGTTGCGTTGGCAGGACAGCGGTGTGAATGGAATAACAAGATTTTCGATGTGAAGAAGTAGAACACCAATTGCGTTAGAAAACAATTTTTAACGCAGTTATTGTCTGTTTCTTCACATCGGTTTTCTTCAAAACCAGTTGCTGAAAATGATGAAAAAATATCTAAACAACATAATTGGTCTTTACGACGAGTGGAGACGTGTGAGGGGAAATGACGAAGAAGTCGGCACTCGACGCTACCAAAAGAAACCGCAACGTTTAGCTTCACCACTCAATATTTACACTAAAACTGCTACGTCGTCAAAATAAAAAAAAAGTCTAAAGGCGACATGAAGTGTTCTAGAAAAATCCGATGCATAACGAAATCGAACGACGGACCCGTCGGACACCTTTCATTGTATCACTTATATTCAGTTACCACTGTTAGCAAAGTGGTTATCGCCAACGATGAACGTGCATCGTTTTTCTTCCAACACTTGCTCTAAGCGGGATGGGTCAGGTTGCTAGCATGTTGATGTACAGAATATTTAATAATAAATCAGTACTTAAATATACAGCTCTAAAACCGGCAGTACATTTAAGATATGAAGCCGATATTTTATAGGCAGGTACGTCAATATATTTTCCGTCAATACATCGATATATCGATACCTTTACTAGATAGATTAAAAGTCGATAAAGGTATTTCTTTAAATAACGATGTATCGGAATCCCAACATTTATAAAAATATCAACAGTCCTAGTGCTGACCCCATGCCCCTCCGTGCCATATACGTACAGTATGTGATCAAAAGTATCCGGACACCTGCCTGAAAATGACACGTGTTCGGGCGCCCTCCATCGGTAATGTTGGAATTCAATATGGTGTTGGCCCACCCTTAGTCTTGATGGCAGGTTCCACTCTTTGCAGGCATACGTTCAGTCAGGTGCTGCATGGTTTCTTGGGGAATGGCAGCCCGTTCTACACGCAGTGCTGCACTGAGGAGAGGTATAGAAGCCTGTTGGTGAGGCCTGGCACAAAGTCGGCGTTCCAAAACATCCCAGAAGTATTCTGTTGGATTCAGGTCAGCACTCTGTGCAGGCCAGTCCATTACAGATGCTCGATCGTGTTGGAAGATAAAATCGCCATCCCCGGATTGCCCTTCAACAGTGGGAAGCAAGGTCTATGCCGCGATAGTGGCCCGCAAAACAATTGGCGTGGAAGACCCTCCATGAAAAACACGACAACACCGTAACATCACCGTCTCTGGATTTTACTGTTGGCACTACACACGTTGGCAGATGACGTTCACCGGCATTCGCCATACCCACACCCTGCGATCGGATCGCCAAATTGTGTACCGTGATTCGTCACTCCACACAACGTTTTTCCATTGTTCAGTCGTCCAACGTTTACGCTTCTTATACCAAGCGAGGCGTCGTTTGGCATTTACCGGCGTGATGTGTGGCTTATGAGCAGCCGCTCGACCATGAAATCCAAGTTTTCTCACGACCCGCCTAACTGTCATAGTACTTGCAGTTGATTCTGACACAGTTTGGAATTCCTGTGTGATGGTCTGGATAGATGTCTGGCTATTACGCAATGCGACCCTCTTCAACTGTCGGCGATCTCTGTCAGTCAACAGACGAGGTCGGCCTGTACGCGTTTGCACTGTACGTGTCCCTTCACGTTTCCACTTCACTATCGCATCGGACACAAGTGGACCTAGGAATGTTTGGGAGTGAGGAAATCTCGCGTACAGACTTATGACACAAGTGACACCCAATCTCCTGAGCACATTCGAAGTCCGTGAGTTCCGCGGAGCGCCCCTTTCTGCTCTCTCACAATGTCTAATGGTTACTGAGGGCGCTGATATGGAGTACCTGGCAGCAAGTGGCGGCACAATGCACCTAGTATGAAAAACATTTGTTTTTGGAGGTGTCCGGATACTTTTGATCACATAGTAATACGATGCCGAATGGCAAGGATGACACGGCGCCCGGTCGACACCCCTTGGGCCATCTGTGCCTAGACTAGGAGCTCGTTTCCGTTTTTAAACTTCCATTACCAAACAGGTGATTCCTTGATGTTTCAGAATGCTAATTTTTCGCTGGGGAACAGGTCAGGTGTTTGACATGCGCGAAGTGGTTACTTTATACTGACAGGGGTCGTCCATTTAGTAGTGCAGTTACGAGTGTGCAGAATCATCGGGTTGTAAAGTGCGTGCCAGAAGACTGTTCGTTGCACAGAAAAACAACCAGCACACTGTTTGTGTAAATAATAAAATACCAGATACACGGAGGCCACAAAAGTCATGGGATAGCGACATGCACACATGCAGATGGCGTAGTATAGCGTACACAAGATAGAAAAGGGCAGTGCTCTGGCGGAGCTCTCATTTGTACTCGGGTGATTAATGTGAAGAGGTTCCCGACGGGATTATGGCGGCATGACGGGAATTAACAGGCTTTGGACGTGAAATCCTAGTTGGAGCTAGACGTACGGGTCATTCCGCTTCGAAAACTGTCAGGGAATTCATTATTGCAAGATCCACAGTGTCAAAAGTGTGTCGAGAACACAACATTTCAGCTATTACCTTTCATCAGGGACAACGCAGTGGCCGACGGCCTTGACTTAACGACCGAGAGCAGCGACGTTTGCGTAGTCTTATGACTGGTAACAGAGAAGCAACAGCCCGCGAAACAACTGCAGAAATCAATATGGGATTTAAATTGAACGTGTCTGTTAGGACAGTGTAGAACAGTGTGGCGAAAAAAAACTAACAACACGACATCGCCTGTAGCGCCTCTCCTGGGCTCTTGAGCAAAGCAGTTGGGCTCTAGACGAATAGAAAACCGTGGCGTGGTGAGATAAGTCCCAATTTCAGTTGGTAAGCGTTGATGGTATGGTTCGGGTACGCCGCAGACACGACGAAGCCATGGCCGCTAATTGTCAACAAGGCTCTGGGCAAACTGATGGTTGCTAAGTAATGGTGTGGACTGTGTTTACGTGGAATGGACTGGGTAATCTGGATATTCGACTTCTTTGAGGCTATTTGCAGCCATGGTTTGGCCACCCGGATCGTCCGAGCCCCATCGAACATTTATGGGACATAATTGGGAGGTCAGTTCGAGCACAAAATTTTGCACCGGTAACACTTTCGCAACTATGGACGGCTATAGAGCCAGAATGGCTCAGTATGTCTACAGGGAACTTGCAACAGCTTGATGAGTCTATGCCACGTCCAGTCGTCGAGTTGCTGCACTACGCTGGGAAAAAAGGAGGTCCGACGCGACATTAGGAGATATCCCGTGACTTTTGTCACCTCAGCGTATAAAATATCTGCACTCATACCCAATACATCCGTTACTCTATAACGTAAAAGTCCATGCTCCACGTGACCATAGCGAGAACTTAAACTACACAACCACGCTTGACAGAGAAACGGGCCGCAGGGAGCAAGCAGTAGTTCAACTAATTGCTTATCTGCGATCATCATACTTCTTGGGAAACATGAGCGATAACCAATAAATTGTGCCGATCTGCGCACGTGCGTTCGATGTAAGAGCAGGTTTCACGACATGGAACGGATTGCTCCGACACATCGCTAGTATGTGGCACACTTGACAGAAATCGTGTTTTTACTTGGCGTAAGTTCAAAATGTTCAAATGTGTGTGAAATCGTATGGGACTTAACTGCTAAGGTCATCAGTCCCTAAGCTTACACACTACTTCACCTAAATTATCCTAACGACAAACACACACCCATGCCCGAGGGAGGACTCGAACCTCCGCCGGGAGATTGGCGAAAGTAATGCTTTCGATTTGCGAAGTATCGTTCACTACTTGTCAGACATCTGCGAAAGTAAATGCTTTTGGTTTTAAAAGTACGAGCTGTGTGAGAAACGTAATGAACCTCACTTTTTATCTACCTAAGTTTCAATTATTTTCAAACAAGAATACTGTACCCTTCGACGCAGTTTTCTTCAGTTGGTGAACACAGGCGGAGCCGTTGTTCCCGGTCTTCGTAGCAGCACTCAGAGGCTTCAACCTATAGGGGGTTTAAAATGTCGATAAAATTTTTTAATGTTCTCCAACGTCCTAAAACGACGGCCTTTTAAGACATTTTTCAACTTCATAAAAGTAAAAAAGTCGGAAGAACTCAGATAAGGTGAACAGGGGAACCGTGGAACAATAGGTATGCCTTTTGAGGTCAGGACCTCCATGATGGAAGTGGCCGTGAGGCACAGAGCGTTGTTAAGATGCAACATCCATTTGTCTGCAATGTCCGATCTCACTCTAGTCACCCTTTTCCTGAAACTTTAAAGTACATCTTTCTAAAATACTTGGTTGACAGTTTGTCCTGAAGAAACAAATTCTTTATGCACGATAGCCCTCCTGTCAAGAAAGCTAATCAGCATTTTTTTGATCGATGGTTAGCTCATTCGAGCTTTTTCACTTTGCCGCTTTGTCTCTGGATGGGACTCAAAAATCCAGGATTCATCACCTTCAAATGCTTCAAATGGCTCTGAGTACAATGGGACTTAACATCTGATATTATCAGTCCCCTAGACTTAGAACTATTTAAACCTAACTAACATAAGGACATCACAAACATTCAAGCATGAGGCAGGATATAAACCTGCGACCGTAGCAGCATAGAGGTTCCGGGCTGAAGTGCCTAAAACCGCTTGGTCACAGCGGCCGGCTCATCACCTTCGATCACACAACTGAACCATTTTTGGTCACTGGCAGACCTCTCAAGAAGATCAACGCACACGTTTCTTCGACTGTCCTTCTGCTCTGTGACTTTTTTTTTCACCGTTTTGGCACAAACCTTCCACATGTGAACCAATCTTCGATCAAAATTTGATGTATGGTGAAAGAGTTTCAGGTGATCACGTCACCCACCCTCTTACTGCTAAAGGTCCGTCTGGTCTCGCAATAGCAAGCACACAATCGGCGTTTCGTCGGTTTTTTAAGTGGAAGCTCTCTCTGAGTGAGGTTTACCTTCAGCGTGTTCTCGGCCTTCCAAAAACATTTGTGCCAGCGAAAAACTTGTGATCTTGATAAGTTATGTTCCCTTCAGGCCTGTTTCAACTTTTCGCAAGTCACACTCGCGGATTCTTCAATTTTAACACAAAACTTGATGGCATAAAGCTGCTCTAAATTCTGCCTGTTCCATTTTAGTAACACAACAAAAACAAAATTTCGCTGATGGCGCTCTCGAAAATCACGTGATGGCTGTAAGGACCTGAACCTCGGACTGAGCATCTGGAAGGGACGAACACACTGCTCTACCCAAGCAGAACAACACAGCGTTGCCAGATTGCTCGCAGTGTTGTCAGCCTCATTCGTTTTCTCGCACACCTAGTATTTTGTAGCAAGTCGCATGTTATAAGTTGGATCCTCAAATCTCCACATCATTCCATGTGAAATTGTAAGCTGAACGGATAAAACATTTGTCACTGCCCCTAAAGAACACATTGGAGCGCTGTAGGTTGTATAAAAATCGTACCAGGCGGCAATGACACTGTAGGCCGCTGACGTCATGACAGGGAAGTTGCGTGCGTGTATCCGCCAGCTGTATGGAATCAACACAATGAGAATGGTCAGTGTGTAAAATATCAAATAGCAGCTATTGTTCCGACGTCTACACCGCGTATGAAGCTGCCCTGTTTGTTGGAGCATCAATGTGGAATGTCAGAAGTGTCCACAAGGAACGGCATATCACTCCCAGCCATGTAACACAGCCTAAAAACTGTGGTCGTAAAAAGATCCTAACCGAAAGAGGCCAGAGACGAATGTAGCGTCTTGTCCATGACAATATGTTTTAAGACCGACAGGAATTTTTCGTGATGAATAAATCGCCATGACAGATCCTTTATTTGGATAAAATCGTTCACACGATCTGGGCTTCAGGATGCAAATCCCATCTTCAGGCGCTACAAAAAGAAAGGAAAACTAGGAGGGTGTCTTTACAACCTTAACAGCAAAAGGTCCTATACAGATGATTGCGAACGAGAGAGTCATACCAGTCACGTGAAAAATCCATCAAATTTATGGAGTAGGATGCAAGATCCTGTGTGGGTGAGGCATGAAAACGTTCTCTGAGTCAACCAGTACCACACTGGGTAAACGGGCCCAAACGAAAAAAACAAACAAAAAAAAAAACAAGGAAAAAACCACGAATGTAACAGCAAATAAGCACTCACTGCCAGCCTAATGTAATCCATGAACCAACTGCGAACGGTTAGACATATGGCATGGGCTTCAGAAATTAAAGTAAAGTCATAAAAACCTAGACTGCCACTTAATGAACCGCTGAAGTAGCTTACCATAAAGCGTCCAGCCCGCCGTATATCGTGGACGGCCGCGGATAGAACTCCATTTCTGAACTCGAGAGAGGTGTGCAAACTGAGGGTACTGCTGCCCCATAAATCACGTTAGAGGCGGACGTATGGCCGATAGTAGTCGTTACTTTATGGTAGAGAGAAGCTAGTGTCAGCTGACGGTAAGTGCGAAGTGACGTCAGATGATGTGTTCACAAATCTCGATGCAACCACGATATTCGATAGCAGTCGACAAATGAACAACTCTGGAGATGCCATATTGGATTTGTTTTGCTGTTTTCATATTATAAATTGTGTGTAATGACACAATGCGACGGCGAAATGAGGATTTATCACAACATGGCGCTCTTGGTAAGAGGAGTTGTTAATAGATGTCAGTTAATGAAATAACGGCGGTACAAAGCCTTCAGGAAATTCTAAGAAGAAATACACTATTAGAAATTGTACGAGGTCACTGTACTGTAGTGGATGGAGGCATGGCATACAAGGAAGGTTCATGTTCTGAAACACTTTTTATACACTTTCATGTTCGTAAAAGATTCTGGGACTTTCTCATAAACTTAATAGAAGAGGTATGTTCCGTAGTATTCGATGTTATACTGGGTGTCTCTGGATGTCTTTCTACCATTAAATTAGCCTGTTAAACGCACAGTTGTCAGTGGTGTGTTGTGACTGAAATAGCGTGAGGGGTTTATACTATGAAAAACGCATGTTATAATCTTTTCTAATTGTTTACACGTGTACACCTGACCATGTATTGAATAAAACAGAAAATAAATAAGAACGTAAATTAAATGTGTTCTGTATTGAAAACCATTTGGAATAGGGCATATGTCCATATGAAGTTTTTTGCTTCAAATGATCGTTCCTATCATATCCCAGAATATTGAAAGTTCCTCCTACGGCACTCTGTATATACATAAGAGCACTCTCCTTCACGACTGAGTTTGTTCGTTTTTGTGAACATGCCAGGTAATATGGAGGCACAGACTGAGAGAATAGTCACCTGAATCAGATGCACTTTATCTGCAGAAATTGACCAGAGAACGTAGTAATAAGTGTTATAAATGACTTGCTGATATACGCAGATTCATATATTCATTAGAAAATATAGGTAAAGTCGTGTGACAACTTCCGTTTTTTAATCGGGCCGATATGTATACTTTGCTACAAATTGACTTATTTCCTTTTCTGCCAAAGTAACTATCCGCGTTTTTGAATTCTTCAAATGGTTCAAATGGCTCTAAGCACTATGGGACTTAACATCTGAGGTCATCAGTCCCCTAGACTTAGAACTACTTAAACCTAACTAACCTAAGAACATCACACACATCCATGGCCGAGGCAAGATTCGAACCTGCGATCGTAGCAGCATCGCGGTGCCGGACTGAAGCGCCTAGAACCGCTCGGCCACACCGGCCGGCTTGGATTCTTCAGAAGATGTTTGTAGAATATTCATTACTCAGGTACGGAGGGCACGTAATATTCTGTAAATATAACGGAAAGACATGCACAATGGATATTGTAGTGCAGTAAAACAACGGACACTATAATTAATTGGAATAAGACAACATAAGACTTTATTATTCATTCACGTATTTACATTTGTTTTCGTTCGTGAACTGAGGTCAAAATGAAATACGTATAATCACTTTGGCAGAAAAAAAAACAAGGTAATCTAATGCAAAACATACACTTCATACTGCTTAAAAAACGAAAGATGTCTCTTGTTTCATTTGTTCGCTAGAGCATGAAATGTTGGTTGCGGTAACACACTGATGCATAGAGAGTGCACGACGTAACTTATAGTGCAATTATTAAATCAACAACCGGTCACATTACTTCCAATGACGACACAATGCAGCCAGTGTACCAGACTCACGATTACTTTCACACGATGGTGGAACTAAATACAAATGCTAATACAAAAACGACTTCTAGGTGCTCGCGTCGTATCAAAGCGATCACTGTGCGTATTGTTAGAGTAGAGATCTCAGCTCATCACTACCGAGTTCCGTGTAAGCTTCGATTGAAACCCCGAAACCTCCTCCCCCCCCCCCCCTTCCGTAAAACTAAATGCCAACACGAAACGCCATGGAAGACGAGCATTTGCTTGACGCCACTTCCCGTTAAGCTTCAGGTGAAACTAGATTCACCTCCTTACGGTGCTGCCTGGACAAATGGCACTGTAGAAATAACTCCGTGACAATAGGGTGCTGTTATTCTCGCGGGCCAGGGAAAGACTTCTTCTCATAGGCAGAATAGTGGCAGAAGAACTCACGCAGTTGTCCTGGCTGGTTCTTAAATTGTCTTTCTTTCTCGTTTTTTAATTTTTAGTCAGTTTTTGCGCCCTCTCTGTGCCTGCGCCCTTGGTGCGGGCCTAACTCGCCACCTCCTCGGTACGATGCTGTTCTGAAACACGTCGTATGCTTGCGTGTCTGAGAAAGACCGCCTATCATTCACATAAAGATACTGCGCATGCGCCGATCGTAATAACCGACCGCTCGACGCGGTTGCGCTGCACGTCATGATACCCGGAGCTAGCCCACAGATGGCTCTCTACGCGGGAGGCGGCGTGTCACGGGAAGTTTTCGCTTGGCCTTGACAGCAGCTTTAAGTCCGCATAATCAGTACCACGTTGATGAAGCTCGCTTGGGTGCAGTTCTGAACTGCGCGAGGCGTGACAGTTCAGTCAGCGAGACGGGAGGCTGTAGATGGCAGGCGTGCCTGTGAGCTGAGTTTACGCTCGTAGCAGCAGCGGAGGACGTGTCAGTCGGAGAAAGAACTCACCTGGCGGAGGAGGGCGCGAGACGCGCAGCGGCCGGTGGAAGGCAAGGCACGGGACGGGACTCCTAGGCTGCCGCCGTGCCGCGCACTGCCGGCTGGCTGCGTGGGCGGCACGCCGCGACACGCCGCGATAATCGATCTCTGGCGAGCCCAACGCGGCGCGGCGCAGTCAGTGGGGGCGCTGCCTCTGCCGGTCCATTCAACTCCGCGCTCACGAGTGTGGGGTGGGAGCAGCCTGCCCGCCGCGCGGGTTGCCTGCGCACGGGCAATATAAGCTCCGCGAAATGCGAGACCCGCTGCATTTGAGGCCTGTGAAAGTTTTAGGACTATACCTTACTGTGTTACGCCCTCCTTCTTTGGCTACATTTTGTTGCAACGTATTAATTTCTAAAGTCCGTCGAAGCTGCGTTATTCGTGGAGTCGTTCAACCATCGATACGTACCTTTGTTGTAACCTTATTCGGCGATTATGATATTGAACGGAGCTATAGCGAAGTAATCCGCAATACATCCTCTCTTCATTCATTAAAAACTGTCAATTGTTACATTCCTTCTGGCATCAACTGGAATAGAAAAAGTTCGTATTAAAATTATTGCAGTTGCTTTTTGCACAGCGATTTTTTTTCTCTCAATGACTGTATCAACCAAAGACATAAGGTTAGTAGTAGTTACTCAATATCCGTCTACCCTCTTAACAGATCTGAATTTCCAAATCAGTTTAATTCTTAGTCCAGATTCTGATGTGCTACATCTATATAGAGAACGACATCGATCATTACTTTCCGTCCAATCATTTTTTGAGGTTATTATTGTTTAACTACTGTAAACATTATTGCTCCATCCCTGATGACGTCTTTGCATGTAATAACAAAAAATATATTGTTAATATTGTTGTAACGAGGAGCAAACATATCCAGTTTTTCTGAAATTAGAGATACGATTGGACTTCAAAAAGGAACCATTCAAAAGCCAAGATTGCACAAAATATTTTTTATTCAAGACAACCGGTTTCAATAGTCTTAGCTGTCATCTTCAGGTCTTAAACACTTTTGTTGTTGTAAAACATGTTGATTTTACGCTGAACCTCATGCATAAGATGTCAAGTGGGTAAAACTCAGCACGTTATAAACGTTTTTCATCGCTAAAATACGAGGGTTGTCCAGAAAGTAAGTTCCGATCGGACACCAAAATGTAAACCACAGTGAAAACCAGAAACGTTTTAATTGCAACAGTTACATACCTTCCACCTACTGCTCTACACAGTCGCTGCCCCAACTTCGAGTGTTGTCGTAGTGTTGTATCAACTTTCCAATACCCTCGTCATAGAAAGCAGCCGCCTGTGCTTTCGGTCAGTTATCTGCACCTGTCTGCAGCTCGTTGTCTGTGGAAAATTTTTGTCTTCATTGCCAGCGGTTCTTGTGAGCAGAGATGAGACTCAGGGGGAGACAATTACGGACTGTATTGTGGAAACGCTGCAGGAGCGTCTTCATTGCCCCAGCAGCGTGCGGCGAGAATTGACATGAAGAAGGAACTGCTCGACATTGTGTTATGTGGGCTGCATGACACAGGCGAAACCTCTAGCAGGCCCTCATACATGGCGGGAGACGCTTTTCCCTACGCATCTTTACGTGCTCACTGTTCACTCAAAACTGAAAAGAGCGATGCGACACGATCGACGGACACTGCCCAACACACCTGTGCAAAGCTTTACCGGATTTTCCCAGTGGTTTCCATTTCACGACAGATCGAAACTTACTTTCTGGACAACCCTCGTATTTAAAAACATACAGCACCTTGTCCAAAAGGCCACGTCCATATACATATTGCTCAGAGATCATGTAACAAGCGTCTGTGGACAGTATGTATATGGGCATGGCCTTTTGGACAGGGTGATGTCTGTTTTTAAATGTATTATCGATGACAAACGTTTATAATGTGCTAAGTTTTAGCCATTTGACATCTTGTGCCTGAGGTTCGGCGTAAAATGAACATGTTTTACTACAAAAAAGTTTCAGGTCTGATGATGAAAGCTAAGACTGTTGTTTCGAATTAAAAATATTTTGTGCGACCTTTGCTTTTGAATGGTTTTTAATAATTAAAACAGATCGTCCTTCAATACTCTTATAATGAGAAAATTCAATCAAAAAGAAGTTACGCGTGTCCTCGCACGCTAAGACCATTGCGCAAGAAGTGTGGACTATTATTAGAAGAGAATACCTGTTCCAGATATCGTGGAGAGAGTGTTTCCACGTTTAACAATAGAAAAGCCGGACTCGCCATTATATTGAGCCGGACATTTTTTCCCAAAAGCCGAACTATTCACTTAAACAGAAGTAGAGTAACTTGAGTATTTTCAATCGTTTATTAATAATGAATCACAATCAGTTTTTGAGAGATCAACGTTAAACATGTTTAACTAAAAAGAAATCCGTGAACAGCCACATAATTAGGCAGCTACGATAGCATTAAATGGTCAGTTTTCTTAATCGCTCAGACTTTTTCCAAAGATAGTCTATGCCGAAATTAAGTAAAATTCTTTATTAAACAAAACAAACAGTTATCAGTTCTTCTGGGACGGGAAACTGAAGTATTTCCAATAACTTTGGAGACTTTAATTAGTCAAGAATAACATTGGTTGGTGCAGCTATACATCCTTGTGATATATCTCCTTATTTCTCGTTATGCTTGTTCCTCGGGCTTATGTCACTGGCTTAGAACGATTCTTTGACCGGATACGATCATAAAAAGCCAGACATGTCTGGCTAAGGTAGGACACCTGAGAGGCAGTTCTGCTGTGGTTCATATGTAGGTGCACGAATGCATCGGTCTGAAATGGTATGGCAATTGGAAACGTACTCATAAGTTGAAGTACGCGGGAAGAACAATTCTTATGTGCAAAACTTCTGAACTGCACACGGATTCACCGTGAAATTCTAGCGGTATACTGACGATATGCAATGCCGTGTCCAGCTGTAGTGCAATGGCGCCAACAGTTTGAATAAGACCACACAGAAATTGACGATACTGGCCGACGCAAGGTGAACAAGGCCATCGGCATCGAACACAGAGGACAATATCCTGGGAATCGAAGAATAACATCTGGGTACAGAGATGAGGACGTTCACACAGCGTTTCTCGGATGGCTCCTTGACCAAGGAGAGGGTTTCTGTCGTCGAGGGACTGAACGATTTGCAGAACTTTCCGACCGTTGTTTACAGATACTTGCTGGCTATGTTGGAAAGTCATGTTATGTACCTGCGTAGAGCAGCATTCAATAAAAGATACTTGGTATGCCTTCATAATTAATAACTTAGTTTCTGAAGTCCCCTTGTACTAAATACAAATCCATCATCTCAATTCTCTTTTGTAACAATGAAACAATAATGTCCAACAAAGATAAGTCGACCGAAGTACGTCCTGTTGCTATCATACACTCAGACCACGCGTTCGTACAACGCCCAGCTTCGCACCAATTTTGATTTATGCAGGATGTACTTCGCCCGCGTGGTGGACACGAAAGGCAACAAAACGAAGCAGAAATGCAGTTTTGCACCTTACAAAAATTAACCAAAATGTAAGAAACAAGCTATATGTTCTTATTAGTGGGTGTTTCTTGTGCGGGAGATACACTGCCCAGTCACATTAATGTGACCAACTGTCAAATGCCTGAATAACCACCTTCCAGATCGAACCGCTGCGGAAAGTGGAGGAAGAGTGTCAACGAGGTTATGAAAGGTACCAACAGAGCCTCCAGAACCATGGCCAGCAGAGCTAGGTATCTCCGTTGAGGATATATCGCGCGTACAGACCGGGCGAGACTGTCCTATAGATTCTCGCTTGCCTTTATATCTGGTGAGTCTCGTGGCTAAGGGAATACAGTAAACTCATGCTTGTGCTCTTCGAACCACGCACGTACGCAGACGATGGATAGTCCTGCTGGTAGATGCTACCGTAATGAGGAAAAACTAGTAACGTATAGGGGTGGACATGGTCCCAGAGAATAGTTGCATACTTGTATTGATCCATTTGTGCCCTCCACAAAGCCACGAAAATATTTATGAGACCATAATGATCTTTTGTACGGTCTGGACCCGTCCGCAAGGTGTTGCGTCGTGTTTGCTTTCACTGTATTGTATTTTATGTGAACCGGGGACCTAGAAACGACGGAGAGGCTCCGTCCCCGCCGCAGCCAACCCCCTCGACGACCACCGTAGTCCACGTCACCCCAGTGATGGGATGGCGAGGCGCGGCGACTCGAACGCACCGAGAATTTCTCGAGCCTCTAGTTCTCAAGCAATTCTCGAGGAGCTCACGAGAAATGGCTCGGCGGCTTGTGCTGCTGCGCGCCAGTTGGCTGCGACAACATAGGCCGCGCCGCTGTTGTTTTATGAATTGAATGTCGCCGCTAGACAAACACACTCGCTGCTCGCTGTGCTCGTAACTAGTATGTCTCAGGTTTCATTCGAGTAAAGTTGTTATTCAAATCAATACGGACACTCGAAAACGAACGTCATGGTGCTGGCAATACTTTACGGACGATGGAGATAACGTTACTTGCAACATTTGTCGTAAAAATCTCCGTAATGTATCAAAAAAATACAACGGGCATGATTAGACATCTTAAACTGCAAAATTTATAGAGCAATAAAACAGCGACGTCCGTGGATACAGGTGCTCATTCTACTAATAGTGCGAGGCAGACAAAATATCCAGGTACGTGTGGTACAAAACGTGAATTCCGTGCAAAAGTTCGGATAGTGTCCGAAGCGGTCCGCCACGCTTAAAAAAAAATGATAATCTACAACATACCCCAAAATCAAACCTATACTATCCTAGCTTTTGCACGATACGGTATGTAATTTTATTAGACTACTTGTCGAGCATAACGTATCCTCTCGCAGGAGCACTGATCTAAATCTTACGTTTCTCTTCGTAGAAGGAAGTAAACGGCAACACCAGCTAGATCAAGCACTAGTGGCCATGATAACAGACGATTTTCAACCGATTTCAATCGTCGAGGACACTGGTTTTCGACGTTTTGTTTCACTGTTGGACCCACAATACTCGATACCAAATAGAGAAAAGTTGCGCCTCATGACTGAGGACGATTACCATAAACAGAAAGAGGCTGTAAACTTGGCCGTGGAGGACTCTACTTGTGTTTCTTTAACGACCGATGTTTGGACATCACTCAATAGTGAGGCATATATTGTTGTAACTGGTCATTTCATTAACACTAATTGGTGCCTGAAAGCTTTAGCTCTCGAGACATTCCGTTTCCCGGAAAAGCATACAGCGCTAAATATTAGTGAGGCGTTAGATAACGTGATTTCAAAATGAAGCATTGAAAACAAAGTTGTAAGCATCACAATTGACAACGCCAGTAACATGACGGCGGCCGTACAACTTATTCACAGTGACAACATAGATATGCAATATGTGCATTGTGTAGCACACACTATCAATTTATCCCCCCATGAACCATGGACCTTGCCGTTGGTGGGGAGGCTTGCGTGCCTCAGCGATACAGATGGCCGTACCGTAGGTGCAACCACAACGGAGGGGTATCTGTTGAGAGGCCAGACAAACGTGTGGTTCCTGAAGAGGGGCAGCAGCCTTTTCAGTAGTTGCAGGGGCAACAGTCTGGATGATTGACTGATCTGGCCTTGCAACATTAACCAAAACGGCCTAGCTGTGCTGGTACTGCGAACGGCTGAAAGCAAGGGGAAACTACAGCCGTAATTTTTCCCGAGGACATGCAGCTTTACTGTATGTTTAAATGATGATGACATCCTCTTGGGTAAAATATTCCGGAGGTAAAATAGTCCCCCATTCGGATCTCCGGGCGGGGACTACTCAGGAGGATGTCGTTATCAGGAGAAAGAAAACTGGCGTTCTACGGATCGGAGCGTGGAATGTCAGATCCCTTAATCGGGCAGGTAGGTTAGAAAATTTAAAAAGGGAAATGGATAGGTTGAAGTTAGATATAGTGGGAATTAGTGAAGTTCGGTGGCAGGAGGAACAGGACTTCTGGTCAGGTGACTGCAGGGTTATAAACACAATATCAAATAGGGGTAATGCAGGAGTAGGTTTAATAATGAATAGGAAAATAGGAATGCGGGAAAGCTACTACAAACAGCATAGTGAACGCATTGTTGTGGCCAAGATAGATACGAAGCCCACACCTACTACAGTAGTACAAGTTTATATGCCAACTAGCTCTGCAGATGATGAAGAAATTGAAGAAATGTACGATGAAATAAAAGAAATTATTCAGATAGTGAAGGGAGACGAAAATTTAATAGTAATGGGTGACTGGAATTCGAGTGTAGGAAAAGGGAGAGAAGGAAACATAGTAGGTGAGTATGGATTGGGGCTAAGAAATGAAAGAGGAAGCCGCCTAGTAGAATTTTGCACAGAGCACAACTTAATCGTAGCTAACACTTGGTTTAAGAATCATGAAAGAAGGTTGTATACGTGGAAGAAGCCTGGAGATACTAAAAGGTATCAGATAGATTATATAATGGTAAGACAGAGATTTAAGAACCAGGTTTTAAGTTGTAAGACATTTCCAGGGGCAGATGTGGACTCGGACCACAATCTATTGGTTATGACCTGTACATTAAAACTGAAGAAACTGCAAAAATGTGGGAAATTAAGGAGATGGGACCTGGATAAACTGAAAGAACCAGAGGTTGTACAGAGTTTCAGAGAGAGCATAAGGGAACAATTGACAGGAAGAGGGGAAAGAAATACAGTAGAAGAAGAATGGGTAGCTCTGAGGGATGAAGTAGTGAAGGCAGCAGAGGATAAAGTAGGTACAAAGACGAGGGCTGCTACAAATCCTTGGGTAACAGAAGAAATATTGAACTTAATTGATGAAAGGAGAAAATATAAAAATGCAGTAAATGAAGCAGGCAAAAAGGAATACAGACGTCTCAAAAATGAGATCGACAGGAAGTGCAAAATGGCTAAGCAGGAATGGCTAGAGGACAAATGTAAGGATGTAGAGGCTTATCTCACTAGGGGTAAGATAGATACTGCCTACAGGAAAATTAAAGAGACCTTTGGAGAGAAGAGAATCATGTGTATGAATATCAAGAGCTCAGATGGCAGCCCAGTTCTAAGCAAAGAAGGGAAGGCAGAAAGGTGGAAGGAGTATATAGAAGGTTTATACAAGGGCGATGTACTTGAGGACAATATTATAGAAATGGAAGAAGATGTAGATGAAGACGAAATGGGAGATACGATACTGCGTGAAGAGTTTGACAGAGCACTGAAAGACCTGAGTCGAAACAAGGCTCCCGGAGTAGACAACATTCCATTAGAACTACTGACGGCCTTGGGAGAACCAGTCCTGACAAAACTCTACCAGCTGGTGAGCAAGATGTATGAGACAGGCGAAATACCCTCAGACTTCAAGAAGAATATAATAATTCCAATCCCAAAGAAAGCAGGTGCTGACAGATGTGAAAATTACCGAACTATCAGTTTAATAAGCCACGGCTGCAAAATACTAACGCGAATTCTTTACAGACGAATGGAAAAACTGGTAGATGCAGACCTCGGGGAGGATCAGTTTGGATTCCGTCGAAATGTTGGAACACGTGAGGCAATACTGACCTTACGACTTATCTTAGAAGAAAGATTAAGAAAAGGAAAACCTACGTTTCTAGCATTTGTAGACTTAGAGAAAGCTTTTGACAATGTTGACTGGAATACTCTTTTTCAAATTCTAAAGGTGGCAGGGGTAAAATACAGGGAGCGAAAGGCTATTTATAATTTGTACAGAAACCAGATGGCAGTTATTAACGTCGAGGGGCATGAAAGGGAAGCAGTGGTAGGGAAAGGAGTGAGACAGGGTTGTAGCCTCTCCCCGATGTTATTCAATCTGTATATTGAGCAAGCAGTAAAGGAAACAAAAGAAAAATTTGGAGGAGGTATTAAAATTCATGGAGAAGAAGTAAAAACTTTGAGGTTCGCCGATGACATTGTAATTCTGTCAGAGACGGCAAAGGATTTGGTAGAGCAGTTGAACGGAATGAACAGCGTCTTGAAAGGAGGATATAAGATGAACATCAACAAAAGCAAAACTAGGATAATGGAATGTAGTCAAATTAAATCGGGTGATGCTGAGGGAATTAGATTAGGAAATGAGACACTTAAAGTAGTAAAGGAGTTTTGCTATTTAGGAAGTAAAATAACTGATGATGGTCGAAGTAGAGAGGATATAAAATGTAGACTGGCAATGGCAAGGAAAGCGTTTCTGAAGAAGAGAAATTTGTTAACATCGAATATAGATTTATGTATCAGGAAGTCGTTTCTGAAAGTATTTGTTTGGAGTGTAGCCATGTATGGAAGTGAAACATGGACGATAACTAGTTTGGACAAGAAGAGAATAGAAGCTTTTGAAATGTGGTGCTACAGAAGAATGCTGAAGATTAGATGGGTAGATCACATAACTAATGAGGAGGTATTGAGTAGGATTGGAGAGAAGAGGAGTTTGTGGCACAACTTGACTAGAAGAAGGGATCGGTTGGTAGGACATGTTTTGAGGCATCAAGGGATCACAAATTTAGCATTGGAGGGCAGCGTGGAGGGTAAAAATCGCAGAGGGAGACCGAGAGATGAGTACACTAAGCAGATTCAGAAGGATGTAGGTTGCAGTAGGTATTGGGAGATGAAGCAGCTTGCACAGGATAGAGAAGCATGGAGAGCTGCATCAAACCAGTCTCAGGACTGAAGACAACAACAACAACAACAACAACAAGTTCTTTGAACAGCAACAGTGAGCTTTGCATAATGCGGGAAAAGGCCAGAGAAATTTATGCGATTGCAGTCTTTCTCGGCTGATAACCCGAGAAGATTTCATCGCCAGAGAAATTGTTAGCTATTTTAAATCAAGTTGCAGTGCTAATGAAAAACTCCATGAGATCCAGAATCTAATGAAAAAACCTGTTCATAAATTAATTCAGGAAACCGAAACCCGATGGAACAGTACGTTTTATATGCTACAACGTCTAGTGGAGCAAAAGGAATGCATTGCAGCCTGGTTATCAACTTTGTATTCAGGTGTAGAGAACCTCACAGCTGACGAGTGGCGAAGTTTGAGCGAATGTTTATGTGTACTAGAGCCATTTGAAGTGGTAACAAGTGAAATCTCAACTGAAAACTACACCTCTCTTACGAAAGCTATTCCAATAATCAAACAGCTAATCATAACCGTATGCAATGGGAAGTGGGCTACCACGACAGCGCAAGAGCTACAGCAACGTCTGCACAACTCACTAGGCTTAATAGAAGCAAACAAAGCACATACCGTTGCCACAGTTCTCGACCCAAGATTCAAAACGTTACCATTAACGAATCCCATTCATTCAAAACATGCCGTTGCAAGCCTAATTACAGAGTGCACAAACGTGGTCGAGACCGTACGATCTACTCATTCGGCTGCTGACGACACTAGCCACGAGTACCATGTCGTACAAAACGCCAGTAGTTCCTTATGGGCTTCTTTCGATGAAGAGGTTTCCAGTAAAAATCTAATGAAAAGCGGTTGTGATAGCATAGACCTGGAGGTACAACGATATTTGGAAGAACCGTACCTACAACGCACGGACAATCCTTTACACTACTGGGAAAAAAATGAAAACAGTTACCCAGGTCTATCTATCGTGGCAAAAAAATATCTTGCAATACCTGCAACTTCTGTTCCCAGTGAAAGAATATTTTCGAAAACAGGACTAGTTATAAACAAACAAAGAAGCAGACTAAGAGGCCAATTGGTTAATAAAATCATATTTCTAAACAAAAATCGACGGCAGTGTAGCAATGCGATGTAAAAATGCCTTCTGCTGAACAACTTTTGTTTACTTTGTTTCTTCTGTAAGTAAACTCATGTACGCAGTTTATGTATATAAAAGGCTATAGTACCTCTCTTTTACGTTTAAGCATACATGCATACATGCAGAATGTACAAGGAAATTTATTTTGTAAGAATAAAGCTTCTGTTTTATGCGAATTCTGTGCTTTGTTTTAAACAACAATTCTATGACTTTTGCCTTATCAGACATATACTAATACTTCAGTAAACATTAACAACGATAGTACAGTTGATATCTATCCTAGAATGTCAAAGTTTTCCGAGCACGTACGTACGACGAGTACGACCGCTGCGGCTCAGTGCTTCGTGTACTGAAGGTTTGCGCAATTTCTCAGAGAGCGCGGCACTCTCAATTTCTCTAGCGTACCCGAGAAATTCTCGAGAAATTTCCTTCGCGTCGCGCGTTTCTCGAGCGCGATCATAGCCGATCCCTACGTCACGTCTCCGCCGCCCCACACCGAACCCAGGGTTATTGTGCGGCTCGGCGCCCGGTGGACCCCCCCAGGGAACGTCTCGCACCAGACGGGTGTAACGCCTATGTGTGGGTGGTAGAGTAATGGTGGTGTACGCGTACGTGGAGAACTTGTTTGCGCAGCAATCGCCGACATAGTGCAGCTGAGGCGGAATGAGGGGAACGAGCCTGCATACGCCGAGGTACATCGAAAACCGCCTAAAAACCATCCACAGACTGGTCGGCTCACCGGACCTCGACACAAGCCCGCCGGGCGGATTCGTGCCGGGGACCAGGCGCTCCTTCCCACTCCGGAAAGCTGTGCGTTGGACCGCTCGGCTAACCGGGCGGGTATTTGCTTTCATACTGTACGTTTCACGCTGGACACGTCGACGGCCATCTGACCGCTGGATTTATCTGAAAAGGCTCCCTGTCGCCACTCAATGGGAGTCCAATTGCGGCACTGGCTTGAAAATTCTAGTCATCTTCGCCGATGAACAGTAGTCAGCGTAGGTATATGAACCATGCGCCTGTTGTGTAGGGTCACACACAGCAACGTTCGCAGAATGGTCGTTGAGGAAACACTGTTCTAGCCCCTTGGTCCATCTGGACGATCAGTTTCTTAACAGATGCACTTCTATTCGCCTGTGCACATCTCCGTTGCTTTCGTCCACCCCTGTAATTTATAGCCGATGGTTCGCCACAGTTGCATCTACGCCGGTTTTTGATAGCGCCACTTCCCCATGCGCGGCATATTTTAACCACGGCGATGCGCGAACAGTTTACAGACTTGCTTCCATCTTTGGCCCGAAAGCCAGTGATCATGCCCTTTCGGACTTCAAATAAATAGCTCCGTTTCCACATTACAACAACGACTACACTGTTTTCCGCATATCCCCGACGCACTTTATACGGGGTGCTCAAAAAGTCTTTCCGCCGAGCCGTATAATTGCTAGCCGCGATTGTTCGCCTGCCTGAGTTACTCCCCTTCAAGCGGACTCTCCCAATATTCCACTGCTTTTTTTTTTTTTTTATCTCAGCCTGCGTCAGTAGTGTCGTTACGTGCCGACGTGAACGTTTAAGTTTAGTTCCTTTGTTCGTTTGTTTCGTTTTTGTCACTGTTAACATGCTAACCATTTAAGAACGTGTGTTTTTAGTCAAACAAGTGTTCAAAGATGGCGGTAAATACACAGTTTCAGTTTGTCAAACATTCACTTCAGTTTTCCCGGAGACAACACTCCCACATAGCGTTGCCGTGCGAGATTTGATTAACAAATTTCGAAGTACGGGTTCAGAGACAGATGCACCGAGAAGTGGTCGTGCTAGCGTTTTGAGTGAGGATAAACTACTCGATATTTCCGATAAAATGTCCATGAGTCCGAACAAGTCAGTAAGAAAACTCGCCCTGGAAATCGATGTTAGTGTCGGAACGGCCCACACAGCTGTAAGGAAAAAAATAGTACTTTTACGATACAAAGTGACAATAGTGCAAGAACTGAAAAATACTGATCATGGCAAAAGACTGCATTATTGTCAATGGTACAAAAATTTCGTTCAACAGAATGGTAGGGAGATTCTAAATGAAATATTTTTCACTGATGAGGCGTGGTTTCATTTATCCGGCTACATGAATTCGCAAAATTCTCGTATGTGGTGTTTTGCAAATCCATTGTGTATTCACGAGGAACCACTTCATTCTGAGAAAATAGGAGTTTGGATTGCAACTTCTAGACGTCGGATTGTGGTTCCTATATTTTTCAACGAAACAATAAACGCACAACGATACTACAGTGATATTCTGTACCTATTCATAGGAGAACTTTTGGTAAGTGAAATACTGAACGGTTATTTTCAACAAGATAGTGCAACCGCGCATACCGCTCGTGATTCAATGTCACTGCTTGCTGATGTTTCTGGTGATCGCATAATTTCACAGGGAGTTGGTCTCCACGATTGTCTGACCTAACATCACCTGACTTTTTCCTCTGGGGTGCAGCGAGAGCAACTGTCTATTAAAACCGTTCAAAATCCATGGATGAATTGAAAACTGCAATATTCACTTTCACTGCTTCTGTTTGTAAACATGATTAGACGAATTGAATTGTGTATTTAACAACATGGTGGTCAGTTTCAACATTTAATGTGAAAATTTGTAAGTAAAAATGAGTATTAAATAAATTAATAACTTGTATATCACGGAGTTTCATTTCGGTATATTCACTGCGGCATACGGCCCTCGCTCCTAACAATCATACACCGCGGAGAGTTTTTGAACACCCCGTATCCCCTGCACTGCTGGTGCTGCCGCCTGCATCTGGAACAGGTTATAGCACGTTGATATTGAACATGGCGGTAGTCACACAAGTGGACTATGTATGTGAGTGCTGTAACCCAAGTTTTGGAACACTGCCAACTGAAGGATCTACTGAGACTGGTGGAAGTGTAGGCTACAGTTGCCTCTATCGATATTCAGCCGTCAGTGTCACGTTTGTTTCTATGGTCGCCATCGGTGGAGGTTGCTGCGAAACGGAAGAGTGTTGGGATCTGCGATATAGGTTCATGGAAGCCTGCCTCGTTTGTCGGAAAACGGAGTGGGAATCAAATATTTCAGGAAAGAAATTCTAAGAATGTACGTTTGGAGCACAGCTGAATCATGGACTGTGGGAAATCTGGAAATAAGAGAGTCGAAGCAGTTGAGATGTTGCGCTGTAGAAGGATGTTGACAGTTATATCGACCAATAAGACAAGGATCGAGGACGTTGTTCGCAGAATCCCTGGAGAAACGAACATACAGAAAACACTGACTAGAAGAAGGGGCAGAATGATAGGACATGTGTTAACACCTCAGGGAATAATATCCAATGTACTTGAGGGAGCCGTTGAGGATAAAAACTGTACGGGAAGGCAGAGACTGGAATACATCAACTTCTGCTGCTACTGACACTGCTCTTACTGCATACAACACTGCTCTCTGGTCTGAGATTCTCTTATAGCTTACATACCGCAGGCAGCGCGTGAGCAATCCATCGAAATTACACTGCTCGAGTGCGCTAGCAACAAATTCTTTAATCATGGACCTCTTACATAACCCTCCACTGGGGGGGGAGGGGGGGGCAACAATTTGGCAGCGATGCTGAGTCAATTGGACTTGCCATGAGCAATAGATTTTTCTATAATCTATTTAGTTACTAAGTCTACAGTCACAGAGTATATACATTATTGATAAGTGCAGAACATATTAAGAAATGAAATAGTGTGCACACGCACTGAGTTCAGAACATATTAAGAAATGACAAAATGTATACTCAATGAGTACAAAATATATTAACAAATGACATAAAGTGCACACGCACTGTATAAGTCTTTAGCATTCTTTTACAAGAACTGAATACATTAAGAAATGAAATAAAGTGCACACGCACTGTATAAGTCTTTAGCATTTTACAAGAACTGAAAACGTTAACAAACGAAATAAATTGCACACGCACTGTAAAATGTTTTAGTATTTTGTACAAGAACTGAATACATTAAGTAATGAAATAAAGTGCATACGCAATGTAAAAGTCTTTAGCATTTTTTACAAGAACTAAATACATTAAGAAGTGAAATAAAGTGCACACAAACTGTAAAAATCTTTAGCATATTCAAGAGAACTGATCATGTTAACAAATGAAATGATGTGCACACGCACTGTATAGGTCTTTAGCATATTCAGGAGAACTGATCATATTAACAAATGAAATGAAGTGCACACGCACTGTAGAGGTCTTTAGCATTTTTCGAGAACTAGGACAGGAATGGGAAGGACAGCATCATGGTTGTAGCACAGTGGGTTGCACGTAGCTGCACTGAAAGTCCATCTCTTTGTACAGAAGCACAACACCAAGTGAGACAATCTGAAGTTCTCTTCCCTGAGGTGTTTATCAGTGTAGCCAGGACACTGAAATGTTGTATTAATATTGTATGTTATCATTTTGGTCGTACATTAGGTACACCAAACAGTAGGACCATAATAACATCTCCATTGTTCAAGGTGGTGGACAGCTTGGTATGTCAACACCACATTCCTGTAGAATCCATACTCTTACACCAAATATAGTGCTCCATGATCACGAGGATGGACAGGGCATACGGATATTGCAGTAATTGCTGGTAATTAGGTCAGATGATGAAGGATACATTCAGTCTTATGCCAGTCATCATTCAGAATTACACTAGTGTGTCAATCGATCTGAATAATTATTGGCATTCATTGGCTATTTACACAGCGTTTAAGTACTATATATAGAGTATTACATAACATTATTCATAAGTCATCTCATTACAGTAATTATTGGCATAGCATTTATGCATAAGTCATCCCATCACAGTAATTATTGGAACTCATTGGCCAGTTACAAAGCATTTTTATGCATTATTCAGAAGCCATCATTCAAAACAAGAGTTATTGCTTGTAGCATCAAGCTGCTAGTGACTATATATGATATCATGTAAGTGACATAAGACATACTTAAAATATAAGACATTGTAACTATTGCTCAAGGTGTGTAGTCCAATAATACATAGACATAATGGAATCACTACATCAGAAAAATTTGCATTATATTTAGTACTAGAAATATATCTTAAACTGGTAGCATTATTTAGTTGTATACTGGTAATAGTTGGAACTGGTAATAGTTGGGACTTTTTTTTTGCTAGCAATGCATTGCGTTGGGATCGAAAATTAATTGCTGGGGCATGAAAATATTTGCTTTTCACTTATTGCTGGAAATAAGGATTAATAACGTCATTCGTCATGAGTCAGATGTAGCAAGGTTATGAAACAAGTAGAGTTTATGTGATCACATTCATAAATGATAGACACAACTGGGTAAAAAAATGCAAGTACTAGAACAGGTTTAATAACTAACTGCTTACAGCATATTTAATAACATGAAAAGCTTCTCCTGGAAAAATTACAAAATGGATCTGAAAGAAAAAGTGTATATTATGCTGAAAAGTAGTAAACTACGAATTAACAGGAAATGAAACGTGCACTTAATATGTATGTACTCTAGCTGTCTTTCCCAAAACATCCAGTCATTATACTATGAGACATAAGACACACTGTCAAAAGGAACAGCAACAAGTAATTAAATAACTACATACCATTTCTTAACTAACAGAAAATACACACTCCTGGAAATGGAAAAAAGAACACATTGACACCGGTGTGTCAGACCCACCATACTTGCTCCGGACACTGCGAGAGGGCTGTACAAGCAATGATCACACGCACGGCACAGCGGAAACACCAGGAACCGCGGTGTTGGCCGTCGAATGGCGCTAGCTGCGCACCATTTGTGCACCGCCGCCGTCAGTGTCAGCCAGTTTTCCGTGGCATACGGAGCTCCGTCGCAGTCTTTAACACTGGTAGCATGCCGCGACAGTGTGGACATGAACCGTATGTGCAGTTGACGGACTTTGAGCGAGGGCGTATAGTTGGTAAAGCGGGAGGCCGGGTGGACGTACCGCCGAATTGCTCAACACGTGGGGCGTGAGGTCTCCACAGTACATCGATGTTGTCGCCAGTGGTCGGCGGAAGGTGCACGTGCCCGTCGACCTGGGACCGGACCGCAGCGACGCACGGATGCACGCCAAGACCGTAGGATCCTACGCAGTGCCGTAGGGGACCGCACCGCCACTTCCCAGCAAATTAGAGACACTGTTGCTCCTGGGGTATCGGCGAGGACCATTCGCAACCGTCTCCATGAAGCTGGGCTACGGTCCCGCACACCGTTAGGCCGTCTTCTGCTCACGCCCCAACATCGTGCAGCCCGCCTCCAGTGGTGTCGCGACAGGCGTGAATGGAGGGACGAATGGAGACGTGTCGTCTTCAGCGATGAGAGTCGCTTCTGCCTTGGTGCCAATTATGGTCATATGCGTGTATGGCGCCGTGCAGGTGAGCGCCACAATCAGGACTGCATACGACCGAGGCACACAGGGCCAACACCCGGCATCATGGTGTGGGGAGCGATCTACTACACTGGCCCTACACCTCTGGTGATCGTCGAGGGGACACTGAATAGTGCACGGTACATCCAAGCCGTCATCGAACCCATCGTTCTACCATTCCTAGACCGGCAAGGGAACTTGCTGTTCCAACAGGACAATGCACGTCCGCATGTATCCAGTGCCACCCAACGTGCTCTAGAAGGTGTAAGTCAACTACCCTGGCCAGCAAGATCTCCGGATCTGTCCCCCATTGAGCATGTTTGGGACTGGATGAAGCGTCGTCTCACGCGGTCTGCACGTCCAGCACGAACGCTGGTCCAACTGAGGCGCCAGGTGGAAATGGCATGGCAAGCTGTTCCACAGGACTACATCCAGCATCTCTACGATCGTCTCCATGGGAGAATAGCAGCGTGCATTGCTGCGAAAGGTGGATATACACTGTACTAGTGCCGACATTGTGCATGCTCTGTTGCCTGTGTGTATGTGCCTGTGGTTCTGTCAGTGTGATCATGTGATGTATCTGACCCCAGGAATGTGTCAGTAAAGTTTCCTCTTCCTGGGACAATGAATTCACGGTGTTCTTATTTCAATTTCCAGGAGTGTATAAACTTCATCATTATCCTCATCTGCAAAGAAAAATTTCATTATTCATATGACCATAACTTCATCATTATCATCATCTGCAAAGAAAAACAGCATTATTCATATTACCATATTCTTCATATAACTATTCATCATCATTTATTATCACCTATAAAATATAGACACTTCATTATTCATATTCATATTACCATCCTCTTCATACAACTATTCATTATCATTCATTACTTCCTATAGTATAGAGTTTCTTACATCTAGCATATTTCATCAATAAAATTAACATGTGCAGTTTTGTCTGACAGCCTGCATCAATCGCCTCGTATTTTAAGACTGCTATTATACAGTGTGTATATTATATTCTTGTTAATGCTTGTTAATTCTCATTAATTTACTCTTCATGACAAAGTATTGCATTTTCTTTCATTCATTCCGACGGTGAAATTTCCATTTCATAGTAAACCACTGTGGTTTGTTTAATTTATTTATTTTACACGTATTGCTTTCTGAAAATGATGAATAAGGATTAATATCTTGCATTTAAATCATATATCCATTAAATAAAAACTGGTTTCTAGTGACATAACTAAGCATACAGCATAGCATGACAGAAAATGTATTATGTTAAAAACATAGGCAGTTTTCAACAGTAAATATATATATATATATATATATATATATATATATATATATATATATATATATATATATATATATATACAATATCGTAATGCAGTAGCAAAAATGTAGAGTAGTCAAGATATTGAGATATCATAAGGAAAATGTCAAAGTCAACTGGTGTTTGTTATATCTTAAAAATTTCACAGTGCATACAGAGAAAAATTCTACTTACGATAGGAAAACAATCATACATTCACAAAAAATGGAAAATGTGCACGGTCTGATATATAACGACAAGAAAAGCGACCTACTAACCTTACCTTGCCGGGCACTTGCCAGAAAACAATATGATAATCATCAGTAAGTGTTGATATAAATATCTGCAAATGGCATTACAGTGTGACAAATCATAAAGTATGTTCATTCAATAAAGGGTTTAATATTGGAAATATGTGATTGCCCATGCTTTTTCTGGTTCTCAAAGTTTCGACATGCATTACATTAGGGTGAGGAATGCTGCGAATTCTATATGGACCTGCGTATAGAAGCTCAAATTTATTGCATCTACTCTATTCTCTGTTGGATAAATAATGTGTGCGTACTAATATCTTCTGTCCAATGTGAAAGTCACGGCGTGTACAAACCTATTTTTGCTGTCTTCTCCGGCGCTCTGCGGCACGTTTGATGTTGTTGAGCGCAATGTCAATTATTTCATGGTGGCGTAGTCGACACGATGTAGGAAAGGATATTAATTCTTTAATTTTGTTAGGTGGTTCAACGTTTTTTTATATAACAGTCGGAGACAGCATAGTAGTAGATTCATTTGGTATGGAGTTAATTACATCCTGGAATGAGAGTATGTGTGTGTCCCAATCAATATGTTTTTATGGCAGTACATTCTACATAGTTTACCAATTTCTTTCATCAGTCGTTCAGAAGGCTTCGAAGAAGCGTGATACCTGGATATATAGATCGGAGAAATGTTTCTAGCTCGTAACATACGTGTCCATATTACAGATCGAAATTGTGGTCCATTGTCGGAAGTTACTATCAATACACGTCCTACATGAAATAAAAAATGTTTTACAAATGCATTCGAAATAGATTTAGCAGTAGCTTTGCGTAACGGAGTGAAGGTAATAAATTTCGAAGTGAGTTCAACAGCGGCAAAGATGTAACAGAAACCGCTATTAGTTCTGGGAATCGGACCAAAAATGTCTACAGCGGCCATGTGTCTCAATTTAACGGGTTCAATGGGAAGTAACGGAGGAATATGTGAAGTCGTGTCTGATTTAGCTTTCTGGTAGATTTTACCTGACGCTAAAACTCGTCGAATACGTTTCTCCAAGTTGGCAAAAGAACAGTTCTGTCTCAGTATAAGAAAACATTTTCTGGCTCCATAATGTGCATAACTTAAACGAATATACCAAATTAATTTGTTAACACGTTCAACAGGAATACATAATAAGCAGTTGTTGCTGTCAAGGTGAGAACGGCGACACAGAATATTATTGCGTGCAGTATATTGGTTTCTAATTGTAACGTTATTCCTATCTTGCTAAAGGTGTTTAATTTCTTTCCATACGTTGTCTTTTCCCTCCATGAACCATGGACCTTGCCGTTGGTGGGGAGGCTTGCGTGCCTCAGCGATACAGATAGCCGTACCGTAGGTGCAACCACAAGGGAGGGGTATCTGTTGAGAGGCCAGAAAAACGTGTGGTTCCTGAAGAGGGACAGCAACCTTTCCAGTAGTTGGAAGGGCAACAGCCTGGATGATTGACTGATCTGACCTTGTAACAATAACCAAAATGGCCTTGCCGTGTTGGTACTGCGAACGGCTGAAAGCAAGGGGAAACTACAGCCGTAATTTTTCCCGACGGCATGCAGCTTTACTGTATGATTAAATGATGATGGCGTCCTCTTGGGTAAAATATTCCGGAGGTAAAATAGTCCCCCATTCGGATCTCCGGGTGGGGACTACTCAAGAGGATGTCGTTATCAGGAGAAAGAAAACTGGCGTTCTACAGATCGGAGCGTGGAATGTCAGATCCCTTAATCGGGCAGATAGGTTAGAAAATTTAAAAAGGGAAATGGATAGGTTAAGGTTAGATACAGTGGGAATTAGTGAAGTTCGGTGGCAGGAGGAACAAGACTTCTGGTCAGGTGACTACAGGGTTATAAACACAAAATCAAATAGGGGTAATGAAGGAGTAGGTTTAATAATGAATCGGAAGAACGCGGGTAAGCTACTACAAACAGCATAGTGAACGCATTATTGTGGCCAAGATAGATACGAAGCCCACACCTACTACAGTAGTACAAGTTTATATGCCAACTAACTCTGCAGATTACGAAGAAATTGAAGAAATGTATGACGAAATAAAAGACATTATTCAGATAGTGAAGGGGGACGAAAATTTAATAGTCCTGGGTGACTGGAATTCGGTAGTAGGAAAAGGGAGAGAAGGAAACGTAGTAGGTGAATATGGATTGGGGCTAAGAAATGAAAGAGGAAGCCGCTTGGTAGAATTATGCACAGAGCACAACTTAATCATAGCTAACACTTAGTATAAGAATCATTAAAGAAGGCTGTATACAGGAAAAACCCTGGGGATACTAAAAAGTATCGGATAGATAATATAATGGTAGGACAGAGATTTACGAACCAGGTTGTAAATTGTAAGACATTTCCAGGGGCAGATGTGGACTCTGACCACAATCTGTTTGTAATGACCTGTAGATTAAAACTGAAGAAACTGCAAAAAGGTGGCAATTTAAGGAGATGGGACCTGGATAAACTGAAAGAACGAGAGGTTGTACAGAGTCTCAGGGAGAGCATAAAGTAACAATTGACAGGAATGGGGGAAAGAAATAAAGTAGAAGAAGAATGGGTAGCTTTGAGGGATGAAGTAGTGAAGGCAGCAGAGGATCAAGTAGGTAAAAAGACGAGGGCTAGTACAAATCCTTGGGTAACAGAAGGAATATTGAATTTAATTGATGAAAGGAGAAAATATAAAAATGCAGTAAATGAAACAGGCAAAACGGAATACAAACGTCTCAAAAACGAGATCGACAGGAAGTGCAGAATGGCTAAGCAGGGATGGCTAGAGGACAAATGTACCGATGTAGAGGTTTTATCTCACTAGGGGCAAGATAGATACTGCCTACGGGAAAATTAAAGAGACCTTTGGAGATAAGAGAACCATATGTATGAACATCAGGAGCTCAGATGGAAACCCAGTTCTAAGCAAAGAAGGGAAAGCAGAAAGGTGGAAGGAGTATATAGAGTGTCTATACAAGGGCGATGTACTTGAGGACAATATTATGGAAATGGAAGAGGAAGTAGATGAAGATGAAATGGGAGATACGCTACTGCGAGAAGAGTTTGACAGAGCACTGAATGACCTGAGTCGAAACAAGGCCACCGGAGTAGACAACATTCCATTAGAACTACTGACGGCCTTGGGAGAGCCAGCCCTGACAAAACTCTACCATCTGGTGTGCAAGATGTATGAGACAGGCGAAATACCCTCAGACTTCAAGAAGAATATAATAATTCCAATCCCAAAGAAAGCTGGTGTTGACAGATGTGAAAATTACCGAACAATCAGTTTAATAAGCCACAGCTGTAAAATACTAACACGAATTCTTTACAGATGAATGGAAAAACTAGTAGAAGCCTACCTCGGAGAAGATCAGTTTGGATTCCGTAGAAATACTGGAACACGTGAGGCAATACTGACCTTACGACTTATCTTAGAAGCTAGATTATGGAAGGGCAAACCTACGTTTCTAGCATTTGTAGACTTGGAAAAAACTTTTGACGATGTTGACTGGAATACTCTCTTTCAAATTCTGAAGGTGGCAGGGGTAAAACACAGGGAGCGAAAGGCTATTTACAATTTGTACAGAAACCAGATGGCAGTTATAAGAGTCGAGGGGACTGAAATGGAAGCAGCGTTTGGGAAGGGAGTGAGACAGGGTTGTAGCCTGTCCCCGATGTTATTCAATCTGTATATTGAGCAAGCAGTAAAGGAAACAAAAGAAAAATTCGGAGTAGGTATTAAAATCCATGGAGAAGAAATAAAAACTTTGAGGTTCGCTGATGACATTGTAATTCTGTCAGAGACAGCAAAGGACTTGGAAGAGCAGTTGGATGGAATGGACAGTGTCTTGAAAGGAGGATGTAAGATGAACATCGTTGTTGTTGTTGTCTTCAGTCCTGAGACTGGTTTGATGCAGCTCTCCATGCTACTCTATCCTGTGCAAGCTGCTTCATCTCCCAGTACCTACTGCAACCTACATCCTTCTGAATCTGCTTAGTGTACTCTTCTCTCGGTCTCCCTCTACGATTTTTACCCTCCACGCTGCCCTCCAATGCTAAATTTGTGATCCCTTGATGCCTCAAAACATGTCCTACCAACCGATCCCTTCTTCTAGTCAAGTTGTGCCACAAACTTCTCTTCTCCCCAATCCTATTCAATACCTCCTCATTAGTTACGTGATCTATCCACCTTATCTTCAGTATTCTTCTGTAGCACCACATTTCGAAAGCTTCTATTCTCTTCTTGTCCAAACTAGTTATCGTCCATGTTTCACTTTCATACATGGCTACAAACCAAAAAAATACTTTCAGAAACGACTTCCTGATACATAAATCTATATTCGATGTTAACAAATTTCTCTTCTTCAGAAACGCTTTCCTTGCCATTGCCAGTCTACATTTTATATCCTCTCTACTTCGACCATCATCAGTTATTCTACTTCCTAAATAGCAAAACTCCTTTACTACTTTAAGTGTCTCATTTCCTAATCTAATTCCCTCAGCATCACCCGATTTAATTTGACTACATTCCATTATCCTCGTTTTGCTTTTTTTAATATTCATCTTATATCCTCCTTTCAAGACACTGTCCATTCCGTTCAACTGCTCTTCCAAGTCCTTTGCCGTCTCTGACAGAATTACAATGTCATCGGCGAACCTCAAAGTTTTTACTTCGTTTCCATGAATTTTAATACCTACTCCAAATTTTTCTTTTGTTTCCTTTACTGCTTGCTCAATATACAGATTGAATAACATCGGGGAGAGGCTACAACCCTGTCTCACTCCTTTCCCAACCACTGCTTCCCTTTCATGCCCCTCGACTCTTATTACTGCCATCTGGTTTCTGTACAAATTATAAATAGCCTTTCGCTCCCTGTATTTTACCCCTGCCACCTTTAGAATTTGAAAAAGAGTATTCCAGTCAACATTGTCAAAAGCTTTCTCTAAGTCTACAAATGCTAGAAACGTAGGTTTTCCTTTTCTTAATCTTTCTTCTAAGATAAGTCGTAAGGTCAGTATTGCCTCACGTGTTCCAACATTTCGACGGAATCCAAACTGATCCTCCCCGAGGTCTGCATCTACCAGTTTTTCCATTCGTCTGTAAAGAATTCGCGTTAGTATTTTGCAGCCGTGGCTTTTTAAACTGATAGTTCGGTAATTTTCACATCTGTCAGCACCTGCTTTCTTTGGGATTGGAATTATTATATTCTTCTTGAAGTCTGAGGGTATTTCGCCTGCCTCATACATCTTGCTCACCAGCTGGTAGAGTTTTGTCATGACTGGCTCTCCCAAGGCCGTCAGTAGTTCTAATGGAATGTTGTCTACTCCGGGGGCCTTGTTTCGACTTAGGTCTTTCAGTGCTCTGTCAAACTCTTCACGCAGTATCGTATCTCCCATTTCGTCTTCATCTACATCCTCTTCTATTTCCATAATATTGTCCTCAAGTACATCGCCCTTGTATAAACCTTCTATATACTCCTTCCACCTTTCTGCATTCCCTTCTTTGCTTAGAACTGGGCTGCCATCTGAGCTCTTGATATTCATACACATGATTCTCTTCTCTCCAAAGGTCACTTTAATTTTCCTGTAGGCAGTATCTATCTTACCCCTAGTGAGATAAGCTTCTATATCCTTACATTTGTCCTCTAGCCATCCCTGTTTAGCCATTTTGCACTTCCTGTCGATCTCATTTTTGAGACGTTTGTATTCCTTTTTGCCTGCTTCATTTACTGCATTTTTATATTTTCTCCTTTCATCAATTAAATTCAATATTTCTTCTGTTACCCAAGGATTTCTAGCAGCCCTTGTCTTTGTACCTACTTTATCCTCTGCTGCCTTCACTACTACATCCCTCAGAGCTACCCATTCTTCTTCTACTGTATTTCTTTCCCCTATTCCTGTAAATTGTTCCCTTATGCTCTCTCTGAAACTCTGTACAACCTCTGGTTCTTTCAGTTTATCCAGGTCCCATCTTCTTAATTTCCCACATTTTTGCAGTTTCTTCAGTTTTAATGTACAGGTCATAACCAATAGATTGTGGTCCGAGTCCACATCTGCCCCTGGAAATGTCTTACAACTTAAAACCTGGTTCCTAAATCTCTGTCTTACCATTATATAATCTATCTGATACCTTTTAGTATCTCCAGGGTTCTTCCACGTATACAACCTTCTTTCATGATTCTTAAACCAAGTGTTAGCTATGATTAAGTTGTGCTCTGTGCAAAATTCTACTAGGCGGCTTCCTCTTTCATTTCTTAGCCCCAATCCATATTCACCTACTATATTTCCTTCTCTCCCTTTTCCTACACTGGAATTCCAGTCACCCATTACTATTAAATTTTCGTCTCCCTTCACTATCTGAATAATTTCTTTTATTTCATCGTACATTTCTTCAATTTCTTCATCATCTGCAGAGCTAGTTGGCATATAAACTTGTACTACTGTAGTAGGTGTGGGCTTCGTATCTATCTTGGCCACAATAATGCGTTCACTATGCTGTTTGTAGTAGCTTACCCGCATTCCTATTTTCCTATTCATTATTAAACCTACTCCTGCATTATCCCTATTTGATATTGTGTTTATAACCCTGCAGTCACCTGACCAGAAGTCCTGTTCCTCCTGCCACCGAACTTCACTAATTCCCACTATATCTAACTTCAACCTATCCATTTCCCTTTTTAAATTTTCTAACCTACCTGCCCGATTAAGGGATCTGATATTCCACGCTCCGATCCTTAGAACGCCAGTTTTCTTTCTCCTGATAACGACATCCTCCTGAGTAGTCCCCGCCCGGAGATCCGAATGGGGGACTATTTTACCTCCGGAATATTTTACCCAAGAGGATGCCATCATCATTTAATCATACAGTAAAGCTGCATGTCCTCGGGAAAAATTACGGCTGTAGTTTCCCCTTGCTTTCAGCCGTTCGCAGTACCAGCACAGCAAGGCCGTTTTGGTTAATGTTGCAAGGCCAGATCAGTCAATCATCCAGACTGTTGCCCCTGCAACTACTGAAAAGGCTGCTGCCCCTCTTCAGGAACCACACGTTTGTCTGGCCTCTCAACAGATACCCCTCCGTTGTGGTTGCACCTACGGTACGGCCATCTGTATCGCTGAGGCACGCAAGCCTCCCCACCAACGGCAAGGTCCATGGTTCATGGGGGGGGGGGGGAGAGATGAACATCAACAAAAGCAAAACGAGGATAATGGAATGTAGTCGAATTAAGTCGCGTGATGATGATGGAATTAGATTAGGATGGCTAATGGTTCAAATGGCTCTGAGCACTATGGGACTCAACTGCTGTGGTCATTAGTCCCCTAGAACTTAGAACTACTTAAACCTAACTAACCTAAGGACATCACACACATCCATGCCCGAGTCAGGATTCGAACCTGCGACCGTAGCAGTCGCACAGTTCCGGACTGCGCGCCTAGAACCGCGAGACCACCGCGGCCGGCTTAGATTAGGAAACGAGACACTTAAAGTAGTAAAGGAGTTTTGCTATTTGGGGAGCAAAATAACTGATGATTGCCGAAGTAGAGAGGATATAAAATGTAGACTGGCAGTGGCAAGGAAAGCGTTTCTGAAGAAGAGAAATTTGTTAACATCGAGTATAGATTTATGTGTCAGGAAGTAATTTCTGAAAGTATTTGTATGGAGTGTAGCCATGTATGGAAGTGAAACATGGACGATAAATAGTTTGGACAAGAAGAGAATAGAAGCTTTCGAAATGTGGTGCTACAGAAGAATGCTGAGGATTAGATGGGTAGATCACATAACTAATGATGAAGTATTGAATAGGATTGGGGAGAAGAGAAGTTTGTGGCACAACTTGACCAGAAGAAGGGATCGGTTGGTAGGACATGTTTTGATGGATCAAGGGATCACAAATTTAGCATTTGAGGGTAGCGTAGAGGGTAAAAATCGTAGAGGGAGGCCAAGAGATGAATACACTAAGCAGATTCAGAAGGATGTAGGTTGCAGTAGGTACTGGAAGATGAAGAAGCTTGCGCAAAATTGAGTAGCATGGGAAGCTGCATCAAACCAGTCTCAGGACTGAGACCACAACAACAACAACGTTGTCTTTGCTCTGTCCTTGTGCTATGTCTCGTATTGACGACGAAATGAAATTTTCGAATGCAACTTGTTGAATATATATGACACTAGAATTTGCTTGGCAGAAGTTGGTTGCGATGTCTTGCTGATTGTTGCTGAGAGAACGGGATACAATATATTGTGAACTGGTAATGTGAACAATTGTAAAATTAAATTCCTGTAAATAAAGCTTTCATCTGCATGCTGTTGTTGTTGTTGTTGTTGTTGTCTTCAGTCCTGAGACTGGTTTGATGCAGCTCTCCATGCTACTCTATCCTATGCAAGCTTCTTTATCTCCCAGTACCTACTGCAACCTACATCCTTCAGAATCTGCTTAGTGTATTCATCTCTTGGTCTCCCTCTACGATTTTTACCCTCCACGCTATCCTCAAATGCTAAATTTGTGACCCCTTGATCCATCAAAACATGTCCTACCAACCGATCCCTTCTTCTAGTCAAGTTGTACCACAAAATTCTCTTCTCCCCAATCCTATTCCATACCTCCTCATTAGTTACGTGATCTATCCAACTTATCTTCAGCATTCTTCTGTAGCACCACATTTCGAAAGCTTCTATTCTCTTCTTGTCCAAACTAGTTATCGTCCATGTTTCACTTCCATACATGGCGACCCTCCAAACAAATACTTTCAGAAACGACTTCCTGGTACATAAATCTATATTCGATGTTAAGAAATTTCTCTTCTTCAGAAACGCTTTCCTTGCCATTGCCTGTCTACATTTCATATCCTCTCTACTTCGACCATCATCAGTTATTTTACTTCCTAAAAAGCAAAACTCCTTTACTACTTTAAGTGTCTCATTTCCTAATCTAATTCCCTCAGCATCACCCGATTTAATTTGACTACATTCCATTATCCTCGTTTTGCTTTTGTTGATGTTCATATTATATCCTCCTCTCAAGACACTGTCCATTCCGTTCAACTGCGCTTCCTAGTCCTTTGCCGTCTCTGACAGAATTACAATGTCATCGGCGAACCTCAAAGTTTTTACTTCTTCTCCATGAATTTTAATACCTACTCCGAATTTTTCTTTTGTTTCCATTACTGCTTGCTCAATACACAGATTGAATAACATCGGGGACAGGCTACAACCCTGTCTCACTCCTTTCCCAACCACTGCTTCCCTTTCATGCCCCGCGACTCTCATGACTGCCATTTGGTTTCTGCACAAATTGTAAATAGCCTTTCGCTCCACGTATTTTGCCCCTGCCACCTTCAGAATTTGATAGATAGTATTCCAGTCAACATTGTCAAAAGCTTTCTCTAAGTCTACCAATGCTAGAAACGTAGGTTTGCTTTTTCTTAATCTTTCTTCTAAGATAAGTCATAGGGTCAGTATTGCCTCACGTGTTCCAACATTTCTATGGAATCCAAACTGATCCTCCCCGAGGTCCACATCTACCAGTTTTCCATTCTTCTGTAAAGAATTCGCGTTAGTATTTTGCAGCTGTGACTTATAAAACTGATGGTTCGGTAATTTTCACATCTGTCAACACCAGCTTTCTTTGGGATTTGAATTATTATATTCTTCTTGAAGTTTGAGGGTATTTCGCCTGTCTCATACATCCTGTTTACCAGCTGGAAGAGTTTTGTCATGACTGGCTCTCCCAAGGCCGTCAGTAGTTCTAATGGAATGTTGTCTACTCCGGGGGGCTTGTTTCGACTCAGGTCATTCAGTGCTCTGTCAAACTCTTCTCGCAGTAGCGTATCTCCCATTTCATCTTCATCTACTTCCTCTTCCATTTCCATAATATTGTCCTCAAGTACATCGCCCTTGTATAGACACTCTATATACTCCTTCCACCTTTCTGCTTTCCCTTCTTTGCTTAGAACTGGGTTGCCGTCTGAGCTCTTGATATTCATACACGTGGTTCTCTTCTCTCCCAAGGTCTCTTTTATTTTCCCGTAGGCAGTATCTATCTTACCCTTAGTGAGATAAGCTTCTACATCGGTACATTTGTCCTCTAGCCATCCCTGCTTAGCCATTTTGCACTTTCTGTCGATCTCATTTTGAGACGTTTGTATTCCTTTTTGCCTGCTTCATTTACTGCATTTATATTTTCTCCTTTCATCAATTAAATTCAATATTCCTTCTGTTACCCAAGGATTTCTAGCAGCCCTCGTCTTTTTACCTACTTGTTCCTCTGCTGCCTTCACTACTTCATCCCTCAGAGCTACCCATTCTTCTTCTACTATGTTTCTTTCCCCCATTCCTGTCAATTGTTCCCTTATGGTCTCCTTGAAACTCTGTACAACCTCTGGTTCTTTCAGCTTATCCAGATCCCATGTCGTTAAATTCCCACCTTTTTGCAGTTTCTTCAGTTTTAACCTACAGGTCATAACCAATAGATTGTGGTCAGAGTCCACATCTGCCCCTGGAAATGTCCTACAATTTAAAACCTGATTCCTAAATCTCTGTCTTAGCATTATATAATCTATGTGATACCTATTAGTACCTCCAGGATTCTTCCATGTATACAACTTTCTTTTATGATTCTTGAAGCAAGTGTTAGATATGATTTAGTTATGCTCTGTGCAAAATTCTACCAGACGGCTTCCTCTTTCATTTCTTAGCCCCAATTCATAACCTGTCATGTGTAAATTTAGCGGAAAGTAAAAACTGTATAGCTCTATGATCTGTGTAAACGATGGTATGTCTTCCATAAAGAAAATGCTTAAATCTGGTAAATGCCCATACAACACATAATGTTTCAAGTTCTGTAAGAGAGTAATTGCGTTCAGCAGGTGACAGAATGCACTTGCAAAGGCAATGTTTTTAATTACTGTAGTGCCATCTTGTACAATTTCCTGAAAAATGTGCACGCCTAAAGCGGTGTAGAGCTGTCGGTGGCAATGGGAAAATTTCTGGTAGGATCTGGATGTGATAAAAGTGGTGCATTTAACAGGGCATGTTTCAGGTTAACAGATTCAGATTGTGCTTGGCTATCCCACGACAAATAGCGTTTTTACCCGTCAACTGGCATAATCTAGAGGTGTCTAAAGCAGCGTAATGAATAAATTTACGGAAAAAGTTAATTAATCCCAGAAAGCTGCGTAGTTGTTTCTTCGTCGTTGGAACAGTAATGTCACGTAAAACTCTAAGTTTTTCCGAGTCAGGCGCAATGTCTTCTGCTGAAATTACATGTCCAAGGAATTTTATAGAAGTTTGGCGAAAGTGCGATTTGCTAAGATTAACTGTAAGTCCTTGTGCACGAAAAGTTTGCAACAGTTGTTCAAGAATCAGATTGTGTTCAGACCAGTTAGCTTCTGCGATAAGGATGTCGTCTACATACGTTGTGATTCTGTCTTTCAGTTCTGTCGGAAGCATAGTATTCAAACCGCGAATAAATGCTGCTGAAGAAATTGTTAAACCGAACGGTAATTTGCAAAATTGGTAACAATCACCAAAACAGAGAAATGCTGTGTACTTCCTGCAGTTCGGATGGAGCTGAATTTGCCAAAATCCCGATTTCTAATCTAATGTGGAATAAACAGCAGGACCATGAAATTTCTGTAGAAGTTCTTCTAGTGTCTGTGGGCGATCTGTTTCATTAATAATAATGTCGTTGACATGACGCGAATCAAGAACGAGGCGAAGTGAGCCATCCTTTTTCTTAACAATATGGAGCGGGTTTATGTACGGACTAACTGCCGGTTCAATAATTCATTGGTCAAGCATAGCTTGCAATTCTTTCTTAACTTGTTCTCTGTGGACGTAAAGAATGGGATAATGTTAAGCTTTAAATGTGTCGTGCTGTTTAACTTGAAATTCATACATAAAGCCGGACATAGTACCAGGGATGTCGTCAAAAAGTGGAGCTTGCTGTAAAAGAATTTTGCCTAGCTCTGTACGTTCGTCGTCTGTATTTGCACTGCTCTGTTTAACTTTATCAGAAATCATTTGCATAACGTCATAGTCGGCTTCGTCTGGTGTGTTGTAGTTGTGAACATACGTGTCTGTGAACAATGTGGAATGACAGTCTATGTTACGTGATGCAGAAATGACCTCTGTCCGATTAATTGTTTGTTCTTCTGCAGATAAAGAGTGCTGAAATTCTACTGGCAGTTGTACATTTTCATCCTTTAACATTAAATAGGAATTCTGAAGTTCAATAATTGCGTCGTGTTGTACCAAAAAATTCGTACCTAAAATAACGTCTGTTGCCAATAAGGGAACAATCCAAAAATTTGAGTGGAACGTATGACCTGCAGTACAAAATGATAAGTGTGCCTGTAATTTTACATCTACTTCTTTACCAGATACTGCTCCTTTCACTTTAGTTTTGTCTAATGATAACGTAAGATAAGTATTCTCTTTGTTACATTCGTTGAATGTTTCTTCATTTATAACTGACACAGAATCGATTACTGCTGAAAATGTGTATGATCCAATCTTTACTTCAATGACAGGTTGGGAAATGGTTTTTTGAATAACTGGTTTTTCATGTAAAAGAGTGTCTCTGTGTCGTCAAAAGTAATAACATTTTCGTGAACAAGATTCTGTCAGTCAAAAATATTGTTTACGTTTCTGTAAGATGCAACCTGTACTGTATCTAGTCAAATTCTTTCTGACATGCTGTTATTTGCGGGAGGATGCTGTGGCATTTCAACTATTTGTACCGTTCTGTTATTTCGTCCTGACGTATTTGGCTCGGGATGATACCGACCTTCTGGTTTATTCATGATAATCTGTTGTTGCGGATGATTCTGCTGCTCGTAAGACCTACTGTTATTAAATGGACGCTGAAATCTGTGCTCATTACTTTTACGTCTGTCATATGGCGCGTTGCGATAGGAATTGAAATGTAGTGTTTTCTGTACATACTGATTTTCTTGTTTCGGTGCGTTACTATTTGGTGGAGCCGACGCTATACGTGTAGGAGGCGAAACATTAATCCTGCGGCAGGCGCGCTTAAGATTGTTGCGTCAGCGGGCGCGTGCGGCACTCACTACCGCCTACTTTTAAATACATAAAAAAGAGGCTTTTTTAATTTTTAGGTGGAATTAGTTATTTATTGTTTACAATATCATTATTAACAGCGACTTCTAATATGATCTGTATACATAAATCCAAAGTGCATGGGAAAATTAAAATTATTACAGAATATCTGACATACGTTTCCAGGATATTTCCTAAACGCTACTTTAATAATAAATTGTAAATAAATTATAACCACAGATATGATTCGATGGTTTACCGTTGTTAAAGCAAGTTTTACAAAAACGTGTAATATGTATAAAAACTTTGTAGTAATAATAAAGAATAAGGCACTCAGTAAATACATATCAAGAATCTCACACTTTCTTCCTCCGGAGAAGCTCTGCAATCATTGCTCTGCAATCACATGCATTACATGTGACAACATTGTGACAATGTTGCTTGCAAAACGAAACTTTTGCAGCTATTGCAAGTGACAGTAGTTTTATTATTTTTTTACTACCAAAAAGATGGCACGTCCCACACCTTCTTACAGTCTCATCGTGATTGGCGGGAATTGATTGATGAGGTAACAAATCCTTGAATATCTCGTGGTAGAGTAGAGAGCTGAGCCCTTTCGTACAAATGGCAGTCCATCAGAGCCAAGGCCAGGTTTGTTAGTTAGGTTCTTCTTCTGAATCTTTTCTCTAGATTGTTTGCAAAAAAACAAGACCTGGGAATTTATCCCAACAATATCCCGATAACGAAAAAACAATACTAAGGGCCATCTTCTTGTGGTCCTTTTGTCGAGCATGATCTACACATGTAATCCACAGTATCGACTCCATCTTTTGTTGCATTGTAGTCCAAATTTATAACAGACTTGCCTGTAGCGGTGTCGATTTCAGCAGTTTCATGCATTGACGACGGGAAAAGCACAGCCTTGTTCCTTTTGTTTGACACGAAACAAGACAGAAGTCATCTTGAAATTCGAAAAGACAATTTCCAATTTCTCGCGATCTGTTGGGCAAAAATTGCGGAGGAATTTCTTTCTTATTCTTTTTCAATGTTCCAATGAACGTTAGCCCATTTTCTAAAAGATGTTGGGCTACAGGGTAACTACTGTAGTAGTTGTCCGTACTTACATTCCTGTGAGTTCCCTTGATTGACTCAACCAATCTCTTCGCAATATCCATTGGCTGGTTAGATGCAACATATGGTCCAAGATTCTGTCTGCCGCAGTATACCTCAAAATTAAAAGTATAAAATGTCTTGCTATCGCACAATGGATAGAACTTCAGTCCATACTTAGCGGACTTATTGGGCATGTACTGAACAAAAGCACAACGTCCGCGAAATGGGACAAGCATTTCGTCTATGGTTGTGAATTCACTTGGACTGTAGTTATTTCTGCAGTTGTTCAGAAATGCTGAGTGGAGATTGCTCATGGCACCAAGTTTATCAGTTGCTAGTTGTTCTTTTCTTGTAGAAGTATCGTCAAACCTGAGTGACCGGTGCAAGAACAGAAAGCGCTTGAAGCTAAATGCTGCTCTTAGAATAATCATTCCTGTTCCATTTGATGCCCACAGTTGTAATACATTTGTGCATCCTCTTTTTTGTACAGCAATGAGAAACAGTGCTCCTAAAAGAGCCGTTATTTCAGAAGCAGAAGTAGTTTCGCAATCTCTAGCCCTTGAGTAATTCACAGATGATCCTTCTGTTATTTATGTACTTGTTTGTCTTTGCAACGACGGAATAAATTATCCCAGGATCAAACAATTTTTCAAAACTTTCAGTTTCAGTTTTAGCTTCTCTACCATTGCGTTTCGGGCCAGGTAGGACTTTGATTATATTCTTACGTTTAGGTTTCCCTGGTAGTGCTAACGGATTATTTATCCACAAAGTTTCTTGGTCCTTACCAATATAAAAATGGCAGTCATCATGTGACACTCCTTTCACTTCATTCCCGTCAACGCATGACTGCTCAAATTCGCTGGAATGATCTGCAGTTTCAATTTTTTCTGTTTCCTCATCGCCGTCAGAGAAATCTGCGTAATATTCAGATGATTGCAGAAGAAGACGCTCAATTTCTTCTGGTGTTAGTCGTTTCCTTTGTGCGGACCTGGGAGACAATTAAATAATTCTATTACCAAAGCAATGTTAATAACTAAATCATCCTTCACCCACAGAGTTGTAAAACAAAGCTTCTAATCATCAAAACATTCGACAGTGTTGCGGCTACATGTTCTTACATTACCGGGCGCGTGCGGTACGCTATGCCGTGTCGGTGCAGTCGTCCACTTCACAGGTGAGTCACAGCTGTTGTGGTGGGTATAATGACGACGCAGTAATGCAGTTTGGCGCGTGACAGAACAATCGAAGCATATCTAGCACCACTGTTGTGTGCTCGGCACGCCGACGTAATTATAGAACGAAAACAAAATTGGCGGCACTGTATGCCGCCACGCGCCCGCCGCAGGGTTAAAGCTTGGTTGACCTTGCAGACTACATTGTTGGTTAGGTATGCTAACCGGCTGGTTTCTTGCTGTTGTGTGGAAAAGCCTCTATTGTTACCAAAATGTGTTTCCTATTGCTGATAATTTTGACGATATGATAATTAAACTTTTGTCTGGTATTAAAGTTCTCGTGGTTGTCATTTCTGGAGCGTATAATAACTGTCACTTTCAGGTAAAACTTGTCGTATCAGGTTGTCTTTACTCATCCATGTGGAGCACGTTGTACTGAGCCACACACAATTGACTTCATCAGAGTGTACGCGCCTGAAGATGGCGTTGACGCAAAGTCGAAACTAGTAGCCAAATAAATATAAAATCGTAAGCACAGCTGGAGGAGTTTCATTTTTAACAAAAAAGATTATACCAGCTGTGGCCCACATTCATCCAATTTAAATATGGATGTACGAAGATTAATGTGATTAACACTGTGGAAGGCCACCGCCGTGCCACTACCAGGCAGTCGGCCTGCCAGTACAGGCCGCCTCCCGTCGCTTTCTTGCAGTGTAGCGCAATCTGACACGTTCTGGTGCACTTTTCTCAAATTGATGCCGTTGTACTTGTCAACAATTCGGATCTTTTGGTAACAGGGATGTGTACCGTGGAAATAAGCACATTTCAACTAATTTATTTTGACAGTCTCATGGAGGTTTTTGCCAAAGGAGCAAACGTACAAGCAATACTTTTCGGAAAATACATGTGTCTAGAATTTCTTTCCTCGAGTAGAACACTTCAAAATGGATTTCTGAGCTATGCCTTGTAGGAATAACATTATGAACAAAGAACAGAAATCCCAATGCTCGGTTGCTACCCGCCTGTGAACATGCGATGTTAACAACCTATGATAAAAACGAATGTGAAATATCAAGATGACCCTTGCGACTGGTATAAAACACTAGATGCACTTTGTAGAGCCTCCAGAATGTTGCCAATGGCGGGTCCGACCGGCGTTCATTGAGCACTCACAGCCACGCCACCAGGCAGCCCGAACTCTGTGCGATGAGCAAGGTCGAGGGGATAATTGGAGCTGAAGGTCGTCGAATGCTAAGGGCTGTACGCAAACGAGGGTCGAAATGGGAAACTTCATCTCGTCACCGCTGTAAGAGCCTACGGAGCCGGCAACCCGCCGCACAGCGCGCACAAGCAGCGCAGCCTGCTACGTCGATTTCCCCACTCGCATCGACGCCTGCGGGAAGAAAAGCCGCGGCGTGTGCGTCACTAAGCTAGGCCGAGCTCGCTCGCTCGCTCTCTCAACTCAGCGGAGACACTGCGTTTCTACACCTGTTGACTCGTAACTGGGTTTGTACGTAAAATGAGAATTACATCTTCTTCTGGAAACCATTATTATGGACTCTGTCATTAGTCCTACAATGACAGAAAGTGCATAGGCCTACTAATAATTTGTTACTGCTTTACTATGATATAACAAAATTAAAATCATGTCAGTTGCATAAGGCACCACATCTTGTATGAAATGAGGACTGTTAAGCAGAAGAGACTAAATGCTACAACTAGCCATTGTTCCATTTACGTCGAGAATTGATCTTACATTTTGTTGTACCAGTAGTCATCAGTAAGACTTCATAATACCAGATTCCAGTAGAAGATGCAATTCTGGTTAGTACGCATACTCCCAGTTGCGAGTTAATAGGTTACAAACGCATTTTGTCAGTTGAGCTGAGCGAGCGAGCGAGCTCGGCCTACCATCGGGACGTACGCACGGCGGCTGTTTTTCTTGTGGGCCTCGAGTCGCCTGCATAGGTTTTTCCCCGCTGCGAGAATATGAAGTAAGTAAATGACGTCACACGTCCAGTGTGGTCGGCACTCGCGTCTTCCAACATGGCAGCTGTTTTCATTTTTTGTGGTCACACCATTTAAGATCCCGTATGTTCATTATTACGGCTATTTCTTTTTTCGTTTCACTCGACTTTGGAAAACACTCAAAAGCCAAAGAAACTAGTACGCCTGCCTCATATTGTGTAGAGACCCCGCGAGCGGCCAGAAATACCGCAACGTGACCTGGTATGGACTCGACTAATGTCTGAAGTAGTGCTGGAGGGAACTGACACCATGAATCCTGCAGGGCTGTCCATAAATCCGTAAGAGTACGGGGGGTGGCGATCTATTCTGAACAGCACGTTGCATGGCATCCCAGATATGTGTAATAATGTTCAAGTCTGTGTTTGGTGGCCAGCAGAAGTGTTCAAACTCAGAAGAGTGTTCTTGGAGCCACTCCGTAGCAATTCCGGACGTGCGTGGTGACGCGTTGTCCTTTTGGAACTACCCAAGTCCGTCGTAATGAACAATGGACATGAATGTATACAGGTGATCAGACAGGTTGCTGACGTACGTGTCGCATGTCATAGTCGTATTTAGACGTATCAGGGTTCCCATATCACTCCAACTGTACACGACCCACGCAATTACAGAGCCCCCACCAGTTTCAACAGTCCCCTGCTCAGATACAGGGTCCATGGATTCATGAGGTTGTCTCCATACCCGTACACGTCCATCCGCTCGATACAATCTGAAACGAGACTCGTCCGACCAGGCAACATGTTTCCAGTGATCAATAGTCCAATACCAGTGTTGAGGGGTGTAAGGCTTTGTGTCGTGCAGCGATCAAGGGTTCACGAGTGGGCTTTTGGCTCCGAAAGTCCATATCTATGATGTTTCGTTGAATGATTCACACGCTGACACTGTTGTTGGACCAGCATTGAAATCTGCAACAGTTTGTGGAAGGACTGCGCTTCTGTCACGTTGAACTATTCTGTTCAGATGTCGTTGGTCCAATTCTTGCAGGATCATTTTCCGGTCGCAACGATGTCGGAGATTTGATGTTTTACCGGATTCCTGATATTCACGGTGCACTCGTGAAATGGTGAATGGTCCCCACTTCATCGCTGTCTCGGAGATGCTGTGTGCCATCGCTCGTGCGCCTGCTATAATACCACGTTCAAACTCACTTAACTCTTTACAACCTGCCATTGTAGCAGCAGTAACCGATCTAACAACCGCGCCAGACACTTGTTGTCTTATATAGGCGTTGTCAACGGCAGCGCCGTGTTCTGACTGTCTGTATAACTCTGTATTTGAATACGCATGCCTGTACTATTTTCCTTGGCGCTTCAGTGTAATTTATGTCAATCTATTTTTAATGTACTGTGCCTTTCGTTCAGCCCTTTCTTGTTTCATTCTTTCTGATTTTGCTTTCCCTTCTTCTTTAGAGATTTGAACGGATTGTTTGGTTTCGATTTTGACTTCGAACGTCTCTTTCTAGTCTTTGGTATCCTCTTTTTCCATTTTTCTGTGAGCATATCTTCTTTCAAGTCCACCACCTTATCCTTAAATCAGTTTTGTTTGGTTTTCTGTTGCAGAAATACTATTATTATTGTCTTATTATCATTATTTACTCATGTGCTATGCGTACCGCAATGCTAACTTGCTTATTAGACGACGTAAACCCACGTCGTCCAGTACCGAGTGAGCAGCCGCAGTGCAACACTGGAGCACTATAGTGCAGCGGCAGATTTTAATGCCTAGTTGAAATATCCTATGCTTCCTCCGAACCATTCAGAAACGAACTCCAAACAGTTGTCCTCAACTGGAGATGATATTCCCTACGGTCACACAAGTAAACAGCCTCTATGTAGACTAAGTGTTAAGCTCTGACTTACCTTTCCTTTATTTCGTTTCAGAGCTCCGACAGACCGCACCTTTTGCTCAACACAGTGATCTGCGCTGACGTTATGGCCATCAACAAAATAAGGCGTTATTTAACCTTTTATTCGCAAAGCAGTTGCAGTGTCACGTCGCGGATTCCACAAGATCTTGCAACAGGACAGACTGCAGGCGTTCTCGACGAACTGCATTGATGCCTGATGCTATATTTTTCACCAGGCGATGACAGGTAAGAAACTAGTTGAAACGTCGCTCCGAAACGAACATTGTACTACACCACCGTCTATGCTTTTAGTAGCTAACATATATTAGTATTGAGGTGCCCAATGAAGACCGTAAACTATCGTCTGTTACTCAAGGATTTTTTTTAATTAACGCTGTATTATGGTGCTACAAACTTTAAAGGGGTGGTAGAATAGCGACAAGCCGTCCGCTGTGATCGATCGGATCTAGGCGCTTCAGTCCGGAACCGCGCTGCTGCTGCGGTCGCAGGTTCGAATCCTGCCTCGGGTATGGATGTGTGTGATGTCCTACGGTTAGTTAGGTTTAAATAGTTCTAAGTCTAGGGGACTGATGACCTCAGATGTGAAGTCCCATTATGCTTAGAGCCATTTGAACCATTTCTGAATAGCGACGCCGTAATTTAATTTTATGGCCAGATGAGATACGTATGTAATGAAAGTCAAAGTTACCATAAGTTCTATTGTTTATTATAAATCATCATACAAAGCGAGTGCAGTATTTTTCACTGAAGTATAACACGAAAGTGTTTAATAACATCCCATTCATTGATAAATTATCACAAGAACATGAAACAGTTACATGTAACAAAGGTTGGCGGAGTTGTAAGACAAGGAACCGATAGGTAGGTTGCTACATTATTAACACATTGATCCGATCCCGTTATTTCCAAAATATGAGTGCGTAAAAGTATGCATTCCAGAAGGGCGCCTTCGTCCTACTCATTAACACTCCTGAGTACATTGCGACCAGTACACGCCGAAGTGATTGCAGATCCTACGTTTCTTTTACCGGCGTCGTTGTGTTGTCCAGTAGTGCTGCTGTTGGCGGGCACGGTGTGCCTGTGAAAGCCACCTAACACAAACCTCACATCGTGCTCCAGTTGGAGTGGAAAGTGAAATGACTACTCCTCACAGAGAATTCTGTGAGCAGATTTGGAAGTGATTCTCTCACTAGCAGTGGACGAAGTGTCACCTTAGTGCCTCCTATCTTCCCTCATAACATTCGCCCCTTCTTAGAGAGCCAATCATAACCACTCATAAGCATTCATCCAATGACCGGTGTCAATTCTCCTGGAGTGTCCTCCTACTTCTCAATGATTTTCCAGATCTTCTTCGTAAGATCAGGCTGACCATCGAAATACAGAAACTTTCACGCCCGAAGGCTTACAACTAAAGAAAGGAATTTTTTTGGCTCTGTCCTTTAGGTGCCTTCAAGGAGCATGTTGTTTCCTACGATCTTCCTAAGGTTCCTACCTGCTTGATATACAATAAAAAACCAAGGAAACTGGTATACCTGCCTAATATCGTGTAGGGTCCCCGCAAGCACGCAGAAGTGCAACAGACTCGACTAATGTCTGAAGTAGTGCTGGAGGAAACTGTCACCATGAACCCCGCAGGGCTGTCCATAATTCCGTAAGAGTACGAGAGGATGGAAGTCTCTTCTGAACAGCACGTTGCAAGACATCACAGATATGCTCAATAATGTTCATGTCTGGGGAGTTTGATGGCTAGCAGAAGTATTTAAGCTCAGAAGAGTGTTCGTGGAGCCACTTCGTGGCAATTCTGGACGTGTGGGGTGTAGCATTGTCCTGTTGGTATTGCCCAAGTCCGTCTGAATGTTCAATGAGCATGTATGGGTGTAGGTGATCACACAGGTTCCTTACGTACATGTTACCTGCCAGGGTTGTATCTAGCTGTATCAGGGGTCTAATATCAGTCTAACTACACACGCCCAACACCGTTAAACAGCGTCGTCCAACTTGAACAGTCCCCTGGTGACATGCAGAGTCCACGGATTCATGAGATTGTTTCCATGCCCATGACACGTCAGTATTGGGGCTGTATTTGTTCTACCCCAAAGTACCGTTATCAAAGTTGGCAACTGTGACGTCACATGATGACGCAAGTACTGTTAGACCTGTGACATCACAGACACACTCCCAAGATGCCGATCTGACGTCACATGATGACGCGGGTACTATTAGACCTGTGACGTCACAGACACCCCCCCAAGATGGCGGCTGTGACGTCAGCTGATGTTGCAAGTACCGTTATCCAAGATGGCTGCTTTTGACGGGAAAGTGCCACGCCCCCCTCCCCTTCCCCCAGAAAAATGGCCGGAATTTCAAATTCCAACAGGGTAATGCATCACATCAAGGTTATCTCTATTAAATTAAGAAAATTGTGGGAAGACAGTTCACTTGGGCTACCTCCACTAACCTAAGTCACCCAACCGCCACCTCTTCCTAGGAAGTAAATAAATTGTCCCAAAAAAAAAAAATCCACCAGCCCAGTGCAGGCTGAGTCCTTTCTTCACCAACCCCGAGGAAGAGGTGGCGGCCGGGTGACAGGTTAGTGGAGGTGAGCTTTGTTTCTCACAATTTTCTTAGGTTGGCAGAGAAACTCCAAGTGACCTTTCTTTACCGCCAAAATTCAAGCTTGGCGCCGGTACCTAGGAAGAGGGAGCGGTCAGGTGACTTAAGTTAGTGGAGGTATTCCAAGTGTCCTTTCTTTCGTGTCATTTTCTTAGCTTAGTAGAGATGCGCGAATTGACCTTTCTGTACCACCAAAATTCAAACTTGTCGCCAGTTCCTAGGAAGAGGCGGCGGTCGGGACTTTGATAATGGTACTTTGGGGTAGAACATACATAGCCCCAATACTCACATCCACCTGCTCAATACAATTTGAAAGGAGAACTGTCGGACCGGGCAACATGTTTCCAGTCATCAACAGTCCAATGTTGGTGGTGACGGGCCCAGGCGAGGTCTAAAGCATAGTGTCATGCACTCATCAAAGGTACACGAATGCGCCTGCGGCTCTGAAAGCTCATGTCGATGACGTTTCGTTGAAAGGATCGCATGCTGACACTTGCTGATGGCCCAGCACTGAAATCTCCAGCAGTTTGCGGAACAATTGCACTTCTGTCACGTTGAACGATTCTCTTCAGTGCTCGTTGGTCCCGTCCTAGCAGGATTTTTCTCCGGCCGCAGCGATGTCGCAGATTTGATGTTTTACCGGATTCCTGATATTCACAGTACACTCGTGAAATGGTCGTATGAAAAAATCCCCACTTCATTGCTACCTCGGAGATGCTGTGTCCCATCGCTCGTGCACCGTCTGTAGCACCACGTTCAAACTCGAATAAATCTTGATAACCTTCCATTGTAGCAGCAGTAACCAGTCTAACAACAGCGTCAGACACTTGTTGTCTTATATAGGCGTTGCCAACCTCAGTGCCGTATTCTGCCTGTTCACACACTCTGAATTTGAATACGCATGTGTGTACCAATTTCTTTGGCGCATCAGTGTATATGAGGGACGAGGTACAGGTATTTTTGGGACGAGAATGTTGCCGTCTCACACTTTTGGAACCCTCACACCTTGCCTGCCCTGTTCTCCTCAGAGCATGGACCCACAAATACCTGTAGCTGTCACCTGCATAGTGTCCATCAGTATATTGTTCTCCTGTCGGCAGATTGGCGCCGTCTTCTCTCCATTCTCCGCGTAATGTTCATTATTGCTCACCTTCCGCGACCTTTTACTGTTCTTAACAACAGTCTCCGCAGAAAAACGCTTTAGGAACGTGTGAGCGGCGGTCAAGCCGTGCAGAATTCCAGCAACTCCTCTGCGGCCGTCCGCACGGCCGCGGCGTTGCCTGCCGCCCGCGTTGTGTCGTCTCGTAATGGCCGACCCCTCGTCCTGTCCAGCACACACAACAGTCTTCGACGAACGCTGTCCTACCTGGCATCGGCGTCACCTTTTACAGCCCGCCGCTATGTTATTGGTGCCCTTTGGCCTCCTTTTATCTGCTGTCTGTCTGTGATACTGCCAGCCCAGCCAAACATAATTCTTAAGAAACAGAACACCACAAGTACTTCATATGTTGGCAATCACTACTGGATACTCTTCATTTAAAATTAAGGAATTTGCTATTTTCCAATCAAATTAATTCGGTCTACACATCGCTCTATATAATTTTGTTCTGAAATATCGATAACGTTAATGTCGACGAAACCGTCAGCTTTGCCGTTTTTCAACATCTATGCCGATTTCCCGAGGACAGTTCAGCGGTGACTGAATATAAGTGAAGAAGTCCATGCTCATTTAATGCATTTGTTGTGGATTGTAAGATGATTTAGTAGCTTTGAGAAAGTCCACTTACGACTTGATGATACTCGATTTCCATCATGCTTGGGGGGGGGGGGGGGGGGGAGGCGTTCACGAAATTGACCAAAGTGTCAATTTTCAATTAATTTTTTATTTATTAGTAGAAGTCATGGACAATAGGCTCCCAAATTTTCAATGAGGAAATCCCATCCGAAGTACCTGAAAAATAGTTACACGACCTTCCAGCCACGCCTACTTTTTGAAGCAACACTTCAATACTAGGTTGGTAGAAAAGGATTCCGTGGATTGCTTTGAAGCAATCTTGCACAGGATACATCTAAAAGGCTGTCAAGCCCACTCACGGTTTTCTGGCCGATCCTCAACTTGTAAAAAGGTGTATTCATGGCAAGACCCAGAATCCAAATGAGTAGCTAAATTCACTCATATGGAAACGGTACCATAAAATCACATTTTCATCTACGACAGTTGTCAGACTTGCAATCTATGATGTATTTCTTGTATTTAACTATGCGAACGTAGGGAGGATGAAGGTATGAGAGACAGTGGGCTTTGAGATAGGAAATATCACTAAAGGCATCTTGAGGAAAAATAGATTTACAGCACGACTGTGCAACTGAAAAGTCAGTTGAAGACTTGGTAAAGGAAAAAAGGTAGAAGACAAGAAACCAGAAGACAAGCATGAGGGGAAAGGATCCTGAGTACAAGTCGAGGGCCTTCTGATGAGGTGGCATAAGAAAAAAAACGTTAGGTCGAATTTCTGTTTCCTGAAAATTATGTTTTTTAAAATTTATATAACTTTTTCTCGGAATCTATCAGTGCTATAATTATGAAATTTAGTAGATTTATTGCTACAAATCGAATAAATGTTTTCTCAAAAGTAAATTTTGAAATTCTGAGTGTAAGTTGAGATACGGGGCAAAGTGCTTGCAATTTTGCATTAATTCTATATTACACTTAGAAATTAAAATTAAAAAATTATTAAAATTCTCCTATTCGATATATTAAAAAAATCTCATGAGAGAAGCTCATTATATGTCAAGAGATCAAGCAAAGACAATTCTGTAGAAATCTCTTTAATCGGGTCTGAGAAAAATGTACATACATTAGTTTTTGAAATTAAAATTTTTGAATTCCATAAAAAGTTAAAATTATATGATCCAAGGAACTTAACAGTAAATGTGTTAGTTTCATGCAAAGGATAATTCAAATTTCACTGTCAAATCTACAAAATCGTGGATTTTAAGCATCTTTCGAACAGTGTTTTTCATTAACGACCACTTAAAGGATTTGAAAGTGATTGTACAGACATGATTATTTTAAAGCAGTACGACCCAATTCTCATAAAGACTTGAAAAAATAGCTTTTAATAACAGATGATTTTTTGAATGCCATTAAGTACAAAAAATTCCTAATACGTTAACAAAATAGCTGATAACTGAGTGCATAGTGTAAAAAACTGGTAATTTTTCCGCCACTGGTTCGAATCTCGCTGCTGCATATCGTAATACAGAATCGCTGTTCCTCGAACTTGGAGACCAGTACATCAAATCATGGTTCTCAAATGACTCTAGCGCAATTCCAAGTCTTAACAGGAGTTGCCTTGTACGGAAATGTCGTATGCGGTGGCGTAAGTATTAACAAAATTAGGCACGCGGTCTTCATGACGTAAGTGTAGTACAAAGCATCAAACGTGTCATTTGTAACAACAACAGGTCAGTGGAAGACCGTGGCTAATGTTGCACAAAGCATAATACTGCCATCAGCAGTCTGTGTACGTCAGTGCGACATCAGGCTTTATCCTGAGAGGCGTGCGCGTCTCGGAAACGACCATCAGCGTAATGTACGAGTTCCACGGTTCCATTATAATCATTGTTTAGTCTAGAAGTGTACATGTACGGTTGTCGGCTGTGAAAGTTTCTTTGCAACATCGTGTGCCAAATTCTGTGCTTGTATACATCTGGCATCGGGTTAAAAAGAAAAAAAACAGACAGTGTTTCCTCATATCTGACACTGTATACTACAGGTTAGAGTAAGACATAAAAATTGGAAGAAAAGTTGAGTGGAACTGGAGTGATCAGTTTGGTTTCATAAAAGACAACGATAACGCGCAAGGAATCTTCATCATATTTTTAGCAATGGAAAGAAAAAGAAAGAAAAATCAGAAAGCTTTCTGATCTGTAACGAGTTTGAAATTCTGAGACTTAATGAGAATAAACTACAGAGACAAGTAACGAATAATGCCAAAACCTTACAGAGACAGATAACGAATAATGTCCCGTACCTACGGAAACCAGGAGGGAGTAATATAATGAATCGACCAGAAACACAAGTTCGTGTTGAGAAAGGTGTAAGATCTCGTCAACTTGTCAACTGGTATGTCAAACAAGTAACAATGAAAGTGAAAGAAATTTTCATAATTGGAATAAAAATCGAAAGGAATCAGATACCAGTGCTAAGGTTCCGATACGACATAGCACTTCTGACCGAAAGTACGCAAAACTCTTAAAGGCTGTTGAATCGGATGGAAAGCTTCCATAGAGTGGACTATGTGAGGGGTTGCCAAAAGAAACCGAACTGATGTTTTGGAGGCCAGAGCTTTTGTAGCACAGCTTTCTGCCTCTGGGAGCGCATAGAGCGAGCGTTCCAGAGGCTGTGCCGTCGCTGAATGGGGTGAGGACTAGTTACGGCGCAGTAACAACTGTTTTGTGTGATTGCCGTTTTCGCAATGGCTGACTTCCGTAAACAGCGTGCGGCGATGAAATTGTGGTTTCTGCTCGGAAAAAGTGAAACAGAAACTCTTGAAATATTAAAAATGGCGTACAAGGACGTTGCTATGGAGAAACCTCGAGAGTTTGAGTAGTTTTCCCATTTCAAAAATGGTGAAATGCCTCGTTATGGTCGTCATTCCATGGTCTGAACACATGAAAATCTTGAAAAGAGTCGTGCAATCGTCAATGCAGATCGACGATAGGCCATTGAAGGAATTGTGGAGCTGTCGGGAGTGACTTGGGGTTCAGTGCAACGAATTGTGACAGAAGATTTGGGAATGAAAAGGTTTGCTACGAAATCCGTGCCACGGCTACTGACTGCTGAATAAAAGCACGGTCGCGTGGAAGTGTGCTGTGCTTTGAAAGAAGAGTCCCGAAATGATCCAAACTTTTTTTTTCAAAAATTATCACAGGTCACGTAATTTGGTGCTGTGCTTACGATCCTGAGTCAAAACAACAATTAAGCCAGTGGAAGACTTCAAGTTCGCCTCGCCCCAACGAAGCTTGTCAGGTGAAATTAAACATTAAAACAATGCCGATTTGTTTTTCCGATGTGACTGCAGTCGTCCATTCAGAGTTTGCTCCGCAGAGTTAGTTAACTAGGGTTTCTACTTGGAAGTTTTGAAAAGATAGTACAGCCTGATTTGTGACAATCGTGTGACTTGGTTTTTCCATCATGACAATGCTTCTGTTCACACAGCCATGTCTGTATGACAATTTTTGATCACAAATGGTATGTATGACCACTGTTCCTGATTTCCCATACTCACCCGACCTTGCCTCATGCGACCTTTTTTTTTCTAGAATGAAAATAGATATGAAAGGAAAGCGATTTACTGACGTTGCTGAGGTGAAGAAAATAAGCCTCGGGGGCGCTGTCAAGTGTCACAAAAGATAAATCCAAAAATATTTTGAAAAATGAAATAAAAGATTAGACAAGTATATTAGTGCAAGTGGAGAGTATTTTTAATGGGATTGAAAGTTTGTGCTGCAAACGTGAATAAAGAAGTTCAAACAAAAAGTTCGGTACCTTTTGGGTGTCCTTCGTACGTTAAGAGAAACAAAACTAAGACCAAGTCGCTCAATAGCAAGAAAAGAAAAAGCAACAACTTGTTTACCATAAAAATCGGTAAAGTCACAATGACAGTAAAAGGAAAATAATTCTTCTATCCAGAATGACAGAAGCAAAGAAGACACAAGAAGTATGATGTCATCGGAAAAGAACACAGAGACTACAACGTCGCATAAATAGGTGTTAATAAATAATTAACACCTATGGTCCTTAATTTTTAAAACAATATTTAAGAAGGTACTAAGTTTCATTTTCATTCAGTACGCTCTCTTTTCTGATTGGAGGAGATATATTATGAGCATCGTTGTTGCCTTTGCATTATTAGCTTCATCTTTTGCTTGAGCAAGCATAAGCCTTCGACTAGTCTTAAAGCATTCTGCTGTATCAGGGAAGAAAACCAGATACATGTAAATATTAATAGGTATAAATCGGCCGACGCATCACTTATGTTCATAAGATAACGCTGTAATTGATGAAAAGCACATATGCCGGCTCAGATAACGATCTTAGCTCAAGATCACGGGTAAGAACTTCTGAAGACAGGATACACCTCAGGCAATTGCGCTACTTGTATGAAAACATCAATTATACTAAAGACTATGTGTTGTTCAGTGATTAAGCTGTATTTTATGTAAATGTTTTTTTTTTTAGGATGCAAAGACAACTACGGTCATACACTCCCATGTCAGAACCGTAGAAAAGGAGTTAAAGGCGAGAACACGTTAAGCCCAGTCGACGGAAGGAAAGACAGCCTGTTACAGAGCGATCCATAAAATACGCCACACAGGCAGCGGAGGTCTTGATATAAAGATTAAATGTCGTTCGCCATACTGCTACGACATATAAAAAGTACAACGCGATTCACAGCCCGCGCGTCGTTCGCTAAAACGGCCGGTAACTCAAACGCAGACATAAATTAGAACGTAGGTGGTTAAAAAAAGTACATTCGTTCAGGAAATGGCAAATCGTCAGACGCCGAGGACAATGAGCACAAAATGGCGTGGATCACCACTTAACACATTTATTTATTTAATCGTGTCTGAGCTACATCTGTAATTAATTAATACGCTATATATTCTAGATTACAAATACAAGTAAATGATAGTTATACATTCATATATACATTCATGATCTTCACATATTGTAAGTCGTCATTATTGTCTAAAGCAAGGCTCACATCTCTCTCCAGTGTTCGGCACACTTCACTGCAGCGTCGCTGGCCAACCACAGGTCTTGGAAAGTGCATGGGGCCAGCAAAGATGGACAGGTCAGCAGGTGTGTCATGTTTTCCTCCACATTGGCAGGGCTCTTCTTCGGCGTATCCCCAGTTGATCAGGTTATCCTGTGATCTTCCCATTTGACATCTAATTCTATTTAGGCTCTCCCAGACTCTCCATTCCAATTGTGATCCAGCAGGAAGTTTTTCTTTAATGTTCCAACTTTTCAGACTGCCTTTATCCAATTTCTGTTTCCACATTGATTCTCTAGTTGTAGACTGACTTTCGGTAGGTGGACGTTCAACTTTTATGAAGTCTTTCCTAGATTTAAGTCTTGCCTCCGCTGGCTGATGTGCGTACAGGGGATGTCTTCTATCTTCGCACTGCCTGCTTCGTTCGGCCATCGCCAACGTTTGCCGTCTGATCTGGGGGGGGAGGGGGCTATTCCAGAACACATATAAAGGAGATCACGGTTTGTAGGCTTCACGTATCCCGTGATTAATCGACATGAGTTATTCAGTGCTGCGTCTAGCTTCTGAGCATGTGTCGACCTTCTCCATACGGGGCATGCATATTCAGCCGGAGCAAAGCACAATGCCAGGGATGATGCACGTAGAATTTCAGGGTTTGCTCCCCAGTGTGAGTTGATAAGTTTACGGATTATGCAGTTCCGTGTGTTGACTTTCGCTCTAGTTTTTTCTACGTGTTTCTTGTAAGACAATGTTCGATCTAACGTGACTCCAAGATAAACTGGTTTTGGGCAGTGTTGAAGTTTAACTGAGTTCCATTCCAATTGTAATTCCCTGTTTGCTTCCTTGTTGTTTAGATGAAATAAACAAGTCTGCGTCTTTGCTGGATTAGGTCGAAGCTGGTTCCCGTTATAATATTCAGTTAGTACTTCTACGTCATCTGTTAGGTTTCTCTCAATCTGTTTGATTGATCTAGATTGGCATGCAATGGCTACATCATCAGCATAGATAAAGCTTCTTCTAGTCGGTCCAACTGGTTGGTCATTTGTATACAGATTAAAAAGTAGGGGGGACAAAACACTACCTTGTGGGAGCCCGTTCTTCTGATTCCTCCAGCGACTTCTTTGTTCTTGAAATTCCACATAGTATCTTCTGTTGGAGATCAGTGATCTCACAACTTCAGTAAGGTGGTAGTTTCCCGTCATTTTGAAAATTTTTCCCAGGAGGATTTTGTGGTTTATCGTGTCGTAAGCTGCTGATAAGTCGACAAACACCACACCAGTTTTTTCTCCCTTCTCAAAACGGTCCTCTATGTATTGTGTTAGGCAGAGGACCTGGTCAGTGCAAGATTTACCTGGTCTGAATCCTGCTTGTTGTGGAATGATTTGCCTTTCTAGTTGTGGTGCTATTTTATTCAAGATAAGACGTTCATATAGCTTCAAACGGCAGCACAGCAGCGATATTGGACGATAGTTCTTAGCATCATCTCTTGGTTTACCTGGCTTTGGGATAGCTACTACCTTGGCCTTCAACCATAGCTTAGGTATCGTCTTGTTTGACCAGCAGAGATTATAGAGTTCTAAAAGCCATTCCTTAGCTGTGGGCCCTAGGTTCTGTATAAATTCATTAATGACGCCATCGGGACCCGCGGCCTTCCTGGGTTTCAAGGAACTGATTGCAGCTTCCAGTTCTGTTGAAGTGAAGTATGGATCAGGTGGTATTTCAGTCACTTGTGGCCTCTTATATGAGGTGGCAGTCTTACAGTTCCTGGTTGGTTTACCATTCAAAAGGAGCTGATGTACGATTTGATTAGCTGTTACGGAAACCTGATCCTTGGGGGCTGCCGGGTCACTGGATAATCGCTTTATGAGGTTCCAAGCTCTTCTGCTACTGTGCTTCATGTCAAGACTCTCCAGCGTATGTTTCCAGGACTCTTGTCTGTCTTTGCTTACAGTTTCAATTACCTGATCCCCAAGTTTTATGGTTTCTTCACTGAAAGGGTCCATGCTGCACTGCTCCAGGTATTCGTTATATACACTCCTGGAAACTGAAATAAGAACATCGTGAATTCATTGTCCCAGGAAGGGGAAACTTTATTGACACATTCCTGGGGTCAGATACATCACATGATCACACTGACAGAACCACAGGCACATAGACACAGGCTACAGAGCATGCACAATGTCGGCACTAGTACAGTGTATATCCACCTTTCGCAGCAATGCACGCTGCTATTCTCCCATGGAGACGATCGTAGAGATGCTGGATGTAGTCCTGTGGAACGGTTTGCCATGCCATTTCCACCTGGCGCCTCAGTTGGACCAGCGTTCGTGCTGGACGTACACACCGCGTGAGACGACGCTTCATCCAGTCCCAAACATGCTCAATGGGGGACAGATCCGGAGATCTTGCTGGCCAGGGTAGTTGACTTACACCTTTTAGAGCACGTTGGGTGGCACGGGATACATGCGGACGTGCATTGTTCTGTTGGAACAGCAAGTTCCCTTGCCGGTCTAGGAATGGTAGAACGATGGGTTCGATGACGGTTTGGATGTACCGTGCACTATTCAGTGTCCCCTCGACGATCACCAGAGGTGTACGGCCAGTGTAGGAGATCGCTTCCCACACCATGATGCCGGGTGTTGGCCCTGTGTGCCTCGGTCGTATGTAGTCCTGATTGTGGCGCTCACCTGCACGGCGCCAAACACGCATACGACCATCATTGGCACCAAGGCAGAAGCGACTCTCATCGCTGAAGACGACACGTCTCCATTCGTCCCTCCATTCACGCCTGTCGCGACACCACTGGAGGCGGGCTGCACGATGTTGGGGCGTGAGCGGAAGACAGCCTAACGGTGTGCGGGACCGTAGCCCAGCCTCATGGAGACGGTTGCGAATGGTCCTTGCCGATACCCCCTAATTTGCTGGGAAGTGGCAGTGCGGTCCCCTACGGCACTGCGTAGGATCCTACGGTCTTAGCGTGCATCCGTGCGTCGCTGCGGTCCGGTCCCAGGTCGACGGGCACGTGCACCTTCCGCCGACCACTGGCGACAACATCGATGTACTGTGGAGTCCTCACCCCCACGTGTTGAGCAATTCGGCGGTACGTCCACCCGGCCTCCCGCATGCCCACTATACGCCCTCACTCAAAGTCCGTCAACTGCACATACGGTTCACGTCCACGCTGTCGCGGCATGCTACCAGTGTTAAAGACTGCGATGGAGCTCCGTATGCCACGGCAAACTGGCTGACACTGACGGCGGCGGTGCACAAATGGTGCGCAGCTAGCGCCATTCGACGGCCAACACCGCGGTTCCTGGTGTGTCCGCTGTGCCGTGCGTGTGATCATTGCTTGTACAGCCCTCTCGCAGTGTCCTGAGCAAGTATGGTGGGTCTGACACACCGGTGTCAATGTGTTCTTTTTTCCATTTCCAGGAGTGTATTTGTTTCATGTCGTTGGAAACTCCAGGAATGTAGAGTGTTCTGCAGCCTCTAGGTATGCTGAGTCTTGCTGATCTTTTAACAGCTTGGACGAACTTTCCATAGTTTTCAGTGTTTGATGGTAAATTTACGATTTCCATGTCTAAGGTGTCCGCAAATTTTTTCCAGTTGGCCCTTTTGAAGTTAAAACGTCTGTTAAAGGGTACTTTTTGTAGCAGTATTACTGGTCTAAACTTTAGCATGATTGGTCTGTGTTGGGTCTTTGGGATAGGGTTGAGAACGAATTTGTTGCATGACCCGGACAAGGTTTTGGAAACAAATATGAGGTCTGGGTTATACCCTCTCTTCCATCTTGCACTGTTGAATGACCCAGGCTGTTCCTGATCATGGATGAGATTCAGCTCGTGTTCTTCTGCCCAGCTTTCCAGTAGTTCTCCATCCTCATTTGTGTCTTGATAGCCCCACACTCTATTGTGACAGTTAAAGTCTCCCATTATTAGCTGTCATGGCGATGGATAACACGACAGTGCCAAGTACGCAACCTAGTTAAAATCATCTCCTGCTGCGAGAGTGCCGAGAGGAGGTCGGCGATACCACTGAGAGAGATTTAATTCCAAAAATTGACTCTGAGCACTATGGGACTTAACATCTGATTTCACCAGTCCCCTATAACTTAGAACTACTTAAACCTAACTAACCTAAGGGCATCACACACATCCAAGCCCGAGGCAGGATTCGAACCTGCGACCGTAGAGGTCGCGCGGTTCCAGACTGAAGCGCCTAATAGCGCTCGGTCACACCGGCAGGCGATTTAATTCGCTTGAGCCTGTTCCCATGAAGGGCAGACCAGTGGTGGTGCCAAAACGACACCACCTGCTGACAGACGGCAACACAGAGGTGATCGGAGGGAATACAAGAACTATCGGGCCGAGGCAGGAGGACGCAGCCTTGTCAGCGGCATCAGCTGCCTCGTTTCCCGTAAGACTGACGTGCACAGGGACCCACGTAAAAACATAGTGACTCCATTAAGAGTGAGCAAGTGACAGCTTTCCTGGACCCGTTGCACTAAGGGAAGGACTATGTACAGTTCACAGAGGCTCTAAAGGGCACTAAGAGAGTCCGTATGACGCAACTGAAAAGCCTGTGTGGCCGTGTGTACTGCGTGGCCTGATACAAGGCGAAGAGCTCCGCTGTAAATACTGAGCGGTGTTCCGCAAGCCGCTACCGAAAATCGTCGGAGCCAATGACGGAGTTATACTCGACACCAGGGGCAGTCCGAGAGCCACCAGTGTGCACAAATGTACTATCGTAAAGTTCCGTGCGAAGGTCGTGAAACTTACGGTGATGGAGCGAGGCTGGATTGGTTTCCTTAGGAAGCGAATGAAGTCCAAGGTGAAAACGCGCCGCTGCACGAAGCCAAGATGGTTCAGGTTTCACAGCCATTCAGGTAGCGTGAAGTTAAACTGCCGGAGCAAGAGCCGAAAGCGAACTCCAGGAGATAACAGAGAAGATGGATGATGCGCCCCTACTGGTGGTCAAAGGTGTCATCGAAGAAAGATGCATAGGATGGGTGGCCAAGCATGACAGGCAAACGACACGCGTATCCGTTGGGGGAACATTCAGTCAGTATGACAACAGTAGTTTGTGTTTTATGTAAATGGTGAAGTGAACGGACAAAATATTCTATACTGGTCACAAGGCAACCCGCATTGGATGAGTCCATCCAAACGGAAGGGTTATGGTGTGGTATGATTTGTAGCAAGCTCATGTGCTAGGACCTTTTTTCTTTGGCAAACAGTTACCGGTGGGACTTATATCAACATGCTGAGAGACAAACTGATGCCTCAAATTGAGCGTCTAGGTGAGGGATTTCCTGACTGGTTTCAGCAGTATGGCGCCCCTGCCCATTTTCTGCAGGTGTAAGATAATGAAAATTTTCCTCATCGGATTGAGAAAAGGGGCCATGTGGAATCGTCCCCTCATTCTCCAGACCATTCTCCCCTAAATTTCTTTTTCTGGGGTATGCTGAAAGAAAAGGTTTACTCGATGAAGATTACAATTCAGACCACCTGACAGAGCGCATTACCAGTCGGTGTGCTACATCGACGGCAATTCAGACCTGTTCCATCGAGTTTATCTTACTCTTGCAAAGCGCATCAAATTGGGCACTGAAAAGCATGGAGATCGTGTTGAAAATATTATTTATTAAAATTAAAGCGACTAGAAACTGGTTTATTATTATTTAGTATAGTTCCCTATGTACCCAGATTTTATGGACACCCTGCAATTCAGCTGTGTAGGCCTCTTCACTCGAGGTCTGTGCACCACAGGGAGACGATCTGGATTGTTTTGGGCTCAAGGTATGGATATTTGTTATAAATAATAAAAATAACGAATTAATTTAATTATTAACCCAATCACGCAAGTTTAGTCACTTTAGGTTTGAGCTTCACAGTGAAAGGACGAGAATGTGGGAACTTGTTGTTGTTGTCTTCAGTCCTGAGATTGGTTTGATGCAGCTCTCCACGCTACTCTATCCTGTGCAAGCTTCTTCATCTTCCAGTACTTACTGCAACCTACATCCTTCTGAATCCGCTTAGTGTATTCATCTCTTGGTCTGCCTCTACGATTTTTACCCTCCACGCTACCCTCCAATGCTAAATTTGTGATCCCTTAATGCCTCAGAACATGTCCTACCAACCGGCCCCTTCTTCTTGTCAAGTTGTGCCACGAACTCCTCTTCTCCCCAATTCTGTTCAATACCTCCTCATTAGTTATGTGATCTACCCATCTAATCTCGAGCATTCTTCTGTAGCACCACATTTCGAAAGCTTCTATTCTCTTCTTGTCCAAACTATTTATCCTCCACGTTTCACTTCCATACACGGCTACGCTCCATATAAATACTTTCAGAAACGACTTCCTGACATTTAAATCTATACTCGATGTTAACAAATTTCTCTTCTTAAGAAGCGCTTTCCTTACCATTGCCTGTCTACATTTTATATCCTCTCTACTTCGACCATCATCAGTTATTTTGCTCCCCAAATAGCAAAACTCTTTTACTACTTTAAGTGTTTCATTTCCTAATCTAATTCCCTCAGCATCGCCCGACTTAATTCGACTACATTCCATTATTCTCGTTTTGCTTCTGTTGGTGTTCATCTTATATCCTCCTTTCAAGACACTGTTCATTCCGTTCAACTGCTCTTCCAAGTCCTTTGCTGTCTCTGACAGAACTACAATGTCATCAGCGAACCTCAACGTTTTTATTTCTTCTCCATCGACTTTAGTACCTACTCCGATTTTTCCTTTTGTTTCCTTTACTGCTTGCTCAATATACAGATTGAATAACATCGGGGACAGGCTACAACCCTGTCTCACTCCCTTCCCAACCGCTGCTTCCCTTTCATGCCCCTCGACTCTTATAACTGCCATCTGGTTTCTGTACAAATTGTAAATAGCCTTTCGCTCCCTGTATTTTGCCCCTGCCACCTTCAGAATTTGAAAGAGAGTATTCCAGTCAACATTGTCAAAAGCTTTCTCTAAGTCTACAAATGTTAGAAATGTAGGAAATTCAGGAACCACACGTTTGTCTGGCCTTTCAACAGATACCCCTTCGTTGTGGTTGCACCTACGGTACGGCTATCTGTATCGCTGAGGCACGCAAGCCTCCCCACCAACGGCAAGGTCTATGGTTCATGGAGGGAGGAAATTAATTTTATTACTATTTTAATTACGTGACTTCCGTCCCACTGCTCTCGACATCGTGTCGCGTCATGTCAACGCCACGTCGCATCACGTCACGTCAAAGTCATTGTTAAATAATGAAAGGTAAAACATTATAAATTAATGACGTCACGGCATATTATGTAAAATGGATGCAAATATTAATGTACTGTATGGTGTAAGGCACTATCACAATGCAGCGTGTGGCCAAAATAACGACGTAACGATGTATTATGCAAAATGGCGGTAAATATTAATGTAATTTGCGGTGTAAGACACCACGACGACGCAGTGTGTGGCTAAATTAATGAGGTCATAATATATACTGCGAAATGATGGACAACTTTGAAAAATTTATCCAGTAACATGGATGACACAAACATATTCATTACAAAGCATGAAATTGTTTCTAAATTTGATTCTTGAGAGTTATTAGATGTCTTCTGCAAAAATGGAAAAAGTTATTTTATCCATTCCTCTAGGCAAATTGCGAGTGTGTGTGTGTGTGTGTGTGTGTGTGTGTGTGTGTGTGTGTGTGTGTGTGTGTGTGTGTGTGCGTGTGTTTGTGTCAGTTCGGTGAGGTTAGAGTGCTGGGAGCACCTAGCAGTTCCTTCAAACGTGGGCAGGAATTGCACAATGCTATCTTAGAGACCAAATTGACATACTCTCCTACACATGGACCACACTGTATTAGCAATATAGGAACCGCGAAATACCAAAAAATACACCTGCTTGTACCTTCTGCAAGCTCACATCCATACGTTACTGTTTACTGATATCTTGGATGTCAGACGAGAGACAGCCACGAAATGAAATATTCTGTCAGGTACCTATCGCGCACGAGAATTCTCCCCTCCCTCTTCCTCTATGGACTAATCAGAATACAGTTCTGCATCCTGCTTTTAATACTAGAGCTTATATGTGGGCGAATTCATTCTCGGTCAGCCAGTACAAAAAGGTGCGTAATTACAATTAAAATGCCATAACACTATATTTAAACAAATAAACTCATGCTGTACTCCTCCATTATTAGTGTATGATGTCTCCATACGATTCGTAAAGAACTACGAAGTATATTCACTTCCTCCTCATTCAAATAAGACTGAGCAATGACTACAATGCAGTAAATATGAACTATTTCTACATAACAAGCCATCGAATCTCCGAGACCACGGGCACCTCTATCACGTTTGCCACTACACGATAAATGTGGCCGTAGAGAGCTTCATATTCACAGCCGTCTGTCGATAAGCCGAGATGATTCAGCTAACACTGTCCACTTGCAGACGGCGCCGCATATGAAATAACCGACGCAAACATCCGAGTATGTACACTTACAACACGACGCTATAAACAAATACCATAGGTCATTACTTTAACAAAATACATCGATATCATAAACGATGTAACCTCCCAACATTAAAAAATATATGTATAACATTTACATGTAGAGTCACCTACCAACAGATAAATTCCGTAACCTACCAATAACATAAATGTGACTAATCTCTCAATAGAATTGTGGCTTACTTATAACCTTCCAATAATTAACTGACTGTGAATCTAAACTGGTGAATTTGGACGTCAGCAGTGCTGCGTCATGCCCCTGAAAGATCATACTGAATAGATTGAAAATTCTTACCTCAATAAGATCGCCGGATAACGCGTATATATCTGCTCCTATAAGAGATTTTTCTGGCACAGCCCTGTGCAATGCTGGCCGATAGATTTGTCATGTATAAAAAGAAACAACTGATTTTACAATAATCGGGATGTCCATGGATTGGAGAAATTAGTAAGTTCTTTAAATTGAGATGAAGTTACTTTTTTATAAGAAAGACTATTATTGAGAGATATTTTTAAAAAACATTTACATGGGGCTTGACATAACAATAGTACATATGCGCGAGGCTGCTTTTACCTTATATTATATCGCTCAGGCTCCGCCATCGCTCCCCACGACCGGCCCAGCCAACACGATACACTAGACTGCCATCAACTACTTACTCCCACTGCTACAGACACTGCTCTTACTGCATACAACACTGCTCTTTGGTCTGAGATTCTCTTATAGCTTACACATCGGAGGCAGCGCGTGAACAATCCATCGAAATTACATCTGCTGGAGTGCGCTAGCGACAAATTCCTTAATCATGAACCTCTTACCACGATTTCCACAATGTGGTATTTAACATGAAATCCAGTCCTGCTTGTATCTTCTGAAAACATTCACTGACGAAGGTCTCATCCCTCCATTACCAATATTAATCATACCTGATTCTCTAAAGACACATACGGAACCGAACAACTAGCCACATACCGAGTGTACAAGGCGGTAGCCACCATATCACCTCCAGTGCTGCTCATGTTCCCCAGTGAAATACACCAGTGGCCGCGTTGGAGCGATGTATCCTGCCTAGCTGAGAAACGTAGTACGTCTGTATCTCGCTTGTAAGTGCTAGGTCTAGCTGGGGAAGTACTGCCACGGTCTCAACCTGCAGAGAACATGAGCTCACTGATTCCTAGTAGCTGTTGGGAAAACGTCCTATGCATACTTGATTTAAAAAGTTCACGTTAACCGTTGAATTCTCCGCTGCAAGTCTCCGACAGCGCTCTGAGCATGCCAAACGGTCAGAAATTCCATTAACTCCTACGCTTAGAATTATTGTTCGCCAGCGGAAGCAGAGGCCACGATAAAGCACGCTTGCCTGTTTCAGATATCAGTACCATCGCCTCTTACAAAGGTCCACCGCCAGAAGGGCCTACGCGAAAAAGAGATTAAACCGCCATGCTTGCTATCAGAAGCAGCCAGCGGGTACAGCCTTCAAGATGCTGTAAAGCTTTTGCAGCTCTTTAACCAAAAATACACCCGTATCCTACGTTAATAAATTTCCATTGCACATTATTTAACACATTACCAAGATCGTAGCGTAGTAAGACTGGAAGAGGTACTATTATCTGTTTTGAGTCAGGAAAGCAATTTTTTAATGATGTATGCATAACCTTGCTTGTCTTCGCGTTACTAATGCTTTACAACACGTAGAATGACATCAAGTTGCAGCATAAACCAACCAATCACTATTAGAAAGGGTACTGCAGAATAACAGTAGCGCTACGTGTTTATATAGCCAGTCGATCAATTTTAATTTGCAGAAAGGTCTCAACTTCGCTCCCACCCCCAAGTTCACTCCGGTCGCAGAAATTGTTAGTGCTGTTGAACAGGTTGCAGCTCGACTTCCGCCAGAATCAGCCGAGGAAATACGTCGTGAAACTTGTCGTGCGTTGACGAAATCCAAGCCGATGAAGTCAAATATCAGCAGTAAAGAGAGGGCGGCCATTCGTGATCTGAGGGAACGCTCTGAAATTGTTGTCTTACCGGCTGACAAAGGCAATGCTACAGTTGTTGTCTCCCGTAAGGACTACACTGATAAGATGCAGAGCCTGCTAAATGACGATTCCTACCGGAAGATCAGCGTTGACCCTACAAAGAAGGTGGAGAACAAGACGAGGGTTCTTCTCAAGGACGCAGATTTACCGGAGGGTGACGCTAAGAAATTGTTACCCCAAGGTCCGGTACCGCCTAGACTATATGGACTCCCGAAGGTTCACAAAGAGGGGGTACCATTACGCCCCATTGTCAGCAACATCAGGGCACCTACATATTTGTTGGCCAAATACCTGACGGGAATATTAAGTCCTTATGTGGGTAAATGCCCTCATCACATCCGTAATTCCGAGGATTTTGTTAAACGCCTTGATAGCTTCAGGTTGGATGAGTCAGATATCATGGTGAGTTTTGACGTCGTTTCCTTGTTTACGAGGGTACCCCTGCGAGAGTCGCTAGAGTTGATTGGTCAGAGGTTTGACGAGAATACCACTGAACTTTTTAGGCATGTCTTGACTTCCACGTATTTTCTTTTTAATGGAGAATACTACGAACAAACGGAGGGAGTCGCCATGGGTAGCCCACTCTCACCGGTGGTGGCGAATTTGTACATGGAGAACTTCGAGGAGGAAGCCCTGTCGTCATCCGAATGGAAACCTACTTGCTTTTTCCGTTACGTGGACGACACGTTCGTCATCTGGCCACATGGTATGGATAAACTCCTTGACTTCCTTACACATCTAAACTCCATACACCCCAACATCAAATTCACTATGGAGACTGAAACGGAGGGTAAATTACCTTTCCTTGGCGTCTTGGTCAGAAGGGTTGTCGGCACCCTAGGTCATGAGGTGTATCGAAAGACAACACACACTGATCTGTATTTGCACGCAGACAGCTGCCACCACCCTTCACAGAGGAATGGGGTACTTAAAACTCTAGTACATAGGGCGCGCACTATCTCTGACACAGACAGTCTGCCCTAGGAATTGGAACATCTGAGAACTATGTTTCGAAAAAATGGGTACTCAGAGTGGCAGATCCAACGTGCTCTCCGCCCAACCACTGCAGCACAACCTGTTGAGATGGATGAAGTCACGAGGGAGAAGGTAGGCACTGCATTTATTCCATACAGAGGCGCACTCTCGGGGAAAATCGCCCGCATTCTGAAGAAACACCGTGTCAGAACTGTGTTTTGTCCTCCGAATAAAACTCGTGCACTGCTGGGGAGCGCCAAAGATGACCTCGGTTTGAGGAAGGCTGGCGTGTACCAGATTCCGTGTCAATGTGGCAAGTCGTATATTGCTCAGACGATGCGTACCGTCGAGGATCGATGCCGTGAACACCAGAGGCACACTCGACTAATGTATCCGAGCAAGTCGGCGGTCGCTGAACATTGTTTGTCGGAAAATCACGCTATGGAGTATGACCGCACGAGGATTCTGGTACAGACGTCGAGATACTGGGACAGCGTTGTTAGAGAGGCCATCGAAATTCGCACCAATGACGACCTCATAAACCGTGACTGTGGCTATAATCTTAGCAAGGCTTGGGAACCAGCGATTGGGTTAATCAAGAGTAAATCGAGCAAACGCATAGTTGTGACGACCACGGCGGACAGAGCCATCACACCGACGTCATCTCAGACGCCGTCGCAATCTGTTCCACCGCGAGACCTTGGCGCGGGGCGCGGACGGCGGAGGGAGCGCGCCGCGGGCGGAGGGTATTTAAATGGGCCGCCGCCGCGACCGAACCCAGTTCCCCCTGAGCAGCCATAGCGTACGGATCTCCGTGCCGGCACGTTCACAGGAGCTCAGTCCGTCAGTTCACCTGATGATGGCGACATGTTTGATCGCCGAAATATTGTGCCCGTTGGACACTATAGACCGGCAGTACACCCGTGGATATTTTGATTATCAAATACGCCGGGAGAAACTCAAGAATCACAATTTTAACCATGGCTAGTTCCACTTCTAACAAAAGTGTATTTGCATGTTTAAATAATGCATTGCGGCAACACTCACCAAGTAAAATTTCTCTCTGCGTTATTAGTGGGTCCTTGTCCAAATAGACTCGAAAATCACGAGTGAAAAATACACACACACACACACACACACACACACACTCACACATACACACACATACCTACAGAAACGACTTAGCTTAAGTCACACTGTAAAAATATTTACCCTCAGCAAGGGCCCAACCAAGGCATAAAATAACGTCACTGTGAGTTAAGACACAAAGACGTAACGAATGGGGCGCCTTAGAGAAGTCGGACACTAAAAGAATATAGTATAGAGGTAAATAAATGATAGAAAGCCAAGTAGGAACGTCTCTACACATTGCTAAGATGTACATTGTTAAACAGTCCCCCACCACCACTACCTACGATAGGAAATTGTAGAGAAATGCACTTTATTTTGAAGATATTGTGTACTGTTGTCTCCACACGTATCTCCAGTTTAGCTACTGGCAACCAACTGATGGTAACGAGAGAGGGTGGGGGAGGCGTAGAATATCTTCATCGCACTTCGCTACCCACACTCGTCAGATATAGCGGGCGGTGGGAAGTAACCACCGATGACGAGACGCAAACCACAGCGAAGAACGTGGATGCAGCCTCTATGAACAGCAACGCATCCGAACACAATCTGTATTAACTCTAATTATGTATCTCTAACCCCGCAGAATAAGTCCAGAAATGACGTTCTATTAACACTCGACATATAGAACAAACGCTACGACAGCAAGTAACGTGAGCTCAAATCAGTGCTATGATACACACTGAAGAGCCAAAGAAACTGGTCCACCCGCCTAATGTCCTGCAGGGCCCCCGCGAGCACGCAGAAGTGTCGCACCACGACGTGGCATGCACTCGACTACTGTCTTAAGTAGTGCTGTAGCGAACTGACACCATGAATCCTACAGGACTGTCCATAAATTCGTAAGAGTACGAAGGAGTGGAGGTCTCTTCTGAACAGCACGTTGCAAAGAATCCCAGATTTGCTCAATAATACGATATTGCGGTGCCTGTGTTATTCTGATTACGACGCAAAGTTCCTTTGGACATGTATGCATGCAGGCACTACAATATCGTATCTCTCTATCGATACTGGACAACCGACTTTCAAATATAACATCTGGCCTGTACGGGAATATACAAAATGGATGTACGAGTCCAGTTCGTAGACGCATGGTTAGCGACGTACGGAAGTTTGGGTCCAGCCGTGTGTCGTGCACGGATAGCCAAATGATAAAGCGACCGCTCGTTATAAGCGGGAAATTCGGGTTCGAGTCCCGGTCGAGCACAAATTTTCATTGTCAATATTCCATTCCACAGCTGATGGTTGTCATTATTCGCAATCGCGAATACCTGTAATGTATGCTCAATAATGTTCACTTTAGGGGAGTTTGGTGGGCAACGGAAGTGTTTAAACTCAGAAAAGTGTTCCCGGAGCCACTCCGTAGTAATTCTGGACGTATGGGGTGTCGCATTGTCCTGCTAGTATTACCCAAGTCTGTCGGAATGCACAATGGACATGAATGGATGCAGGTGATCACACAGGATGCTTACGTACCTTTCACCTGTCAAGAGTCGTATCTAGATGTATCAGGGGTCCCATATCACTGCAACTGCACACCCCCCACACCATTACAGAGCCTCCACCACCTTGAACAGTCCCCTTATGACATGCAGGGTCCATAGATTCATGAGGCTGTCACGTCCGTCAGCTCGATACAATTTGAAACGAGACTCGTCCGATCAAGCAACATATTTCCAGTCATTAACAGTCCAATGTCGACGTTGATGGGCCCAGGCGAGTCATAAAGCTTTGTGTTGTGCAGTGATCAAGCGTTCACGAGTGTACCTTTGTCTCCGAAAACCCATATCGATGATATTTTGTTGAATGGTTCACACTTGTTGATGGACCATCATTGAAATCTGCAGCAATCTGCATCTAAAGGGTTGCACTTCTGTCATCCTGAACGATTCTTTTCAGTCATCAGCCGGCCGCTGTGGCCGGGCAGTTCTAGACGCTTCAGTCTGGAACCGCGCGACCGCTACACTCGAAGGTTCGAATCCTGCCTCGGACATGGATGTGTGTGATGTCCTTAGGTTAGTTAGGTTTAAGTAGTTCTAAGTTCAAGGGGACTGATGACCTCAGATGTTAAGTCCCATAGTGATCAGAGCCATTTTTCTTTCAGTTTTCGTTGGTCCCGTTCTTGCAGGATCTTCTTCCGGCCGCAGCGATGCCGGAAATTCGGTATTTTACCGGATTCCTGATATTCACGGTACATTGTTGTAATGGTCATACGGGAAAATTCCCACGTCATCGCAACCTCGGAGGTTCTCTGTCCCATCGCTCGTCCACCGTCTATAACCCCACGTTCAAATTCACTTAAATCTTGATAACCTGCAATTGTAGCAGCTGTAACCGATCTAACTGCGGCAGACACTTATTGTCTTTTATAGGCGTTGCCGACCGCAGCGCCGGATTCTGTTTGTTCACATATCGCTGTATTTGAATACGCACGCGTAGCCCAGTTCCTTTGCCGCTTCAGTGTAAAACCATGTCACAGCGATACACCATCAGATACAATTCCAAATAACTAGAGGTCCAGAAATGGTTCACTGGAGAGATACAAACTGCCAGTCCAGCCGCCAGCCGGGGAATTTGTTTCCTGTAGCACACTTATGAACTTCCCCACGTAATGCATTAACCCGGTGATGTGTCTATTCCTTTCAATCACCGTACGAACACCGAAATGGCACCTATTGAGATAACCGAGCGTGGAACGGAAAAGTAGCTTCAATTGCTTAATGGAGGAAAGGTATCGACACCAAGTGTGATACCTATAAGATTCATCAGAGATTATGCGTAAGAATTTGCTCCTCTTTCAGCAATAGTTTACCGTAGAGCTCTGGAGCAACGAAGGGTACCTAGAGGTTGGTAAAGAAGCACAATTAATCCCCTTTTTCAAGAACATTTGTAGAGCAGATGCGCTTAATTGTAAGCCTATATTGTAAACGTCAATCTATTATGGAATTATTGAATACGTTTTGTGCTCACGTATTGTTACTTATTTTGGAGAACAAAACTCTTCTCCGTAAAAATCGAAATTAGACCCGCAAACAAAGATCTTGGAAAGTTATTGTCAGCTTGCTCTGTTCCTTCAGGAGATCTATAAAGCTGTAGATAATGGCGCTCGGGATGATGCCGTGTTCGTTGACTTCAGGAACGCATTTGACACTGCCCAGCACTGCTGTTTAGTGTCCGAAGTCGGACCAGGTCTGAGACTGGATACAAGACTTTCTTAGAGGCACAACTCAACGCGACGTACTTAACGCAACAAAATCGACTCTTGTAAACTAATTTTCGGAGTAACGCAAGGACGTATGATAGGACCGTTACTGTTTACAATGTATATAAATATTTGGTCCTAATAATATAGTAGAAAGCGTCAGAGGTTCTTAAAACTGTCCACAGATGATACGATTGTCAATTAGAAATTAGCAATCCCAGATCACATTATCGATTTGCTGAATGACCTGCAGAGGACTGACGTGTGGCGCAGGCTCTGGCAGTTGACTCTCAAAGTAAATAAATGCAATATACTGGGCATACGTAGGAAAAGAAATCACTACTTATAATGCATTGTTTAAGTAGGCCTATACGACGCCTGCTGTAGTCAGATGTTTAAAATAAGAGAATTCGTCCTAACGACTGCTAAAAGATCCCAACGAGAAAGAGAAACAAACAAGAATATTTTAACATTTACTTCTATAAAATTTAAAATTTACTGTGCCTTGAGCATAAACTCCTGTGTCAAAGAATAATTATTATCAGACATCAAGTTACATTGTAAACGGTTGCAGATTAAAGATGTGTCTTATGAACTCTATATTGAATTATTTGAGCTTTCTTCCATGAAACTGCTACACCAAAAGTCATTTCTGAATAAGCAACAAAAGTTATTGTATCACATAGGTGATAAATGCGTCAACTGAATGTATCGCAGTTGTATTTACAGCAAGAATACTTTTGCAAATGAAAGAAAATTAAGTTTTGTCTTTCTCATTAAGCAATACTGACAAGACAAGATCATTACTTCAAAATCTACACGTCGAAAGAATTTTCCTCATGCGCCAAAGTAAAGCTAGTGCGCAAGAGGTTGGTCAGAAAACATATGAATCTTCGCACACCTTCAATGAAATACGCTGATTCCAAAATAGACTCAGGGATCAACTGTAAAGATTTTTGGAGCATACGTCTAACTTTCCGATGTCAGTCGAACCGCTGTATAATTGACCTATACTGATAATAAAGAAATTGGCGCCTGTGCGTGGCGGAACCTATATAAAATTCTAATTATTTGCCTTTTATTCGAATCAAGCGAGAGTTTTGACCTCGTAAGGATAAAAGTATTAGCACTGTGTGTATATTACTTTGCAGAATTAAATAACTGCACATGTACTAATGCCAATAACTTTCCATTTCATGAAAAAACTTCATAAATACATGTCGTAAGAAGAACTGGAATATTGGAAAAGTACAAACAATGAATATAACAAGGCATAAGTATTACAGGCAACGACATTTACAAACGTGCTCGTATTTGGAATACGTGAGTAAAAATTTAATTATTAACATCAGCTGAATCATTCTAGGCACATTTGCATCTACTTCATACAAGTCGTTTGGTAGACTATTCCTAGTGCTTCTAGGAAAATAGTTTTTCTTTTCCTAGTACAGATAATTTCAGTTATTAGAATAGCGTATTACATGTAGTGCTGGATGGCGTAGCCGTTTGAATTGTCGTTACATTCCAGGTGTATACAGAAACCATCCTGCCAATACAACACTCACATCCACAATAATATGTGTCTCTTAGTAAATATACACGTTACTGATATATTTTTACCATGGAAGTGGACAACATTACTTGAAAAACCGGACGAAATAATGCAGTCCGAGGAAATGAACGTACCGGCAAATGGCAACGAGGCGCCAATGGAAACTGCGGCGACACAAGAAAGCAGTGAAAGTAAGAGAGATGATAAGCGGATCTTAAACACAATAAAAATACCAAACAATGGTTTTTCGAGTATAGATGGTACAATGATAACTTACGATAAGTGGCCGTCTGGCTCTACGTCACAATAGCTTACTGGTGTGATAGTTTTTATCGTCATGATGTACGTGAATCACATATCTTTCCTAGTACATAAACAGTGGAACAGGAAATACCAACTGAAAAAGAGTATTAAATCCATTGTTATCGGCATCTTGTGGCGACAGTCTTGTTCTGCTATATCTTGAGTAGCTGTCAAAACCGTTTGAACAAACATCGTCTAAGCATTTGGAACAAAAGTCAAGTAACATTGACCAGAAATTCTCGTGTCAGAAACAGAATTTTCGAGTTTTGAGTAAAAATTAGACCGCAAGTTTGACACCAAATTTTCCTAACTTGTACATGCGCAGATGAAAACCGCTCACCAGTTAGATGAGCTTGCCGTAAACAAAATAGTATACAGACAGAACACGATAGCTTAGCAAAGGTGGTAGCACGTCAGTTAACATAACATACGGTTATTTAACGCATAAAGTATAAAAGATATCGGAGGATACGGGATTTCTTAAATTAGAACAGAAACGCATCAGTAATGACGTACAAAAATTAAACGACCTTGCTGATGGTGGGGTATTTGACTGTGATACTATACTTGCAAGAAAGGTTCTACAACACCGCACTCACCTTGTGGAAGCAGAAAGAATAGTAACCGAAAGAGAGTATAAGATTTGCAACAAACTCGATACCGATTTGAAGAAAACTATTCAACAAATACGTAATGAAATAGGTGTAGGGACGTTGGATTCAAGTGAACTGTTTGTTGCTACTAACAAAAAGACAACTGGTAAAACAGAAAATAAGCAAAATAACAGTTCTTCAGTTAGTATCACACATAATGTAAACGAAGGAGGGTATGAAGCATATGGGCAATAACCAGTACCTTATGTGTGGCAAGGAAACTATTCATTCGGGACACCGTTTACTGTACCGCATAAACATTATAATACATCTTGACAGACGAAAGCGTATTAAAACATAGTTCCCGGTATTTTCTACGGAAACAAAGAAGGTATAAACAGCAGTATTCGTTACATTTTTTCGGAATGTTCTAAGGCTTACTTGGAATGAACAGCAAAAGATTCGTTACGTAGTAGGATATACACAAGGGAACACCTTTCTACGAACTGCGGACATAGATGAGCGTTATGAAACCTATGACCACTTTGAACAAAATTTTCTTTCTAAGTTTTGGTCGCCTGGAGAACAGCGACGAATCAAACTAGAAGTTTTTGACCCAGAAGCATTTAATAATAGGCACGCTGCACTAAGAAAATGTTTTGAAAAACGTCTACATCAGACTCGTTATTGAAATAAACCTATGTCACACTTAGGAGTTCTTAAAATTTTATAGGGTAGACTACCTGCACACACCAAAGAGAAGTTAGTCACTATAGCAGAAAGTGATTCAGAATATTTTCTGTCCGCAGTTGATGCCATTGACCTCATTTATGGGGAGAGACGTACGCAAACAAGATACTCAGTTTTTTCCTTGGTTTTCATAATAGTACTTCGGCAGGTCAAAGCAATAATAGTAACCCCAGCAGGGATGGCAACAGCCAATAACACTGGATAACAGACCACATAGCCGTAACTCTAAAGCAAATGGAAACGCACAGAAAAGGGGACGGAATAAATATAATCATGCTTACTCTAACATACAAGGTTAAGGTAATAACCGGAATAGACAGAACTGCTATTGTGCTTCTTCTAACGGAAATGTAAACAATAGCAATGGTTATCACAGAAATTGAAATGGTCGCGCGAACCCTGTCTCAGTTAAGAACACTAGATGAGGAGAAGCAGTTTTTCATAGCAATAAAAACCATAAATGGCGTTCTCATGAGCATCCAGTTCAAATAATTGTTGTAGTTAATAGCAATGAGAGTATTTCGATCCTACCACCAGAAAATGCTAGCCTGCCAGAATCTGGATTTAGGGTAGTGCATTTAGCAACTACTCATTTTTTTTTATTTTTTTTTTAGGTGTGATGAGTAACACGTCTTAGGAGAGGAGTTATGTTCCGACGAGACAAGGAAGGACGAAGGGGAAGTGGTACAAGCAACAATATCGCGAATATAGGCATTATACAAGTACAGGTGGGTCTGCAAACGTTTTGTCCAAGAGTTTGCACGATGAGATAGCAAAGGACATGCATGTACCCGCTTTTCCTATACAGAACTGCAAAATATTAACAGTCATAGGAAACAAGACACAAAATGTCTAACTACGAGCATGCATTCCTACAGTATTACCTTAGAAAATACTAAGATCAAATACAATTTGTTATCTCTAAGTGGGGTAATTTTTAAATAAAAGGTTATTGAACGATGGATCGGTCACAATGGACCAAATGATTAAACCTTACATTACTGGCACCAAACGTCACTAGACATGAGATAATTTCTTGTGGGGGTTTATAAAAGGCTTTGTTTATGTGCCACTGTTACCAACAACAACTGATTGATCTAAGACATCCCATAACAGCAGCTGTGGAAGCTACATCTCAAGACATACTCGCTGCAGTGTGGGAACAATTTGAATACTGCATTAATATATGCCGTGCATCTCAAGGGGAGCATATTGAACACCTATGAAATGCTATGAGTTTCCCTTTAATCAAAAACCAAAATTCATTTATATTACGGTATATTGATAATTTTTACTTATGGACCGTCTGACAGCAACTGAATAAACACACTTTTAGTGACATACGAGTTTCGCCTTTATTTTCTGCAAGGCATCATCAGTGGCCTGAAATATGTACATATGTTAGTTATTTAATTTACATTTTTGTCACTGTGCCTATAGGTTATAAACAGTTCTGGTGGTTGGTATTTCCTGTGAAGTAGTAATGTTTTGAACTGTACTTACAGGTTGCGTGGACAATTTCTCACATATTACGCTCCTGTTGCATTTTTGGTAGTGTTCTTCTTCTTATGAATGCAAATTTGCGGTTTTTTCCCACCTTTCACAGCACTATGAACTGAACGCTTTTTTCGATGCAATGTTTTGGTTTCTTTTGCCAACAGTCAAATGTTTTTGCCAAAGATCGAATGTTATCGCCAAACTTTCGAGTGTAATTATTGAAGTATCTGTGATCTGTTCCTGTATGCATTTGTGTATGTGTGTGTGTGTGTGTGTGTGTGTGTGTGTGTGTGTGTGTTTTGGTGTGCTATAATTTTTTGTTTTGTGTATGTGTGTGTGTATGCGGATTTTGGAGTGGCATACTTTTTTGTGGGCTGTGTGTGTGTGTGTGTGTGTGTGTGTGTGTGTGTGTGTGTGTGTGTGTTATGGTGTGGTATTTATTTCTCTGCTTATGTGTGTGTGTGTGTGTGTGTGTGTGTGTGTGTGTGTGTGTGTGTGTGTGTTTTATGGTGTGGTATTTATTTCTCTGCTTATGTGTGTGTGTGTGTGTGTGTGTGTGTGTGTGTGTGTGTGTGTGTGTGTGTGTGTGTGTGTGTATTTTGGTGTGGTATTTTGTTTTTTGGTGGCTGTGTGTGTGTGTGTCCAGATAGTGCGGCGAAGAGATTTTTCTTTTATGTTAGCATTTCCTTTATTAAGTGTAGTTGGGAGTCTGTGCTGATGTGTGTTTGTTCATTAATCACATGTTTGTTTTCTGTTATGGCTTTCTGGATGTGGAAGTTTTCTTCTGTTTGTATAAGATGTTTGTCATGGTTGCTTATTCTCATTATTTTCATTTCTTGTTCCATGTTTGTAGGACGATGGTTATGGTGTTTTAAATGCTCTGCAAATGTGGAATTGTTTGTTTCATACTTCCAGCATCTGATATGTTGTTTGTATCGTGTTTCAAAATTCCTGCATGTCATGCCTATGTATACTGCATCACAACTTTGACATTCAAGTTTATATATTCCTGATTGTTAAAATTTGTCCCTCTTGGTAGCTGGCTGGCTTAGGTGTGATTGCAGGGTTTGCCCAGGCTTATATGCTATTTTGAAGCCCTGTCTGTTTAGGATGTTTGCAACTCTGTGTGTTAGTTTATGTGTGTAGGTCATGGTGTACCATCTGATTCTTTTCTGTGTGGTGTTGTCATTGTGTGTGTTTGTTGAGTGTGTTTGTAAGTTTTCAGCTTGTGAGTTCTCTCGTATTCTGGAAATGTTGTGTTTGTTTTGTATGTGTGTTTTTATTTTTTTGATTGATCCTGTGTACCACATGTGTGTCGTACCCGTTGTTCCTAGCTATTAGTATGATTGTACTCATTTGTTGTTCATAGTTTCTCTTGCTGAGTGGGATTCTGTTTAATCTATGTAACATGTGTCTTAGTGCTGCAAGTTTCTGGCTGTGGGGGTGGTTGGATGTGGAATGTATTATTGTGTCTGTGGCTGTTGGTTTTCTAAAGATGTAAATGTATGTTTCCCATTTTCTTTTTTTATTGTAGTGTCAAAAAAATTTATTCGATTTTCTTTTTCTTTTTCAAGTGTGAATTTTATGTTCTGATGAGCTTTGTTTATTTCCAAATGGTGTTCATCTATTTTTTCAATTGGCTCATCTACCAGACAAATAATGTCATCCACGTATCTGTACCAATATATCATTTTGAAACTTTCATTAGTGGTTATCCTTTCAAACATCTGATTTTCTAGGTAACTGATGAAAATGTTTTCTAGTGTTCCTCATATTGGGGATCCCATGGGCAGTCCATCACTTTGTAGATAATATTCTTTCTCAAACTGAAAGTAGTTTTGTTCAGTTGTCAGTCTGAGCATATCTGTTATTTCTTTTATTGCGTCTGTGGTGAGGTTGCTGTGGGATGAGAGATTTTGTTCTATGATTTCTATTGTTTCTGTGATAGGGATGGAGGTATACATATTTTCTATGTCGAATGAAATCAGTGATGCTGTGTGTGGTATCTGTATGTTCTGTATGTTTTCTATTAGGTTTCCTGCGTTTATCACTGTTCTGTTGTTTTCTACGTTATAGTGTTTTATAACTAACTTTTGGAGGTGTTTGGCTATGTGGTATGTTGGGGCTTTCTTGAAGTTGATAACAGCTCTCATTGGCATTCCGTCTCCGGCCATCCTGATTCAGGTTTTCCGTGATTTCCCTACATCGTTTCAGGCAAATGCCGGGATGGTTCCTTTGAAAGGGCACGGCCGATTTCCTTCCCAATCCTTCCCTAACCCGAGCTTGCGCTCCGTCTCTAATGACCTCGTTGTCGACGGGGACGTTAAAGACTAACACCACCACCACCACATTGGCATTCCGTCTTTATGTACTTTCGGTTGACTGCGGAGTTTTGCTGCTTGTGGGTTTTTCTGTGTTATGTAGTATTTCTGTTTGTCTGTGAGTGTGTGTTCAATGTTTTTCAGTGTCCGTTTCACGTTTGCCTGGAATCGTGTAGTTGCATCTGACTTCAGTTTTTGTATGGCACTGGTGTTTATGTATTCCTTGGTTTTTGTGATGTATTGCTCTTTATCCATGAGTACTGTTACATTTCCCTTGTCTGCTCTTGTTATTATTATGTTATTGTTTGATAACTTTTGTTTTAACCTTTTCATAGTGGCTGCTTCTGTTTGGTTGTTCTTATAGTGTGTCTGCTGTGTTTGTTTTATTATGCCTTTTATTTCTTCTTTTACTAGTTATCTTGTCAGTCCTATGTTTATTTCACATTTATTTTGTTGTTCTTCACGTGTCAGGATGAGATTTTCTATATATTGATTGTACACTTTGCTATTGGTGCAGTGTTTCAAACCTTTTTCCGAGAGCATTTTTTTTTCATTTTCGTGTAGTTCTTTCTCTGTTAGGTTAACTGAACGTGGATGGACTGTGTGTTGGTGTTCATGTGGTTTCAGATTTTAAATGTAAACGTATTTTTGCGTCTTTTTTACTGTTAGTTTCATTATCTTCTGTTTATGTTTGTTTTGTAAATGTTTCATTGCTGTGTATGTGTTGTGTTCAGTTTTTTCTACTAGTTCCATGAAAACTGTGGCGTTTCCTACGTTTTTTGCCAGTTCTAGATGAGTCTCATAGAGCATCATGTTGAGGTGCTGTTTTTTCGAATAGAGCATCTTAATTTCATGTAGTAACCAATATCGTTCTGCAAATGATTTCGAATTTTGTGCCACTGTAGAACTGTTTTTAACCTTTACATTAATGTAACTTGGAATTAAATCGTTCTTTTTGCATGTTTTGTTGAATCTTATGTGCTGTATCGTCTTATGGAATCTCAGATGTATTTTCTTGAACCTGTTGTACACGTTGACAGGGAATGCTTGACATAGCTGTAGTGACATCTTAAACTTTTGTAGTCCTGTCTTCCTCAGTTGCGTGTAATATTACGGTATATTGATAATTTTTACTTATGGACCGTCTGACAGCATCTGAATAAAACACAATTTTAGTGCCATACGCGTTTCGCCTTTATTTTCTGCAAGGCTTCATCAGTGGCCTGAAATATGTACTTATGTTAGCTGTTTAATTTACATTTTTTCACTGTGCCTATAGGTTATAAACAGTCTGGTGGTTGATATTTCCTATTAAGTAGTAATGTTTTGAACTGTACTTAAAGGTTGCTTGGACAATTTCTTACATATTACGCTCCTGTTGCATTTTTGGTAGTGTTCTTCTTCTTATGAATGCAAATTGTCCATAAGCAAAAATTATCAATATACCGTAACATTACACGCAACTGAGGAAGATAGGACTACAAAAGTTTAAGATGTTCATTGTATATGTTTATTAGTTTCAGAAATATAGACATGCCAAATCGAATGATTCTTTTTGATACACCTTGTATTTTGTGTTCTAGGAATTGTGTTTCCCAGGCCATAGTACTGCGGCGGTTTAATAGCTAGCATTTCTGCCAAGTAAGCACGAAGACCCTGTTTCGAGCCCCTGCCGCGGCACAAATTTGAATTCATTTCTTCAGTTTCCAACATTATGGTAGACAGTTTAAGGCAACCCTCGACGTAGCTATTGGTAAACGCTGCTTGCAGGTTGGTTAAGAGATTTTTGACAGTTAATTTTGTTACAACAAAGGAAAATCGTACCCAAAATAGCAATTGGAGGATAGTAGAGAACTATCTAAGACCATATTAACTGACAATGTGTCATGTTTTACAAATAAAAAATGGAAAACCTTTCTCAAAGAATAACAACTAAAACACATTTTGGTTGCAAGTCCAGTTGAATGTATATTTAAAGAGTTTAATCGCTTTATTAGTACTTACATATCAAACACGCAAACGAAATGGGTAGAGTACACTACAATCTGTCAACACGCCAGTTAATAATTTATCACACTCATCTGCAAGATCTACACCTATCGAACTAACGTTAGGGAAAAATGAAATTGACGAGTGGTCAAAACCTTTGTCACGTATACCAGTAGACGAACTTTCACTTAAGACAAAATAAGACAAGCTGCAGTTATTCTGACTGAACAAGCACGGAAATGGAAGACCAAGTGTAACAAGATTTTAGGCCGGACTTGCACCTTCCAGATAGGGGGTAAGGTGCTGTTATGAACACATCCAAAATCTAGAAGAGTTAAAAAGACAAACAAAAAATGGGAAATATTACATTCGGGACCTTTCCTGATAACGGAAATTACACATCCAGGATGCTATTTGTTAGCATATCCCAAATCGGGAAATATCAAAGGACTGTATGCACACAAAGATATGAAGACGTTTGTTTGTTGAACAAGTAAACACAGGAGACCTGGGATAAAAGGGAGAAGAGTGTAAACATGTAAATAGTTAGTAATAAGTTTCAATTACGAGCATTGTCCTGAAGGAAGGCACGTGGATAAAGATCAATTTTGCATCACTGCTAGGAAAATAACCTGAAAATTAGGTATGTAGTACATAACTTTGCTATGACCTTATATTTTCTGGAGGCGAGTGCTAAGTAAAGGACGTATATATCGAGAACAGAGAACACAACTATCACTACTATGTTATAGTATGATGGGAGTTAGAAATATCGATGCACATAAATTGTGTGGCACGGTTTAGGATATGATACACCGGATACGGTTTGAAACAGCAGAATATGTACAATAGATTTGTAAAGCTACAAGATATATGTAATTACATATGAATACAACCATATACTACAACGGTTTACGAATATGCTATGTACAACGCAACACTTATAAACTATCTACATCTAGGTATTTATAATACGTACACTAAGTCTAAGTTAACAACTACGCTAAAAGTAAGGTATTCGTAAATACTACACTTACAACTATAATCTACTATAAATACAATATATATTCAAAAAATTAGTGAGAAGAGAATCTAGCATAATACTACGCTCTGTACAGGGATACTACGAGGAGAATAAGCTGTATAGACTGTTAAATGTATCAGATAGCAAAGTTACGCTTAACTGCCAGAAGTTAACCGAAACACTAGTAATTTGAAAGGATACAAATATACATACAGTTTATTATTTTGTGGCATACATTCTTTAACTAGGAACCCTTTGTGTAAGTGATTATAAATGTATGAACAGCTGTTTGACCTGCTTGAAACCAGACTCTAACTAGTTAATTAAGTATTTTTTTTATGAAGATGATGGAAATGATGCTTTGCACGTTCCACTTTCCGTGAAGGGAGTGTGTCATTAAGGCAGAGATACCGGTGAGGAGCCCTGCTTGTAATACAGTTTGTGTGAACGTGTTTTATGAATGGGAAAATAATGATTAGAGGACCCTAGTGTATCGGTACATTCACCTGGCAAAGGAAAAAAAATATGACTGCTAGTAGAAGCAGAAAGAATTTTTACTTTCGCCTTGAATTACTCAAAACTTTGGCAACCTCCACGTATGCACAAATGCGAGTATCCCAGAATACATGAATGTTATACAATCTTAAGACAAGAAGTTATAAGATAAAGCGAATATGCGTAACTGTCTTCATTTGTCTTCGCTACATTTCCGGAAAACACTGAACACACCGACCGTTACATGACTCAGTAGTAATTCGGACAACATTGTAGACGAATCGGTGCATAAGAAGGGAAATAATTAATTGAAGGAGGAAAATACTTTTTGCATATGAGAGCTCGTCCTGTGCGTATTAATAGTGATATTGCCGAACTTTCTTTGACATAGAAATATGATCAAATATTCATCAAATTTATTCTCGGAGATCTTTGACGTGGCACTAAAAAGGGGCATTATATTGTTATCCTACGTTTTGTCAAACTTCAAGATGGTAGAAAACAGCTTGTTATTATGCGCTGCAGTTGCTTGTACCACTACTGGTTGTGTGTGCATTTAGAAGAGAAACGGCGGAGAAAGCGATGCCATTTTCCTTGACTTCCGGAAGGCGTTCGATACAGTTCCACACTGTCGCCTGATAAACAAAGTAAGAGCCTACGGAATATCGGACCAGCTGTGTGGCTGGATTGAAGAGTTTTTAGCAAACAGAACACAGCATGTTGTTCTCAATGGAGAGACGTCTACAGACGTTAAAGTAACCTCTGACGCGCCACTGGGGAGTGTTATGGGACCATTGCTTTTCACAATATACATAAATGACCTAGTAGATAGTGTCGGAAGATGCATGTGGCTTTTCGCGGATGATGCTGTAGTATACAGAGAAGTTGCAGCATTAGAAAATTGCAGCGAAATGCAGGAAGATCTGCAGCGGATAGGCACTTGGTGCAGGGAGTGGGAACTGACCCTTGACATAGACAAATGTAATGTATTCCGAATACATAGAAAGAAGGATCCTTTATTGTATGATTATATGATAGCGGAACAAACACTGGTAGCAGTTACTTCTGTAAAATATCTGGGAGTATGCGTACGGAACGATTTGAAGTGGAATGATCATATAAAATTAATTGTTGGTAAGGCGGGTACCAGCTTGAGATTCATTGGGAGAGTCCTTAGAAAATGTAGTCCATCAACAAAGGAGGTGACTTACAAAACACTCGTTCGACCTATACTTGAGTGTTGCTCATCAGTGTGGGATCCGTACCAGGTCGGGTTGACGGAGGAGATAGAGAAGATACAAAGAAGAGCGGCGCGTTTCGACACAGGGTTATTTGGTAACCGTGATAGCGTTACGGAGATGTTTAGCAAACTCATGTGGCAGACTCTGCAAGAGAGGCGCTCTGCATCGCGGTGTAGCTTGCTGTCCAGGTTTCGATAGGGTGCGTTTCTGGATGAGGTATCGAATATATTGCTTCCCCCTACTTATACCTCCCGAGGAGATCACGAATGTAAAATTAGAGAGATTCGAGCGCGCATAGAAGGTTTCCGGCATTCGTTCTTCCCGCGAACCATAGGCGACTGGAACGGGAAAGGGAGGTAATGACAATGGCACGTAAAGTACCCTCCGCCACACACCGTTGGGTGGCTTGCGGAGTATGGATGTAGATGTAGATGGACTTGGATAAAACCGCGGGTTTTACGTCTAGATAATAAAAGCATTCAACAAAATTGGTTTCGAGAGATGCAGTGGATGACGTTAAGTCTTATATAAAATACTTACAAATGGCTGAAAGCTCATTTCAGTATCTACATCTACAACCGTACTCCGCAAGCCACCTGACGGTGTGTGGCGGAGGGTACCCTGAGTACCTCTATCGGTTCTCCCTTCTATTCCAGTCTCGTATTCTACGTGGAAAGAAGGACTGTCGGTATGCTTCTGTGTGGGCTCTAATCTCTCTGATTTTATCCTCATGGTCTCTTCGCGAGATATACGTAGGAGGGAGCAATATACTGCTTGACTCTTCGGTGAAGGTATGTTCTCGAAACTTCAACAAAAGCCCGTACCGAGCTACTGAGCGTCTCTCCTGCAGAGTCTTCCACTGGAGTTTATCTATCATCTCCGTAACGCTTTCGCAATTACTAAATGATCCTGTAACGAAGCGCGCTGCTCTCCGTTGGATCTTCTCTATCTCTTCTATCAAACCTACCTGGTGCGGATCCCACACTGCTGAGCAGTATTCAAGCATTGGGCGAACAAGCGTACTGTAACCTACTTCCTTTGTTGTCGGATTGCATTTCCTTAGGATTCTTCCAATGAATCTCAGTCTGGCATCTGCTTTACCGACGATCAACTTTATATGATCATTCCATTTTAAATCACTCCTAATGCGTACTCCCAGATAATTTATGGAATTAACTGCTTCCAGTTGCTGACCTGCTATTTTGTAGCTAAATGATAAGGGACCTATCTTTCTATGTATTCGCATCACATTACACTTCGCTACATTGAGATTCAATTGCCATTCCGTGCACCATGCGTCAATTCGCTGCAGATCCTCCTGCATTTCAGTACAATTTTCCATTGTTGCAACCTCTCGATACACCACAGCATCATCTGCAAAAAGCCTCAGTGAACTTCCGATGTCATCCACCAGGTCATTTATGTATATTGTGAATAGCAACGGCCCTATGACACTCCCCTGCGGCACACCTGAAATCACTCTTACTTCGGAAGACTTCTCTCCATTGAGAATGACGTGCTGCGTTCTGTTATCTAGGAACTCCTCAATCCAATCACACAATTGATCTGATAGTCCGTATGCTCTTACTTTGTTCATTAAACGACTATGGGGAACTGTGTCAAACGCCTTGCGGAAGTCAAGAAACACGGCATCTACCTGTGAACCCGTGTCTAAGGCCCTCTGAGTCTCGTGGACGAATAGCGCGAGCTGGGTTTCACACGATCGTCTTTTTCGAAACCCATGCTGATTCCTACAGAGTAGATTTCTAGTCTCCAGAAAAGACATTATACTCGAACATAATACGTGTTCCAAAATTCTACAACTGATCGACGTTAGAGATATAGGTCTATAGTACTTGCTCAGTAAAGTGACTCCTCATATTACAAACAGACTACCAGCCCCGGACCTTCGATACTTCCGAACCGGGGCAAAAACTTGATAGTCCCCCCCCCCCCCCCAAAGCCCCACCCCCACCCCTCCTCCTTGAGCTTGTAGACAATACGTCAAAAATTTAAAGATATCGTTTTTCAAAAATTTGTTCATTTTGTAGCGCACAGCTTTCTATCGCACGTCACGGCATTTCGCTCTGTGAGATTCAAACGTGTATATTTTTTAATGCAAGACATCAAACGTACATTCAGGGCAGTGGAAAATAAAATGTCCTGCGGTGCCTCTCATGCTCCCAGTCGGCCGGTTTGACATCCTACCCTCCTTTAAAAAACTCTCAATTAATTACAGAGTCTCCACCAGTTTGAACAGTCCCCTGCTGACATGCAGGATCCACAGATTAATGAGATTGAGTCGTGCAAATATCAAGCATAGACAAGTGGTCCTTCGAATCCGAGAGCTCGTATCGATGATGTTTCGTTGATTGGTTCGCACGCTGGCACTTGTTGATGACCCAGTATTGAAATCTGCAGCAATTTGCGGAAGGGTTGCTATTCTGTCACGTTGAACGATTCTCTTCAGTCGTCGTTGGTCTCGTTTCCTGCAGGTCCTTTTTCCGGCAGCAGCGATGTCGGAGATTTGATGTTTTACTGGATTCCTGATATTCACGGTACACTCGTGACATCGTCGTACGGGAAAATCCCCATTTCATCACTACCTCGGAGATGCTGTGTCCCATCCCTCGTGCGCCAACTATAACACCGCGTTCAGACTCACAAAAATCTTGGTAACCTGTCATTGTAGCAGCAGTAAACAATCTAACAACTGCGCCAGACACTTGTCTTATATGGCCGTCGCCGAACGCAGCGCCATATACTCCCTGTTTACATGTCTCTGTATTTCAATACGCCTGCCTATACAGTTTCTTCATCTACATCTGCTAATCACAATAAAGTACCTGGCACAGGGTTCAATGAACCACCTTCAAGGTGTCTCTCTGCCGTTCTACTCTCGAACGCCACGCGGGAAAAGCGAGCACTTAAATTTTACTGCGCGAGCCCTGATTTCTCTCATTTTATCGTGATGATCATTTCTCCCTATGTAGGTGGGTGACAATAGAATGTTTTCGCAATCGGAGGAGAAAACTGGTGATTGAAATTTCATAAGAAGATCCCGTCGCAACAAAAAACGCCTTTGTTTTAATGATAGCCACTCCAATTCACGTATCATGTCTGTGACACTATCTCCCCTATTTCGTGATAATACAAAACGAGCTGCCCTTCTTTGTATTTTTTCGATGTCATCATTCAGTCCCACCTGATACGGATCCCACACCGCACAGCAATACTCCAGAATAGGGCGGGCAAGCGTGATGCAAGCAGTCTCTTTAGTAGACCTGTTGCACCTTCTAAGTGTTCTGCCAATGAATCGCAGTCTTTGGTATGCTCTACCTACAATATTATCTATGTGATCGTTCCAATTTAGGTTATTTGTAATTGTTATCTCTAAGTATTTAGCCGAATTTACTGCCTTCAGATTTGTGTGACTTATGGAGTAATCGAAATTTAGCTGATTTCTTTTAGTACTCATGTGAATAACTTCATACTTTTTTATTCTGGGTCAATTGCCACCTTTCGCACCATACAGATATCTTATCTAAATCATTTTGCAAGTCGTTTTGATCATCTGATGATTTTACAAGGCGGTAAATGACTGCATCTTTGGCGCTTTAGTGTAAAAGCCCTTTGTGTCTATGAGAACGTTCACATCTGAGGTATGTTCCTCAGATGTGTCATAACACTCGCTAATTATAAAACTCGCTGTACAATTGCAGTCAGTGTGGAATAATTGAAGAGGCAAAGGGAAAGATTATGTATGTCACATTTTTATCGAAAATGAGTTTGAAGTGGCAATGTATGGCTGAAGACATGTAGAATGCCCATACATCGCTGTACGGCAAGAACAATGATAGTCGTCTTGTAGCAATGATCTGAAAATTACGTATGAACGGAAACAGTGTTGGGTGTCAGTAGTGGCGTAAGAAAAAATGATGACTGTCATTCCCGCATGTTTCCGGATCTGTTTCTTTTACACTGTATTCCTTGCGAACTCTGTTGGCAACCCTACTTTTATTGTTCTAGGTCTTATTATTAAGTGGGTGTTGTTTACTTGCAAGACGATAATATGGAATGTGTGGAAGAAGACGTAGATGACATTCAAAATATATATAACACAGAGAATTTTTCTAAGAAAAGAAAAAGCTACGCCAGAATGTTCAGGGTAATGAAGACTGCATTCATCATCTCACGAGGCCGCTCCATGCTGTAAGTGTAAGAGATTAAAATGTTTTGTATGTGTGTCTGCTGAACAGAGGTCACAAATTCTTACAGAATTTAATCAAATGGGAAGTTATGATCAGCAGAATTCCTACTTATTTGGACTGATGTCTATAAACTCAATAAAACAGCGTGGGCCTAGATAAGGTTTGGGCCGTACAAGGTTCCTTGATAATGCGTATTCAATAAAGTGCTTGTCTCAAATGGTCAAAACACGACCGAGATATCTGTCTGTGTTAAAACTTTTATTGCTACTCATGATATCACGTCGTGAAGAGTACAGGCTTTGCAAACATCAGGAAGGGCTCTAGGTGCAGCACCGAAAGATATGCGTAGGAAATATGATCACTTACATAGTGGGAAAGGTCCCGAGGTGCCTGAAGCTGTTAAACAGTACACTGCATCATTCAGATGTAGTCCAAGTCATTACAGCAAGAGTGTAAGTAAAAAATTGTACCTCATCGCAGAGCTAAATGTTAGAAAAATGTATCAGATGTACAAAGAAGAAGGGTTCCCTGACGTATCTTATTGCTATTACAGAAACGTATTGTTTTCACTGTTCAACATAAGATATGGTTTTCCTAGATGCAATACCTACAGCACTTATGACAAATTGCAAGCCGAAACACAAGTTATTAACGAAAGACTGAAGAAGCACAACTGAAACTTCAGAGAGGACAAATGCAGTTGAAGACAGAAAATGATGTACACAAGACGAAAGCAGAAGAATTCTACAGAAGAAAGAAAGCAGCAAAAATTAACAGTATGAAACAGAAAGATTATGAAGGTGTTGTCACGGATTTTCAGCAAAATCCCAACATGCCAAACATTTCCACAAATGACGTGCTTTACAAGCACCAGTTCTGTTTGTATTCGTTTAACATACATGTTGTGTCTGATTGTAACTCTGTTTTCTACTACTATGCTGAGACCATTGGAGTTAAAGGAGCTGATAAGGTTGCATCTGTGTTGCATCACTTTATTTCCAAGCTGGCACCAGATGTTAATCATCTGGACATGTTCTGTGATGCTTGCGGTGGGCAGAATAAAAATTGTACTGTTATCAGATTCTCGCATAATTTTGTCGAGACTGAACTCAGTTACAGTAACGTTTCCCATTGGAGGTCACTCTTGTGTAGAGCGTGACCGTAATATGGCCTTCATTAACAAGAAGAATTGAAATGTATTAACAATGTGAGACAATAAAGTACTCTAACTATTACTGCACATAACTTCACACTACATACCCAAGCTTCGATCACAAAGCGTTTCAACATTTATATTGCTGCTCCTGAAAAATTGATTCCAAATGACATACATCATTTTTGCCGTTGTCTCTTCAGTTTATCAGACAGCCATGTATCAATAATGCGCACACTGAGATGCTTATAAGGAAATTATCCTATGATTCGAATTCAATATGAACGTTTATTGGTCCTGATTTTATGCTTTCATTTTGCTTCTAGCAATCAGTCACGATGATGAGCAGAAATTATTTAAATTGCTGTGTGCTGAGCAAACGTCCTAATTCATCGCTTCGCATTTATGTCACACAGTAGACCAATATTATTGTGCCTGTCAATCTGCGGGTAATCGTGTGGATAAAATTCAGAATTCAAGTACACTCTAGCATTGGTTAGTTTACAAAGGTCAAATATGCTGGAATCCTTTTTCACATTTAATCTCCTGTCAGATTGTAGTGCCAGAATAATGAATTCATGTGTTTCTAATTGAACTACTAAATTTCCAATGCTCCTTGTCTGTTAAGATAGATAGGGCATTGTACACATCAATTTCTCCAAAACTTCTAACTAGAATCAGTTCTTCTGATGATGTGTCTACTAGCGTCAAACTACCCCATAAACATTTTGAGCAGAATATACAGACCATCTTGCATTTTGTAAACCATTCAACCCCAAAGCTGATAAGTAACATATGTTTTAAGGGTCGATATGATTTCAACATTCCTTGTCCTGCCGATCTCAGTATCGTTTAGTTCGTGTCTTATTTCTTGGAACAGAAAGGCGATCGAGTTATGTGTAAGTCACGATGCCGTTGCAGAGTTTACACCTTTCTTCATAACCCATGCTAAAAATTGTTAAACCACCTTGGTGTTGAATGAGAATCCTTATCTCATCAGTATTATTAAATGTCGCCATACAAAAGATGTGTGGGAGAAATAATTCTGATTACCTGATTACTGATTCGCACATCATATTGAAGTGGGACTATCATATCAAATGACAATTATTGTGCAGTTTCAGTCCTATCAGTTTAAGGAACTTGCAATTCTGTGTTACCACGTTGTGTTTCTGTTGCAAAGTGTTGAACTGACAGTTAAATGCTTTGCTTTTATACTTTACAAACATGCAGCTTTAAGTGAAGACATATCATGATTTACTTTCCTCCAAAAGCTACGAAATGCCCGTCCTGGTCCACAGTATTCAACTCAAGATGCTCTAATATATGAGTAGTCACTGGGAGATATATTGGACTGCTTGGCACCTAAACGAGTTTTAGTTGTTCGTTCCTCTGTAGAGAATAATCCGTTAATTGTATGAATGAAACTACCGTTCCGATACGAATTCGTTGCGATATTACGCTCAACAAGAATCATCCTAACTGGTAGTAAAAGCACTAGTTAATCTGCCTCATATATTTTATCAGTATTACTGTCCAAAACTTGACTCTTTGAGAAAATCAGTAACGGTCCTAGTGAACCTTCTTACCTATAGTCTGTTGTCTGTTTTGTCGTTTATCTTTCCAGTTTAAACGTATTAAAGATTGCGCATAAATCAAACCCTTTTACAGATCCTTTTATAAATACATTCAAATACACTACTGGCCATTAAAATTGCTACACCAAGAAGAACTGCAGATGATAAACGGGTATTCATAGGACAAATATATTATACTAGAACTGACGTGTGATTACATTTTCACGCAATTTGGGTGCATAGATCCTGAGAAATCAGTACCTAGAACATCCACCTCTGGCCGTAATAACGGCCTTGATACGCCTAGGCATTGAGTCGAACAACGCTTGGATGGCGTGTACAGGTACAGCTGCCCATGAAGCTTCAAAACGATACCACAGTTCATCAAGAGTAGTGACTGGCGTATTGTGACGAGCCAGTTGCTCGGCCACCATTGACCAGACGTTTTCAGTTGGTGAGAGATCTGTACAATGTGCTGGCCAGAGCAGCAGTCAAACATTTTCTGTATCCAGAAAGACCCGTACTGGACCTGCAAAGTGCGGTCGTGCATTGTCCTGCTGAAATGTAGGGCTTCGCAGGGATCGAATGAAGGGTAGAGCCTCGGGTTGTAACACATATGAAATGTAACGTCCGCTGTTCAAAGAGCAGTCATGCGAACAAGAGGTGACCGAGACGTGTAACCAATTGGCACCCCATACCATCACGCCGGGTGATACGCCAGTATGGCGATGACGAATACACGCTTCCAATGTGCGTTTACCGCGATGTCGCCAAACACGGATGCGACTATCATGATGCTGTAAACAGAATCTGAATTCATCCAAAAATATGACGTTTTGCCATTCGTGCCCACAGGTTCGTCGTTGAGTACACTATCGCAGGCCCTCCTGTCTGAGATGCAGCGTCAAGGGTAACCGCAGTCACGGTCTCCGAGCTGATAGTCCATGCTGCTGCAAACGTCGTCGAACTGTTTGTGCAGATGGTTGTGGTCTTGCAAACGTCCCCATCTGTTGACTCAGGAATCGAGACGTGTCTGCATAATCCGTTTCAGCCATGCACATAAGATGCCTGTCATCTCGACTGCTAGTGATACGAGGCCGTTGGGATCCAGAACGGCGTTCCGTGTTACCCTCATGAACCCACCGATTCCATATTCTAACAGTCATTTGATCTCGACCAACGCGAGCAGCAATGTGGCGATACGATAAACCGCAATCGCGATAGGCTACAATCCGACCTTTATCAAAGTCGGAAACGTGATGGTACGCATTTCTCCTCCTTACACGAGGCATCACAACAACGTTTCACCAGGCAACGCCGGTCAACTGCTGTTTGTGTATGAGAAATCGGTTGGAAACTTTCCTCATGTCAGCACATTGTAGGTGTCGCCATCGACGCCAACCTTGTGTGAATGCTCTGAGAAGCTAATTATTTGCATACCACAGCATCTTCTTCCTGTCTGTTAAATTTCACGTCTGTAGCCCTTCATCTTCGTGTTGTAGCAATTTTAATGGTCAGTAGTGTAGTCAATACTCTTATGCACCACTGGGTATTTCTAAAAATTTACTACTTTCTGGACGTCGTTTATTGCTTGTCTTGGTGATATTAGGAATGCTATTGTATGTTTCCAGTCCCCTTGTTCGGATACATCGCTGGAAAGTGACTTCGGCATAATATTGACGATTGTTCTTTTGAAGTTACAGTGTACAACATCGCATCCAACCCTCAACTGATGTTGTGATGTGCATGCTGCTTGTTTTTATGTACTCGTCAGGGGAAGCATGAGGCAGATATTTCAATAGAAGCACGAACTGAAGTATTGGCAGCGTCGAAAAATGTAGAATGTACGGTTATTGGTGCAGTAACGGCATAATTCTTCAGGCAGGCGTGATCACCATATGACGCAAAGTATAATCAGTAGACGTTACTCCATTTTTTTAACATATGCAAACCAGTGGTTACAGATCCTCCTGTCTCAAATTTTTTGATTTCTACATCGTACCTGACATTGTGTTCCACTTAAGTACACGACGAAATACTGAGATGCAGAATTTATGACGAATGTAAGCAGGTCTATATTTCTAAGTAGTCTGTTGGGTAGTATAGCTGGGAGGTTATCTTACAAATAGTCCATTTCCTTTCTTATGCGAGTTTATATATTGTTAGCAACAGCTTCCATCATTCTGCTATGCCTTTTCGCCTCCTGTAGTCACTTCTCTGAATTTTATGTGTCCTTCTCTCTTCGGGCTATGGTTGCTGCCCCTACAGCTAAATAGCCAATAGTTGATAGTCCCACGAGTGCTGCATTAGGAAACGGACAATTCCACCAGATGTCTTATGTATTGGTAGAACCTTAGGCATTTAAACTCATCTTCTTCGTACTTATTTCTGCTTCCAGGAACTTTTAGGCTTTGGCACCGTTGATTTAATGGAATTTTTTAAACGTATCACAGGTTTTTACTTCTGCTTCTTTAGTGTGCTATAAGCTGCATTAATAACTTCCTGGAAACTTATCCCAGCACCCAGTTTAAGTTTTGCACACATTCCTTTATCAGCTGCAAATGCTGTGATATGCTGCCCTCCGCCTAGTTATACCTTCTACGTATTTGCCCTCTGCCTTGTTATACCTTTTACGTATTTGTTTTTCTACACCAGCTATAATTTGGTTTATGGTGTGACGTTCTGTTAATTCTTTATTTGCTAAATCATGATTCTTATGGACCTCTTTCGACGGAGTAATAGCCGTATCGCCATGAACTAGCTTTATTTCAGTTCCACTGTCGGGGGATGCACAATGTAGCTGATAAGTTATCGAGAATACTGCCCATCTCTGATGCGCTTCCATGCGCAATATTACATTATTGCAGTGTTTGAGGTTTGTATACCCTGCTATATACCAAATCACGAGCATCTACCCAACAGTTATGCAATGATGGTAAGCAGAGCCATTTAACTAAAGCTTTGCTTGTTTGATGTCTTATGGCATATTCTACGAGAAACATATCTTATTCAGGCTTTTCTGTATTTCTTCTGTGTAAAAAACTCCCAGAAATATCTTTACCTTTCCTGTCCTTCAATATGTAAGTTCTTGGAATTGTTCATTGCACTTTGGAAACTGCAAATATCTCCATTGACCAGTTTGGCAGGTAAGATTTCTCAACCGCAGTTTTGTATTTCGAAATACTCTCCAAATCCATTACACTGAATATTTCCTTGCATAGATCCACCATTTTAATATGGTTGTATACTATATTTAGAAGCTCATTGTCACAAACATCAGTTTGTCCCATTTTTATCATACGATGTTTAGTTCACTTATAATGCCCCAGTATTTGTGGGAGAATATGTAGCCATTTGTGTAACCCACAAAGATACATTTTTCTATTGTTCCACAATCCTCACTTTCATGTGGGAGAATGTTCAGTAGTGGTCTTGAAATACCCCTATTGTAAAATTCGCATCAGTGATTAGTTTGATGGTTGTCAAGACAGCAACTGTTCGAATACCTATGCAACTTCTTTCCTAGTCTTTTCTTTCACATGTAAGGCCCAGGCGAGCTTGGAATATGTATCTATAATCATTAAAACAAATTTGAAACCTTTATTTGCCCATATATTGTCCTACATCTACGAGATACGAGATCTGCTCGCAATAAATCATACACACCTGGTAATATGACACATCTATGCAGAAATGTTTTGCTTGCCATTTTGCGGAGTTCTTAGACCACCATCTCCATAATTATTAAGCAATGGTGTGTCTTTCTCAAAGCTCCGAACTGCGTGAAATGGTTTCACTCATATTAACTGATGCCACGAGCATTATTGGTCGTTAGGTTGTTTTGTTGGGGTCATTGTAATATATGCACTCTTTCAGCCTCGTCATCCTTTGCGTTCATTATACTGATTAACCTCAGGAGGGCTTTGTTCCTGAGCATTTCTTTCCTTAATATTAGCCAGAGGTGTATGTTTCATATCTTCTAATGTATTTTTAATATCATAGATCTTAACAGTTAAAGTTTTCATAGCATTGCCGAACTCTTGCATTTCCATAATATGACATTCAACAGTTTCCTTGGTAACTTTAAGCAGTGGTACTGCTTTTAAGATCTCTGTTTATTGCTTCCATTTTCCTATCGATGTACAAACGAACGTTTCGCTTGCACATTATCCTGTCAGAATGAGTGCATGGCCTTTCAAACAGAAACTCCTGGAAGTATCGTCTGTATAGATGTCATTCAGTTTTCTCGTTTTCGTCAATAACCAGAAACCTTTACTACATGTCATTCCAACAATCCCCGTAAATGGTAATAAATCCGTTGACTGTCATGTCAGTTCCTACATGCACATAATAACAATGTTTTAAATTCATATTGCCCTGTTTGAAACTGATACTATTGTTAGCATTGTCGCTCTGCACCTGCTTCAGAATACAGGAATATACACTCCTGGAAATTGAAATAAGAACACCATGAATTCACTGTCCCAGGAAGGGGAAACTTTATTGACACATTCCTGGGGTCAGATACATCACATGATCACACTGTGAGAACCACAGGCACATAGACACAGGCAACAGAGCATGCACAATGTCGGCACTAGTACAGTGTATATCCACCTTTCGCAGCAATGCAGGCTGCTATTCTCACATGGAGACGATCGTAGAGATGCTGGATGTAGTCCTGTGGAACTGCTTGCCATGCCATTTCCACCTGGCGCCTCAGTTGGACCAGCGTTCGTGCTGGACGTGCAGACCGCGCGAGACGACGCTTCATCCAGTCCCAAACATGCTCAATGGGGGACAGATCCGGAGATCTTGCTGGCCAGGGTAGTTGACTCACACCTTCTAGAGCACATTGGGTGGCACGGGATACATGCGGATGTGCATTGTCCTGTTGGAATAGCAAGTTCCCTTGCCGGTCTAGGAATGGTAGAACGATGGGTTCGATGACGGTTTGGATGTACAGTGCACTATTCAGTGTCCCCTCGACGATCACCAGAGGTGTACGGCCAGTGTAGGAGATCGCTCCCCACACCATGATGCCGGGTGTTGGCCCTGTGTGCCTCGGTCGTATGCAGTCCTGATTGTGGCGCTCACCTGCACGGCGCCAAACACGCATACGACTATCATTGGCACCAAGGCAGAAGCGACTCTCATCGCTGAAGACGACACGTCTCCATTCGTCCCTCCATTCACGCCTGTCGCGACAACACTGTAGGCGGGCTGCACGATGTTGGGGCGTGAGCGGAAGACGGCCTAACGGTGTGCGGGACCGTAGCCCAGCTTCATGGAGACGGTTGCGAATCGTCCTCGCCGATACCCCAGGAGCAACAGTGTCCCTAATTTGCTGGGAAGTGGCGGTGCGGTCCCCTACGGCACTGCGTAGGATCCTACGGTCTTGGCGTGCATCCGTGCGTCGCTGCGGTCCGGTCCCAGGTCGACGGGCACGTGCATCTTCCGCCGACCACTGGCGACAACATCGATGTACTGTGGAGACCTCACGCCCCACGTGTTGAGCAATTCGGCGGTACGTCCACCCGGCCTCCCGCATGCCCACTATACGCCCTCGCTCAAAGTCCGTCAACTGCACATACGGTTCACGTCCACGCTGTCGCGGCATGCTACCAGTGTTAAAGACTGCTATGGAGCTCCGTATGCCACGGCAAACTGGCTGACACTGACGGCGGCGGTGCACAAATGCTGTGCAGCTAGCCCCATTCGACGGCCAACACCGCAGTTCCTGGTGTGTGTGCTGTGCCGTGCGTGTGATCATTGTTTGTACAGCCCTCTCGCAGTGTCCGGAGCAAGTATGGTGGGTCTGACACACCGGTGTCAATGTGTTCTTTTTTCCATTTCCAGGAGTGTATTTGGCTCAACTAAACGTCAGTTCTTTAAGGTGGCGAAAACAAAAATATTTCCGTATTTGATCGTGGTTTTCCATTGCAACATACTCAAATATGAATACACTATTAGTTAATTTTCAGGTGGCAGTATATCACTGCTTTCACTGAATGTTTGGTAGGTTACTCCATCAATGCTGTGTAAAATCTCCTGCAATAGCTGGTATTCTTGCTGTTCTCGATGCTGTCTACTATAAGGAAAGAGTGATCCTCTCTTCTTCTTCTTCTACCACTACTACTATTTCTGGTTTTCAGTATCATCGTAGGACCAGTCAGATACTTTATAGCCCTTATGGCGGGCGGGGGGGGGGGTGGGGGGGGGGGTGCTTCATCCTCTCACTCGTCGTTATGACTATGTGTTTACGATAGCATATAGGGGTTTCACATTGAGGCGACGAAAGTCATGGGATAGCGATACGCACACATACAGATAGCGGCAGTATAGTATACTCAAGGTATAAAACGGTTGAGAATTGATAGAGCCTGATTCACGCCAGAAGGTTTCAGATGTGGTTAGGTCACACAATGGGAATTAACAAATTCTGAACGTGAAATGGTAAGCCGAGCCAGATGCATTCAATTTTGAAACTCGTTGAGCAATTAACATTCCGATATCCACAGCATCAAGAGTTCGCCGAGAATACCAAATTTCAGGCATTATCTCTGACCGAGGACAACGCAGTGACCGACTGCCTCCACTTAACTACCGTGAGTAGCGGCATTTGCGTAGAGTTGTCAGTGCTAACAGATAAGCAGCAGTGGATGAAATAACAACGGAAACTAATGCGGGACCTACGACGATTGTATCCCTTGGGACAGCGTGGCGAAATGTGGAGTTAACGGGATATGGCAACAGACGACTGACGTGAGTGCCTTCCCTTACAACACAGCATCGCCTGCACTGCCTCTCCTGGGCTCGTGGCCCAGTCAGATGCGGCGCGGTTTTAGTTCGTAAGAGCTGATGGTAGGATTCAAGTACGGTGCAGACACCCCCATCCCCCGAGAGCCAAGGAGCTGTAACCACAATTTATGTGATTGGAGTTCTCTGTGTAGCTATTACAAACATTTTCTTTATAGCTTCTTATTTTTAACGACTTTAGTAACTAGAATAGAGCAATTAGCAAACATGATAAAGTTCAAAGCAACCGCATATGGAATATAAAACTCTTTGGAGAACTACACAAGCCTATGTTAACATTTTGTTAAGTTACTACCGTTATTACTGTTACTTTTCCAATTACTGTGACTATTACAGTTAGTGGTACAATTACTAGTACTGCTCCTTGTCAAATGTACATGCTCGTGTAAGCCAAGTGAAGTTTGTGAAGATATATTGCAGAACAATATTTCATGGTGTTTTTGTATTCTGAGTAATTTGAAAACTTAATCTTTGAATAAAGCATCTCTGCCCAAGCAAGCACTTAGTTACAAGAAGCAATTAATTCAATAAAATCCCAAGCTAAAGGGCTAAAGCAAACGATAAGACAGTTTCAAGCCAGGAAGGTTTTTTTCTGAATAATAATTAGCAGCAGAAAGTCAGAGATGTATCAAGCATTCTTGAGAATTGACTCGCAGCGACTGCAAGGTAATAATAAATTCTGATGACTGCCATCAATATTTTTAAATAATGACGAAACATGCCCATCCAAGTCATTTAGTGTGATACGTAAGAACTTTCCAGAGTAGACTTTAAATAGAAAGTGGCTTATTGCAGAACCGTGACTTTAACTAAATAGTTAGCAAAATAGCGCACCATCTACCAATACTAATATTAACATACGTAAAATTTGCAGTGAAAAGGAAGGCAAACGATTTAGTTTTGAGACTCATGTTATCAACTGACGTCCAGTACACCAGAAACCATTTGTTCTTTAAGAAACTGGGCTAGTTCCTGCTGTAATAATTGTTCTAAATTGCATCCCTGAGATCTCAGTGAAGTCGGGTGGAAGAAACAAACATTACGTTTATTGAGCCAAGCAGGGAACAGTTTCGGACTCAAGTTGTCAACAAGGCATTGTGCAAGCTGGTAGTCACTCGGCTATGTTTACGAGGAACGAACTGGTTCCTCTGGTTCAACTAAACCGATCCTTGACTTGAAATGGTTATGTTTGGCTACTTGTGGAGCTTATGTAGCCATTCATAAACTTCATGTTCCCATAAAACGATGGAATTTTTTTGGATGACAAAGCGCCACGTTACCGGACCACAGTTGTTAGCATCTGGTTTGAAGAACATTCCGGACAATTGGTGTGAATGATTTGTGCACCCAGATCGCCCAACATGAGTCCCATTGCACATGTATGCCACATAATCTAGAGATCAGTTCAAGCACAAAATCCTGCACCAGCAACACTTTGGGAATTTTGGACGGCTACAAAGGCAGCATGGCTTAATATTTCCAACGACTTACTGAGCCCTACCAACTAACTTGCTGCACACACTCGGCAAAAGGAGGTCTGACTCGATATTAGGAGGTATACCGTGGCATTTGTCACCTCAGTGTGTAGAGAATTAAAAACACAGTCAAGTAGATCTTACATTTTTTGTTTTTATTTATAAACTCTTAGCAGTATTTATGAACATGCTTAAATTACAACAGTGACAACCTGATAAACACAGAGCAAGAGTACTCATTAATTTATGTGAGGACAGTGAATTTACAAGGCAAGTTCTGAACATTGAACCATTTGGCAGTACTTTGAACACATCCATTACATCAGCCATAAATGATAATGGTGACTGCAAGTCGTTAGTGTGTACAAACAATCGGCTTAGTTCTATATTTTGGAATTTATTTTTCTTGAATATGTCACGACACTTCAACTAGAGGACTATGGTCTGAATGAGAAGGTAGAGGAATGTGTTAACCCTTATTGCATGTTTAAGTGGCCCAAATCTAAAAATATGTCTAAACTGCTTTTAAACATTTGTAATAAACTTACGGAAAGACTCATAGTTTAAATTCAGTTGAGTAATATATGTTTCATACACAACTTTTACCAATGATAAGTGATATTTCATACAGATTTACTGGTTACCTCAAGTGTTTAAGAGTGATGCGCTTCTTTCTAAATATGAACCTTGCTACAAGCATTATAGTCTCAATTAATAATTTAATTTTCTCATTTCTAGGGCATTGAAGGGCGATGTGAAATTTATGGCCTTCCCCATAATAAACGCACTGTGAGGGTTGTAAAACGGAGCAGATAAAAAAATTTCTCAATTTATTATTTTTTTCTCAAAATCAGTATCGATAGTCATCACAGCTTGTGAGTTGGTTGGCTTATAGAAATGGGAATTATTTCTATTTAGAAATCAAACACGGTACTGAGTGAGTCACAATTACTACAGATCTTTATTAACTTTAAATTTACATTTGAATCCTGACTGTTGGCTCTGTTGGAGGAGGGAGTGGCGCAATTACTATGTCCCTATAAGATACACGTGCGTGTAGGCAGATAAAGCACCCAGCCCCTCTTTCATATGCACGACGGCTGGCAGGACTGACAACTCCTCGACCATTAAGCAGGGGTGACACAGAGTGGGAATTCTTCTTCTTCAGGTGCGTAGAATGTTCCTTACTGTTGGGGAATTCTCTGCAGCTGATGACAGCTGTGACACTTGCCAGCTTATTGACACTGGAACTCTCGATGTATGGTGACTGTTGCAGCTGTATCTATCTATGGTTGCGTGCTGCAAGACATGTATGCCACAGATGACAGCGGTAGGACATGGAGAAGCATGCACCAACCCATTCCTCTGTAGATTTTGTATGAATTTATTGAAGTGTGCTGATTTTTCAGTCAAATCTTTACTTGTGTCTTCTTGAAAACAATGACACTGCAAAAAATTGTAAATAACAATGGGAGTTTTTAAAGAAAATGCTACAGTTTCTGACATACCTTTGTGTGCTTGCATAGTTCAGTTCACAAATTTCGGGCGTATTGTAGTATTTGAGAGTTGTAGCATCGCGTTTTACTATCCATATAGTGTAAATTCGAGTAGTCATCAGTCATCTCTTTGTTTTGAACGGCTTGTGAGATAAAAGATAGGGGGAAAAATTGTTAGGGATGGATACGGACTGCTCCTGTTGCATACGGATTCAGGGGGAATTGGCCACCGTCCATAAACAGCTGGAAGCTGTGTTGGCCGTGGTCGACAGGCTCCAGGCTGTTTCCCTGGGCCGCTCTGACATTGGGACACCAGAGGCGAGCGCTTTGGCGTCTCTGGAACCTGTAGCATCGCCTGGGATATATGATACCACTGCGTCCTCGGATTCAGACGTCCCTGCCGGTCGTCACTTGCCTGTCGGAGATTGGCGAGCCGTGGCGGGGTCGCGAATCCTTAGGCGGAAGGCGAAAGTTGGTGCTGGCCGAAGGCTTTACTCCGAAGCCTCCGTAACAGATAAGAGTTACTGCCCACTGCTGAAAGTCCTTGTGAGCCAGCAAGGGCGGCCTCGACTGTTACGGCAGTGGCTGGTCTTTCTGAAAGGTCCGGACAAGCGCAGAGGGTGGGATTGCTTGTCATTGGGGGCTCCAGTGTTAGGCGGGTGATGGAGCCCCTTAGGGATGTGGCAGCTAAGGACGGGAAGAAAGCCAATGTGCACTCCGTGTACCTACCGGGGGGAGTCATCCAAGATGTGGAAAGGATCCTTCCGGACGCCATGAAGGGTACAGGATGCAGCCAACTGCAGGTGGTGGCTCATGTCGGCACTAATGACGTGTGTCGCTATGGATCGGAAGAGATTCTCTCTGGTTTCAAGCGGCTATCTGAGTTGGTGAAGACTGCCAGTCTTGTTAGCGAGATGAAGGCAGGGCTCACCATCTGCAGCGTCGTCGACAGGACCGATTGCGGCCCTTTGGTACAGAGACGAGTGGAGGGTCTGAATCAGAGGCTCAGACGGTTCTGCGACTGTGTAAGCTGCAGATTCCTCGACTTGCGCCATAGGGTGGTGGGGTTTCGAGTTCCGCAAAATGGGTCAGGTGTCCACTACAAACAGGAGGCGCCTACACGGGTAGCAGGGGCTGTGTGGCGTGGACTGGGCGGTTTTTTAGGTTAGACAGTCTCGGAAAAGATCAAAAAGCGCTCCAGTCCTAAAGGGTACAGGGCAAAGAAACGACGAGAATCGACCAAGCAACAGTCGGTATTGTAGTTGCAAATTGTCGTAGTTGTGTTGGAAGAGCCCCAAAGCTTCAAGCGCTGATAGAAAGCACTGAAGCTGAAATCGTTATAGGAACAGAAAGCTGGCTAAAGACAGAGATAAATTCTGCCGAAATTTTTGAAGAGGCGCAAACCGTGTTCAGAAAGGATAGATTACATAAAGTAGGTGGTGCTGTGTTTGTGACTGTTGGTAGTTGCTTATCTTGTACTGAAGTTGAAAGAGATAGTTCCTGCGAATTACTATGGGTAGAGGTTTTACTCAACAGCCGTACCAAAATAATAATTGGCTCCTTCTACCGACCCCCCGACCCAGATGATATAATAGCTGAACATTTCAAAGAAAACTTGAATCTCATTACAAATAAGTACCCCACTCATACAGTTATAATTGGTGGAGACTTCAATCTACCCTCGATTTGTTGGCGAAAATACATGTTCAAAGCCGGTGGAAGACAGAAAACATCTTCCTAAACTGTACTAAATGCTTTCTCTGAGAATTAATTTGAACAATTAGTTCATGATGCCACACGAATTGTAAATGGTTGCGAAAACACACTTGACCTCTTAGCCACAAATAATCCTGATCTAATAGAGAGCGTCATGACGGATACAGGGATTAATGAACACAAGGTCATTGTAGCGAGGCTTAAAACCATATCAACCAAAACCATTAAAAATAAACGCAAAATATATCTATTTCACACAGCAGATAAAAATTCACTTGATGCCTTCCTAAGAGAGAGTCTCGATTCCTTCCAAGCTAATTACGTCCGTGTAGACCAGATAGGGCTCAAATTCAAAGATACAGTATCTATAGCAATAGATAGATTCATACCGCATAAGTTAATAAGAGACGGAACTGATCCTCCATGGTACACAAAACACGTCAGAACACTGTTGCAGAAGCAACGAAAAAAGGGTGCCAAATTCAGAAGAATGCAAAATCCCCAAGACTAGCTAAGATTCATGGAAGCTCGAAATTTCGTGCGGACGTCAATGCGAGATGTTTTTAATAGTTTCCACAATGAAACATTGTCTCAATATATGGTAGAAAACCCAAAGAGATTCTGGTCGTACGTAAAGTACACCATTGGCAAAAAAACTGTCAATACCCTCGTTGCACGATAGCGATGGAAATGTTACCGATGATGGTGTCGTTGAAGCGGAGTTACTAAATACAGTTTTCCGTAATTCCATCACGAAAGAAGACGTAGTAAATATTCCAGAGTACAAAACCAGAACAGCTGTTGGCATGAGTGACACAAAAGTAGATATCTTAGGTGTTGCGAAACAACTCAAATCACTTAAGAAAGGCGAGTCTTCCGGTCCAGATGGTATACCAATTTGGTTGCTTTCAGAGTATGCAAACACAATAGCGCCTTTCTTAGCAATCATATACAACCGCTCACTTGACGGAAGGTCTGTTCCTAAAGACTGGAAAGCAGCACAGGTCACACCAATATTCAAGAAAGGAAATAGGAGTAACCCATTGAGTTACAGACCCCTATCACTGACCTCAATTGCAGTAGGATTTTGGAGCATATAATGTACTCGAACATTATGAATCACCTTAAAGAAAATGACTTATTGACACATAACCAACAAGGATTCAGAAAACATCATTCTTGTGCAACACAGATAGCTTTTTATTCTCATGAAGTAATGAGTGCTATCGACAAGGATCTCAGATCGATTCCATATTCCTAGATTTTTAGAAGGCTTTTGATACCGTTCCTCACAAGTGGCTATTAATCAAATTGCGTGCATATGGAGTATCGTCTCAGTTGTGTGACTGGATTCGTGATTTCCTCTCAGAGAGGTCACAGTTCGTAGTGATAGATGGTAAATCTTCGAGAAGAACAGAAGTGATATCTGGCGTTCCGCAAGGTAGTGTCATTGGCCGTCTGCTGTTCCTGATTTACATAAATGATCTAGGTGATAATATGAGCGGCCCTCTTAGATTTTTTGCAGATGACACTGTAATTTACCGTCTAGTAAAATCATCAGACGATCAATTCCAATTACAAAATGATCTAGAGAGAGCATCTATGTATGGTGCGAAAAGTGGCAATTGACACTAAACAAAGAAAGGTGCGAGGTCATCCACATGGGTACTAAAAGAAATCTGATAAATTTTGAGTATACGATAAATCGCATAAATCTAAGGGCTGTCAATTCGACTAAATACCTAGGAATTACAATTCCGAGCAACTTAAATTGGAAAGACCACATCGATAATATTGTGCGAAACAAAGACTTCGCTTTGTTGCAGGACACTTAGAAGATGCGACAGACCCACTAAAGAGACGCCCTACATTACATTTGTCCGTCCTCTGCTGGAATATGGCTGTGCGGTATGGCATCCTTTCCTGGTAGGATTGACGGAGGACTTCGAAAAAGTGCAAAGAAGGGCAGCTCGTTTCGTGTTATCGCGCAATAGGGGTCAGAGTGTCTCTGATATGATAAGAGAATTGGGGTGGCAGTCACTTAACCCCTTCAGGGGAAGTGGTTCCGTTTGAAACCACCTACATTTTCTCATTTTGTCATTTGGGGACACCATTCAGCAGCCTAGTTGGTGCTGCCCTCTAGCGGCTGTCACTGGAACCGCTTCAAAATCTGTAAATATTAGCAAGTAGTGAGGCGAATTGTATAGCCATTTTTGTATTCTGTGTGCGAACGTCTTTGTTCTCAAATTGTGACTGTGTTATTCTGCATTAGGTAACTTTTATGTATGTATTAAATGCAGAATACTGTTCTATTTACATTAATACTATATGTACTGCAATAATAACCAAAATAATGCATTTATTTCCTGAATGTTGTGGTGGTTCCATTTGAAACCACTGCTCCTGTAACGGCAGCATTAGTAAGTGTGACGAATTTTTTTTCCCAGTTTCACGTGATGTATTCTCACAGACTAAAGGATGAGGCAATCATGGAGTGTCTTTTCGCAGATATTCCTTTAGGTCCCGACTCACAGATTGACACAAGCAGTGACAGCGAAAGTGATGTGCCAGCTGAAGACAGTGATCTGAATTTGCGTATGAAACCACCTGTTTTATCTCAAATTATTTCGGAAAGTGAGAGTGAGGACCATTTTGACAATGACAGAGATGATAGTTTCAGCACTAATGACGATTTGCCACTGTCTTCCATTGCGAATTTTTCATGGATAAAGGACGTCAGTGCAATGAACTTTACCACCAATTTTTCAGAGGAAGTTGGTGTACGAGGAAAAGTTAAAAATAACAGTGAAGGTATGCAACCAGTAGATTTTATTTGTGTCTGTTTTGTGACACTATTTTAGAACACACAGTTTTCGAGTCTAACCTGTACGCAACACAGAAAGGTGGCAATTTCAGGCCTCTTTCTAAAGCAGAACTAAAAGTATTTTTGGCTATAAACATTCCAATGGGAATCAAGAAACCTTGTTATTATCTTGATTGCTGGCCATCCCATAAGGAACTTCGAGATGAGTACATTTCCTCACTAATGTTGGTAAAAATGTTCCGCTGTATTTTGACACATATTCACATCAATGACAACGCTGTTATGCCTTCAAGGGTGAGCAGAAATTATGGCAAATTACATAAAATCCGTCCAGTAATCAATCAGATACTGATAAACTTTAAAGTATTCTATGCACCTACTAAGGAGAAAGCTATAGGTGAATGCATGGTGAAGTTCAAAGGACGAATCGCATTCAAACAATTTGTGCCCCAAAAGCCAATCAAGAGGTGATACAGAATCTGGGTCAGAGCTGATAAGCTTGGATATATTTGTGATTTTCAGATATATACTGTAAAAGTTGAAGGCATAGTGGAAAAATTCTTAGGGGAGAGAATTGTGAGACATATGTGTAAAGGCTTGGAAGGAAAGGGATACACATATACTTCGACAATTTTTTTACATTGTTCACTTTTACATAAACTAAAAGATGACGGACTTTTTGCCTGTGGAACAATTAGATCACACAGAAAAGGACTTCAAATGGTTCTGAGCACTATGGGACTTAACATCTATGGTCATCAGTCCCCTAGAACTTAGAACTACTTAAACCTAACTAACCTAAGGACATCACACAACACCCAGTTATCACGGGGCAGAGAAAATTCCTGACCCTGCCGGGAATCGAAGCCGGGAACCCGGGCGTGGGAAGCGAGAACGCTACCGCACGACCACGAGCTGCGGACGAAAGGACTTCCTACGCTAATAATACACAAAGAGTTGCAAAGAGGAGAGTTTGACTGATCAGTTCGTTCTGATGGCATTGCCTGCATCACATGGAAAGACAAATATGTAGTCATGTTGCTGTCTACAATTGATTCGCCTGTATGTGTTGAAGAAGTCAGACGTACAGAAAAGGATGGAAAAATGACAAAGGTACCGTGCCAAAAAATAGTGAAATCATATAATGCAAATATGGGATGTGTCGATAAGGTAGATATGATGAACAGTTTTTATGCAATAGACAGGAAATCACGAAGGTGGTGGCTAAGATTATTTTGGTATGTAGTTGATATTTCCATTGGAAATGCATTTATTCTGTTTCGATTATGTAATCCAACAGCGAAGCTAGTGCTAAAGGATTTTCGAAGACGTGCTGCCACAGACCTGGTAGGCAGTAATGTCTTCAAAGATAGTCTTGGCCATCCCAGTACACCGTCACAACCATCTACAAAAAAATTCAAAACTGTTGTTCCGCATGAGAAACGTATATCGGAAGCAAAACATCTGCCAAAACATGGAACCTCAAGGCGCTGTGTGCATTGCAGCACAAAGAAAGAACCCCACAAAAGCAGATGGACATGTAGTCACTGCCAGGTAGCCTTATGCTTATCTGCAGAAAGGAATTGCATTTTACTGTATCATCAAAAGTGATGACATTTAGCGGGCAGTGGCTCCATTTGAAACCACCCTGTATGTGTTTAGTTTATGTATATTTCATTTAATTTTTACATTTCTATGTCTCATTGTATGGATTATTATATAATAAAAACAAGGAAATTTTTTTTTTTATTTTGCCCCTGAAAGGGCTAAAGAAAGGAGGTTCTCTTTGTGGCGAGATCTATTTACGAAATTTCAATCACGAACTTTCTCTTATGAATGCGAAAATATTTTGTTGACACCGACCTACGTAGGGAGACATGATAAAATGAGACATGAGACATAATAAAATGAGAGAAATCAGAGCTCGAACGGAAAGATTTAGGTGTTCCTTTTTCCCACGCGCCATTCGAGAGTGGAATGGTAGAGAAGGAGTATGAAAATGGGGAAAAATAAAACTAATTTTGTAGGAAATATTTTTTATTTATACTGTCAGTCATCATCGTATTACATATTTTTGCATTGTTTTGGGAATAATTGTTTACTGTACGCTTTAAAATCACTCTCTATCACATTCAACCCTGTAGGAGCAACAAAATGCGTGGGTATTCCTTCTGGAAATTCTGCTTCTACGCATTTTATAACTATGGCATCAACAGCTGCAATCTTTCGCACTGGATGAACACTGGCATTTATACACTATTCTAACGCACTCATATTTGTACCATTGTCACTCAGATAGCTTGAAGGTCATAGAATGCAGCTCTGACATAGGATCACCAGTGACTCGGTCTCTCTGTTGTGATAGCTAACACACCATACAGGATGGTCCATTGATCGTAACCGGGCCAAATATCTCACGAAATAAGCGTCAAACGAAAAAACTAAAAAGATCGGAACTCGTCTAGCTTGAAGGGGGATATCAGATGGCGCTATGGTTGGCCCACTAGATGGCGCTGCCATAGGTCAAACGGATATCAACTGCTTTTTTTTTAAATAGGAACCCCCATTTTTTTTATTACATATTCGTGTAGTACGCAAAGAAATATGAATTTTTAGTTGCACCACTTTTTTCGCTTTAGCCAATCAAGTCATTGCGTGCACAAACGCAAGCGGTTTGCCAGAGGCAGTGTCACCATACGTGTTCTTCATTTGGTTTCCTAAAACTTAACAAGAAGCAGCACAAAAATTGGAAATGGAACTATAGTTATAATCAACTATTATCCATGTTATGACAACGTCTGACGCTAATTCTTTCTCGAGGGCCGCTTGAATTTGCGTGTGCAGTGGCCTGATCAGTTAACTTTAATGCTAATTAACTTGCAACTGGTGCAGTGTACTGAATTTTTTTCTGATAATTATTTCTAAGCATGACCTACCTCCCAACAACCTTAAAGCTCTTCATAATGCTTCTGACCACCCTGCATATACGGATATACACATAATTCTTTATCTTCGTCAGGAAGTGATGATGTGACATACATACTGCGTACCTAAGCTTAACAGTCATCGAAATTCTTTGCAAAAACGTCCTCTGAGCTCTGTAAGAGTATGCCATACATATTCTAAAAATCCATACACACACTTACATCGGCTGAGGCCTTCATTCGCAGCTCTCTCAATGGTTGAGCTAGCACACATCAAGTTTCGGAATATTGATCCTGAAAACGAGTGCACGCTTTCACATTCCTGTTCTTACACAACTTAACTGTTCTTTGGTAGTTGCCAACACATACAGTGTAACACAGGTGGCGACTGGCCATTTAATTTATAGCATACATATATTTATATCTGAAAAATTCTGGCATAACACCCACCATTCATGATGTGAAAATATTACATTCATACCACTATATTGAGAATTTTCAGTCATCACCACTACACTGAACCCACAATCAGAGTTTAAACCAGCAACCACATATTTACTGTGGCAAACATTTGCCTTGAATGGTAGAGAGAATACCATTACGTTAATATGTGAGGCATGTCATGGTAGCATTCTGATGAGTGGTGCTGATGTTGGCCATAATGGTAACTCAAAGTCCTCTCCAGTTGCTGTATATCAGAGAGGGCATAGCTGTACCACTGCTGCTATGTGTACATCGTCTGTATTTCCCGATCCCAAAATTCAGGTATCTGCTGCAGCTGTGGTGGTGCACCATAATCAAATGGCAGATCTGATAAATCAGGAGAGCCACATGTGGGCTGCTGCTGTGATGGTGCAGTCGCTTGAACACATTCATGCCCTGGTTCAACATTTCAGCTAGTGCTGCATTGAGGTGGGAAGGAGTGACAGTTGAGCTGTTGGGAAATAAACATTAAAAATCCTAAACAAAACCGCATAGAATAGTAGTAAATAACATATCATTTGTGGGAAAGTAAAATTTGTAGTTATTTCCAAAAGCTACAAAGAATATTGATACATAAATAATCATTTGTGGGAAAAAATAAATCTCAAGTATAAACGCATAGAATACTAATAATTGACTATTAATATTAGCAATAATAAAAGATGGACAAAAATTTAATTTCAAAAGTGACAGCCTTCTTGTTTTTTTGTTCTGTCTGTTGGCCAATCTCTGCAACCACTTCATGATCCTTTCATGACATTGTATAGAACTCAAATGTCACAAAACTTGTGTAATTGAAATAATAATTAAGGGGATGGGGAGAGAGTTTCTCGCCATTTTAACGTGTACCCTAATGGTCAACTCAGTAAAAGGAAATATGAGTGTTTTTCAGTAGTTTTTAAGCCATCTTATTGGCGTAGATCAATTGAGGGAGGGTGACCTTGATTTTGTCATCAGAATCAACTACAATTGAATGAGAACATGGTTGGGGTATAAGGTTACATCCTGATTTTGAAAGAACAAATGCCAAAGAGGATGAGCACTGGGGGGAGGATTTCCCAGAAACATGAGAGTGACCTTGAGATAAGATTGTTATCCTGCCTAGAACTGGTACTAGCCCAATAGCGAGATGTTAATACCTTCTTTTGCTATAGAAAAAAATGATATATGAGCTATGGCACTTACCGCAAACATGTGAAATACTCTTGCTTTTATCTTTTGAAATCTATATGCAAACTTCATTCCAGATTATGAAAGCAAATTATTAAGATGCCTATGGGACACATATACAAAATCCATGGTACCTTCGAATGAGATCTGTCAATGATAAATATGACATTCAAAATCTGCAGACCGGTTATGGAAAACCCTTATGCCTCACCAAGGCTATGTGACTTTTGGTAGGTTGTGGCAGCAAATATTTATCCTGAGCATCTGAATGTGGACTCCATTCCATTTATGATTTGTAGAGGCCCAGGCTGAACCTGTTGTCCAAGCCCTATCAAGAGAAATTTGATGCTAATTAACAAACTAAAACATCATTTAGAGCAATTTTCGAATTGAAATCCTGTAATGAAACATTAGAGAGCTATTACTTAATTCTACAAAATATTAGTGCACAATTTATAATTATATGAATTGATGGGATTAAAAAATAAACAGAATTGAAAATATTAAGGTATTCAACACAATTTATACACATTGCTGTGTTCAACTGTATTGGTAGAAACGTAATTATTGTGATCAAAAGAATATTTTTTTTTACAAAGATAAATATTTTTTATCCATTTGCTCAGTTGATTTTTGAATTTCTTGCTAAACATCCAATGATTATGTGACCTTGATATGTTGACGCATGCCAGTAATCGATTGGTCAGACCCCACCGGTCTTAGGATATCTTGTACATTTTCTGCAATATGTCATTGAGTTGCAAGAGTTCAAGAATGTGCAAGTGGTGACAAGAAGTAACAGATAAATGTAATAGTTCCTGGTTTCGATTAAATGAGGCATGGAAGAAATTGATTTCCCTGAAAATGAAATTCAGTTCAAGCTACCATAATTGAGTTAACCATTCCATGAAAAAGTCTTAAGTGATTTTGTCAACAGAAATGCCACACATTCCACCAGGATAACAAACACATAGCAGCGTTGTATAAGACGACATGATGAATCTAGTATTGTGATTCTTACCTGATCAAGCGGTTTGTCGCCTTTTCTGGTGAAACGTACCTTCCTGTCTGTTGTCTCAGACCTTCTGTAGCATCTTTCAAAGACACTCTCTAGTCCATGACCAAAACCCACATACTCTTTGCACCATGTGGAATCACAAAGGTAATTACTTGACATACTGCTCTGTAGACTTCCTTGGAAACGTTTGTTAGTGGACTCATATTATATTTATACACTGCTAAAAGACAGGGTTAATGTAGTTACTTCTTCTATATGGCTAATCAATGCCCCATAGCAATCCACTAATCAGTGTGCTGTAGCACTGCAACTACTTTCTAAAGACTCCCACATCCGATGAGTGTAATGGAAAATGAGCTCTGCAAATAGTCACTAAACTATCTCTGAAAGTACTGGGGCAATAAGTGTGCAATTACTGATAAAGATGTTATCTCAAGATCATATCCACACTTCCACGGAATCCCCCCCCCCCCCCCTCTGTACATGCATCCTGGGCAATTGCTAGAGTTACATTCAAGATCACAGTGTAACCTGATACAAGTCACATTTTCTGCCCATGGCTGTAGTGCAGTTGTTTGGTACATTCAAGATCGGGATGCAATCTGATACCACACCCATGGCTCTCAGGCAATTTTCTGACTAAGAAATGAAGGTAACCTCTCCAATACACCAGTTATGTTGCAGATAATGATCTAAGACAAAGTCACCCTCCCCTCACTGATCTAGACTAATAGGGTGGCTTAAAAAGGCGGAAAGCCATTCCGTCATTGATCTAGACTAACAGGAGCACCTTAAAATAGCAGGAAACACCCTCCACATTTCTTCTTCTTTTCCTTCTTCTGTCAGGCTGTAAAGGTGAAATGACACATGCAGACTCTGCCTCTCAAATTTACGGACGTCTTCAACTGTAGCGGGGAAATCAATGCCATCAAGTTATAAAATGAGCAAACATCGTCTGTTTTGTCCTAATTTGAATCCTCAGGATGTGTCTTGTGATTTCTTTCGCAAACCAGAAGCGATCAGGGAAAGCAAAATTTGTCCTCATGATTTTGGACATTAATACAATCCTGTTTTTTAGCTATATCCTTTGTAATTGTGATATAGGAGGACCCTCTTTTAAAAGAAGTGCGTGGACGTCGAAGTGTAGTATACATCTGAGCGCTTTACTAAAAGCCTTCTTCTGTATATCGAAAAAACTGGCCCAGTATGACACTTGAGGTAAAAGTTTGGAACATCTCAGTAACTGAGGTACCCCACGGTATAGCGTCATTCCCCTCCCCCCCCCCCCCCCCCCTCTGAATACAGACAATGCTTTCTCCTCCTACACCATTACCGTCTTGTTGTGAGGTATGTGTTAGTTCACAGCATAAAGCTGCGTAGCACTTCCCAGAATGGATAGGAATGTGTTCAAGGAAAGAGTAAGATTTCAGTAACCTGCGGTCGAGTTATGTACTGCATGCAAACTCTTAATCTTATTGTTCTGGGATAACCAAGGACATAACTTCCCTCATGTGAAATCCTCACGGTCTTATAAGGACCAGTAAACAAAAGTAGCCATTTACCATTTCTTCTGTGAAGAAGCGAAAACTTCTGGTGAGTTTTCAACAGAATATATTCTTCTACCTTATATCTCTGCATTTACCTGAACTGTCCATCACAGTAGACTTTTCTCAGGTGTGCCTGCTAGGTGATGAAGACTAAAACATTTCTTACCTTTCCTTCCTAGAAACACTCTTCTCTGCGTAGATGTGGAAGAGGATTTATCCATTTATTTTTTTCGTGTAACTTACTTATCAGTTCACCTGGACTGAACTGTGTCTTGTACAGTGGAAAATTACACACTACTTGTTCAAAAAGGTTAAGTGTTTAACAGATTGATGCATTCTCACATGCAACAGGAATACAAATGTACCATGTGTCAAATTGTCTGTCATTTCTATAAAACAGAACATCGTTCTGTGTTCTGTAATGCTGTTTTAGCGTACCTGTACGTTTTACTGAAAGTAGTGCCTTAACTTTGTACCAACACTGATCTGGATTTTGTAGATCTACCCTGTTTCTCCACATACCTAAGTAATACTGGTGGTACACTACTGACCATTAAAATTGCTACACCAAGAAGAAATGCAGATGATAAACGGGTATTCGTTGGACAAATATATTATACTAGAACTGACATGTGATTACATTTTCATGTAATTTGGGTACATAGATCCCGAGAAATCAGTACCCAGAACAACCACCTCTGGCCGTAATAACGGCCTTGATACGCCTGGGCATTGAGTCAAACAGAGCTTGGACAGGGTGTACAGGTACAGCTGCCCATGCAGCTTGAACACGATACCACAGTTCATCAAGAGTAGTGACTGGAGCATTGTGACGTGCCAGTTGCTCGGCCACCATTGACCAGACGTTTTCAATTGGTCAGAGATCTGGAGAATGTGCTGGCCAGAGCAGCAGTCGAACATTTTCTGTATCCAGAAAGGCGCGTACAGGACCTGCAACATGCGGTCGTGCATTATCCTGCTGAAATGTAGGGTTTCCCAGGGATCGAATGAAGGGTAGAGCCGCGGGTCGTAACACATCTGAAATGTAACGTCCACTGTTCAAAGTACCGTCAAAGCGAACAAGAGGTGACCGAGACGTGTAACCAATGGCACCCCATACCATCACGCCGGGTGATACGCCAGTATGGCGATGACGAATACACGCTTCCAATGTGCGTTCACCGCGATGTCGCAAAACACGGATGCGACCATCATGATGCTATAAACAGAACCTGCATTCATCCAAAAAAAATGACGTTTTGCCATTCGTGCACAAAGGTTCGTCGTTGAGTACACCATCGCAGGCGCTCCTGTCTGTGATGCAGCGTCAAGGGTAAACGCAGCCATGGCCTCCGAGCTGATAGTCCATGCTGCTGCAAACGTCGTCGAACTGTTCGTGGAGATGGTTGTTGTCTTGCAAAGGTCTCCATCTGTTGACTCAGGGATCTAGACGTGGCTGTACGATCCGTTACAGCCTTGCGGATAAGACGCCTGTCATCTTCACTGCTAGTGATACGAGGCCGTTGGGACCCAGCACGGCGTTCCGTATTACCCTCCTGAACCCACCGATTCCATATTCTGCTAACAGTCATTGCATCTTGATCAACGCGAGCAGCAATGTCGCGATACGATAAACCGCAATCGCGATAGGCTACAATCCGACCTTTATCAAAGTCGGAAACGTGATGGTACGCATTTCTCCTCCTTACACGAGGCATCACAACAACGTTTCACCAGGCAACGCCGGTCAACTGCTGTTTGTGTATGAGAAATCGGTTGGAAACTTTCCTCATGTCAGCACGTTGTAGGTGTCGCCACCGGCGCCAACCTTGTGCGAATGCTCTGAAAAGCTAATCATTTGCATATCACAGCATCTTCTTCCTGTCGGTTAAATTTCGCGTCTGTAGCACGTCGTTTCGTGGTGTAGCAATTTTAATGGCCAGTAGTGTAACTGCTAACGTTCATAAGTGAAACGCAGTAGTCAGTAGATTGCTCCAAAAGCTTTGTGTATTCTGCTAGACTCTGCCAGAGTTATGAGATTAGCATCTGCTATGATGTTACTTTTCCTGAAATATGAATAAGCTCAAAATTGTATTCTTGTAAAAATTAGGACCAAAGAGTTAAGTGTGGCTGGAGTAATTCACAGGACATAAGAAAGCTCAACACCTGGTAATCACAGTAAAATTTGAAGTTCTTTCCCTAAACAAAATAATTAAATTTTTAATCGTCCGTACTACTGCTGAGTTTCACACTCCCTGGCTGGGTAGGCATGTCACATCCCAAAATGTCTGACTTGAAAAACCAATAACGTGAATCTTCTTCATTTACTTGAAATGGACAGGCTCCTATAACAGAAAATGACACACCTATCCCTAGGCAACAAATTTTGGACATGTCTGTATGGTGTAAAAGGTCAGCATTAACCAAGAAATCTTTTATCACATCAAAATCTCTCTTTTGCAGTCGCTGGTTCACACTGGTGATCCATTATTCTGCAACAGACGTGACAGAACATAAGTATTTAAGAGCTGATCTGGTACAAACTCTCTTGTCAGATTTGCGAAAACTAATAGGGGAGTACAATATGGTGACATGGAAAGCTCAATTATTCTCAATTGAAGCATTTGTTTTGTCTCACTAGCAGTGGCTGCAACTTTAGCCCATGGGACAGGTTACTTATTGTGACAATAGATCTCGTGGGAGTAAACTTCCATTTCAAACTTGAATTTGTTAACAATACTAGGCTTGTTTCCGAATATTTGAAAAATTCTTAACAATAAATCTCTTAATTCTGCTTGTCGCAGAATATCAATAGTAGTGAACTCAACGCTCTTACCTTTCACCAGATTTTCAATATCTTCAAGCTGACTACATTGTGAGGATGTGGTGTCTCAACGATCTTACCATTCACCAGATTTTCAGTATCGTCAACGTGACTACAGTGTAAGGATATGCTACTTGTGTGTGGTGTCTTTGTCTCAAGTAATTGTACTCTTAACCCCTGGTAGTATTTCCCATGCTGTAATTTTGTTTTTATTAAATTTACTACTACCTTCTGGCTATCGATGTTTAAAAAACATTTATCTGACAAGAAGTCAATCTGATTTATAATCAGAAAAGGGCATTTTGTTACTGCATTTCCTATTTCAACCTCCACCTGCGTTTGAATCTCGACTCTATGTGATTTAACACCAATAGCTTCCACGATATTACAGATTTGTACATGATATACTGGGTATTTTTTTTACCACGCGAATTTTATTGAATAATTTAGAAAATATAATACTGACCTTCGTAGCCATGTCTAATACCTAGAGCTATATTCAGTGTTTTCCCTACTTCTGCATGTATCGTGGCTTGCACAATCTCAACATTCTGAACACAGCTTGTATTGTAGTCAGAAGTTAGTTCTCCCTTGTGTCTGCGTGATAATTGTAACATAGTAAATTTACTAAGTTGTCTTTGTTGACTGTTTGTTACCCCATGGCCAACATTTGAGGGTGTAGTGTGTTTGTTGAACCAATATTGGTGGGTCGAGGCTCTTCCGCCACTTCATTTATGTTTACTCACCTTCAACTGTTTGATTTCATACTGGTACATCATAAAGGTTATTATCGTTATGCATGGATGGGTGATTTGATTTCTCCTCTGGGAATTCCACCTTTTGTTGTTTCTGTGGTTGTTTTACGGCTCGGCCAATGGCCATTACTATTACTATTACCATAATCACTGAACCACAATCTCACTGTTACCCATTGCGTGTAGGAGGCGGATCATGGGTGAGATGATTTACGTGATTCTCTCTTGTCCTGCTGGGGTTAGATCCTGGCCAAATGATAGAGAAGATTGTGTTGTACTATTGGTGTTTCTCCCAAAGTGGCTTCTGTATGAGGTCAAGTGAGTCAAACATATATATAAAATATTCAACGTCATTCTCACGTACATGGACCAATTTGTCCCTGAGATCGAGTAGCAGTTTAGCCTTTAATATCCTTAGAACGTCCCAATTACATATGGACTTGTCCCAGTATCTTGTTTTAGTTAGGTATTTTTCAAAATATCTGAGTAGGTTATCATGTCAACTATTAAAGAGTTCCAGAGTCTTTCCTGGACACACTGAGACCAATATGTAACTAAAAATGCTCACTCAAATTGCACGTAATCTTGTCAACTCTCTGCAGTCTCAGTGACCCAAAGGGCAGCTTTCCCTTGTATGAAGCCTATGATGAAATGAATTTTTCGTTTCTCAGTCGAAAACCTTGGTAGCATACTATTCAAAGACTTTGTGAAAACAATGGAGTAAAACTCTTCTTTTTTTATCTGAGATGAACTATTGAAAATGTCTACGTTTAAACAGATTTTCATCCAACAGAACAGATGAAAATTGAAGTGCTGCACTCATCTCGTACAATACAAGGTCTGGTGACATCCTTGTGTGACTGAGACCGTTACTCTACCCCCCCCCCCCCCCCAATCATGCATTGTAGGATTACAATTTTCATCTACTACTCTAATATCATAGGGTGATGCTTCAATTACCTTCTGTTTAACCATTGTTAGCTCTTGTTCGATGTCACTAGCCTGCAATGCAAACTACCCGCAACTTTGGGAGCGCTGTTTTAACTTGTTTTACCTCCGAATTAATTGTTTCTCCCAAAGTGGCTTCTGAGATATTAGCACGCTAACTGTTTGTTGAAAAAACCCAGAAGTTTGAAATTTAGTCTTTCATTAATATGTGTTTCTCTGTTTGAAATGCACTCAGACATGTCTTATTCAAAACTTTCTCTTTGTGTATCAAACTGAAATTTAATTTTAACGTCACACTCTGCAGTGAAATTCCCTATTTTTCTATCCAGCTTGCATATAGATGCCTTGATTTGCAATCGTTCATCAGATAAAGTTGTAGCTCATGACAGGAATTCAGCCATGTTGCATGACAAAGATACACATAAATTTTGGAGACTTTTAAATCTACTAAGGAATATCTGTCTTAAATGAGAACATCTCAAGTGTAAAGTCACTCTCCAAGGAAAGGCATAAACAGACAATGCAATCCTTACCTTTACTTTTACACTGTGGTGAAGACAACGTAGTCCAATAATTTTAGAATTTTTACAATTTTATCAATGACACAATTTTTTTGATCATTCCAACTAATTTTTTTCACGGCATTTACCTGATGCATCTGTCACGAAACAACTAAGAGGAAGTTGTAACAACATGAGAGCACAAACGCTTTACATGTCACATACATTATATATACACATGCATGTGTATGTGTGTGTGTGTGTGTGTGTGTGTGTGTGTGTGTGCGTGTGTGTGTGTGTGGGTGTGTGTGTGTGTGTGGGTGTGTGTGTGGGTGGGTGTGTTTTCCAGAAAGGTAATGGATATATATGCAAGCATAAATAATTTTTGATACTTATGTAAAACTTCATCAAAGTTTCTGTTGATCCATTCCAGTTGCATCATATTATCTTGTGGCTGGAATTCAGATATTTTGTTAACTACGGCCCTCAGCTCAACATCTGTAACCATGTCATTCATATTAACATCATCATCCACACTTTCTAGGAAAAAAACAATACCTGACAGGTATGTATTCAAGTGTAAATTATTATTGTAGAAATACTTTTAACGTGAATTAACACTTACATATTCAGTCGCTACCAACTGGAGTCATTCTCCATTAACCCTTAGTTGAGAATGGTATCACAAATTGTTGCCTCATATCGTTAACTGCAACCTCATGCCATTCAGACCTCTCATTGTCATTCAGACTCCCTAAAATAAGAGTACTGATAATTACATGAGTGTACATTGTTATTATTAGAAATTCTTAAGTGAACTGAAACTTGTGTATTCGCTCATTGACATTCAGAGCCTTTCCATATGAGCTTTTGCTGGAGACTGGTGTCATGTCATGCTCATTGTGAACAATCTAGGCATAGATCCATTTACAAGGCTCAATAATCTTATCCAATTATGCTAAATACAAAACACACTAGCTAAGCACTGTTTGCAAGTGTAAATTATTATTGTAGAAACATTTCTAAAGTGAATTAACACTTGTATACTTGTTTGTTGACATGTGGCAGCAACAATGACTTTGGCACAATGCTAGCCATATCACCACACTCAATATGAGTATCTGCAGAATCAGCCCCCTTGCTAATCTCAGTAATCATGTCTACAAAGGCTACCCTCACACAACTGCAAAAGGCCTCATTGACTTATTTTTTGAATATGTTCTAAATCACCCACATTAAATTTGATTACAGGGATCCACCATTTTAAAATGACTGTTTACTTGTTTTAAATCTCATTACCTTGAACATCAATTGATCTCGTTTCTATTGTATAATTTTTAAATTGGTTATACTGCCCAATTATCTGTGGGAGATGATCTAACCTTTTGTATGATGCTTGAAGATTAAAAAGCATCCACACATGGTTTTTTGTCATTCTGTCCAAACATTCCACAACACTTACTTTCATGTAGGTGTACGTCGAGTAGTGTTGTATCCTGTACTGCTCCATTACCATCTTAAAATACCTATTATAAAATTCGCCTCCATAATCAATTTGAAGGTTTTCTGTCCCTGTCTGCAGCAGCTAGTCAAACACATGTGCAACCTCCTTCCCCATTTTTGTTTTCAAAGATAGTGGCTAGCCAAGTTTGGAATATGTATCTATAATCATTAAAATGTATTTGTAAATTTATTCTCACAAGAACATTGCATCATATTTATGAGAACTGCTTGCCCTTGGTCGTCCAAGACTCATTTGATGGATTGTTTTGTGCACAAGTTTGCGGATCTTGCTAACTACTTTCTCCACAATTGTTCAGTGATGAGTCTTGCTCTAAGCTCGGGCATGATTGATATGATTTCATTCATGTGATCCAATTCCTGGTGGCGGTCCCAACACTGTGAACGGTCACAAATGATCATAATATATAAAGTACAGAGATCGACTGTCGCTTCTTTTATGCTGCATGTCAATATCTTCAAGGATAGTATGTCAGTATGTCTAGCATCTAATATCAGTTTAATAATTGTCTTGTGTTACACGCTGGTTGGGCTTTTTGGTCTTCTAATGCCTTCTGTAGAAACAAGAGTCAAATGTAATATTCCAGTACACATTTCTAGATCTTTTGGTAAATAATTCTCGGGTTTTGGGATCTTAGGACCATTTGCTCCAGTAACCGAGTGTTCTTTCAAATTCATATAGGATGCCCAGTATATACGGTTTTTCTCTGCTGATTCCATATTTTTATTTATCTTAGCATTGCTATGACGATTAATGAGTTTGGTAATGCCATTTTGTTCCCCTTTTCTTGCCTTGGAGAGTCATTCAAGAGAGTCGGTAACTGATTTAAGTGTTCCTGTGAGAGCATTACCATATGCGTTGACCTTAGCAGCCGTAATTTCCATCGAATAGCCTTTTTCTCCTTGATGACCTTAAGTTTCGTTAACATGCTGTTGCATACTAAACTGACTACAGTACTATACACAACTTACACATTCTCACAAACTTTTACACATTAATTAATAAAACTTTCTTGTCATATTGCATACTAAACTGACTACAGTACTATACACAACTTACACATTCTCACAAACTTTTACACATTAATTAATAAAACTTTCTTGTCATATGACTAAAACGTTGTCAATCTTTGCATTTACCATACCGATTAACCTCAGAAAATTTATTGATTTCGTCCTGAGCTTTTCTTATTATTATTATTATTTAAATGAGGTCTTTTTTTGTATGTTCTAATGTTTCATGAAGCTTTACAGCTACCGAACTCATACGATCCACATCTCCAAACACTTCCATTACCATAGTATGAAATTTAAGAGTTTCGTTGATTTTTCAACTTCCATAGTAAAACTTTAAAGACTTTCACAAAATACTGTTTCAGTTTTCGTATCCACATGTGGACGAATGTTCTACCTATGCCAGTGGCGAATATAGCACATTTTTTTTTTGGGGGGGGGGGCAAAATTACAGGAAAGATAAGTAATTTTAAGTAGACACCCTATGATATTTTGTATCAGTTTTGCTGCTCACTTTACCTAGATCAAGATTTTTACTGTTGACATTAAATCCAAAAAATATATAAAGATTTTTTAAAAACCGAATGACGAAAAGATCTCAGTTATTATTGCCTCGTTATGATGGTTGTCCAGCGGCTAACTTTGTTTCCCCTCCGCTTTTATTGTTACAAGATGCTGACTAGTGCGACAATGTCGAATTCAATAATGTACCATACACTGTCGTGGTAGTCGGCATCTTGTGATTTTAACAGCATCGAGGAAACAAAAAGAGTCGCTGAAGAGTGAAAATAGCGAGGTAATAATACTATATTTCAAAACTTAGCCAAGATTTTAAGAATGTATCATCTGCAAACACATATCCAAATTAAAAGAGTGGAAACGCGATTATGATTATCGTGTTTGAAGTGATTCGAAGTATAAATATTGGTTTGTTCTGTCATTTATGTATAAATTGCCATCACTCCTATTTTTTCCTTTTTTGTATACAAGCTTATGTGTTTTACAAACCATGATTCAAAAAACTGTTTGGAGTATGTATTGTTTTGGAGTGATCTGACAAGAATGTTTATTAAATTGACTTGACAAATGACAATGCAACAAAATTTATTTTATTATTCGTTTATCGAACTGATAATAAAAAGAATACGTAAAATTAAAAAAAGAGCTATACTTTTTGAATAGAACAATGTTTACAAAACAAGGTCCAGGTTTCTTCGTGCATTTCCAAACTTATTAAGAACGTCATCGTCACTAACTGTAATGTCTCTCGCAAGACCGTTAAGCCTACTTCCATATAAACTGTTCCTTAGATAAGTCTTCAGTCCTCTCAGGCTGAAGAAATTTCGTTCTACAGTTGCGACAGAAAAGGGAAGAACTGCGAGTAATTTCAGAAGAGCCCACTCGGCTAGCCGTGTGATCTGACGCGCTGCTTCCCGAGTGGGAAGGCGTGCCAGTCTCCGGTACGAATCCAACCGGCGGATTAGTGTCGAGGTCCCGTGTGCTGGCCAGCCTATGGATGTTTTTAAGGTTGTTTTCCATCTGCCTTGGCGAATGCGGGCTGTTTCCTCTCATTCACTATGTTGGCGATTGCTGCACAAACACTGTCTTCACATATGCATACACCATAATTAAAACATTTGGGGTTACACTTGTCTGATATGAGACGTTCCCAGGAGAGGGAGGAGGGAGGGGGAGGAGGATCCACTAGGGGCCGAACCGCATAATAACTTTGGGCTTGGTATGGGCTGATGGAGGGGGGGAAGGGGGGTGGGTATTGCTGTGGTCTGTTGTGGGGTTGTGAACCACTGAGGGCTATGGCGGGACAAAGCCTCTCCATCGTTTATAGGTCCCCGGTTCAATACACAATACACAATTTCAGAAGGGAATAAATCTTGGGGAAGAAAGACTTGTCACATTTTTCAAGAAGATTTGAAAGATTTTCCTGACTCTATTTTTGTTTCCACAGCATAAGCTCACTTTGCCCAGTATCTTTATGTTACAAATCTTCTTGATAGAAATTGAAAGCAGCGTCCAATGAAACGATATCTGTTGTGATACACAACTGTGCAAGGATTTATTTATTTATTGCAAGGATGCAACTTTTTCGTTGTGAGATTCAAAGCGTCTTTTAAGTGAGGTACAAAAATAGTCCAGGTATGACACATAAACATCTCGTCGATAGTATTCGTCTTCTGTGGTGTAAGGGACGTTGCTACATGCTGATTGAAGGCGGCAGATTCTTCGAATCTCTTCCTTAACGTCAAATTTGTCAGCGAATGTCTGCACCTCATTACACAAGGCTTTAAATGAGTCATCCGCATTTGCCCTCTCCTTTGACAGAAGGTGTAAGATACTCTTAACAATAATCAAGGCCTGCGGAAGGTCAATATTTTTGTTTTGAAGCTGCTCAGGTAAATTATGGGTGGCTGACAGCATCCAGCTCAAAACGAAAAGATTAACAAGAAATGCAAATTTACTAATAGTGCTACTTAGTGTGTGAGCCCTAGATGCCGTGTCACTTAATACCTCTTCTATTTTGCAAAGAGAGAGAAAGATAGACTCCAAAACGTATTAAAATAAAAATACTGAGTTCTGCCTTTCTACCCATCGGGTTTCGAACAGTGAAATAAGTACGTTTTTCTTTTGTTTTGGACAACATTCAGAAATCGTTGATTTCAATATTTCTGTTCTTTAGGCTCGCAAATGAAAGAATGCACAACTTCTTTTATGACACCCATACAGTTTCTTATAAAAGGTATTTTGCTCGCATCTGACAAATTCAGAGTATGTGAAGAACAATGTGTAATAGGGCCAACGGTAGCTTTTCTCCGATGGAATTCTCTGAATTGCCCACTTATCGTGGCAGCGCCATCGTACCCTTGCCCCCACATTTTGTTTAGGTCAAGCCCTAATCTAGCCAAAGTGCTCCAGTGATGTCATAAACGGAGACGAATCTTCCCTGATTTTGAAAGTTTGCACGTCTACGTAACTGACACAGAGAGAAATTTGTTCGATTTGACATGTGTCAGTGGTTTCATCTGCTAAAAAGGAATAAAAAACAGACTTTCTCACGTTTTCTACAATTTTTAGTTGTATTAAGTGACCAAATATGGTAATAAGTTCGTTTTTAATGGAAGAACTTGTATATATCGTCTTCCCATCACTGGTCGTTAACTGGTCTTTAAGGATATTATCTCCACTGTTGGCTCTGTATCTTAATAACGATCGAAAATTCCCATCATGTTCGTCCAGTTCTTCAAGGTTTATTCGTCCAGAACCACGATGATCCCTTAGAACTACTTGCTGCCTCCCGCAAAATCGAATTGTTTGTACTATGGTGTTTAGCAATTTTCTATTATTCTCAATACCCAGTCTTCTTCGGGCATTTACTTGACTAATAACACTTTCAGATATTTTCTTAACTATAACTTTTGTGTTTTCAGCAATCAAAACATATTTCTTATGATATGATAAGTTCTCATGTTTGTTAAACATTTCCTTGCCTTTTTTAAAATTGGTACAAGCCTGAGTAACCAACGCCCCTTCAACTTGTTGGTCTCTTTTCTATACATTTTCAGTATGGGAAAATAACATGCAGTACTTGCAAAACATTCAGATTTTTCCGCTGAATATGCTAACCACGTCAGTTCTTCTAGCCTCTTCGTTTGAAAAGATCTAGTATGGTTTGAACGAGTAACGGAGGGACATTTGCAATCAGGTTCAGGTTTCCAAATATCTTCTAACAAGAAAACCTTTTTTCGTTTGTGAAAGACTGAACGGAATTGTTTTGACAATAGTTTCCAATATCATACATATTTTTCCCTACTTGATCAGGTCCACTATCCTCTGTAACTGGAACCACAGTAATTGTGCTCGAAGTAGTGACGTCACAAGTAGCAGTTCTACCATCGCAGCTGACTTCAGAATTGACGCCGTCAAACCCGTCTGCAATTAGTCCTTTCGTAACACTACCTACTTCAGCAGTGTCCCCAACAGGCTTATACACACTTGGTTTTTTGGCGAAAAAGTTTTGAATTGAAGCTTGCCTCTTCATTACGGTTGTGGTTCACTTACTGCCCCAACTTGAGTACACTGAAACGTAGGTAAACATAAACACATAAAACACCACCATACTGCAGTACAAGTACAACGGATGTCGAACAAATAGCAACCTACAACAATGAAGTATAGATTCTATTGTCGGTGTTCGGTTAGGAGAACTTGGTTCCTCCCGCCGTTCGGTGATTGTCGGTAACCGTCGCCGTCGAGACAAGCGCCGAAGTACGTGCAATGACAATGGGTAGCACGACGTAAAATGAGGCTATTATATCATGTCGATGAAGATGAAATGGGAGATATGATACTGCGTGAAGAGTTTGACAGAACACTGAAGGACCCAAGTCGAAACAAGGCCGTGGAAGTAGACAACATTCCATTAGAACTACTGACAGCCTTGGGAGAGCCAGTCCTGACAAAACTCTACCATCTGGTGAGCAAAATCTATGAGACAGGCGAAATACCTTCAGATTTCAAGAAGAATATACCTTCAGACTTCAAGAAGAATATAATAATTCCAATCCCAAAGAAAGCAGGTGTTGACAGATGTGAAAATTACCGAACTATCAGTTTAATAAGTCACGGCTGCATAATACTAAAGCGAATTCTACAGACGAATGGAAAAACTGGTAGAAGCGGACCTTGGGGAAGATCAGTTTGGATTCCGTAGAAATGTTGGAACACGTGAGGCAATACTGACCCTACGGCTTATCTTAGAAGCTAGATTAAGGAAGGGCAAACCTACGTTTTTAGCATTTATAGACTTAGAGAAAGCTTTTGACAATGTTGACTGGAATATCTCTTTCAAATTCTGAAGGTGGCAGGGGTAAAATACAGGGAGCGAAAGGCTATTTACAATTTGTACAAAAACGAGATGGCAGATATAGGAGTCGAAGGACATGAAGGGAAGCAGTGGTTGGGAAGGGATGAGACAGGGTTGTAGCCTCTCCCTGATGTTATTCAATCTGTATATTGAGCAAGCAGTAAAGGAAACAAAAAAAAAATCGGAGTAGCTAGCTGATGACATTGTGGTTCTGTCAGAGACAGCAAAGGACTTGGAAGAGCAGTTGAACGGAATGAACAGTGTCTTGAAAGGAGGATATAAGATGAACATCAACAAAAGCAAAACGAGGATAATGGAATGTAGTCGACTTAACTCGGGTGATGCTGAGGGAATTAGATTAGGAAATGAGGCACTTAAAGTGGTAAAGGAGTTTTGCTATTTAGGAAGTAAAATAACTGATGATGGTCGAAGTAGAGAGGATATAAAATGTAGACTGGCAATGGCTAGGAAAGCGTTTCTGAAGAAGAGAAATTTCTTAACATCGAATATAGATTTATGTATCAGGAAGTTCTTTCTGAAAGTATTTGTTTGGAGTGTAGCCATGTATGGAACTGAAACATGGACGATAACTAGTTTGGACAAGAAGAGAATAGAAGCTTTTGAAATGTGGTGCTACAGAAAAATGCTGAAGATAAGGTGGATAGATCACGTAACTAATGAGGAGGTATTGAATAGGATTGGGGAGAAGAGAAGTTTGTGGCACAACTTGACTAGAAGACGGGATCGGTTAGTAGGACATGTTCTGAGGCATCAAGGGATCATAACTTTAGTATTGGAGGACAGCGTGGAGGGTAAAAATCGTAGAGGGAGACCAAGACATGAATACACTAAGCAGATTCAGAAGGATGTAGGCTGCAGTACGTACTGGGAGATGAAGCACCTTGCACAGGATAGAGTAGCATGGACTGCTGCATCAAACCAGTCTCAGGACTGAAGACCACGACAACAACAATATCATTACCTTTGTTCGCACTATGACAATCACTATATTTGAACATGAAAGTGTTTATAATACGCTTTTACCAAACATTGTTACCTCCGCGGCCATCCTACTTGAGCAAATAATCTGTACGACCCGAGAAGTTCGCAAGCGCTGCGCACTGCTGATACTCCGCGACATTCCTTACCTAGTGTATGCTGTTATAACACAGTTTTCTGTTCCTCTGTTATTTTGCCTATCAAAGGTTATGTGATACGCTTTAATAGTGAACCAACGTATCGCATGCACACTACGCACTTATAAATAAACTAAAACATTATACGTCAGAAGTTCTTGCAACTTTAAGCTGCTGGTGCGGACGTATTTCAACAAACAAAACTTAACCACAAAACTTTTTGTCCAAAACATAGCTTCAGCTCAGACGAGGCTAGAGGATGTTCTAAAACCTCTTTCAGGTATTCCTTGTGGAGAAATCAGCTTAATTTTTTACAATTACGTAAAGACGAATAACATGTTTCGAACGTTGTATATTGATAGAAAATCAAGTTGTTTTTGAATTGGAGCGATTTAACGAGTATTTTGATGTACTCCCTTGTGCTCATGGTATGAAACTTTTTTAAACAAAATCCATTATACATCTAGACTTCGTACAGAAACAGCTGGACGATGAGAAATAGGTATCTGCCACGTCTACTTACGGGAGGTTGACGGAAGCTATTTTGATTGCTACACCATTTTCTGAGACGGAACGGACACTGAAAGAAACAGTAGGGGAGACGGGTAGTGTGAACTGGTTTTTATTCCGACCGTGGCATAATTGTCATAGTCGCAGATGGCCGGGCGCGATCCAGACTCGGACCGAATCAACCGCAACTGGCACAAACTTCACACCACTAACACCCCACTACCGTCACCAATGCAAGGAAGTATAACTGTCTACCACGGCGATGCCTTCACGCTTTAATCATTCACATAATCCAGATACCGTACTTATTTTTTTCTTTAAATAAGCCCATGGTCTATGCACTCCCGCCTCTTGGACTGCATGCCTGACATGAGTGTCAATTTGTCCATAGTGTAGTATACTGACGTACTTACCTATATCATTCTTTGTTCCGTTTTCTAGTTTTATCATTAACCAGAAACCCGTACCGCATGTGATTCCAACAAGTTCCACTTTACTTATAAACTGATTGAATATTGTGTCAATTACTTCATGTGCTCGATAAATATGTTTAAGGTTCACATTATCTTTTTTTGAAACTGATGATAACGTCAGTATTAACCGTTGCCAACTGTTTCGGAACTCTAAAATATGTCTGAGACAAACAAAAGAAGTCAACCCTTGTATGATGGCAAAAACTGAAGTATTTCCGCATTTGATCTTTGTTTTCTCCTGGAATATTGGCAAATACTAGTGTTGGAACTTTAATAGTGACAACTATTTATTTACAGCTCCTACAAAATAGATATGTGTTTCAAAGTTTTACTGACCTTCCAAGTAGTCACCAGTATTCTGTATAACCCGTTGCCAGCGATGAGGAAGTCGTAGGATACTCCTAGCAGTGCCAGTTATGTTGACAGTTCGAGTGGCGCGATCTATTGCCCGACGAATTTGTAGCAGTTCTGAAGCGAAAGCCGTGAAGTGTTTCCTTCAGTTCAGAAATCAAGTTGAACTCACGAGGGCTTAAGTCAGGGGAGTTCAGTAGGTGGTATAGCACTTAGCACCCCCATCAGTCAAGCAAGTCAATAACAGCTTTCACTATACGTGCTTGAGCATTGTCCTGCAAAGTGGTCAGGTCCTGTAGAAAGTGTCATCATCTATGTCTCTAAGCTAGTCGTAGGTTGTGTTCCAATAATGAACAGCATGGAGACAGAAGTGATGGCACTTTCTGCAGGACCTGACCATCATTTTGCAGGACAATGCTCCAGCACGTACAGTGCTAGCTGTTACTGATTTGTTTGACTGATGGGGCTGCTAAGTGCTATACCACCTACTGCACTCCTCTGACTTAAGCCCTCGTAAGTTCAACTCGATTTCTAAACTGAAGGAAACTTTTCACGGCATTCGCTTCAGAACTGCCGCAAATTCGTCGGGCAATAGACCGCGCCGTTCGAACTGTCAACATAACTGGCACTGCTAAGAGTATCCTACGACTTCCACATCGCTGGCAACGGGTTGTACACAATGCTGGTGACTACTTTGTAGGGCAGTAAAACTTTGAAACACGTATCTATTTTGTAGGAGCTGTAAATAAATATCTGCCACTATTAGAGTCCCAACCCTCGTCTAAACACAGTGTTCATATTTACTCACTGAAATGGTGGGATATTGCTGTTTCTGCTGTACACCCTGCAGTATCTCCTGTAATAGCTGGTATTTGGGCTGAAATAATTTTTTTTTAAATACGCCCACTTGCTCGAAGCTAATCCCATGTATTACAATGACTTGATAACATTCATCTTGCTGCAGTTGGATGAGTTAACAATTATAGCTTGTATATTATCAGGAAGAGTGTTCCATTCTTCTTCTCCTCCTCCTTCTTCTTCTGGTCTCCAGTGGCACTGCCAGACCAGTCAATTACTACAAAGTCCTTGTTACGAGGATGTTATGCCTACTCAGCCATGGCGATAATTGTACCATGACATAAGCATACGAGAGATTTTATAGAGTGAAATAAAAAACATTCACAGCTCTCACACTTTTGTTTATTTATAAATTCTTAGATATATTTGGATAAATTAACTTGTTTAAATAAGACTATAGTTCTTAGTCTACATCTGGCACAGCAGATTCATACGTATTTGTTCTTATTGATGCACTACCATACATGATAAATTTGAACTACGATTTCTTCTGCAGTGCGCACAGTTTGATGAGCAAACTGCAGCAGATTCGCCCTCATTTTCTCGTAGAATATGTATACATATGGTTGCCAGCTTCATCGATTGTCTACAGCAAGCTGAATTGCGTAACTGGTATACATTGAGCTTTAAAAAATATTCTCTTGCAGATGAATACACTCTCTCTCATTAAAAAGTTTTAATGTTCATAGAAAGTCCCCTGTAGTCTTCGTATGATAGCCAATGAATACGGCAGAAATCTGGATTGAAGTATGAGCCCACTCATCCAGTTTTATGTCACTATATTGTGGATTTTCGAAAACAACCATTAGGTAGAACTTGTGGTCCGATATCATTCCCACATCAATACAATAATTTTCACTGCTGTTGAAACTATATGCTGCGTAAAATAGCAATATTTTCACATTGGGTGGTGGTTGTGGCGATTCGTTTGCCTCACCTACACGAAAGAAGAAAGAACGAGTTGTACAGATATTTACGGCTGCATTCTGATACCATCATGACCCTTATTAATAATTACATGGTGGATGGATTGAACAGCGCTGCTTCTTCAGGTAGCGCTAAACAGTATCATTCGTCACAATGTACAGTTCTGAACCATCTTTGCTTTTTGGTACACAGGTTAAAAATATGCTGGCCTCTGTAGCCAGTTCGTCACTACTGCTCATGCCATCATACATAATGTTGAGAATTAAGTGCAGAGTGCAATTCAACTGAATACAATGAATGTATGCTGCAAGTTCTGAACACTTATACATCTGTCTATACTTTCAGCACATCCATTAACTTACTGCTAAAGGAAAATGACATCTGCACGACATTGGACATTTCAAGAAAGCCCAGATGTCCTAAATATTCTGGAACTAATGATTTCTGAATATGTCAAGATGCTGCATCTGTAAGTTCGTGGATTAAGTGAGAAGTATAATGAGAATGTTAATGCATAATACTTCTTCATGTGGATTAAATCTAAAAATATGTATAAGCTGCTTTTTCATATTGATAAGAAACTAAGAGAAAGATGTCATAGTTTGGCCATACTCAATGAGATATAGTGACTGTATATCATCCTAAACTTTTAAATCATGTTATATGACTTGATGGGGATGGTAAAAAAGAAATCAATTTTTCAAGAAAATAGTATTTTTTAGTATATTTCCATAAACTATTATACACAATGGCCAAACAATGTTATTCTCCTTTTTTCTGTCTCTCTACAGCATTCACACTTCAGTATACCCCAAATAATTGTTCTCGCATGCTTCAAATTCACACTGTATCACCGTCAAACAGACGAAAGCAACAAAAAGCCTAGGTATTCCATCTGTAAATTCTGCTTCTGTAGCTTTAATCATTATGGGGTTGATAAAAGATGTCTTTGGCTCTGTGTGAACACATGAATGTATACAATATTGTAAGTCACTCACATGAACATTGTGGTGAGATAGATAATTAACAAAGTCACTGGATACAGATATGGCATATGGTTGCAATTGATTTAGTCTGTCTGTAGCAATCAACAATGCATTGTATAGGTGACACAAGTTCACAACACTCAAATCATGTAAGGAGTCTCCACACGTTACCTTGAGTGCTGCATCTTCATACATTTCAATGATACGGCCATTTCACTTTATGTCTGTCAACCACACTGTAACACCAACTATAGCATTCTAGATTTTCATTACTACATGGCAGTCACTGTCTGCTTGTATATCTATATTTATACTGATCAGCCAGAACATTATGACCACCCACCTAGCTATTGCCAGCGCGTCCAACTTTCGCACGGATAATAGCGACGATGCATCGGCATGGAAGCAGTGAGGCCCTTAGTAGATCACTGGAGGCAGTTGGCACCACATCTGCACACATAAGTAACCTAATTCCCATAAATTCCAGGGGGGGCGGGATGAGCTGTGACGCCATGTTCAATCACATCCCACATGTGTTCGATTGGCTGGAGATCTGATGAGTTGAGGGACCAGCATATCAACAGGAATTCGCCGCTATTACCTCGAACAAAACCATATGGCCTTGTGACACGGCGTAATGTTGTTGTTGTGGTCTTCCTGAGACTGGTTTGATGCGGCTCTACGTGCTACTCTATCCTGTGCAAGCTTCTTCATCTCCCACAACCCACTGCAACCCACATCCTTCTGAATCTGCTTATTGTAGTCATCTCTTGGTCTCCCTCTACGATTTTTACCCTCTACGGTGCCCTCCAATACTAAATTGGTGATTCCTTGATGCCTCAGAACATGTCCTACCAACCGATCACTTCTTCTGGTCAAGTTGTGCCACAAACTTCTCTTCTCCCCAATCCGATTCAATACTTCCTCATTAGTTATGTGATCTACCCATCTAATCTTCAGTATTCTTCTGTAGCACCACAGTTCGAAAGCTTCTATTCTCTTCTTGTCCAAACTAGTTATCGTCCATGTTTCACTTCCGGGCTTCTATTCTCTTCTTGTCCAAACTAGTTATCGTCCATGTTTCACTTCCATACATGGCTACACTCCATACAAATACTTTCAGAAATGACTTCCTGACACTTAAATCTATACTCGATGTTAACAAATTTCTCTTCTTCAGAAACGCATTCCTTGCCATTGCCAGTCTACTTTTTATATCCTCTCTACTTCGACCATCATCAGTTATTTTGCTCCCCAAATAGCAAAACTCCTTTACTACTTTAAGTGTCTCATTTCCTAATGTAATTCCCTCAGCATCACCCAACTTAATTCGACTACATTCCTTTATCCTCGTTTTGTTTTTGTTAATGTTCATGTTATATCCTCCTTTCAAGACACTGTTCCTTCCGTTCAAATGCTCTTACAAGTCCTTTGCTGTCTGTGACAGAATTACAATGTCATCGGCGAACTTCAAAGTTTTTATTTCTTCTCCATGGATTCTAATACCTACTCCGAATTTTTCTTTTGTTTCCTTTACTGCTTGCTCAATATACAAATTGAGCAACATCGGGGAGAGGCTACAACCCTGACTTACTCCCTTCCCAACCACTGCTTCTCTTTCATGTTCCTCGACTCTTATAACTGCCATCTGGTGTCTGTACAAATTGTAAATAGCTTTTCGCTCCCTGTATTTTACCCCTGCCACCTTTAGAATTTGAAAGAGAGTATTCCAGTCAACATTGTCAAAAGCTTTCTCTAAGTCTACAAATGCTAGGAACGTAGGTTTGCCTTTCCTTAATCTTTCCTCTAAGATAAGTCGTAAGGTCAGTATTGCCTCACGTGTTCCAGTATTTCTACGGAATCCAAACTGATATTCTCCGAGGTCGGCTTCTACTAGTTTTTCCATTCGTCTGTAAAGAATTCGCGTTAGTATTTTGCAGCTGTGACTTATGAAACTGATAGTTCGGTAACTTTCACATCTGTCAACACCTACTTTCTTTGGGATTGGAATTATTATATTCTTCTTGAAGTCTGAGGGTATTTCGCCTGTCTCATACATCTTGCTCACCACATGGTAGAGTTTTGTCAGGTCTGGCTATCCCAAGGCTGTCAGTAGTTCCAATGGAATGTTGTCTACTCCGGGGGCCTTGTTTCGACTCAGGTCTTTCAGTGCTCTGTCAAACTCTACACGCAGTATCGTATCTCTCATTTCATCTTCATCTACACCCTCTTCCAATTCCATAATATTGTCCTCAAGTACATCGCCCTTTTATAGACCCTCTATATTCTCCTTCCACCTTTCTGCTTTCTCTTCTTTGCTTAGAACTGGGTTTCCATCTGAGCTTTTGATGTGCATACAAGTGGTTCTCTTATCTCTAGAGGTCTATTTAATTTTCCTGTAGGCAGTATCTATCTTACCCCTAGTGAGATAAGCCTCTACATCCTTACATTTGTCCTCTAGCCATTCCTGCTTAGCCATTTTGCACTTCCTGTCGATCTCATTTATGAGACGTCTGTATTCCTTTTTGCCTGCTTCATTTACTGCATTTTTATATTTTCTCCTTTCATCAATTAAGTTCAATATTTCTTCTGTTACCCAAGGAGTTCTACTAGCCCTCGTCTTTTTACCTACTTGATCCTCTGCTGCCTTCACTACTTCATCCCTCAAAGCTACCCATTCTTCTTTTACTGTATTTCTTTCCCCCATTCCTGTCAATTGCTCCCTTATTCTCTCCCTGAAACTCTGTACAACCTCTGGTTCTTTTAGTTTATCCACGTCCCATCTCCTTAAATTTCCACCTTTTTGCAGTTTCTTCAGTTTTAATCTACAGGTCATAACCAATAGATTGTGGTCAGAGTCCACATCTGCCCCTGGAAATGTCATATAATTTAAAACCTGGTTCCTAAATCTATGTCTTACCATTATATAATCTAGCTGATACCTTTTAGTATCTCCAGGCTTCTTCCATGTATACAGCCTTCTTTTATGATTCTTGAACCAAGTGTTCCCTATGATCAAGTTGTACTCTGTGCAAAATTCTACCAGGCGGCTTCCTCTTTCATTTCTTTGCCCCAGTCCATATTCACCTACTACGTTTCCTTCTCTCCCTTTTCCTACTACCGAATTCCAGTCACCCATGACTATTAAATTTTCATCTCCCTTCACTATCTGAATAATTTCTTTTATTTTATCATAAATTTCTTCAATTTCTTCATCATCTGCATAGCTAGTTGGCATATAAACTTGTACTACTGTAGTAGGTGTGGGCTTCGTATCTATCTTGGCCACAATAATGCGTTCACTATGCTGTTTGTAGTAGCTTACCCGCATTCCTATTTTCCTATTCATTATTAACCTACTCCTGCATTACCCCTATTTGATTCTGTGTTTATAATCCTGTAGTCACCTGACCAGAAGTATTGTTCCTCCCGCCACCGAACTTTACTAATTCCCACTATATCTAACTTAAACCTATCCATTTCCCTTTTTAAATTTTCTAACCTACCTGCCCGATTAAGGGATCTGACATTCCACGCTCCGATCCGTAGAACGCCAGTTTTCATTCTCCTGATAACGACATCCTCCTGAGTAGTCCCCGCCCGGAGATCCGAATGGGGGACTATTTTCCCTCCGGAATATTTTACCCAAGAGGACGACATCATCATTTAATCATACAGTAAAGCTGCATGCCCTCGGGAAGAATTACGGCCTTAGTTTCCCCTTGCTTTCAGCCGTTCGCAGTACCAGCACAGCAAGGCCGTTTTGGTTATTGTTACAAGGCCAGATCAGTCATTTATCCAGACTGTTGCCCCTGCAACTACTGAAAAGGCTGCTGCCCCTCTTCAGGAACCACACGTTTGTCTGGCTTCTCAACAGTTACCCCTCCGTTGTGGTTGCACCTACGGTACGGCTATCTGTATCGCTGAGGCACGTAAGCCTCCCCACCAACGGCAAGGTCCATGGTTCATGGGAAAAGGCACGTTGAAAAATGCTACTGCCATCGAGAAACATGATCACCATGAAGGGATGTACGCAGTCTGTAATCAGTGTACGATATTCCTTGGCCGTCATGGTGCCTTGCACAAGCTGCATTGGGTCCAGAGATGCCCATATACATCTTCCCCAGAACATAATGAAGCCGCCTCCAGCTTGTCTCCCTCCCACAGTACAGGTGTAAAGGAGGTTTTCCCCTGGAAGACGATGGATTCGCGCTCTCCCACTGACATGATGAAGAAGGTATCAAGATTCATCAGATCATGCAATGTTCTGCCAATGCGCCAACGTCCAGTGCCAGTGATAACATGCCCATTTCAGTCGTACTTGCCGATGTCATGGTGTTCAATATCGGCACATGCAGGGGTCATCAGCTGCGGGAGCCCATTATTAGGAGTGTTCAGTCCACTGTGTGCTCTGCCAAGCATTAAAGTCTTATGTTAGTTCTGTCACAGTTGGCCACCTGTCTTGTTTACCAGTCTGCCCAGCCTACTATGTAAGACATCTGTAATGAGGGGTGGCCAACAAACCCCCATGACATCTTGTCGTGGTTTTACCTTGGTTTCACCACGTGCTGACGGCTCTCACCAGAGCACTCCTTGAACACCTGACAAGTCGTGCATTTTCCGAAATGATCATGCTGAGCGTGTAGGCCATCACTATCTACCCTCGGTCAAACTTATTGTTAGATGGCTCAAATGGCTCTGAGCACCATCTGATTTAACATCTGAGGTCATCAGTCCCCTAGAACTTAGAATTACTTAAACCTAACTAACCTAAGGACATCACACACATCCATTCCCGAGGCAGGAATCGAACTTGCCATCGTACCGATCGCGCGGTTCCAGACTGAAGCGCCTAGAAGCACTCGGCCGCATCGGCCGGCTATTGTTAGATGGATCACGCGCCTTTCCCATTCTACAGAGGGACAACATGCTCACTGATACTACATGCACCGTGGGTACGTCTGACTAGCAGTTACTCCTTGACAGGTAAAGCTGCTTGATGTTGAAAGGCGAAGTTTCTTTTCATGAGGACGAAAATGCCTGTTGGAGATGTCATCAGTCTCAGGAAGGATGTGACAGAACAGGGAAAGAGGTACCACTTGTCAGCAACTAACTGTACTCATATGCAATCATTATGGACGTGAGAGCTGCTGCCATAAATGTTAGTGAAATGCATGGACTGCGCTGCTGGTCCCGGCGGAGGTTCGAGTCCTCCCTCGGGCATGGGTGTGTGTGTTTGTTACGATAATTTAGGTTAAGTAGTGTGTAAGCTTAGGGACTGATGGCCTTAGCAGTTAAGTCCCATAAGATTACACACACATTTTTGCTGTTGTTAGTGAAATGGAGTCTTGTGCAAAGTAAACCTTACATAAGGCTGAAAAAAATCTTATGGTGTGGTCTGAAACACGCAAACGCCAATTTCCTTCTGTATGCAGCAAATGAAATGAGATTGAGACATTCTGAAACCATCATAAATAAAACATTTAAGTTGATGAATATTTAGCAAACAAAACACAGTGCATTGTACTGTGTTTTGTTGTGTGTTGTGTAGAGACGCTCTGGACAGTGGAAAGATACCAACTTAGGCGTTGCATGTCATTAAAGCGAGCGACACTTCACACTCCTTGTATAATACAAGGAAAGATGATCGTTACAGAATAATATTAAGTAGGGAGTAAGCCGCAGAATACACTCCTGGAAATTGAAAAAAGAACACCGTGAATTCATTGTCCCAGGAAGGGGAAACTTTGACACATTCCTGGGGTCAGATACATCACATGATCACACTGACAGAACCACAGGCACATAGACACAGGCAACAGAGCATGCACAATGTCGGCACTAGTACAGTGTATATCCACCTTTCGCAGCAATGCAGGCTGCTATTCTCCCATGGAGACGATCGTAGAGATGCTGGATGTAGTCCTGTGGAACGGCTTGCCATGCCATTTCCACCTGGCGCCTCAGTTGGACCAGCGTTCGTGCTGGACGTGCAGACCGCGTGAGACGACGCTTCATCCAGTCCCAAACATGCTCAATGGGGGACAGATCCGAAGATCTTGCTAGCCAGGGTAGTTGACTTACACCTTCTAGAGCACGTTGGGTGGCACGGGATACATGCGGACGTGCATTGTCCTGTTGGAACAGCAAGTTCCCTTACCGGTCTAGGAATGGTAGAACGATGGGTTCGATGATGGTTTGGATGTACCGTGCACTATTCAGTGTCCCCTCGACGATCACCAGAGGTGTACGGCCAGTGTAGGAGATCGCTCCCCACACCATGATGCCTGGTGTTGGCCCTGTGTGCCTCGGTCATATGCAGTCCTGATTGTGGTGCTCTCCTGCACAGCGCCAAACACGCATACGACTATCATTGGCACCAAGGCAGAAGCAACTCTCATCGCTGAAGATGACATGTCTCCATTCGTCCCTCCATTCACGCCTGTTGCGACACCACTGGAGGCGGGCTGCACGATGTTGGGGCGTGAGCGGAAGACGGCCTAACGGTGTGCGGGGCCGTAGCCCAGCTTCATGGAGACGGTTGCGAATGGTCCTCGCCGATACCCCAGGAGCAACAGTGTCCCTAATTTGCTGGGAAGTGGCGGAGCGGTCCCCTACGGCACTGCGTAGGATCCTACGGTCTTGGCGTGCATCCGTGCGTCGCTGCGGTCCGGTCCCAGGTCGACGGGCACGTGCACCTTCCGCCGACCACTGGCGACAACATCGATGTACTGTGGAGACCTCACGCCCCACGTGTTGAGCAATTCAGCGGTACGTCCACCCGGCCTCCCGCATGCCCACTATACGCCCTCGCTCAAAGTCCGTCAACTGCATATACGGTTCACGTCCACGCTGTCGCGGCATGCTACCAGTGTTAAAGACTGCGATGGAGCTCCGTATGCCACGGCAAACTGGCTGACACTGACGGCGGCGGTGCACAAATGCTGCGCAGCTAGCGCCATTCGACGGCCAACACCGCGGTTCCTGGTGTGTCCGCTGTGCCGTGCGTGTGATCATTGCTTGTACAGCCCTCTCGCAGTGTCCGGAGCAAGTATGGTGGGTCTGACACACCGGTGTCAATGTGTTCTTTTTTCCATTTCCAGGAGTGTATATACTTTGCGCAGGTGTTTGGTTTTCGTATGTGCAGACATTATACGGGAGGTGTGGAATACGAGAAAACGGCAAGGTGTGGCGACAAGTAAACAGTTTCACCTACTGTGAGTGGGGACTTTTACGTTTTGGCGTCGCGACTTGGTGGTGACTTGACCGTCAAGGAGCAGCCACACTCTCCAAGAGTGAAACCAAAAGACAAATAAAATAAACATATCGTAAGCTTGGATGTCATGTTGAGCCTTCGAGGCGTATGGCATATGAAAAGTTGTGATATATGCCGTATGAAAAGTTGTGTTCTACTCTAATTCACCAGCTACTCTACTGATCTGTACACCTATTCAAGGAAATAAATCTTTATACAAGAAAAGTAGTGGACGTGCTTTTTCGTGAAATGAGTAGAAGTTATCTTCTTTTACTCCAATAACAGCTGCAGAACGTGAAGAATTCAAGCCTTTCTTCGGCTGCACACAGGATTTCAGAGGCACTGATTAGCAGGACCTCTACTTCAAAAGAATCAGTTACGGCGACCGGATTAAAAAAAAAGGTAAATACGTCAGATATTACGTCGGATGACAGATCTCATGAAGTGTTCGGACACAGTTTCAACCACGCGGAGCGAGCCAGCAGCTACATAAAACCCTAAGCCAACAGGAAATACACTGTGTTGCCAGTGTACAGGACGCGGAGCATTAAAGCAAAAGGAAGAAAATAAAGAACTATAAATTTACAAAACCCTGAAATTCAGCGAGCGATAAATTACGACATTGCTAAGAGCAACAATGATTAAACAAAAGGAGAAACTTTAAGAGAACGGACGTAACTATGTTGTCTAAACTCATCAACGATCCGTTAAGAAGAAAACGAACGGAAATGTCGGAATAATTTCGAACTCTGAAGACAACCCATACTTATGCAATTGAGGTACAAGTATTACGGAACTTCAGTTAAATTTACGTGTTAAGTAAACAACGCCGACGCATAAATAGAAGAATGTTTTGGAGTAATTTCTCAGCTAGTTCGGAGAAGATTTCGAATCTTCACATCGGTTGTGACGCAGTAGTAGCTGTGCAACGCTGCAGGGGTGCTGCTGTAAGACGCAGTGTAGTCCACCTGTCGCTATGCACAAGACGTCAGCTGAGCTGGGTGGTGCATATCACCGCGGCACATCGCCACATACACGCGGTTGCGTCGGCTGTACAAGAGACTGCGGCTCATCGGGAAGAGCGAGCCCTTCAGAAAATACAGAAATCCACTTTGAAAACCATTTTTCGTCTAGTTAGTGACACAGTGTTTCAGTGTCATCACGTTTAAGAAAACAGTGCCCTAATCCTTTATAGCAGAACAGAGGGTACATAATAGATAATATTTGCATTGTATGCCCGTCATTACAAGAAAAATGGCCGCAGAGGTTCCAGAATGGTTTAAACGTTTATTACAACAAATATCTGAAGAAATGAACTGTAATATTAAAGAACTATCTGACAAAGTAGAGTCTAAAAGTAATCAACTGTCTGTCGAGGTGGAAAATACGAAAGGAGAACTACAGTTAGAGATAAAAGAACACATCAAACACAAAACAGAAGTTAAATTAACTAACATTGTAAATTCTTTGATCTATTCGCCTCGGGAGTTAAAGGATGAGATTAGTAACCAATGCGATTTAGTTCACGAGGAGGTAAAAGAGCAGTTCAAAAAATTAGATGATAAAATTAACAAAGTCGATGAGTCTGCCATTAGAGAGTTCAACCAAGTTAAAGAGCAAATCTCAGAGGCGAATGAGCGTGTAACTATTTGTTAACAATGCAAATAATTTAGAGAAATAGATAAAACATCTGAAATGCTAACTGATTTTGAGGAACGATTGCATGAATTTGTAAATTTTACCGTATAAGAGAAGGTGGGATCGCTTAGTACAAACACTATTTCTAAGGAAGGTACACAAGAACACGAGAAAGACTGTGGGAGGCTATTGAGAGTACTAAGCAGGAAATTCGAAAGATGGCAGGTGTAAATGACAGGCGTTATAACAGGGAACTAATATGAATTTATCAAAGAAATTTGCCTAATGCAAACCTGATACAGAAGTTCATCCCACGAATTTTTGAGAGTATTTTCTCGTTCTTTACCAAAACCCCGAGCGGATAGCAAAAAGATAGATTTGGTACAAAAAAGTCAGAACTTTTAATGATAAGGCTGTTGTACCAAACTTTCAAATAAATGATTTGATATTACTAAGTGATTTTCACGACAGCCCGAATTTAAAGAAGGAAACAGACAAATTTTTTTCACTGTTCCAGTGGACCTTTTAAAGTCCAGAATGTATCACATCCAAAAGCCGTATATCTAGTAGACCGTGACACAGCAAGGTAAAGAATTATATAAAGACCCCAGGAGAGTTCATGCCCATTACGAGTTCGCTGGACTGATGACCACCAGCCGTCAGAGTTAAATTGTTTCCGTATTTCTATTTAGTTTTCTCTGGGGCAGTTTCTATCTTCTTTGACTATTCTATTATCTTTTATAAATATTATATGTTTACTATCACTTCTTCCAGAAACATAACTATTAAAAAAAAGCCCCCCAACACTGTTTGCATAGCGTCTAGTGTTCATTCACTAGTAATTGCATATGTGTGTTTACGATGCAAGTCATGAGGCTAGTTAACAAATTTTACCATAAATTAACGTTTCGATGTTAATTTTGAAAATGTACGAAGTACACGAAAGGCCAAAATAAAGCCGGGTTCACATACACATCTAATGCGCACCACAGCTTCTTGGTTGCTATAGTGCCATCGAGCGCTACCGCTCACACAAGACGTCACAATTTCTATGCACTAATTGTTTGGCCACGATAACAAGACGACTTCGTTAGTGCTGCCAGAAGAGGAGAAAATCGGCACTACTTGAAACATATTCATTTGTCTCCGAGCGCTGCCAACGTCAAGATGTCCCTAGATGCGAAGTATTACGAAAGGCTTTTATCTGCTACAACTACCTTCTGTAAGCACTAGCTGAGATGTTTGCATTAGAACGAAAACTTACTCAAGTTTACTTCTTCAAGTCACTGGGGCAAGTTTATTTCAGAAACTTGCTTGCTGCAAGTACTTCTGGTGAAACATATTGCTTAGTAACTCATTTTGCACTTCCTTGACTGATGGTGCCAGTTATGTGTGTCCAGGGGTTCCAATGGACATTTGTTTCGGCCCACCTGTCTTTGTGCCATACTGCTTTTCGACAGTAGTTTGCGCACCAGTACTGAACGCACAACTTCTATAAGTTTGAACGAAACTTCCACGAAATGACAAATTCGACAAGTACTTGCAGCAGGATGCAAGAAACTAGAATGAATTTTCACCCTGGAGCGGAATGTGTGCTGATGTGAAACTTTATGACAAATTAAAACTGTGTGCCGCATTAAGACACGAACCTAGGAATCCTGTCTGGCAAACAGTTTTAATTTGTCCAGGGGTTCCAATGGACATTTGTTTCGGCCCACCTGTCTTTGTGCCATACTGCTTTTCGACAGTAGTTTTCGCACCAGTACTGAACGCACAACTTCTATAAGTTTGAACGAAACTTCCACGAAATGACAAATTCGACAAGTACTTGCAGCAGGATGCAAGAAACTAGAATGAATTTTCACCCTGGAGCGGAATGTGTGCTGATGTGAAACTTTATGACAAATTAAAACTATGTGCCGCATTAAGACACGAACCTAGGAATCCTGTCTGGCAAACAGTTTTAATTTGTCAGGAAATTTCATACAAGAAACTGTTTCCCCTAATCTGCAAAACTTTTTGAAGTCGACGAAACTAGCGGACTTCGGTAAGAGGGGCAGAGGGGTATGCAGATGTGCTGCTTCCTAATATTCCACCCAGTTCTGCGATTGTGTGGGTTATGCGCCATACCACAGCAGGAAGTTCGACAACATGAACATTATTTCAGAATTACAATGTTAGAGTAGTTGCAAATAAGGCGAATAAACTGCAATGATTCAATTAGGAAGGCTGTACGGTTATCTAAAATAAAGGCTAACAAACCAGCCGTGAAAATTTACGTCGTTGATAAAAACGCTGAGAGCGGAGACCACAATGTAGTCCGTCTACCGCCCTGTGACTGCGATCTAAATCCTCTAGAATTGGCATATGCCAAAATGAAACACAATTTGAATCAGAAAGAAAGAAAGATAGCAGAGTCTTGTTAATGCTGCTTTCCTTTCAGTTGCCGCACAGGACTGGCAAGGTTACTGCGATAAAGAGAGAAGTTAAAAACGACTACACGTTACTCCCAATCACCGGATGAGAAGACTTCTAAAACAAGGGACGTGGAGAAAGGTCTATAAAATACGCCATAAAGAAACGGAGCAGAACTAAAAACTAAATGGCCTTCGCCATATTGCTACGACGGATAAAAAGTAAAATGAAGTCGACAGCCCGCGGGTCGTTTGCTAAAACGGCTGGTAACTCAGACGGCAAACACAAGCGGTAACGTAAATGGTTAAAAAATGGGCATTCCATCAGGAAGTGGCGGACAGTTGAAACTTGTGCTCATTGTGTACAAAGTGGTGGGGGAGCGCCACTTAACAAATTACAATGGCTAAAAGGCAATGCCCAATATGCAACCTACATTCATACTCATAAATTAAGGATAATGCTGATACATGGTGAAACAGCGCTCACGTGGACGGTTTACGGGTTTAAATCACCTCGGGGTATGACTATGCGATGCATTTGTCCTGAGGTCGTCACACGGTGGGCGCACGTCCACTTACGCAGAAGTGTGTTGGTGCATTTCAGAGTACGATGCAGCGAGTAAGTGTGCAGAAGTTTTCAGACGTGCTAATGGTGACTGTGTGTTGAAAGTGGTTCAATGAACACATATGGATGACGTCATGAGGGGTAGAATACTAGGGCGACTGGAGGCTGGTCAAACACAGCAGGTCGTTCCACGGGCCCTCCGTGTGCCACAGTGTGATCTCAAGATTATGGCAACGATTCCAGCAGACAGGAAACGTGTCCAGGCGCTACAGTACGGGACGTCCACAGTGTACAACACCACAAGAAGACCGATATCTGACCATCAGTGCCCGCAGACGGCCACAGAGTACTGCAGGTAGCCTTGTTCGGGACCTTACTGCAGCCACTGGAACAGTTGTCTCCAGACACACAGTCTACAGACGACTGTACAGACATGGTTTATTCGCCCGGAAACCTGCAAGATGCATTCCACTGACCCCTGGTCACAGGAGAGCCCGTAAAGCCTGGTTTCAAGAACACAGTGCATGGTCATTGGAACAGTAGTCCCAGATTATGTTAACGGACGAGACCAGGCATAGTCTGAACAGTGATTGTCGTCGGGTTTTCATCTGGCGTGAACCAGGAACCAAATACCAACCCCTTAATGTCCTTGAAAGGGACCTGTATGGAGGTCGTGGTTTGATGTTGTGAGGAGGGGTAATGATTGGTGCACGTACACCACTGCATGTCTTTGACAGAGGAACTGTAACAGGTCAGGTGTATCGGGACGTCATTTTTCACCAGTATGTCCGCCTTTTCTGAAGTGTAGTGGGTGTCACCTTCCTCCTGATGGATGACAACGCACAGCCCCACCGAGCTGCCATCGTGAAGGAGTGCCTTGAAACAGAAGATATCAGGCGAATGGAGTGTCCTGCCTGTTCTCCAGACCTAAACCTCTTCGAGCACGTCTGGGATGCTCTCGGTCGACGTATCGCTGCACGTCTTCAAACCCCTACGACACTTCAAGAGCTCCGACAGGCACTGGTGCAAGAACGGGAGGCTATACCCCAGCAGCTCCTCGACCACCTGATCCAGAGTATGCCAACCCGTTGTGCGGCCTGTGTATGTTTGCATGGTGATCATGTCCCATATTGATGTCGGGGTACATGCGCAGGAAACAGTGGCGTTTTGTAACCATGTGTTTCGGGACGGTTTTCTCAACTTATCACCAATACCGTGGACTTACAGATCTGTGTCGTCTGCGTTTCCTGTGTGCCTATGCTATTAGAGCCAGTTTTGTGTAGTGCCACGTTGTGTGACACCACTTTCTGCAATTGTCCTTAATTTATGAGCATGAGTGTAGTTAAAATGATCTCTTCGTGGCGGGAGGGCCGATAGGAGGTCGTCCAAGCCGCTGGGAGAGGCTTAATAACCTGGAGCTTATTCCCTTGAAGGCAGGACCAGTGGCGATGCCATAGTGACACCACCTCCTGACATACGGCAACGCAGAGATCATCGGAGGGAATATAACTAGTGGGCTGAGGTACGAGGACTGCAGCCTTGGCAGCAGCGTCAGCAACCTCGTTTCCTGTCAGGCCGACATGACCAGGATTCCACATAAACAACACAGTAGAGTGAGCTGGTTCCATCAAGAGTGAGCAAGTGACAGTTTTCCTGAACCCGTTGCACTAAGGGATGGGCAGTGTACAGCGCACAGAGGCTTTGAAGGGCGATGAGGGAGTCTGAGCAGATGACGCAACTAAAAAGCCTGTGTCGCCGGATGTACACTGTGGCGTGATACAAGGCGAAGAGTTCGGCAGTAAACACTGAGCAGTGTGCTGGAAGGCGATATCGAAGGACACGGGTGCCAATGACGAAGACACACCCGACCCCACAGTCAGTCCAAGAGCCGTCAGTGGATAAAAGGTACTATCGCGAAGTTCCATACGAAGGTCGTGAAACTGAAGGTGATAGACCAAGGCTGGAGTGGTGTCCTTAGGAAGCGAATGAAGGTCAAGGTTAACACGGGTCGCTTCACGAAGCCAAGGTGTTGAAGGGTTCACACCCACAGGAAAGTTGCAGATAGTGTGGAGTTAAACCGCCGTAGCATGTGCCGAAAGCGTACTCCAGGAGTAACAGAGAAGAGGGACGCGCCCCACACTGACGATCAAAGGAATCATCAAAGAAGGAGGAATAGGATGGGTGGCCACGCATGGCAGACAAACGGCATGCATATCTGCCGAGAAGAAAGTGACGGTAGTAGGACAGTGGTTGTTTAGCAGCCTCTGCATACAGTCTCTCAACCAGGCTAATGTAAAAGGCGCCATTGGCCAAACAGATGCCACGATGGTGGATAGTATTAAGACGGTGTAATGGGGATGGACGTGCAGATGCATAAACGAAACACCCATAATCTAGTTTCGAATGGACCAGGGACAACTACAAACGGAGGAGGGTCGTTCGATATGTACCCCAGGAAGTCCTATTAAGAACATGTAGTACAATGAGGGATCGCATACAGCTGGCCGACAGGTAAGTCACGTGGGAGGAACAAGAAAGTTTCCTGTCGTGCATGAGCCCCTGAAATTTCGTAGTTTCAATGAACGGAGGAGGAACCAGCACTAGACGTAAATGCAGTGGAAGAAACCAATTGCGTCGCCAGAAATTCGTACAAACGGAAACGAAAGCCATTGTCGTCTCCATGAGTAAAGAGGATCGAGACAGCGCTGAAGACGCTGCTCAATGAGACAAATCCGTGGAGAACTGCAGTAGATGGCAAAATCGTCAATGAAAATGGAGCTGGAGATGCCTGGCAGGAGACAGGCCATTTTAGGGTTAATGGCAATAGCAAAGAGGACGACACTCAGGATGGAATCCTGAGGCACGCCATTTTCCTGGATAAAGGTGTCCAACATGGAAAAACTACACTTACCTTGAGAACTTGGTCTTTTAAAAATTCCTGAAGGAAATGGCGCAGGTGGACACGAAAGCCCCACATGTAGAGTACGGAGGATACCAGTCCTCCAGCAGATGTTCTAGCCTTTTTCCAAATCGAAATACATGGCCACAGTCTGGGATTTCCGCAGAAAACCATTCATGATATGAGACAAAATGACGAGACGGTCAACTGCAGAACGGAGCGCTCGAAATCCACAATGTGCAGTGCTTGCAGACACGGCTGGTAAGAGAAATCGAGTGGTGGCTAGAAGGAAAGTGTTTGTCCTTACCTGGCTTAGGTATGGGTATGACAGTGGCTTCATGCCAGCATCTGGGAAACACGATCTCTGCCTAGAATCAGCTTTACTCATTAAGCAGAAAGTGCTTGCCCACAAGAGAAAGGTGATGCAACATATGAGTGTCAACAGCGTCTGGCCTGGAATGGAGGATCGGGATGAAGTGAGAGCATGATCTAGCTCCGTCATAGTAAAGATGACAGAGTAGCATGCAGAATTCGGAGAAGAGAAGGATATCGCCCGAGACTCCTCTGCTCGTTTCTCATGGAGGAAGGCATAGTGATGGTGGGAGGAGCTCTAAATCTCCGCAAAACAGTGGCCCAATGTGTTGGAGATAGCAATGCAGTCCACTAGGACATCGTCTGCTGCTGTCAGGCCAGAAATTGGGACCTTGATCCCAGAGCCGTCAGAAGTTGAGCCACATGACTAGTGAATGAAATCCAGCTAGCTTGTTTGCTATCCCAAAGAACTCAATGACACTGTGCACGCATCCGTTTATAATGAATGCAGTTTGCCATCATAGGATGACGGTTAAAATCGCGAAAAGCACGTCTCCGGGCGCAAATTGCGTCGCGGCATGTCTCATTCCACCAAGAGACCGGGACATGGCTTCGTAAAGAGGAAGTGCGAGGAATAGAACGTTTTACAGCGGTAAGGACAATGTTTGTAAGATATTCCATCTGGTCATCACAACTGGGGAAATGTTGTTCATCAAAGATATCCAGGGAGGAGTAAAGACTTCAGTCGGCCTTAATAAACTGCCATTTGGTTGTGCACGCAGGTGGGAAAGGAGGCAACAAACGGATAGCACATGGAAAATGGTCGCTCCGGTATGTGTCAGAAATAACAGACCACTCGAGACGATGGGCAGTGTAGAAGGTTATGTCCAAATGGGAATAGGTGTGCGGGGAGTCTGAAAGGAACGTGGGTGCTCCTGTGTTAAAGCAGAAGAGGTTAAGTTGATTAAGAAGATCAACGAAGAAGGCGCCTCTCATACAGGTTCTGGGAGAACCCCAAACGAGGTGGTGCGCATTAAAGTCGCGGAGCAGCAGAAAGGGCTGAGGTAGCTGTCCAGTAAGTTGGAGGAAGTCTGTCCTGGTGACATCGTATGATGGGAGGATGTAAGCGCTACAAAGGGAAAAGGTCAAGCGAGGAAGGAAAATCTGAACTGCAACAGCTTGAAGGTGGGTAGTCAAGGAGATGGGTTGACTATGAACATCATCCCGCATGAGCAGCATGACTCCCAGTGAGATGGAATGCCGTCCTCAGGCGGAAGGTCAAAATGGACCAGGCAGAAATGCAAGACCTCAAAGTGGTCATGAAGATGCAGTTATGTTTCATGAAGGCGGAGAACAAGTGGGCACTGCAATTCTAAGAGCAGCCGTAAATCCTCTTTGTTGGATGGGGGGCCACAAACATTTCACTGGAGGAGAGTCATGATGAGGAAAAAATGAAGTGGTGTCATCTCTACATCTACATCTACGTGATCACTCTGCTATTCACAATACAGTGCCTGGCAGAGGGTTCAACCAACCACCTTCAAGCTGTCTCTCTACCGTTCCACTCTCGAACGGGACGCGGGAAAAACGAGCACTAAAATGTTTCGGTGCGAGCCCTGATTCATCTTATTTTATCGTGATGATCATTTCTCCCTATGTAGGTAGGTGCCAACAGAATGTTTTCGCAATCGGAGGAGAAAACTGGTGATTGAAATTTCATGAGAAGATCCCGTCGCAACGAAAAACGCCTTTGTTTTAATGATTGCTATTCCAATTCACGTATCATGCCTGTGATACTATCTCCCCTATTTCGCGATAACACAAAACGAGCTGCCCTTCTCTGTACTTTTTCGATATCATCCGTCAGCCCCACCTGATGTGGATCCCACACCGCACAGCAATACTCCAGAATAGGGCGGACAAGCGTGTTGTAAGCAGTCTCCTTAGTAGACTTGTTGCACCTTCTAAGTGTTCTGCCAATGAATCGCAGTCTTTGGTTTGCTCTACCCACAATATTATCTATGTGATCGTTCCAGTTTAGGTTATTTGTAATGGTAATCCCTAAGTATTTAACTGAATTTACAGCCTTCAGATTTGTGTGACTTATCGCGTGATCGAAATTTAGCTGATTTCTTTTAGTACTCATGTGAATAACTTCACACTTTTCTTTATTCAGGATCAATTGCCACTTTTCACACCATTCAGATATCTTATCTAAATCATTTTGCAAGTCGTTTTGATCATCTGATGACTTTACAAGACGGTAAACAATCTAAGACGGATACTCAGATTGTCTCCTATATCGTTAATATAGATCAGGAACAATAGAGGGCCTATAACACTTCCTTGGGGAGCGCCGGAGATTACTTCTGTTTTACTCGATGGCTTTCCGTCTATTACTACGAACTGTGACATTTCTGACAGGAAATCACGAATCCAGACGCACAACTGAGCCGATACTCCGTAGGCACGCAGTTTGGTTAGTAGACGCTTGTGAGGAACGGTGTCGAAAGCCTTCTGGAAATCTAAAAATGTGGAATCAATTTGACATCCCCCGTAGATAGCACTTATTACTTCATGAGTATTATGAGCTAGTTGTGTTTCACAAGAACGATATTTTCTGAAACCGTGCTGACTATGTGTCAATAAATTGTTTTCTTCGAGGTACTTCATAATGTTCGAATACAATATATGTTCCAAAACCCTACTGCAAATCGACATTAGTGATATAGGCCTGTAATTCTGCGGATTACTCCTACTTCCCTTTTTGGGCTGCCGAGTGCCAGCCTTCGAAGGCTCGCCGCTACAGGGCACAGAGGCAGGAGGATCCTGCTCCATGAGGTCCACTGAAGCATCAGCATTCTTCTACTGTCGGCCTGCGGCATTAACGACACAAAAATTGTTGGTGGTCAGCTGGGTGAGGGTATCATATGGCGACACCGTCGAAGAGGATTACTGAATCGGCGAAGGAGAAGACCTTTTGCCTTTATTTGACTTCTTTGAGCCTTTCCGGTTAGCAGAGGAAGACTCAGGTGTTGGTTGGCTGGAGGGACATAGAAAGTCTTCATGGGAGTATTCCTTATGTCCTCTCCGGCCTGCGAGTTGCGTAGCTGGTAACTTTGCCCCAGGAGGCGAGAGAGTGTTGGCGTGTCGCACAACTGGAGGAGGAGACGGGGATGCTACCATGATGTTGGGCGATTTCACAACTGTGGTGAAATGGCATGGCATGGCCATGTCCTCCATGGAGCTAGATGTAACAAGAACAGTACTGTAGGTGCCAGATGGTAGAACAAAAGATTTCCAACTATCCAACAACTTGAGAGCGACTGGACAGTCTGCTCATCGAAATACATGGGACAATGGCGGGAGGAAGCGGCATGGTCGCAACTGCTGTTGATGCAATGAGGATGAGGCGGCACACAATCGTCCTCGTGAGCATGAATACCACAAGTTACACATTTGGCAGGGTATCGACAGGACTCTGGAGTGTGGTTGTAACGATGACACCGTAGCAGCACATCAGGTTCGGAATATGCGGTCTGACTGTGATAATTTTGTAATCTGCTTTGATTTTTGACAGAAGAACCACTCTATCAAAAATGAGGTAGAGAGTGCGTGTGGCCACTAAGGAGACATCTACTTCTTTCATCACCCGATAGACGGCAATGACACCCTGATCAGACAGGTATGTTTGGATTTATGCCTTGATCAGACTATCGAGCAGCCTAGTGTAAGTAACACCACGACGGGAAGAATTCAGCGTTCAATGGGCCTCGACACGAACAGGATAGCCATGGAAGAGCGAAGCTGCAAGCAATTATTGTGCTTGACAATCAGAAGTAGTCTTCGAAAGCAAAGTGCCATTTTGTAAACGAGAGCCGGATTCCACCGGGCCAGCAATTGCATCAACACCTTTCTGAATAATAAACGGATTTATCGTAGGAAAGGATTGACTGTCTTCAGTACAGGAAAAGGAGAAACTTTAGTGCAACTGGTAGGATCTTTGAATCATTAACCTCATTCCTTTTACGTTTCGTAGCCATTGACTGAGAAGATGATTAGCTCGTTACCAGAAAATCCCCCATGATTGCCAGCGTCTCCGATGGCGCGCTCCTTCCAACTGGGGTCCCCCTTCAGAAGTGGGCGCAACTGCCTTACGTGAGTGCTTTCACCTCAGTTCACACCTCCCCCTACCTGACGGGACCAATCGGAAATTTGGGAAAGTAGCAGCTCAGACAGTCACTCCTCCCTGGGCTTGCCTGTACCGTGGGATACTTGCAAACCCTGCCTGTCGACCCAGGACTGAGAATTACGTGTTACCCTGTCACCTGTTAAGCGTCAGACGCGTGAGCCGGTCTTCTAGAGTGCACAGGGAGGAAGAAAGGAGGAGCCTCAAACGTCGAAGGAGAGGGAGGAGAGGAGAAGGTGAAAAAAGATAGAAAAAGGAACAGTGGAGAGTATTCTGATATTGACTACCGAAAATGCAGAACACATTTCCAAAAACAGCCCAGACATGTTCCCCAAGGGAGGGGAAAAAGAACAGCACGAGGATAGACACGCAGCATGGAAGGGAAAAGATGCTGCAAAGGCTGGGGCCCCATGGTAACCAAGCACGAACCCGCCTAAGAGCGGCGAGCCCCCTGGCAGGACAGAAGCTATTGATGAAGTTGTTATCAAGCGATGATGGTGGTGATGATGTTGAATTAAACACAAATGACAGTGATCTTTAGGGAACATCATGTTGACAGTTTTTTCTTGCACAGTTAATTACAATTTGTAAACATTACTGCTATGCTGCATTTAACAAATGCAGTGTGCAAACAGTCGCTTCACAGTTTTTCATTATTTTCGATAAGTAAATAATACAGAAGTTGTAGGTAAAACCCTCGAGCACGAATATTTCAACAAATTAGGTGATTTCCTATCTGAAGGAAGTGCCACTTCAGCGGGCAACATTACCGCGAATGTCGCCTGCGAGTCCGTATTATGCACAAACCGCGGGTAGCTGCTACAAGCAGCCAACGCTGCATTTCTCTTAACCGTTCCTCTCCCCTCGGCAGCTGTAATATGCGGGGGCACGGCCGTTCTCGATAACCATGGCGGCAATTGGAACCATATGGGCGGGTATACTGCAGCCTCAAAGAGCTGTGACAAGAGTTAAATAAAAGCAAGACGAAATCCAAATGCTGGAGATGAAAATAGATTTCGCACAGGGACAAATCAAGGGAAAGAAACACATCTATAAAAGAAGTAACACTCAAAGTCGAAAATCCTGTCTACAATGTCAAATTAACCAATGGCTTGCATTTAAATATCACCTGCAGACACGCCACTATTCCAAGATTTTAGAATCTTGTAATCGTTGCTAGTCCGCAGCTCGTGGTCTCGCGGTAGCGTTCTCGCTTCCCGAGCCCGGGGTCCCGGATTCGATTCCCGGGGGGTTCAGGGATTTTTCCGGCCTCGTGATGACTAGGTGTTGTTGTGTCATCTTCATCATAATCATTCATCCCCATTACGATCGGAGGAAGGCAATGGCGAACCACGTCCACAAGGACCTTGCCTAGTAATGCAGCGCGGGCCTCCCGCGTCTTTCCCCTACGCTCCGTAAAGAAATATGGGACCTCATCATCATCATCAATCGTCGATACAGGCATTTCGAATAATTAGTTTACAGTTTAACAGCCGCCACATCACATACTGGATCAAGGGGACAACGCGGGAGACCCGCAAAGCCATGCGGAGGTGGTTTGTCATTGCCTTCCTCCGACCGTAATGGTGATGATGATGAAGACGACACAACACCCAGTCATGTCGAGGCAGGGAAAATCCCTGACCCCGCCGGGAAGCGAAGCCGGGACCGCGTGCGCGGGAAGCGAGAACGCTACCTCAAGACCACGAGCTGCGGACGAAAGGAAAGTGGCGCAACAAAATACAACGAAGCTGAACTTTTCGTGGCGCGACAAAAGTAGCTTCTCTTAAGCTGCACCACTAACACCTGGTAATTCACACATGCAATTGCTGTACGCCACTAGCTGTGGCGACACTGTTGTTGTGTGTGTGAACCCAGCTTAGGAATGATTGTAGCTCTATGACCATATAATAGTAACAGAAAGTGGATGAAAGGAGTAAGCTAAACATTCTGGAATTTAGAATAGAAATTTATTGGTTTTGTACATTTTTAAACATAAAGAAAGAAGAATCGAATGGTTGGATTTGTATTTGAATTTTTTTTAGGGGATGTAGCGATATCATCTCTATCAAGTGTTGACCGACGAATAGACTGACTACAGAAATTATACGAGGGCTATCCACAAAGTATATTACGTTTTGGAATTAAAAATAAATAAAGTATTGCAAATTTTTTATTATATACAGGTGAAAGCCACACTTAAATACTACTTTTCTGCATAGTTGCCATTTAAATTAAGGCACTTATCGTAGCGATGGACGAGCTTGGAAATTCCTTCGTCGTAAAATTCGACCGCCTGAGCCTTCAACCATGTGGTTACCTCTTCTTGAAGCTGTGCGTCGTCATCAAAACGCTGTATAGCCAATCACTTCTTCATTGCTGGTAATAAGTGGAAGTCGCTCGGTGCCAGGTCGGGACTGTACGGCGGATGAGGAAACAACTCCCACTTAAAAGATTCGCGAACTTTACGAGTGGCATTTGCCGTGTGGGCCCGGGCGTTGTCGGGAATCAGCATGATCTTTGAGCCCAACTTTCCCCTGCATTTGTTTTGTATTGCTCTTCTGAGGTTGTGCAGAGTTTGGCAATGCCTTTGAGAGTTCATTGTAGTACCTCTTTCCAGGAAATCCACAGAAATCGTATTTCTACCGGGTCACTGATTAACCACGTGGTTGAAGGCGCAGGCGGCCGAATTTTACGACGAAAGAATTTCCAAGCTCTTCCATCGCTACGATAAGTACCTTAATTTAAATGGCAACTATGTAGAAAAGTAGTATTTAAGTGTGGCTTTCATCTGTATATAATTAAAAAAATTCCAATACTTTATTTATTTTTAATTCCAAAACGTAATATACTTTGTGATGGGATGAAGTAGTGAAGGCAGCAGAGGATAAAGTAGGTAAAAAGACGAGGGCTGCTAGAAATCATTGGGTAACAGAAGAAATATTGAATTTAATTGATGAAAGGAGAAAATATAAAAATGCAGTAAATGAAGAGGGCAAAAAGGAATACAAACGTCTCAAAAATGAGATCGACAGGAAGTGCAAAATGGCTAAGCAGGGATGGCTAGAGGACAAACGTAAGGATGTAGAAGCTTATCTCACTAGGGGTAAGTAGATACTGCCTACAGGAAAATTAAAGAGACCTTTGGAGAGAAGAGAACCACATGTATGAATATCAAGAGCTCAGATGGCAACCCATTTCTAAGCAAAGAAGGGAAGACAGAAAGGTGGAAGGAGTATATAGAAGGTTTATACAAGGGCGATGTACTTGAGGACAATATTATGGAAATGGAAGAGGATGTAGATGAAGACGAAATGGGAGATAAGATACTGCGTGAAGAGTTTGACAGAGCACTGAAAGACCTGACTCGAAACAAGGCGCCTGGAGTAGACAACATTCCATTAGAACTACTGATGGCCTTGGGAGAGCCAGTCCTGACAAAACTCTACCAGCTGGTAAGCAAGATGTATGAGACAGGCGAAATACCCTGAGACTTCAAGAAGTATATAATAATTCCAATCCCAAAGAAAGCAGGTGCTGACAGATGTGAAAATTACCGAGCTATCAGTTTAATAAGTCACAGCTGCAAAATACTAACGCGAATTCTTTACAGACGAATGGAAAAACTGGTAGATACGGACCTCGGGGAGGATCTCCGTAGAAATGTTGGAACACGTGAAGCAATACTGACATTACGACTTATCTTAGAAGAAAGATTAAGGAAAGGAAAACCTACGTTTCTAGCATTTGTAGACTTAGAGAAAGCTTTTGACAATGTTGACTGGAATACTCTCTTTCAAATTATGAAAGTGGCAGGGGTAAAATACAGGGAGCGAAAGGCTATTTACAATTTGTACAGAAACCAGATGGCAGTTATTAGAGTCGACGGGCATGAAAGGGTAGCAGTGGTTGGGAAAGGAGTGAGACAGGGTTGTAGCCTCTCCCCGATATTATTTAATCTGTATATTGAGCAAGCAGTAAAGGAAACAAAAGAAAAATTCGGAGTAGGTATTAAAATTCATGGAGAAGAAGTAAAAACTTTGAGGTTCGCCGATGACATTGTAATTCTATCAGAGACGGCAAAGGACTTGGAAGAGCAGTTGAACGGAATGGACAGTGTCTTGAAAGGAGGATATAAGATGATCATCAACAAAAGCAAAATGAGGATAATGGAATGTAGTCAAATTAAATCGGGTAATTCTGAGGGAATTAGATTAGGAAATGAGACACTTAAAGTAGTAAAGGAGTTTTGCTGTTTAGGAAGTAAAATAACTGATGATGGTCGAAGTAGAGAGGATATAAAATGTAGACTGGCAATGGCCAGGAAAGCGTTTCAAAAAATGGTTCAAATGGCTCTAAGCACTATGGGACTCAACTGCTGTGGTCATCAGTCCCCTAGAACTTAGAACTACTTAAACCTAACTAACCTAAGGACATCACACACATCCATGCCCGAGGCAGGATTCGAACCTGTGACCGTAGCAGTCGCACGGCTCCTTACTGCGCGCCTAGAACCGCGAGACCACCGCGGCCGGCTCGAAAGCGTTTCTGAAGAAGAGAAATTTGTTAACATCGAATATAGATTTATGTATAAGGAAGTTCTTTCTGAAAGTATTTGTTTGGAGTGTAGCCATGTATGGAACTGAAACATGGACGATAAATAGTTTGGACAAGAAGAGAATAGAAGCTTTTGAAATGTGGTGCTACAGAAAAATGCTGAAGATAAGGTGGATAGATCACGTAACTAATGAGGAGGTATTGAATAGGTTTGGGGAGAAGAAGTTTGTGGCACAACTTGACTAGAAGAAGGGATCGGTTAGTAGGACATGTTCTGAGGCATCAAGGGGTCACAAATTTAGCATTGGAGGGCAGCGTGGAGGGTAAAAATCGTAGAGGGAGACCAAGAGATGAATACACTAAGCAGATTCAAAAGGATGTAGGTTGCAGTAGGTACTGGGAGATGAAGAAGCTTGCACAGGATAGAGTAGCATGGAGAGCTGCATCAAACCAGTCTCAGGACTGAAGACAACAACAAAAACAACAACAACAACAACATGGGCGACTGGAATTCGAGTGTAGGAAAAGGGAGAGAAGGAAACGTAGTAGGTGAATATGGATTGGGGCTAAGAAATGAAAGAGGAAGCTGTCTGGTAGAATTTTGCACAGAGCACAACTTAGTAATAGCTAACACTTGGTTTAAGAACCATGAAAGAAGGTTGTATACATGGAAGAACCCTGGAGATACTAAAAGGTATCAGATAGATCATATAATGGTAAGACATAGATTTAGGAACCAGGTTTTAAATTGTAAGACATTTCCAGAGGCAGATGTGGACTCTGACCACAATCTATTGGTTATGACCTGTAGATTAAAACTGAAGAAACTGCAAAAAGGTGGGAATTTAAGGAGATGGGACCTGGACAAACTGAAAGAGCCAGAGGTTGTACAGAGTTTCAGGGAGAGCATAAGGGAACAATTGACAGGAATGGGGGAAAGAAATACAGTAGAAGAACAATGGGTAGCTCTGAGGGATGAAGTAGTGAAGGCAGCAGAGGATCAAGTAAGTAAAAAGTCGAGGGCTAGTAGAAATCCTTGGGTAATAGAAGAAATATTGAATTTAGTTGATGAAAGGAGAAAATATAAAAATGCAGTAAATGAAGAGGGCAAAAAGGTATACAAACGTCTCAAAAATGAGATCGACAGGAAATGCAAAATGGCTAATCAGGGATAGCTAGAGGACAAATCTAAGGATGTAGAGGCTTATCTCACTAGGGATAAGATACACTCCTGGAAATGGAAAAAAGAACACATTGACACCGGTGTGTCAGACCTACCATACTTGCTCCGGACACTGCGAGAGGGCTGTACAAGCAATGATCACACGCACGGCACAGCGGACACACCAGGAACCGCGGTGTTGGCCGTCGAATGGCGCTAGTTGCGCAGTATTTGTGCACCGCCGCCGTCAGTGTCAGCCAGTTTGTCGTGGCATACGGAGCTCCATCGCAGTCTTTAACACTGGTAGCATGCCGCGACAGCGTGGACGTGAACTGTATGTGCAGTTGACGGACTTTGAGCGAGGGCGTATAGTGGCCGGGTGGACGTACCGCCGAATTGCTCAACACGTGGGGCGTGAGGTCTCCACAGTACATCGATGTTGTCGCCAGTGGTCGGCGGAAGGTGCACGTGACCGTCGACCTGGGACCGGACCGCAGCGTCGCACGGATGCACGCCAAGACCGTAGGATCCTACGCAGTGCCGTAGGGGACCGCACCGCCACTTCCCAGCAAATTAGGGACACTGTTGCTCCTGGGGTATCGGCGAGGACCATTCGCAACCGTCTCCATGAAGCCGGGCTACGGTCCCGCACACCGTTAGGCAATCTTCCCCTCACGCCCCAACATCATGCAGCCCGCCTTCAGTGGTGTCGCGACAGGCGTGAATGGAGGGACGAATGGAGACGTGTCGTCTTCAGCGATGAGAGTCGCTTCTGCCTTGGTGCCAATGATGGTCGTATGCGTGTTTGGCGCCGTGCAGGTGAGCGCCACAATCAGGACTGCATACGACCGAGGCACACAGGGCCAACACCCGGCATCATGGTGTGGGGAGCGATCTCCTACACTGGCCGTACACCTCTGGTGTTCGTCGAGGGGACACTGAATAGTGCACAGTACATCCAAACCGTCATCGAACCCATCGTTCTACCATTCCTAGACCGGCAAGGGAACTTGCTGTTCCAACAGGACAATGCACGTCCGCAAGTATCCCGTGCCACCCAACGTGCTCTAGAAGGTGTAAGTCAACTACCCTGGCCAGCAAGATCTCCGGATCTGTGCCCCATTGAGCATGTTTGGGACTGGATGAAGCGTCGTCTCACGCGGTCTGCACGTCCAGCACGAACGCTGGTCCAACTGAGGCGCCAGGTGGAAATGGCATGGCAAGCCGTTCCACAGGACTACATCCAGCATCTCTACGATCGTCTCCATGGGAGAATAGCAGCCTGCATTGCTGCGAAAGGTGGATATACACTGTACTAGTGCCGACATTGTGCATGCTCTGTTGCCTGTGTCTATGTGCCTGTGGTTCTGTCAGTGTGATCATGTGATGTATCTGACCCCAGGAATGTGTCAATAAAGTTTCCCCTTCCTGGGACAATGAATTCACGGTGTTCATATTTCAATTTCCAGGAGTGTAGATACTGCCTACAGGAAAATTAAATAGACCTTTAGAGACAAGAGAACCACTTGTATGAACATCAAAAGCTCAGATGGAAACCCAGTTCTAAGCAAAGAAGAGAAAGCAGAAAGGTGGAAGGAGTATATAGAGGGTCTATACAAGGGTGATGTACTTGAGGACAATATTATGGAAATGGAAGAGGATGTAGATGAAGATGAAATGTGAGATACGATATTGCGTGAAGAGTTTGACAGAGCACTGAAAGACCTAAGTCGAAACAAGGCCCCGGGAGTAGACAACATTCCATTAGAACTACTGACAGCCTTGGGAAAGCCAGTCCTTACAAAACTCTACCATCTGGTGAGCAAGATGTATGAGACAGGCGAAATACCCTCAGACTTCAAGAAGAATATAATAATTCCAATCCCAAAGAAAGCAGGTGTTGACAGATGTGAAAATTACCGAACTATCAGTTTAATAAGTCATAGCTGCAAAATACTAACACGAATTCTTTACAGACGAATGGAAAAACTAGTAGAAGCCGACCTCGGAGAATATCAGTTTGGATTCCGTAGAAATACTGGAACACGTGAGGCAATACTGACCTTACGACTTATCTTAGAGGAAAGATTAAGGAAAGGCAAACCTACGTTCCTAGCATTTGTAGACTTAGAGAAAGCTTTTGACAATGTTGACTGGAATACTCTCTTTCAAATTCTAAAGGTGGCAGGGGTAAAATACAGGGAGCGAAAAGCTATTTACAATTTGTACAGACACCAGATGGCAGTTATAAGAGTCGAGGGACATGAAAGAGCAGTGGTTGTGAAGGGAGTAAGACAGGGTTGTAGCCTCTCCCCGATGTTGCTCAATTTGTATATTGAGCAAGCAGTAAAGGAAACAAAAGAAAAATTCGGAGTAGGTATTAGAATCCATGGAGAAGAAATAAAAACTTTGAGGTTCGCCGATGACATTGTAATTCTGTCACAGACAGCAAAGGACTTGTAAGAGCAGTTGAACGGAAGGGACAGTGTCTTGAAAGGAGGATATAACATGAACATTAACAAAAGCAAAACGAGGATAATGGAATGTAGTCGAATTAAGTTGGGTGATGCTGAGGGAATTACATTATGAAATGAGACACTTAAAGTAGTAAAGGAGTTTTGCTATTTGGGGAGCAAAATAACTGATGATGGTCGAAGTAGGGAGGATATAAAAAGTAGACTGGCAATGGCAAGGAATGCGTTTCTGAAGAAGAGAAATTTGTTAACATCGAGTATAGATTTAAGTGTCAGGAAGTCATTTCTGAAAGTATTTGTTTGGAGTGTAGCCATGTATGGAAGTGAAACGTGGACGATAAATAGTTTGGACAAGAAGAGAATAGAAGCTTTCGAAATGTGGTGCTACAGAAGAATGCTGAAGATGAGATGGGTATATCACATAACTAATGAGGAAGTATTGAATAGGATTGGGGAGAAGAGAAGTTTGTGGCACAACTTGACAAGAAGAAGGGATCGCTTGGTAGGACATGTTCTGAGGCACAAGGGATCACCAATTTAATATTGGAGGGCAGTGTGGAGGGTAAAAATCGTAGAGGGAGACCAAGAGATTAATACACTAAGCACATTCAGAAGGATGTATGTTGCAGTAGGTACTGGGAGATGTACAGGATAGAATAGCATGGAGAGCTGCATCAAACCAGTCTCTGGACTGAAGACCACAACAACAACAACATGTACATCGCATTTACCACTTTCCATCCTATTCAGACGATGCCTTAGTGGTGTGTCATTCGTTTTTTCTTAGAGTGCACATAGTTTGGCAGATAGGACCAGGAGCTCTATAAGGTGGTTGTTTAGAGGAAGGTATAATTGTTGTTTTATCATAAAGAGTAGCAGAAAACCAAAGACAAAATGTATGCGGATCGCTATAATGTAGAAAAAAGACCCTTATAGTAAGTGGCTCAAACAACAAGATCAAGACGTCTTTGCATCAGGTACAAAAAAACTAATCATTATAGGGAGAAATGTATTGATATTGGCAGGGTTTAAGCTGAGAGGCGGTAAAATTTTCATCTTGAATTTTTGAATGTTTCTAATAATTACAATATTAACACACAACTTTATTTATTTAGGGATGATACAAGTACATGAAATGATCACGTAAACTCAGTATTAGGGACATGCTACTGTCACCAATTCTGGAGTATTTTTCCAATGTTTTGAGTCCTTCGAAAGGTGAATGGAAGTGTTCTAGGTAAATGCAATGCAGCTGTGAAGGAAACTGCATAAAAGCTGGTAGTGCCACAGTTCTGCAGTATTTTCAAGTGTTTTAAGTCCTGATCTAGAAGGCATTACACCCGACATCGAATTCAGAGATGGACTGCTAGATCGTAACAGGCCAATACAGCCCCCATAAGAAAGTGCAATGGAAATGCTTGGGAAAATTAAATGGGATTCCCTGGAAGAATGAAGACATAGTTCTCAAAAGCTGTTTTGGGTAATGGCAGTGAAATTGAGGATGGAGGAAAGACATCAGCCATAGGAGTGGCTCAAAACAAAACAGTCGTACACAGTATAGTGCATACATACAGTGAACTTTGCTGTTTTCTCTCTGTAAGAGCTGTGGTATTGTATAGCATTACCTAGAGAATTCTTGAAATCGGCTGTTGTCAATACCCATCCCATTGGCCAATATAATGAAAGCAAGTGGAAAGGACAGAAGTGTTTAAGGTCTGAACTTGGTAGTATGCTGCAAATATTATATTAATGTTATGAACAAGAACACTTGTTCACCCTGATCTATCGAAATAACTATCAAGCAAATGGCTCCAGAAATGTGTACTTAGTGCTGTCAGACTCTCACCATCTCGGTCACAGGCTCAAAATTACAACGGTTAGGAAGCTGAAAGAGCCACAAATAATCATAAAATTTCGATAAAGCAAGAAGTGATATTTATAACACATCTCCTTTGGAATATAATTTCTAACTGTATGTTGGATGTAGACTTACTCCCTTAGCTGTCAGTGCACCTGCTACTGTTATGGTGGTGTTTAACAGGGTGTATACGTGGACGAGGAGAAAAAATTCCCGGATTTTCCCCTGATTTCCCGGTTAAAAATACCCTTTCTCCCGAAGGAAAATACACCTTTTCTATGTTAAGTAATAGTATACTTTACCTCGGAACTGTAAAACTTATCAATCCTTTCAATGGTTGTGGTTTAATACACCGGCGTAAAATTTGCCGGCACTTTAGAAAACGAAACTCAGGGGGAAAAACACGGTTTGGAAAGATGTCTAATGTGCAGCAACATGAACAGGGGTGTAAGCCAATCGTAGCTCATGTCGTGCGATATCAGCAACCGATGACAGGGACATTCAGATCACAGGACACGTGATGTAGTCAGCCAATAGCAACATAACTGTTAGGTAGCACAGCACGAACACAGAAAAGGTAATGGTTTAAATTAACATACATAGTGTTATTGGTCTCTAAGATTAATAAGCTGCAAGAGAAGCTAAGCTTTCGCACATAATGTTGATATTTTTTGCGCGTGTTACACTTTAAGATACATCACACAAATGTGCCAGTAAAATTTTTAACAACATAAATGTCTGGTCTTCTGGGCTCGAAATTATTCTAAATGGTCATCCTCAAACAGTTGATTTTTGAACGAGAGTCAAACTCTCTGTGATTTAACAAATTCATCGTACATTCGAGCACAGAGTTCATCTTGCGTAAAAGGAAATTTACTTTGAAAGTAACGCTTTTCACACAACCATTCGGAATATTTTTTCGCGACATGTTAGAAATAGCAGTTGCTAGAGAGTGCCAGATATCACGCGTCACCACGCTTGCATAGCTACTATGACACAGGAAGCCCGTAGGTTGGTATGTGTAAAACATTAAAAGATCTTACATTACGTCAAAAAAGAAACAAGACATTAGAGGATACTCCAAGAGCTTGGGAGTTTTGTGAACCATATTAAAACGCATAATTCGGCTTAAAGTACACATTCGTATGTCCAGGTTCGCATGTAAATTTTCTTGGAGTACCAGTACTGTATTCTCATGTTTGGTTCTTTATTATGGCATAATGCCACACGTGCTACAAGATGAAAACGTGCACTTGAAATGCAGCGAACATTTGAAACTAACCAACAGTGTGAAATTAAACACACTGCCTCAGCATAAAAGATTAATAAAAGTCAATTTTCTTTAACAAACCGACAAAAATAACTTCATTGTACTGCATGGCGATTAATGCTTGACTGTCAGAAAGCTGGAAATAAAATAAAATCTGAAACTAATAACACATTTTAGTCTTCCGTGATTATGTGAATGTATTTTAATTCACTTGATAGCTCCCGGCCACAGAAATCCGTTTTCTTTTCATTTGGCGTGAGAGCAATAAACGAAGAGGAAACAGCAAAATCACTTAACGTAAACACGGGTTACGCGGAGAATTAGATAGTGGTGCTCCCCCTCCCTCGAGCGTTTGAGGTAGGACGCCAAAACCGTAAAAAATCGACTTTTCAAAAATATCTTCATTTTGTAGTGCACATCTTTCTGAAGAGACTGATACATAAAACATATATGTTCGAGGGAACGTAAGACATATTTCGTCGTAAGTGTGCCGAAGTGCAGTGCCACGCCTCTCCACACAGCATTCTTCCATCGTACGTCTCTGTATTTCGGTCTGTGGAATTCAAACATGTAATATTTTGTAATGGCTGCCACCAAACTATATTCAGGTCAAAGAAAATTAAAATGTCTTGTGGTGCCTCTCCTGCTCCCAGTTTGACGCCCTGCCCCTCTTTAAAAAAAATCTCGCAATTAATACTTGGGTTCAAATGGCTCTGAGTACTATGGGACTTGACTGCTGTGGTCATCAGTCCCCTAGAACTTAGAACTACTTAAACCTAACTAACGTAAGGACACCACACACATCCATGCCCGAGGCAGGATTCGAACCTGCGACCGTAGCGGTTCCAGACTGTAGCGCCTAGAACCGCTCGGCCACTCTGGCCGGCCAATTAATACTGGATGGGATTATTTGTAACCGGCAAAACAAGAACTCTTCAGAAAATTTGCACTCTTTATTGCCTATTAGCTAATAACTTGTTGTTTTGTGTGACTTAAAATTAAATATAGGATACATAAAACCAGTAAAGACAAGCAAGACAGTACACATTTCTTCAATCTTTAAGTCCTAGCAGTTTTTTTCTCTCTTATCTTGCCACTGCTTTATAGGACGTACTTTCCTTTCTGGGAAAGAATCTATCACCTCATCAAAGTTCGTCAACGTTTTGCTACATGCAAAAACGAAATTTAGTTGTCTAATACTAGAAAAGATGTTAATACAAATAGTACCCCAAACTGGTGTGGTTTCTCGATCTGATTACGTATATTTTGTTATTGTCTGCTAGATAAAACGAAATAGGACTGCCTAATATTGCAGCAGTTGTTACACATATCAAATAAACGAGACTGTTTTGGTACAAATTTTCGAACAAGTAGTATCAAATGCCTGTTGGGCCTACTACAAGCAGAAAGTTTTATGTTAGGAATCAGTTTCACATTTCATCCATACTCTCTAGCTTCTGAAGCATGAGATCGAAAAGTGTTAGTAAGAAATTTTTATATAAATTTGGAATCGTCACATTCTTCCATACTTTGTGTGACTCCCCGTTTCTTCTCCTTCCTCGCTCTAACAAACAATCTTGTCATCACTAATTCTGTAACTATTCCCGCCAGTGTCAAAACTTATTCTCTTGGTTAACTTCACTAACCCTGCCACAATCACCGGTTTAGTTATCCTGCATTTATTCTCCGGTTAGGCTTTATTAGGTGTTCGTACAACACGTTTTCCGCGCTACTCCCAGAATAGAACTTAAGCGGCTGCTAGCCGTGGACTGTATTACTGGCCCTTACTAGTGTAGTGGACTGGTCAAAAAATTTTCTGTCCAAATTTCATATTCTTGGATACACGGAGATCATACGTAATCTTTGTTACCTGTAATTCCTGTTAATCGTTTATTTCCACTCTGGTTGTCTGAATCTATGGATTTCGCTAGTAATTATAACAACGCTATTCATTTGCAAACCCAGTCAACCACATAAACAGCGATTGGAATTCACCCGTTCGGCTTTATTCCGCTCAGCTCGTATAGCCCCGTCCCCTTTTGTCAGCAGGAAAGTTTATTTCTAGATGCGACGGGGATTCCCCTGGCAGAGACATCACGTAACTATGCATGTATTCAAAAATCAACTTATGATCCGTTCAGAAATGAACTTAGAATTTGTTCAAAAATGTTCACAAACCAACAGGGATGCGTTTCAAAATTTTATGAATAATCGAAAGACCAACGTGCGCTGGATGCTAGGCGTTTTGTGAAACAAGGTGTTTTTCCTCCCTGAAATTGCCGCCCGGGGCAGGTACTCCGGTTTGTCCCCGTCCCCTGGTTTTGGGCCTGTTGCGCATACGTGAATCTGGCAGCTTAGGCGCACCAGTAAAATTTTTGCGGATAGCATCTGGCTGCTTGCTGCTATTGCTTATACTGCCACACTTCGGTAGCCAGAAGCGGGAGAAGGTACTACTCATACGTCACTCAACTGCGCATGCGCATGAGCTCGCTCGCAACCACTCAAACGAATCTAATTAAGCAGTTGTGACGTCACCGTCTTCGGAGGCAATTTACTATTATGAAGTATTACATAGTCTTTCTAAAGCCTTTGACACATATTGCTTTTGACAGACGCTCGTATGAGCACTGTGTTTTGTTGTTGTGTGTGGTGCATTTCCTTTGCGACTTAAGTTTTACTTTCTTTTTTTCTGTCGTTCATGTTTTATTCTGCAGTAGCTAGATACAGTAATATCCTTTGTTAGAGAATTGGTTCTTACCAAAGTTAAAAAATTTAATTGAAAACTAAAACAATGAAAAATTCCTGGAATTCTAAAAAAATCCCCCGGATCTCCCGGTTATCCAGGATCTATACACCCTGTGTTAATAATGTGTGATACTTGGTCTAACAAATATTGAATGAGGGCTAATAGGGACAAGCGTCACAAATCTACGAGAGGCATATAGAGATACTGTATCTTGTATTACAGTAACGTACAAGTTCATAGGGAAACTTCATTTGTTAAATGTTAAATGGGAATAATAACTAAAACTAATTACAGGAGACTGTGATCTATCTGTGCCATTAAAGTTATGGCTAGGGTCAACAAAATTGTGGGACAGGAATTCGAAAAAAACATAAGTGATATATGGAGCCCTTGTTAGACTTTTACTGTAACATTTTGCTGTAACGTGGGGTGGCTTGTTACAATTTTCCTGTATGTGAGGCCTTTTGTTAAAATTTCATTGTAATATAGGATGTTTTGTTACAATTTTGATGTATGTTAGGATATTGTGTAACAATTTTTGCTGTTACGTGAACCATCTTTTGCACAAGTTCTCAGTGGTGGATGACTGTACATATGTGATTCTAAATTTGCCTCTGTGACAGCTGAAAAACTATGGTGACATAGGATGTATGTGCAGGACATTGCACATCCGATACGCTTTTAACCTCCAGCATTCTGTGTTTCCTATTTTTCATTGTGGGCAGGTGGCCTCTTGGGTTCTGTTGTCAGCAGTAACTGATATTTGAGATGCCACTGGACAGAAGATGATGAAGTGAGTGATTTGGAGGGATAATACTATAACCTGCAGAAATCCAATGGAAAAGTTTGGGTTTTGGCAAATGCCAGGAGAATGTTACATTCTATCACAGGTGTAGTGCCAACTGTGAAGTACAGAGAAAGGTGTTCTGATGGGGGTTATTTTTTGTTAGAGTGGGTCCCCTGTAGTGTGCTTATGAAAATGCTAAATGTAAAGGACACGAACACATATTACACAATTCTGTACTGTGTACAGTAGAGGAACAGCTCAGAGATGATTGATTGTATTGATACAACTCCCTGTTGTTAAGCAGCATATGTGGGGCAATGATTTGTGGACAATAACAATCATGAAATGAACTGGCCTTCCCAAGTCCCAATCTAATGCCTTTGTAATGATTTAGAATGTCAACTTTCCACAAGACCTCAACATTATCACCACTGTCTTCTCTGCTTTCTGATCTTGAGGAGGAATGGACTGCCGTTGCACCACAGATGTTCAGAAACCTCACTGAAAGTGTCCCCAGCAGTGTTGAAGCCATCATTAAAGGCGAAGTGTGGAACACCCCATATAAATGTTCACTAACAGCTGTCTGCATAATTTTGATCAGACAGCATACTTCTAACAATTCCTGTAGACTGTATACAAGAGTAACTGAAAAGTGAATACTGAACTCAGTTTCATTTCCTTGTCATATTCCGTTTATTCTTTAGCTTGTTGCATAACACAATGGTGTACATGTGTTTCACCTGCAGACTCAATTGCCCCCACTAGCTTGTGTCAGCCACACAGAGACAGCCCAAACTACTTCTGGACCATGTCAAATTGCTCCTCAGCTGTTTTGAAAAGCTGTATCAGTGATAACAAAAGTGTCTTGCCTGGAAATCCTGGGTGGCAGCTTCTCTCTCTCTCTCTCTCTCTCTCTCTCTCTCTCTCTCTCAAGTAGGGCAACATGACTTCCTAACCCTTAAAGGCAGACTTTGTTCAGCATAATAACCCTATGTCATATTTAAACATCAGTACAGGCTATTTTTTTCTCGCTATATTCTGAGTGAGGAAAATCCTGGGTGAAGTTCGAACAGTAGGATGAGTAGTAAGTAATCATAGTATAAGGGCAACTCTGAGCAATGAACAGGCACATAAACTGAAACTCAGTAACTATTATGACAGACCAGTATTCATGTTTAGACAGAATAGCATATACATGTCATATAGTCTGTACCTATATGCAGTATTTTTCAGTATATGCAGTATTTTGCAGCTTACTGTCAATTTCACAAGGAACCTTGCACTCTTTATTGGCCATAAGATACACACAGTATAATGTTTATTGCAGTGCTCAAACCTATAACCTGTTGATCAATGGTAATTCATATTAGTAAACAATCCTACAATACGAGCACCAGGATAGGGGAAGACTATATGAATTTTTGTACGCTCTGTACATGAACACCATTTCATAATCTGTGGCAGGTCAGAAAACACATCATCAATCCAAAGGTTGGTTTGTACACCACATAGATTAATCAAGCATTATCCTCTTAGAGATGCTATATTACCTGACCTTCTCCAACCCTTGAATTACGGTACTCAGCCAGCTGCGAGCTATAAACTACATTTCCAGAAACAAAGCAGCAGTGTGAGAAAAAAAAAATACTTATCCACAGAACCACTTTTACTATACCAAAATACAGTTTGAACAAACAGTACAAAGTATGTAATGCTTATATTACAAAACAGAAAAAGTTCAATGAATTCTAATGTGCTCTTATTTCATCAGATGCCTGTAGTAAGTTTCACAATACAGCTATTGACTTCACGTACAGATATTCCAATACCAGATTCAATTCAGTATCTGAAACAGCAATGATGCTGTGGAACAAAAGTATCATCAACCACAATACAACGGGATATTTGTTGTGTTATGTTTAATTATTATGAGCTTTCAGAGAGGTTTATCATTTGTGGTTTATTTAATTTCTGTACACTTCCTGTTGGACAGGAGTTACAAAGCAAAATATTGGAAATATGTGATGAAGACATGAACCAACTAGAGTAAAGCAAAGTAAAGTAAGTAAAAAATCAAATCAAACTTATGCAGGTCAATAAAAATATTTAAAGACAAACAGGAATATAGGCCTTTAAACTAATTTTATGCTACGTATGTTACATTATCTGAAGCAAAAAGTCATGTCAACTAGAATGACTATATTTCTGACAAACTTTTAGAGATGTTTACCAAAAAGTAGATTTCTCTATTAACCCTCATCACCAGTTTCGTAAAGGCCTCCTCATTACTGCTGTGTAGGCCGAGTTGCCTCTGTTGTTAAGGTACACCAAGCTTGTGGGTTCGTGAAATGGCTCCTGGTGCAGCACACCACTAAGACAATATCTCCCTGTCACTATTACACAGCTGTGGCTCAGGGTCAAGTAACAGGACAGGAGAACGAAGGTACTACAACACTCCAACGAATTAGTAACAAAGTCACACATAAGAGTTAAAAGCTGATTGAATGATTAAGTCTGCAATACTGCTTGTAATATAACACAAAAAAAGGTCTCAATGACTAGACTTCACAGTACACAGCAAAGGCAATTTACAGCAACTGTCTGTTCACTTCTAAGAGTTCACTAAATGACATTCTCTGTCTAAGTCAGTCCAGAACGACGATCTATAACCAAGTGGGCAAGAGTTGCTCTTCTATCTTCTGTCCGTTGTTGTCCAGTCATTGGCAGATTGTACTCAGCTGGCAACTGGGCGAGGCAAAGTCAATATCTTCATCCTCAGTGATGCTGGTGCAACTCACGCAAGTGGCGAATCTCTATGGCATTGGCACCAGTTTGCATCTTTGCACCTGTTGTGCTTTTGCCCTGGCTGTGTCTTGTTCGCACGACACAGCAATTTTACTTCCAGCTTTCAAGGGGGTGGGAAATTAAAGTCTAACTGTCCCATTGACAATGAGGTCACTAGAGATGGAACACAATCTTGGACTGTGAAAGAATGGGAAAAGAAATCAGCTGGGCTCTTTTCAAAGAAAACACCTCAGTATTTGCCTGGAACAATTTAGGGAAATCAGAAAAAAAACAAAGTCTGGATGGTTGGACAAGGGTTTGGACAGTCATCCTATCAAATGTGAGTCCACTTTGTTAACCACTGCATCATCTTGCTTGGTATATTTCCAAAAAGGTTGTTCAAAAGTCACTGATCCATGCAAATGGATTCTAAACATGTGTTTCCTTGAATTACGTAAACAGAACTGTACTTACCATAGTTTTGAAATATACCATTGCAAATATTAGTACTGTTTGAGCTGAATTAATAGAGACATGCAGTCAAATAATTCATCATTTCAGTTATCTTCAATACTGTTATGTACTTCCTAATCCAAGACATCTACAGGAACACATTCTCAGTGTTTCACTTAAGGCACTCAAAAATTATTGTATCACCAATATTTTTATGGTCACAGGAACCATTTACAGAACAAATAAATACAGATCAAATTTCAGGTGTTCCTCAGCAATGTCTGTGGACTTTTGCTTTTGTTCTGGCAGCTTTTTATTTGCCTAGAGAACCATTCTTTGGGAGTATCCGTGGGGTGAATAAGGCATACTTGCTAGGAGCCAGATGCAGTAAATATGGAGGATGCAGTAGCACAGTAAACCCCCCTAGTTCACACATTTTGGTAATTGTCTACAACTGGCATGTGGCTGCACATTGTCGTGTTGCAGCAAAACACCATCATCCCATCTTCAGTAGCAGCGTTATTGAATGAGCTGGTGCAACGAACTCCAGTACCAGTCACTGTTGAGGGTTGTACAGAGAGGAAACCAATCCACCGGCAATATTCTTTCCTGATACCAGAACGCAACTGCAACTGCCACTTCTTCCTGCCAAAATAGTCCCAGCTGCAAGTTCTTGCAATAAGGGCTCCCAGTATGCTTCCACTCCATAGACTGGCATGTCTTTCTTAGAGTATTGTGAAGGAAGCACGACTTCTCGAAGGTGACCAGACGCTCAAAGAATTCTGCTGGATATGCACTGCACTGTTGGCGTGTCTCCAAATGCTTCTGTTTCTGTGCAGTGGTAAGAGAAAGGGACACTCCTAGTTACGCACCTTCATATTCAAATCCTAATGGATGATGATTTGGAGAGTTCCTGTGATCAAATCTGATTCACCTGTGCTCCATAATTAAGTCACCAACACTCTGGCCTTTGGTTTGTATGCAGATGCTCTGATAACCAAGTGTGACTTGGTACTGTTTCCCCAAATGGCTAATAACTTCTTGTGGATACCTGAAGCTGTCACTCCTTCCATCCAGAGAAACCATGCTGTCCACCATTGCCGATGCTCGAATGCTTCCACATTGGCTTATCGATGTCCACCAGTGTACTCACAAAACCAGCAACGTGAATGTTTTTCAGTGAGGTTTGAGAGGTCTCACTCAGTGTGAGAGTGAAAGGTCTAACAGTTAAGTCAATGTTTTCGCTCAGTCTCAGGGTTTGAGCAGTTTGTTACTTGTCCAGTCTTTTCAGTTATACGTGACCCACAACTAGATTGCCAATTTTATTTTCAGGAAGAGGTAGTTAGCTATAATTTAAAAAATGAAGTATTTTCAAAATTAATTTCTATTTACATAAATATAAATTTTTCATACTAAAGCCATTAAACATTAATTTTTAGTTGATTTTAAAAGATTGATAACTCATACAACATCATAAATTTATATTTAAATACGTGAACCTTTACTTTAACTTCATTGGAACTATCTTTCTCTCCCCTTCATGCTGGTTTACACCCATCACTGATAACGCTCAATCAGTAAATCCTCAGGTGATAAGAACAGAAAGCATATTGGATACAATATTTTTTTCATTTACATACACTGCCTCCTGGAAGTAATTTTTGTGAAAATTTATCTATTTTCATTCATTGATTTTCTTCAAAGTTCTTTGCATAATATAGTTTCAGAATAGGAACCAACCTCGCACACACTGTACATTACATTGAATTATTCTTGATATCTTATAACTTAACTTGATTTCTCCCATTTCCACATTATTAAGCACTTCCGCATTTTGATCAAGCCACAAAATTTATTATTAAGTGAATGCACTAATCACCAACACAGTCATAAAGCTGAACTAAAAGCTACTTATTGGCACAAAATAAAAAGCATACATCAGAACGACAATAACAGCGACAAGAGGAGATACCTGTATAAGGTCAACAATAATGATTTAATATCACCATAAAAATCTATTTTTCCTGATCAGAATTGACTGCATCAATGTATTAGGCTCACCCAGTTGATGTTCACAGCTGCCCTGGGTGAACTCAATTACAGAGTGTTTGTAGTATTGGCCAGAGATGGGTGAAATTGAAGTACCAATGTGTGAATACGAACAGGACTACTTCACACACATGAAACACTATATCTGCTACATTTCACAGAATATGAAACATATATATGTTTGTGTTCATGGCTACGATCTGTGCTGTGAAGGTGTAGAGGATAGTATGACACCTTGTAAAGGACATGGACTGGGCATGGGTGAGTAATTCTCTGGTGGGGATGCAGAGTTAGTGCACTCAGGATGGGATCAACAGCCAATGGTGCCTTGGTGTCATCTCGGTCACATCCTTGTTAGCTTCACATTTTTAGATGCAGATCAGCATCAAGAGGCGGTGTCACTTCTCTTGTAACTGCAGTCAGAAAGAGCCTATGCTCAGCCCAGCAGCAGATGACTGCATTGCTTGGGGTCAAGCGCTGCATCGTTGGCTGGAGGGTGGTCAATGATGCTGGTGAGCCTGGAGGTTCGTAGCTGAGAGGTCTTTAGCTCAACCCACGGCCTATTCAGGCTGCAGCTAGACCTCTGGCTGTTGGTCCTGTTGAAATGGCAGGAGAAGGTTGGCAGCCTCGCAGAAGAAGCCAACACATAATGGATGCCAATTCAAAGCCCAGCTGAGGTGAGAGGCTCAGCTAGGCTGGATGGTCAACTCTTGCTCACGACAAAGCAGGCCTTGTTGTGACTGAGGCCACATATTTTGTAAACCCTCGTTGCCAGTTTTGTAAAGGCCTTGTCACTACTGCTGTGGGAGCCAAGTTTGTGAGTAGCGAAGTCTGCATCACTACATGTAATATAATGCAAAAAAGCCCCCCAATGGCTAAGTGCAAATAATCCTAGATAAACTTCACATTACATAGCAAATGCAATTTACAACTGTCTGTTCACTTCTAAGAGTTCACTAAACCACATTCCCTGTCTAAGTCAGTACTGGATAATGATCTATAACTAAATGAGTGAGAGCTGCTGTTCTATCTTCTGAGCAGGCTTCTGCCCATTGTAATCTGGTAATTGGCAGATTGTACTTGGCCGGCAAAGTCGATATCTTCATCCCAACCGCCCGTGGTGAGTCTCTACGACACTGGCACCAGCTCGCATATTTGCACCTGTGGTGCTTTCTCCCTGGCTGTGTCTCGTTCAGATGCCTTGCATCACCAAAATGTCTCAAAATGCTGGTTATTGCCTTAGTGCATTGGTTGCCGTTGCAGAGCTGCTGGTATTCCCCAAGTGCTGAGCTTGCAGGTGTGGGCAAGTGCCTGTATTTCATCATTGATCCTTGGCCTGTGCTTGCCCCACTATAGCACATACATACCCAGTGACATAATTTTCTGTACAATATATTTACTTTCAGCGTAAATAAATGGTTAAGGGCTAGATTCAAATGGTATTTAATTTATGGAGATCACACCTTTTCATGACAATGGAATGCAAACTGTCAGTAAAATACAGCACTGTTTGTTTCTTTCTAACTTCAAACACAACTACAGGAACATTTATACTCAACTTCACACTCCCAATGATACATCAGTTGAGTTATTTTAATGTCAATTGCATCTGGACGAACTTAATGCTTGGTGACATAGTAATCAGCTGTAAGTGATGAAAAGAATTAGTCTGTATAGCACATAATTTAATTAACATGTATAATGCATATTTTAATTTTGGATTGTGCTCTGAGATGTTTCACATACCCTTGGGATGGGGGGTAGTTCCTCTGGCAGTACGTGTATCCCATTCTTACATTTTTGCTTTATTTTAACCAATGGAAGCTCTACAGACTGGTTACACACACAGGAATGAATGGCTAGCTCATGCAACTAAGCACTCAACCCCTTATAGGTTTATGATTGATATTTTAACCAGGCCATATAAAGTTCAATCTCTCTAATTTTGTAACTGTAAAGGGTCCTTTTGCTTTCAGCTACTGCAAGGGATTTCTCAGCAGCCAACAAAGCAACCACAATAGGCTTACATTCTCGTCAACAGACAGTAGCACTCTTACTTTGTGGTCGATAAAATAACCACAAAGCAATCTCAGATTTCAGTGCATTGACTGCTTTGGAATTTTGCTGGCAAGTCTTCAAATTTACAAAATTAAGTCAATTTATTATGTTTTTATATGTAATATAGATATGTTAACAGTAATCTGCCACAAGTTTCCCTATATCTAGAGCAAAATGTAGTGAAATGAATTTTTTGTTTTCTGTGCCGAAAAAGATATACATACCTTCAATTTGCTAGAATTCTTGTAATATGTCACTTATAAACAAATACTTCTGCACTAGTTATATCACAATATATATCAATATTTATTTGACTCTTTTTATCAAACGGTTTCTAACAATTCAGCACTGCGCTCAGATGTTACAGGAAATTCTACAGATGCTGACTCCCATTTTACTACAGCAAGGTCACCTTTTTGTGACCAGTGGGCTGGACAGAGCACAGGAAGCCGGAGGAGCAGCATGAAATGTGTTGAATTTTGCTGTAAGTCTTCACATTTACAAAATTGAATCTACTTACCATGATAATATAGTGTACTATAGTTAACAATAATCTGCCTCAAGTTTCACTGTACCTGGTGCAAATCACTATGAAATGAGGTTTTTTGTTTTGCAGGGGCAAAAAAACAAGTACATGATCTTAACTTCTCACAAATTTATCGTAATGTTGCACACAAATGCATCCGCATAAGTTATTTCTAGTACGGTACATCATTATTTACTTGAGACTCTTAGCAAATACTTTCAAAATTATAGTATTGCACTAAGTAAATAGTTTAACTCTTCATTCCTCCTTCTATACGGTATTTTCACATATCTGTACAATGACTGTTAAGTCTTAACATAAATAATGTTCCTAGAATGAGATTTTCACTCTTAAGTGGAGTGTGCGCTGATATGAAACTTCCTGGCAGATTAAAACTGTGTGCCCGACTGAGACTCGAACTCGGGACCTTTCCCTTTCGCGGGCATGTGCTCTACCAACTGAGCTACCGAAGCACGACTCACACCCGGTACTCACAGCTTTACTTCTGCCATATCCGCAATATCCTGTCTTTCAGGAGTGCTAGTTCTGCAAGGTTCGCAGGAGAGCTTCTGTAAAGTTTGGAAGGTAGGAGACGAGGTACTGGCAGAAGTAAATTACGGAGATAATTAACACATATCCCCACCCTTTCTGTTATATTAGTCCGCATTTTAAGTAACACCTCATAAACTCCATACAAAAATAAAAATCATCAAAAATGATTCAGGCAACTGATTAAAAAATGTCATTCACATTTTGAACATATCCAGGATTACTACTCAAATCTAATACTCCCTCTTCTTACATCACTTCTTAATCTGCAATCAGATCAGAATGTTGCAGAAAACTGTGAAAGCTAAATTTTAGGAAAGTGTGCACAAGGTGAGTACCGAAAGAATTGTCACCACAGCATAAGGCAGAAAGGACGGCCGACCATCTGTTACTCATTTGTCCCTTTATCATCACAAGGGAGATGGATTTTTACAGCAAATTGTAACTGTAGACGAAACATAGGTGCATCACCACAAACAGGAAAGTAAGACTCCGAGCATGGTTCGGAAACACCCACCACCACCACCACCACCACAAGAAGTTAACAAATTTATTAAATGTCACACAACAGCTCTTAAGATTATGCTAACACTATTCTGAGGCATGGAAGTTGTGATAGCCGTTCATTTCACCACAAGAGGCGAAACAAAGAACAGTGAGAACTATTGTGATGTGTTGCGAACTGAACTAAATCCTGGAATCAGATCAGAATGTTGCAGAAAACTGTGAAAGCTGCAGCAAGATTATTATTCAGCCACATTCTGCCAAACACACAGTAGAAGCAATAAAGAAGTTGGGATTCAAAATGCTTCAACCCCCGTACAGCTGAGATTTGGATGCTACAAAGTGATTTCCACGTATTTGGCTCACTGAAGGAAGTGCTCAGGGGAAAAAAGATTTGACACAATATGTTTAATTGCAGGGAGGTTATGTATGTTTCAATTTTCTGTTATTACAATAAATATTCCCTTCCTCAATAATCCCTTTACTTTTTGACTTCCCATCAGAAAATAAACAAACTGACCGAAGCACAATATATGACCAAGAGTACATACAACAAAAATGGTCTCTTAACAGTTTAAAAAACGAAAACACAGCAAACAGTCACATAACAAGAAATAAAATATGCAAGCAAAACCACTTTTGAAACTGCTAACACTGCAGAAATAGAATGTTCAAGATAGAAGAATCACAAGATATATAAACAAAAAATACCAAGAAAATGGAAAAGGTGGGAAGTACAATTGAAAAATCACAAAACAGATCAGGACAATAATAAAGAAATTATGGGATAGAAAGAGCAACATTATGTGGATTATAGGAATCGAAAATTTTATGGGGAACTACAAAATTACAGCACAAGTTTAAAAAAGAAAACAGACAAAAACCAAGACAGACAAACCAGGCAAAGAAAATGGGAAGAGTGATTTTAGACAAAAGAAAAGGAGAGCTTTGAGAAAACGAAATATAAGGACTAGATAACTTAAGAACCCTTTTTATAAAACTGACAAAATCTGTCCAAGAAGGTCAAACATTTCTCAGATGTTATCAGCAGTTTAAATTCTTTACAGCAGACTTAAAAAAAAAAAAATTTTTCAAATAAGTCGAAATTTCTTAGTATCTCATATCAACAAATCTGACCTTGCTTGCTGTGTTTCCTTACACACTCAACAAATTCCTGTCTCCGCCCATACTGCATGTTACAACTTCACACGGTTTTCTCAAAATCTTGTTACCATATTAAACATTCAAAAATAAGCAGTAAGAATCATAATGAGAAGTACAAAACAAGCAGTAAGGATATCACACACACACGAGAGAGAGAGAGAGAGAGAGAGAGAGAGAGAGAGAGAGAGAGAGAGAGAGAGAGAGAGAGTAAAATGCTTGGCATCCCAACTGTTCCTTAGACATTCACTGTCCAAGCGAAAAGAAAAGTAAAAGCTTTAAGTCTTTGTGACCTTGGGATAAATTCAACAATATTCATAAAATTATATACTCTGTGTGTTTTGAAGTCAGTAAATTCTGCTCCAAATCCAGCATCTGATATGTAGCCTAAATTTAGTTTTATAAGTATTCATATAAGAGCAATAATTTATGTGCCTATCTTACATATCTATTTCTACATCCATGTTGAGAAAGACTTGTGTGGGATCAGCAAGGAAGTTACTATTTACGATGATTCAAGCAATGTAAATACGGTATGGACTGAAATTTATGTAATTGTGTATTTCTAACTTCTACTTGCAAGCAAATGAAATCCATAGTGTAAACAAACTTTGATAAAAGGAAAACTCAAATATAACACTATGGGAATAGTTAAAAAGTGCTAAAAAAATTCATGTACAAACTCTGTCCATTTAGAATGCATCTTGGAAACCAAAATTTTTCAGCTATCTGATCACTACTTACCTTCTGACATTTTTCATCCTTCATCATCACAATGTGTGTCACTTCAGAGTTTTTAGACAAGATTCAGAACTTGCATAGCTTAGGACATGAACTGAAATTACATGGTTGTCCAATCTCCACTTATACCAAATGTTTTACCTTTGATAATACACGTACAAGTCATTCTTCTACAAATGTTTCTGTTTGTGGATGTCCTTCAATTACAAGTGACTGCAATCTGCCGAAGGCGAGGTATCAAGGCAACACAAAGGTTACTTACAATAATTTTCCAACCAACATAGAAACTTAGCTAACATGTCTATTGGTCAACACATTTAACTTTTTTCGGCATGAACACGATAAAAATTCAACAAAGGTCTGAGCAATATAATCCACCACAAAGGCCACTTTGTAGAATGCAGGAACACACGGTATGACAGCAAAGATTTAATCAAATGTAAGAAGAAATGTCATGTTTAACTAAAGTTATAGAATGTTGGTCTTTTTTACCTGGAGTTGTTTTATCTGTTAAACATGTTGTTACAATATGTTCTCTCCCCAATAACCTTGCCCACATGCTAGCCATTTCCCCACACTTAGCCGTAGGCATGTTTGCGAGCACTTTCCCCACACTGGAAACATGCAGTCATCTGTATCTTAGGTTTAATCTCTGTCAATGAAATATTAACTATTAAGGCATTTCAGGGAGTAGCTTGGAATGTCGTGATAACGTTATCTCTCTCTATTTTTAAATAATAACAACATATTGAAAGACATTTACAGCAACAGTACACTACAATGCTTTCCATTGAAGGTGGGTGACTGAAGTAACAAACGTAATACAGTTGCAGAAGAGCTCAACCTCATCACATACTTTTCTAGATGACTGACTTGTTCGTATCATGTTTGGAAAGAACCATTTCATGTAACAGTTGTAACTTACAGCCTCCAAGATCTATCAATGGCATTTGCTTTTAAGAAATAACAGTGCGCCCCATGTACGTCTTCCAAGGCTCATTGGATGAAATGTGCTGAATAATTCACTGGTACCCATTGACAAGGTTTGAGAACGACTGCTAAACATTTAAGATTTTGGACAAAATATTAGTCCTAAAGTAGAAATCACACATATTTCCCAAGCACAACTCGCACACACATTACCACTGCCCGCAAATTCACAGTATATCCATTTGTTTTGGAATTTTATTTTTTGACGTGCTTTACAATCTTTTGCCCTACATTCTCGTAAGGTGTATCAATACGAAGAAGAAGGAAAAAGAAGGGTGAGGGGTGAAGCCCATCTAGCAACACACAACTGTACGCTTAATAAGGGCAGCTTGTTTACAAGTTTACCCTCTGCTGATTGCTGCTTCTGTTACCTTGACATCACATTCACTTGTCTAATTTTTACTTAGTGAAAAAGAATTCAACATCTCTGCTGAATTTGTATAAAGGAAAACTTATGCATAGTAAACTCCAGAATGGAGTGCTGTGATTTTTATCAATACTTGGAAGTGAAGGTTATTTTGATGAAATGAATCCTGAAGTATATTTTGTAGCAACTGAAATTCTCATCATTATTAATATCATTTCTTCACAGCAGTAAAGTACTACATAATGGAATTATGAAACGAGATTATACATAGAGATATTTATTAAATATCTTTACATAGATACGTTTTCTAGTCATAGAAAAAAAGCACCATGATTTTTTACAACACATGTAGAAGACAACACACTAAATTAAAACTACGCAGATGAAACAACATGCCAATGTGAGTCAGTTCAAAACAAAAACACTGTAGTGTAAAAAATAATGAACAGAATTCAACTTGACTGACAAATGGGACAGGCAAAATATATTGCTATTATTTCTCAAATATTGCATTTTACATGAAAATAAATACATCTAAAACTTCAAATGCATCACTGTGTACTTTAGAAACTACACGTCTTTGTAAGTCTAATTATCTGTTACAAAAATACATAAAATTAAACCAATGTGAAATTACAATGAATAGGCACCTACAAAGAAGATATGTGACGTAATTGTTAGTCAATATTTATTATTTACTGAAATGTAAAAATATAAGAGCACCATAAGCACATGTTGTGCCTTTGGAAACAGACCCAATTATGCACAATACAGACTGGTGATACACTTTACTACACCATTTACCGTATTTTTATCTTGTGTACTGTCCAGAATTCACATCAACTAGGAACACATCCATGTTAGCCAATACTGGCAATGATGGCACCTATTATAGCTACCAATAAAGTTCACAGGACTGACAATTTAACTCCAACTTAGACAACTTGGTTACAAAATGGACAAATTAACAGCACCACTGATGCAAAACAATAAATAATATTTATGAAAAAATGAATTTAAAACCTCAATAGTTAAGTATCAAATTTCAGAACAATGCTGCTTCAAATGATTAAGAAATGATGTGGTGTCTCCTGTACAGGCATTTCAAAGTCATATTATTTACAATCTGAATAAGAAAATCCGTATATACAACTATATACACCATATAAATTTAACAATCTCAACAAAATGGGCAACACACAGTCAAAGGCTTAATGCACAGTCTTGTACCTAAGACTGGCATAAGCCATATCCCCTAACTTTCGTAACCTATTTCACTCAAGTTCCTTAAAATTATAATACTGCCTCAGTCAACTTGGAGCTTCCTGGTTATTACAGAACAAGGAAAAAAATATCTATTGCATGAAATATTGTGACAGACATTCAAGTAAACTCATTAGTACAGATCATATGTCCCTCTGATATAGGAATCTTATAATAAATACATACCATGTACCAGGAAGCTGAGACTAGTTTATATTTAAATCTGATAAATAACTACATCATTATAACATAATCTACTCACAATTTAAATGCTGTGCTAGAGGCAATTTTAGTAACCTGAAAAATACTGTAGATTGTAGATAGCAACTGCACAAGAAATATTACCCAGAATTATATGCCTGCCATTTAGAAGCCCTTCACATACGGAAACTCCAGTTTAAGGGACATGCTTTTCTTAATTGTAAAAAACATAGCTAATTTTAGATGGTTTTCACAGTACAAGTAATACATATTCAATTAATTCAAGTACTGATGTTATATCAAAACTATCTTAAGGTAATCCAAATGAAAACTATTTCCCTTTGTAACTATGACAGCAATTCAACTATGTGTATAGACAACTGAATTCTACACATATGCAACAAATGTAATACAAGACACAACATAGTATACATAGTTATCTTTCAAGACGAAATATAGTAATCATAACTTTTAAAAAAAATTTCACGAACTTTACATGAAATTATTGCAATGTAAGCACTTCAACTAGCAAATTATGGTAATCAAATATTGTAACTGTTACCCATAAGTTTATAATACATCTTCTCATATATGTAAGAAGACATACAAAACAGTAAAATACAGACGGCAGTTAAGTTCAAATTAAATGAGACAGTTGCTGTCCACAATCTCTCTACTACTGTTCGAGAAGTAGGATTTCAACAACATTTGCCACTATTGGACTTACAGCAGCCCACCCTTGCGTCCGAATAGGAGCTGGCTCACTGTCCCCAGTGCACTGCTCCCCACAGTCCCAGCAGGCCCATCCGCTGCACCAACTGCCACTTGGGGCCGCAACAGTGGAACCACTCCCAAATCTGGACGTACTGCTGTTGCCTGGCGCTTCAGGGGAGGTCGCAGTGGCCTCTCGTCCAGTGCTCCGGTGCCAGGTCGTGCAGGAACCCCCAGTGCTGGCAAAGGTTTGGGACTCGAAGGTGGTTCCTTCTCTTGTGCAGAGACGACAGGTGCAGTTTTCAGACAAGTCAATTGTGCCATTGGACTCTTCAAGTGGTGCCTTGTGTACAGAGAGCCCTGCAGTGCCAATGGCGTGACAGGTGCCGCTGCCGACGTTGTTAGAATCGTGTCCAAGCCAATGCTCTCCAGTCTCTCCACAAGACGAATGCCCGACAGTGCCTGGAAGGATGCTCTGAACATTAATGATGCAGTTTCAGTCCTAATGGCTACACTTCAGATATGTGTTACAACTAACAGAGTTAACACTGCAGATGCATAATAAATGAAAGCACAGAAGATGAGAGCTTAATGTCCTGTCAGTGATGGGGTCATTAGAGGATGAAATATTCACACTGGAGAATGACTGGGAAAGAAGATGATGTCCTCAGAAGAATCATCGTATTGCTTGTCGTGACAGTGTAGTTTCAAACATCATCATCAACAATTCATTAAGTTTGGTAAAAATTTGAAGGAGGTAGGTTTGGTAGTGTCTGAAAGCAGTAAATTGAAAATTTCACTTATTTTCTAGCTGCTGCAAAATTGTCAACTCCAATCATAGCCAATGTGTATAATTATAAAAGGAATGTGCACTTTTAAGCTTTGTCACTGTTATTCCATCAATAGGACAGTTTTGCATTACACTGGCTACTAGTCACCAGATTTCCTCATAGCAACCACCTCTTGAGCAACGCCACCATTCCTGCTACTACACTGGCGGGACAAAGAAACTAATACACCTGCCTAATATCACGTAGGGCCCCGCAAGCACACAGATATGTCACATGGCATGGACTCTATTAATGTCTGAAGAAGTGCTGGAGGAAACTGACTATGAATCCTGAAGGGCTGTCCATCGATTCGTAACAGTACAAGGGGATGAAGATCTCTTCTGAACAGCACATTGCAAGGCATCCCACATCTGCTCATGACTGGGGCGTCTGGTGGCCAGCGGAGGTGTTTAACTCAGAAAAGTGTTCTTGTAGCCATACTGTAGCAACTCTAGACATGTGGGGGCATCCCATTGTCCTGCTGGAATTGCTCAATTGCATTGAAATGCATAACGGACATCAATGGATGCAGGTGATCAGACAGGATGCTTATGTATGTGTCACCTGTCAGTGTCATATCTAGCCATAACAGGGGTCTCATATCACTCCAGCTGCACATGCCCCACAGCATTACAGAGCCTCCAGCAGCTTGAACAGCCCCTGCTGATATGCAGGGTCCATGGATTCATGAAGTTGTCTCCCATAGCCGTATGTGAACATCCGCTCAATACAATTTCAAACAAGACTCATCCGAACAGGCAACATGTTTCCAGTCACCAACAGTGCAATGTCGGTGTTGATGGGAGCAAGCGAGGCGTACAACTTTGTGTCGTGCATTCATCAAGGGTACACGAGTGGGCCTTCAGCTCCAAAGGCCCATATCGATGATGTTTCGTTGAGTGGTTCGCTTGCTAACACTTGTTGACCCTACATTGAAATCTGCAGCAATTTGCAGAGGGGCTGCACTTCTGTCACATTGAATGCTTATCTTCAGTCATTGTCTCTGTTCTTGCAGGATCTTTTTATGGCAGCAGCAATGTTGGGGAGTTGATGTTTTTCTGGATTCCTGATATTCATAGTACACTTATGTAATGGTCACTGGGAAATTGCCCAATTCATCACTGCCTCAGAAGTGCTGTGTCCCATCACTCATGCGACAACTATAACACCATGTTCAAACTCATTTAAATCTTGATAACTTGCCATTGAAGCAGCAGTAACTGATCTAACAACCAGTCTTATAGGCATTGCTGACTGCAGTGCTTTGTTCTGCCTGTTTACACATCACTGCATTTTTATACAGATTCCTCTACCAGTTTCTTTGGCACTTCAGCATATATTGGAAATGTGAAATTCATTTATATTTGAAAAACAATTTCCCCATGTATTGCTGACCAGTGGACTTATTCTGTGTAGTTTTTGAACTATCATTAGAATTCAAACATCCACACTGGAAAAGTGTTGATGGCTCACATTCAATGCTATGATCCACCATTATCGAAATTTAACATAATATTTATTTATATTCATACTGTTTTTCTTAATAGTAGTGCCTAGCACGACAGATCTATACAGTAAACTGTAATATTGTTAAAGGTATTGGCTTCTGAAAAATGTAGACCCCAGTCTGGAAGTAGTAATAGGGAATGAGAAAAGTATTTTATCGGAACTACACTTGCAAATTTTAGATGAGAGCTGCACTATAAAATAAAGACATACACATTAACAAAGGAAAGTCTTACTTTATCTATGAGAGATGACAATATTAAATACAAAAATTTCTAAATATAATGTAGAGAGTTAGGATAACAGTATTGGCAAAGGTTACTCACCTTCTTCTCTTGTCTAGAAAGTGCAAGTTTGCTCACTCTCTTCGACTTTCTTGAACGACTTGTTTGATCCGCCTCGGCACTGAAAGTTCTCCTCAAGAAATCAGCTCCGCTTGTCAAGAAACCTATACCCAAGAAAATATTACTTACTAATGTAATGTTTTTCCAATTAGTAATTTTATTCCTAAAAATAAACAATAACAGCATTAACACTTAGCACTTGTGAGTCCAGAGCAAATAACTTTATTCACATGCCAAAAAGGTATAGACAGTACAAATATTACAAAAAGATGGATCAGTGTGCAGTGTAGGAATCATGAGAGAAGACCATTCAGTAACAAGAACTGTCCAAATGCAATGTACACAACCGGGTCACAAAGGAGGGATTGAGACACACGGAAATACACAAATTCTGAAAAAGAAGAGATCAGATACTTTAAATGCTTTTTCCATGAACACCTATTTTCTCATCAGACTTATAGCAATATACATCACTGTGCTTTCATTTAAGAGAGCCATCACTTGCTTCAGTGTAGCTGCTTTACATTTTTGGTTAGTTCCCTTCATTTGCAATTATCAACAAGTAGATAGTACACAGGAAGTGACAAAGTGCTATGTTTCTTTAACTGTGTCTGTAATACATTTTTTCTTGTATGATGGGAAACACTGAAACCAAACTAATGATTTCTCACAAAAAAGCACCAATACCACTGACTTGCTGAACTCTGACAGTTCATTTCCAATCATTCAAGCAAATTTACAACAAACACTGAAACAGATGATAACTCTTGCAATGTGTGCTTTCTGAAAGGGAAAGTACATCATTTTTTCCGTACCTGGAAATTTTATGGGATTGAAAGGTGGAGGACTTGGTGGAGGTGAGCTCCTTGGACTACCATCAGGACTGTTGCATGGTGTTGCTGTAGGAGAGAAAGTGCTGCAAGGTGTGCAGACAGTAGATGGAGTCACAGCACGGATACCACGTTCATTCAGTAACTTCGCCAATCCCAATGTGGTCGAGAATGTTGATGTAGAATTCCGACGTGACCGCGTCACAGGGGTTGGAGGAACTGCGGTGCCTGCGCGACTTGGGGCGGCTGTACACATCTGACTCCCACGTACACTACATAAAGAAAATGATGTTAGTTCTCAAGCTAAAATGAATGACATCTCAGTTATTAAGAATATTTGTAGTGGTTCATTTTAACAGCATTCTCAGTCTGCAATAATGATACATGCTAGAAAGCAGACTTAAGACCATTACATAGCTTTCCCGATTTTATTTTAAATTTGTTGTACGCAAGATAATATAAAATTAGACGAAAAGTTTTGCCTTTATCGAATAACTTTCTGAATATTTTTCACCAGGACTAATCGTCACTTGCAAACAAAATTATAAATAACTTTGTTCAATTTTGAGTACTTATACAGGCTGTAATGTGCTACAAAACATGTTATATGGCATACATCATGACTATCAGTCACTGAAGAAATGAAAGCATTTCTGCCCTCATTGAGGGCTATCTGTAATGCACTAATTTGCAGAAATGACAAAATATTCAAAATATTTCTAGTTCCTGGCCATAGTATATGTTGGCATCACAAGAAATTTGCATGCCCTACACACACTTACACTACATACTCATTCAAAACTGAGGTATTATCTATCAAAATTATTTCTTTGAAATCTGCATGTCTACCCTCATCCTTAGATCGTGTTCAATGGAAACAATAATAGAAACTAAAAACTCACAAAAATTTACTGTAGCAGGTTTTGAGTGTGTGACAAGACATTCACCATCTGCAAAATTTTGTTCCATTCTGTGGCTTAAGGAATAAGATATTACTCATATTATGACAAAATTGACTGTTTTCCAAAATCTTCAAAAAACACACACCTGGATGTCACATTTGTATTGTCATCTGGATGCAGAACAGTGCTGTTCGTAAGAGTGTAGACTGATCCAGTATTTTGGAAACTTTTTCCAGGATTTTCATATTCTTCATCCTCCTCCAGATCAGACAATGTGTACATCTCAAGACCAAGATCCTCTAGTGGTCTGCCACCCCTAATCTTCACTCCGGGGCGTTCTTCTAAGAGACCACCCAGAGTAGGTGTAGCTAATTGCGACCAGGCGGCAAGCGTCAGTGAACCTTCCATTGGTTTCACGATCTGCAGCGTACAAAACAAAAAATAATGCAGTAATATTAACACAACTGGGATTTGCATAGATGAACACACTAATAATCCCAGTCAAGACAAAGCCATTAGGCATCCTCCACATCAAAAGCACATGAGCTATATATGGCATTATTGTAAGAAACTGTCGTAGAGTATCTACATAAATTAATACTGAAGGCACAAATTGATCTCATACCATGCATGCCCTGTGAACAATATTGTGTGTTCCAATTGAACAAATATTGTAGTCAGTAATTTTTCTGGAGCTGTGTAAACAAAATACTCTGACAAAACTAGTGAGACACTTGAAGGAGACTTGTGGACACTTTACTATAGTGCCTTTCTGACAGTTTCATGTGACGTGGGGTGGGGGGGGGGGGGGGGGGGGGGAAGAAAAAAAATGTATTTATGGACTGCTATTTACAGGAACTACTATTGTGATACAGTTGACAAATCCAAATTTCAAAGCTTTGGGTTTCAAAGAGAGACATGGCATTCCACAGGACTGAAGTGGCTCCTTTTGTTGGAGCCTCCACCCAAATACTTTCCTCTCCCACTTAGAATGGAAGCTAACATATGCCTGAGAGAGATTCCTCACACACATCTATACTACATTAAATTGTAATGTCTTATTAGGAGATATAGTTTAACAATTACATACAAATAGTCTTGCTAATGTTAGTTGCTCATGGTTTGTTAGTAGTTGCTCCCCTCCACTATTTTAGCCACATTCCCTGACAATGTTCTCAAGGCACAAATTTTAACACACGACAAGAAAAACATTCCCCCTGTTTAATAGAAAGATTAGGGCTTAACATCCCCTCAACTGCAAGGTTATTAGCCACAAAGCTCGGATTGGGGAAGGATGGGGAAGAAATTGTGCTATGTCTGTCTTCAATTTTGCCTTAACCATTTTAGGGAAACCTTAGAAGACCTAAACCTAGAAAGGCAGAAGGGAATAGGAACGGTCATCCTCCCTAATGTGAGGTCACTTCGCATGGCCTCAATTTCACAATGTTTACTACTAAGAGGAGGAAATGAGAGAGAGAAATTATCACTGTTTGCATTATAAAAAAAGTAACTTTGATAATGTGTTATTTCACCCAACTTTCTTAATTTTTAGTACAAGCTACATTTAGCAATACAAAGCAATAAATATATTCATTCCTCAATTTTTCCTTCTATTTGCTCATTTTTTTAAGTTATCTATTTTCTGTAGTAAAAGTAGTGCATAAGTCAGATAAAAAAATTGTCAATTTCATTCAGCACTGTAGTATGCAAAACACTGTGTCCTTTTTTCTTGGGATTCAACCGGATCTCTCTTCACTTCACAAATGAAGAAAAAGTCAAGATTGCAGTTGGAGTGATTAAATCTACACTTTGGTATCACAAGCTGGAACAAGTGATCATTCACTATCATTTGCACACTTTTTGTATGTTAAATGACATAATATAGACATAATTTTTTGTGGCCACAATGTTAGCAAACATCATATCCACTGATGTAAGAAAAGCCAACAGCAAAATGGTAAACTGCAACAATTACTGTTCACAGTCCTAATGTATGGTTTTAATTCTGACACAAATTTAACTGTTTTTAACTTTAAAATATGAAGTCTGCAAATAATCTGGCTTTTCATAGTACAAACAATGAATTTCAAAATAAAATTCACAACTCTGTGTATTCCACTTCAGCTTTACTGAATTAGCTGCAGTCTCTCTGAATAAATAAAAGAAATGAAATTTGTAATTCCATGCGTATAACGATGAAGCACAATTACTAAGCATGCCACAGCCAATTCTGTGAAAATTTTTGGCACTTTTTTAAAAATGGTCAATTTTCTACATACATTTCATAAATGACTGCTTACATACCTGAAGTTTTTCAGGCAACCTCCAAGCTCCACTATGAGCAGAAAACCCACTACTTCCTGTAGACATTATGCTGTCAGGAGTGCGACAGCCATACGGTAGAAAGTTGGGTGGTGTATGCGAATCGTAATCACTGGAAGCAATGGGACCTGCACCCAGAGTTGCGCGCCTTGCTATGATTTCAGCGGGAGTCAAGCGCCTAACTGCTGCTTCCAGGTCTGCAGCACCAGGTACACCAGGAACACCAGTACGTGGAGCACCACTGTAATTAGGTGGGGAAATAAATCCCAAGTTTGGTTTGACTCAGTTTTTCAGACAAATAGCTTCTAACAATAGCTCAAATTCAGCAATAACATGAGTGACTTCGGAATTTAAAATATTGTTTATACAATTATCTATCACTGAAGTAACTTTATTCCTTAGCTTTAATCAGGATGCAATTTTTTAGTATTTATTACTTCCTTCTATAATTTATATATGTGATTATTGTGTTATACTTTTACCTTGTGAAAATGTAAACATAACAAGTGACATGAATAAACCGCAAGTGTACACTCTTATGTATTCATAATCACACCAAAAGTTAAAAGAAATGGGGGGGAGGGGGGATTTTGCTTAACATCCCATATAATATTTTGTTTGGCTCAATGGCGTAATAGAAGTCTTTTTGGACATCGTTTAGAACATATGTTGCTTCTGGAGATTCTTCACATCACAGAGGTGAATACTGGATTAAAGCAAACTGAAAAAACCACAGCCTATTAGCTATCAGGCACATGCTTTACCATTAAACCATTACATCCCATCAACAACATGGTCTTTAGCAATAGAACACTTGACTCAGATTGGGCAAGGATCCTCTCTTATCTATTTTATCTTGTTACTCTACCCCTGTTCCTTACATTTTACTGCATTTGCTTTTAATAATGATCTACCAATTATTGAAATCTCATAATTATTGGTACCCTGAATTGTAAATCCTAGCTATTAGCCTATTTGTTCCTGTTAGTAACAATGTTTTATATTCACTTCAAATAGAAAGGGAAGTTAAAACTATGCACCAGATGAGCACTTCTATGCTTGTCGCAAGTACTCCTGGTGGTGTTATTTCAGCTGAAACGAAGGTGGTCACTTTGTAACACTTTAACTTAAAATAGGAATATGTGGAACAAAAATTTTGGTCATGCACATGATTAAAGTGGGGGCGGAAGGGAGGGGGGAGAAATTCAATTTCATCTTTGCAGCTTAAAGTGAATGGAATACCTTTTTTGATTTATTTTTTAGTTCGAAATCAGAAGTCATAAGAAATACTTGATTTTGGATTACTGTCTTGGAAAAATTAAGTTGTTTGCAGATTAAGAAACTCTGGAATAACAAACATATATGTCAACCCCTGTAATTGGTGTGTTGTGCCTTATATCACTTACACTATAACAGTTAATATGTTAGAACTTACGGGTAACTCTCCTCAGTGTCTGTGGTAGCAAGTGAGCTGTCGTAGTCACTGTGCGCTGTTCCAACACTATCCAAACTAGGGAAAGCACTGCTGCTGTAGTACCGAGATGACTGCAAGTGTGATGCAGCACTAGCAGGAGGTGCAAACGCACTGACACGTGGACCCGATGACATTGTTGTTGATGTACTCATCAGCATTGACTGGGACCGTGGTACGTGCAGTGGGCTGTCACTACTGGAATTGGAGTTCCGTGATGCACATCGCACAGTTTCAAAAACTTTTCTGTAGCTCGCCCTGCATCAAATGACAACAACCGGAATAGCAACATTTAATGATAACACAATGATAAACAATGGGCACAGTTTACTGTAAAATTTCACAAAATACAACTGTCATTTGTCATTAAAACATCTACAGAATCTTTTATCAAATACAATATTCTTGCTTCGTAAAAAGTTTGGCTTCAAAATTTGATTCCTCACCAAAAGTAGCTCTTCACAAATGGTCACTATAGCAGCACTGGTTTCACTTAATGCAATGGTTCTGTCTACTACTTATACAGATTTCACTCAAACAGCAATAAAAATAATTCACATTAAATAAAGCTATTTTAGTCATGTAATGAAGGCACTACGAGGGGAGTTTTATTCTAACTTGAAGTTCACCACAGGTCCCAACCTTTCTGAAGTACCTTGTAGCTTGCGTTATAAAAACAACTGACACAAGCTTGCAGAAACTATCTTATGCTTTCCATATACCACTAGAACAAATACTGAGCAAGAAACAGGTTCTCATGCATCTTACACTGATTTAAAACATCTATTTAAGATATCCAACAGTATGCAGTAACATATATTGAATATTGAACTAAGTTTAACTGTACTCACCCTCTATCATTGCCAATGCCCGAGTCTGTGGACAACTCTGAATAAAGTGAAGTCTCGAGCAACTCTGAAGCGAGAGAATCGGGCTGTGGAGTCCCAGTGGAAAACAATGGGCCACCTCCACAGCCACGCACAGTGGGCTGTCCACGCTTCCGTTGCTTCCGCAGCTGTTCTTGGGTCTCTCGCAGAAGTGCAACCACTTCATTGTAACGATCTTTGCTGTCAGCTAATTCTGATGCCAACTCTGCCTGTACTTCACGACTCACAGTCAACTGTGTTGTCAGCGTCTCATTTTCAGCTCCCAACTGCCAAAAGTTTAACAAATAGTTTTCAGACATGTTTTTCATATAAATATACAAGGCTACAATTATGAGCTGTAAGCCTCTTCATGTCATTAAGAATGAAAATTTACAATTGAAGGGCAGCAAGCACCTTTTAGTAGAATCACCAGAAGGGGGAGGGGGGGGGGGAGAAGGGATACGCGAAGAGTGTAAAAGTTTTACAACCTGAATCACAAACGATCATTGTTACGAATATTGAATATCAGTGGATGAATAATGACCTTAAGAAGCTTCTGCTCTGCATCAGCCAGTTTTGCAGTGAGGCTAGCTATCTGGTCTTGCTGCAGCCTGTTTTCATCTTTACAGCGATCTAGTTCTTCTGAGAGCCCCTCCACCTCCATGCTACTGTTCGCTGAAACACAAGAAGTCAAACCTCAATGACTAAGAACATCATCATAGAACATCCAATAAACCAACTAAGAGAATTTTTCTTGTACATAAACATGTCAACTGTACAATCTCACCTAGTTGCTGTGCGATATCCTGCACGAGCCTCTGCTCAGCTGACTCACATTCTGCTGTATCGGATGCTAACTGGCTAGCCTCTCTGCGTAGTTGCTTATTCTCCTCTTCCAAGGAACCAATGCGTCGCTGCATAAGTTCCACATTGATGCAGCGTAATGATGTAGGTGTTCCTACAATGTAAATATGTTAAGAATTAAAGTTCACATTTGGATGCTTTGTGCGAGAGATTGTGGCAGACTTTACCACTTACCACCTTCCGAGCCTGATTCATCAACATCATTGGTGAGTATCTGGATGAGTTCTGTTTTCTTGACAAGCTCATGACTCAACTGAGTCAGCTTTTCATTAGCTGCTTTTAGTTCAGCTTCGAGAGAAGCAACATTTGTCTCTAGCTTCTGATTGTGTGCAAGAAGTTCCTTTCCAATGCGAGCTGTCAGTTCCAGGTCCTTTTCTTTCTGTAAACAAAGCACACAGGCATTTCTGATGATATATGACCCACATAAATCATGACATTAGTGCAATGATAGGTATACTAATCATATGCATATTATCTCAGTCACAATGTTTAAAATGCAATCAGCATTTGGTGTCAGCGACAATTTCCTCAGAATGTCAATTAACTCTCCAAATGTACTGCTATTCTCAATACTGAAACGATTTTCAAATTTTTGTTTTCTTTCTTGTATTTTACTTCATCAAGAAGCCTAGCTCCTAAGTGGGAAACTAGCTAAAAAATAGTGTAATAACAGTAATTGAAACAACACGTCTGAAACAACGTGCATATCATCTAATTTTTGCTATGGAAGGAAGTAAAGCCTACCTCTTCTAGAAGCCTGGTAACCGCTTCTATGTCATTGTAGGTCTTGGTCATTTGGCTCACACGGTTGCTGCATAGAACTGTAACAAAAGAAAGACATAACTCAACAACAAATGAACAACAGAAAATTATGGACTGAAGAAACTAATGCACTGCAGATCAACAACAGTGCAAGAAAATATGCACTAAGAAATTAATAAGCAATGACAAATGTCACTGCACCAAATTAAAGTGTGGTTCTCACAATCTTTACACTATGCATTGAATGAGCAGTCTTGATGCCTCACTGCCTTGCTCTACATTCTAATCATTGTAGGGATGAAGGAGTCTGATCAAAGGGTGGAACACTATCAGTTCTGATTTGGGCAAGACATGACAGCAGATTCCACTAGATCTTTGAGTTAAATGTGATGTCAGGCAGTCTTATGTTGTGAATCATGACAGATAGTCTACTGCTATTCCTGTTCGTCATATTACTAAATGAATTATGGCAAAAGTAATATAAACTTTTCTGCAGTTTCTACGAACCCAGAAAATTGAAAGTTTGTAACAAGGTTCAGTGCATAACTGATGTAACATCATCAGATAAATGCAAAACAATGTTCAGGTGTTTTATTGTGCTCATCTCTTGACCTGTGATCCTCTAAATAAATGAGGATCCCTAAGAATACAAATAAAGATGATATCATAAAATGCAGTTTGATAATATCTCCCAATTTCCACTAAAATTATCTCTCTCTCTCTCTCTCTCTCTCTCTCTCTCTCTCTCTCTCTCTCTCTCTCTCTCTCTCTCTACTGGTGGTGTGACGGGGACAATCTTTAAACAGGAGTTTAAAGAGGAGAAAATAATAGGTTTTGCAGCTATAAATAAAATAAGAACATGGAAAGTACTGAAACAAATACTTTAAAACCAATTCAACGTGAAAGCAGGTTAAAATATGCCATTGCTTACACGAATGTGAAATATTCTAAAAAGTGAAACAATGGTGACTGACTATTGTGTTACTTATGAAATTATTAACACCTTCGGAAAGTCTTAAATTTGTATCAACCTACGAAACTGGATTCCCCTGGTTCCCACCCCCCTCAATCTCTCTCCATAATACCACATCATATTAAACCACATGCAGCGGCCGAATATTCAGAAATACCACAGCCTAAGTATTGCAGTACCATACATTTCTGCATTCTGCACCTTTAGCCATCAGAAAGAAATTGAGGAAAATAAGAATTTGCTTATCATTCAGAAGGCAACAGTGATGTAAACAATCATTTTTCTGTAAAGCTACTAGGAAACAGTCTATACATCAAATTCTAACAACGGTGGCAAAAAAAAGCATGAAAACCATATAATATTACGCAATATACACTCACAGTCAATCCGCTGAGTTAAAGTGCGCCTCATGGATAGACGCTGCTCTGCTGAATCTGTGTGAACGTTCAGGCTGATTCCGAGACTACAAAATTAATCCGTCACGCAATTTACAATAAAGCAGATTTTGGGCTTAGTTCCGGAGCATATTTTCTCGCTGGAATAAACGTCTCGTGTGTGTGTGTGTGTGTGTTTTCGATATTCTGTCTCGGTACCCTGACGTGTCAAATATATACTATGAAACATTTACTTATTGCTTCAAGATTTACAACAGTGTCTGCTGCAAACTACTGAAGGCAAGGACGTTCTAGTCGCCGGTAAGAAGATATTGGAGTTCTGCTTTTAGGCGCCAGGCGTATGTTTGGACATTACGTCGCGGCCCAAGCATCACTGTCGGATGCTGGCGCAGCACCCCATGTATCGATCCCGCGCCACGCCGTCTGCCCGCACTCTTGCGCCTGCGTCGCCACGTGTCCTCTACCCGTTGCTACTGGCAACTGCGCCCATCCGCCCTCCAACAGGCCAGTCAAAACAAACGGCGAGATTTCTTCCGCGAGACCGCCCACAGCTTCTAGATATCCCGAAATGCAATAATATCAGAAGAAAACTAGCGTCCGATGTAACTCAAAGAAGTGATAGGGCCGTGGCCGTGTAAAGTGGCAAGACTCGAAATTTGCCATTCTCAATAATTAAGTGGTTGAGTATGAGAACAATTACATTCAAAGGGAAGTATCTCTAAAAAGTATCTCTATAAATAAGTATCCAATGTTTTTAAGGTAAATTACTCTGATATCTAAATGGTAAACTTATTTCATTATTATACCGTCCGTCCAAAATGTTCCGAAACTGCTTTTATTCCCGGAGAATAAGTGACGTCAGCACAACAACATCGATGGCAACTTTTAACTGTCCACAACAGATGCGCGTTCGACTGTTCAGTTGCGTGCAGGAACTGTTAATTAGTGAGCGTGAGGGGATGGTGTGTCAACGTTGTCACAAACCACCAAGGAGCAACGAACTGTTCATCTCTAAATCAGGTATTCAAGAAATTTTTCAGAATGGTTTGAATAAGACAAAGAGTGCAAAGTTTGTCCCACAGACCTTGACTCCTGACCAAAAACAACGAGCGGATGCCTACCTCTACTGACAAACGCGAACCAACAGTTCTTCTCTGGAAGACGGTGTTATCAATACGAACCTACCACAAAAAACTATGTGACCAGTTCACATGAAAGGTCACTGCTTTGACAACATAACAAACATTAAAACCAGTGTGACCCGCGAAATGAACATCATCCCAAAGAACTCCAGTGTTTCACACGGTTCCCTACCCAAGTGGGAACATTTTTTACTAATAGAATTTCGAAACCTTTTGTACTTTCATGTTTTTATGTTAGTAATACGAATATGAGTGCCACCTTTTTGGTACACCGATCTGAAATTATCCTCTACCTTTAAATTCTAGGTGTCCAACGAATGATTCAAATACAATATTTTATTCATATAACAATAATGTTAGGATGACGTTAAAAATGTAGCTGTGGATTTGTGTGAAGCTAAAAAACTCAGATTGGACAGCAACAAAAATAACCTGCAAGAAATGCCGTATTAATGCTCAAGATGGAGGAACAGGAAATTAACTTGAAAACTCTTATTTAAATTTGATGCCATCTATTATACCTCATATCTGTCCATATTAATGGATTTATTGCATTACTCTCTTGCATTCAATAAATAATGCAAAACCTGTTCGCCGTCGATTTTGGTTCAGAAATTTATAATTTTGTTTGAGGCCTCCCTAAATACCCCGCGACAACTCTCATTTCCCTTTAGATGGCAGCGCTGAAGCAAGTCTTCAAAATAGTGTCTGCAACTGAAGTCCGTTAAAGCAAAGGGCACGTATTGAGTTTCTTTTTTTGGAAAACCACATCATCGCAAATATTCACTGGTCTGTACAGAACGCCTACGGGCGGAGGGCATGTAAGTCGCAAAACGTCCGTCATCAACGGAACAAGGCGAAGGAAATATATTTGTTCGCTGTTGTAGCGCCTTCAATTTTGCAACATGCGGACACTTCTTAAACAGCGATCGACGAATAACAACCAAGCAACTCACGATTAAACTTGACATCTTAGTTGACAGTGCTGACATGTCCACCAGTCGGCGTATTTCCAGGGTTGTCCCGCTGGGTTCCTCGAAACCTAACTGACGAGTATGAAGCGCAAAGAAGGAACATGTGTGTCTAACCTGCCTGCTCTTTATTGTGGATGATGGTGACGATTTCTCGTCGAACACTGTAGAGCAGATTCACCACTTTGAACCTGGAACTAAACGGCAATCCATGGAGTGGCACAACACAGTCTTCTTCAAATAAGTAGTTAAAGAAGCAGCCTCAGCTGGCTAGTCTTCTGAGACTGGAGGGTTACTCTGATTCACGTCCTACATCATGGTCCGACTATCAACTTCGAAGCCTATTGAGAGACTCGTTGGAAATTGAAGAAATGACTACAGTGGATTCGTAGCCGTCAAAACGAGCGCGTTTTGCAATAACGCCAAGGCCACAACCAATTCTACTACCCAGAAGGGATCACGAAATTTCCGTGGACTGTTTCTCATCCGCCCTACACCCTGGGTCTCGCACCGCCTGACTTATACACCCCTGGAAATTGAAATAAGAACACCGTGAATTCATTGTCCCAGGAAGGGGAAACTTTATTGACACATTCCTGGGGTCAGATACATCACATGATCACACTGACAGAACCACAGGCACATAGACACAGGCAACAGAGCATGCACAATGTCGGCACTAGTACAGTGTATATCCACCTTTCCCAGCAATGCAGGCTGCTATTCTCCCATGGAGACGATCGTAGAGATGATGGATGTAGTCCTGTGGAACGGCTTGCCATGCCATTTCCACCTGGCGCCTCAGTTGGACCAGCGTTCGTGCTGGACGTGCAGACCGCGTGAGACGACGCTTCATCCAGTCCCAAACATGCTCAATGGGGCACAGATCCGGAGATCTTGCTGGCCAGGGTAGTTGACTTACACCTTCTAGAGCACATTGGGTGGCACGGGATACATGTGGACGTGCATTGTCCTGTTGGAACAGCAAGTTCCCTTGCCGGTCTAGGAATGGTAGAACGATGGGTTCGATGACGGTTTGGATGTACCGAGCACTATTCAGTGTCCCCTCGACGATCACCAGAGGTGTACGGCCAGTGTAGGAGATCGCTCCCCACACCATGATGCCGCGTGTTGGCCCTGTGTGCCTCGGTCGTATGTAGCCCTGATTGTGGCGCTCACCTGCACGGCGCCAAACACGCATACGACCATCATTGGCACCAAGGCAGAAGCGACTCTCATCGCTGAAGACGGCACGTCTCCATTCGTCCCTCCATTCACGCCTGTCGCGACACCACTGGAGGCGGGCTGCACGATGTTGGGGCGTGAGCGGAAGACGGCCTAACGGTGTGCGGGACCGTAGCCCAGCTTCATGGAGACGGTTGCGAATGGTCCTCGCCGATACCCTAGGAGCAACAGTGTCCCTAATTTGCTGGGAAGTGGCGGTGCGGTCCCCTACGGCAGTGCGTAGGATCCTACGGTCTTGGCGTGCATCCGTGCGTCCCTGCGGTCCGGTCCCAGGTCGACGGGCACGTGCACTTTCCGCCGACCACTGGCGACAACATCGATGTACTGTGGAGACCTCACGCCCCACGTGTTGAGCAATTCGGCGGTACGTCCACCCGGCCTCCCGCATGCCCACTATACGCCCTCTCTCAAAAGTCCGTCAACTGCACATACGGTTCACGTCCACGCTGTCGCGGCATGCTACCAGTGTTAAAGACTGCGATGGAGCTCCGTATGCCACGGCAAACTGGCTGACACTGACGGCGGCGGTGCACAAATGCTGCGAAGCTAGCGCCATTCGACGGCCAACACCGCGGTTCCTGGTGTGTCCGCTGTGCCGTGCGCGTGATCATTGCTTGTACAGCCCTCTCGCAGTGTCCGGAGCAAGTATGGTGGGTCTGACACACCGGTGTCAATGTGTTCTTTTTTCCATTTCCAGGAGTGTATTTCTTTTGCCCACTGAGGGACAGACTCCTTGGGAAGCATTACAGCAATGACGGGGTACGTTACGGACGCTTCAAAAATTCGCTGAGATGCTGACCAGTCAAGTTATCCCACATGTAACGTGAGACCATAAAATCGAAAGGTAAATTGTAAAACAGGGACTCAGGGATTTACAGTCAAAAAATTGCAGAACAATTGTTTCTATTTAGCTCAGGAATACACAACCATCTTGCATGGAGAAAAGTGTTGCATCACTTAAACGATCCTCCATCTAATTTAAAAAGACTAATATTTTTATTAAAATGATAAACTTGTTGTCTTTAGTGGTTACTTCAGTTTTAAATCCCTAATAACGCAGACATTATTATAATTCTTTTTAAATTTACCGTAAACGTGTCAAAAAATTGCCATATTAATAACGGTCTTTCGCGGGCACTCATTGACTTCCCATAGAACAGAGTTTGGGAAACCCTGGACACGATAAATGTGAGAACCCTTCAGAAATTGACCCATAAAATCGACTTTACAGCTTGCGATTGAAACAAGGCGGTGTTACTCTACACTGTTTGTCAATTACTTGCGTAGCATAGCAAATGGCATTTCCCTCCAGTCTCGGCAATGTCAAATCTGAGGCTTAGCAGAAAACTTAGACCATCACTGCTAGACACGAGTGAAAATTTGGTGATCAGTGAAAGATCAATAAAACGATCCCCGGATAGAGTAAATGAACCTCTTGCCGCCCCCCTCCCAACCTCTGTCTGTAGACACACATGGAAGGATCGTTCTAGATCGCATATACAAATTACCTGCCAGATAACGTCTGTGGCTGCCCGCAGGTGAAGCTGTATACCATACAGAATTATACTGTTAGGAAAGTATTATGAAGTACGCGGAGAAACTTAACACGATTAAGTGCTTGCTACCGCTTGACAAACATTAATGAATAGCGTAACATGTGTGAAAACTCGAGAAGGGCCGATGTTCTATGCTCAAACTGCAGTCGAGTTGGCTCCCTTATTAACCTATAATATACTGTAAATGCCTAGAACAAAAAATTGTTCAGGAAAGTAAAATTCTGCACTTCACAAAACGCAGAAACATCATGTACCGTGAACATAATAGCAACGAATCACAACTAGAATCAATCTTAAGCAAGCAGATGGCCGATTCAGTTCAATCGTAGGATACTAGGAAAAAGCAATCGTCTGACAAGAGAGAGTATTTACAAGAATAGACCAGACCTGTAATAAGTATATGTGACCCGTAGCAAATTATACTAGCAGGCGATATCGAATGAATACAAACTTCGGCAGCACGAATAGCGAAAGGTTTGTTTGACCCTTGGCAAAGCATCACGGAAATGTTGAAAATCTGACGACAACGGAGACTTGAAGACAGACGCCAATTATCCCGCGAAAGCCTGCTTGCAATGTTTGAGGAAACAGTTTTAGGGAGAGAATCTAGAGACATACTACAGACTCCTAGTGATCGCACACTTGGCCCCTGCGAAGACACGATCTGTCTAGTTACAGCGAGCACTGAGGCGTGTACATAGTTATTCGTCCCGCGCTCCATATGCGAATGGAAAGGGAAGAACCTCTAATGCGTGGTACAATGAGAAGTATATTTCGTCATGCACTTGACAGTAGTTCGAAGGATATGGGTGTGATATGATTTGACAACACTACCAGAAACCAGCCATCGGAATCTAACGGCCGTGAAAACCTGCATATATATCTGCACTAAGATTTAAGATGGAATGACCAACGTAAATCTAGATGTGATGGACAAAAGGCAGATGACTACCTTTAGACTAATTTTAAATTTTGTTAGTCTCTATAAACCTAGGAGCTGTAGACCGAACCCACCTAACTGCACAATTACTGTATAATCGTAGCACTGCAGCTAATTTAAGCCTGTTTGAACCAGTTGCAAGACGTCTTACTGCGAGACGTACAAAAAAGCGCAAAGAAGTATCACAAAATAATCTATATGCTGGCGCAGCACCGCAAGAAATGGTCGAGGAATCTAGGTTATCTTCTGGCCAACTGAAAAATATAAGAAACCTCTTCGGAAGCGTGAAAGATAACATGGTCCTTTCAACATCTGGAATATAAAGAATTCCTTGATGGAGCGGTGCAGTCACGAATTGGACAGACGCAACGCTGCTTCTCTACTGTTGTACTGAACATGTTCGCAACGTAGAACTTTGCCTTCTAGGAAGATTAGCACTGGCTAAACACACATTAAAGGAGTACACTTTCGATTTCGAGCAGGCGTCTATCTTCCCAGCGAATGTTTTCTGAGACTGCATTATCAAAGAGGCAATGGAAATACGAGCTACACCAAATTTCGTTAATGGAGCTGGAGGGGCTCTGGTCTCGGAGCTGCTTCGCAACATTCATTGGAAGATCTAAGAAGAGAGGGACGACATTCTGCAGTGCGTGGACGGCGACGCGCTAGCCACGTAAACTGTGTGCGCCGCCGCGATAACTACGTAAGTAGGCACACTGAGACTGTAGCACTTCGCCAGAAGATGCATGGAGAGAAAATGCCCTCCGAAACGTCGCAGACATACTGCAGCAGATTGACGCGCCAAGAAACCCGACAATATTTAATTGCAGGTAATATTTTGTAGATTTTGAAATCGCGAAATGCTCAGAGAACATAAAATAGCACTCAACGCCCGCAAGACGCTGAAGGAAAGCTGTTGTCTCAGTGTAAAAGATATTCCTGGTACAAATATCTCCATTGTTATTTGATATTTAATCTTTGTTCCACGCCTTTACCACAGACGAACCTGTGATGTCACCCCAGCCCGTTTCGTGCCCAGCTTCCGACGACAGTGATTTCAGCTTATTAGCTCAACAGCATACGAATTTCTTAGGCTGAAATACTGGATTGGTCCTGTCTCTTCACGTAGCTAACAAATGCCTACTGCGCCTTTAACGAAATTTTCTGCCGCTAAACAACGGAGAGCAGTTAACTATCATAACAGACGCGTGCAAACCGTTTTTGCCTGGTATGAGACAGCACATTGCACTACAAACCTTCACACCTGTGCGCAAAACAACGTGGAAAACCCAGCGTCTCCTTGGAGCACTCCGTGTCCTCTGCGGCTCCAGCGGCAGATGCGAGGGTCGTATGAGTGTCAGAGAGGTGGAAGGGGGAGGAGAGGGGTGGGGCAGGGAGCAGCAGCACTCACGTAGGCCAACCTGCGCTCCATCCACGATAGCAGCACTTCAACGCTAAGGCGAAGATTTTCACTACTGAAAATCTACGTTGTCAGTGTAGCCAATGGGCCTTCATTTCCACAAACAAGGCACAACAACAAGAAGTGATAGCGTACACTTTCGAGCGCCTGTGGTTGTACTTGGGATACCTCGCCGCTGTGGCTGAATTAGATTTTTCGCACACGGCATACAGATCATTTCCATTGGTAGTCACCTAGCACATGCAATGCAACGAGGAGTTGTTCAGCCGCTGCGACGACGAGGCACTACAAACAAAAGCCGGCCACAGACAGATGACTCTCGAAAAACATGACACACTCTTGCTATTTACATTCGTGTAGCGACCTGGTACATCTATTTCATTCGCTGACATTTACTCACTTTGTCTTTTCTGCATTGAGGCAGAGTTATATGTAATTATTATAGGTCCACGGTTTTCTAGCTAGTAATTTCCATAGATATCCTTAATTCAATTGCCACGACGTAACACCATTACTTCAACAAAAGGTGACTTCTGAGCAGCTCATAGCAATCTGCCAAAGCTGCTTTAGTTAATATATTATCTACACAATAAAAGGCACCAATTAGGTTTATTATTCAAATCAGTAATGACACTGCTGCAGTATTTATAAATAAAAGCATGGATTATGATGAACGAAATTCAGTTCTGAACAATGGACGGGAGGAGCAAATCCTGTACGCGCAATTCTACTACACATTCGAGATTCCGAATTTGCAGTCAAGTTTGTCGGTGCTTAGTTTAAACGCATTGTGCAATGATTTTCATGAACAGTATTCTGTATTCAGTTTTGGCCGCATATAAATGCAGCCGTTCTACCTCAAACTCTGGCAGCTACTGTAATACAGCGAGGACCGATAGTGGCATATAGTTGAACTTTCAATGTCAGATTAAATTGGAAGTTAACATGTGTTTTTTTGGTGCCCGACGTTTGATGGTTATGTCAGAACGTCAATGGGTGACACACTTTTGGTGGTCAAGTTGCTGCAAGGTAAATCCACTTTGGGGTACATCTGATGGTAATGTCGCTACTAGTGCAAATTGTATGTTTAGATGAATCACCATCGCGGATGAAAATAATCGAAGATGTAATTGTGAATATAAATAAAAATACTTTATAGATGGCGGATACTAATTTTTCTGGCATAGAATTCTGGTCATACTGTTTGCACTGAAATTGTGATACGATGGTCTCATGGGGACACTAGCATCACTGTACGTCGCAACCATTTACAGAATATGGAGCCAACGTGTCACCACATGATTCATTTCTTCTCAACGCGTTTGCCTCGTCTCTAGATGGAGTAACATAACAAATACAAACCATTTACTGATTTGGCCGATCAGAAGAAGAGTCGTAATTTTTTTCCAGAATGGAGAGTAAAACGGTAGCGAAAAGTAGCAATAGAAACATTGTCAATTACAACGAACTTGGGTTAACACATTTTCATGGTGTCATGGAGTACTGCGCCCTTAATTTAGAAACATTGTTAAGTGTCAAATGAGAGACCACTGCGGCTCCAAAGAGTTCTCTGGATGGCATTAAGAAGACTGTCACTATCACGTGGCGCTGAAGTTTTTACGAACTCTTGTCAGTTACAGCTGGGTTCTGTTTGTACAAGTTGAGCAAACAGCATCCCACATGAACTAGTCCATCTTGTTACTGCTGTCTATTCGTGACCACCAACGCTGACAAAGATGTGCGTGAGAACGCAAGCGCCACTGTTGTGGGACAGGGAGCTAGCGGAAGGAGGCAACACGCAACGGTAAAACCACCGTGGGCAACGCCTGGGCTGCAGTAGCTGCGGCAGAACAATGGCATGTGGAAGCGTGAGAGGCGGCATCCGATGGCACACCAAGGGGTCGCTTTCCCAGCGCACAGCACCAACATCACTCGGTCAAGGTGCGCGGCTCACTTGTTCACTCACTCACAGACATGAAAGCACTCGTGAACCACTTGCACGGCACGAGAAAACACTTAGCACGAAAAAATATTACCACGAAATACAGCGGTCCCGACAAATTACTGTGCAAAATTTTTATTTGTAATTGGAAACAAAAATGGTTAAAAATCTTTTCGTGTTTTCGTTTTACACTCTCTCTAAAACGCAGGCGCATTTGACCTTCCAAGTACTAACGTACTACATCACGTCTGAGAAACCTACAAAAGATACTTATAGCAATGAATGTCCGTGTTGTGTTTCATCTTACATTAGCTCTTCAAATCTAGTAATGGGCATAACTAACTATAAACATTTTCACTAGTTTGCGTTCCAGCACTGTATGTGTAATATGCATTAAGTAAAGGCGTATCTCAGACGTCCCCACTACAAAAGAAATTAATGATTCCATAATATCGAGTATCGTGGCTTCAAGTTTCATTTTTCTTTTTCGCATCCAGAAAATGGAGTGTACATAGCCTTACAACCTTGATGAATTAAAATTAGCTAATTATACTCTTAACCCTAAGCAGACCAAGTCAAACTCTCAACAATGTTACGAGGGGGAGGGCAATTCAAGTTTGTTCTCGATGCAGTCAATTGGCCCACGGCAATAGAAAGAGACAAGGCAACATTTTTCCTCGTACTCCCTGGAAACGAAGACCTGCGGACTGAGGTGCAGTTCTACCGCGGAATGGCTGTTGGCAGTGATAGCTCTTTGCGTGGGCGCCTTATCTCACACAGGTATTTTGCTGAGTGTTTACGACAAGCAAATAAACATTTCTAGAACCTTAAGGCCGCAAAAGATCTCTTATCGCGTCACAAGAGTCCACAGTTTCAATAACTGCCTTGAAACAACTGCGAAACTAAGCTTGTTGAACGCTTCAATAGCAACGCAAAAGATAGCCGTTATCTAAGTATTTATATTGGGACAGAAAGCACTTTAGAGATTTAGGTAAAAACTGTAGAATAAAAGGAAGACTCCACACAGTTGCGATGCCTTAATATAACTACTTTAATAGCATCATGGCACAACGCTTGTTTTCGTAGATGTAAAAAGTAATGTGTACCTAAAAAGGTAATTTAACACAGCCCATAAGTTTTTCTACACAGCAATGTGCTTTCTATTTAAATGGAAATAAGGAGAAGCTTTTCATTACTTCACATGTTCGAAGAATTACATCGATACTGAATACAACCACGTACGCATGTGCTAATTATCCGGTTTACGAATTATCAGTTCTGTAATTTCTGGAAAAAATGGAGCTAGAAGTACTCCGTTATATTAAAAACGAATATTTTGGTTTACAACACAGTGGTATGTATTGATAACTTTAATCGTAGGATGAAGATGCAGGGCCATAATTGCACCGTCTGACAACCCCGAAATATTTTCCGTTGTGTCTACATTTCATCTTGGCCTAAATGCGGGGATTCCACCCTGGCAACGTGTTCGCGATTCGGACATCATCAGTTTCTGGAAACTCTGAACATGTTCGACGTAATCCACGATACTTGTAAAGCTTCGGACAACGTAAAACATAACAAAAGCTCGCTCGCGGAAAAAAAAAAAATTAATGCCTTCCGCAAAAAGTGGTGTTACTCGTTTGCCCTATCTTATGTAACAAATACTGGACTGTGAAGAGACAGATGAAAACATCCGACACTGGTTACTGACGTCTACGAACCGGGACATGAGCAGCTAAGTGATGTGGATATGGTGGACGAAGTGAGTTCGGTAGAGAAAGCAATCTAAGACAAGTCCGAAGAACCCGTCATCGCGCACATCGAGATACTGAAATGCTTTGAGCCCACTATCCTTTCATCATACTACGCAGGCAAAATTCGGTTGACTTTTTACCGATGTTTTGGTCTCCGGGAAATGAGAACCGTTGTCAGGAAAATATGGAAAAAATGGACGATTGTTTTCGGACGTGAACTAAAAGCAAATTACAGGAAACTGTTTTAAGTGTAATTTCATAAATAAGTTGGCACTTTCCGGCGAATAACGCCTAACAAATGCAGTGGACTTTCAAATGTCACTTTTAGCAAAGTTTGATAGCAGTTTCCGACAGAAATGCGTATTTTGTACTATTTGCGTTTTTCGGTTATCCGTCTATTCTTGGATCCGTCCTCAGTACCGCCGACAATCGGGAGTTGCGTGTTTCATAAAACCGAGCAGAATGTAATTACTTAGGGCAATTATCTACGAATGAAGTTATAAATTATCAGTATAAACTTGTTTAACTGAACGTGAAATTCAGAATTTAAAGGATTAGCGAATTCTCGAAACGCCTGAAGTATTAAAGATTTATGTTACGTGACACTGAGATGTGCAAAAACCATTTGTTTCCATAAACCGTCACACACCATGTTTTGCAATCACTGAAGCTACATGAAGAATGGTCTATGCTTGTTACGACCTGGCAGATGCTACATAATATGATCTCGTCTTTGCGTTACTGTAGCATTAATGAATGTGAAAGAACTATACCCTGAAGTTTCAATGAATCCATTACGTGCAGACAGCTGCGACGGAGGCCGAAGATTATCCGCTTGAAAACAAGTATTATGCAGGTACCGGTATGCCTACGTAGATCGAAGGACTTACGCAAGGTCGATAAGAAAAACAAACACAAAAAAACCCGATGACGAAGAGGACTGAAGATTACTATTCAAGTTTTGGTGGGCCGTAACCACCTTACATTCTATGTTCGCTACGTTATGTCATGGTAAACGGGCCCGATTTTTCACTTTGATATTTATATGTTCTGGTACTTCCGGGTAACTGACAGGGGAAATTTCAAGGCTTTTGTCAAATGACTGTAACAGATCACCAAACCTTTCGCTTAACGACGTTGTCAAAATATGAACGTTAAGGCTTCTGTCTCATAGAGCCATTTAATATTTAATAACAGTAGCAATTTTCTGACAACCAGATTACAGTATTTTCTATATTGCGGCTTTATACAAAAATGTTGCAGAGGGAACTACTATGACAAGTGCCATTGTGTGTACACTTGGTAACAGCCATAATTTCGGAAGTTCATTAGAATTTATTACACTGAATACTATGTAGGAAACCAGAAACGCTAACTCTTTTGCAGATTTAAAATGCTGCCGAAATGTGTGAAAACGCTGTCACTGTATGCTCTTGCAGTTCTGGTACTCCAACAACTATCAATGAACCGGTCTCAGACGCCTCGCGGGATGGACGCATTGTTCTGTAAAATGATCTTCAGCATCCCCATACCGTAAAACTATTCAGTGAAGCCAAACCACTGATTGCCGTATGATCTCCAACTACTCTAATAAACCATTAATAATGATGTACTTACACCAAATGAAAAACGAAATAGATACTTCCGAAAGGGTCAGTCTTGTGAGGCTCTCATTAACTTATTGTTCCCAATAATCATCATTCATACTATCACTGCCTTAAGACATTTGCACGATGAAAACAATGAAACTGCAACGTGAACTACTGGATGCCTCGATAACGGCGTTAAAACTGAGTAGTGGCAATAAATTTACATAAAATTAAGACTCAGTGTGTGGCGTTGTACAGAATTTCAACACAGTAGCAGAAATTGTGCAGTTTTATCTGGCCTCAAACGATCACTGTTTCACTACGAAAAACCTAAATCTACAAAAACGGTACATCGGAATTTTAGTACTACATATGGCACAAATCTTTCAAGCAATCCAGTTATTTCCGAGGGTTTTAATAAGGCCGTGTGTTCAGTATGACACAATTTAGTTAACAGACCGAGTTGTAATACCAAATAATCACAGGATGTGTTTCCATATTCTGAAATCCTTTTAATAAATCGATTATAGTGATCAATAATTCATTTACATATTTCCAACAAAATTAACTGATGTGTATCTTAATGCAATTCCAGATTTTCTGAGCGAAAGATTTCCTTGTCACTTGCTAGATCGATCCGGGCGTATTATACTGATGGGACGAAAGTCATGTGCTACCTCCTAACATTGTGTTGGACCTCCTTTAGCGTGGCGCAAATGCATCAACTCACTACATAGACTCACCAAGTCGTTGCAAGTCCCCTAGATGAATACTGAGCCATGCTGCCTCTATAGCCGTCCACAATTCTTTAAGTATTGCCGCTGCAGGATTTCGTGCACAAACTGACCTCTCGATTATGTCCGATAAATTTTCGATGGATTCATATCGGACTATCTGGGTCGCCAAATCATTCGCCCCATTTGTCCACAATATTCTTTACACCAATCGCGAATTGTGGCCCAGTGGCATGGCGCACTGTCATCCATAAAAATTTCATCGTTGCTTGGGAACATAAGGTTTACGAATGGCTGCAAAAAGTCGTGCCTAATTGACAACTTGGGTCTGCGGTTTCGTAGAAGGACTTACATTTTTAAAAATATCGAGAATCTGATGCAGTGATATTTCAAAAATATAGGTAGTATCGAACGTGCAAGCAAAAATATCGGCGGCACATTGTAAATATACTGCAGTTGTATATTCAAATACTGATTATTAAATATTTTGTACATCAACAAGCTAGCAGCCTGCCTATCCCCCTTAGAGCAAGAATTGAGCGGAAAACCATGCGAGTTCACTTTTGGCGATAACCACTTTGCACAACCTGGTAACTGCTTGTAAGTGGCACAATACAAGATGTCCAATAACTCCGTCATTCGGTTTCGTCACGTATGGGATGTGTCCGGAACACTTCATGTATAATTCCCGGTTTTAATTCCAGCCAACGCCAGCAATCTAGCAGTTCCAGTGCCAAAATTGCAAGGTGACGTTAAGAGTTGCTATTTCCGTTGGTAACGACAAGCGCCGATTACGCCAGCATTTTCCCTCAAACATTTCGACCCGCCGGAAAGACCAATCTTATCATTTACATTTTTGTTCATCATTTTCAGCAACTATTTTTGAAGACTGCCAATCTGAAGAAACAGCACACTAGCTGCATTAAAAATTGTTTTTTTAAGGCAACTGGTGAATTATTCCCTCAAATTCGAAATCTTGTCATTCCATTCATCTCCCCCCGCACCCACCCCCAAGTGCAACAAGACGTCTTTGTGCCGCCTATACTTAGTTCACACACTCAGCGATCGGACGTGACGAAAGCTTAAAAAGTAGTAAGACTCTTTCACACGTGAAATTAAGGTTATGTTGTTCTACAATTTCAAAAGAACTACTTAAATATTTACCGAAAGTTGCGAAAAAATAGACAATAAAAATACCGGCATTCGATTTTGCCATTCTGATTTCGATATATCCAGATATAGGTGAAGAAATAACAGCGTTAAATATTGATATTCCTCAGAAAGTGTCGATTTGATAATTTATCAACAGCCCTACTTGGTGGGCTCTGCGCCACACTTTAAACTAACTTAAATCGAGACTCATCTGACCACGACACGGTTTTCCAGTCGTCTAAGGTCCAACCGAAATAGTGACGAGCCCAGGAGAGGTGCTGCAGGTGATGTCGCGCTGTTAGAAAAGCCACTTTTATCAGTCGTCTGCTGCCCTAGCTCATTAACGCAAAATTTCGTCGCACAGTCCCAACGGTGACGCCGTGCGACCCACACTGATTTCCGCGGTTATTTCGCGCAGTGTTGCTCGTCTGTTGGTACTGAAAACTCTCTGCAAAACGTGCTGCTCTAGGTCGTTGTTTGATGGTTGCCGGCCATTGCGTCGTCCATGATGAGAGGTAATGCCTGAAATCTGGTATTCTCGGCACACTCTCAACACTTGTGAATGTCGCAATATTTAATTCCTCAACCATTTCCGAAATGCAATTTCTAATGCATCTAGCTCCAATAACCATTCAAAGTTCAAAGTCTTATTACCCGCAGTGCGGACGTAATCACGTCGGAAACATTTTCTGAGTCACGAATAACAACTTCGCCACCTGCCCTTTTATATCTTATGTACGCTATGCTACCACCATCTGTGTATGTGCATATCACTGTATCAAGGCTTGTCATCTCAGTGTAGATTATCTAATTCTCCCAACTTCGCATCTATGACCACGTCTGCACTCCGCAAGCTACCTTAAGGTGTACGGCGGAGGGTACTTCTGGTACTACTATCTCCCCCTAGCCGCTCTTCCCCCCCCCCTTTCATTCACGAACGGGCCATGTGAAGTTACGTATGAGATTAGTTTCTCAGATTTTCTCGTCGTACTCACTTGGTGAGATATGTGGAAGTAATACTTTGACGGAATGCTCGGACCAAACGCTATCTAAATTTCAACAGCTAAGCTGTTAGTGATGCCCAAGACATACTGCCTAGCGGTATCTGAGTATAGATCGAACGGGGTTTTAGTAAGCTACCTCATTCGTGGATGAATACATTCCCTCAATCTGTGTTCATGACAGTTACTGTTTCAAATGATTTGTTTCCAACAGTGTAATCGAAACTCAGTGCATCTCTCCCTCTATTTATGAGCAATACGTTCCACTCTTCGCGTTCTCTGTCGACTACGCTACCCTGTCCTACTGTTGATATTTACATTACATATTTCGATAGACTTATGACGCTGCAGCCTACCTACAGATAGCAACATCGTTCGTCAGTAGTCTTACAGACCCTCTAACGTTTTCAACTAGGTCAATGATATACGTTGGAAAATATGACGGCCGTATCATACTCTTGGGATATTTCCAAAACTACCTTTACACAAGTAAATTTTGTTCCGTTAAGAACGGTATGTTGAGATTTATCTGGAAGTAAGTTCTGAATTCATAACAAATGCGGTCCAATACACGGTTACGTCCGTAGCCTCTTCAGTTATCTTCTTCTGTTCGAGGTTTCGTATACTATACCTGCAGATTTTATTTTTCTTCTCTGGGGCGTACGCAGCTAAATTTTTTCTTGCATGTGCTATAATGTACCACAGACAACACGCTTGCGACAGCTCACTCTTTCGTTCCGCCGAACACCATAAGATGTCAGCAGTGATCGGAAAGTTTGGATTCTGCAACTGCATAGCATGTCTAGGCGAAATAAATCTAAAGACATGTCTCTTTTTAATTACATGTGTTTTGCATGTTTTAGTGTTGTATTAAAACTAACATCCCTCAGTTAATATCGAACTGTAAATTTACGTCATCCCGAAGCAAAACAATTTGCGCCTGGGCGCGGCTGTTATTAAAGAGCTGCGCGGAGGGCCCGCCGAGAATAGCAGGCGACAGAGGTGGCACAGAACGTGGCGGGGCTTCCCTTCCTTCCCCCTGCCGGCCAGACAGGATCAATAGCAGCCGCCGACGCCGCCCCCAAGCCTCCACAGCCGCCGCCCTGTCCACCGCTAGTCCTGCCGCCTCAAATCATATGCCGTCTTAAGGTTATTTTAACAGACCAGCACAACTGGCAAACGATTAAAACGCAAACATAAATAAAGTAATCTTGGCCTACATTTAAAAAAATTGTTTCGTTTGAATGCACAATCTGCCACCGCTCACTGAAATTATTCACTACCTAAAAACGCGTTTTCCCCGAGCCATTTAATGTGTACGACCACATAACGCCAGTCGTGAGTAAGGCATGTAACAGACTCATTTATTGGGGGAATCCTAAGTGCAATTCACTGCACAAGGGAGGTCGCTTACAGAAACCATGTTCAGACATTTATTTATTTATTTTAAACTGATTACAGCCATCAGGTCCTCTCTTACATCGGACCAGAATTTCACACATATGGTATCTTTTTTTACGTCAGTTACCTAAGAAATAAGTTTTAATATGAGAGTATTAAAATTATCTGAGTATCTATCTTGGCATCGTGGGTAAATAGTAAAGGTAATACTGGTAATACTGCTGCTACTGCCACTACTGGCAGATATAGAAAGAAAATTTAAGGAGACTGCACCAGCTACGAATACTTGTAAATGAGAAAGATCTGTTTGGAAAGACGGATAACAAGGTAGTCGTAGTTAGTTTAGTAGACACGTCATTGGCTGTCTACTGAAGCTGGGTATGTTATACAGTTCTCTAATAGGATGCGCTGTCGAGTTCCTGCTGCTGAGAAAGACTTCGTGAAAGTGGCAAAAAGTGGGACAACGAATTTTGATCGAAACGGGTGTTTTTGTCATGTTCTTCAGACAAGGGCGTTATGATCCAGGAGATATATGGGGGTAGTATAGGCTGATAAAACAGTAGAGAAGACAAAGGGTATGGGAATCTCCGCACGCAGCCACCTGCCCACGAGATGGGGAAATGTGATCAAAGAGTCGAACATCACGGTTATAACGAACACAGACATTCATAACCAGTTCCAGGCGCCTTGAGGTTTCCTAAGAAATGTCTTGCAGGATAACATCCTTGTTATCAAGAACTGGATGTGGAAGTGTTTGCACAAGTTTCTTTTTCAGGTCAAGAGGGAAGAGCTTTTTAAATTTTTGTAAGGAATGAGAAGATGCTGATGCCTTCTTGTACACTACAGTTACTTGCTCACAATCAGTTCAACAGATTTTCGTCTATTATTACTCCTAGACACACTGTTCAATGGTAAGCTGAAATTTGTCCCATTTTGGATTAAAGATGGTTGGTATTCCCGATGATTCGGGATAATGAGCCTAGAATGATTAACCAGTACCTCTCGGGTTTCGTACGGGTTGAGCTTTAACGCTGTATCCTGCGCCCTATTCGTCGTCCTGGGACAGTCACTAAGTTCGGATAACGTAAATGCGAAAAACGATTCAATGAAGAGATGAACAATTCGTTACATGTTTGTTTAATCAGCGTGCGGGCGTCACGAGAATGTTCAACGAATTGCAGTGGAGTCTGAGAAACCGCGTTCCAAATGATGAGAATAATAATTTTATAATGCATTGCAGTTGCTTGTACCACAATTGTATAGTGTGTTTTTGGAAGGGAACTCGCGGGGAAAAAAGGAAACATACAGGATGCATAAAAAAGAATCATCCTTAAATTAACGAACATATACAATAAATTTTGTTTTTTGATGAACGGGAAACTCAAAATTTTTTTCATACTTTACATACGTATTTAATATGCCCCGCCCTATAGATGCAGTGCATATGTCAATGTGGTATTGAAATTGTTCCCACACTGCAGCGAGCATGTCTTTAGTTACAGCTTCCAAAGCTGCTGTTAAGCGATGTCTCAGTTCATTCACTGGTGTTAGTAACGGAGGCACATAAACATAGTCGTTTATAAATCCCCACAAGAAATAATCATATACAGTCAGGTCCGGTGACCTTGAAGGCCAGTAATGCAAGGCAGATCATTTAGTTCAGTGCGACCGATTCAGTAATCCTTTGGTTTAAAAATTCGCGAACTTCCAGATGCCAGTGTGGCGGTGCCCCATCTTGTTGCTAAATGAATTCGTTCCAGTCAATCTCCAACCGTGGGAAAAGAAAGTTCAAGCATATCGAGATACATGCTTCTTGAAACAGTCTTCTCGGCAAAGAAAAATGGACCACACACCTCTTCCCGTCAAACAGCACAAAACACATTAAATTTTGGAGAATCCGTCTCATTATGTACAACTTCAAAGTAGTTCTTCCGTACCCCATATCCTCACATTATGACGGTCCACCTTTCCATTTAAACGGAATGTTGCCTTGACACTAAACACTAAGCATAGAAGAAAACAGTAATCCTCCATCTTGCCAAGAACGAAATTACAGAAATCCACACGTTGTTGTTTGTCACCTTTACGAAGAGCTTGATGTGGCTGAATTTTGTACGGTGTCGTGTACATGTCGACGTAACACACGCCAGATGGACATCGGCAGCATGTTGGGCTCTCGAACTGCACGGCGAACTGATTTCTGCGGACTCCTTGTGTGAAACCATGTGGACGCGTTCGAAGTTTGTATCAAGAGACTCGGGGGCAGCCCGGCGATTTGCCTCTACACGAACACGCGTATGGAGCATCTACACCATACCTATAGTGCGAAAGTCAAGTTGAACTATTATTACTGACTCGCAGTTCGCAAAAAGTAGAACACAAAACGCTTTCTGTTGTCCCGACACCATTTTTGCTAGAACTGTAGTGGGTACACACTGCTGCTATCTAGCGGGAACTATGTAAAACTCGAGAGTTTGCTCTTTCTAACAGTATGTTGCTCTCGCACGTATCTCCAACATAATAGTTAGGATTTTTTTTTAATCCGATGATTCTTTTTGCTACACCGAGTACTTGGGTGAAGTCGTGGGTTTTACGTTGAGATGATAAAAGCATCCAGCAAAATTTGGTACAAGAGCTGCAACGGAGGCCACCAAATCTTATATAAATTACTTACGAACGGATGAGAGATCATTTCAGTATTTGCTAAGTAACTGCACATACTACAAAGCACAATACTCACTTGAGATATGCTATATGTTAAGAAGACAAGCTCACCGTCACACTGTAATTTCTCGCTAGAGGAGATAGCTACTCTAGCTTACAATATGGCATTAACACAACTGTGCACATTAACGAAAGGAACATACTAACAAAATTTTTGCTGCCTTGTTTACAAACAGACCACAGATGTTAAATAGCTGTAGCGATGTCAACGTTCCCTACCCTATTACACTACCAAATGTCTGACAAATATTTGACATAACAACATATGATAGAGTAATACTGGCCTTAGAACTGATTACAGAAATCAGGGGCTTGGGACAAGTTGCTTGACCGTTGTACCTCATTATTTTGTACACTACATGGATAGTCATAATCCTAGGTGGACTTTAGTAACCAACTTCCGCAATGCTCGACTGTCCTGTCCGTAAGTACATTAGGTCTGTCTCGATTTACCTGTGATTGTTCTTCGCGTTTCCACTTCAGTCACACCAACTGTCGACTGACAGCTTTGGAAGAATCGAAACGCCCCTGATGGACATGGTACATAGCTGGCATTCAATATTTAGTTGGATTTTGAAGCCACTGAGCTCTCCTGACCGACCCGTTCTGCTGTTACTCCAGTCCGATTCAACAACCATGGCTGTCCGCGCACGTCGAGGCATGCACGGGGATTCATTGTTGCCTGTTCCAAGCGACATTTGCAGTACGCCACGAATACGCATGATTTGCGCTTTAACAAGACATGTGTTCTGTAAATTATGTCTCTCGCTTGCTTGTGTAGAATTTGTCGCTAACCACAATCAGCGATGACAGCTCGCAACAAATAGATTAAAAATTCACCAAATTACTCGTAGCGATCAAGTTTGAGGCTGGTACTGGCTACTACATTCACAGCCGAGCGCTCATAACATTACTGAACCCCAACCGATTGTCGGAGAATGCGTGACGTAAGTGCGCAGAACAAGCCTAAGCTCGACCGTCATCGTTCGTGGCTCCAACCATAGTTCTCTATTGACGACGAAGTACTCCCCGCCTTCTTTTATACTGGCACCTGCCTCTAGTTTCAGCTAGTGGACAAACTCGCATTATATAGACGTGTCTGGATACTTTCGATCAGTATCTCGCGTCAACACCACGAACCTAAAATTAGAGAAATTCTATGTTATACAAAAGAGTTCCGACAGTATGTTTCCGCGCTTAGCTTGCGCGAATGGAATATGGAGGGAGGGGTACCATATGAGACTGGCACATAACTTAACCCCTCACCACCACAAATACACCGTACGGCGGCTTTCGCAATATAGATGCGCATTTGGGAGAGGCCTAGTAGCGCAACTTAACGTCCAAAACACTGTGTGTAAGTAGATTTGTGTGCTGTGCCCAGCAAAAATAATGAGGTTGTAGGGTGGAGTCATTGTAATGGCGCACAGAAATCAAGTCAGTTGTAAAGCGCGAAATGTCCCGGCGAGGACGTACGCGATATTCAAGTGTAAGTAGCGGAACCTCTAGCTTACGACCAGCCAAACTGCTTTCAAGGCGGAAATTAAGCTGCTGCGAAGTCCTGAGCCACTGTCGGAAAATCAAGCACTTATTGTCTTGCATGGGCTTCGGGTTCTGAAGAAAGTTGGATGTGTGGCATGTTTGCTCCTGACCAATATCGAATCAACGAGCAGGAAGAAACAACAAAACATACAAAAATAGAACAGAAAAATTTCATCCAATTCTTACGGAGCCCTGTGGCATCAATGCTTCAATCGACGCCAAAGGAAGTCTACACTGAAATTGCAACAGCTTTATAAACACTACCAAAACGTGTTAATTCAACGGCGAGTAAATAATATTTTTATCCAAAACTTTTCACGGAATATTTCTATAAGCAAAAATGGGTATGAGGTAGTGATAAGCCAAGGTTTTTAGCATACTTTGTGAAGGTGGGCAAAATTAATCTCCTCATGGCTCATCTAGTGCGAAAAGATATCCGAAACACACGTAAGCCGGAAAATAATCCTCACGCTATCAGCACAATAGCACTTAGAATATCAGTTATAAAGTGTTATCTTGTGTTTAATCCGTAAAATTTAGGGCAGCGCGACAGTTTTCATCTACGTTTTATGGAGAAAATTCGGGCGAAAGGGTTGTTTGGAGCTCCCTCTGCCATTAGGAGAGAGGACACTATGCAGGGGCCAACACACCGTGGTACATAACTTTCCTAATTCTGACTCTCAGTTGCTTTGCGCGCGCCCCCTTCATTTGGGTTTTCGTCACTATCTGGCTCCCTTTTCAAGGAAAGGTAACTTAACAAATGTTTCCAATTTCAGAGAAACTGCATACAGTTTTCATTACATTTAGAAATATCTAACACACATTACTTCCAGCAAATGTTTAATCTTTTGCCAAATAATATCTCATTTATGACATGTGGATCTATTTGCCGTAGCTGCTTGTTAAACGCCATTATTCCTTCAGCGACCTTTGCTTTCGCAGTCTAGATAAGTTAAAATTCAAACAGATTACCCACATACAGAATTTAACACATTAACAACCTTGATGTGCGGTAAAAAAAACTGAGACATCTCCGTATTTCAAAATCATTTTAATTTTAAAAATGGTTCAAATGTCTCTGAGTACAATGGCACTTAACTTCTGAGGTCATCAGTCCCCTAGAACTTACAACTACTTAAGCCTTTTTTAGTCTTTCGAGCTGGATATTTCCCTTGTTAGTGAGAAGCTATAAACATGTAATTTTCGTCTACAGAGTTTTTCGTGGCTACCAACAAACGACATATCTTGTTTTTATGGTTAATGCTGGATAAGAATTCTTCCATTCGTGTGGATAACATCGTTAGCACTAAACCGCAGTCTTTGTTGTAGCCCTACTGCAATATTACTTCAAGGTCACATAGTACTACTATAAAATAGCTGGAATGTTTGAAACTGTTGGATACGCGCAAATTCACTTACAGTTTTCAATACAGTCCCTTGGATTAATGTATGTACGCGCACGCTAAACAAATCTGTCATGGAGAAAGGAACACCAAATTAGGCAACCAAAACGAGAAATAAACGACGTACATCGCATCGCTAGGGAAATAGGGTAATCTAACTGCTGAGCAGAACACTTTATCAAGAATACTCTTATTTAGCGATGAATCTTGCTATTTGTGCGGAGCGCCAGTGTCCAGTGTTTTACGAGACAAGGCTTGTGTTACTAATGTCCCACAGCTTCTGCCGAACCTGCGGCAATTTTATTGGTGCAAGTTTTCCGAAGCCATTAGCATCTAAAGAAGGTTGCTTAGCCGATATCCACACTGCTGTTTGCTTCGAACAAATAGCCGTATACCACTCAGTTTCGTTCTGTACCTATGAATAAGAGCTCAAGCAAAGTGTACTTCGTTGATTCAAAATCAAGGCTTTGGCTAGTCATTATCCCAATGCTATGTCCTCTTTCAACATATGGAAGCCGTGATGAAACTGGCTGGCGGACTCTAAAATGGCAATACTGCGAAATATTACTAGTCGGCTCCATGAAACTGCGATATTATTTAGTTCGTTGGACGATCACAGCGTTGTGCTATTGTAATTGGTCGGTTTTGTTTAAAGAAGACCAAAAGAAGACTGATGAATGGTATAAGGAGTGACAACAGATTACACATTGAAAATTTGTTAAAGTTAGAACGAGAAAAGTTATGTTGTTGTTGTTTTCAGTCCTGAGACTGGTTTGATGCAGCTCTCCATGCTACTCTATCCTGTGCAAGCTTCTTCATCTCCCAGTACCTACTGCAACCTACATCCTTCTGAATCTGCTTAGTGTATTCATCTCTTGGTCTCTCTCTACAATTTTTACCCTCCACGCTGCCCTCCAATGCTAAATTTGTGATCCTTTGATGCCTCAGAACATGTCCTACTAACCGATCCCTTCTTCTAGTCAAGTTGTGCCACAAACGTCTTCTCCCCAATCCTATTCAATACCTCCTCATTAGTTACGTGATCCATCCACCTTATCTTCAGCATTCTTCTGTAGCACCACATTTCGAAAGCTTCTATTCTCTTCTTGTCCAAACTAGTTATCGTCCATGTTTCACTTCCATACATGGCTACACTCCAAACAAATACTTTCAGAGACGACTTCCTGATACATAAATATATATTCGATGTTAACAACTTTCTCTTCTTCAGAAACGCTTTCGAGCCGGCCGCGGTGGTCTCGCGGTTCTAGGCGCGCAGCGACTGCTACGGTCGCAGGTTCGAATCCTGCCTCGGGCATGGATGTGTGTGATGTCCTTAGGTTAGTTAGGTTTAAGTAGTTCTAAGTTCTAGGGGACTGATGACCACAGCAGTTGAGTTCCATAGTGCTCAGAGCCATTTGAACCATTTATTGAAACGCTTTCCTGGCCATTGCCAGTCTACATTTTATATCCTCTCTACTTCGACCAACATCAGTTATTTTACTTCCTAAATAGCAAAACTCCTTTACTACTTTAAGTGTCTTATTTCCTAATCTAATTCCCTCAGCATCACCCGATTTAATTTGACTACATTCCATTATCCTCATTTTGCTTTTGTTAATGTTCATCTTATATCCTCCTTTCAAGACACTGTCCATTCCGTTCAACTGCTCTTCCAAGTCCTTTGCCGTCTCTGACAGAATTACAATGTCATCGGCGAACCTCAAAGTTTTTACTTCTCCATGAATTTTAATACCTACTCCAAATGTTTCTTTTGTTTCCTTTACTGCTTGCTCAATATACAGATTGAATAACATCGGGGAGAGGCTACAACCCTGTCTCACTCCTTTCCCAACCACTGCTTCCCTTTCATGCCCTCGATTCTAGTAACTGCCATCTGGTTTCTGTACAAATTGTAAATAGCCTTTCGCTCCCTGTATTTTACCCCTGCCACCTTTAGAATTTGAAAGAGAGTATTCCAGTCAACATTGTCAAAAGCTTTCTCTAAGTCTACAAATGCTAGAAACGTAGGTTTGCCTTTCCTTAATCTTTCCTCTAAGATAAGTCGTAAGGTCAGTATTGCCTCACGTGTTCCAACATTTCTACGGAATCCAAACTGATCCTCCCCGAGGTCCGTATCTACCAGTTTTTCCATTCGTCTGTAAAGAATTCGAGATAGTATTTTGCAGCTGTGACTTATTAAACTGATAGTTCGGTAATTTTCACATCTGTCAGCACCTGCTTTCTTTGGGATTGGAATTATTATATTCTTCTTGAAGTCTGAAGGTATTTCGCCTGTCTCATACATCTTGTTTACCAGCTGGAAGAGTTTTGTCATGACTGGCTCTCCCAAGGCCGTCAGTGGTTCTAATGGAATGTTGTCTACTCCGGGCGCCTTGTTTCGACTCAGGTCTTTCAGTGCTCTGTCAAACTCTTCACGCAGTATCTTATCTCCCATTTCGTCTTCATCTACATCCTCTTCCATTTCCATGATATTGTCCTCAAGTACATCGCCCTTGTATAAACCTTCTATATACTCCCTCCACCTTTCTGCCTTCCCTTCTTTGGTTAGAACTGGGTTTCCATCTGAGCTCTTGATATTCATACACGTGGTTCTCCTCTCTCCAAAGGTCTCTCTAATTTTCCTGTAGGCCGTATCTATCTTACCCTTAGTGAGATAAGCTTCTACTTCCTTACATTTGTTCTCTAGCCATCCCTGCTTAGCCATTTTTCACTTCCTGTCGATCTCATTTTTGAGACGTTTGTATTCCTTTTTGCCTGCTTCATTTACTGCATTTTTATATTTTCTCCTTTCATCAATTAAATTCAATATTTCTTCTGTTACCCAAGGATTTCTAGCAGCTCTCGTCTTTTTACCTACTTTATCCTCTGCTGCCTTCACGACTTCATCCCTCAGAGCTACCCATTCTTCTTCTACTGTGTTTCTTTCCCCCATTCCTGTCAATTGTTCCCTTATTCTCTCCTTGAAACTCTGTACAACCTCTGGTTCTTTCAGCTTATCCAGATCCCATGTCCTTAAATTCCCACCTTTTTGCAGTTTCTTCAGTTTTAACCTACAGGTCATGACCAATAGATTTGTGGTCAGAGTCCACATCTGCCCCTGGAAATGTCCTACAATTTAAAACCTGATTCCTAAATCTCTGTCTTACCATTATATAATCTGATACCTTTTAGTATCTCCAGGATTCTTCCATGTATACAACCTTCTTTTATGATTCTTGAACCAAGTGTTAGCTCTGATTAAGTTATGCTCTGTGCAAAATTCTACCAGAGGGCTTCCTCTTTCATTTCTTAGCCACAATCCATAATCACCTACTATGTTTCCTTCTCTCCCTTTTCCTACTGACGAATTCCAGTCACCCATGACTATTAAATTTATAAATATTTTTTATACATTAATGGTTCAACATCTAATGTCATACTGTATTCTTTAGCTCCGTATAAAATATGAAAGGTCTGCATCCAAGTCGAAAACACCTGTGTTTTTCTTTACGTGAGTTATCCTGGAAAGCGAATATTTGTAATCGTGTTCAGCATATAATGGGTTGTCAAATGAACACCGACTACCGCCATAACATTACCACTGAAAGTTTCGATTCAAAGTAATCACCAGAGGCATTAAGACATTTATCCCAATGAAGATGGTATCTGTTCTTTCGGACATGTCCGAAAGAACACATACCATCTTCATATAGATAAGGCTTACCGGCCAATGGTCTTCTTCAGTGCGGATGCACTCACGTTGCTCAACTCTTACGGGAATCGGTAGATTGGCTGCCGGGAGTTATGAGTATAGTGGACAGGGGCACTGCACTACAAATGTAGTGTGTGGGTACTAAGTTGGAAATGTGGGGCTCAGGGGGAGCGTGCCAGAGATTAGTCCCTGAAGTCGCACTACCCTCTGTGTTCTCGATGACTCAGTCGGATAGAGCGTCTGCCATGTAAGCAGGAGATCTCGGGTTCGAGTCTCGGTCGGTGCACACATTTTCAACTGTCCCTGTTGATATTTATCAACGCCTCTATGCAGCTAATGGTCTGGATTTCACTGTAATTACATTTATCCCACTTTGAGACGAGACGATCTATTCCTGTTTCGTAGAACGGGGTCGGACACTGCCTTGTCCAGAAAGACACCCACTCTTGCACTTCCACGTACGACTGGAACCGACGTCGACAGATGTCTTTCTTCAGGTCGCCAAAGATGTGAAAATCATACGGTGAAAAATACGGGGGTGTACGGAGGACGTTGCAGTGTTTCCCAACATAATTGCTGAAGCGTAGCCCCTGTCCAACCGGCATTGTGGGGGCGGACGTAATCGTTCAACATGGTCATTCAGTACGACAGCATTACTTAGGCATTTTATCTTGATGGCGCGTCAGTTACTACTGCGAAGTGTCTTCACAGCGTTGCGCACTAATTACGGTTCCACGCACGAGGAAGTCAACGAACAAGAGGGGCCCCTGGAGTCAACAAAAGTCTCATGACCTTACCGTAACTCGTGTGACGAGGTTTGGATTTCTTTGGCGGGGATGATGTGCGCTGGTGACTTTGCCTTTTGCTGTCTGAATGTTGTCGGACGGAACCTTCCTGTTGCACGAGACCGACCGCCCTCACACCGACAATTGGACGAAGGCTACGCTTCAGCGATTTGCTTGGTAAACACTGCAAAATCATCCGTACAGCCCGGACCCTTCACCGCGCGGCTGTCACATGGTTGGCAACCTAAAGACAGCTGTGTGGACGTCGGTTGTAGTCGGACGAGGACGTGCAAGAATGGGGAGGGTTGTGGATTCGTCAACGACCAACAGCGTTCTACGATACAAGAATTTATCGTCTCCCAGTGGGCTGCATGTGTTAATTGCATGCGGTGATTAATTTGGAATGGAATCATTTCATGGCCCGCTGTGTCAGATGACATTTTAATGTCCCTCGTATTACTGGAAATCTCATCACTAAAATCACTGTTTTCATTTGTGCTCTCACTTTGTTTTTCTTCCTGTTGACTGTTCTCAAAAATTTAGGTTGTTCTTTTGTCGCATACCTTGAGAAACGTCTGCGCTATGTATTCATCCCCCCCCCCCCCCCCTCTCTCTCTCTCTCTCTCTCTCTCTCTCTCTCTCTCTCTCTCTCTCTCTCTCTCTCTCTCTCTCTCTCTCTGTGTGTGTGTGTGTGTGTGTGTGTGTGTGTGTGTGTGTGTGTGTGTGTGTTTTCTCCATTTTGAAATTCCACAAAACTGGTTAGCTGCGACTAGGTGTAATCGATATCTAAGGATAATGGTTAGTTGGAATAATCAATAGAGTTGGGCGCTCATGAAGTAAAATTATTATTTAAAAGTAGAAGTTGTTCGTTGGCTAGAGGAAATATATACCTTTTTAAGAATATTTCCCACCGTGTTTTCCATATTCTGATGATTTTTTCTGAATTTGCTGTGAGATTTTCGATCTTCCGATTGTTTCAATAACATGAGTTTCCTTGTTTGAATTGTGTTTAACGTGATTTGTCGTGAGTTATAGTAATAAAAACGGCATGTAGGATAATTGATCCAGCGATGAATATTTTCCATTACATTCAAAGTCATACAATATTAATGTTTTATATTTTCCCATTATTTTACACCAAAATTAATAGTTCTTGTTTGGGTGCATGAAGTACATCTGAGACCTAACTGCTGTAGATAAATTCTCTATTAAAGTAAAATACAGGTGGCCATTCCTAGCTCCTCAATGACGGTGATTTTGTCTCAACAGGAAACTACACTAACATATTTTGTATCAATGACTGGCACACTATTGTTCCGAAGTTAAAGGGAAAGACCCTAATGAGAAAGAAACTAATGACAAACAATAACTTCTTGTCTATGTAAAACTTGGAGTCTTTCACCAGAAGACTAGCACTGAAAAACAACCAGTGTCATGGTTGAAGATGCAATGGATTCAGTAGCAAACGAGTGAGCCATATGCACTCCTTCGAAGGACGACATGGAACTGTTCGCCCCCAGCTTTAAGAGTCTTATTTCTGAAGAAAATAAGCTACTGAACTGAATTTGTAATATTGACGGTGAGTGACAGCTTAGGTTTAATTATGTACATTCAATGTTATTGACTGCCATATATATCCTTATAGTACATAAAATCATTTACCCACTTATATCACAATTGGCATAATTCCATTAAGGGCCTTTATCAGGTCTGGATGAAACTGACAAATTGTTAGTCAGAAAAAAACCCTACAGATAATACATAACATAAAAAGTACTGCTGAATTCTTTACAACAAACCTAGTAAACTATAAATTATTTCGAAACAAGAATAAGGCGATTTACCCCACTTGTGCTCTAAGGCGCTCATACATGAGAACTATAGCACGTTTGTTCATGTATATGGTATGTGTTACGTCCAAGAATTAGAAACTGCTTAAGCAGGCTAAGTAACTGGCGGGGAACCCCTATGCATTCTCCAAACCATACGTGTCAGGGGCCATGCGTGATGCAACTTTACTCGTAACGACCTTCTCAGCTGCGCAAGAAACAGGTACGTATTTTACGTCGAAGCAGCGACAATGCGCCGAGCAGACTAGAGAGGGATGCGTACTTTCGCGTTTCAGAAGACCACACACCTGATGGGTCACGTCAGCTGTCACTATATCCACAACGCGACTCCATCACTGCACTTCTGCCAGACTTCGTAACTGTGGGATACGACTTTTTCCTCGGTAAATAGGTTAATGGTGCGGGTACAATTTTACTGCCACTGCAGACTACTAATATTAGCGAATGGGATATATTTTTGACAATGGAGAGTTTTACTGAGGTCGCAGGCAAAAAATACCTGTTTCTTTACGAAAACGATGAACCTTTGTGTTATAATGACTACCATCGAAATGTTTTGCATCAAGTCTCTTTCTTTAAGAAGTATACGGCATTTTGCTTTACCACCGAAATGTGTGTGTGTGTGTGGGGGGGGGGGGGGGGGGGGAGGCAATTAATACCTTCGCGCCACGTATCTGTAATCCAATTATATCTACTTCTGGGGAAAAAACTTAAAAGCTACGATTTCATTCAATGCCATGCAATACAGCGATGCACAATTTTCTTTAGTGCAGAAAATGTGAATTCTATGCTAACCACTATTTTAAATCCATACTACATACTCCACTGACAGGACCGGAATAATACCGATAATCCTCCTACATGCTTCCCAAAATGAGAACCTTTTTATTCAAGAGGCAGTTTATTCGATATTCCAATAATCGTGACAAGGTAGTGAGTTTCTCTATGCGTGGAGAAAATATTAGACTACAATTCAGCCATTCGTCAACGTCGTTATCATTGGAGACGTAGTATTAAATTATCTTGAGGAAAAAAGAAAAAAGATCTGATCAATGACACTCGGGAGAGCCAGCAAGGTGGGGAAGTCTTTTCAACCTCGCGTTCGGCAGGATGGCAGCTCAAATCCCCGTCCTATCACCCATATTTAGGTTATTCTAAATCGCTTAAGGCAAATGCCGAGAGGGCTTCTCTGAAAGGGGCACTGCCGATTTCATACTTCAAAACCTCATCGTCTACAGAGCAGGCGATCCGTCAACAGTAATATTAGAATAAAGGTATTCTTTCAGATTTAGCCCTGCGAATATTTTTGCATCAAAAAGCAGGATAAAATAAGCTCATCTAATTTCTGCAGTGATAATTTGTATCGCATCTAAGTTGTCATGTCATTAATGAATTTCTGGACATAATACATGCACGCTTGGCAACAGTCACTTACGCAAACTTCCATCCGTCAGTCGGATCAATGTTGTTTTATGTAACGAGATGAAGACTTACGTAACGCTTCGCCAACAGGGAGATAATTGATGTCTAGCCCCTGCACGCGACCTGTACTCTATTGTTCACAATGGAAATGACTATAGTGAGCAACCTTTCTTGCCGCAAAGAAACTTCCACTTCAAGTCCTACGTAACAACATATTTACCCTATGGTACAATTTCTATGTTCTACGCTCTACGAACTAAATAGGTATCTGCGCAGTTGGCGAATAGCGAAACGAATGCATCAAATCAACTATTTGTTACTAGCGTCAAAATAGATGAGCTCTTGTGCTAACATTTCTGAATGTCTCTGCGCAGTTTGTCAACGAACAAACTTGTTTAACTGTGTTAGAATAACTTCTGTATTTTCTGCACCACTGCAGGCCTGACAGGTGCCTTTCGAGCTCTTGGTCGAACAAGGAAAGGGACAACATTTTGTCCTCGACATTGCTTAATATATGGCACAATACAAATTAGTTTACACTGAAGAGATTTTTGACACCAATCTTACTTTTGTTAAGTTGTTTCTGCGTAGTTAAATAAAAGCCCCCACCACCGAGCGGAAATCTTAATGAAAACACTTCAGAACGATAAGATCGACAGCGATGAAGAGGGCATTTGAATTTACAGACAACACCTTTTAACCTGTCAGTAACGATTGCCCCACACGTGTTATGTAATTTATACATGTTACGTAATTTTTAGGTCTCAACAATCGATTTACAAAAATAAAAGAAACAAGTTCTGAACGTACTAGCAATATCTTCTCACACTCGTTCCAAGGGAATTTTGTCGGTCCATACGGAATGGCCTAATATATAGAGGATCAGGACTATGCAAGAGCTGCAGGAACACCACATCATTAACTACCTTCCGCAGTAATCACAAGAGCGACGGCGTCACCTACATCTGACTGAATACAGAAAATGTAAGCCACAGGGCACAAAAAGCTTGAAATTTACCTTAGGGTCAGAAACAAGTACCTATAGCCTTATTTACGTACTGACATGTAAGCGATATCCTGAAATCGTTTTCCTCTCCGAGTGCAGCGCTCGCGTAGACGCAGCTGCCGCATAGCACTGGACAGACGCTGGCGTTTCCTGGAAATCTGAGCTCTAGCAACACCATGCGATTCTACACGCGCGCAGGCTGACCTCGCAGACGTGCGTGGTCTACCTTCTAAAATGAGGTCATCGTCCAAAGACCTCGGCGGCGGCGGGGGAGGCAGCTCATCGTCGTACTCGTACGGATCGTCGTCGTCGTCGCCGCCCTCGTCGGAGCTCGTCGCCTCCTCGTCGCCGTCTTCCAGCAGCAGCTCTTCCCCATGCGTGACGTCCTCGGGCTGCTCCTCGTCCAGCGTGTCCAGCAGGTGCAGCTGTGGGGGAGGACACGTCACCAGAGAGCTCCTCATCCACATGGTGACGGGGTTGCTGCTGAGACTTTCCGCTCTCACTGCTGGACACGCGACGCTAACCTCGCCCTGCTCTGCGGTGCTTGTATGTGCTCACGTCTCGGATCGAACTGTCGGTCTGCCGCAACGGCGTCGGTGTAACGGCGCGCCGATCGGCCACAGATAACAACTGAGCGCTTTTATCTTTGCCAGCAGGCCACCACAAAATGCCATCAGGTGCAGATCGCGATATGAGCTGATAGCCCAATATACTCACGTGCAGGATTCTACAGACTTGAGGTTAAGGTATTTTCTCGTAATAGCGTCGATACGGAATCAGCACAGGGCTATAACAGATGCGTTGCTTGCTATGGAAAGTGGTATAGCCATACAGCTTCTGTTCTGCCTCACCTACAGAACAAGAACACGGTTACGGGGAAAAAAATATAAGTACAGTTGTACTAACAAGTTGCTATCAAGGATAATAAGAAATCTAATTGGTTAAATTAATGTGAACACTGAGAGCAAAAAACTCTTCTTTTCCTTTAAGAAGGTCGTCTTATGAGAAAGTTTACCATCTCGTCACCTCCAAGCACACTGTCATGAACAGATATCGTATGGGAAAACTGACAAACTCCACAGAAAATAAAACAATGCCGCTAATATGAAACAAAGCAAGTTGCAATTTATTATGCATTGTAACGGGTTAATTTATTCTGTCTCGCGTACTTACTAGATAAAGTGTTTGGCCCGTTCTTTGGAACTGTAACACTGAATATATGTTTCGGAATGACAACACAGAGCTTCACATCAACTTGACTTTGGGAGATATTTTAACAAACGATTCGGGTAATCACGGATAGGCAAAGGTGTGTATCTTGATTCAACACCATACGACTTTTTCGGATGAAGGATTTAATTTCCGGAACTTCTGTAGAGAAAGTTCTACTGTCACAGGTTCTGGTCGCTGCACGAAAAATTGATGAGAGACAGTATGACAGAGACATAACATGATTCGTAGGACCAATGTGTGTATAGAGCCGCAGTAGTTGTGCAACACTCCCGTGTGCTAATCACAGCGTACTCTTCTTTTTTCTGTGTTTTATTACCGGTGAAAGTATTAAAAGTGCGAAATGGATAACTTTTCCACTGGAATTGTTACGTAATCGAGTGTGGTGGTTAGATTCGTTGCAAGTCACTCCTAATTAAATTCCTTAAACGTAAGTGGATGAGGTACAGGCCTGCTTTAAAATGGTTACAAAAGACTTAGGTTCCTATTCAAAATAATGTTTACTCGGTCCCCTCCTCCCACGATGCAGAAATTAGCGACTGGAATTTCCGAACGCTCTATGTAATACCGTGCGTGGGTTATACTGACAAAGATACAAACTAGCAGAGATGAAGCAGCAACTGCTTGAAGTGCTTTGAATCTGGGGAGTTTAAGAGCGTTACGGCATGCTATGCACTCAACGAGGTCACGCACACACTGATTGCAGAGGTCAGCCAGCGGCGAGGTCGACGGAAGTCGCACGCCCTTGTATCCAGCGTGAATCACGTGCAAAGAGCAGGTCTGTACCGCAACAGGTACACCATGACGCATCGGGCATGCCGCTGTCGTCCGAGGATATCGAGTTTGTACTTCGGTAACCATGCAGCACGACTGACGGCACAATACCGTTCCATGCCTGCTACGCTTGCATTTCGCTTTCACTACGAGCCACAATTCAGTTACGCGAGGGTTCCCACTACAACATGTCTTTCAGCGCACGGAGGGGGTAACATTCGTCCGCAAGCTGTCATCAGTTAATTCTGATTTTCCCACACAAATTCTGCCACTTCATCAAGTTACTGTGTAACTTTGCTGCAGCTTACGCGAGATGGTTTTAATAACAGGAATCAAGTACATGTAAAAAAGTGCTTTTATTGTGTTTCGATGTTCTCTTCCTTGTTTTCTCATGATAGCAGGGTACCATCCGATTATTTTGATATACCTTTGCAAGCCCATATCAATTTCAACTTAGGTTTCATGGGAGGGGGCTGAGGTCTTATTTATGCAGACAAGGGACAGGATCTGTCTAGAAAATCTGACGTCCTTATCCGTATTATGTCATTCCTAATTTCTTTCTTAGTAGCTTAGATTAATAAGAGTTCGGATGTGTATTTTTTCAAGAAAAAGTACGTAATGTTCACAAGTCTCGTACAATCCCTTGTTTAGAATGGTAACTTATTAGTAGTGAACAATTTTGTTTGCTGACAAGCTTTTAAAGCTTATTAAGTTGACAATGACACTTCTGATGACTTAGGATCGTTGAAACAAGATTTATGGCACAAGGGAAAACCGAGTTGAGGTTAGTGCACATTTTCTCAGCATGACATCTACTGAAAGACATTCTCCCAAGTAACGATCGTGCATTAAAAGCAAATAGACAGCTTGAGAGACTGCGCAACGTATGCATCAGAAGGTCATACCTTGGCAGTTGAGTTTCTTGGAACTGTAGGTGTCTCCAGTTTCTCATCGAACACATTACTTCGTCAGAGGTAAAGTGTGTACGGCTCTAGCGATGCGCTATCTACAATTCGTCTAAATAGCTGCACACTGTTCACGCTGTTTTAAAATACGTCAATTTGCAAAGCACATGCTTGAATACGCGCTGAGTGGAAGGTTGTCATATTTTTGAAAAGAAAAAAAAAAATGCTTACCTATGTAACACTGTTTAAGAGCCAAGAAAACTGCTGACGTAGTCAAGAAAATCGTTTACACTTTTGTTCACAAGTCTAAACCTTTCTGACCGAACTAGTGACCAGAAGAGCAAACGGCCAAGACGGGAGAATAATATTGCAAATACCTATTAGATCCTACTATTCCTGTACATTTACTCCTTAGCATTTCGAGGACTGATTTCTTAACTAATGTCGTCTTTAATGGATCTTTTTGCAATAATGACCTTACAAAAAACAAAAACACTATCATCTCTTGAAAATGCGTCACTGTAAAAGTACGACTTTGGATCACTGTCCAGGAAAATATCTAGGTTTAAAAGAAACTAGACTGTTCACATTACTAAGAAACCATAATTTTTCTACCTTGAACTCTGTGTTCTTGGGCTGTGACAAGGTTTTCCAAATTGACCAACACAGTGATAAGTGAACGGCAATATACTACGTACAGCGTCAAAAGTGTACAATGGAGTTCCTGCCCATTCTCACGGAAAACGACTGGCAAGAATGTTTTGAGCAGGGAAAGCGACAAATGCAGTGTCGTGTGGACTCAAATGCACCACACGCTGAAGGCGATCTGAATTACTTCAATGTCTGCAGATCTTGTGTGTCGGATTTCGAATACGAAATTTTCCGGCGGAATTTATTGAGAGGACTCTAGTTAGCCTCACAAACACTTCCACAGAATTGATCGAATTTAATTAAAGTTGCAATAGCTTAAGAGCACAATTCACGTCAGAAAACTAGTAGTGCACTATTTCTCCACGACGTACAATTCCTTAGTACTACGAACGTTCTCGTTTCTTTCACGTCGAAATAAAAGTTACCTGAAAATTACAATACGAGAATACTGCAATTCGGTTGGAAACGGAGGTGTAAGAGGAACATTAAACAGGTTCTGCACACAAGCAACGTCTGAATGTTACTGAACCTTAACTTTTTGCCTCCTACATATTTATTACAGAAAAGTGGTTTCCTCTCAAAGTCTACAGAAGACACGTCGACCGCTCAGATCACAATCTAAGACTTTAAATGTCTTTCACATTACTTTCTAAGCGTATTAATTTCGGTAAACTGTGTTTAAATCGCCCTTTTTATGGCGCTTCTGCTCTTAATTCACAACTGTCGCCTGCGTGAGTAATGTCTTCGTTGTCAAAGCGAAGAACTTCACATCGCTCAGTCGGTAGCGGCAGGAGCTAAATGGAACTGAGTGGTGAAATAAAAACGAGTGTGAGAGGATGGGAACAGCGTAAAATGTGAAGCTCGTCGAGTGAGAACGCTCTGTGGCGACGGAGCATTGGAGCCAAGCAGAGCAGAGCGGCCGCACGAGTGACCCGCAGCCGGCTGTGACGCCTGCCGGCCTTGGCTCAGGTGGCGGCCCTGGCGGTCGACGAACGAAAGCGCCATGCGGGAGCACCCAGTGGGTGACGCACCGGCAGCCCGCTCGTGCCGTGACTTAACTGTGTTCGCGATGTATCCCCAGTTATGAGCAGCTTCTTAACATGAGCTACATACAATCTGCATTTATTCACTTGAACGTAGTACACTGAGCTGCTGTCTACAAATCAGCCGATAGTGTCAATGACCAATGGAAAACAGCATTTGATGCTTCCCATATTGATCCCTTTCTCTCTTCCATTGCATGATGATCGTCGATCAGGCTAATGAACCGTATATTCCTCCATGCCTGACACTACTATGGTGTGCTGCAATGTGGTCTCATGGAAAAATACTTCACGATGGGAAGAATTAAACTAGATGTGATCTATTTTAAACTGCAGATCTTTTGTACAGGACGAAACGAAAATATGAATGTACATGTAGGTGTTATAGATAATGCAGGGATAACAGCGCTTCCGAAAGTTAAGCGGAGTCAACAGTCAACGAAAGATATCGAAGGAACACACACACACACACACACACACACACACACAACACTGGTTATGTCCAAAAATTCTAGCCTAACAGGGAGGCTCCACGCCAATTAGCTAACAAAAAACACGTACATAGCTCTGGCTGGAAGAGGCGATTATTGTTCTAGGAACTCACATTTCTAGTCCACAACGAAGATAGTTTCCTGTCTTGTCACAAAACACTTTAAACCCAATTCAAAACACTGAAATGCTGCCGGGCCGAGAGACAACATATCTGTACTCTAACAATTGCGTAAACACCGATTACATCAAACACTATGAAAACTACGGATGGTACATACAGCAATTTACAAAAGCTTTCCTATTTGGGATGGCTTCACTTTCGCTTACTAAAGACAGCTTTTGGAGAACTACAGACGGACTAAACAAGTGCTGCCAGAGCTAGAACACTCGGAAAAATTCCTCTCATTGCACTGGACTATGGAAACTGTGCATTTACGAATGTAGTGGTTTTATGCCTGTACCGACGAAATCAGTTTACGAGTACGGACGGAACTGATATGCAACTCAGCACAACATGCACTCCAGGTAGTTTCCATATTTCTCGCATGGGTTTCCGCCGCCCCGTCTGAGGATGTAATCCACTCCGTTCTAGAGCAATCCAAACAGCAAAAACTCTGTAACAGTCGAGCAAGCCGCGTACTGAGGGTACTCGCACATGGAGGAAAGGCAGCGCGTCCGCGGATCAGAGTCGATATGAACTAAATGCTGCACAAGGTTGAAGGGTGGTCGGTTATTCTCGAAGCCCTGCGCCGTACAGTGGGTGCAGTGTGTCATCGATCGCGTTTCCTAGGTCACGCTTCAGGACGCTGCCGCAACCTGCTGTTGCAACGCCACTACAAGAAACGAAACACTCGTGACTAACAAAATGCCCGCCCACTTTGCGTCTCCAAAATCTCAGGGATGTCACGTTAGCCCCATTATTTATTTCCGTATATAATTTACACAACACGAGAGTGCAGCGAAACGCATTAAAATAAGTTCAGCACTAAATACAAATAATCACAGTGTCATTTATGTCCTGTGTGGCGTTATGTTAGGACAATGCCAATAATTATCAGGAAAAAAAAACACCTAACGTCATCAAGCTGACGCTCTACTCCTCGCACTTCAGGTGTTTTCAATCATTAGCAGCTGGGAAGCAGCATTTGCGACAGGAAATTGGGTGACTTCCGCATCATTTCATAATTGCCGTAGTTTTGAGGGTCAACTATTGTAATGGCACTACGAAAGTGTTACCATACCGAGATAAACTTCCATTTACAAACCGTAACAACTCGCTGCACACCAAATTGAGATTTGCGCCGTTATCCTTGACATCAAATGTCACTCTCAGCTACCACTTGCATCTCGAAACATCTATAAACATTACTGCGTGAATCATTTATCGCCAAGTTTGACACGCAGGGGCAAACAGCTACACGTGGAAGATAAACTAATAAAGAAGTAACCAACATCTATTCAGAGCCTGACATAACCTTAATGGACTCGGGTCAATCAGTTACAGTCGCTGTAGTCAAGTAAAGGTTGAATCTGTGACCAACATTGCAGGATTCGCCTTCACTTTCCTAAAACCACCAAGTTAAAGAATTAGCACAGACACAATGCTCCTATTCATTATAAGTAAAAACAATGGGAATTTTGTTAGTTTGGTGCTTACAAAGAGTTCTCAATAATTAGGGACTACTTTACACTGCTTTCATATACACCATACTAATAAATGTGAGCACGGATTTAATATAGACCACATTAATAAACGTGACGCCCTTTCTTAGCTCGGCCCTCTTAAGGGCATTACGTCAAAATTTAGTTTTATTTACATGGAACATGAAACAAACATCGCGGCTCTGCAAACAGTCCCCAGTTCTTCAAGCCATTACAAAATATTGTTTTCAGAAACAAGTTTCACTCGTAATGACAGCTGTTAATCAACACAAATGAAACTTCAAGTTGAGCTACCGTCAATTCAAGGGTTATTAGGCATGTTCGTTGAACCCGTCTGTTTATAAACCAAAGAACTGACTTATTCGATTAGAAGTGCATCTATAGCTTAACCTGGAATCCATATGAAGGACAACATTATTCAAACACACAAAAAGCAATGCCACAGCTAAAAGAATGTAGCCCCCTTCCTCCTGTCCAGTGTATGGAAAACGAGTCTGATATCGAAGCAATATAAAATTTAGTTGACCGTCCGTAGATAATAGACCAGCTACCTACATGTTTGTTTTAAGATCGTGTGTTCTACAAATCCAACAAAACAGTGTGAAATTATTCGTCACAATACACAACTTTGCAGCTTTTCGCGGCTGAAGTGGGCTACGAGTTGCTGGTGCCTGCCGCACACAGACCACCATAAACACTGAACAACTGCGTCTCCGATCAATCTAACGTAACTAAATCTTTACCGTTTCATGTACTGGTAACAGAATACGGTAGAACGACATTTAAAAATACGTGATTTGAACAACTTACGGCTTAATAACAAATCATTCTCGGTCAGTGTACATGAAAGTGCTGAAGCTGTGTAGACACACACACTAACGCTCTATTTTTTGTCTCTGGCAAACGCACTTATGTGATCGAGGGAATGAGAACGACTGGGCGTGGCTAACCAAAGTGGCGGTGGCGGAAGGGGATGTGTCGCAACGGACGGGCGGTACGAGGACGTGGGACCTGTTTGTGCCAGATACACGTGGGAGGAGCAGACACGTGCGAACACAACTAGCTTGGAGTTCGTTGAACTCCGCTGCGCACCGGAGAAACCTATGACGTGATACTGTGCTCACTCTCGCAATGTGACCTCGCTGACGAGCACCCTGTGATCGCAAATCTATGGTACTTACAAACTCTAGTACACACAAACTGCATTAGCGGGCAGTCCACGATGCAAATACCTGCTCCCAAGAACGCCGTATCGCATTACCAGTCTACATGGCCTAACTTAACAGTACATATCTGACCTAGAGAAATTTGATCGATTCGACATCCCCTAGTGTGCTCTGCACTAGCTACGTTGTGTTTCACTGCGAAGGATAAATGTCTGCAGCGACACCTACTTTGATGAACGCAGGACTCAGTACGAAGACACCTACCGTGGGAGCCAATCCGTCCTATGTCCGCTATTTGTTTGGGTGACGTATAGAATACCTCTGCCAGGCAAGGAGGAACTTCAAAAATGGCTCTGAGCACTATGGTACAGTCCCCTAGAACTAAGAACTACTTAAACCTAACTAACCTAAGGACATCACACACATCCATGTCCGAGGCAGGATTCGAACCTGCGACCGTAGCGGTCGCGCGGTTCCAGACTGTAGCGCCTAGAACCGCTCGGCCACTCCGGCCGGCTGAGGAACTTCAACCAAACTCGGTACACACGTGATATGTTATCTGCAGAAAATACTCTGGGTTTTCGAAAGCCTCGAACTCTTGAGGAGGTCGCTGGGGGTTAACGAAAGGAAAGTGGTGAAATTGAAGTGATGCTTTGAAATGTAAGTAAAAATTTCCTTAAAACTTAGTACACACGTCTTACTATCTGGGGGGAATATACAGGGAGGGTAAGACACTCATAGAACCCCTGTTTGTGGGGTGGACATTAAGTATAACTTTGGAAAGCATGGAACAGTTTCAGTCAAATATGGTACGGATATGACCTACTAACACGAAAAAAGAAATATGGTTTGGACACAGAAAGATTAACTGGGCAGTTAGCATTTGTTTTTAAAAGGTGATCCTGTTATTTGAGTACTAGTATTATCATAATGACGAATCTAGTTTGAGGCCGTTCATGCGAATGTTACTGCTAAAACATGAATACACTGATTACAATTTCAAACATATGAGGAGGGGGGTCGGGGCTCGTTCGGATCGGTTGGAACACTTCCTTTGGGGCTCGAGAAAAAAAAATGACGATATCTCTCCTAGCGTCACACAAAAACAGCGAATAAATACTGTGCACTCGGCCTACATACCAACGTAGCATCCTCGAGGCCACAGTCAATCGACACAAAGAGATATGGATTGATAACACAGGTTTCACCTGTCAAAGTGTGTGTAACGTTGGACTGCAATGTCAGGCCAAGTGAGATTACCTAAAATGCGCAGTGAATGTGAAAACTCGTTCTAGCATGCATGCCGCCGGACTCTGCTTTTTGTCGTGTTGTTCGCGCACAACTGCAATAATATCCATTCAGCCACAAGGAATACAATGAGTGAGTGAGAGGCGTTATGGGACCTATCGGTGAGGTCGTCAGTCCCGCGATTCCTAAGTTACTCGCGGAAGAGAGAGGGACCACTAAAAGTGGACGGATCCAGTCAGAGGAGTCAAAACTAAGAACCGATGAAGTTAAAACAGTGCAAGGCATTAAAGCGAGGACCAAATTTAAAAACTGGAGAAGACAGAGGGGTGAAAGAGCAGTCTTTCCACGGGGCAGTTATGAGGTTCCAGACAGAGAAAAAGATAGGTCCCTACCCCAGCAACAAGAGTAACGCAAAACCTCGTATCTCAAAATAATCGCTTTCACGGAGGAAACGGGACCAGTCCAACCATCCACGAATCGAAGGGCCAAAAGATGGGGTCATTCGACCAATGTTGGATACTGTAAGCCTGGCTCCACAACCACATCGTGGGAGTGGTTCTTTACCCAAGAGGGAACAATGGGTGAGCTTGGTATGACCAATGCGTAGACGGCATAAGGCAGTGGACTCCTTCCGACAGGAGAGTAAGGAAGAGCACCAAGCCGCTGTAGACTCCTTGATTGTGCCAAGTTTCTTACTGAGAGCAGTAGCGCACCAGATGTAATTCCACTTTTGGGCTCAGATTTGACGTAGATTCGCATATTCGCAGCTGGAATCATGAAAGGGAATGGGGGTAAGTATCTTCCTCCCTAGGTAACGGTCAGCCAGTTCACTCCTTTGGCCCAAGAGAAACACAAATGAGCAGCGGCACGACCTAGGGAGAGAGGTGGTCATGGATAGCATAGACTATAGGGCGACGAGAGCAACATAGGTCGATTACCTGTAGAACAAGGAACAGATCTGACGTAGATATGTACATACATAGAAGTAATGAATAGCTTCGCACTGTGTGCGAGGGAACATTTTGAGGGAGTAACGAAGCTGTTTTGTGGGAGCCGTGAATCACACTAAGTACACCGCCAAAATACTGCAACAATTGCAATGAATAGCTTAGAGGTAATTTGTACTTTTGTTCCAATGCTCCATTACTTTCAACCGCTGACAGGCATATAATGCCATGTATACAACATTAAAAGCATAATTTACAATTCTGTTACGTCCGAGATGTAATATTGCATTTTATTTCCGTACGTTATGGACTCTTCGCATTGATGAAGATTAAAGTGCTTGAATTTCGTTACTTTATTACAAACTGGAAGTTTGACATTTTTATGTGGGAGTAACTGATAGAGAGGCTTTAACGTCGATACTTATGACAAATAAACCAGTCAATTGTGGCTGTGCATTTATTTCCTGAAATGCCACTGGATGACAGATTAACATAATCTTAAGTATTTATAATGACGTGACCTACTGAAGCATGTGTGTATAACTTATCAACATACTCATCTGAAAAAATTATACGATACCCAGGATAATGCAAGACTTGCCAACGTAGCAGACATTCTGTGCTCTACCAAGACTGTCTGTGCCTCCTTAAAATTTATTACTATTTGCTAGTATAATATGCATATCGCTCAGTGTTATTCACAGTAAGACATCTCTTCTCCACCACACTGTAACGGACCGAGCGAAGTTCAATCCCGCGTCGGGTCATCCTGATTTAGGTTTTCCGTCATTTCCCTAAATCGATTCAGGCAAATGCTAGGATGGTTCCTTTGAAAGGGCACAGCCTACTTCCTTCCTTAATCCGATGAGACCGATGACCTCGCAGTTTGGTCTCCTCTGCCCAAATCAACCAACCAACCACACTGTAGCGATTTATTGCCGAATATTGCAGTAACTTCTTTTTGTGTAATAGCAGACGTTATCCTAACGAGATCCATTTGCAGAGCATTAAAATTCCAGTTGCCGAAGCCTTAACGGTGCGCCCTCAGGACTTCCGTTACGTAAGACCATCACCAGCACAATGATAAATAATGTGGTCCGCGCAGATACCACATTTCTCCAGTGCTATCACTGAAACAATTTCTGTGAGTGCCCAGATAACAGGCGTGCTGCTTAACATCTCTCAAGATAACACAGCTAGTGGAAGCACTGACTCATACCCCGTATCAAATAGTAGTTTATAAGAATGTGCAGTTAGCTCTTACATGTTGCTGGTTGATGTTATACTACAAATGTTTAGCTTCACAGGTAGGATTACCAGTCAGTTCCAGTACTTTTCTTGGTGTTTACGGTGTTTCTGGAAATATATGCATAATGCGAAGTTGCACGGTGGTTGAAATGGCGGAGTTCGTCGGGGGGGGGGGGGGGGGGGGGGAATAAGGAGGAGCAGAAAGAATGCAGTCTGCGTTAAGGTTAGGACGTCCTTGCTGCTTAACCGACCGCCCATAAAATGTAAACGAGCGTCTGTGTACAGCCGCGTCACGCGGACTGACTGGTGAGGTGTTTGCTTCGCTTCTTGCTAAATATTGCGATGACGCAGGGAGCTTTTGCCGAGGTGACCGCGTCGCGGAAGAAGGAGGAAACTGCGACAGAGGCGCAAGTAGTCCTTGTGGTGTCGCATTTCGCGGTCAGCCACTGCACAGGCCCCGTCATCCATGATAGCAGAGCGGCATTGAACAATAGGATGCACAACACCTAGCCATACCTAAAGCCGATGGCTGAGAGCTGGGACAGAAAGGTGCTGCTGGCTACGGGTCACTGCGGGACTGCACAATCCCGAAATATCTGTGACCAGGGAGCAAGTTCACTTTCCGTGGTGCCGTGAAACAAACTTGACCTAGTAGTTTATGCACTTAAAGAACAGGTGACCCAAATGGGCAGGTCACATAATCCGTATGCTAGAGACCAGACTTCTTAAGCAAACTTTCACTGCCCACATTACAACAGAAAGATTCCTGGGTAGGCCAAGAAACAAATAGGAAGACAATTCAAAGAAATATGTGGGAGGATTGAATGTAGTCAATTGGGAGGCAACTGCAACGGATAAATAGCAGAGGGGACATTGCTGACAGAGCCCATAGTCAACAGGGTCGGTGACTGCTGGATAAGCAAAAAAGGAAAGCGGGCAATCAATAGTTTCTTCGTGCTCTTCGGCACCATACGAGGAATAATAAAATAAATTTCACTTCAAGAAAATAAAGTTTGATGTAACTTTTTGTCTGTTTGGAAGTACGTACTTGCAGTTCTGGTACACACTGAAAGGCCAGTGCCACAGTACCTTAGTGTACCTTTTCTCCACTTTACAAATGGGCATTTTGTTTTGGCTCGTCTACCTGTGTGCTACGATATTGTCGTTCGACGAATTTCAATGTGTCACAGCGCTACATACGCGTACATTTATTTTTTCGTCTTCCGAATACGAAATTGAAACTTTGTGACCCGCATGCACCCAAGTCACAGTATGCTATTTTTGTGACATACACACGAGCCACAGTATGCTATTTTTGTGAAAAACACATGCTTTTCAAGAATGAAAGAATGGGGGTCTGACATTTCTCGTCGACGACACGCTCTGATTGTCCAGGGACGAGAGCACGCAGCGATGGCCTCGTCGAAGGAACCAAATCGGCATTGGTTCGGGAACCGGATCAAAAAATGAGAGTGGTAGTAATGGGATTATGATCCCGCCATCCTCAATTGTACATTCTTAATCACCAGCATAATTGTTGCTTTATTTCTGACACCAGCCGAGAAAAAGACGCCCGCAAAATACATCAGTCCCTTTCAAGAGAGATACGAGAAAATGGGGAATTACTTTCACGACGATACAATACGTGACTAAATCCCATTGTCTGCAACATGCGTTATTTCCTTAGCACCTGCTTGCTATTTTGCACGCTCTGTGCACCGAACGACTGGGGCTAGTATGCCAAAGGCTACGGGCTGCATAGCTGAAGTAAGAGTTGGCGTTACAGGCGTTAATAATTACGTGCACAGACTACGCACCTTTGACAAGCCTGTGCTACGGCCAAGCGTGAAAACAGTATAATACTGTCAAACGCGGAGTACAAAGTTAACAGAAAATCGAAAATTGTTCGTGCGCAGCCGTGGTCGCAATAAAACTTGGGCTATTTGGCTGCCATCTTGTGACAACAGCGCAAGTGTCATTTCAGTTTATCGACAAGCGCTGCGGATGAACAACAACCTCTACTGAAATCTTGAATTTTGCTACTGATCTCTGAACTTCAATACCGCTACAAGCACTGGCCTAACTGGGGTACGGCAGCCAGGGCGCGTGCTCTGTTCTCGTTGGAGAGGCGTTTTGTGACAGGACACGAAGGGCAAAGGAAATGGGTGGCGAAGTAGCAGAGGAAAAAAGAATGGAAATCATAAGGTGGGGGACTACATATAAGAATATGGGACAGCTGTACGAGGATAATGAGGAGATTCGACATGGGCTATGTTGAGCAGAAGTTTTGTAAAGCTACGCCTCCCTGGTACGGAGACTTGTTTGTTTTCAGCCACTAAGTGGAGTCGCTCTCGTCATGCCTTGCGAGAAAATGTAATGAGAGTACAAAGAGTTTATTTACCTTTTGTTGTGGCTTTTTAATGATCAGTAGTGAATCAATGGAAAATGATTGCAACTTTGGACTGTGTTGCTCCATGTCTTGAGTTTTGCCTATGAAAAGAATTACTGAAATTTGCTACTTCTACTTCATTATAACCGTGTGTTGGTCTCAAATCACTGAACACGCTAACCAAAAACTGGGTAGTTACCAGCAGCTCACGGAGTGTAGCTAATAGTCAACTTCTATACAGTATTTTAATTTGTTTACGAAGCTGTGCAACTATTCCCATTTTGGTATGGTGACTGCAAACAGAAGGTGGAGGAACTGGCGACAAAACCCAATTTGAGCGATTTACTTTTCCGCCTGGTGCTTACTGCTTGTTGGATAACGAGTCAAACTGGAAAAATTCTACGGTGCACCTTACTCGATTTGGCAGGCTCCGGGAGGCTGTATGCCATGTGGCAAGAACTCGTCTCTACCATACTACCAAAAATATTCGATAGATGTTTGAACAGCAATCAGGCACAACAAAACGATTTTTAGGGTTTCCGCGCGTGGTAGATCTAGCACTTATGTTTCAGGTGGTCAACTTTGGACGCTGTCAGCAATGGTGTTAACATATGATCATGTCTCACAGACTGTTCGAGTCCAGGAAGTGAAAACCGCAGCGCACAGTACCTGATGACTGAGACTAAGACGAAACTAGAAATATATCAAAATATTTGAAGTGGGACGGCGGTCTCATTGGAATGAATCTAGACTACTCGCTTCCATTCGGTAAACGAAGAAACCTGGGAACCCACAGAACTTGTGGCCGCTGTGTTACGTAACATCTCACGAGGTCTTTTCCTCGGGTAACTTCAAGGAACGCTTCACTGTGACGGAGCTACATTATGAAGCGCACTGAACTGGCGAAAAGCATTGTTCTTGGAGTACAGAAAAAAAATCACTGTCAGTAGTAGCAGAAAGACGCCTACCGTAAAAGACGCCAGAACTGGGCGTTGTGTAGACTGCATGCTGAGAGAAGAGAATTACGGAAAGGAAATGTAAATATCGCTGACGAATGGAGTTAACCGCAATTCAACGCTGGTAACAGAAGAATTCTTTTGAAATTATATATCTGCTTACCCTTCTGCTAAAGACAACCAAACTAATTGGTTAGTTCGCTTAAAGTTTAGGATCCGCTATTCCGGTGGTTCAAATTAGCTTTTCGCACCCGGTTTGAAAAAAACCCATCAACCGCATAGTTGTGATAGACATGTACCAAATAGTTTCGAATTTTATGGTTCGTGAATACGGAAGTCACTTGTTGAATCCATGCGTCTATGCATACTCTATATTTTGAACATAGATTTACAGTATCCACCACGAAAACTTTCTTCATGTAGCTGTCTGCGAAGAGGAAGGATCACAGGCTTGCCACAAGGTTTCATACGGAATGTTTCTTATTGAACAGTAAAAACTTTATTTATATGATTATAAAATTGGCATATATTAGGGGTAGATTACATATAAAGCAATGCTTAAAGAATTACAAGGCTTAAATATAGCTGTCGCACAAAATTTCTCAACACATTCAAAATTTTACAAACAACAGATTGCAGTATTAAAAGGTATAGCTGCAAATGTTAACAAAATGAAAAAGTTAAAGCACATAAAAGACAAAAAGCATTCTAAAAATATTTATAGCGATTAATACGTTACACACATTTTCGAATTATCTCTAGACATTACAAATACACAAACGTTTAAACATATAAGCAAAGCATGCACATAAAACACATACCAACTACAAATCAAAAGCTAGAAGCTTCAAAACAGCCCACAGTTGTTCGAAATATAAGCCAAACTAAACAGAAGAACAATTGCAGAAAATGTTATACAATTATTAGAAACGTACATCACACCTCTAAAAGCAATGCCTGAACAAACGTTACGACAGAAACAGAAAAACGAGAAGAAATACAAATACAATACCACAGTAAAAATAGCCAAGCTTCTAATTGGCAAGTAAATTTCATCTTTGCAACAGAGAACATACATCGAATACCACAACTAATAAATTAAAATGCTGGTCATAGCACACTGACAGCCAATACACAAAAGTGTCAAAAGGAATATAAAATCAGCCCTTTTTGACGTTAGCAGTGCGGTAGGCTGGGTACACGCAGATACTTCACGACAAGTAAAAGCGGAGTACTATTATCGGTAAATTGTTGCCAGTACACGTGGAAACCAAAATGTAGTCCAACCTAAGCCCAAGAATTACTGGCGCTATTATTTACGAGCGACAATTTATTATCTATACTGTACTTTTCGTAATGCAACGTAGTGTTTATTGAACTTTCCAACTTCTTTCTTTCAAATATCTGCATGAACATACAAGAAAGTCTTTGACTTGTCTACAATCGGTGTGGCATGCAGTAAGGAGAGATAAAATGCTACAAGTAAGTAAGGGAAACGTTCCTTCTCGTCCGTTGCTTGAAAGTTCCACGGCGCTGCGCGCAGCCGCGGCCTCAATACACGTACCTTTGACGATGCGCGGCGCTCGTGACTAATTGTGTGACGTAGCACTGTCGAGATTCAATCGTAAACGTTTGTTGGCGGACGCACATTAATTCTTTGCACTGCTACTACATAGGATCGGTCTAAAAAGGGTCGCCAGTCCCGTTTGGACGGGCGACACAGAATTAAACTTCTTACAACTCCAGTGTCAACTAAATCCTGGTGGCAATCCAACCACCTTCGGAAAGGTGCCGAGATCGGACCACTAGAGTGGAATACGCACACCGCTGACGTTTCATACACCGCCTCCTACTGCAGCAATAGCATCTAATGACTGCTACAACAACAAAATATGAAAACAGTTCTGAGTCAATAGGGAAGTTACACAAAAACACAAATGAAATTTATTGGTATCGATTAACCTTAGCTAAGTCCGTCACTTTTATCCAACACCATTTCCCGCTACCTAATGGCTCCAAGCTCTGAAGCCTCCTTTCACGGAAAAAGTTCACGCTCACTAATCCGCAAGAAAGAATAGCACAAGCAGAATTGTACGCCCCCGTGCAAGTGAGTGTACTTTCTAATACTTCGTTGGCTTTTTGATCGTGAAGGTTCATGAAATCCAGGATCAAGAAACAACGATTTAAAACAAACTGTCTCCGAGGGACTACGACTTGCCAACTCAACACCAATATGTTACAGTCCGATTTCCGACTTCCCTGAGATCAAAAGCGCTCCACGAAAGAATTCTGCATACAGATCTTGCTGCCAAGCCCACTGAGGAGCAAAATTTAGGTAAAATTTCCTGCACCCATTAATAGCGCTGCTGTAAGGTACTGCTCCTACAAGGACTTTTACAACTTTTTCTGCGACGTGTCTGAACACCGGCCGTCATGAAAAAATTTGCCCTTATGACAGCCTAGGTGGCTCCTCGGATCGCCAGCCATTTGGGACGATTAGGTTAAGTCCGGCCCACATTATTCAGGCCAAAGAAAATCCATTCTTCCCCTGCAATCGTGAAATTTCAGAGGCGACTATATTATAGCGACCAGAGCCAGCAGCCTTGGGTGGCTGGGGAGTGACACAAAAATAGTCATTAATAATGATTCACTGTGTGGCTGACCTTGACCTATCAAGTACACTGAAATAACGAATACGCTTACTAAGATTCCGCGCAGACCAAATCACAATTTCCCCCCCCCCCCCCCCAGTATTCAAATAATATTGCCGCCTGAATCAAAATCTGTTAGTGGGAGATTACACAAAATGCCCATTCGATTTGCCTTGGGCATCCGACCGAAGCACACTCAGCGATGACGATACGCTTTGATGACGTCTGTTGACATTAACATCATGTCATTTGCATGAGCTTCGTCGCTACGCGATTCTTTAGTATCAGTATTATTATGCGACTATTGAGAACATTTACTGTGTGTTCTTAACGAACAAAATGGCGAAAGTGAATGAAATACGCGGAATGTTTAATGAATTTAGGAGTAATTTCTGTAACTACATTTACAGCTGATTCTGCTGCAGTGTACCGCTGTTTTTTGCAATACTTCTTGCTATGAACTAACGGACACAGTGCGATTTTTACAAATCTTACACCGACTATGTAGGTCCCAGAGAAGACATTTCTGGAGTAAGAAAATGGTAATGTAGCTGGGTAAACCAAAAATCGATTGACTGGTAATGAGTAAGAAAACTGTAATGTACCTAGGTAAACAAAAAAATCGACTGACTGGTAGCAAGAAAATTGTAATGTAGCTGCAAAAACAAACAATTTATTGACTGGTAGTGATTTATGATGATGATGATATATATATATAATCCCAAGATTTAAGATTTTTGGAGAGTTCAAAGAACCAGTTCTCGAGAAAAGCTATTAATTGCATGACTATTTTCACCAGGCGACTGTGTTATGATATTCAGTTTCTTCCACGATCGATTTAGGCCTGCAGGCGTTTTGAAGTGCCTTGGCTCAAGTGACAAACTAAACGATCAATATGAAAAGATCTTATGCTGTCAACGTACTAGGCTGCATCCCGGACCACCAAATGGAGGATCTATTGCCTTAATTCGCGACGTTGTGCATAGTATCATTGCTGAGGCAAGAAAAACTTTATTATACTGTGGCGCGCTGGAATACCATGAATATCGTAATACAGAAAATCGCACGTCAGTTCATAAATATGTCGTCACAAGGAAGGTAGAAAGTGATGACACGGGCAAACATCAGTGGGGAAGTCATAGCGTTTAAATAATTTAACGATATGAAATGGGATGACGACACAATATTGGAAAAGGTGGTTGGAAGATATTTGTTGGATTCTGGGAAAGAGCAGTGCACCTCACGGAAATCGTATAGAAGATTCTAGTACGACCATTTCTAGTGTGTTGCTACAGCGTTTGGAGCATTTATCGAGTAGACACGACAGCAAATATCGAACGACTTAAGAAAAGCATTGATAGGATCGTAACAGATCGGTATAGCATAAAGAAGAAGTGTAACAGGTGATGGTCGGAGAACTTCAGTCAGAATCTTCTGGACAAAGGCGATATTTTCGTGAAACTCAGAGAACTGGTATTTGAGGAAGACTGAGCCACAATTCTGCTGACACCGTCGTATTTATCGCATACGGATTACGGAAACAAGGAGTTAGAGCGCGTAATTGAGTCATATTTAACGCTGTTGTAGAACAGCTATCTTCATTGCCATAAAATTATTTAACAAACATCGGCTGTGGTCAAGACACTCTTAAATAAATTTAAATCGATGTTTATTTGATTGTGGTGTAACGACTGGGTAATGGAAGACCATAACGAAGTGAGTACTCTTTCCTACCGTAGCGATACGTCTTGCAACACCGAGGTGGACCACAGAACCCACTCTACATCTCCCAATTCGTTCACTAATTTGGCGATCCGCTTTGTCGCAGCCACAATGTTGGATGGACAGACTGAATAGCACCCCCACAGCAACCTCTGGAAGGTCTCTGACCGAATCAGAACAGACGCTTTTCCGCAGACATCGATTTCTGTTTATTTTTATTTTCTTCCGCTCTTCGCCCGCCGTGGATTGGATCGCCTTAACGAGGCACGCTGCACCCAAGAGAAGTTACATCCTAAAACGAAGATCAAAAGTGAAACCGCACTCCCTCTCACATCTATGTCGCTTTCATTCCGCCCTTGCCCGTGCATTCACTATATATGTCGGCTGAATGAGCTGCTGCTGTACTGGAGCCGCCAGCTTTCACGGCTGAGGTCACTGACCAGTGAGCAGAACACCTTCTCCACGCCAGATACAATCACACCACTTTCAACCTACCGAAGTTTCTTCAGCTTAGAGATAACTGTCATTAAGTACAGAACAGATACCAGGTTTGACCACATTATTGCTACTTTACCGTCCAAAAGTCCCAATTAACGCCGGCATTGCGCTCAATATTAATAGTCACAAAACACTCCCTTTTAATGGTATACAACGAAGAAGAATGGTGTTTTTATCGGATATAGACCCTACATGATGATCTGACTGATAGTAAGCCGCTGTTAGCTTTTGACGCTGTGGTGTACAGGAAAGTATTGTTGTTTAGTGACTACGAGGATACAATATGACAAAATTTCTATTTGTGTGGTGAATAACAGCTCGGGGTAAACTGAGAAAAACTTAAGTTAATGCTGAAGAGTACGGAAAACTATCTTGTAATTTTCTAATATAGTATTAATGTTGGGCTGCTATACGCAATAACGTCGATTAAATATCTTGGCGTAACGTTGCAAAGCGATATGAAAGCGAGCGAGTATGTGAGGTCGATAGTATGGAAGGCGGATGGTCGATTTCTGTTTATTAGGGGAATTAGATGAAACTGTTGCTTACGTATAAAGTGGCCGCGTACAGAACACTAGTTTGATCCGTCGCGTGTGTGGGATCCGCATCACGTTGAATTGAAGGAAGGCATCGAAGCATTTCAGAGGCATGTTGTCAGATCTATTACCGGCAAGTTCTATTAACACTCAAGTATTACAGATATGCTTCGGGAAATTAAATGCGAATTCCTGATGAGGAATGCGACGTTTATTTCAAGGAACACTATTGAGAAAATTTAGAGAAACGGCATGAGAAACTGACTGCCGAACGGTTCTATTGCCAATAACATACATTTCGCGTATGGATTACTAAGAAAAGAGAAATTAGGGATCATATCGAGGCAAATATATTCGACTTTCTCTATTTGCGAATGCACAAAGGAAAGGAATCACTGGTAGTGGTACAAGATACCCTCTACCATGCGATGCCTGCGAGAAATTGTGAGAAGAAAACTGCCTGAAATGTGGCGAGACAATTCATAGCTGTTGCATCCGGACTTTAAGAACCTAGCCCCTTCGGACTTTTTTTATTTCGAAGTTGAAAACCCCGTTGGAAGGACGAAAATCAGTAACGACAGACCAGATAAAATTCGCAGACGGTGAATCGAGCGATCCAGCAAGTGGCGTACAAAGACCGCTTCCGGAAGTGGAAACGCCGTTGGGAGCTGTGTACCAATTGCGGAGGAGAGTATTTCAAAGAAGACCATGCATGGTAAATAAAAGTATTAAAATAGATGTGGACAAAGTCCCGGAAATTTTTGAACACACCTCGTACTGTTCCCAACCGTGACAGTATCTTTTATTATCACATGACATGTTTCAATGCCTATGCACTCTCAACAGATTTAATGTATTAAACAACTGAACACCTAACACTGCAAGAATGTACATTAAATTACTTCCATAAAATGCTTGGCTACGAATAACACGTCCTGTTAGCTGCCATGTAACTCAGCAACAGACTAAGAGCTGCTCATAGCATGAGATAACAGCTGAAACAGACGCCGCTGGATATTAGCAAAATTAAATACTGTAACACCGGGAGTTTGAAAGTTTAAAGGCGTACTACACGTTTGTACGAGATTGCGATCACACGGATGTATTTTTTTTTAATTACTAACAGCATTACGTTCGCTGCATCCAAATGAGAAACCAACTCACTTAACCTACAGGAACCACAGGCGAGTATTTTCTGAAAATAGAACTAATATATTCTGCACTGTCCCATCAGATTGCCCACTGCAACACCTAAGGACTCTGCGAAAATTGTCCTCATTACTGTCCCGCGATAAAGTTGTCTTAATAGAACTCTCTTCCGAATCGGCAGAACAACGGGACCGCAGAATATTTAATGGTTTTCGTACATGGGGAGGGAGGGAGGGAGGGAGGGAGGGAGGGAGGGAGGGAGAGGGGGGTTAAAACAGCTGAGAAAATAAGAGCTTGCTCCTCTCCGTTGGCACGCTGCCTTATGATTCTATTCAAACAGGAGAAGGAATTTGGCAGAGACTTGTAAACACTGCTTCCCTGCACAGCGGCGTCTCGATTCGCAAGTCAGCTGTCTATGGTCCCGCCCACGTGACTATTTGCACCATGATTTAGTTAGCCTGGCATCTGACTTCAAATATAATTACTCGAAAGGAGATCCCCTGCGTTAATGCATCAAGAGTTTTTTCAATTTACTGTCGTTGCCAATCGATATCGTTTTCCTGAGCTGACCGTGGGCTGCGCAATTCTGCCAGTCGATCGAGTCGAAGCACTGGTTATACAGTTCTTAGATTACATTGCTTTTCGCGACACTACAATCATACACAGAATATCCCTCTATGCTTAAGGGCTGTGTCCTGAATCCCTTCACATTTCCCTGGTCTATCGTAATGAAATACCACCAGCTCACCATGTATTGGAGCACCTGACGTTATCAGTAGCACTTCTGTTTCGAAACCAGCAACGTTCCAGAAATTTTGAGCAGAAGTGCTCAGTTTTCGAAAGATTCTTTTACCACATAAACTCGCCACAGTGGTTGATTAATCCACGGCATGTCGGCAGTAAGTACATTTCCATGAGAAGTACGAGGATCACCTCAGATTTAATCATATGTCAACAAGCAGATTCACGCAGACCATTTTAATTTAATGTTAATTGGTGAGTCGAACGGTGCTTTGTATTAGTTTCGAGACTATGGCTGACTATAAGAACGAGAGCCAATTATGAAAACAAGCTCTTACGTATGTCTTTGTAACTTCATAGCATGTTCTCAAATCAGTACCTGAAACCGTCGACCTCACATTGCAGAAACACATAATGGTGGAATGCTTAACAGAATATGCTATAGATCAGGAGTCGCCGATGGGCTGTGTACTCAAGACTCGCATGGCTGTTGAGCGTACGGAGTCTCTAAACAAACACGATAGAATAGGTCGGTATCGGAGGCTGAAGCGTCAGGCAACGATGGAAACATGCGAACTACAGACATCTTGCTAACCTAATTTCTTTACTGCTCTTTCGAACTGCGTGTTCGCACCCTTTACGCCCTAAACCTTACGGGTAACAGGCTAAATGCGATGGGTAGAACAAGTAGATTTTATACGAAACAGTATTTCCATTATTCTTATACACGTGTCTTACGTTAAAATCAAACAAACTGTTTGTGTTTAATGATGATTCATAACCATCCGCAATTGATGTAAAAGAACACCTGATCGTCTACCTATCACTATTTTGCAACTGGTTACACTGATGTATTATTTCTAAGCCTGTATTTTACGTTAGTTAATGGTCTCCAGGCATTATGAATTCTGTCTCAGAAACATACTCTAAAAATTGTGAATCATCAAAAAATGTTAATTTATCTAAAGATGTCTATCTTTCAAGAACGCTGCGTATTCCAGAATTACCAAAAATATTTTATTTGTTGTTCCCTGTATCAAAAGAGATCAGTGTCGAAACTTAAGTTACATGAAAGGAGCCTCACGTTAAAACACTTTACTCGCTGTATTTTGCCAATTTAGACATGGGGTGCAAATAAATCCTGGCGGAGCGGAGAACCTGGAAGTTGGCTTTCCTACAGTAAGCCGTCGATAATGCAGACACCTCAAAGTGCAATTATCGGTAGCGTCCTTATGAGACATACAAAAACAAACACGTTGTTCTAACATTCGAAATGAGAATTACTAAATTGAAGTGACTGCTCTTACAATCATTGAACAAAATGAACCCGCGACTATCGCCACAAGTGTATTTTCATTCCTTTCCATAAATTCACGGTTTCCTAGTCCTACATCTGCAACACAGATCTTGCAGAGCAAGAACACAAGAAAGCGCTGTTGCTGCAGCAATGGGAAGTACTTGCGAAAATCTTAGGAAGCGATATACTGACCAAACAGAACGTCACGTGTCTAATAAATTTACAACGTAATGCAGTGATGACCAGCCAAATATCCGCTCTTTTACTGGACAAAAACTGGCGGCCATGAGCACGTTTGTCGTTGCAAGATTATATCATGCACTACAATGAAGAACAGCAAATGTTCATAATAGCGCAATCCTTGTCTCAGATGCGCGGTGACGTCAACGCCCCGGAAAAAAAAACTGCGGAACTACGCCAGTAAGTAACCACACTATCTCCATGTGGCCACCTCTAGCAACGTCACAGATATTCACACACATTCTGAATTTATTGCACTTAATACACGTCAATGAAATATGTTCAAGTGTAATAATTAAACGATTTGTTAAATCCCTTTTGTAGATCACGTACAAATCTTTAAACTTTTGTCAATAATTACGAGATTTTTATAGGAATATCGTACATTAAAACAGCATCTTTCTACTGAACGAAACTTTACTTGTCTAGTAGGGAAGACAGATCTGTAAGACTCACGGTTAAGAAAGATTGGCATCACAGAACCTGCCTGCTGTGCTAACATTGCAGTGGTGCACTACATCTCATTCTGGTCGTGTATCTGGTTTATTTCTAGACAGCAGTTCACCACGTGCACTTTGGTGCGACAGTTATGTCAGTAACCCTAGCACCACTAGGACTTATGGGAGAAAGTACTGGAAAAGAATATCTATACAGCTACAGAGAGTAGTATACGATGTGAAGAACTTCTGTCCCTGATTAAATTTGATGGTTAAAGAAACAAGAACCGAAAGACGAAAGGAGGATAAGTTTTGTCCACTCCGTGGAGTTTTCGACACAATTGACGAAATGTTTGTGAAATACTACATACCAAGTGCAGATCTAACCATCGAAGAAATGCTCTCCCTATTTCGAGGAAGATGTCCCTTTAAGGTCTTTATGAAAGACAAGCCTAGGAAGTCTGGCATATTGATCAGGATGTTATCCAGATGCACACACCCAGTATGTTCTAAAAATGGAGGTCTATGCGGAGATGGATGAACGACCTGCCGAGGAATGAAGTGAAAAAGGCAGTTGTTAGGCGCCTAGTGAATCCGCTGGCAGGAAGTGGATGAAATATAACAGATCTTTATTATACGTCCATAGACCTAGCCGCGAAGCTTCACAATGACAACTTTGGAGGGAACATTGAAGAGTAACAGAAAAAACATACCAGAACAGCTAAAGAAGACACAGGGTCGAGGGCTATGTTCCTTTATTAACAGATCTGAAAACGGGCAACGAACAGTTACATTGGTTTCATACATCTCTAAACTGAAACCTAGTAAGAATCTACTACACTTCTTTCCACACAACACAATAACATGGTGGATGAGTCGACAAAGGAAAATGAGAAACATTTATCTCTACTATAATGAAACCAAAGGGGCAAAGCATTGATCAAATGACGCGACATCAGTCAGTAAAACGAGGGACGAGAAGGTGGCCATTATCTCTCTTTTTAACCTGGATAGATATCGCCTGTCTCAATGCTGGGACAATTTTCATGACAACCTAAACTGGAATAAAAAAGAATGTAAGAAGGCTGTATCTGGTAGAGTTAGATCAACAGCTCGTTAGGTCAGCTGTGGAAGAGAGCAAATAACGTCATGAGTTTACAAAATCCTATCATCTCTAAAGTGGAAAGTGATCTAGGGAAAACGCTGCCCAGCATTAGTGCAACTGTTCAACCTGTTGAATTTTATTCAAGAGGAATATGTCACATCTGTTTGAAGAGTAAAAACTCTTCAAAGGAAAAAGACAAGATGAAAAGTGTCCATAGTTTATTGCAGGTGTACCTAGTAGGTAGGTTCCACTCATTCTGCTAAAACAATCATATCCAAAGGTTGAGAGATTGAAAGTGAGTAGTACGAAAAAAACTCAATTGTAATTTAAGACCTTGATTTTCTGTTTTCTTATTCGTTATTTGCTATTGTACGTTCTTTCATGATTTCTTAATATAATCCTGATGTATATGAAAGTGTTAGTTACATGTTAAAATAAAATATTTCTCATATTCATTACTTTATTTATTGTATTTGTATGTGCTACAATGTTTCTGATAACTATGGAAAGTGCGTAGCCACCAAATTAAGAAATTCTTAGTTCATTAAATAAACAAAAAAAGTCAAAAACGTGAACAGAATGTGAGGTTAACTTTTGCCCCCCCCCCCCCCCCCCACCAGATAACCACGTGACAGATCAGAGCTTAGTGGTGCTAGGGATATACATTATGAAATGGTGTGCACTACGCCCACTCCGTAGGCAGCAACGGTTCATCGCTTACGAAGTTGGCAGCGCCGCCGTTGCATGTGTCATCAATCTCGTTGCCAAGGACCTTGACTCCAAATATATATCAAAAGAACGTCTCACTTTCGCTATTAGAGAGATCACTGTTCATTGTATTAGATATCCTTCTGCTACGAAGACATGTCAATGTGCTACAAGTATATACAAAACATTACGACCTAGAGGGCAAGGCCATTTGCCTGAAGTAACAGTTTTGTAACGCACAGTAGAAACTTCAGTTTTCCACTACAATGATCATGTTAGAAAGTGAAAGTCTTTAAATTAATGAAAGTATGTAGAGTTTTCAAAGGATTTTTACAACCATTACTGGCGTGAGCTCCCTAACAAGGAGTTAAATATGAATGTGGCAAATACGATTTTTCTTCTCATTAACAATCCAAGCAAGTACACAAAACAGTATCTCATAAAGCACGTATCGGCGAGCACAATTTGCCACAATGTTACGAATTATTTGTACTAATGTCGACAATTTCTTGGTATCGTGCGCTACATGCTTATTATTCAATCATGATAAACTGTTGAAATACAAATTACCACCGGTTCTTCTGGCATTCGCACTATAATAGTCACACATAAAACTTGTCTACTTTTATGTACAATAATAAAGGCAAACAAAAACAGATATTCTAGCCAGGACTAAAATATACGGGTTCGTCGGTCCCATGTTTAAAATACCTACTACGCAGAATACAGAAGCCGCGTAATTTTTCTAAGGTCTTAAATTGTTCAGGGTGCAGCCCCTTCAGACTAACAACGTGACAGCACCGAGACGTGAGCTCAGACTCCACACAATCTCACACATTTCCTTGTTCTGGCGGATTATTTTTTCTCAGCAGCACCCCAGAAGATATTATAATTCTTAAACGTCATTGGTAAAAACAGGCGGAATTTTACCTGAGAGCAAAACGATGTCACATATCTCCCGCTCTACACAGGACTTCGAAAACAAATCCACACACCCCTTCGATCACAAGCACGACGCATGGAACACTGATCAACTGTAAACGCGTACACTGCCATCTATCGTCCTCGCCAAAGCCGACTACCGCACCGCACAGCAAGAGCCATCTATCGGCCAGAGCGTAAACCACCAACATTCGCGCCTGCGCTTACTGTCCGGATGTCGCGGCCTATTCGAAACTACGGGCTTACTGTCCTAACATCGCACGGCCTATCCCAATTATGGGCATATTGCGTAATGGATTCAAGGATTATTTTATTTATTTTTTCTCTATTTTGTCAATGATCTTATGCGCAGCTTTTAGTAGTGACAGAAATTAGGTTGTCCCAGTTTACGAGCAAGTATCAATCACACATTAGATCATTCACATAATACGACAGGAAGCATATCGACTAAATTTAGATATACTCATTACTATTACACGAGAGAAACATTAATCGTTATAATACCGGCGAATAACTGGCACAACGACTACGAATGATGTTCCATCAACTATAAGCAAACACGTAACTCGGATACGGCTCGTCTGAAGTTTGCGGCAGCACAGGCCAGTGTTATAAGGCATTTGGTCAGTGTTACAAGGCATTTCATCTCTTCGGGCGTCGTCGGTGTCTCTTAAAATAGACCATTTTCGCTATAGATAAAAATATGGACGCGTTAAGTCTGATGAGTGTCCAGATCATTCAGCATTTCTGGAAGGACCGTACCAATGTTCTCCAAATGTTCTTTTAAGCGTGTGTATCATTGCACGTGCGGAATAAGGGGACATCCCTCTTAGTGACATTTGCTGTTAAAATGCTAAGTTTCATTTCTTTCATGAGTTCATCTCCTTTTCCCTTGGCATACTTATTGTTCACACTTCCAGTTTCCAGAAATTTTATTTTATAATACTTGCAAAGACAGATCGTCCGTGCTTGTCACGTTCTGAATAGTCTCCAGCACCTACTACATTTCTGCTCTTAACACACTCGCGATTTACGATTTTCCGCGTATCGTGTACATTGTACACGTCTCAATAACTTTACGAGCAAGGTATTCCATTGCTACAACAGCAACACAGACGTGCTTGCTAACAGTTGGTTATAAGACCATAGACGTTTGTGGAACCACTTGTGATCGCCGTATACTGGTTTGCGTAGCTGTTATCTTTATACAATTTGATCAAGTCCCATAAGTCACATTGCTGAATATCTCTTTGAAACTTCTTTCAAATGTCACAGAGAGAAAGTATACAGCCCCATTACAAAAACGTCGATGTCATATAAACGATAAAAATTATTTGCTGACCTCAGGAAATTCGTCATGTTACCCGCTATAACTTGGCGAAATCCGCACCTCGATAAATTTCGTTGAGGGTTGCCTGTCTTAGCTGCCTCACCTTGTATAGGTATGATGACCGTTGTTAATAGAAATGTGAAATTTTTAGGCATTAAGTATGAGAAAAAAGTGGAGACAATGTGAAGGAGCATATAAAAGCCACCTAGCTATGTCACACTAGTCTCTCCTGTGTAAACCTCTTCGTCTCTGCATAACTATTCCAAAATCTCCTTGATGCCTCTGGATGTGTTCATGATTTTTTTAGTCAAGTTATGTCATATTTCTTTCTTCCCCCCCCCCCCCCCCAATTAGATATAGTATATTGTCAACAGTTATTCGACGTACTCATCACATATTCTCCATTCTACATAGCTCTACATTTTAAAAGCTTCTATTCTCTTCTTGATTGAATTGTTCATCGTTCACGTTTCACTTCCATACAAATACCTCTAGAACATTCTTCCTAACACTTAAATTTATTTTTTAAAGGAACACACCGCCATTACACTGTTTTATTGTTTATTAAGTACAACCCAGCTATTGGCCTTTTATGCCATTTTTAAGTATTTGATGTTATGTCAAACATATACTCCAGGACACTTAACGTTATTAAGCTAAACGTTGGCCGTAAATTATGAACTTTGATCTTAACAACATGTTAAGTACCTTGAAATATACGTTAAAGACATAAAATTAAACACCTGAAAATGGTATAAAAGGCCGAAACCTGGGTTGTACTTAAATAAGCATAAAACAGTCAAATGAAGGAATGCTCTTTTAAAAAATATGACTGTTGCTGAGCAACACAAAAAAATTTATACGGGACGTCAACAAATTCCTGATTCTACGAAACATATACAACAATACTCCAACGGTTATGTGAATGTGGTTTCTCTTCTTTCCGGGAGAAGCTTCGAAACATAGAAAATGATGTTTTCCAAACTAGGTACGAACCTATGTAATTCGGTGTTTGGTATGCGATAGGTAGGACGATCGCGCGTCAGACGTTTGTTAAATCGACCGCTGCTGCCGTTAAACACAGATCGCTTATAAACTCTCACGAGTTTGTTCAGGAATGCTTGATGAACAGCGACAGAGACAACACGAGATTTTTTCCAGTGGCTTGCTGAGAGTGGGGACGATCACAACATGTTTCCTGAACTTGTGACCTCCGCCTCAAGGAAGATAAGCTGCAGATAATTCTACACTCTTATGTGGTTACGAGGGCGTTTCCGTAACTGAGCGATCAGCGTGTCTGGCTTGCGGACGTCCAAGGATCATTTCTGGGTACTGCGCGGGGTTTTTCCTTCTTGGGAGGACTGCAACTGTGTGGGCACAGCCTAGCGATGACGATTGAGTACCTATTTTGCCAGATAAGCAGCGGCTTCAAGGTTCTGAAAGTTCAGACCGGCTGGGAGTGCGGTGCGCAGGCCACATGACCCTCCATTCGGCAGCCGACACCACTGGCAGAGGATGACACGGTTTGCATCATGCGGACCTCTGGGCCTAATCTTAGAGCTAAGATTTTGTTTATTTCCTAATTTACTTTTTTACTTTGTGGAGTGCCCTTGTAGGTCGCGGGGTAAGCTACGGAGCACCTGGTCGTGCAATTTGGGCAAATATGGGCTGGTCTCGGTGGTTCTGTTCCGTGGCCAAGCCTGACGCCAGGGGTCACTGTAGTTGAGACACAAATTGTCATCCCTCATAGATCAGCCAGTATAGCATTACCGCGATGTGTATCCAGCCTTGATAATGGTTGAAGAGTGTGAAAAGTCAACTGCAATAATGGAGGTCGGCATTTTGACAACTACTGTCAGAGAACGGTTCTGGGCGGTAGCAGCTGAGATAAAATGCAAGGAAAAAGTAAAATAATTGTTGACTGCATTCCACAGCATTTTTTATGTTTGGCTATGAGCACTACAGTCATTTAAGAACACAGTTTTCAGCGATGAATAGATTAATTAGGGAGAAGGAAAATATGTCCGTCAGGAACCATGTAAGTGTTAATGACTACTACTACGGACGGGTCATTAAATACCACGTCTATGCTAAAAACAAATTTACTACTGGAACATTAATACGTTGTATTCAATATGTCTAAGTTCCTATAAGAACCGTCGGAATATTTCATAAATATTAATAACAACATCTGTAAAATCGTCGTGTCTGCCTGCCTGCCTTTGTTTCAACACGGTTAATCTCAAAAACTACTGAACAAATTTTCATGCGGTTTCCGAAGGTATCTTGAAGATAGCTTGGAGCACCGTATGGACTTTGGTTCATCAAAATCGGACCACGAAAAAAATATAGTCATACATATTATCACTGGATCAGTTTCAACAAAACTTGGTACGCGTATCACTTACTGTTTGAAAAGAATCGCTGTGCGAGTTAAAAACATATCAAAAACATATCAAAGGGGTAAGGGTGGGGGTTAAAGAAAAGTGTAGATGAGCACTTAGTGACTTGCAAAAAGCTTTACACGCAATTTCATACCTACACGAACATTTTTCTCTGATCCCCCTCCCCTCCCTCACATAATGATGAAACGAAAAAAGTTTATCGCTTACTACATTTTAGTTGTTCATTTTCGCATCAGGCATGACATTTTAATTTATTACTTCTTAACCAGTAACTGTATTCATGACACATTTTGTGGACAGTGTGCATATACATACGTGCAAAATTGTATCATTGTATGAGGCATAGTTCCGGAGATATGACGTCATCAAGACTAAGATATGTGAGAAACTGCCGCATCGCGCATGAGATCTGAATTGATCACTTCTTTGATACTACGTACCTTTATTCGCAACACAATTATCAGACAGTATCGACATACGCCGCTGAATGTACCTACAAAATTATACCACTGGGTGGAGCAGAGATTGGGAGGTGGAGGAGGACAGGAAGGGGAGAGGAGTAGCAGATGCGCACACACACACACACACACACACACACACAGAGAGAGAGAGAGAGAGAGAGAGAGAGAGAGAGAGAGAGAGAGAGAGAGAGAGGGGGGGGGGGGTGGTAGAAGAGGAGATGGGCGAAGAATTGGAGGGGGGAGGAGGGAGGAGATGGACAGAGGAGAGGAGAAGATTGACTACCAGAACTGACATAAATAGATACCCGCGCAACGCCGGATACTCAGGTAGTAGGTAAATACTAATTTCAATAACACTTACTGCTACAGCAACTGTTCTATAGTACAAAGTGCAGCTGTACTGATTGAATCGCGTGCATGCTCATTTCCCTTGTCGTCCAATTTACTTTAAATTTCTTTAATAGGATATTGTTTGGTTCTGACAGAAACGGGTGGTTGGGAGGGGTGGGGGGGGGGGGGGGCTGTTTGAAAGGCGCCGCGTCGGACTGATGTAGGCAGAAGACTGCCGTGGCTAAAATGTGATATCCGGCGGGCAATCGGAGGGGGAAAGCGGAAAGTGGTTCCGTGACAAGAAGCTAACAACGAATTGGGGAAGCAGTCGAGCGCGGTGGCCACGCCCTGTTCTCCCGCAGCACGCAGCCGTGTGTGTGTCACGTGTCTCTGTCTAAACAAGCGGCCGAAAGCGAGATACGCTTGCAACTCACTTGTTCATTTTAAATGGTTCAAATGGCTCTGACCACTATGGGACTTAACATCTGAGGTCATTAGTCCTCTAGACTTAGAACTACTTAACCCTAACTAGCCTAAGGACATCACACACATCCATGCCCGAGACAGGATTCGAAACTGCGACCGTAGCGGTCGCGCGGTCCCAGACTGAAGCACCTAGAACCGGCCGGTACTAGTTCATCTCATGCGTTGCTGGTAAGAGTCACATATTTTATGCTGCTACTATGTTTAAAATAATGTCACTAGGATCTAATGCCTGGGATATAGTTTAAAGCTGCTCTCCATTCTAGTCCATTCTGAGCAAGTCCGTCTCTACATAACGACTGTAACTTGTTCCTTGCCATCAAGTCTCGATCTCTCTCTACAGCTTTGGCGCTCCCACCCCTCCCCATCCTACTTCCTTCCATTACAAAATTATTTATTCCTTGTGCCACTGTTTTTATTCCTTCTCTCGAGATCTTGTTGCAATCCACACAGCGGACACAAAACCACCGCGAAGAAAACTCAAGGAAGATGACTAGCTCAGTGTCTGAAATATTGTGCGTGGAGTGGAATTTTCAATTTGGATATTGCGGTCTTCAGGTTTGATGTCGCTCTTCATGCTAGTCTATCTCCTGCAAGACTCACCATATTTGCGCAACTACTGCAACCCACATCTACATCAACCTGTTTATTGTAGTCCAGCCTTCATCTACCACTCCAATTTTTACCTCTCCAACTCCCACACTTCCATTCTTACCAAATTAACTATACATTTATGTCTCAGGAAGTATACTATCAACCTATCCCTTCTTTCACTCAAATTGTGCAATACATCTTTTTCTTCAATCTGATTCAGTACCCCCTCATTAGTTATTAGATGTAACGCAACATTTCAAAAGCTTCAATTCTCTCTTTGTACCGCTTTTTGCTCTATGTGCCGATTGAGAATTATGGTGGGTAGGTTGCAATCTTATCTCACTCCCTTCTCTAAACTACTGCCCCTCCCTTCCAAGTCTTCTAACAGTAGGCTAGTTGTACACAGCTCTCCACTCTCTTTAAGGGAAGATCGTTTACGTAATTTTTAATTTGGACAGCTATACACACAGTATACTTTTAGATGATTGTAACGAATTCCTCAACATTTTTATCATACTGTGGATAAACTTTTTTATAACAAATCCACTGCAAATAATCTTATATAGTGTGATGCAGAAACTGAGGAATGCCGCCCAACAGGAAGTCCGGCACCTTATACTACCACGGTTAAAGGCCATAAATAAGATAAGAGACGATTGTGCCTTATAATGTTCCATGGACAAACCTCAGGGGAAGGCTACGGTACTGAAAGGACTTAAATTCATAGCGCCAAGTGCAGCATCAGTGAGTGTTATTATGGCGACTTCGAAACCTTCCCCGTTAGGACATATTTACACCTTTAGTATTCACTAACTACAAAATTTCACGTCTTATTTAATTTTCTTCAGAACAAAGACGTTAACTGCTGTCTAATATTTAACCACTCCTCCGAGATGGCATACCCGATGTGATGACATGCGCAGTGTGCCTAAAGGTGGTATATTTCTACAGTGTTAGTAAACTAAGCACAACAGACAAAAAAGTCCCCTTCCTTGCCCCCAACACGTCACATTAATATCGTGGAACAATGTCACTAGCCTTGAAAAGGACTCAAGTCGGCTAGGAAGAGAGTACATACGTTTCTCTTCTTCAGTTATGCTATGTCTACATGACTGCTTTCAATCTGGACGTTGGGAGTGTCCACAGCATACTCGTCATTAAGCTCCATACAAAAGAGACACGTGATCACCGAGAATGTTGGAATAAACATACTTTTTCGTAATCACAATAAACTGAATCAGTGGACCCAAGTTATGACACGGAAAATACCGCTTAGTTATCACCGAACATGAACTACACCCCTCACACACTGCAGGATAAATGCTTCACTAGCTGCATTGAACGCCTTGCATTTTTTTTTAATGAAAAGGCAAAACCGTAACTCGTTTAACCATACTACCCCCCCTCCAGAGAGCTAATGTCATATTTCTGTGGTGTTTGGTCCATATGATGAGGTACAGCTATCGTGTCACTTGTCAGAAATGGACTTTTGTGAGGTACTCGACTTCAAATGTGGACTGCATGCAGTTCCATTTCAAATGTTCGCTCGAAGACTGGTTGACATGGACCTGCATTCCCCGATAGCACCAATTTCCGTCTGGTTTGGAAAAATTGGAAAGTTGTGGTAATTTACTATGGCACCTAACTGCTGAGGTCACCGGTTCCGAGGCTTACACACAACTTAATGTAACTTAAACTAACTTACGCTAAGGGTGTTGTGTGATGTCCTAAGGTTAGTTAGGTTTAAGTAGTTGTATGTTCTAGGGGACTGATGACCAAAGATGTTAAGTCCCATAGTGTTCAGAGCCATTTTACTTTTTTACTTACGCTAAGGACAACTCATACACCCACGCCCGAAGAAGTGAGTCGCGCGAATCGTGGCAAGGCGCTTAAGACGGTGCGGTTCTGGTTTGGAACCGAATGTTATATACAAGGTGAGACACTTGTTGCAGGTCCGTAACTGTTAGAAAATTTTAATGGTCACTGTTCTTGCGTCGTCTTATATGGCTACGAGTAGTACACGATTCTTTGCAGACATGCTGGACAGTCCGCGTTGATATACCAACAAGCCGGCCAGCTATACTGACGGTGTGGCGATGTGACATCCAAATACGATAGCTCCTTTTCTGCCATATTGTCACGTATCCACGACAACTCATTTCAGTGCGTTGATTTCGTACTGCAGACTGCCACACTCACATCACTTCACTGTCGTGACTGTCAGCAATGGGGTCACATGACTGCCTGGTACCAGTACTACACGGTGTACGGCACATTAACGCGACCGGTCAGCTTAGCAGGAGGCTTTATAGTAAGGATCAGATAACAAAACGGCTACTGTTTATTTTCTTGTTCCAGAAAGAGACCTGAAATTAAGCCTGAAGTAGAGAACGCAATTTAAATTCATTCCAAGCAGTGCAGCTACGAGTCTTTTGATGGCGACTACGTCATTCCTACTTTATGAAAGAACAAACAGTCTTGACTGCAAAACTGGAGTTTTTATTTTATTTATCCTCCAATGAAGCGTTTCGCCTTACACAAGACATCTTCAGATTGGCACACAGGATGCCGCGTATACAATTATCCACGCGAAATCACGCCTAAAACAACATTAAAACCCCAGCGGGTAGTTGCCCTTATCAAATTTTTTTAAAAGGTCACATTTGATAAAACGGGATCAAGTCTATAATAGGCGCATTACACAGTAAATACGTAGGAAATGCAGTTGCTTATGGTCCCGGCTGTGCACCTGGAGCTTTCATGTGATTTTAGACGCACAATGTGCACGGCGATTTCATTCTGCGACCTTTGCATGCGCGGCATCCTGTACTTAACACCATACTTTGCCAGCCAACCTGAGAACATTTTATAGAAGGCGAAACGCATCATTGGATGATAAATAAAACAAAAAATACAGTTTTGCAACCAAGACTGTTCTTTCATATTATTACCTTTGGTTGCTGCACCACACCGCCATGGATTGGGAAAAAGTTCTATTCCAACTTTACTATTCAAAATACAAGATTACACGTCTTATCTGATTTTCACTATAACGAAGTAGTTAACAGATACGAGATACTTAACTACTTGACGGTAACGGCGTACAGACGTGATGACTGTTTATTTACATTCCCTAGGACGAATGCATCAACAAATACATGTGTGGAAGCCCTGTCCAACCAAGACAGTGAGTTCTAAGCACGCAACGTGTCCCGACCACCGCTGCTGCGACAGGAATGAAGCAGCTAGTTCCTGACGTGGCAAAGACAAAAAATAGTACAGGCCGTTCTAAAAACGTTTTTAAAAGTAGTTACGTCGACATTGTAAATTTGACTGACTTGCTGAGGTTTGAATATCGTGTATATATACAGTCTCACCTTTTTAGATGTGGTGATTTTTCCAAAACAAAATCGGCCAAATTCTTCGTATTTGTGTACATGGTATCAGTAGTTGCCGTATCGAAAATTTATTAATAATGTGGAACTACTGAAATGTGTTTTTGGTCACGATACACGTTTCGTTTTATTCATCAAAAAACCGCCAATGGTCATTTCTCGTCCGTTTCTTGCTTACAACTGGGATGTGATGTCCGCATGCACGTTTTATTACTGTTTTCCTCTTTTACTCTAGCGTTGTACATACAGGGTGACAATTATTCAGCTTTATGAAAAAACGTAAATTAGTCACAAACTAAGGCGCGCACACACTTTATTCAACATCTAAACATGGCTACAGACATTAGGATTTAGCTTATCACATGTTCGATATGCCTGCCATCAGTGGTGATGATGTGGCGCAAACGAATAGCGAAATTCTACATGACCCGTTGAAGTGTCGGAACACAGATGTTGTCGATGATCTCCTGAATGGGTGTTTTCAGCTCAGCATTGGTTTCGGGGTTATTGCTGCTACGGCTCGTCTTTAATACAGCCCCACAAAAAGAAGCAGCATGTGTTCAGATCCACAAAATACGGCGGCCAATCGACGCCCATGCCAGTGGCCAGAATGCGGTCCCCCAAAGTGCTCCTCCAGGACATTAAACACTCTACTGCTTCGACGCTCAAGCTCCATCTTGCATGAACCACATCATATCGAGATCAAGGTCACTTTGGATAATGGGAATGAAATCGTCTTCCAAAACCTTCACGCACAGTTCGGTAGTCGCCGAGCCATCAAGGAATATCGCACCAATTGTTCGTGACTTGACAGAGCACACCATGTAGTCACCGTTGAGCGCGAAGCGACCTCTCGATTGCGAAATGCGGATTCTCAGTCCCTCAGAAGCGCCAGTTTTGCTTATTGACGAATCCATCTAAATAAAAGTGTGCTTCGTCGCTAAACCAAACCATACAGCGCATACTAATTCCCATCAAAACCGTTCAGAAGTATGATGAATTTATTTCATACAGTTCAATAACTGTCACCCTGTAAAAATGAAAGAAAATGGCATACCATAAACTGCCAACAATTAGAGACACGTATGACAATGAATATCAGTAAGGTAATCTTTTTTCTGAAGGTCAATACCACAGAACATCAGTAGCGGCGGAGTGGAAGGGGACGGGGAAAATAATTTCCCCCTCCCCTCTGAGGCACTGTTTTCAGCTGCCAACTGTAAACAGTTCACAGTTTACCGGACAAGCTCCACAATTGTTGCGCCGGATTTGCGGCACGCGCCGATGCGTGCGGAGCTTCCCGCTGTGAAGGCCACCAGCCACATCGATTGGGGGTGGAGGTCGCGGCTTGTGCCCGCTCGCACATCTATCATTCTGCCAGACGATTAAGGCTTCCGTTCTTCCATTCATCGTTTCGCGGAATGCCACTTGGCAGACGCTCAAGATGTTGCTACGGATCGATTGCCACGAGAACCCCTTTTTATCTACAACGTCGATCGAGGCTATATCCATAAACGCTGACGCTCTTTTATAACTTGTACCTGGATTTCGCAAGCTGCTATTAAACGAGTCGTGACGCATATTCGTCGCCATAAAAGAAATGAAGCAATATTGTGGTGTCAAGACCGCATGCCATCAGAAACGGAGAAAGTTGGACATTGCTGCAGAAAAAAAGTAGCATTCCGGCATTAACGGTGTACGATTACAAACTACAAAAAAAATGAATGGAAGGGGATTTGAAGCTCGTTCGTCACGAAAACGACTCCAGTGCTTTGGCCACTGCGCCATCTCGCTGGTACTGTATTCGTGCTAAAGCAAATGCATAAGTACACAAACTCGCTCATTCAAAACCAGAGTAGGTCAGTAGACTGTTCGATTAGAAGATGCTGGACTTGTCGTATTTTGCTACCGTCACAGCAAATAGAAGAACTCTTAATTTAGTGATGCTGAAAGCGAGATGTTGAATTAAAAGATTCTAATCGGACGGCACAGTTGAATAGCGCTTGAAAATAACTTTTTGCAGCGATATGTAGACCCGAATAAGAAAAGAACATCAAATGCTTGTTTTTCATCTGGTTATGCATTAATCAGCCAGAACATTACGACCACCTACCTAACAGCTGGTATGTCCAATTTTGGGAAGGGTAATAGCGGCGACGCTTCGTGTCATACTGCATGTTCAGATAAACTTGTACTCTACCCAGCATCAAAGTCTGATGTTAGTTCCGCCACAGTTTGCCGCCTGTCCTGTTTTACCAGTCTGCCCAGCCTACGACGTCCGACATCTGGAATGAGAAGTGTCGCCTAAACTCACGACGTCTGAACGTGGTTTCACCCGTCTGGACGTGGTTTCACCTTGGTTTCGCCCCGTGTTGAAGACATTCGCCACAGCACTCCTCGCACACCCGGCAATTCCTACACTTTCTGAATGTCGTACCAAAGCTCCGGGCCATCATAATCTGACCTTGATCAAACTCAGATAGATCGCGCGCCCACTTCATACACGGACAGCAAGTTCACTGAAACTAAATGCCGTGTGTGTGTGTGTGTGTGTGTGTGTGTGTGTGTGTGTGTGTGTGTGTAGCAGGTGACTCTGCTATCGCCTGAACGGATTTATATCGATTGTAGGTCTGTTGTCATAATATTCTGACTGATCAGTGTCTGACTCAGGAATGTTACTCCAGATGTTAAAAATCAACCGATTTATGAACTTGTCTACATTCGAAAACATTTTGATTATTCTAGCGTTTATTGATTTGGGAGTCTATAATGGCTTTAATACTCTTTAGAATACCTACTTCCTCCTTAAATCTCTGAAATAGCTCTTCGGATGCAATAACAAAACAACTTTCCAGGTATTCATCATCTGAGTATTGTTTTCTCCTCTTGGCAATCTCATGAATATCCACAAAACTTGCGATGTTAACATCATTGGAAAACTGCAACCATTAATTAAATAAAGAACTTGATTTCTCTGGACTTTTCTGAAGTTCAACTACTTTTTTTTCTTCTTTGCATCACCGACAAGATATTTTGTGTAACACGAGTGTAGTTTAAACCGTCTCTGCAAATTTGATTTCTTGTTAAGAGCCAACTTTTCCTAGCAAGCAGGACAGATCGGAAGACCATTTAAGTTTTGAATAAAGATAAAAGCTTCCGTCCACTCAATTTTAAATTCACGGTTTTTATCTACCGTTTTCATGCTGCTTCTTTGTCGCTATGTCAAACAGGGCAACTAAAAGTGTTTCATTTTGTAATAAAGAAGCCACCAAAGTAAATTAAGCACAATTCTTAAATCGATGACGAAATATTTGTAGGATTTGTAGCTCGTTGGAAAAATGCAAGTAACTTTACGCTTAGTGCGATTTGCGGGCGCGACTAGCAATATCCATTGCACAAAGGGATTGCTGACTGGCTCACTCTAAACTTGTGCATGAACTGTGCGCGCCTGTCCAGCAAATATAGGTCGATTCAACCTTCGTGGCGTCTAAATACGCGGGAGAAACTACAGTCATTCGAAGCTTACTTGTAAGTGAAACCAAAATAAGTATCTACCATAACATTCGATGCTACTACGAAATTCAATAGTAGTCAACAAAGGAGGAACTCTTGAGACGCCATACAAGATTCCCTCATTTTTACTTAAGTCCTATTAATATATGCCATTACAAATACATCACTCTTGGTACGTTTTATTATAATTAAGCATCAGTTAATGAAACGTCGATAGTAAAAGCCTTCAGGAGTTCCTAAGATGAAAGTCGGAAGTCTTATGAGTTTCCGGTGGTGTGCTGAATAAAAGTGCGCTATTGCGAATCCGAAAGGAGTGGGTTTATAAGATTCTGGGACTTTCCTACTGCTTTAATAGAAGCATGTTCTGCAATACGTGATGTTATGTACATTATACGAGCGCTCTCTCTCAGAAGTGCGTTCCATAAACTAACAAATATGAAGTAGTAGGACTGTGAGACGACTTTCGTTTTTTAGTCGGAATGATGCTTTTATTTTGCAATAAATTTCTTGTTTCTTTTTCTGTCAAAGCAATTACACGTGTTTTCGGGTTCTCATGACCTATTTTTGAAGTAACCTACGTTTACTAATACTGCATTTTATTACTCACGAAGTAGGACGTGTAATATTTTGCAAATGTAACTGGAAGACATGCCATGAATGAATCGAAAGGCATAGTTTAATTAATTTAAATGCGACAGCAGAACGGTTTACGATTTATCCACGTATTAATTACACGCTATTCTTCCTGAACTGATGTCAAAACGAAACAGCAGAACGGTTTACGATTTATCCACGTATTAATTACACGCTTTTCTTCCTGAACTGATGTCAAAACGAAACGCGTGAGGTCATCCAGCTTCTCACAGCCGTCTTTCATATTTGGATCAACATGAGGCTTTTACCCTTGATACGTCTTTAACTGATATTTAATTGCTGGCTCTGAGTGACACTAGCTTCTCCCTAACAGAAACGTACCCCACGCGCTGGCTTTGTATCAACACGATCACAACGCCTTTGTCGTTAGATGGGAGACCTCGTATCTACGAGCCAACTTCGAGCAGAACGTCTCCCATCCACCTCCCCCAAACTTACTTATTCCCTTCACACACTTTACTTCCGGAACACGAAACTGGTTAGCAGACAACAAATGTGTCGGAAAGTACATGGCACTTTGACGCTAAGATAGTTCGTAATGAAAGTAGCTTCTTCCCTAAATACGCAATTCGCAGCGAGTGGAGCGGAACAGGTGATGGTAGGGAAACCTTAGAGGGGATTCGGACAGAGGGCGGGTGGAACTGCCAACCATAGGTGTGCAGATTTTAACTACAATTCTAGTCTTTCGTGCACGGAACGCGAAACTTCAATCACAGTGCACGTGCGCGCCCGCACGTCCTATTAAGTGGCGACCTCTTTCCCTGAAAATTACTATCGCCATTGGGAATACGTATCTGAAAAACAAATTATGTGTCGTTGGGTTGGGAATTAAATCTCCGTTTACCAAAATTTCATTTTTCTGTAGATACAACACGAACGACAGTCCGATTAAGGGGCGTACCTTGACAGCTCTCTCTAACTACAAAATGGTTTTCTGGCACCTCACTATACAGCCTCCACAATGCGCGTCACAGTGGGGAGTACAACACAGCATCAGGTTTAGTATTATGTGCAAGATAAATATGAGAATTCAGTTCCAACGGCCGTGAAACTTGACGCGTCATGCCGTGGATCACTGCTCTGAGGACTGATTTCGCGCTTGACTGACCCAGAAACTTCTTTTCACCTCTTTCTCCTATTGTATGACAATTTTCTCACATCTCGTCCTTTACTTCTCAGTTCCAACACGAAAGAAAAATCTGCTGATATGCATCATCAGAGATGATTAATCTACAGTTTGAGGCTTATTGTAACTATGCAGCGTGAACGCAGTCAATTAGTTAAGGCGGAACTTCTTATCCGCCATTATCGAAACAGGGATACGAGATAAGTAAAAAATAAAAAGAATAAAAGAGACTGCAATAGGCTGAATTTTTTTAACTATTTGTAGGAACATCAGTCCTTTTAACATATATGTTACTTTGTTTTACTTTCCACTGGGCTTGCGCGTAAACACACGAAACGTGTCTGCGAGTCATACGACAGTAAGGAGTGGAAGGTAATGACAGTGTGTAAAAGCATACTCTCAATTTTTGCCGATGACTACGGAAAGATCCGTAACAAAGTTACTAGGGCGGAAATTCTTTTTAATATCTTTAATATAGGAATGGTAATCAGGGATCGATGTGGAGTTTAGGCATAACGAAACCAGACTTGCTTTCCTGTTCGAAGAACCGCGGTAGTTTTATTCTCTGCTCTGCAAAACATCGACAAAAACTACCATGCTGTAATGCCAAGAGGTATGGCGGTAGATAAGCTTCCAGAAATTAAATATTGTGGTCATTCATGCCTAATTTGATAAAACCATTTTAAAAGGAGATTACTGCCTTTGTTAACATGTAATGCCTCTCTCTCTTTAAATTGCTTCGTCATTCAAATATGAATCATGACTCCGAGTAGGAAACGCACACGTCTTTTGTTACCTCTCTCTACTTTCGTGGCACGACGTGAAGGTGGCAGCACGAGGAAAGAAATTATTCTCACGCAATGTAGAGAGCTCATGAGAAACTTAAAATTTGGACGACTGTTCGGGAAAATGAACTGCTGTCCGCCAAGACGACAGTCCAGTATCCTAAAGAAATGGGCCCGTCTCTCGGTGGATGAATCATCTGCGTTCTCATGAGGCAAACCACTGCAAACAGCAGGTGACTAGTCTGCTGTGAGCAAGTCATCCGGAATTCACCTGCGTGACGCACCTGCATGGAACAGGTCCTCTCCATCACGAATGAAGTACCGTTTTTACGTTGAGCCAGCTGCATTATGTATCGCTGATGATATAACCAGTAGGGCTCCTCGCCCATTCATTCATTCGCAGGTCTCCATTCAACGCTGGATTTTTTGCTCGCCAGCGATGAGGCGTGCCTGGGAGCAGACGGAGTCGGCAGGAAATGATCGCTTTGCTGCCCGGAGGCTCGTCGGAAGCGCTCCATTAAAGTGGGAGACACGGCGAGAGAAATTGCTTTAAACACTTTCTCGCGTTAGCGCTCGGATGCGCCGTGCCCGTGTCCCCACTGTGTATTCGAGCCGTTCCGGTTCGTAGCATGCGACGAGCCTCAGCGGTCGAACCGGTCCCGACTGCCGGAGCTTCCGCTGGACAGTCGGTCACGGTCGAGTAACCACTACACTGCTATCTGTGCCGCCTCTGACACCTGCTGGCTCACAGCTTCTGCCACAGCCATGCGGAACTACACATCACAATGCAAACGGCAGACGGGAGAATTTAAGATTTGCGTCACTTACCCCTAACGTATCCGACTCAGAGCATCATGCTCTAATGCTTCTTAGGTGAAACGTGACGCGGGTAAGGGAGATAACGGAACTTCGCCTCAAACTCCGAAAGGTGGAACATTCGTTTGAAATTCCGCTTCCAGATACGACAGTTTTGAAACGGAGATCATATTGATGGTGAAATTCAGAGGTTGAACTTAAAAAGCAGCAGGCAATAGCGTTACCAACCGTGCGTACACCCTGGCTGTTTGTTTCCCGATCTTCAACGGCCCACCACTAAGGAATGTCAGGATCAGTGTAATTTTCTATGAACCTTCTGTAACACAGGAGAGTATTCGGGATGCCGGAAGGGCTTTTAGGTGACAATTAGAGGTCTGATCAAGCCAATATTATAGTACAGTTCTTAATCTGCTCCAGAGTTATTCCGTGTGTGCACTTCTCAGCCGCTACTGAGGCTGAGAAACGATCATAATAAGCTACAGAGAAATATGATTGTGCATACTTTTGTGACGTTGAAGCAAATACGGCACAGTGTAAAACTTCCGTGAAATGCTGTTTAAGTAAGAGGACGTACAACTACTTTCAGAGGACATTTAAAACATTACACACTGCTGAAATTGAACTTGATGAGAGATAAAAAATTGGATACATCGGGCCCTAAATAAACAGATATTTCAAACCATTGTCCTTTTTAGACCTCTCATTTAATTTCGTGGTCGGGCTTCAAGGCAAAATGTAATTCGTTAAACCAAGCTACCGTTAATGCCATCCCATTTCGTTTTACTTTCAGTATGCGTATTTGCAATGTATTCTGTAGTCATTAATTACATAAGTAATTTGTGACAAAAATAATGTTCAAAAATTCACTGCGCGTTGTTAGTTAAAAAAGGGGAATTACATAAGCGCCACCTCAGCCTCAGACAAAACAACTGCGCAGCCTCAGTCTCACAGTGACAGCCGTAATCTATATAAAGACGTGAACATCAATTACCATTTAACGATCAATGATCGTCCTCGCTAACCAGTCGAGGCGCGAGTTTTACTAATTTCTTCTCGGTTAATGAGACAATGCATTCTCACTGCATCTATGTTTGCTTCACATATGACGATTGGGGCGGGGGAATACGTCAAGACCTTTTTTTTCACTAGAATGCAGAACTAGGAATTTGGAAGCATACCTAAAGAATTATGAATCAATTCAAGTAATTTGTATACTGGTATGAAAATGTGAACGAATTCTGACGATCGACCGCCGCATTATCCAGCAATTGCGAGGTGAGACAGTCGCAACATAGTGGATGCGATCGGGAGATAGCTGTTGAAATTCCTGTACGGTCACCTGGATTCAGTTTTTCCGCCTTCTCCTGAAGTCGTTTCAGGAAAATGCCGGGATGGTTCCTTAGAATAGGACACAACTAATTTCCTCCCCAACCTTTCCTAATCAGACTTTGTGCTCCGTGTTTAATGATCGCGTCATCGTGAGGCATTAATTCTACTCCTGCTTTTTTCCCTTTACTTTAAAGAGTCTCTTGATATTATCATTCCCAGAATGCTACCGTTATTCCGACTTTTATGGCAACTGGTGACAGCGTAATACGCACACTGCCTACGACAAGACCGCGCATTATTTGTTGATCATTAATTTCTGCTATGCGTCCGGAACATGTACAGGAAGACTAATTGATCTGATCCAAAAACAAATATATAGACTACGACTGCAGCTCTGTTCGGAGATCAGGCTGGTTCAAGATGAATTTCACCGTACTGTTAAGACGCCGTTAATGCGACTCCAGTGTTTCAGCCGCTACGCCCTTTTGCTCGGAATTACTGTAACGTTCGGTATCACAGACGAAAAGCTGCTTGAGGCTTGGCGACGAGCAGCCAGCTGTATAGAAGATTATGAGGCTTCTTTCTTATCAGCTGTCACGCGCTCAACATCTGGCCTCTTTCAGCGTAACTCTTCTTCGAATAGCAACACCCAGATCTAAATATAAGGAACGGCGTAGAACAAAGGCACTTCCAAACATCTATTTCAAACACTTGCCATCTAGCGATTCTCGAGGTAAGCAACGCGCATTATCACACTTTAAAACTGAACGATTCGACGATGGTGTGGTTATATTTAGAATCGCTTGTGTGCCGACCGATTATATAACGACGAACTACTGCATATATGGAAGAAAGTAGCTCGAGGACATCTTCGCTTAGTTAAAAAAAAAAAAAATTAAGCCTACGTCACAGAAATCGTTGTCTTACTTAAAACGCACTGGAGTGTCACGATGTTGCTAAATAATTAGGAAATAAAAGAAATTAGTATCTAAGCAAGAGGACTGCACCAAAGAACACGAGTCTAGACAAGCATAGTTCTAGGTGAATACTTTACAAACATACAAAATATATATACAACTATTGCATTCTGTTGAGTAGCAATGCACTGATGCTGCTCTGTATAACAGCAAACACAAAATGACGTAGGGCAACGGTCGGAAAGAGCCATCATTGCCTTAGTTGCTGGCATCTAACGCCTGCTCGTACAGAATAACGCGCAGGCCCTAGTTTGTGAGAGAGGGAGGTGAGCCACACCCGAAGTGGGCTGGTAGACTAGCATGAGTGTGATTTTTAGGGGTTTCCCATCCCTTTTTAGGTAAATGTTGGACTGGTTCCGAAATTCCTCCTAAGAGAATAAGGTACACAAACAGTTAAATTTGAGAGCACACTTATGGCGTACATGCTTCCTCCCTAATGGTGCGTTTATAACTGTGCGTCTTGCGACTCGTCGCTGTAGCTTGCCGCACACGCAAGTAGATGTGCCCAGTGTGATTGGAATCACTCGCACACACATGCACAGGAGGAGTCATGCAAACTGCACGGTTGCCTCTACTTGTGTGTGGGGCAAGCACTGTCGCACGGCGACTAGGCACAAGATGCACAGGTGCAAACGCCTTGACGAAAGTGACATCAGGTAGCACATCCGGCCACAAACCTAAATAATAAAACGAAATTTGCTAAATCCTGAAAATGCGGACTCCATACTAGACTGGATAAACGCTAGAAAAAAGACGAAGAAAAATGAAGTCGTAGATACCTAACAAAAAAAAGTAATCACAGAAGACTTTCAGCTTTTTATTACAGTTAGTTTTCCGGACAATTAATACATTAAAGTACGTGGCACGTCTTGGACGATTTAACACGGCAGGCACCTAACTGGGTGCCCCCCCCCCCCCCTACTGTAAAATATCGGCTGATTACGATGGCGATGGTACTTCCCTCTACGAGGGAGAAGCTCATGGTGTAAAGGGGGTCGCAGCATTTTGTAAGAAAACAGTTGTTTCTCTTGTATAAGTCCCACAACCAGATCCTACAGTTAGCGCATCTTGGTGAATCGAAGCTACTTTCACTCACTGTGTTTTGAAAACAATGTCGGAATACGTGTCACGCACGTTGGCGTAAGAGCTCAACTTTGCTACAGCGCAAATATCGGATGCGGCAATGTGGGAACAAATCTACGTTGTAGCGACCTGAACCTTAATCTCAGATGCTCTGACTACAAATTTTGAATACATCGACGAGAGTATCAATTTCGGATGCAGCGACGCGAGTTCCTCTCTTCCTAATGTCTAAGACCACGTGAACGTCGTCCGTTGCCTCCTAAATAAAATATATCATCTAGAGGGCTGGCGTAGTGGAAGTAGTGGACTCGCATCTGGGAAGGCAGCGGCTCAAATCTCCATCCGGCCATCTATATTTAGGCATCCTATAGTTCCCCTAATTCGTTTAAGGAAAATGCCAAAAAGGTTCCTTTGAAAAGAACGCGGTCTATTTCATTACGCATTCTTGCCCAATCCTAGCGTGTATCTAATTTAATAGCACCGCAGTCGATTGAACGCTTAAACCATATTCTTTCTCTCTCTCCTTCCCTGCAGCTATCTAAGGTACGGGTACTTCATAGAACGCGGAGAGTGTGCCCTTGAAGCTGCAAGGCTACACCTTTCAAACTGCCGTAACTGCACACATACGAACGTCACTGCAAGACAGTACCTTTCCTTAATTGTGACAGTAAAGAGTAACTAACACATAATGGCGTCGTTGACTGCACCACTGCTTAACAGTTAGAACTGACGAAGGAGCATCGCCGGAAATATACACCTCTGTCAGCTGGTCGGAAACTTAATATACTCGTACGTTTTTCATGATCCGAAAGTCTCTGTACAATCGAAGGGAGGCAGCAGTTGCGAAGGGAGTGATATGAAATGTAGCCTATCCTTCATGTAATTCAATCTGTGCATTGATCAAGAAGTAAACGAAACTAAATACCTCCCAAACTTCAGCTTAAACTCCAGGGAGAAGAAAAAAATATCTCTAAGGTTTTCCGATAGCACTGTAATTCTGTCAGATTAAAAAAGTCTTTGATGATATAAAATGTGCTGCATCAAATCGGTCTTCCGATTGAATAATAATACTACTACTACTACTACTACTGAAGAACAAGTTTAATGCAATTTCAGGAATATATTTCACAAGTGTCTAACACGATAGTTCTTCCACGGTTGTAATACAAGAGCGCAGCAATGCGTAAGGCTAAGAGTCTGTGATTACAGTTAGCTGCTCACCTAACAGTGAACACCAGAAACTTCTAACGTTTAGAATAAATAAGCGTAAAATGACGCGGCATAACATCCTAGATTTCAGCTTTCCTGGGAGAACTGTTGCCAGTGGAAAGTGACAAATAGTTGTATGTAAGCAACAGCGGCAGATAAGTGAAAGGCGGTAGGCCACGTACAATAGTGTAAGAGGTCACTTGAGTACCTCGGCGTCACGGACATGGCGAGCAGGTGGGCCCCTTGCGTGCCACAGCCGCGACGTCGCGGGGGCGGCAGAGTCCAAGAGGTCCGACGAGAATAGTTGGCGCTTCCCCACGAGAGGTACGCCGGGCACGACCTCGCTGCTGCTGCTGCTGCTGCTGCTGCTGCTGCAGCTACAGCCAGGAATAGGTGTAAACAGTGAACGCAGCCACCGTCGCCTAGCGACACCACGCCATTAGCTGGCCGCTAGTAGTAGTCCACATATAGAAACTGCTGCCTAGCAACGCGACCCTAAATGGAGGATAACGGTAGGGCATAGCTGGTCACGAGTCGCTACAGAGGGCGCATGTAAGTGAAGGAAAAAAGGTTAATACTTAACAATCCGTCGACAGCGAGAAGCTATTAGCAAGGAAGCAAAACCCCGGATTGGAAAAGAATGTGAAATTAAACCGGCAGTGCTGTTTACAAAATTAAGATCTCGGCTTCCACCTAAATGATTTAGGGAAAACACAGAAATTCTTCCTCTGGATGGCCAGAAGGAGATTTGGACCCCGCTCCGCTACTGCGCCACCTCGCTGAGTAACGGTTAGCTGACGCTATATGAACTATTCCTCAACAATTCGTACGCGTGCTGCTACGGTTACTGGTAGGTTCGATTAACATGCGAGAACTACAGGAATTCGCCGTGAACTAAAATAAGAACCTCTGGAGGGAAGAAGATGATGTTTTCGCGAAACACTACTGAGAAATACTATTAATATTTGCAGACATTCTTCCGTTGTTATTACTTCAATCACGTTTATGATGCAGGTAACAAATACTCCGCCTTTTCCAACCAAATAGGTTGTTTCCAATCAAACCTCGCTTAATCATGCTAGGCGCCAACAGTGGTCAATAATATAAAGAAAATTATTTACTTATATATTTTTTTGTTAGGAGATATTTGGTGATTCTTGACAGTTCGTTTACTTTATCTAACTATTCGCAGATATATGGTTGTGATTTATCACTCTCGTTTTTCTTAGACCACTGATGATGTCAGGTACGGAAGACAAGACATGTTTGGTTCGAAACCAAATGAATCTTCAGTTGCAGAAGGCGGAATTTTTCTTATCAAAATAATAAACGTAATTACCGAGAAGGTATAGATATTTGTGACAAACTACAGAATGACTCTTACTGCCACAACGCACTTCCCTCGTAACGACCGCAAAGACCCGGTAAGAGGCTCCTTCGGGAGAATGCAGACAGTCTTTTTCCCTCGTGGAACAGGAAAGGGATTGTAAAAGGTATCCTCCGCCACGGTAGCTTCCGGAAAATGTACTGTAGATACATCGGGTTGGTGAATATGTTCGTAGCGTTTTTCCGTAAGTTTAATAAACAACGGATACACATAACAGAAGCTTTAGTCATCAATAATATACTCTCCTTCACTATTTACAACAGTCTGCCAACGCAAGGGTAACTTTTTGATCCCGCGACTGTAGGAATCGCGTGGTTTTGAGGCGAAAAACTCGTAGACTCACGTTCAGAGAGCATTTTCAAACGGAAAGGAAGTTCCTTGAAAGTTATTCGACAGAGAGAGAAAAAGTGAAAATCTGAAGGCGCGACATCAGGTGAGTAAAGTGGGTGCGGAACCACTTCCCAACTCAACTTCTGAATGGTGCTTTTTGTCAGTCTAGCAGACTGCGGGGGGAGTTTTTGGAGTGAGACTGCAAGACGTACAGCTCAGTTGCTGACAATAAACGTCAGGAGTGACGGTTACACTTCAGGGAAGCAATTCCTAGTAGACCGTCTCTATTCCACCTGATGCGTAACATTAATTGTTGGTAAGGCGGGTACCAGGTTGAGATTCATTGGGAGAGTCCTTAAAAAATGTAGTCCATCGACAAAGGAGGTGGCTTACAAAACACTCGTTCGACCCATACTTGAGTATTGCTCATCAGTGTGGGATCCGTACCAGATCGGGTTGACGGAGGAGATAGAGAAGATCCAAAGAAGAGCGGCGTGTTTCGTCACAGGGTTATTTGGTAGCCGTGATAGCGTTACGGAGATGTTTAGCAAACTCAAGTGGCAGACTCTGCAAGAGAGGCGCTCTGCATCGCAGTGTAGCTTGCTCGCCAGGTTTCGAGAGAGTGCGTTTCTGGATAAGGTATCGAATATACTTCTTCCCCCTACTTATACCTCCCGTGGAGATCACGAATGTAAAATTAGAGAGATTCGAGCGCGCACGGAGGCTTTCAGACAGTCGTTCTTCCCGCGAACCATACGAGACTGGAACAGGAAAGAGAGGTAATGACAGTGGCACGTAAAGTGCCCTCCGCCACACACCGTTGGATGGCTTACGGAGTATAAATGTAGATGTACTTTAGTGGACGCGCGCTGGTATTTGTACGCAGAGCTGCTGCTTTGTTTGGGCTCACCCACTCCTTTCTTTTCCTCAAGTTTGTATAAAGAAAGAGTTTCTCGTCACCAACATGATACAAGATACGAACGGTCGGTGTTGTTCACGAGCCAATGAATGGCAAGCAAGCAGATATGCACTTATGGCCACCAGCTGATTTTTGCGATTTTGGCTTAAAGCATGTGGTACCCCTACACCCGACTTTTGAACCTTCCCCATTGCATGCAAACGTCGCACGATGGTGGAATGATCACAATTCATCACATTTGTTAGTTATCGGGTACAATGACGTGGATAGTTGTGGATTAATGCGTTTAAACAACCTACTTCAAACCCAAAGATCTTCCTGAACGTGGAGAGTCACTCATTTTAAAAACAGTAAACCCATTTTCTTGACGCACTCTGTCCAGTGCCATTATCCCCACACAAGGCGCAAATGTTTCTGGTTGCCTCCGCTGTTGTCACCCCTCTACTTAACTTAAACAGAAGAATATGTCGGAAAAGTTACGATTTCTCCACTTGATACTCCATTTTCTAGCATCCACAGCTCCTCTCACTATCTCCAAATGAGAAAATGACCAGATCCAAACTCAAATAGCATCAGTGAACTACAAATAAAAAATGGCTGTGGATAAATTACCGCATAGCAACCGGTATACCAACCCGCAAAACAAAAACCCTACGAACTAATGCACCAGCCTAATTCTAGTTATGTTAGAGGAAGTGGTGGTAATACGGACCCCCAGATTGTTTTTCAATAAAATATTGTATAGTAATACAATAGTAGTACCTTAATTGATAGCTATACTCTACTGACAGTTAACTAAGACATTATGTTGATAAAAATCCTTAAAATGTCAGAATATATTTAATATTTTGTCTCCCAAAGATCGTAAATTTGACTGCGAACAAGATGTGCAGTTAATATGGCTCCCATGGTGTTTGTTATATGGACCCCCAGTATATTTTGCTGCAAGAAAAACGAAGAATTGCTTTTTAATTAAGATACGTATTTTACTATGGAATATAAAACCATAAAAGTACAAAGTAGCACAGTACTAGCGACAGAAGTCACAAACATAGTCCTCTTTCTCCGCCCCGCACATTCGTTGTGAGCCCATACAGAGCACATTAGGCATTGCACCCATAGTTCGCCACGAACATCATTTGAAAACTTCCCGTCACATAACAGGCAAAGAGCATCGCCTTTATCTTGCTGGAGTTCACCAAGCGGAAGGTCACAAGGAGAATCAGCAGAACCCGTTGAGAGCCCCATGACGTCATCGTCAACACAATCTGATTCATCACTGTCCATTTCTTCTTGCTTAAGCAAAGTTGTCTTTAACTGTAGACTATTCTTACTAACGCCTCTTCCATGACCAGATGCACCACGCCCTCTACTACAAGTTTGGGTTTGGGTTCCGGAACAAGATGGCTGTGTTTTAAGTCAAGCTGTGTTTTAAGTCAAGCTTGATAGCTGTTATTTTCCCTCGTCCACGTCAACGGCCACGAAAATTATCTGCAGCTTTTTTTCTCTTCTATGTAAGCTTCTAATTCGTTTTTATATGGAGATCCTGTCACAAGACTAGCAACACACGGTTTTCGCCCATGAAACGATGTTTTCATCTTCTCAGGTATGGGATGGATATCCTTGGAGAAACACTAAATGCCATTTTAATAGGCTCATGGACATCAATTTCAACAGCATCAAGGTCCTCTTCAGTCTGAACTCTCTTTCGGTTGGTCGGCAGGCGCAGGAATCAGGACTTCTTCCCCAGCGATGAATTCATCATCTTGAAATATATTTCTTTCTATGCATGGTGCTTACATCTAAGTATTAACCACTAATGGTACGTTAATAAAGTGAAATTCACATACGTCTCAAAGTTTTGAACAGGAGCTTGAAAAATACAGTACTTCCTCACTGTCACTCAACCACTGTACTGACCTGCTTCCAGCACTCCAAAAGGCCAGTGAGGATACTAGTACACTAGTTCCAGCTATCACCACTAGAGTTCAACTAAATGTTATTAAGGTATTACGGGGGGCCGTATTTGTTGCAGAGGCTATATTACTGCCACTTCCTCTAATATTAAAACAAGGGGGAAAGCAATAGTAGTGGGCCATGTAGATGTATTATTCAAGAGCATGTGACTTTATATGTCCATGTTTTTTTACATGAAGTCATCGACCTCGAAACGTAGCTGCATGTTACACACAGCGTCCACCTTGGAATCAGATAACAAGAAACGAACGAGGTGATATTGTCAAATCGACGCTGAGCTCTTTTTTGGACGATATAAGCGTGCGGTACGCACTGGAAAATTTAAATGTAAACAGTAGTCTATGCGATGTTCAACATGAATAACGGTTCTTTATGAACCAAGAATCTGGAGAATTGCGGAAACCACAAAAGGTCGAGCACATTCCGCACAGTGCAGCTGCCGTTTAAGTTCAATACTTTGTTTCCAACCAATATTATCTGATGATGATAAATCCTGCTGATATCACTGTGAGTACCAATTAAAACCAGAGCAGCCGTCAGAGTGTACCACGTATTTTAGATAGAAAGTTGTCAGCCTTGTGCCGTATTCATATAAACAGAGACCTCAATCTTGTAGAAGAATTCGGTAAACATCGTTGACCAACGTTACAGAAAGTTTGTTTTCTACTTCATCGGTAGTGAAGCAAAAGGGGCGGAGGGTGGGGGGGGGGGGGAGACCGGAATCTTGCTAACTAATATATTATTCCGATAACGAGATATCGCATGACAAAGGTTTCCTTCCCGCGATGGGAACCGCAGGATACAATACGAAAAAAGCAGCTAACGGATGTGTCGAGCAGAAGTGCTGGACCGTAGCCTCAAAAACGTTGTGGGCTCTGCGGAGAACGTGAGATAGCAATAAAAGCCAAACGGCGCACGAGGCCGACGGTTGTGCAAGTGGGCTGCGCGCGATCGCGTCGCGACAGCGGGGAAAGGCCGGCCAAGCGCACGCGCACAACCCAATTCCCATGTTGCATCTTTCCGCCAGTTTACATCGGAGTGATATTTTCCTACCTCGCAGAACTAATTTCTGTACTAGATATCTAACGAGGCCGTGTGCACACTGTGTAGAAGCCTCTCTTCAGCGCGATGAGCTGCATGTCTCACCTTTAATCGTGAGATCGCTGCGTTAATTGAACTTCTAGCTTGTCACTGCAGACATCACTTACTGCTTCCTTACTCACTTAATAAACCCAAAGAAAGCCGTCGACAAATTACACTACGACCGAAGTCCCCCGTCGCATATACTAGTCTTGACGTAGTGCTGAAATCCAACTTTAGCATGTATGACAAAAATTTCCGTCGAAGCTACTTAACCAAAATGACGAAATAAGACAATTTCTTGGAAAAATAAACGCGTTACATGAATAAGAGAGACGCAATCACCGTACACGATATGCAACAACTTTAGAATCATCTAGGAGTTTCTAACGTCATCTTATCCTACAAATGTAACTGTTTTTCTACTCCCGCAGTGAGCTTCTGTGCGATACAGTCAAACCATGTGTCAGACAGTAGTGCCATTTCAAATTAATTGTTTAAACCCAACTTCCACGGAGGTTATCGTGTAAGTTGAAAACATAATAGCAATTAACTTTGGAACAAATCAGGTTATTTTTATCATTATCTCCCTCAGTCATCTAAAGCAATTGCAGTTGTTTTCAGTTGACGTGCCCCATGGGCAACGCCAGTGCCACTGTGGACAACAGCAAACTGTAGCCAGAGAGAGGAGCCGAAAGGCGCATTTCGCAGTCGAGCCACGCTATCCCACAAGCTGTGCACTAGGTCAAGATTGTGCAGACCGCAAACCTTTGGTGGCCCGACGCTCGTCGTCGATCGTAAGGGCGAAACAGTCAAGAGATTTGGAAAACGGCATGAAGTGTTGTCAGATATTTTGTGGTCGACACAACCCACAGAAGTATTTTTAATCATAAGATGTGAAGCCTTTGTAATAAGATGCTGGCCGCACGATGCACATATCAAATGCTAAAAAAAAAAAAAAAAAAAAAAAAAAAAAAAAAAAAAAAAAAAAAAAAAAGTAAATACTAAAATACAGTGGTATGACAGGCCCCTATGGATTCACAATCCAGATGCTACCAGTTCACAAAGAACGTTGTGGGAGCTGCAGATTACTGCGGTCTCGTGGATAACGTCACATTATCGCGGAGCGATCTGTTAACATTTGGCAATGTTGCTCTACAGCAACATCAAAATTTCACAATGTTTTCTGCGACGTGTTTCAAATTTCCTCCTTGGCAACGGGGCTTACAAGCAACATTTAAGCTCTCATTAAAGTGATTTTCTGTTGTGCCTGGTGAAAATTTTGTAAGTAGTATGCGGCTTTAGCAGGCACTGTAGTTTATGCGAACATGAGTAACCGTTGAAGCAGTTTCATTCGATTTTGCGGCACTGTTTCTTCCTGTGCGACGAAATATGCTTATAAACAGAAAAAGGGAATCTTGTAGGTGAGTCTTTATACAAATATGTTAGCGAATTCTGGGACATTGCAAATGGACTGAGCTTTCCTGGGGCGATGACGCCTACCGCTGACTACTGGATGGTCAAAACGTGAAGAAGAAGAAGAAGCAGTGAATGATGTACGACCAGAAAGATTTAGTCACTGGCCAGAGAATGGACAAAAAGGAAGATATAGAGATTGCCCTCAGGGGAATTCGAATGTAATACATGGAAATACGGCATTATTCTGTACTTTGCACCGAAAATGAATTGTTTTAATTTATTTAACAAGAAACAGTGCGAAATGCAACCATTTTCAGTCACAGGAACAACATTGCAGTATTTATATGGTGGAATAAAGTGCCTTTTGCGGGCAATAACACATGCAAGCAACATACCATAGTTTGGAAAGTGCATGGAAATACACGGTTAAGGAAGGAATTATAAGATTTTTCCGTTACGTCGACACCTAGATCGTAAGAGGTAGGAGTACAAACTCGGTTTCTACAAAAATGTAGAACGAAACAGGCCATGGTGTGGTTTACGGAAACACCTTGGCATTCGTCTCAAATGACTTACGAAAATCTCGGAAGACACATTTTGGAAAGTTCGTCCAGAATACGAGTATTATGTCTGACACAACTATACCATCTTGGTCGATGCACTGTATAGGCTACTTTCTGCAACACAAATGATGTGACAGCAGTTTCACTCAGCATACCAGGCCCGGTAACTGATTTCTTTGAAGCATTAGTTTTGAAGAAAAAAGGAATACTCACGGCTAACAGACTTGTATTAATACGTCCTTGCGCGTTGTCACATTAGCTCTCATACGCCTATTCGTTAAGCTCATCATATATCCTTTATATGACTATTCGTTAATCTCACATATCCAACAGAAAACGAAGAATGGGGCTACTACTGTGTTGTCTTTGGACTATTGTGTACAAGGGCCGAATACAGTTTCCTACGATCGAGGTGAAGTAAATTAAACGAAGTGACACTTCGACTGAAAATACGCTCGATGAAGGTTGCTTTAGATGAGCAGCAAAACAATGACACCATGTTATTGTAAGACACTTCTATAATCGTTCAATCACAATCAGAAGCAAAGACAAGGGACATGAAAGCAGCTTGTGGCGATTTGTTTCGCGTAAAATTGTCCACAGTGTGAGCACCAAGACAACTGGAAGAGAGTACATGCTTCTTACACGTTAATGAGGTACTTTCTAAATACAACAGTAATGGGTTATCCAACGAGCTCCCATTTGTTAAGCCGTTTATTTCAATCCATTTTTCTGGTATTCCTGAAAATAATCTCAAAATAGTATCATCAATATGAAGAAATTCATAAAGAGGTGTGTGTCTCCTGATTTTCTGGTATGCAGAAAGATTGAAAATGCATTAGTTCCACTTTACAATACTGAAATGCAGCTAATCATTGCGGAAAGAAAAAAAAATACAGATTTGCCGACAGTTCCATTAACACGTGAAGCGATTTACATCAATTTGCAACAAACTGAACGTCGTGGAAAAGAAATGTTGAATTCTGGTACCAACATTACTTCCGTAAGAATGAAAAACTATTTCGGAAGGCATGTGCATAAGCCTATATTGTTTGTTTAGTAAGAGATGTGCTCTGAATACATGTTCCTCACCCAGACGACAATGTTATTTTAAAAGTTAAAAAGCAGATTATGAAGGACAAGAGAAAACTTTGTTGAAATTACAGGTTAAGACTGAATCACTGCTAAGCACCGTCACCTTCCATCGATTATGACTATGTCATACTGAAAATCCTGTGTAAGATCGAGACATGAGATCATAACTCGTACGAGGCTGAGCTGACACAAAGTAGTTTGCCAAGCTTGCGGTCGCCAACCGGTCTGAGAGATTGTCACACCTACCAACCTCGTGATTCATGCGAAGCCAGCGCACTCTGCAGCCCAATTATCTATTCTCCCAGCACCCCTAAAAGAAAAAGGAATGAAATTATTCGGTAAGCTTAAAAGTATCTAAGTACGAAATTAGGCTTCCCGACTATACCAAATCTACCAGGCTGCTCGCACTGGTAGTGCAGGAATAACCAACTGCAAAGCCAGTATACAGTTAGCTGCATTTCGGTGCTATAAAGTAATCGAGTGTGTAGATTATTATTGATTATTATATGTTGATTATATAGATTATTATTGGTTTTGAAGCAATTAAAAAGTGTTCTTCTCATCACACGTTCGCTTTTACTTCTAAAGCATTTTATGTCGTCAGTCCGAAAATATTTATGCGTAACGTTTCTGCATTTTTGTATTTATGGAATAAAAATAGTAATTCCTTAAAACTGGTGTACAATTTACTTACGGTATTTATACCTCTACTTTACATGTGCAGCAAACCACTGCTTTTTCCTTGGGGTTAGTGGAGGTTCAGGTAGAAAGAAATGTCGTTGAACAATCACTTCTAGTATTTTTTTCGCATTTTTTAATCCACTTTTTTCCATACTGCATCAATCTTTTTTCACTTCACATCATTTATAAAAAACTTCACAAGACAAATCGTATTGTATATTCAAGTATTCCGCACTGAACAGAGTGTTTGTATTTATTCATTTGTTTTCTCTGTAGGCTGTTAAAGACTCTCAACTTGCACAGAAACCATGAATAAATACGGCGCTGAGCGCGCTACACGTGAAACTACAGTACTACATTCCAATTGTGAAGTTTTACACAATTGAGGTGAAAAAGACCAATGTAGCGTAAGAAAAAATGGGTTTAAAAACAGGCGGGAAAAGGCCAGAAATGATCGTGGAACTCCCGTTTTTTCCGACCTCAAACTCCGCTAACAACGAAGGAAAAACCAGTGGTTTGCAAAATATGTAAACGAGACGCAAAAACACAGTCAGTAAATTGTGTACGATTTTTTGAGGAAATGCTGTTTTAATACATGAATACCAAAATGTAGAGCAATTCTGTATCCATATTTCCAGAGCGACCAAAACGATACCGAAGTGCGTCTTGTGAAAAATATTCTTATTTGCAGTAGGCTTAAGCCGAAAAAAATATTGTAACAGATCCTGCGAAACACGGACATGCAAGCAAATGTACTAGTCGAGTGCAGTTTCCATCTGCGAGGTATATGTCAAGTAGCGTTTGCATCAGTGTTTAACGTTAGATAGGAAACTGTTTCTAGAGAGTAGGACAGTATTCACCTTACCTGCAAGTTTTACGGTTTGCCTTGCTACACATACAACCACGACGACTTGAATCTTGGCCAAGAGGGAATATTAGTTTAATTTTAAGGAAAGATTCTGTCACCAGAGGTCCACTAAAAGTTACTGATAGTTCGACACACGTAAAAACAAACCTGCTATCTACAAATCAGCTGCACCGAGAGATGATATATATATATTTTTGCACTGTAATGCCATCACCGAGTGACAACAGTTCTGAAGTAGATGGAACAGCATGCCACCTTCTCAATGACGACTCCACTGCCGATACGATACCGTGAAACAAGTCTGCAATTGCGAAACCCGATCTCGCCTGCCTTGGAGCGCCGACATTCTGCATTAACCTTACGGGCCCGTTAGTTATTACAACGACAGCCAGCTCTTCCTTGCAGTTTCCTTTGCTTCAGATGATTTTTTCGAGTTCCTGAGTATCGTGTGCATCTAGAAATACAGCTCACAAGTGTTTTGCTGACACTAACGTCTTCCCTCTGACTTGTAAATAAACTCTGTGAAATCGCTACAGACTATTATGCTCCATTGTAATGCATGTTGAACACAATATAGTTAGACGAACGCATATTCAAGTAGTCCAAGTTAATCACGTCACGACTTCTGAAAGGTTTTAATACTGTAATAAAATATTTATCTTTTTATTTTCGTTTCCATCACTATTGTAGTAATAAGTGTTACTCTCGAGCAACAATAAGGATTTCATATTTTACTGTAATCTGTCATAATATGCCAACTCGCAAAGAGGCTGCGGAAAATTAACCTGCAATTTACGGAAGTGGCACAGTTACCAGTACACGACTCTAATAAGAAAGACTATCTGGAGTTTTCTCACCAAATAAGTTAATAGAGACGTTACTCTTTCCTGATTCTCTCCATGGGGGAACGTGAGGTCTCACATGACTTCTTGCATATTTTAAGCCTTTAAATACTGTACGTCATTTACAGTATTCGATCGCGTTTCAGACTCTGAAACGATTTCTCGCCGATTTACGCACTGGACGCTGCCCCTCAGTTCTCACACTCTGTGTGAAGCTGTCTGCAGCAATTATGGTTTTTAGTCATTTCCTTTGTCATTGTAGCTCGCATTGCATCGCAGTGGGTGCTACTGGGTTCACCTATGTATTCCAGCGGTTTTATTCGCTGGTACTGTGTCGCAAGAGCGTGTAAAACGATTACTGACACTGTAACTATCGGTAACGATAGACTTACCGAAATTTCAAGCCATTTGCTGGAGCAGTCCCTAACTTTAATGTGAGTCGGAAAGTAGGTGATGGCTGGGTGTTGTGTGATGTCCTTAGGTTGGTTAGGTTTAAGTAGTTCTGAGTTCTAGGGGACTGATGACCTAAGATGATAATTCCCATAGTGCTCAGAGCCATTTGAACCATTTTTGAAAGTAGGTGAATGGAGAAATAAACTTCGGTATACCTCCGCAGATGCTAGTACTTTGCAAAAGTTGAGGTTTACATAAAGACTGACGTCTGTGATACGCTGTTGCTTATGCAACCTTATATTCGTTCCGTTTAACCTCTTCTTCTTCATCAATGCTATGAACAAACCAGTCAGCTTCCATTCGCTTCCGTCAGCTTTTTGTGTGTTTCAACTTACAACATACTGTCGATGTGTGCCAGTGTCATTCTGAAACACGACATTCTGAAAGGACAGCCTTCACCTACAAGCTGGTCAAAATAATACTGACCAGAAATGTTTCCGTGTTTGGGTGACAACATAATCCAAACAGCAAAAGATCCAATAGAAAAGGTTAAGTCGCTTGAGTATGTTTTCAAAAAATACCCGCACCGTACACTCTTACAAATATTTTGTTGAGAATGTACTGAAGCGTCTAGATCGGCCAGTCCGTGTTTATTTCTGTCGTTGAACGTTAAATTTAGTGGAACCAAATGATGTCGGGACGAACGGCTCCTCAGTTCCTTTTTATTTATTTTTTCTTTTGAGGTGAGGCCAAGCTCAGTTCGACCAGGTAGCTGGCCGCACACAACACGCGCCATGGTTCATCTTCAGGAAATCATAATCTATACGTTGAACAGCCTTGCACACTATAGCTTCAGAGATGACACCTTCAAAAAGCCAAAAGCTGCGATGCTAATAATTTATTATTTTCGACTAGTTTCGTTCTTAAATTATTTTCAGGTCGACAAATATTATCAACCGAACAACGGAGGGCGACTTTTTGACGTCAAAAATAAGAGGCAGAAAACTGGAGTCGACTGTACCAATCGCAATGGTTTTACAATGTAGTCCAGCTTGTTGACATCGTGTGAAGAAGTTATGAATGCCAGTGCAGCTTTTGGGATGTGCAGTGGACACTCAAAACTCGTTTATTTGGTATCAACAAACTGAACTATATTGTAAAAACATGATGCTTCGTACAAAGGACTCCGGTTTTCCGGCTCTAAAAAATGGTTCAAATGGCTCTGAGCACTATGGGACTTAACATCTATGATCATCAGTCCCCTAGAACTTGAACTACTTAAACCTAACTAACCTAAGGACATCACACAACACCCAGTCATCACGAGGCAGAGAAAATCCCTGACCCTGCCGAGAATCGAACCCGAGAACCCGGGCGTGGGAAGCGAGAACGCTACCGCACGACCACGAGCTGTGGACTTTCCGGCTCTACTTTTGACATCAACGACTCCCATGTTGTTGGCATTTATTGACCTGACAATGAATTTAAGAACTTGTTAACTTGTTAAGATAATAGCTTTAGGCGGATTTATTAAGAATTTTCTTAAACTATTAGGTGCTGTGGGCAAGAAAGTACCCAAGATCTGAGCTGTGGTAAGGGGATGCGGCAATTGATATTGGTTTCGCGGTGAATAGAGAAATTATTTTGAGATTTCAAGACAAATGTTTCTAGGTACACTTTCTACAACATAGTACGTACCTATTACTCGTTCCACCTATCTTCTAACTGATACTGAAGTGATGGGGAGGATGCGAGTCCTCCGGCAGAATGCTAGGTTTTATTTTGGCCACGCTGTTGCTGTGAGTTAGGCGAAAGGTGAGCTACTGCTCAGCCTCAGCCGAGTCAGCGAGGGCGTGGCACCACCCAGACTGCGACGTGACGACCGCGCCCAGCCAAGCTAAACACCTGGCGCCGTGCATCTGACACGCTAAGTGACGTCTTCCGGACCGTCAACTGATTACCTGCTGTCACAGATACTGTATCGACCGTTCTACGTTCGGTTATCAGGTATCCTATCTGAGTATCGATCTTCAGTATAGTAACCTGAAGGCATCCCTCAAACGTAAACAACAAAGTTCTTTAACTGAAGCCGCTACATTTAACACAAGGAACATAATTTACTACTACTACTACTACTACTACTACGATAATAATAATAATAATAATAATAATAACAATAATAATAATAATAACTGGTTCAAATAGCAACCACTTTTACTGTAGTTAACGTTGGCATTCAAATCCGAGAACTGCGTTAATATTCAATGGCAAGGCGGCCGGAGTCGGCTGTTGCCGTGAACACCGCCAAGTTGGGGTCTCGTGCCAGGCTTCATCGTTACATACAGCAAGACCTCATATAAGCCGTTTTCCTCCCCTTGCTCCCTACTTCATACGTCGATACAGGAAAAGCTATCATTGTTGTAAATGGAGTAGTAAGCTAACTCCTAGCTTAGGAAAACGATTTCAAATGTGTGTACATAAGTTGAGGTTACAACTTTTAATGTGAAGTAGTAAACAGCTGAAAGGCCTGACGCACCGGCGGAGCCTGGCATGAGACCCGTCACTTGGCGGAGCTTACACAGCAATAGCCTATTCCGCCACTTTGTATTCAAATTTGAGAACATTTCTCGGATTCTTTTGAGAAAAGCTTCATGGCCAACTCTGACGTGCGTTATGTCCCTACACTCGTGTTTCCAAAAGCTCTCTAATGCCATTAAGAAAAGTATATCGTTCCATTTAACAGTCAACATCTCGGTTCATAGGAAGGTTAAGAATATCATCAACAACACACACACACACACACACACACACACACACACACACACGCACGCAACCGCATGCCATTATGTCTCCTACCGTTTGTAGGGGTCCTTATTTCAATATTTTGAAAAGTTCACCAAATAAAATGTGTGCAAACTTTAGGCGATTAAATTTATATAATAACAATAATTATTATTTCTCAAACGACGATGGGCATAAAGTGGAAACAGCAACAAGGTTGAAAGTCCAGAAGCACGCTGTCAACAACAGCTCTTCCATGTAGGGCAACTCTCGAAATTCTACGCTAATTATGTATTAAATCTTGAGAACAAAACAGTGAGATTAAATCAATTCTCGCGCATGCAGTCAGGTATTAGAGTCGTGCTAATACAATATTTTGATAATACGCGAGCTCATCGCTTTTGTAGCGTAGGAAACTAATAGTTTGGCACATTACAGAATGCCTATTATTCAGTGTCGACCAGTGCTGCAGACAGGGTGCACCATGCACAGGTCCAGTTAAAGGCGGATGATCGGATCGCGAAGTGATAAAAATCTCGCGATGTTGGAAATTCGGGCAGAAAATTATACCTACCTGCCATGCTACCCTAATTAGTCGCAGAGAGTTGAGAGAGTTCCACCCTACTTCCATCTATCCCATGCGCCTCGTAATATCTTAGCAGCTCTCCATGTTGAAAGAAAAATTTCGTCTCTCGTGCGCTGTTATCTGTACAATAAATACACGTCCACAACACTGCCTTTCTAACATCCAGTTTTCTCAGAAAAATGCTGTGTTTCTGTGAGTATCGTTGCCAGATAAAAAGGTTCGTGTTCAGCAACGCGTACGTTATCGTCGCATCAATAGCATCCACTAGACTTGGTCGAGCTTCTGAATATCTGACGTACGTATCGGCTTTTCTACTGCCGATGTACACAATGTTGTAATAGTATAAGATTACTGTGTGGCTAGCATTAATAAGAAAAACTTTCAACGAGTATGCATCTAGAATGAAAACTTAAAATTTGTTGTAGGACTAGAAGTAGAACCTTTCCCTGAGCCATCGCCTTGACGTTAGGCTACCCAAACACCCCTTTTGACCGACTTAAATTTTCTGTTGCACTCGTAAATTTCTTCCTATATACTGAAAATTTTCAGAATTTAATTATAACTGTCAGTTCGTTGTTCACTAAAAGGGATATGCATGTCTCTTCAGTGAAGCCAAAAAGGTCTACTGGACGAAGGCAAGACAGTCAACGAGAGAAATAACTAATTCCCACACTCTAGTTTACTAAATGTGATAACATTTTGTCGTCACAGAACAATGCTGTAAATCAGACTTCAAAGCTGACGCTAAAGTTTCCATTTAACACGTATCAATCAATCCTACAATTCACGTAAGCACCGTCTCTCTCTCTCTCTCTCTCTCTCTCTCTCTCTCTCTCTCTCTCTCTCTCTCTCTCTCTCAAGTTTTGAAGTAAGGCCAACGACACGCTCACAACAGAGTACCTCTGACGCTTTATGGTCTCAGACACTGTGAAACGTGACTACACTAGTGGAAAACTCCGCAACGGCTGATCTATCTGCACTGCTATAAGCAAATATCCGGGTACGTCGGGTTTTAAATGTTGTAAAGGAGACTCGGGAAATAGGTAAATACTGGGCCGACACTCGAAACAGCTGAAACGAATACACTGTTTTGTCACAACTAAATCAGTTCGATGACGCGATCGTCCCGACCTCCTCGTAAGACAATTCTCGCAAACTCTGGTTGGACCCCAGCTTTGTAGGGAGATATTTTCTGACATTTGGGACTGACTGTGTTTTATGAGATTAACCTCGCATGCAACAAATTGTTCTATCGCAAAGCTTTGCTAGCTACGCGGTGCTGTTAGATTTCACACAACACAGCAACGGAAAAATTACATAGTTCGGGTTAAGTTTTCACAATGCAGTCGTATGTAAACAGGAGGCTGACAGCTTTGCACCGAAGAAACAGAAAAGTAACGAACGAAACTTCCAGCTCATGTTTACAGATGTTACTGCAGTGCTCATGATGAAACAGGAGGGGAAAACAAATCACACAAAGTGGGAATGTCTTTCAGGTAGCTCTTAACTGTCCAGCTTTTCCAAATATTTGCATATTCCGTAAAAGTAGGTCTCTTCATTTATAGACACTCTGCAACGGATGTGTAAACCGTGTAACGTTAAGTAGTCTGCTATTGTAGTGACTACACGTTCTTTTCATTTTCGTCTTTGTCGATAGTACTAAAGCACACAAATTTACTTCAGGAACATCTCAGGTACGAAATTATGAACAGATGTTGGGTGTATGATTCATTTTATGTGATACATTATTTAGATACTTGAACAAAAATAATTTAATACTGAAATTAACTTTATTATAAGTGTCACGTTGCCATCAAGTGCGAAAGTTTCACAAACGTTGTTTCATGTGTTTTGTCCTTCTGCACGAGACATGCCTATGGTATCACAGTGATGGTAGAGTATAGAGAAAGAGCATCGGATATCGAGCAAAAAATACTCGCTAAATGTCCAACACGTTGCAATAAAAACTATCCTTTACATGGTATAATGTTATTTTCGCCGTCAGCAGTTTTATTCTCATAGGCACTTGCACCATCACTAAAGAACATCTGAAAGGAAAACTAAATTAGTCAATCTTTCTCTCCCCCGCCAAGTCCCTCACACTGTTAGTTTGCCCACAAGTACAGAAAGACAGCAAATGACACGAGCTTCCCCCCTTCTTAGAGCAAGTAAATGTCTGCAAAAACTGTGTAATTACGTACCAACAACTTCTGCGTGTCGTTTGTGATAAATCTCTGACTTCCAATCCATTATTATCAGTGCAAGGAGCAGATCCATAAACATAAGCTGGATATTCCACATCCTGCTCCGCTGAATCATGGTCCCTACGCTGACGTTTTCGCGCTTTAAACGACTGCACTGTGGAAGATTAACCTGAATCAAGTTAGTTTCCTGTTACTGTATTGTGAGAAATCCTACAGTTAAGTAAGCGATGTCTGAGAAAATCCTTGTATTTGCTGCGAAGGTTAAGTACATAACACGCGACCAAGGACAAAAGTTGGAAAATTGTTCCCTACGAAGATACATCGTCACCATACTCGTAAGAACTGCCACAAAAGAAATTGCAGTGATGTATCGTGCAGACGGACCCCAACTTGGTAGCATCTTCAAGTTAACTTAGTTCTTGAAAAATGGTATCCTATTTAAGTCTTGGCAAATTGTTGTTGAAGTATGTATGAACAGAGTAATAGTCTTCAAATACCCCCCCCCCTCCCCTGAGATTACACAATTATGAGACTGTAAATCGCGACCGAGTAGGGTGAATAATAACATCTGCAATACACTATCTAGTCATGAAGGTAACAAAAACGGAAATCAGCATTTCTCGGCTAAGCAATCAAATGAACGGACCGTTATAGAATATATGCACATCTGTACGGCAGTTATGCCAACTCGCGGACGCTATTTTATAGGTCTGACTCGTGTAAAATGAAGGAAGGTTGAGGTTTAACATCCTGACAAAAACTAGGTCATTAGAAACAGGGCTGAGAGTGGATAAATTTGAGAAAGGATATTCGCCGTGACCTCTTCATTGGAATCACCCCGGCATTTGTGTTAAGTGAATTGGGGAAATCATGGATAACTTCGGTCAGGCTGGACGTGTGACGATTTGAACCCTGATCCTGCCCAATACGAGTCCAGTGCGAGTCACTGTTCAGTCTCGCTCGTTTATTTGTATTAACTTTTCATTGTCACAAAAATATAAGAAGTAGTCAAAAGAAAACGAAGCAGTTGGAAAAGGGCCGCATCTGTTACTACGTGTATCCCAGTGCGAGACAAGACGGCAAATACATGGCATAAGAAAATGTTTGCGGTTGCCAACGGAACTCAGGCGTACACCTCTTCATCCGAAGCTAATCTACGGCAATGAATGTCTTTTTTCAAGGCTGCAAAACTATGAAAATTGCATGGGAAGATACTGGGAGTGTATGGAGGATGTTTAAGGGCATCCCAGCGAAACGTCTACAGCGTAGTGGGCGGGAATTTGGTGGCAAGTTGTTTCGCCTACGCTGCGCAAGATTACCTGCTTGTACGCATTCTCCATACATTCCCGATCTTTTCTCTTGCGATTTTCACAGTTCTAAAACCTCGAAGAAAGACATTTGTGGTCGTATATTTGCCTCCGACGAAGAGGTGCACGCCAGGATACAGTCAAGGTTCCATAGGCAACCGCTATGATTTTTCCAGAAAGGCACTGATCATCTTGTCTCACTGTTAGATAAATGTACTAACATTTACCCAGGCGATTACTTTTGAAATAATAAATACATTATTCACTTTTTTTCCATCCGAATTGTTTTCATTTGACTGCCCCTTGTAATAAACGTCAAAAGCAGTCGTACTTGGAACTGATGTGCGTTGAAAGTCTTTTAAGTAAGCATAGCTTACTTCGAGTACACACTATTTGTGTCTACACAGATTTCTAGACGGAGAATAAAGAATGCATTTTCCGGACCTCCCAGTGCCCTCGCCGGTGCTTTCAGAATGGTTTACACTTTGTGTCATCACTAGGTTTCACTAAAATTTCCTTCCACCAAAAGCACATGCAGAAAAAGCATTTAACACAGCTGCAACAGCCTTCAGAGACGTTATTATTTAGTATTCGACGTAAAGATTTCAGCAATCATTTCAATGAATGGGTCTGGGCACGTGGGAATGCTGCACCGACATTCGATGTGAGGTCCCTGAATGGTCTCACTTCACACAGTACTTAATCCTGAAATTGATAAACGTCACACTTACACCAAATTATCGAGGTAATCCGGTCGTAAAAATCGAGCAGTCGAAGTCAGTACTCCTAACACCAAGTCGGAAGCGAGATCTGCTTTAAAAGCTGCATCTCATGCGACAGGTGTACTTCAGACGTGCATCAAACACCACAAAACGTACCCCCAGCTGCCAGAATACTTAACGCTTTCTACGGCATTCCATTCGCTCGGGTTGGCGGCGGCCCAGATGCTCATTTTCTTCATGGTGCACCCAATTAACGCCGGTGATGTCACATCCGACGCGCTCTGCTTTTCATTCAGTTTGCTCTGTATCCAGCAGGCCACGTATAACTCTTCATTCTTGCCAAATTATTCGAGGTCATCCATACAAACGGATTTGAAAATCACGCTTGACACACAGCCTAGCAGTCCGAGTGAATGATAAAACTGCGAAAAGAAACACTATAAAAAATTACAGTATATACAGTGTGTCACTTGTCTACATCTACGATCCCACTGCTAAGACATTAAAATTTCCTTCTAAGCGTAGCACGACCAAATCAATAGGTATATTTTCAATCGTTGTTGTACAAGTACTTCACGCCATAAACAAAAACATTGTTAATTTATTAGTAGAAACAGATCTACCTTCTACCTGCGCTCCTTATTCCTATGACCAAATTTAACTGTGATCTGTTTTGGAGTCACATAATCCCACCTCCAGTCACCTGCAAAGCAAGCTCCGTTAATGAACTACAAGTTAAAACTGTTTGAAAAACTCAGAAAAAAGATGGAAAATCATATACGCATTCGACATACACCAGGGTCATCAATTTTGGTGCAGTTTCAAATATTCGTATTGTTGCAGATAGTTTGAAGTATCAAGAAGATGATGATAACGATAATTCCACCGAATTTCTGTCTTTATAGGCAGACTGATGGTTCTCCTGATATGAATGCACAACGAGAACTCCCTATAACGAATCTCTTCGACAATCTGGTTTTGTTAATTTGCTTTCCATGATTACAGTTTTATAGTCTGTCTATCGTGCCTGGAAATTATTACGGACGGTAAAGAATCTGTGTCCAGGTGACGCAGACACAGCTAAACTGCCGAAGAAACGAAAAAATTGATTCTGCTAAAGTGACCATAGTTACTGAACCAATTCTCCCTCGTTTAGAAATGAGCCATCGTGAAGGAAGATTTTTCGTATGACTCTGTAATAAAACGCCATCCGAACAAGTGATAATTTCTAGTCTGCATTTATATTTTATCTGTCGGTGGTGTGTGTGTGTGTGTGTGTGGGGGGGGGGGGGGGGGGGGGGCTTAATCAGGATATACTCTCCAACATACCAGTGAACACGACGTAGGCGTTTTCTACACTATGTACTTCTGCTTCACAGTAGCTTTCGTTCAGTTCGTTATGAGCATATGTAGTGGATGGTCATTGTTGCGAGGTCGTGTTAATTTGACTTGATAGGTAGACTAAGTTGCCGCGCATATGACACCCCACCACACGGTTTACGTTACGAACTCAGTAATTTTAAACACTTCATATCTTGCATTGCTAACAGAAAAATCACTTTAAATGGCTAACAAATGGGTGTTTCAGATCCAGATTCTGAGGTTAGCGCCACTGTGGTTAAGCGCTGATAGCCAAACACTATGACCACTGCGCTTCGCGACACGGCAACAAAAGTTATGTTAAGTGGATCAGGCAAGTAAGGGGGATCATCCTAGCGAAGATGGGGAAGTGCATTGAGGTAAGCGACTCCGACAAATGGTAGATTATTATTACGCGTGAAAGAGTTTCTCAAAAAAGGCGGAGCGGGCCGAATGTTCACATGCTACTGGCGTGAGCATCTACGGAAAGAGATAGGGCAGCGAAACTAACACTAGGCGGCAAATGGTTGGACGCCCTCGACTCTTCACAGAAAGTGAGGTACAGAGGCTAGTCTGTTCTGTATAGTAGTATAGACGGTGATCTTGGCATCTCTGCCGAAAGAGCACAATGCTGATGCATGCACAAGTGCTTCGGAGCATGCATGCACAAGTGTTTCGGAACACACCGTTCACCGTACATTGTTGAACATGAAGCTCAGCAGCAGTCCTTCCCTACGTGTTCGCACGTTGACCCAACGACATCGTCAATTACAAATGTGGGGACGGGACCATCGGGATTCGGCTCTTCGGATGAATCAAATTTTTGCTACACTAAGTCGATGGTTGTCTCCACAAACGCCGTCATGGAGGAGAAAGGCGGCTCGAAACGTGCAACACGCCACGGACGCATGTTGGTGGGAGCAGTATTATGCTACGGGACACATTCTCTTGCGCTTGCTTGGGACCTGTGGTAGGAATCGAATACACGCTGACAGCTGCGAACCATCTCCATACCTTCCTGCTTAACGTCTTCCCCGACGGCAGTTATAGCTGTCCGTGTCTCGGAGCCAGAACCGTGCTACAGTGGTTTGAGAAGCATTATAGTGAACTCACGTTGGTGTCTATGCAACCCATCTGGGTCGCTATCGGGCGCCATCACCGTGTGTGCAAATCAGTGGCCCGTTATTTTTTTTACCTGTGCCTAGAGATCTGAAACTGAGAATAAATTGGGAGACAGATAAGCAGGCTGGCAACACTTCAGGCGATCGTCGACTATAGTGCCTCGTCATTGATATTAGTTGTTGCTATTGCAGCGAACGTTTCGAAAAGCCTAAAGATCGCTGTAAACGCAAATTCTGAGAAAATTACCTAAATGAATGAATTTTTATTTCTAAGAGAAGGAAGAACCGCATAGAAGTATATGAGGCAGTATACGTCTAGGTGCGTCTCTTTATAAATAATCATGTGCAAGAAAACAAAGCGTGCAGAGCCTGCAGCTTTGTTTCCTGCGTGACCGGTACCGTATCTAATATATTGCGTATTAGTTGTCAAAATGGGTTATTTACTTCCGGATGTTGCTTCCCTACACAACATCTTGGGAGATCAGATAATATGGATAATGTTAATACTAAAATGCATAAAAAATGGAAAGAAGGCACATTGCGAAATATCTGTGAATTTTTCCCACAAACCTACAGTGAAAGTGATCTGAAAATAGCAGCATCTGAGGAAGCATATCCAGAGAGAGAGCTGGTCTGATGGGTATTTAACCCCTGTGTTCGAAGGACCGGATCTGTCTTGATCCCTGCCTTCTGTCTGATGATATGTGGTAACAAAATGATGGGATGATAGGGTCATGAGTGTATGTAGATGTTTGTTGTTTAAGTTTAAGTGAGTGTTATGATGTTTTTATTTTATTTTATTTTTGTTTTGTATACTGTTTATCATGGTATGTTGTAGTTTCTGGTGTTTGTCGTGATGGGAAATCTCGTTCTTGGGTCGGGTGGATTTTGTCCCAGATTTCTGATGAGTGGGTGGTTCGAATCCGTGGTTTGGTGGAAAAACTTTATGGACTTTCGTTGGATGATTTCCGGGATTTTGAGTATGTTATGATTTGTGTATATGTCTCGGTTTGTCTGGTACCGGCTAGCATCAGCAGCAATTCTGAAGAATTTGTTCTGCACCCTTTGTACTTTTGTTATGTTGGTGTCTGCGGCCATTGACCAGATTTCAGAGCCGTAAGTGATGGCTGGTTCTATGATGGTTTTGAAGATCTTCTTTTTGGCGCGCATATTTATTCTGTTACCTTTAATGATGGGGTACAGTCTGAATATTGCTCCTGCAGCCTTGTTACAAATGTGTGTGACATGGTCTCTAAATGTCAACCTCTTGTCCAGCTTGATACCTAGATACTTTATTGTGTCTGACCATGGAAGATTGTTATTTCTGAAGCGTATATGTAGGTTAGGAGGTATTCTTTTGAATGTGAATAGTATTGCTTGGGTTTTCTCCGCGTTTATTGTTATTTTCCATTGGTTAGCCCATTTCTGGATGGATTGTAGGTGTTGCTCTATTTTTGTGACTATATATTGCAGGTTTGAACTGCTGCGGTACACTGCAGTGTCGTCTGCAAATAGTGACAAGTGTCCTCCCAGCTGTTTGGGGATATCATTTGTGTATATTGAGTAGAGGATGGGCCCCAGCACTGAGCCTTGCGGGACTCCAGCCTCTATGGATCTAGTGTTACTTGCCGCTCCTGGTACATGGACATAGAATGCTCTGTTGCGGAGAAAAGAAGCAATAATGTGGATGATGTGGTTGGGGCAGTTGTAGTGATGAAGCTTGTAAATAAGGCCCTGATGCCATACCTTATCGAATGCTTTTTCAATGTCAAGCAGGACTGCTCCAGTACTGTGTCTAATGTTTCTGGCCTGACATATGTGCTCGACTAGTCTGGTCACCTGGTGGATGGTACTGTGTTCTTCGCGGAATCCGAATTGTTCTGGGATGATTATGTTGTTATCCTTTAGGAATTTCTTCAGTTCCGTTTGAATGAGCTTTTCGAGGACTTTTCCTAGGAAGTCTAACAAGGAAATTGGCCTATAGTTTTGCGGAAATAATAAGTCCTTATTTGGCTTTGGTAATGTGATGATTCGGGCCTGTTTCCAAGTTTTGGGAAAGTAATTTAATCTTAAGCAAGCATTATATATTGATGTTAGATAATTGATAGTTGCTGGAGGTAGATGATGTAGTAGTTGCGGTTTGATGGAATCTGGGCCTGATGCCTTCTTAGGATGTATGTTTCTGATGTGGTATGATATGGTTTCTGCGTTTATTGGATTGAAAGATGTTCTGATCGGGGCACTTAGGATGCGGTTTACCCTTCTGAGTACCATTTCCTGGTGATCATCACTTTCGTCATCTACCGCTTCTGGTGCTTGGAATTGCCTTTCTAGCGAATCCGCCAGTGCTTCAGCTCGGTCTGTGGGGTCGTAGACTATTCCACGTTCCCCATGGAGCGGCTGTATAGATGTTTCGTTTAGTTTACGAGTTTTAAGAATTTTCCAGAATTTTTCCTGGTTCCTTTCTGCTTCTCGTAACGTTTCCTCCCATGCCTCGCTACGGTGGTTTTGGAGCTCTCTTTTGATCCTCCTGGCCAATTGTTCTGACTTTCGTCGGTCGGCTGGGTCCCTGTAGTTTTGCCATCTCTTTCTGGTGTTTCTTTTTTCCTCTATTAGGTTCCGGATGTGTGGGGGTAGTGTGTCTCTACCTGTGGTGTGGGTTATTGTTGTTGTAGATCTTTTGCTGCAATCCTTTATGATTGTGGTGATTTCTTCTATGGCTCTGTTGATTTGGGCTTTTGATTGAAGAGGAGGTAGTTCTGGAGTGTATGCTGTGAGTAGTTGGTTGTACTTTATCCAGTTTGTTGTGGATTCCTTGATGGTTCTGTTGTCATGAAAGTTGACCAGGTTTCCATTGATTTCTAATATTACGGGGTGGTGGTCTGAGTCCAAGTCGTTAACCACCTCGGTTGTCGTATTCCATGTCAGATTTTTTGATAGAAAAATATCTAGTATGTCTGGGCGGCATCTTGTGTCGTAGTGAATGTGTGTTGGCCTGTCTGGTGCTATGATGGAGATGTTCGGCTTGTTGTCCAGAAATCTACGGAGCGTTCTGCCATTGGTGTTTGTGGCATGACAATTCCAGGATCTGTGTTTAGCATTTAGGTCACCACCGATCAGAACATTTTGATGCATTTGGAAAAGGTTCTCAAGGTCTTGCGGACATATGCTCCTTCCTGTAGGTGGATTGTAAGCTGCTGCTATGGTAATGGTTTTGTTGAATAATCTTGTTTCAATTGCTGTTGATTCCATTCTAGTGAGATGAGGTGAGGTGATACGTCTGTGTACAATTTTGTTTTTGACCAGAATGGCTGTTCCTCCACCTGGTCTGTTCGGTCTGTCATTTCTGTGGACCACATAATTCCTGATTTTGAAGGTCTGGTTTGGTTGCAGGTGAGTCTCTGTGATGAGCGCAATGTCGATCTTTTGCTCATCTAGGAATTCCGCTAGAGTGTGTTTTTGAGTTATAATGCCATTGGCATTCCAATTCATGATTTTTACTGCTTTATTTGCCGCCAAGAATGCTAACAGCGGCTTGAAATAAAATTTTGATTTTGGTGAAATTGTCCTGTGCTTAATATGTTTGGAATGTCAAATTGCGTGATGAATCCTAGGAGTTCTTTGATGTCTGAACCAATACCTGATGCTGGTTGTGATGTGGGTTCGGAGGTGTTGCTGTTTTCTTCTGTTGTGAGGGTATTGTTTGGTTTTGCCCATCCTCTTGTTTTCCGCAGTGCTGGAAAGTTTGTGGGATTGAGTTGTACTGTTTGTTTGGCTCTTTCCTCCTCCAGCCTGTTTTGTGCAGGGGTTTTCGCTTTCTTTCTCTCTTGCTGAGTCTGCAAGAGTTTTAAATATACTGGGCATTTTTTTGAAGCTACTCGTGTGTTCTCCTTTGCAGTGGTAGCAAGTTGGTTTTGCTTCTGGTTTCTTTAGGCAGTCTGCTGTTTTGTGTTGTTGCCCGCATTTGACACAATTTGGACGAAGGGTGCAGTTACGCGACCCATGTCCATAACCCTGGCAATTGTGGCATTGGGTCAATCCCTGTGGACTTCGATATGTTTCAACTGTCACCTGCATGTGAAACATTGCTTTGAGGTCGTATATTCTTTTCGCCTCTTCGGTATTTTCAAGTGTAACTTGAAAGTGACGTAAAGTCACTTTTTTCTGAGTGTTTTCATCGAATGATGTCATGTGCGCTACTTTGATGACAGGTAAGTTGTGATCTAAGAGGACCTCATGAATGATCTTGGGGTCTATGGTTGGTAGTAGCTTTTTGATAACTACTTTCAATGGCTTAAAGGCGTGCATATCGTGTGTGTAGTATTGTATGTTGTTTTCGGTCAGATATCCCTTGAATGCTAGGAAATCATCTGGGTGTGAGAATTGATATGTGATTTCGTCACTGTGACTTCTAGTTTTGAGGTCCCCTTTCAGTTTGTTGCGGAGTGCTTTGACTATTTCCAGGTATTGGGATGTTTCCTTGACAACGATCGGCGGAATACGCAGTCTCTTTGTCTGGGTTCCACTTCATATTGCAAAACACCATCCCATTTTAGTTCGAAGGCTTGTACCAATTTACTTTCGATGAAAGGCTTTCGAGGACTGCAAAATTGCTGAAATCTTCGCCTTGTGCTAGAACGTAATGTGAAGAAACAGTCAGCAACGACTTAGCCCCTGAGTGACTAGATCAATTAGTAGTAATAGTTACCCGCACTTCTTTTCTCTAGGCAAAGGGAAGGGGGGTGTTATGTAGACTAAACTTATTCATATACAAAATCTTCGAAACGAAATATCAGACACAATTGTCAAATATACACTGGAACTGCTTCAAAAAAAATTGTCACAGAAGTGTGTTGAATTTGACAGTGACAGCACCAAGGCCGCCTCTGGAAGACTAGAAAGATCCGGTTCCAACAATGTGTTCAGTAAACCGGAGAACGAATTGGGGGTCAACATTTTAGGTAGTGGCTGTTCATGCCACATAATTCACAATGCTGGGAGGAGTGATTCAGACATTCTGAAGATGTATGTGGAAGTTTTTGTCTAAAAAGCATTCTCTCATTTTTCTGTTTATACTGTGAGAGCACGAGACTTGGTCGAATTTTGAAATTTTGAAGAAATTGAGAATAAGAAAATAGTTTTTCACAGCAAGACACGGTGGCTATCTGTCATGCCTGCAGTTGAAACAATTTTGCAAATTGACTTCGTAGATGACAGTGAATTGCTTTATGAAGTAAGCCACCTAAAAGATTTCTAAGTGAACAGCTCAAAACGGAAACCAGATCAACATTTTTATATAAAAACTGTATCTGACAGATGATGTGATTTCATGAACAATCGTACAGGTGACGAATATTCACAACTTTTCAAAATTGCTATTCTTGCCCACAACGCAGCTGTGGAAAGAAATATACTTTCTGCACAAAATGTAAAGAACTTTTTGATAGTCAGTTGTAACTACAGAGACCTCACTTGTTCTGAATACTATGATAATATCAAATTCAAGAATAGGTTACTTAAGAAAATACGAAACGGCGAATTTTGTGCAAAAGTAAGCCATTGTGGTTCACATAAAGATAGATTTAATCCCCCTCCCCACGGGCGGGGGTTTCATTTGGAAATACGGTAACCAACTAGATGAAAGGAAGGTAAGAATCGCTCAACACTGAATCTTTTATCTGGACACTACATTAGTCCACACAGACAACATGGCGATGGGAAAACGGGGGAATTCAAAATATGAATTTGTTGAGCCACCCACATTATTGACCAAAATCGGTACCTCTTGATTTCTACCTAAAGAAATTTGTGACAGAAAAACTTTCTGGAGTCCATTTTAGCCGTAGATGGGTGTTTCACAAAGCTTCAGGGATGGGATCTGCTCACCTGGACAAACTGCTTTTGACACAAACGAAGTTCACTGATAGGTGTTTTCACCTTTCTCTCATAAGAATAGTGAGAAAAAATATTCTTCAGGATGCATTTTAAGCAAGAGTTACGGAAGACAGCGCTACACAGGCCACTCCTGACAGGTGACTAAACGATGTTGTGAATCCTCGCCAACAGGACCTCGAGGGCGTTGTGCGTCACGCGCTGCGCTGCACCTACAGCTGGTGTGGAGACTCGGTGAGTCACTCGTCGTGGCGGCGAGTAAAAGAAGCCAGACAGACGCGGCGCAGTGGCAGGCAATCCCCGCTGCGGCTGACCGCCAGCCAGGCCAGTGCTGCGTGTTTGACCGCTGTCCCAATACGGCTATTGCAATCGGGCTACCGGCTAGCTAGACGCACCTGCGCCATTCCTCCGCCCCTGTTTTCCGCATTGGCACACACCACTACCGTCCTCGTTCCACCATACAACCGAGACTTCGTTAGCGATATTCGTTAAGTTCAAATTATTGGAGAGCCTTAACACAAACTGGTTTGAAAATAACGCACAACTTAACTCTCCGAGTTCTTCGGTCGGGTAGTTTTGTGGTTCAAATGGCTCTGAGCACTATGGGACTTAACATCTGTGGTCATCAGTCCCCTAGAACTTAGAACTACTTAAACCTAACTAACCTAAGGACATCACACACACCCATGCCCGAGGCAGGATTCGAACCTGGGACCGTAGCAGTCGCGCGGTTCCGCACTGAGCGCCTGAACCGCTAGACCACCGCGGCTGGCAGTTTTGTGGGAGGGGACCATACAGCGAGGTCATATGAACTGGGAAAACAAACACTACCCAAATTTACAAAGCAAACTGTCATCAGTTTGCATCCGTGATCGCAATGTTAGGCATACAACGACCAAATGTATGGGAATATTTGAAATCGGTGTTTCGGAAGGTTATTATATGTGTGCTCTCCATCACAAACAAAAACCTGGTTAATTTATTAAGCCACGCACATTTTATACCTACCCGCGCTCCTTATTCCGACGACCAAGTTTAACTGTGATCTATTTCTGATTCACCCAAGATTCGACCTACAGCCAGTTGTATAGCAACGCTGGGTAATCAAATGCACGTTAAAACTCTCTAAGGGAATAAGAAAAAGACGAAAAAGCATCCACGGATTCGACGTGCACCATGATCACCACCACCACCACCACCACCACCACCACCACCAGTTCAGTAACTACTGGTACCCTGACTACACATCTAATTTAGTGGTTCCACTCAAGCTAGGATTTTGGTCGAAATGCTATCGAGGTGGCCTGCAGGGACTCCACAATGTTACATGTCAAATTCGTGGATACATTTATCTTTTCTAGTGTTCACGTTAATTGTAACTTACGGATTCTATTTCACTAATAGCATCCTTCACACATACTTGGATTGGAAATTTTGTGATTCTCAAACAGATCGCAGAAGACGTCATACATAACATAGCTTAGACAACAAAATAGGCACTGTAGATTTGAGTAGCTCACAACCTCAGAGGGATGGATAGAGAGAGAGAGAGAGAGAGAGAGAGAGAGAGAGAGAGAGAGAGAGGAGGGGGGGAAGCGATGGTACAATAAATTTATACACGAAAATTGATAACAGTTCCAAGCATTCGAATCTGACAATAGGTAAATCTGTAAAATTGACGTTTACAATATTAGTCATAAAATATTTTCTGTTCTGTATTACTTAAGGTCTATATTACATGTTTCAAGATATTGTTGGACAATACCGACATTCGCCTAATGGTTCTTGGGCACAACATCGACCACGCCAGGAAAAAAAATGAGCTTACATATTTATTCATCCTTGGAGGTGGAATATAATACTAATCCGGTCATTCAGCTTAATTTCGCGACTTTATGAAAACGTTTTGTGTTGTCTTTATCAAACAATAATTTATGTCTGCACCTAAGTCCTTGTCCGGTTCTGCTACTAAAATCTTTTCTGAAATGTGTTATCAACCAATTTCAACAATTATCTCATTTTCAGGAGAATATCTTCTATTGCTTTAATGCAATTAATATGACATCTCACACGTAGTCCGTCCGTAAGAAAAGGCCCAGAGATTTACTTCATTCCTGGGATATAAACGTATGTCAGTGCAGTGACTACGGTAGCAGTTCGAATTAACACCTGTAAACATAAGACGTGCATTCGACCAGCCAGCTGGGCAAGCTCTGATAAGTAGTGGATGTGGGATTGTAGTGTGTCAACATTGTTGACTTACAAATCACAATGGAACAACACCTCTAAATAAAGTGTTCAAGACATTCTCCAGAACGTTTTGAAGAACAGAAAACGTGCGTCAAAGTTTTGTTCCGCACACCTTGACTCCCGAACAAAAAACGAAAACACATGGACGCATATTGCGACTTGACTGAAAACAGAAATGCGCACAATTCTCATCTAGAAAAAAAAAATCATCACGGATAACGAGACTTCGTGTAATCATTACGAATCTACCACAAAAGCCAAAACATAGAATAGGTCTCTGAAGGTTGTGCGAATGTGACTCACGAGTTGAAACATTCCAAAGAATGTCTTTTTAGGGCAGTTTCACTTGTATGTATGAACGCCCTGTGCGTTGTAAAAGAGGAGGAGGGAGGGGGTGGAGGCCGACATACAGACTATATGTAGAACAACTGAAGCATTATCACCACCATCTTAACTTTTCCCTATTTTTTCTTAATCCAGCACTAGAACTTTTTGGACCGATAGGCAGCCTACAGCAGCAACCGTCCAACATCATAATTGACACAACATCGTCAAACTGTACACTTGTAAATGTCAATGTGAAGATTGAAGCATGGTTTACGGTTAGGCACTTGACAGGTGTAGTTTTTAATACGCGTACGAGACGGCCATATACAATTCGTCTACTAATTTGGAAGGGCTCATTTAAAAATGAAACGTTATTTGGAATCAGTAGTTATGTATCTCAATCAAAAATTTACATTCAAAAGCAAACACTAATTTCTTCTAATGACTGTACAAAATTCGTCGGCCATTAACAAACGAATTTTAAAGCAAAATGAACATTTTCTTTTCCTTACGCTATCGGATTCGTGATGCTCTGATATTATTATAAAACATAAAAAAGCGTCCACTTCACTTTGCAAGATAGATTCATACTATATAATTAAATGTCAAGAAAAGTTACCTGCGCGAACCAGACTGCCGACGCCAGATCTAAGCGATCGTCCTTGTAGACTGAAAGGAAAAGTCGGGCCTTCGGCGCGTGTGCTGTCAAGGCCCGTACGTTCCAGTCGGTCGTTCTTTTCCGAGAGACATGGCACACTTGTTTGAACACAATGACGATCCTATTCAAGAACAACAAAATCTCGTCCGCACATCTTAATTTACGTTTTCCAACGTTTTTGTAGATGTCACGTGAAAGCTTTAATCACTGCGTCAAGAAGACCACAGACGATTTGTTACCTCATTCTCAGCAACTTGGCTAGCGTCTTATCTTCTACAGCAGAAAATGACCTTTTTTTAAATTATTAAATCGGTTTAGTTTTTCATACGTTACTCGACAGAAATTGAGTTAGCCATACCGACTAGCAGAACTTCATTTCGTAAAAGAATGAAAACCGTGAACGTTGTAGAATATGCTTAGGTTTCGAGCCAGCTTTTGGCCTACGAAGCCACACATAGCAGTTGTTACCCGTAAGCCCTTTTATAGTATCACGAGCTGTTCCGCAGTGTTATTCAATATGCAAATGTCCTACCGAAGTATGAGGGATAGTCCACTGACATAACTTAGCTTTTATTTTGACCTACGAAGTATCTGTTATGCTAATATTTAACAAACGTGTCTATGCTAATATTTAACAAACGTATCCATTTTACTTTCAATACTTAACTTGACACGTTCTTTAACAGGCAGAGACCTCACAATGAGATCCCTCAGTTTTAATGTTACTATCATTTCCCGAGCTTTGGATGGGCCTTACTATATACATACTTTGTACATTTGTCACTTGACACGTAATTTTGGATTTCACATCGCCTTGGGTAAAGCGTCACGAATTTTCTCTGTGGGGGAATGGAATCGACACGCCAAGTTTACATCGAAGAATGAAAAGATCCTGCCGATTATCATGGACAATACTGCCTGCCGATTAACCCATACGACTATAGCAAGCGATTATTGGTCACTCACAATACGATTGCAATATGGCTTATCCTCGACAATGCATCTATAACATGATGAACATGTATTTGATGTGGACTACCGAAGCTTCGATAGCCCTGTAGTCTTGTGGAATTTTTCACTACATTCCCGTTCTTTATCGGTTCTGTCCATCACAAGTTCACTGAAAAAGTTATGCATTTACTGACTTGACTTTCCTTCCTTCCTTCCCTTCACATTTCGACATTGAACTGCGCTGATAGCTCTAAAAGATCTTACTCTTACCATAAGTAAAAAACCAGAGACGAGGGCTTATGAAACACAAGAACGTTATGCTTATACGACACTCTCGTGCTCTCGAAAGGTATCTACGCCTTCCGTTACACGAAATAAAGCAGCCGAACATTATGTTAAATTCACGTCAGCAGCTGAGTTGTTCCTGTATATCTGAAATTCATATACGAGTGTAAAAATGTTTCGCTGGCTTCAAATATGCAAAATAGTAAAGCCTTGTGTAAGCGATATTTGTATACCTAATCGAAGATTTGCTGGAGTCTCTTATTATAACGCTATAACTAGGGTACGAGGGCTATCTTTCAAGATTGTGAATTTTACATCCCTTAAAGCGAAATGGGCATTAATCTTACAAACTCATTTACAAGAGAGATACATAAGCCTGACACCAGTGACATTAATGTAGTGTGGGAACAATTCGGCGGAAAAATCGTAATAATGCAAACGAAACCTACAGAGCGTCTCTTCAGTAGTGGATCCGTTTCACCTAGCACACATATTTCATTTCATTTCATTTACGCTGTTCTTTCACCTTTCGCGGTCGTCTAACCTCACATCCAGAGTAACAGACCTTGTACGGTGAATACAGTTTCAACGCTCTTGCTTGTCCTGTAACTGTTTTCATTTTCTCGGGCCTGGCATTTCCACGTTTTGCTCCTCTCGCCACCGATGCCGCCTCGCAGTCAAGCGTTAAATTACAGTTACGGCAAATGGCACAACCAACTTGCAGCAACGGCGTTAGCACAGTCTTACATCATTTCTTTGAGAGTAAGAATCCACAAAAAATGCTCCTCTTTTTACGCTTCGGTTGTTCTGAACGGTAATCTGACGAATGAACATTACCAACGTCTTAATCTGGTTATTCGTTTAGTGTTCAAGATATCGCAGCTTGGGAGAAGGAAAGGCTATTCAGAAAATTGCTTTGTCTACTTTAAGATCACTAAAGAATGCGTAATTGAGGTTACAGCACAGTTACGTTACTTTAGGAACAGTTACTGAAGGCGGTGAAAAATTTTGCTGGCAATTTCATAATTACCATAGAGTGTCTATAGCTGAGTGGTCAGCGCGACAGAATGCTATGAAACAGGTTCGATTCTCGGACGGATCGAGATATTCTCCGTTCGGGTCTTCTGTTGTGTGGTATGGTGTTGTCTTCGTCATCGTTACACCTTCATCGACACGCAAGTCGACGCTGTGGCGTCACTAATAACACTTGTACCCAGGCAACTGGTTACCCGACGGGAGGCCCTAGCCAAAAGCACATTTCAGTTCACCTTAAGAGTGGAGCTTCGTTCTGAACCGGCGCTATTGAAATATTTACGACCAAGACAATTCTGCAGTGCATAAACACTTTTAACTTAAAGCATTCGCGCCTCTCTGGCAGATAATTATTATGCAGTTCGTATAAAAACATCTCGCCGATCCCTACACTCATGTTTGAAACAGTGGAGCAATTCTCGTATGCTCTGCTAATCGTGAGCAAAATCTGGTTGTCCAGTCATTGGGACCGCACTTCTGGCGTTGAATTCGTGGGCGAGCGACAGAGAAGGGAGCAGGGGCAGGTGGGGTCTCCGATTCTGAACCTCGGAGCAACGCTCTTACGTGTATCCGACGGAGTTCTCACTTTATGATCTGTTTCTGAACCACGCCAGAATGCGGTTCATCTTCCTTCCGGATCGTCCCACCAACATGACATAAATATCAGATCTCTAAACAAATCCATACCCAATTTATTCCAGAAATTATATCACTATCAGCATATTTCTGAAACTAAAATAATAAGAATCTAATCAACGAAGATACAAAGAAGTTCTGTCTTCTTTGCCAGCACACCAGCTTCTACGGTGTGTCGCACTGGAGGATTCGTCATGCGCTTCTGAATTCGAAGATTTGAATTCTCAGGTGTGCAGAGCCTATCGTGTGAAGACAAAATGCTTGAAAATTCAGTGTAAACTACATCTTTTTTGTTTCTTGAAGGTAAACCCTGTACAGTGACCTAGGGGACCTATGCCAGAAATCAAAGTCGTTAACAATAAGTAAAAAAAGCAGATGACCAGACATTTGTGGGTGGTGGTAAGTTCATATGGGACCAAACTGCTGAGGTCATCGGTCCCTCGGCTTACACAATGCTTAATCTAACTTTAACTTACGCTAAGGACAAACACACACACACACACACACGCCCAGGGGAGGACTCTTAACCTCCGAGGGGGGGGGGGGGGGGGGAGCACCCGCGCTAACCGTGGCAAGCGCGCAGACATATGTGGGGAAACAAGTTGTCTGTGTGATTTTGATATCACAAACGAAGTGTACTGTATTTCGTATTTGTCTGTAAAATAGAGTGCTGGCTGCCCAACTATTTTCAAACTACCAGGCATCGACAATTTCGAATATTTATCGCAGAAAAGACTATGAGTATGAGACATGAGCACTCCAAATAACACATGACCGCGAAGCTGAAGAACAGCCTGTTCGGGAAATACTATATTCGACACTAACCGTACACCATCATAGGTCATACTGTTGGACGCTTTTGACTTCACATGGTACCTCGCCCCTGTGAATTTAACAATATATGACTCTCTTGAATGCAGTCAACTGAGAGCGAAGCTTTGGATTCTCTACACGACTAACGAGGTTAGAATTTTCACAAGTGCTCTTCCATTTCTGCAATTCCTGCTCGAAAATAATTTTTAACAATCTATTAGCGAAACAAATTTCTGAATGTGACTTTTACTATGCCGATGACTACGTAGGAGGCGGAGCGGTGCTCCTCTATTCCGTAATGCACTATGAGTGAAGGGCGACTAACAGCACTAGTTTCCATCGAGAATAGCATGCAGCATCATACACGTCAGAAAATGTGTCATCAACTGATTTTCTGGTCTTAAATAGAGAATGGATTTTTCGTAAAAGCATTCAGGGAAACGTATGCGTGTTATGTATAGAATTCTTCACTATGCTACTACGTTTTAGATATTTGTAACTTCACAGACCATCCTACACTTAAAATATCTAGGGGGAAAAAAACGCCATTGCTCTGTACGAAGGCATATTCTATTCAAATCGCACTTCCCCAGACTGCTGACATTACACCCGCTGACACAATCGTGTGAGATACGGGCAACATATTCTGAAAATGTATTTTCTAAAGCAATATCGATTCTGTTTACATTCGACGTCAAGCAGCAATATTCTTCCCAGACTGGTTGTACAAATCAAAGTCTAGGCACAATACTTGATTCAGCTATTTACTCGTCAGTAGTTAATAATAGCAGTTCATTACAGACATTGTGAATGCTGCCTTACTCGCAGTTTCTGAGCGGGTCCAGACAGAGAAAGCCCATAGCGCTCGCTATTCCCACGGAGGAGTTTCGCCACGTCGGGGAGCTTGGAGCCGCTATGTGGGGCACCACCGCCATCTGCATTGTTTCCCTCGCTGGCAAAGGTGCCAGGGGGCCAACAAACGCTGAAGCTATTGAGCAACCGACTGCACAAATGCTTCTACCGATGTAGTAATATGTACTTTCTAACGAACAGTAGCAAGACTTTCTGTTCTACAAATGAAACGGACACCGCAGTGGAGAAAACTAAATTACTCTATGAAAGCACAGTTAATGCATGCAGCCATGTGAAATACTTTGGTCTGCTAAGTTACCGCAAGCCTGTCAGTAATCAAAGGCATCTCTATTACGAAGTGGTGATGCAACATATGTTCAGACTATCTACAAGCTAGAAAGTATAACTTTCGATCAACGATTATGGTCTGCCCATCTTCAGCGAAAAAGGTGTGACAATTTGAAAGAATGTCATTTCGGCGTGGTTGGATATTAGGAAGGAAAGAAGATGAATGTTTAACGTCATGTCAACGACGAAATCATTACAGACGTTGCAGAAGCTCAGTTTCCAAATGTAAACTGACGTAAACATTTGGGAATTTGCCGCAAGCGATTAGGGAAAAACTAAATCTGTATATCCGTTATTCCGAATGCGAATCTCGTGCCACCCAGATCAATTAATACTGCGACGTGACAGAAACATACGAGAAAAATACGGAAAATGGCAGCAGTGACGAACGAACGAGAGAGAGAGAGAGAGAGAGAGAGAGAGAGAGAGAGAGAGAGAGAGAGAGAGAGAGAGAGAGAGATTGTGCTGGGAGATATTAGCAAAATGCCTATTATGATATCATCTTCATTTATATTCTTAGGGATACTCAGTTGGATCGTAGGTCAAAAGATGAGCACAATAAAACACCTGAACATTGTTTTGCATTCATCTTATGTTGTAATGTCAGTTATGCACTGAGCTTTGTCGCAAATTCTCTATTTTCTGGGTTCATAGAAACTGCGGAATAGTTAATTTACTTTTGAAGTAATTCATTTAGTAATACGACAAATCGGAATAGCAGTAGACCATTTGTCATGAATCACTACGTAAGACTGCCTGCCATCACATTTAACTCAAAGATCTAGTGGAATCTGCTGTCACGTCTTGCCCAAATCAATTTCAGGAACTGGTGGTGTTCAACCTTCTGATCAGATTCCCTCATCCCTCCACTGATTAGAATGTACAGAAAGGTAGTGAGGCATCAAGAATGCATCGTTTATAGATTGTGAAAACCACATTTTAATTTGGTGCAGTGGAATTTCTCAACGCATATTTTCTTGCTGAGTAGTTGTTCTGGAGTGGATAAATTTCCTCAGTCCACAATTTTCTGTTATTCATTTGTTGTTATGTCTTTCTTTTGTTACAGTTCTATGCAGCAACCGTGTGGGCTAAATGATCAAGACCTACAATGACACAGAAGCAGTCACCGTACTTCTAGAAGACACAACAAAAACAGAAAGTATGCCACTCTCATGCGCTGCTTTGTCTGCTGCGTTTCAGTTCAAAACCAAACTCCCGTTGTTTGTGCATCATATCTAGACTGACTGAGCAAGAAAATCACGTGTGTATACTTTTAGCTGATAGTACAAAATTTTTGTCTTTAGTACGAATTTTAAAATCATTTGTTGGTGTAGAACAAAAGGTGGCATGGTTTAATAGCAAATATCATCTGCGTGTACAGAGTAAGCTCTTAAACATAAATGCTGCTGTGAAATGATCTGAAAAATAAGTGTGTGGAGAACTGAATATTCTGAAGATGACCTAAAATGTTGTTCTTAAATTAACGACAAACGGGGAAGTCAGTACGTGGAGACAGAGATTGAAGTGAGGAATACAAAACGATATAGCATTACGTTAAAAAAGCCAGTGTTTTACCTCTGAATTTTTTTTATGCATCTGCAAGTACCTTACGTTGTGGAAATATCCACGGCCAAATATGCACAATCATAATTAATGAGCTTGATAGCCCGATAAACAGGATGAATCATACAGCTCATATCTTCAGGTTTAATATGATAGACAAGACAATGACAGAAAACGACGATTCTGATGAATGCGCGACGAATCAAGAGGCAAATAACCGAAAGCATGAAGATACACTGTAAACATGAACTGCCTAGGTGAAGAAAATAATATGCAAAAGCGAGTGCTACAATGCGCGCGAAAAAAATAATCCACATGACAAATGTTACAAGTCATCGCGACAATTACTGAACACTAATGTTGCTTGGGAACGGAAGTCATAACCGTCCAATCCGGACAGCAGCATGTACGCCGTTTCTCGACGGTTCAAAGCGTGCCATCGCTGTGGATTGAAGCAGATTTGCATGGCACGTTTTCAGTTCTGCGAAATCCGTTCTGAATAGCGGAACATTTCTTACGGGTTGGGACCTGGCCTATTTTCCACCCTTTCACTGGATGCACTTCTTCAGTTTAATATTTTAAAATCACAATCAAATTAATTACAATATTTCATGTTTTAAACTACAACTCATGAACGGGCAGCAGCATTCATGCGTAATGTAACTCACTGGGTCAAATTTCCATTTCTGTATGACCCAAAGTAAAGGTTGTACATTCCTTACTCTATAATTAGCGTACGAACTGGTGGTCTTTCGATAACATCTAGCAGTGCCTTGCGTGTATGGAAAACGACAAACTGTAGACAACCCCCCCCCCCCCCCTTCCTTCCTCCGCCATGACGATGGTTCACTGGCTAAATAGGACGGCCGCATTATTATTCTTCATTTCGTTAACATCCTCCCATATTATTTCTTTAAGAACCACATGCATTATAGGAGATAGCAGACTTATTATTTCTTGGATTCCAATCAATGATAACAAAGAGTCTTCGGGCTATCGATTTCATAATGACCATATTCAGCTTTCCGTAATATTTTTCAAAGGAAATGAAGCCGTCATTTTGCTTGCTGGGCTCGTCGAATGGCATCCTAGCATTATGCAAGCGTTCATTTTTAGAGACTAATTAATACGTGTCATTCAATTTAAGTGATTATTGGACCAGTGTGCTAAACTAGTGCACGAATGTGGATACTTGGCTTTCGCGGAAGTGTGCCGTGTCTGTAGCATTAGACGTCTGACTCAGATCCATAACTGCGAGCAACATTTTTCAGATCTTGTATTCACTCTTTCAAACGAAACGCATCACCGTAACAGTGGTTCTGCGACCTACGGAACCTCTAGGGAGAACGAGAATAATGAAACAAAAAGGGTTTTCTGGCTACCTACGTAGTGCAAACCTTTTTACTTGACGCTACTTGGGCACCTTGTTTGTCAGTTTCGTTGCTTATTTACTCAAGCGGCTTCTCCTTTGGCATCATGAGGTTAAGTGATCCCCGTTTCAGACCGTAGTACCTCAGAAAAATCCGAGGTGGTCACGGGAATCGAACACGGAAACTCAGAGTTAATAGCCAGCGACGCTAACCATTAAACCTCATGAGCGGCCGAGAATGAGGACATGACTTATTAATTTCATGTGCCAGCCGAATAACATTTAGTCTCGTCAAGTTCTAAGACATGGCCAAAACCGTGTCAATACCCCCCCCCCCCCCCCCAAACACACAAAACTCTGCAATTTTTATATTATATTTTCTGAAGTAAGTATAATGAAAATGAAGTACAGTGAAATAGATTATCCAACGAGGTTTGATGCAAGACTACATGGTTTAAGCTCTAACAATGCCATTAACTAATTCTGGAGACGTAAGTAAGAGAGGAGCTTCTCAATTCAGCTCTTCAAAAAACCAAAGAGACAGAGTCAGGGACAAATATGTAAGGACAGACCTGCAGGTGACCTTGCCCATGGAGGAAAGAAAGAGTGCTGTGAGACTGAAGGGCTTAGGTCATGTGAAGTGAATCCACCCGACACGAACTCCACATCAACTTCTGAAGATAGAGGTACTACGCCTATGATGAGATGGGCAGATTAAGTAATAAAGATCTCAAGACGAGCAAGACGGGTAATGTGGGATGCAATGGAGAGAGAAACGCCATAACAGGACAGAAATCAATGGAGGCGCATATGTATATGTACTGAGGTGATGGGATAGCGATATGGCGGTAGTATTGCGTACACAAGATACAGAACGGCAACCATTGGCAGAGCTGTCACTGTTACTCAGGTGATGCATGTGAAATTGTTTCCGATGTGATTATGGCCGCACGACGGGAATTAACAGAATTTGAACACGGAATAGTAGTGGTAGCTAGAAGCAGAAATCGTTGGGGAATTTATTTCGAGATCAACAGCGTTAAGAGTGTGCCGAGAACAGCTCTCACCACGGACAACGCAGTGGCCGACAGCCTTCACTTACCGACCGAGAGCACTGGCTTCTGCGTGGAGTTGTCAGGGCTGAGAGACATGGAACACTGCGTAAAATAACCGCAGAATTCAATATGGAACGCACAATGAAAGCATATATTAGGACAGTGCGGAGAAATTTGGCGTTAATGGACTACGGGAGCAGACGACCGACGCGAGCCTTTGCTAGCAGCACGACACCGCCAGCAGCGCCTCTCCTGGGTTCGTGACCACATCGGCTGGACCCCAGGCGACTGGAAAACAGTGGCCTGATCAGACGAGCCCCGATTTCTGTTAGTAAGAGCTGATGGTAGGATTCGAGTGCGGCGCAGATCCCGCAAAGCCATGGAGCCAAGCTTTCAACAAGACACTGTGCAAACTAGTGGTAGCTCCAGAAAGGAGTGGGCTCTGTTTACATGGAATGGACTGCGTCCTCTGTCCAAATGAAACGAACACTGACTGGAAATGGTTATGTTCGGCTACTTGCGGAGACCATCTGCAGCCGTTCATGAACTTCATGTTCCCAAACAACGATTGAATTTTTATGGATGCCAATGTGCCATGTTAAGTGGCCACGAGTGTCCGCGATTTGTTTAAAGAACATTCTGGACAATTCGAGCGTAACATTTGGCCACCTAGATCGCCCGACATGAATCCCATCGAATATTTGTGGGACATAATCGAGAGCTAGGTGTTACGACGAAAGATGCTTTAGCAAAGCAACCGCCGACCAATGGCACAACATACGTTTGTTTGTCGAGGATTCAGCATACAGGGTGATTTACGAAGATATGCAAATATTTTAATATATTATTCTACAAGTGGAACTAAAGAAAAAATTTCATATAAACATAGGTCCGAAAATGTTTAGTTACGGGCTGCGGCTAAAAAAAGATTTTGCCTAAAATTTAGCAACCTCGATGATATCGAAGGAAATTGACGGAGATTCGAATTGTGAAATGATTTGGGTGAAGGTCACGGTTAAAGCAGGCTCAGACATGGTAATTGGATGTCTCTATAGGCCCCCTGGCTCAGCAGCTGTTGTGGCTGGGCACCTGAAGGATAATTTGGAAAATATTTTGAGTAGATTTCCCCACCATGTTATAGTTCTGGGTGGAGATTTTAATTTGCCGGATATAGACTGGGAGACTCAGACGTTCATAACGGGTGGCAGGGACAAAGAATCTAGTGAAATATTTTTAAGTGCTTTATCTGAAAACTACCTTGAGCAGTTAAACAGAAAACCGACTCGTGGCGATAACATATTAGACCTTCTGGTGACAAACAGACCCGAACTATTTGAATCAGTTAATGCAGAACAGGGAATCAGCGATCATAAAGCGGTTACTGCATCGATGATTTCAGCCGTAAATAGAAATATTAAAAAAGGTAGGAAGATTTTTCTGTTTAGCAAAAGTGACAAAAAGCAGATTTCAGAGTAATTGGAGGCTCAACACAAAAGTTTTGTCTCAAGTACAGACAGTGTTGAGGATCAGTGGACAAAGTTCAAAACCATGGTACAATATGCGTTAGATGAGTATGTGCCAAGCAGGATCGTAAGGGATGGGAAAGAGCCACCGTGGTACAACAACCGAGTTAGAAAACTGCTGCGGAAGCAAAGGGAACTTCACAGCAAACATAAACATAGCCAAAGCCTTGCAGACAAACAAAAATTACGCGAAGCGAAATGCAGTGTGAGGAGGGCTATGCGAGAGGCTTTCAATGAATTCGAAAGTAAAGTTCTATGTACTGACTTGGCAGAAAATCCTAAGAAATTTTGGTCCTATGTCAAAGCGGTAGGTGGATCAAAACAAAATGTCCAGACACTCTGTGACCAAAATGGTACTGAAACAGAGGATGACAGACTAAAGGCCGAATTACTAAATGTCTTCTTCCAAAGCTGTTTCACAGAGGAAGACTGCACTGTAGTTCCTTCTCTAGATTGTCGCACAGTTGACAAAATGGTAGATATCGAAATAGACGACAGAGGGATAGAGAAACAATTAAAATCGCTCAAAAGAGGAAAGGCCGCTGGTCCTGATGGAATACCAGTTCGATTTTACACAGAGTACACGAAGGAACTTGCCCCCCTTCTTGCAGCGGTGTACCGTAGGTCTCTAGAAGAGGGAAGCGTTCCAAAGGATTGGAAAAGGGCACAGGTCATCCCCGTTTTCAAGAAGGGACGACAAACAGATGTGCAGAACTATAGACCTATATCTCTAACGTCGATCAGTTGTAGAATTTTGGAACACGTATTATGTTCGAGTATAATGTCTTTTCTGGAGACTAGAAATCTACTCTGTAGGAATCAGCATGGGTTTCGAAAAAGACGGTCGTGTGAAACCCAGCTCTCGCTATTCGTCCACGATACTCAGAGGGCCTTAGACACGGGTTCACAGGTAGATGCCGTGTTTCTTGACTTCCGCAAGGCGTTTGACACAGTTCCCCACAGTCGTTTAATGAACAAAGTAAGAGCATACGGACTATCAGATCAATTGTGTGATTGGATTGAGGAGTTCCTAGATAACAGAACGCAGCATGTCATTCTCAATGGAGAGAAGTCTTCCGAAGTAAGAGTGATTTCAGGTGTGCCGCAGGGGAGTGTCATAGGACCGTTGCTATTCACAATATACATAAATGACCTGGTGGATGACATCGGAAGTTCACTGAGGCTTTTTGCAGATGATGCTGTGGTGTATCGAGAGGTTGCAACAATGGAAAATTGTACTGAAATGCAGGAGGATCTGCAGCGAATTGACGCATGGTGCACGGAATGGCAATTGAATCTCAATGTACACAAGTGTAATGTGATGCGAATACATAGAAAGATAGGTCCCTTATCATTTAGCTACAAAATAGCAGGTCAGCAACTGGAAGTAGTTAATTCCATAAATTATCTGGGAGTACTCATTAGGAGTGATTTAAAATGGAATGATCATATAAAGTTGATCGTCGGTAAAGCAGATGCCAGACTGAGATTCATTGGAAGAATCTTAAGGAAATGCAATCCGACAACAAAGGAAGTAGGTTACAGTACGCTTGTTCGCCCAATGCTTGAATACTGCTCAGCAGTGTGTGATCCGCACCAGGTAGGGTTGATAGAAGAGATAGAGAAGATCCAACGGAGAGCAGCGCGCTTCGTTACAGGATCATTTAGTAATTGCGAAAGCGTTACGGAGATGATAGATAAACTCCAGTGGAAGACTCTGCAGGAGAGACGCTCAGTAGCTCGGTACGGGCTTTTGTTAAAGTTTCGAGAACATACCTTCACCGAAGAGTCAAGCAGTATATTGCTCCCTCCTACGTATATCTCGCGAAGAGACCATGAGGATAAAATCAGAGAGATTAGAGCCCACACAGAAGCATACCGACAATCCTCCTTTCCACGTACAATACGAGACTGGAATAGAAGGGAGAACCGATAGAGGTACTCAGGGTACCCTCCGCCACACACCGTCAGGTGGCTTGCGGAGTATGGATGTAGATGTAGATGTAGATATGAAGCCATCGCAAAATTGTACGAGGTTAAAGTAAAGCACGATTTCCATTATTTTGTGTTATTGATCTGGTGAATCTAATAAAACATGTCCCAGACGTGTATCTACAGTAGTCTTCCAGAACATTCAGAGAAGCAAATTTCCGTAAAATTTTTAATTTATTAACTACATGGTCGCCGAATTTGTCTTTTCAATTTCAGACAATTGCACAAAGTTTTCAACGGAAGTTTTAGAGAATTTAATTTTGGAAGAATGTTGGTAATAACGTTAACTGAAACTGTGTGAATGTGTCAGATAATCTGCTTTTATTAATACCACAGCACACGTGAATTCATGTTAAACAGGAAAAAACAAAAGCTAAGTGTTAAGGAAGTTGTACACTGTATATACTATTTCACAGAACATTCACAATAAATGTTCAAAAATGTCTCCACTGAGATCAATGCATTTACCTGCACGTGTATGAACAGATATTGTTGCTCGTTTCAGTTTCACACGGTTGGTCTTAATTTCGTGTATCGCATTCATAATGCGAGCAAGTAATCTCTCACGTGTATTGACTTTGTCCTCGTAAACTATGTCTTCCATCCATCCCCATTTAAAAAAAAAAACATTGGTGCTAAATTCGGGCAATCTGGGCGGCCTGGGTGGCCACAGACGTGTAGCATCACGACCAATCCATTTCTGGAGGAAATGTTCATTTAAATGTGTAATAATGGCGTTGATGAAACGTGGAGGCACACCGTCATGTTGAAAATACATTTGCAATGGCGTAGCAAGTGGAATATCTTCGAGCAAGCGGGTCATTTCTTCTTGAAGGAATTGTAAGGACGTCTCGCCAGTCAGCCGTCCAGGAAAAATGAATGGTCCAATAAAGTGTGTGTTGATTATACCACTACATACATTTATGCTAAATCGTTGCTGGAAATTGCGTTGCACTGTTGCATGTGGGTTTGCTTCAGACCATACGTGCTCGTTATGTAAATTGTTTACACCATCTCCAGTAAACTGTGCCTAATCAGTAAAAAAAGTATTTGTGTAACCGCCAATTAGTATTTAACCAGGTGCATAACGCCAAGCTAAGGGCAGGATCTCCCGGATATCAATGATGAACTTTTTGTTTATGGTAAGGATATAGATTATTGTGCAGCATTTTTTAGATTGTGAAATGCCTAATCGTTGAGAGATACGTCGTGTAACAATACAGTCGTTGAAGACGGGCGAGCTGTGTGAAACAAGACTACTGCTGCCACATAGAGCGTGTTAGTGATGGATTATTTTCGGTGGCAGTTGTTCGTTTATGAAGATACTTGGAAGAAACGGCACTGTAGAAATGACACTGTGATAATGAGCGCTTACTCTCGAGGGCCGAGGAAAAAGGCTCCTTCTCACAGGCATAACAATACTTGTCCCGGTTAATTCTTAAGCTGTCTATTTTACAATCAGTCTTTGCGCCCCTCTGCGCCTCCGCCCCCGCCACCCCCTCGGTACGGCCCTCATAATGCTGCACCCGTGTTCATAACGATGTAAGGGCGTTGTCTGGCGGTGCGGGTGAGCAAAGCTCTTGGTACTGAAACGCCTGCAGTAGCTCTCTTAATGAAAGAAGGAAGGAAGGAAGGCAGCTGATTAATGAGCGGCCAAGGGCTCTGCTGGTCGACCACTCGCCGGTAATGAAGCAGCGAGCGTGAACGCCTAGGGGAGTCTTGTGAGGGGGACACCTGGACAACGCCCAGCGATTACCCGGATAGAGCACCAGGGCGTCACCCTTGTTCTGGTGTCCGCCTCGCAGAGTTCGCCGACTGAACTGTATATCCAGTTAGAACCACTCCTCACACACAGCGGACTACTTGGAAAGGGTATTGCAGGTAAGTGCTGGCAGCTACTTTACCTTTTTCAGCGTTCAAGGTAAAAGAGTATAAGTGTGCTGATACAGGCACAGATACAAGAGATTTCGATGGGACACTTGCGGCGCGAAAACCACTTGTTATGCAGTGAATACATTGAACGCTATTTTCCTACGAGGGTGAGTAAAGTGAAAACCTTAAATTTTTAATAACAAATCGAAATTTTGCACGGTTATCCTGTAAGTTGGTAAGCGTGCTACAAACTGCGTGCAGAATGGCCTGTAGGTGGCAGAATAATGCAGATGCGCACATACCGTCACAATATCAGTATAAAGATGGCCGTCCCACTTGCGACTTGCATCAGGGAAGAACAGCGTTCTGTTATTCTGTTTTTGCGTAGTGAAGGTATGAAACCCATTGAAATTCATCAGCGAATGAAGGTTCAGTACGGTGATGCATGATTGTCACAGCAGCAAGTCTACGAATGGAGAAGGAAGTTCGCAAATGGTGTGACTTCAGTGGAAGATGCTCCTCGTCTAGGTCAGGCACAACGAGTTGTGACTCCACATCGCAGCAAAGGAAAACCGCCGAGTGACACTGAATGACATTGCAGCATGTTTACAGATTAGTCACGGGTCAGCACACCACTTTGTGCATGATGTGTCTGCAAGATGGGTGCCACGGCAGCTGACTCTTGAAATGAGAGAACGACGTGTTGATGCTTGTGAAGAACTACTTCGGCGCTTTGAACGAGAAGGTGATGGCTTCCTTGCAAGAATCGTTACTGGGGACGAAACCTAGGTTCACTTCACCAACCGGAAACAAAGAGAGCGAGCAGGGAATGGCGCCATTCCTCATCACCAAAACCAAAGAAGTTTCGAACAGAACCATCAGCAGGGAAGGTTATGCTAACTCTCTTTTGGGACGAAAAAGGCGTCATTTTGGAGCATTACATGCCTAGAGGGACCACTGTCACCAGTGCATCATACACAGATCTCCTAAAAAATCATCTGCGGCCTGCAATCAAATCAAAGCGACGTGGACTGCTGACAGGTGTCCTTTTGTAACATGACAATGCAAGGCCCCACACTGCCCGTACAACAGTTGCAACATTCACAGACCTGCATTTTGAGTGTCTTCCTCATCCACCATACTCACCAGGCCTTGCCGCCAAGTGAGTTCCATATGTTTGGACCACTCAAAGACGCAATGGGAGGAAAGAAGTTCCGTTCTAATGTAGAGGTACGCAACGCGGTGCACGAATAGTTGCGTGAACTAGCAAAAGAATTTTTTTCCAAAGGAATTTATGCACTTTGTAAGCGCTGGAGGACTTGCATTGAGCGTGAGGGAGATATAGCTTTGTACCACTTCTACTCAATAAATAATATTAAAAAAAATTTTTAAGGTTTTCATTTGACTCACCTTCGTACAAAACGTGCACCTAAGACAAGCTGAGAAAAATAAAGGTACAGGCCTGCTTGGGAACGAGCAACAATCGAAGACAGCTAGGCAGTTTGATAAATCAGTGGGCTCATAAGAATTTTAATGAAAACTGGTATTAGTAATGTAACAACGAATACGATTTAAATGAAACCTTCCGCCAGGCAATAAGATTCGCCACAAAACTGCTGATACTCCACTTAACGATGTCGAGCAGACGGTCCATCTAGAATTTTACTTCAGTGATACCTATATTCGTGCCAGGGTGTTGATACTCCAAATCAACCGAACCCAACTCAAGCGACATGATTGTTACGACGAATGCCCTATAGTAAGAAAAGAAAAAACCACCACGCATCCAAAGACATCTAGTGTCAGACGGCGAAACACGGCCAAGACCAGTTGTCGTGATGGCTCTGGGATTGTTGGGCGCAAGTCGTTACATGGACGCGATTATCGTAAATGGGCAAACTAGCCAAAACTGTCAAACTGCTGCCACTGGATAACACACTCGTATAATCAAAACAGAGAGGAAATTCCAGTCAGTTCTCCTTCTCCCCTGGATTGCTTTACAGCAGGAAAACACGCTTCTCTCAAAAGAAACTGCACGCATTCAAGCCGTTTTATACATAGACGACGTATTGCAAACGACAGATTCTACAAAAATTATGCGACACAACTTATACCCTTTCTAGCGGTACTTTATCAAAGAACGCTGGAGTAACGACTGTTGTCCAGCGACTGGAACGAAGCACAGGTCAGTCCTGTTTTCAAGAAGGGTTGTAGGACAGCTGTAAATAATTACAGAGCCGCACGGGATTAGCCGAGCGGTCTGGCCGCTGCAGTCATGGGCTGTGCGGCTGGTCCCGGCAGAGGTTCGAGTCCTCCCTCGGGCATGGGTGTGTGTGTTTGTCCTTAGGATAATTTAGGTTAAGTAGTGTGTAAGCTTAGGGACTGATGACTTTAGCAGTTAAGTCCCATACGATTTCACACACATTTGAACATTTTTTGGATAGTTACAGGGCTATATCACTGAGGTCAATGTGTTGCAGAATTGTGGAACATGTTTTATGCTCAAGGATTACCATGGTTCTAGCAGAATAAAAACATCCTCTATAAAAATGGATATACGAATCCCCAAACAAAGAATCTCAGCTCACTCTGATCTTCCAGGAGATCCACAGTGCTGTACACAACGGCATTCAGGTCGACGCCGTGTTGCTTGACTTGCAAGTAGGCATTTGATGTCGTCCCGCACTCCTGTTTAGTGACAATAAATAAATACAAACTTACACTGAGTACTGGACCGGATTTGGGACTGGATTCAGCAATTATTTGCAGATATAACTCAACATGTAGCTCTTAGCGGAACAAAATCTACACATGTAAAGGTTATTTCCGGAGTGCCCCAAGAAAGTATGATACGACTGTTACTGCTCACAATGTATAAAAATGATCTAGGTTATTAGTTGAAAGCGAGGAAGCTTTTTTAAGTCTGTTTGCAAATGATGCAGATAAATGTAACATATTGCGCATACTCACGCAAAGAAATCCATTACTGTACAACTACACTAGTAACGGCAAATTGCTGGAAGCACTATACAAAGTACAATATCTACGAGTAGCATCCAGAGCGACGACATAGGAAAAGCAGACGCCAGAATGAGACTCGTAGGAAGAATCTTAAGGAAATGTAACTCATTCACGAAAGAAATGACTTACAATGTGCTTGTCCGACCGATGCTCAAGTACTGTTCGTCGATCTGGGACACTTACCAGGCAGGACGGATAAAAGAGGCAGAGAAGACCCAACGATGAGCGGCGCGAGAGCGTTACAGAGATTCTAAAAAAAAAATCCGGTTGCAGAAGCTACAAGAGAGGCGTTGCGCATCAGGACGACGTTAACTATTAAAATTTCAAGGCAGTACTTTCTAGGAACAGTCGGACAACATATTACCTCCTCCCACATACAAATTGCGAAGTGACCCTGACGAACTAAAAATAAAAAAATCGAGACTGTGCAATAGCTGTGCTGTCACCATCGTGTATCTCGCGTAACGATCTTGACAATAAGATACGCTATTGCATACAGAGAAACCATTGCTACAAAATTGTATCGAAATGCGGGTAAAGCTTTATCAGATCGATGCTCGGTGGAGAGATTGTCAGCTCACCCTCAACATAACAAAAATGTAGCTTGTCGCACATAAATATGCGGAAAGACTCATTATGTATGTGATTGTTGAAGAATAATTGCAAGCAATGTCATCCATTAAATATGTATCAGAGAAAATGCATACGAGGCCGTTTGTTGTGAAACTACTTAAAACAAACCACAAGATTTACTGGGTGGATCCTCAGGAAGCGTAGTTCACTCACGAATGAAATAGCTTTCAAAACTGCTGCTCGACCGATACTTTTATAATGCATGTTAATGTGGAATATGTAACAGAAAAGATTCACCGAAGAAATAGGAAAGAGCACCGCTTCTGATCAAAAGATCGTTTGGTAAGGGCGAAAGCGCTAACGGAGATGATAAATTGCTTCCCACTAGGTCCAGTTCGCGGAAAGGCATTGATGCCAAATTAGATTGGTTAAGACTCACAAGGAGGCTTACCAACAATCGTTCTTGCCGTTTCCAACCCCATCTGGAAAAGAATAAAAGAAAGGAGAGGGGTGGCGAAAATTGTATACAAGTACCCTCAGCTACATACCATAAGGTCGCTCAGCGAGATGTCTTAAAAAAGAGTATGGATGTAGACGTGCGAGAGATTACGGCACGTACAGAGACATACAGTCATTTTCCTTAGTCAAAACTAGAATGGAATGGGAAAGGAAACGGATGATCATAATACGATGCATTCTCCGCCAGGCATCGTACAGTGACTTACTAAGCAAGCATGTAGATGTAGATGCAGTCAGATAACGAGCAGCGGGATGTGCAGGCAGAGTACATACCCCCAGCTGGCTGCGAGTCGAGGTAACATTTTATGGCCTGGCATCCCTGGCAGTGGCGGTAGGCGTGGAAGACGAAGCCCGGTTTCTGGCCAGAATCGCTGTGCTCCATATCCGCGCATCGCCTCCTGGCCAGTGTGGCGTCGCTCACGTCTGAATCACTCACCACCTTATGGCCGGCGGAAATGACAGGTCTCCGCTCAGCTCCGGCTTGTTGCTGTTCGATATCACGTACCTGTATCGCGGATGGCGTGATAGTTCCACGCCGTCACTGATAATCGCACTTAAGACGCCGCGTGCGGCGTTGTCCTCTCGCGCGTCCGCAACAGATTGCAGCGTCCAACACACGACATTTTCGCGATCACCGATACGAACACAGCCCAACTCGTACGAGCGCAGTTCGCAAAGGCGAGACAGATCTCCTTGAGTTCACTTGTGGGCGGGCAGGAGGCGGACTGGTGTTATCTCGACACTGCTGTGACGTTCCGCAAAGAAACGTTGTGCCGCGTACCAAATTTCCCGCTGGCGTGTTATCACCACATATTGCAGTCGTTGAGGCTCGGAGTTATTGCCACGACGGCGCATTTTATGGGACGTGAACACAATGGGAGACGCACTATATGCGATTCAGTGCTGTGTAATGCGCTATACGACACAGCGCAGCTAAAAACTGCCACAACCACATAACACACACCACTTGTTTCTCGAGTGACACATCTGGTGTTATTTACATGGCAGACATTTACTCTGCTTTTATTAACCAATGCCAACGAACGACCACTATTGTCATGTACGTTTACATTCGACGCGACACACATCCGTTCAAGCAATCGTTACGAAACTGGAGGCAGCGTCTTGCGCATTTCCGTTCTCGTAAAACGCTGTGATGTACACAGTTAAGTACTGGCAATTTTTTTTTATCTGAGCAGACGTGAGCAAAAGCGGTTTATCACTATCGCGCGTGAAATGATAACATGGTGCTTTGAACTTTGCACACGCAAAACGAGACACTGAACAGCAGTTATCTGAAGCAAGGAATAGCACTGTGCTGCGGAAATGGAACACAACTTTGCATTTCGAGGTCTTCGAAGAAGGCGCGGTCGTCACACTCTGACAGATCGACGAATCGAGGTCAGTATCGAACAGGGCGAGTCACGTGACCGGCCAGTCAACCCCGGCACGGGTCGGTGGTAGCGGCGCCCACCGCCGGTTACCGCAGTCGGTGAATGTCAGTGCGCAGAGGCTGGCGTCTTGGCGGCAGCAGCACTGGCTCGAAACGAGGTGGCGATGGCGGGTGTAAGCTGCAGACGGATGCGATACGGGCGTGCTACTCGCGCTGCGGCCAGCGTGCGACTGGCGCGCCTGGCTGGCGGGCAGCCAGTGCGGTCAGAGGGCGCCCCTCCCCCGGCGCCACGTGCTCGCCACTGTCGCCCTAACGTCCCGTTTCCGGGCATGCCTTCCTCGCACGTGCTTCTCTTCCCGACAGCCCCCCCCCCTCCTTCCCCTTTCATTCTACAAGCATTTCCCCGAAAGGTTTTGAAATTTTAACGTTGTGCGCTAATGGTTATGAGAGCAGTTGCTTGCTAATTCAAATCGCGCTCAATCAAAAAAATTGCCAAGTCCTCTGAGAAAATGCTGTGAGTTTTGATGAATTCCATACAAAGAAGCGATCATCATGACAGACCACATTGCTAATAGTCAGCGCCTACGACACAAGAAGTACGGGTGTTCGACTTTCCTAGAAAAGGAACGGGTCACTGAACCCGAGGAATTTGAACTATAGGGTGTTTCAAAGTCTTTACATCAAACGTTTCGGCATGATATATCCCGTTATTAGGTTTGAAATGTTCACTGTTGCATCTTGGGGATGTTCGCCGTCCTTAGTATTTGCTGATCCTGGGACGACGAGATTTGGTCGATACTAGCATGGTCTGGTAAGCATGTGTACTGCATACGACTTGGCCAAGTAATTTTCGGCGAGAAAATGTTAAGAATGAGTGACTCCAAGCGTAGAAAGATATTATTTTATGAACGAATCAGTAACTTCAATTTTGCTGGGCCTACCGTCTTTCATACGAAGCAGACGACTGGATTACAGGCGCCGACACAACAGCATACACACGCAGCAGGGTGCCTTCACTCCGCTGCCTCTCAGAGGCATCCTAAATACAAAAATGAACGCTTTGTCTCTTAACAAAAGTTGTTCCCCGTGACGTGACATATCATCTCCAAACATTTGACACAAAGACTTTTAAAAACTCTAAACACGATTTGGCGAAAGCTTTCGGGATTCCGTCAACCGTGCCATCGACAATCATGATGTAAAAAGATACGATTTCTGGTAAGTATCATAAGGAAGGAGGTAGCAGATACGGCAAGACGAATATCGATGAAATGGCTTAGTCAATGTAAAGGTCAAAACATACCTGGCGGATTTTATACGCCTAAAAAAAAAGTCTAAGTAATTCGCTGCCATTCTTGGCATAAAAACACACACACACACAAGCGCGCGCGCGACTTCAATTTTAAGAAGATTTTATAGAGAAAATGCGATCATTCATGACATAGTGTGTTCTGCGAGGGAAAAACGAATGAAACTGAAAAACTTTAATATATTAACATGTGCCTGCCTTCAGTTCGAAGTGCCAAAAAAAAAAAAATAATAATAATAATAAATCTAGTATAAATTATTTTTAGTTTTATTTGTTATTTCATGCTTCCCTTTATAAAGAAATATTTATATTACCTAAACCTACAAATAAAATGGTTCAAATAGCTGTGAACACTATGGGGCTTAACTTCTGAGGTCATCAATCCCCTGGAACTTAGAACTACTTAAACCTAACTAACCTAAGGACAACACACACATCCATGCCCGAGGCAGGATTCGAATCTGCGACTGTAGCGTGCAACTCGCTTTAAATCAAATCCTACACTTTTCTAACTTTTTTTGGGCCCCTTGAACTTCGAGCTATCACTATTAAATTGCACACAGAAATTTCGGAAGGTGTTTCCCTATACATTCTTGTTGAATCACTGTGGCAAGCGCTAGCGATTTGAGTGGTTTGGTTACCTATCTGTGAGCATATTTCCATGGTCGTAGTTCCAAAGCGTGCCGTTTTGATACGAGCAGCGTCTCCGTATAAAACTGTTTTAAACGTGTCAAATTCACAGCAGAAACGAAAGCCACTGTGTACGCAAGATTTTAGAGCTAACGGTTTAGGTCAGATACAGATTTACTAACGGGATGTCACCCAAAAAGGCGACCATCGACCAATGATGACCGTTCCGGTCGTCAATTGGCATCACTCCAGAAAACGTTCAGAAAGTAAGGTAGCTGATCCTGCAATATAGTAAACAGGCCACAAACACTTTAGGAATAAGTTATGCATGGTACATAAGAATTCTGTTGGAAAAATTTAATATGAGGAGCATTGTTGCGAAGTTTGTGCGACGATTGCTTCTAGGGGATCGGAAGCACCATCCCGTGAAAGTCTGCAGGTAATAAATTATGTGCTTCACAACAACCAAAACCTTCTTTGAAGGTTGTCACTGTGGCCAAAGGTTGGGCTTTTAGATGTGATCCCACAACTATGCATATCGTCGTTATGGAAGAGTCCTTCACCTCATCCATAAAAATCTCGACGACTCAAAATCATAATTAAGTCGTCGTTAAATTTTTTTTTTTTCTCTCTATTGATCCTCCTGGTCAGATGGTCAGTCAGAAAACTTAACGCGACGTTTTTACGTGTTTTAAAGACATCAGGAGAAAACGTCAACAGAAGTGGCATACAAATGTCTGGATACTCTACGATGACAATTCACGACCGCAAACGGTCTATATTATCCAGGAATTTTTTAGTAAGCACAAAATGTCAGTTGTTTAGTTTCGTGTTTTTCCTCTACTACCAACATGAAAAACCATGTTCCAGGCGCGAAGATTTCATACAGTCGTGAAGATTCAAGAAGAAATGACAAAGGTAAACTACCAACATTCAGTTCAAAATTGGCAGAAACGTTTAAAGATGATGGCGCGGAACAACTTCAACAACTGTACTCCGGAAACTTTGGGATATTATCTGTTGTGTTTAGTGCCACAACAGATAAGTTGTTCCTCCAGTTACGTCAATACAGTTATTTTCTACTGCGATGCCAGTTATCACACTGCTTCGTAGTTCGGCTGGAGTGATATTGAGAAATTTTTTTCATCAAGCGCGCGCGCGCTTGTCTCACCATTTCTCCATATATTTTCAATGATGCTACTATTACCTTTGAATGACATTAAACATAATCGTTTCTATTTTATAATGTTACTGTATCACCTAAATCCCGTACAACTTATTTTGAGCGTTAGAACAGCCTTTATAGTGAGCTACAGAAATTAACGTAAGAAACTATCACCACATTATGTAGAAAGACTCACGTACAGTAATCTAATAACCTGAATACCTATTATTACTGAACGTTCTTGTACACGACGTTGGCAAGTATCAACAAATTACTGTAATATAGCTGGATTTTATGAGAAAGGTCACAAAGTGAGTGACAGCGGAAGTCTTTTAAGTCCTGCGGTAATCTGAAAAGAAAGCTCAAACGTAACAGGCACTTGCTTAACTTGGATTAACAATTATTACGTTTCTTAACGGGAAGAAGCTCTTGTAGCTAAACCATTATTTATCCTTGGGGGGAGGGGGAGGGGTGTCGTGTCGGCGACTTACGAAAAACAACTCAGTATTTGCCTTCAACACTAACATTCAAAACGTTAAGCTTAGGGTAGGCCAACGGTGTTTAATCTGGCTCCAGGTCTGCCTCAAAAGCTAACCCGGTGAGCGTTAACCTACGCCCAACAAACTACATTATCTTCCGGTAAATAATGAGTTATCTGGAATAAATTAAAATTCTATAAATGCTTTGCGAACGTGCGAAGATAATAGTCGTTGACTCACCCCCTCCCCCAATAAAAATCGCTCTCTGTTAAAGACACACATGGAGATGGAGGGAGAGAGGATGGGCGTAAGCATGCACGGCGGGGATGGAAATCGGCCGTTTCCTGTTTAATTCAGTATCATTTTTGATAAGCGATCATCTATTTTCATGAATACACATAACTACACCAATATTCCATTTACCAACGCCAAGAAATTTCGGTGATTAAACTCATTATGAATAGTTAGAAGTGAGAATGTACACAGCTGACTATGTTTTATGTACACAGTACACTATTCTGCATATTTTCACGTCCGACAGTTGATGCGTTTATCTTGAAATACCGCGAGGTGCTGATAAAGATAATTTGGGTACAGTTGTATGGTATTTGTAAAAAGGAGCTCGGAAAATGTCTGATTTCAGTGTCAGTTCGACAAAATAACGGTAAACGTTTTTGATGGGGAAGGTGTGGTGGTGCTGCCCCAGATGGGGTATTGATATTTTGTAGCTGGCGAGTGGTGCTTCCTGGAAATAAAGAGTGAAACCGTGCAGCGGCTGGTTTCTCTTCGTGCCGAGCGAGGAAAGTCCACAGTCATGATGGGGCCTTCTTCCCCAGGACGCGACAGGCCGGGCGGGCTGCGGAGAGCCAAGCTTTCTTTCCGGTGGCCGCTGCTAAAGGGATCTGCCGGCTGTAACCGGCCTTCCGCCGGCAATCCTATTAACGGTCGAGCACTGCAAAATTACAGTTTTACAATTGGGCCGCATATAACAGCTATAAGGCACAAACTAAGTAGTACGAATCGAAGAGTGTTCCGCGCAGGCAGAAATTTGTCCACGTAAGAATTTTGTCTATGCCTAACATGGTCTTCCATTGCCTGGCCGGGTTTCGGGTGGGGTATGGGGCTAGTATCAGAAAACAAAACTGTGCACTTGATACATATGACTGTCCATTACCTCTTGCTACCGATGACATGCTTTAGCCAGGCATTCCAAGTTCTGTCAAATAGAGTTGTTGAAAAAATGTCTTCAGGGCAAAACTCAAAATCTCGAACAAATTAAATTAATATCTCTTTACTTACGTGTCTGAAATTCTTTGATGAGGTTTGGGCCACTAGACTTTTGTGTCTATCGTTTAATTTAGGTTTAATGAAATAATTTCAACGACAGCTGAAATTTTGACTACACATAAGACGCTGTTACAAGAGTTAAACTGATTGTTCAAAAGATGGGTACAAGAGCTGTGTGCAGTTAAAGCAGGCAAATAAAATCAAGGAAAGTTAAGGCTAGTTAACACGACGACATTGGGTTGCGCCAGTCGTTGGGTGAAATGAGTTGCACGCAAATGGTTTCATGTCTGTCTGCAGAGACGGCCCACCAGTACACACATCAGTTTCGTCGTTTTGAGGGTCTCTTGAGTCGTGTCTGACACGAAAGATTTGGCAGCTGCACGTCGTACGAGTTGTGATGGAGTTAAATCTAGTTGAGTGGAATCGCTGCATAAGAAAAAAATAAGAAACGTGTTTGGATTCGTGACTGGATGAAGAACCAACGTCGGCTCGGTTACTCAGCATCCTTGCTGAAATAATTTATAATCGAAGATCACGAAGTTCATTCAGTTATCGTAGAATGTCACCAGAACTGTTCACGTTTCTTCTATGCAGAGTTAATTATGCAATAAGGAGTAAAGATACTGTAATGCACGAAGCACTGTTGGCAAAATTGAAATTAGTATCACACTGCGTGCAAAAATGGTTCAAATGGCTCTGAGCACTGTGGGACTTAACATCTGGGGTCATCAGTCCGCTAGAACTTAGGAACTACTTAAACCTAAGTAACCTAAGGACACCACACGCATCCATGCCCGAGGCAGAATTCGAACCTGCAACCGTAGCGGTCGCGCGGTTCCAGACTGAAGCGCCTGGAACCGCTCGGCCACACTGGCCGGCTATTGTGTGCATTACAATGGAGAACACTCTGCATGTTATAAGTTGCATTTTTAGTTGGCGATGACGCTTTTTCATTAACACCAATAATTATTAACGTTAACAGTAGTAATTATTAACATTAACGGCAATAATTGACTCGATGCAGGGCGCATTAAGAAGAGAAGATCTGTACAGTGGCAATATTTCAAAATTCTAACATATGTGAATGGGGATCACTGCTGCGACTTTTCAAATAGATGAATATTGAATAAAGAATATAGCTTCTTGATTGTGTAGCCTATATTCCTTAACAAAGAGTCGGCCAACTCGAACGATGGGATTTTGTTCTAGTAGACGAGAGCATTGTCACATCTAGAACTACTAGCTTGTCTTTTCTTAATTCAGTTGTATATGTTCTCCTGACCCAATAAAGTTTTCCCTGCAGCTCAGATACTGTCAAACTATCTATGTTCTGATCGCACATGACATTCTCAGGAGCAGCAATATGTTGCTTATTTTTGTAATCGGCATCACTGAAATACCACAAACACCTATGCAAAGCATACATATCCAAAAAGCCAACATTATTCTCCGTTCCCCACTTCATATTTCGGTTTGTCTACACCCTACGAACACACATAACCTCAAAACTCATGCAACTTCCATAATTGGAACACGCCGACTTGCGCAACCAAGTGTCGTCGTGTGAACTAGGCTATAGATACATGCACGCGAGAATTATGAACATGAATCGCCAATGTGCTTTAGTAGCTTTTACATGCATTTCTACACTGTCACTGTATGTTCACGTCTTGGTGTTTAACAGAACTGCCAGAAAATTAGATAGAGTATTTACTGCAGGATTTATTTATAACAATGTATTTAACAGTACCACACTACAGTTCATTTTGATTGCACTTAACAAAAATAATTCTTTTTGTTAATGAAATAAAACGGCAGTAGATTATGTACAAAATTGCATAGTTCTATCTCTCGCAGGTTTGCTAGAAGTATCTCCATGTGTGTAAATTTTGAACTGCAATCTTCACTAACACATGTGGTAGCCGTGGTAGTCTAGCGTATAGAGCGCGAGACTCTGGCCCTGGAGGTCCCGGTAGGTGTAGAGAATTTTCCTCGTTACAGCCCTTCCAAGACAGCCCCCGTCCACTCAGCCTGCTGCCTTTTATCAAAACGGGCAACGGGGATGTTTCGTGCGGGTAAAAGGCGACAGGGACGATGATCTTGCCAACTTCCAGTTCATAGTGCCGCGGTGAATGTAAGTCAGGCCAGAAACCTGTTCACGGATTGAGCGCCACAAACTTTATCTTTTACCTAACATGTGTAGGGGTAAAAGAGAATTAAGGAAAAGAAGAAGGAAACTTTCAGCAGCAGGGCTAAAATAGGAGTCCATCTGCTAATAATCTACAAATGTAACTTAAGAGCTATTTTTCAATACTGCAGTTATATTAGCAATTACCGTTTACATGGCATAATTTACTAACAATTCCTTCCTCTAATGTTTATTATCAAACGTTCATGAGGGCTCGCTGTGAAGTCAATAGTGAAGGCACTAAATTTGGATAGAACTTTGCAAATTAAGTTCCTTGTCGGAACTGCGCTCTTCATTATCAGTTATATCCGAATGCTGTGCCTGTGTATATCTGGACAACAAAAATCTAGTTACGAAACTTCTGATTATTTTACTGTCAAAAATATATGATAATACGGGTCTCAAAAGGATTTCGTTTTGGTACTCGTTACACGGTGCGCAAAGTGCAAACAAATGCGAAGGGACCAAAATACTAGCTAACGCAAAGAACAAATGGAAAAACCTGCAATATGCGTATCGATTAACAGACCGGTGGCAACGAAGACCACGAGCCGCTCGGCACAGTTGATATTTCACAAAAAGCTTAAGTAATATGCAAACCTGACATACGTCTGCCTGGTCTGATAACGTCTTTGTTCGATGGTCTAAGATCTGATTTTCGGTATGATTATGAAAAAACTGGACGAAAATGAATGGAGCCCGTCACAAATGGAATGAATCTCTGCCTTCGCTTTCAACACGGCTGGCATTTCTCGTGGGATAGTTCTACAGACGGCTGACCCCAATCCAATGCAACTGTTTCAGTCAAGAATCCTCTCTCCTCCGGAGTTTCCACTGTTTATACAGCACGCGTAATGCAAGTCCATCCTGCCACACAACTAATGTGACTACTGCCTTGACTATTCAAAAGAGCCCATTCACAAACAAAGGAGGACTACTACTACAACGCACTTCTGTGTGGCCTACCTACGCTAATCCAAAATGACACGATGCATTTTCCATTCAAAATAAATTTAAACATACATTTTGTGCTCGGTATTTACTATCTACTAGAAAACAGATTCATTCTTATCAACCAAACGCCGAACAAGACACGCTATTACAGGATATCCGAAATTTTCTATAATATGCAGTAATGTGACAGTGGAATCTTTTCATACTCTGTTGACTGTGCAACGTTCTCCGCCTCGAAACACAGAATATAAATTCAAATTAGAGGGGGAGGTCAATGATACGTCGGCGGCCTTGTTAAAATCGACAAACCAAGGGGAGAATTTTAAATACGATTTCGTCCCGACCCCTTCGTTGTTCACTGGAAGACTTACAGTATTAGTGGCATTAAGTCTGAGGCTTTGAACAGTACAGTCAGGAGTTCGAAAACTACAAGATACGCAATTAAATCTGATGTTAGAAACGCAGCAGAAAATATCACACGGCAGAACACAAACACTTATCCCATTTAATTTATAACTGACTTTATGGCCTATGCAGTACGTTGAAAACGTCTTTTAACAAGAGTTTTCAGACCACCCCCACCCCTTCCCCCTGATTGCGAGGCTTGTGTCGGAGCGGTACGCTACATGGCTCGGGCTTTCTCAGAGTATCCAAACAAATTAAATTATAGTCACTGAACGGTCCGCAACTGAGAAGTGTTTAATTAATTACACCATTTTAAAATTTCAGTCACCAACCACTTTCAAGTATCCTGATTAACAGAAGCAACAGGAATCAGTGCCTTAACATATGCAGAGACTGGTTTGGCCTAATACGCCATCCCTGAAATTTTGTACTATGTTTTATTGATCCTAGAATACATAATGCTCTGCTTCATTACTGTTTAAGTTTTGATCGGTTATTAATGCACTGAACTTGTTTAGATTTCGTTTATCAAGTTACCTGAAAGTAGAAACAAATAATTGAAACACGTTAAATGAGCTGGATTCACCTTTCCAGCGGCACTCTGTCGTTAAATCGAAAAGTTATACTACCGCCTTTATCTTGTAAATGGTATGCGACTATCATTAAATTTAACTTTTCCTTTTATTTTTCCCATCGCTATCTCGCGCTGCAATTGTAATAATTGATGATGTTGTGATCCTCACTCGGAAGACTGGTTTCAAAAATATTCAAACTTGTGTGAAATCTTATGGGACTTAACTGCTACGGTCATCAGTCCCTAAGCTTAAACACTACTTAACCCAAATTATCCTAAGGACAACACACACATCCACGCCCGAGGGAGGACTCGAACCTCCGCCGGGACCAGCGGCACAGTACATGACAGCAGCGCCTAAACCGCTCGGCTAAAGACTGGTTTAATGCAGACATCCACGCTGTGTAAGCCTCATCATCTCCGTGTACCTATAGCAAACTACATCCATTTGAACCTGCTTAATGTACTCAAGTCTTGCTCTCCCTCTACAATATTTACTCTCTACATTTTTCTTTATACCAAAGTGACGTTTCTTTGATGCCTCACGACGTACCCTATCATTAGCCACGCTTTGACACAAATTACTTGGCTCCCAGTTCGATTCAGGACCTACAAGTTACTTATTTGATCCATCCATCTTACCTCCATCATTCTCCTACAGCACCGCATTTCAAAAGACTCTACTCTCCTCTTGCCTTAATCAAAAGATTCTATTCCATTCTTGCCTGAACTGTTTTAAATATCTTCACGAAAATTCCCATCACCATCCTAAGTAGAAAAGAGGAACGTGCAAAACGAGGCTGAATGGGCTAAAGGAATCTGAAGTACTACGAAGAAATGCTCAATCATTTCAGAACTACTTTAGAAAGATACAGACGCTGTGACAAAGAGTTAAAAAGGACTCTATGTCCTCCAGGATCTGGAGTTTCTAGTGAAAAAGAATCGACTATAGAAAAGTTTTCCTCCTACTCATAAAAGCCGTGACAGACTGCATCAGCAGAATGCTAAGAGGACACAGTGTGTAGACCAACATGAAAGGTGCGCAGATATGTGAACACCGCAAAGGACCTACGCCTGCCGCTTCTCACAGGAGGAGAATATAAAATCCCTTGCACATGCTGACAGGGAAGCATGGGCGGTACAAAAAGAAGCATTAACACCGGGCTTAAAATTAGGTTCTCATTCAAAACGGTAGAAAATTCGACTGTTTAATTGCATTTTCTGAAAGGTATATGTGCATAGTATCTTCGGACGAAAAGGTTTTTTAATCAGTGCGTTACAAAAGTTTCTACAGCCCATTGTTCGAAGCACCGCCACGACCGCCGTAGGACGTTCTCAGCCGAAGACGCACGGCTCAGGTAGAAAACGTGTGCAGTGACGCACGTTCGCAAAATGATTTATAATATGCGTGCAAACATATTCGACGAAAAAGCTGACGAACAATTTGTCCAACAAAGTGTGCAGGCTGCCGAATGCAGAATATCCAGATCAGCCAGATCGTCTTTTCTTTTCAAGAAAAACGGCGGAATTGCTCTTCAGGAACAATTTGACTTAGAGGAAGGGTCCTGGAATTGAAAACTAAACGTAAGTACAAAAACACTTTTTTGGGTCAAATTTTGGTCAAAACATCATTTTTGGTCAGCCATATTGGATTAGCCACTTTGAATTTTGAAAATCTAACTTCAGATTTGTGTTCAGCAACATCAAAAATACATAAAAACTTTAAACAAGTTTTTCTCTAGAAACGATTTTTCAAAATTTTGTGTAGCATAAAATAAAAACGGTTAAACCTAACAACTTCTACCTTCGACCACCGAAAAGAAAACATTTTTCTTGGAAGCTTATAATATACAAAATTTGTCAATATTGAGTATTTTTCGAAAGCCATAAAGTGTGAAACAACCCCCTTATCGTTAAATTGAAGGTTACTTCACTGTGGTTAGGTATAAGTTAAGTTCCCATAAACGTAATGTAGTGGCGATTAATGTTATCCATTTTTGATTTCAGTTAACTCCTAAGGGGCTATCCTGCACGCAGTCTGCGTACTGCAAACTCCGGGCCCTTGATCAAACCATAATTACGGGCGCCATTGTTTTTAATGAAAATCGAAAATGAAGTTCTAAGTGTGATTAATGATACTACCCAAACATATCCTTTGATTGTCTCAAAAAAAATTTCAAACTCTGCCTATTTTTTGCTCATGTGAACGAGAACCTGGCCTTACAGACCATAACAGCAAACAGTCTGTCAATTCTTCCGCATTACACGCTACCCAACACGTTAGCGCGACTGCGATTTAGGCAAAGGAGCGATGACGTCACGACCCGACCGTTGCGTGGATAGGTGTTAAGACCTTGATGAACGTTAAGTTGAAATTGCTATCTGAGTCTTACTGTTTCTGATAATTTCGCCAGCATTAGGAGACGAAACGCTAGGCACAGAAATATCCCCTTGAGTACAGCTCAATGCTCATAAAAACAAAATCCACCCAGAACACACATATCGGTCGGAAAGCCTTCATCGTACGAATTAACACTTACAGTCGACGTTAACAACTTTTTCTATTTGAGAAACACTTCTGCAGGTATTGTCATTCTATATATTATACTCTATCTAGTTCTGTCATCTGTTTTCCTATCAATAATTAGATTGTTATAATTGTTTTGCTCGATGACGTGTGTCCCATGTTAAGTTGAAGCAAATGCTAGCGTCTGTAAAGTATTGCTGATAATTCAATCCAAGGTTATCGGATTCCTGCACTTTTACTTTGTGCAGTATATCGCGTTAGTTCACTTAAAAAGAGATCAATCAGGCCGTCCGCTCAGCTGCTTATCTGGCAGCAACACAGGACTGGGAGTTGAGCAAACTACTCGCTGGGTGCTAACAGCGTTACGTGACGAGCGGCCATCGACGTCCAGCGGATTAGAGCCTGCACTGACGCTAGCTGCCCGGTGGATAACGCCCTCTACAAGTGTGCAGGACAAATTAGTGAACCGCGCGCGATGGTGTGTAATAGCCGCCGCGTCTGGGAATTACGGCCAGTTTCCCCAGGCAGGTGGCGACAGCTGCACCATCAGTTCCTGGTACAGTCTCTCTGACGCCTCTCCTCGCCATCTTTTCCTCCGTCGCTAAACGGCCGACACAAACGTGCGAGGCAAACTTTAAATATTTTGAAGAACCCAATTTGCACTGCGCAGTGAGCTGCGGGGAGTAAATTCCAAATACCAGTGGTAATGTACATGAACTACATACACGGAAGAGGGATACCACAGTCCATACGTAGTTACGTACACAAAATGGTGTAACAGATAAGGAACAACAAGTACTAAGTGTCTGTTGCCGACGATCAGCGAGTTACAGATGATTTACTTAAGCTTTGAAACTGGTTCTGTGAAACAATAGTCAACTGTTCTGGTCATTAAAAATATGAGTTCGCAATTCTTCGAGGAAAACATTTAATTACACACAATGAAGAAGAGATTGACGAACATAAGCGACTCGCATCAATAAACTTGAAATTTCCGTTCCCACATACACACGGTTATGAAAATAAACCAGGGTTACTTTAACATCAACAAGGAAATATTTATCACCGGTGATCTTCAGGACTCCTCAAGAATTCTACTAAGTTCCAATGGCCGCATAGCGTTACACGCTACTCTGAGTGAAACGCTAGACAATGTGTAACAGTGCAAGACTAAGCACAGTATTATTAAAAAAGAAGAAGAAGCAGAGACTGCGAAGAAACCAGTAGTTATGTGAGAAACATTATCAATCTACAGCTCCTCCCCCTCTCCCTCTCGACATAAAGATGGAAAAATTGTGTAACGACGGTGGACGTAATGTCCTCTATAATTTACAGCACGGATAAGGCTAGACAGATAAAATGTTAAAACGGTGGAAGGTGGAGGACAATTAGCGCTTGAAAAACAGAGTACAAGTTCGGGTTGGAGGAAAATGGAGAAGATATAGGGCGTGTCTCCTCTGAAGGAACCATCCAGACATTCGGCTCAATCGACTTGGGGAAACAACAGAAAACGTGAATAGCGATGGCCCAACATAGATTTGCATTGTGCTGCTCCCGAATGTCTAATGCCTTTACTGTTACGCCTCCTCGATTGGAATATTCTCTCTAATATTGTCTGCTGCAATACAAAAAGTTAAACACACGAACACATTAGGAGCATTTCTGCAGCAACATTTTATCATCTATTTTTCCTTCTCGAACCCAAGGTAAACAATGATTTTATTGTGTGTCGCACATTTTTGACAGGTACGTCTGTTTCCAGTTCTGAATAGTGATCATGAATAACGTTGCTGCGCATTATCTTATATCGTGGCCTTGATCTGCAGATCGATAGCTGGGACGGCAACAGCAACGGAGATGGGACGGTTTATTCCTGAAATGTGATAAGAAGCTATATTTCCACCGTGGACTAATCTGTCACTGAATGGCCAGGTAGCGCCATTTGAAGATTAAGATTCCCATCAAAACATACGTCACATTGCACATGACCACTAAAATACTGTCGAGAGCAATGTACTAAGGAGAAAGTTACAACTGAGTCGTCTACTTCGTACGAGTTTGCCGCTTCGACAATATACCACAAGGTCGAAACACTCATCAAATGCCGGCCGTTGTGGCCGTGCGGTTCTAGGCGCAGGTTCTAATCCTGCCTCGGGCATGGATGTGTGTCTCAGCTCTATTGTATAACGCTGTACTTTTGGAGCCACCGAAGCAGGTTCAGAATTTATCTTAGGCAGCATGTAACATGTTTGGCAACACGGCGAAAATCGGCTATCGGCACGATTATCGCGCTTCAACTGCAGATATTTATCGTACATCGTCGATAAGCAGTATTTATTATCGAAGGTGTCGTGTTATAACTGTGGGTGCAAGTACAGAGGGGGGAAAAACGATCGTCAAACTTCTCTCAATACGAGAAGGATTTGCTGCTGGAGACTGTGTACTGTGTTGGGCTAGTATAAAGATCCAATTGTGGGAAAAAATTAAAAAAGGTAAAAACAGATGAAGTCACTGTGGCCCACAAGGTAAAGGCATGGAGAGAACTTACCGTTGACTTTAATTCTCTCGTAAGGCCAATACCTTAATGGAAAACTCTGCAAGCTGTTGCCATGTCTGCTTTAAAGAAATAACCAACCACTATTTGAAAGATTCCTGTGGCACAAAATCTTAAGTTTAACAGCAACATGTACATTTCAGTCACTGGTTGGTTTCATTCGATAGTTTCTAAGCCATAGTTGCAACTGCTCCAAGGGAAACCTCAGATTAAATGACTTTTTATGTAACTCCAAGAGAGGGTTCATCCTTCCACGAACATGCGGAGAACTCGTTGGATCTCGTCACTGTCGCCCTCTGTGGACACATTTGAATGCTCAGATATTTGAAAAGTAAACGAAAGGAAACAATGTAATTCACGTCGCGTTGGGTTATTGCACGCATAATTTTGCCCAACAGTGATCCAGAACATTCGGATGGTATGATATGGTTTCAATGGTATGGAATAGCATGGTAATATTGTCATAATTACCTTTACAGCCAATAAGGTAAAGAAAGTAGTAACAAATAGAATATATGAACTTCTGCACTGCAGTCCATAACGCAACCTCTGAGCCACAAATTAACGACGTAAATTAACGTAGTTAGTTTATTTCAACATACTTGCTTATGTTCTATTTATCAACGCACGTGGAACTGCCATAGCAGTTTAAGGACGTATTCGGTAGTTAAAAATTTAATGCGAATTATATAGTTACTGCTATTAGAGCCGGAAGAGAAAATGTATACAAGTGATGCTGAATCGTTATTGGCTGTTGTCAAAATTCCCATACTTAACTGTTCATTGCAAATATTTCCAATTTTCCTTTTCTTACTCTGATGCTAAGTGCCTATATAATGCCTTTGAACTAATCGCATAAATTACGATTCGTCTCCCAAGAGATGTTACGGGATTGATCATTAAGTACACAAGGTACCCGGTAAGTTCCTTAACTTAACCTCCCAGGACGAAAAAAAAGTATTTTGATCATCAGCGGCGTGGGAACGGCGTAGTCACATATTTACTAGCCTTTTTAGTGTTACTTTATTATTTCGACTGGTATCCGCTAAAAACAAAAGCGATGAATCGTAGTGCCCCTACACTATAAAATGACGATTACAGCTGAACCTGACTTTCAATCGCTAATTTTCGGCAGTCAAATATGATCCGACTTCACGGCGATATGATCTAGGATAAACATTTATACAACGCAGATTTCCAGGTTAAGCTTGATTTAAGGTTATTTTCTGTCTTAACCTAAGGTTAAATGCTTTACCGAATCGGCCCTAAGTCTTTAGTTCAGGATTCATGTTCTGTAGATTCTGGTGGCAAGGACAAATGTAATGTCATATGTCTCCATGCGATTTTAAACGTTATGAGTATGGACATCATAATTTCATTTAAACGGCAAGGCGAGAAATTACGTGGAAACGACAACTTTTGACAGTAGAATGTAAATGCAGGCATTTAAACAAGGTAGCCTATCATGAAATTTTACGTTTTTGCTATTTCCATGCAAAACTGGTGCGAGTATGAGGGAAATGATCAAATAATGTTAACTTTCATAGTTTGTGCATGTGATGATAACTGTTTCACCTGATTTGTGGCAATGTATGCTGAATTATGTTGGTATTTTTCAGGAATAGCCAAAAACTGTGATCTCAACTGAAAACATTAAACTCAGCTACATTACGCGTGCGACTCAACCTTTTTATTTTAACGAAATCGGATGGCATATGGCAGCAGCAGCACACACAAACATAAATACAATAATAGAAAAGCATAGAAATGTACAACAAATATAAGGGAAAATTAAGGATGTAAAAAGAGTGACATACCAAACACACAGAAAAGGGTGTGTAGTATACGAAACTAGTTTTTGACTACATGTAGATGTCCAGATCTCGTATCCACTTCAGATCATGAGGTGTGGCTTCAAGAGTGTCTTCAGCTGATCCACCGTATTTTCTCACAGGGCGCACTTTTATGATACACGGTGTCTACTCGGTGCCTCACAGTAACAACTTCGGCTACCTGCAAGCCCCACTTATAAAGCATTGTCTGGCTACCTGCAAGACCCACTTATAAAGTATTGTCTTACATCTTGTGTGACCGTTTCGGATACGGTTGAGCTTACTCCAGTTTTTCTTGGGAAATTCAACCCTTACATTGCTTCCGAGGGATCGAAAATAAGATGATGATTACTCTATTTCCCCAGTTCTTCTTCCAAGCCTCTATTCGGTTAAAGGTGTTATGTGCTCTTACACAGCTATTGCTCCATAATGGCTCCCGCGATTCCAATCGTGTGTTTATCAAACACATTACTTCATCTTGAATTAGTACATGTTTCGCGAGGCTTATCTGCAGTATTTTTCGCATGCTTTAACATTGTTTCTGTCGCCTTAGCTTTGGTGACGCTATGTCACTGGTGACGGACAGCCGCGGTATCGCAGTAGCCCTTAATGTATCGGTGATTATACACATGGTTTCGTGGAGGTGCATGTCCATCTTGTTGGTATCGTGACTTCCTTGTCAGACCGGAGCATAGCACTCTGCAGTGGTGAAGTTGCACTGTGGATCCATCTGCAACCCAAGAATTGCAAGCCAATTTCCTGATTGACTCATTTGCTATTGTTTGAAAATAGCTTGACAGCGGGGCAGTGCCTGGTCAAAACATCTCACGTAGAAAATGAAAATGTCTGAAGTTTTCAGCAAGTACCCCCCACAGACTGCGGCATTTTGCGAGCGCGAGATGGAGCATTGGCGGTGGGCGCCGTCGCATACTGGAGAGGTGCTAGACGGCACACAGCACGCCGCAGGATCGGCATTCGCGGCGTCGCGCGGTTGGGCTAGGCGCAGGAAGCGGGGGAGTGCGTGGGTGGGTGGCATTTGCTGGCGTCACGACTAGACTGCAGCGCCTGTGGCCGGGCGCCAGCGCGGTCGCTCACTGTGCGGCTGGCACTTTCACCCGCACAAGGGCACAGTTCTTGGCACGCGCTTCACGTATAACCGTTATTATATCACGGAAATCACACCAGCAGCTAACGGGAAGTTGCCGTGTCACTCTAAATCTTTTCATTCAAAGCAATGAACGCTGAGTTAGTTACAAGATGCGCTGTTTATGGGGCTAACGCGAGGTATCAAATCCACGTTAAGTTCCACATTCATTTAAAAGACGTACCAGCTTTTCTCTGTACGTATTTACAAGGGCGCTAACTTTCACCCCACGAAACGGTGTGGTGTTAGTGGGGGTTTCATTAAAACTGGAGTATTTCGTAAGTTTGTCGTGGAACCAACGTTTTCGCCTTAGTTTTCAAACTGCACTTCGCTGTGACAAGTCTTTAGACTAGCCGTCAATACGACAGTTTGAGCGCTCTACAAAGCTATTTATGGAGGTCATACAATGTAGGCTTTGATGGACAGCATCTTCGTCAGTTAAAGCTTCCGGACTGAGTGGCCGTGGTCGATGTATAAAACTACTGTAATTCCTAATGTTTCGTCTCCAACAGCGGGAGAAATCTTCCGACATAATACGGCTATTGCCACTAAGGCTTGGGGTGCTCTCGTAATTATAGAGCTCACAGAGGGCATCACAATACGTCATGTGATATCGACTGTGTGACTATCTCTAGATGGCGTTATCATTCTCAATTAAAAATAATCGATTGTCATTCTGTAGGCGCAAAGTCGACATCCATATTTTTATCTAACTCCAAGTCATCATCTTTTCTACTAAAATTATTGTGGTGTTTATGGTTCAAATGGCTCTGAGCACTATGGGACTAAACTGCTGTGGTCATCAGTCCCCTAGAACTTAGAACTACTTAAACCTAACTAACCTAAGGACATCACACACATCCATGCCCGAGGCAGGATTCGAACCTGCGACCGTAGCAGTCCCACGGTTCCGGACTGCGCGCTTAGAACCGCGAGACCACCGCGGCCGGCGTGGTGTTTATGAATCTCTATACATGACTGCATTATAATATGATGTCCTTGCCAAAACGCTCGTGTCTCAGATTTTTATTTCGCGGTTCCATCTCGAAAGAACATGTTCTGTTATGGCCGATTTTCGGTATGTCCCAGATGACAGTTTCTTTTGTGTTCGGCTATGCATGTGTTGTGACACTTCTTTTCGTGGTTCGAATATAAACTTGTCCGGAAGTGCACGGAATTTTTATACACTTTTGCCATTCTTACATATTCATTAATCTTCTTGATGGGTCTAAAGATAGTTTAGAGCCCAAACGTGGTCAAAACCTTCCCGATGCGATCCTTAATTTTATTAATGAACGGGAGGAAAACTTTTCCATGCGGCAGCCGTTTGATGGAGTGCTCGTTCAGTCTCTTTACCAACGTATCGATTTTTCTTGAAGGTCGATCGAAGCAATTTAATTCATCCCGCAAATATCCCAGCTCGCAGATTATGTTGGCTCTGTCCACCAAAATTTAAATGACACCTCCCTTTTGTCTAGATGCTTTGGTTTCTTGTGGAGGCGTGTGTGTGTGTCTTTCCCGCATACCTTATGGCCTAGAGTCCCGTCCAACCGTTTGATTACAAATACATCTAGAAAATTAAGTTGATCATTGCTCTCTTTCTCCATCGTAAAATGTATCTTTGGGTAAACATCAATGAGATGCACCAAGAAGACAACCAGTTCTTCATCACCGTGAGTGCATACTACAAAGGTATTGTCCAATTATCTGGTCTGTTACTGGCCGTCTGCAGCGCTCCCTGCAACTCTCTTTCTAACATCAACACTAGTTGGAGCGAAGCGTTAAGTCTCCATCCCACCCACCGCCCAGCTTAACGTCCCCATCCAGCAGACCGATCACCATCAACATCCCCTGACAATGTCCTAAATTTTGGTAACAACACACATCGCGATGCAGAAGCAGCATTAGTTTCACAGTTGCCTACATTAACGTTACCATATTGTAGTATATTACAAGGAGATACACGGCAGTGAAGTCTGCTGTGACTGTCTCAATATTCACTACCGGTGGAAAGAAGTTTCAAGTAAACACAGCAGCGTCTGGGAGCACCCCCCCCCCCCCCCCCCCCTGCATTCAAGCAACCTAGAGTGGCTCCGTGGGAAGCGGCGCGCCAGTCACCTGTTCCCATCGTTGCCGTGTCAAGCCTGTCAAGTGAGAAAAGCTAGCATCGGCGGATTATAAAATTTATCCGAGAGAATGGGAATCCGGGAACGTAGTCTGCATGAAGTCCTTGCCTACAATAATTTTTTGAAATTCAATATATCCACGAAAGTTATCAAAATTAGAAGAAAATTTTAATTTTATCGCCAGACTACTGTATTTTGCTGGTGCGTGAGAGGTTAGTTAGGATGAAGGCGAATATAAACAAGCTAGCCTCTTTGAACTGGAACAGGGGCTGACACATTGCAATGCACAGAACCCTAATAAATGTAGACCTTACAGTTAGTTATATTAAAAGCGTGTACCGGAGGCAATTTATCACTTGGGCGTACGACGCGGGGAAATTGACAGTATATCGGCACTAATATGGGTCGTTGTCTGGGGGAAGGGCTTGACGCGTCAGCGATAATGGACGATAGGATTGTCCTACGGGCAGCCTGGGACCCACATTTGATTAGCGAAGGCATAAGGGATAGAAGCAAAGACAAATGTTTACGTATTTCATTCCGAACCATCAATAGTTCCCTGTGGGCTCTGATGCTATATGCAAACATTACGTAATTCTTTGTGACGTCAGTGGAAATCTGATATGAGTGTTTGTTTCAGTGGTTATTCCAGAGGGCAGAGCGGTAGTTGGAGTTGGGGAGGAATCAGTAGGAGAGGACTTATGCCACAGAAGCAACTTGTCTTTAGTGTAGTGTGTTTTGTGGCGAGGCTGAATGTGGGGATAATAGGTCCCCAATAGGTGAAACAATTACCAAAACATAGATTGCATTGAGAGTCATCGCAAGCACAAGTCTAGAAGCGATACTATGTATCTAAAGTAAGTTTTGTACACAAATTACCCATTGAAAACATCTGTGTCAGTGCATCACCGAAACTGATACAGATAGAAGAAATCGTCTCCTATGAACTTTGTATTGTTAATGAATGGTAGTTATGTGTTTTTCGTAGAGAAATGAATGAATCTCGACTGTTTCTTTATGTGATTAATCCAGGTTTAAACTTTCTGATTTAGCCTTCTCAACACGTTGGTGATTGAAATGAAATCTGTACGTGTAGTAAACAAACTTCTATGCAGTGAGCAAATATCGGAATTTTCTGTGGATTTTATGATATGTGCAGGGAGCAACTTGAACGCTGTACTGCAGACAACTGGACTACCGACCAACATGGTGTTGTGGCTTCAGAGTGTATCACTGACCACGCTGCGAACTTTGTGGGACGGAGTCAAGAAAAAGGTGGCAGAAAGTTGTTACACGTTCACGCAAGGATTGATACGCGTAGCGTTTGACAACTACCTTCGAGAATGCTACATTATACCAAATTGTGCCCAACACTGTAGGCTACTTTGACTGGCGCTCGGTGCCGAAAGCATTCGTAAATCTTAGAACGCCCGGTGATAATATCTAAAAATCCTGTTATGAACGATTTTGACAAAACTGAACAAGTTTCTGTACTATCGTTATTGTTAGGCACCCCACCAAACTGCGTTATATACAGAGTCTTTTTGAGGTGAAGTAAGTGATTACATAGAAAAAAATTGATGTTGCTTATTGTTTGCTAACGGCAGGTATTGAGAACAATTTTACCAGATAACCATAGGTTAGAACTGCAGCTTTGTTGCGCTTCTGTCGCAAACTTGCACTCAATCTGCACTCGCGAAGAGCTGGTTACAAGAAACTTTGCCGTAGCAACCGTAATTTCTTCAGCGACGCAGAATTTTGGCGATGTTGAAGGCATAAGTTACGCGCAAAAAATATTCAAATGTGTGTGAAATCCTATGGTACCAAACGACTGAGGTCATCGGCCCCTAGTCTTACACGCTACTTAAACCAACTTCAGCGAACTTATGCTAAGAACAACACACACCCGTACCCGAGGGAGAACTCTAACCTCCCGCTGGAGGGGCCGCGCAATGCGTAACATGGCGCCTCAAACCTCGCGGCTAGTTACGCGCATTTAGGCCTACTGTTAAAATGTGATTTGAGAAAACACGATACTATAAATTTTAATTTTTGCTTTAGTTTTCATTATTATCTTATGGCTATTTCTTTGAATAAAATTTCGTTCACACACTTCGTACATTAGTTAAAAAATTACAAAAACCGATAGCTATTAGCGTTCATTATCAAAAATATTGCACCTCACAGCACCACACGTAGACTAAAATACTGGAGAGCTGTTTCAGTAGTAATGTTTATTATCTTAACAAATTCATGTCATTACAATGCTTATTGCTTACCCAGCACTCTTACAGGAAAATCTGATTGACATAATCAGCTGTGGTATGTAGGAATTAAATGTTTGACTAGTTTTGACTGTTCAGCTTAAACTACTATCTTGAGCTAACTTAACCAGTCACTGAGTTCAGGTATGAACCGCAGCATGTAACATCAAATCTACACGCTTCCGTGCGTTCGTCGCTAGTTGGATGATATTTTATCGCCGTAGATCCACACCGATGGATTTTCGCCGTACGGTTACTTGAAAAATCTTGCTTGTTCTAACCTAGTCATCACGTTTCTTTTCTTGCACCCTGTACATTGATGAGCCTCATCATTTGACCACCACCTTAATAGCTTGCTTGTCTGTCTTTGGAACGAAATACATCACTAATTCTGCGTATCAGGGATTCAACAGCTTGTTAGTAGGTTTGTGGAGGTACGTGGCATTTGATGTCTACGCACAGCTCATGCAATTCGCTGATTTGCGTACGCGGTGATGGCGCCCGATAGCGACCCAAATGCGTTGAATAGGATTTACATCAGGCGAATTTGGCCGCCGAGACGTCTATGTGAGTTCACTACAATCTCCCTGAAACACTGTAGCACGGCTCTGGCTCCGAGATATGGACAATTATACATCGCCGTCGGGGAAGACATCAAGCATCAAGGGATGCATGTGGTTCGCAGCTGTCGGCTTGTCATCGATTGCTACAAGTCCCATGCATGCGCAGGAAAATATGTCCCATAGCTTAATACTACTCCCACCAATCTATGTCCGTGGCGTGCTGTACGTTTCGGGGCGCCATTCACCTCAGTTACGGCGCTTGTGGAGACGACCAGCGACCTAGTGTAACAAACATGGGATTCACCCAAAGAGCCGACACTTTTCCATTGATCGACCGTCGAATTCCGATGGCCCAGTGCCCTCTGCAATCGTAATTGACGATGTCGTTGCGTCAACATGCGAACAGGTAGAGGTGGTGTAACTGCGGAGCTCCATGGCAAAAAGTGCACGATGAATGGTGCGCTCCGAAACACTTCTGCGTGGATCAGCATTGTACTCTTTCGGCAGAGATGCCCTACTTTGACAAGCCTCCGTACCCCACATTCTGTGAAGCGTCGCGGACGTTCAACCATTTAGCGCCTAGTGGTAGTTTCACTGCCCTCATACCTCTTTCCATAGATGCTCATAACAGTAGCACGTGGACATTCGACTAGCCTCGCCGTTTTCGAGACATTCGTTCACAGACTCCGCGTAATAATAATCTACCATTTGTCAGTGTCATTTATCTCAATGGATTTCCCAATTTGCAGCCCTCATCTACGCTAGGGTGATCCCCCTTTTGTGTCTGTTCCTCTTAACATACTTTCGTTACGCGTCACGTGCCAGCAACGCCACCATGGGGTGGGCAGTGGCCCTCTTGTTTTGGCTCATCAGTGTATAATCTACACGTGCTTTATTGGTACCATGTTGCACTTCCCCAGCAAGTCTATATTCGTCCTAATATTTGTATCAGTTAACAGAGGCAACCTTGAATGGCGACACATGAACGGATGCGTCCACGGCGGCAAGTGGTAAGGGCTCGGTGCAGATGGCAGGCGAGGCAGATGCGTGTGCGAACTGCGCAGTGACCGGCCGCACCACGTCACGTCAGGTCCCAGTTTAGCGCCTAGAAGCCTTCGCACTGCCAGAATAGCATCCGCTGATAGCAGCGTATGCGCACCGCCCCGTGAACCAGCTGGCGGGGGCTTACACGCTCAACGGTGACACCTGCGAGGACGGCAGCGCTCGGGCACTAGCGGAGACTGTGCGAAAGAAAAGCCGAATACGGAGCAGGGCTCTTCAGCCTCTACAATAATTTTAATTATCCTGAGAATCGAAAAACACACCTCCCCTGAACTGTAGTCAGTGGTATCGGTAGTTACAAGAAGTGCTGAACGAAGGTAAATGCATGTTGACATTTCCTCATAGCAGACCAAAATGGTTCGATACTGATAAAAAGCTGCACTTCTAGGAGGGGTATGGGTGGGTTGAACCTATTGTCACCGGATACCGGCTTTCACCCGCGATATAATTTTGTGGGGTGTTATGTCATAGGTGTTGAGATTTAACGTCCCGTCAAAGACGAGATCATTAGCGACGAAGCACAAACTCTTGACTGGGCAAGGATGAGAAAGATAATCAAGCGTACCGTTTCAATGTAGCCGTTTGGGCATTCGCCTTAACTGATTTAGGAAAATTGCGGGAAACCTAAAGCTAAATCCCCTGACGGCGTTTTGAAATGAAGTCCTCCCAAATACGAGCCCAGTGTCTTATCAGTAATGTGTGTTCCACGGGGATGACCAGTACACTGGCGATATTTATTTTGCTTTTGTATTATTTTTTGAATGAAGGCTGTGGTGATGTACTGATCGGTAATAGTGCAGCCCGGGGTCCACAGTAGCGGCATTAATTCTGAACACTCTGTAGAGACTAACTGAATACTGCATTCGGTAGCTTTATTACAAATTTTCACGAAACGTACCCTAATGTCAGATGTTTGAAAATCTGAATTAAAATATAAAAAATGCAGTTAAAAACCAAATCAAATACTCACAATCCAACAATTTCTGAATGTTACGAATTATTTGGCACAAAAATTATTACACTGTTTATCAGTATTTCGTTGTCCCTTTTGATTAAATCATTTCCTCGATCAATCTGAACCATGAATTGACAACGGCCTGTTGAGCCTATTCTTGTCGCTAGGACTCCGCCGTGAAAACTCAACTTTTCAGCCTTGATCACAAATTCTCAATCGGGTTGAGGTCGGGACTAACGCCAGTTCAAGACGGAGCACACGATGCGATGGTCAGCGAACTACTACTAAATAAGCGCCGAGACGTGACGCACTGTCTCGCTGAGACACGCACTGGTTTAGTTGAAACAAACCGCGAACAGCGGGCACCAATTTCAACACTAAGGCTACTTCTTGGTATTTTTATGGCGTTAATGTTGCCCTGGAACACCTGCAGACATCCGATGCCATGTCTTGTTATACAGCCCCACACCATGATATTACCGGGATGATTCGCAGTGGCAGTGGTGCATTCAGGTAGCAAGTCTTAGCCTCGCCGAAAACGAATGAATGTATCTTCGTCGCTTTAAAAGTTGCTAATCTTAGTCTTGTCACTTGCCTTCTTGTGTCCACTCCACATGGGATAAAAACCAGACCACAATACACGTTTCTACCCCTGCATTTTGTTCAGCGAAAGTTTCCTCGCTAGCTAGTAAATCATTTTCACAAATTTTTTGTTTGATTACTCGATCAGAAAGTTCAACCTATTAAGTCTTGAAGGTAGTCCTCAAGTCTTTTACAGTACTCCGGCGACCTTGCAGAGAGACACTAAATATTCTACGGCATCAGTACTGGTTCTAGAATCAGTTTCGTTGACGGTTTTTTCATGGCACTTGTAGGCTTTCCTCACACTCCACTATACAGTGTTTCCACCCAATGTTTCTGCGGTTACTGTGTAAATACAATTCTTCAAAGAGTGTTGTTGCTTTGCTCCGTTTACTCGGTGATCAATCAGTACTTTTCGATAAAGAAAGCACTGATTTCAATACTAATCTTCCATCGCGACAAACTTAGAAGAAATGTTACACTTTACCAACAATGTACTGTTGACCACTACAGTTACAAGACTGATCAGAAGGCTTTTTCTCAATGACGATGACAATGATGATGATGATGAAGTCCCATACTCCTTTACAGAGCGTAGGGGAACGATGCGTGACACCCGCACCGCCGTACTAGGCAAGGTCCTAGTGGAGGTGGTTTGCCATTGCCTTCCTCCGACCGTAATGGGGATGAATGATGGTGATGATGACGACACAACAACACTCAGTCACCTCGAGGCAGGTGAAAAATCCCTGACCCCGCCGGAAATCGAACCCGGGACCCCGCGCTCGTAAGGCGAGAACGCTACCGCGACACCAGGATGATCATAAAGCAATACTAATACACATTTTTTGATTCATTTCTCGGAATAGAACAAATTACAAGCTTGCTTTGTTCCTGCACAAGCATATAAAGTAGTCAAGTTTTTAAATTGCTGTCAGTAAGTCTATTTATTTTTTAAAAAAATATAGCATCTCATTTTCTAAAAATGATAATTACTTAGTTTACATTCGTAGACAATACATAAAAGCATAATCTCGTGTCACGACTTTTGTTACGGTATATTTCGAATAGTGATTTTCGTCCACCATTTTGATCACGTCAATGGTCAAAGGACGCAGGTGGTATTGGTAGGCTCATTATTTCCCAGACATCGGTAGTTAAGTTCTGAACCAACCATGACACATTCGTTCGAGAACAGTGAACTTTGTTTCTTGCTGTATCTGAACTTTGTACAGCCTCATCCTCATTACGATATGAATAATCACTCGGAACCACTAATGCTCTGCAACTAAACAATGATACGACAGAACGATTTCTGTTTGATCAGTACCGACGGTCACGTACGCAAGTGCTTGCAACTGTTGCCAATACAAAACATTATCGAAACGTGTTTCGAGGCACATGCCGATAAATGACTTAAATTCGTTGTTTGTAAACTATTCATGTTCGTGTGGCCAACAAGCTGTGCACAGACTACCATATAAACAGCTGTGGCTTGTGAGTCAGTGAAAACTATATATGACACCATAATACACATTATAAACAATTCATTTTCATGACTTACCATCTGTCTTTCTGTAACTCATGTTATCTTTTGTTTCTTTCATGCTCTGTAACATGTCGGAAAATAAGTTTCTAAACAGATGACTGTAAATATGAGGCTGCGGAGTAAGGAGTATTGTCTGCGTTCCGTTTTATTGCGCAAGTGTAAGTCACTCGCCACATCGTCATTACGTCACCGGTCAAAGCCAATGAGTGGTATCGGTAAGTTAAATTCACCAGACTTCCGATTCTTTCCCCTGCCCCTCCTACCTCAATCGTATGATGTTCGGGTAGGAGGTTATAGAAGAAAATCGGGTGCATTGTGCGCATCACATAAATGAAAGAACATTTTAATAAAGTGAGTAATTTGCAAAAGACGACATTGGTGTGAAACATGCCTGATGGTACGCCAAAAAACTGTTCCAGTTGCAAAGTTACAAGATAATCATAATTCTCACACTGGATGATACAGCTATATTAAAGTTGGTCTCTCATTTCAGCATTACATCGGCAAGCAACCGTGCACGACGTGCGCCCATCCGCTCGTGAGTGTTGGCCCGCGCTCACGCCACAGCCGCAAACAGGTGGTTCAAGATGGCATATGGTTTGGGAAGATAGGGAACGGTGAGATCGGAACAAGGCAGTTTCGCAACGATTCTTAATTCTACTGCCGATAATGTGATAGGGAGATGCATCGCTCCGCGGTGGCTCGTTAATGTGTGACGTCGTAAATTTATTTTCTACGCCTGTTGTAACAATGAGAAATGTCAATGGCATGAAGCATGATCTTCCTTGTGACTGATGCAGCCAGCCTTACGATGAATGCAAGTTTAGAGCGAAATTTAAATTGACAAACTTGTATTTCGTTACCATTTTATTTAAATGCTAAACATAGAAACACAGGACGTCAAAGAAATATTAATCTTTTCTGTAAAGCTTCAATGGCTAGTGCCATTTTCTGAGCACTGCTAATTCGGAGACAAGTCTTTTAAGTTTAACTCTGTTAGTGAGCTGTTTTGTGTAGATTTCGTTCCCTTCACTGCGGACAAAATTTGCTCTTACAAGTAAGCAGATGAAAACATCCACATAATCGTATCTGCAAACTTTTAAAGTCGTGAAAATTTATATTGAGCAAAATTCTTATAGAAGTCTGAGAGATTAATTCTGTTATGAATCTTATCACGCAATTGTCACATTGCATGTCTGTAGCAGTTTCCACATTCTCGACACCTGAAAATCAGTGAAATTGCACATCGCTTTGGCAACCTGAAAAGCAATATGGTAACTTTCTCGAATTGCAGATTCATTTGTTGAGTGTTCCTTCAGAGGGGAATAAAAATCATAGTGAAAATGCTGGAGAAAGCTATTCAGACATTTATTTCTCTGCTCTCATATGAAGCTTTGCTTAACAGAGATTTCTTTAATTTTGCACTTCCGATTCTCGCTGTTAGCATTTCAAGTATTCATAATCCTTTTCACGGAAGCTTTTGTAACGTCGTTGTAAAACGATTTCTTTGCCCGTTGTGTTTATTCACACTGTGCTTATCAATGCACCATCGCAAACCATAAACACACGGGCATTCTGCACTGACGTGTTGTAAATTGATGTTGCCGGCTATTATTGTGCTTTTCACCGATTTTGAAAGAGCTACTCTTCTTCCCCTGTGCTCCGTAATGATGTCTGACCACACCACTCGCCCTGGAGACTGGCGAGTGAGCGTGAAAGCTCTTGTTCGCCCAACCGCATCCTGAAAAGGCTTGGCGTATGTGGCTGTGTCTCAGAAACGAGAATTTTTTGCTCAGTCACTTTATTCTTACCGTAATGAGTGTGTGCAAAGTCTTCTGATCGCCATAGTTACAACCGATCGCCTATGTACGCCCTGATGTACCGTCGCGCAAGGCTGCGGCGGGCACTTAGCGACGCCAGTGTTAAGTGGCCGCTCTAACGAGGAACGTCACGCTGTTGGACTCACTAGCAGCGCCTTAATTACTTCTCATACAACGTGACGCCGTTTGCTCTTCCCCTGCCTGACAGCTTCAGGATCACCTAAGAAAATACGTATCCTACACCGACTGAACACAGCGGTGCGAAAAACAGGTTGACGACTTCCATTGACGGAAAAAGTCGCGCAGTGTTAGGCAACGGACTGATTTCAATTCTCGTACTTCGTATCTGATTCTTACAATTTGCATTTGTTGTTGTTGTCCACTAATGGGTCCAATAGGACCACGCAAGGAACAACCAATCAATGTCGCTTTTGATGGTTGGCCTTCCTTTGTCCCCAAATTTGTTTCATCCTTTCGGAATGAAGTCTCTTTCTTTCATCAGACCACGATTTACCAGTCTGTTTTCTAATTTCCCTCTGACCAACTTTCCAATCACACATCTTTCATCTGAATGTTTTTCTACCCGTAACGTCTGCCGGAGATACACTGGCTACCTAAAGATCCTCCTTAATCGCAGTGAACCATTTAATTGGCTCAATTTTGGCCTTACTTCTGTTTTCGAGGATTCTATTACATGTTTGGTCAACCTAGTGGGTGCTGTTCTTTTAATGTGCCCATAAAATGTATGTCTTTGTTCTCTCATGTCACCATGTGTGTCTGAGTATTCGCCTGTTTCTTTATTACTTCCCAGCCTATTAGTTTCTCTATCAGTAATTTTGGGGCCTAATATTTTCCTAATAATCTTTCTTACTTTAGAATTTCTTCGATATGCCTCTTTCTATTTAAAATCAAAGTTTCTGCTCCATGAACACATCCAGGTTTGATTACAGTGCTGTAATGCCTAACGTTACTGAATTTGGAAAGTGGTTCTTTGTTATAAATATTTTGTGTTAATCTGAATGCAGTTATCGTTTTTTGACAGCGAACTTCATTTGCAGCATTTGCCATATGTTTTCTTGTATGATTTCCGCCAACTATTTAAACTGAGAAACTCTGTTTTGTGTTCAAAAACTTTGGTGCTACTCAACAAACCAGTGTTACAAATCTACACGTAAAAGACAACCATGGCTTGAGGTTTTTGTGTGTTTTTTATATACCAGCAATATTCGTGCCATAAGATGCCTGTTGGACTAAACTGTCAAGAGTTCTTGGAAGCACTTAAATTTCATTTGGTCCATCCCAAATCTACATGACACCTTCCCTGATTACGACCACAGCCCCAATGAACCCACACTTCAGTACACAGGACACCAAGCAACATATGCCAGGTCTCAAGCTCTGACAAATGGCTTACCATATGAAGCATTCCCTTCCCTTTAGTCTTTGGACTTGAGATGTAGTACCACCTCAATTGCTCACTCCTTATAGAAATACACTGTTGGTCCCACCTCAGACCACACAGCCTGCAATTGTCGTCTCACCTCAGGCCACACCGCCTGTAATTGTCTTACCAGTCTAATTCTGTTCTCACCTCAGCCTATTTCACGTCAGACTAGTTTCAAAATATTTTTCCAAGTTCTGGTACAGTTGGCGATATCTTCAAAAGACAAGCTAAAAAGTGAGTGCACCACTCACCACCCAGTACCAGCCTGTTTCACAGCAGACTAATCAACTTCCTCAGCAGCGTTTTTACATTTATGGTTAAACACTGTCAAGCCTTTTATATGGGAAGGATGACTATGGAGTTATCAGCAAGGATGAGTGGACCTAAACCAAGACTGGAAAAATGTGCTCACAAATCATTCCCCTCCAGCGATTGCTTCGCCCTCCAACTCCATCGCTTCGCCCTCCAACTCCATCCACACACTGTCATCACAGCCTCGCCACGGCTCAGTGAAATGATGTCAAGGTCAGTCGTCCTGGATTGCGAACCATACCTACTCCCTATAAGGAAACATGAATTCAAATTCCAAAAGTGATCTGTAAAATTTGTTAGAAATGCTAATCCTGAAAAAAGAAAAATGAACTCTTCAATTTCTTTTCAAATTCTGAAGAATGTGATTTTATGTTTCTATTTAAAAACTTTAAAACTTCTAAGGCGAAAAAATGAACTAAACTGTTCCTGCGTCAATCAACAATTTTTGAAATGAAGAATGCTATTTCCATATACCACATCATCTTCCACCATAAACTGCTTAAGCTTTCGATGGCATAGTGATAGATTTTTGAAAACCATGGATTTTGTCAACATACTTTTTAACAGCACTAAAAATATCAAAAGCTATTGTTCCTAGCAATGGAACTAAAGCTTTATTATGTGAATAAGAATTAATGGTTGATTTAGATCTGTTTGACTAGTACTCTCAACCAACAGCTTGCAATTAAACAGTTTAGTTTTCAGCTATGACCCATATCAAGAAGTAGAATTTTTACATAGTTACATTACGAAGTAACTATTCTTAAATATTAGTGACATCATCGTAACCAAATGCTTTTGCCATATATATTGCACATTCTTTCACAAGTATGCCATTACCGAAGCACTTCTGGTCTTTTCCGAATAATGAGTGTACATCATATGTGCTCTTAAACACTTTTCTGTAAGACTTGATGGGCCAGGTAACTTTTCTACTTATATTTTTAGCTTATCACCCGTCATGAAAGTAACACCAGCGTGTACTTTCATGGAGTGAAGAGAAATGAGAAGTATGATTACTATCTTCATTTTGACTTAAGCACTTTTTACAAAGTGTATATTAAATGTTCATATTTTTCATCAGAATTGTGTTTTAAAAAAACCATACACTTAATCCACCACTCACTCATCACTGAAAACAGAGCTTTCAGTGTTCTTTCTTTCCGATATTCTCAAAAGCAGTAGCAGTCATAGTGATGACGAGAATCAAAACCAGAAACCAGAATAGTAGCCACAGTAGCAACCAAAATGACAACATGAGCAGTAGACAGATATTAAGGAGAGAAAAGCTGACTAAATCGTTGAGAGCAACCGATGCCTGTCAAGGTGTGAGACTGTACCAGTATGCTTTGAGGAAGCAGTCGAAGGAAGAGTAACTTTTCCTGTCTTGCTCTTCTTCTTTTATCATTTCTCTTCCTCATCTCTCCTCGTACTCTACACTTTTTCCAACCAGTTAGTTCCTCCTCTTATTATCTTGTATAATATGTATGTACTTACATCCATCTTTCTCTCATCTACTACCTTCTCTGCCATTTCTGTTCTCAGGTTTTCAAATTTCATCCAACACCAACAATACAATTATATCTCTCAGCCAGTCTGGATAATCTTCTTTGAGTGGGTTTCTCAGTGACTTTTCCTATGAAACTCCTTGCATTTTAAGTCATACCAATTTCTTTTCCTCCACTCTTTTTCTCTCTTCTGTTATTTACTGTCTTAGGTATCATCACAGGAGCTCTCGAAAAATTATGCTCAACGGGAGGGTCATTCTGCCAGTTAGTGGCCATCATCACTATGTGGACAGTCACAGTCTGGAAATGCCATGTTCTTTGGCATTAATGTTGTGAAGGGCACAAGAACATCAGAAGATGGACACTTCGTAGCTCCTCTGTTTTCAAAAACAAGATTCCAGCAACCAAAGAAAAGATTAAATTTAAAGGCTACATGATACATGTTGGTAGAGCAGCATCTCAAAAAGCATTGCTAATGTAGTGAAGTGAAACCATTCCAGACCACAAAATTAAAAAGGTAAAAGTAACTGATCACCTCCCCCCCCCCCCCTCCTCCTCCTCCAGAATGGAAGGCAGTTAACCTAGTTTTGGTTATTTAGTATTAGTCCATGATACCCCATTTAACTATTCCATCCTTTTTTTACTTTTCAATTTTTTATGGAGTAGTCAATACTTCTTTCACTGGCACATTTGGGAAGAACCTTAAGTACATAAAAAGAAAATGAACGAACTGATATTCACGAAGTTTAACTTATTAACTACGCCTCTGAAAGATAGGTGATCAACCTGTTCTATGCTAAAGGAGCACTTCACTTCATAACCTTAAAACTGTTTAAAACATTTCATACATGTCAAAAATTGACTTGAAAACAGATAAAATCACAGAATAGAGACAGAAATTTCACACTTTACACACAAGGAAATCACACTGTGTAGTCTCTTGAGCAAATTTTGTATTATTAAACCAACTTTCGTTATTTTCAACTAGTGGAGCCCACAAAAATAACATATTAAAACAAATATTATTCTGCTCTACAGACTTTCCGTTTCTTTTTTCAGCGTTAGCAATGTTGTACGTTAGAATCTTCTAACAAAATGTTGTTATGTTCAAAAATGGACTAATAGCTCAATACCTAGGTCACATTAAAACAGAAATTTTTGTGAATGTAAGACATCGATACCTTGGTGCGTCAGAGTTATATGCCGGAGATGATCCTTAGACAGTGGTCTTACCTGTGATGTACTACTACATCTGCAGGGCTGCCACTCACAATCCACTTTGTATGCTAACGTAAATACTTACCTGTAATATCAATTTCAAAAGATGCAATCCTGGCTTAATACTTACTTGCTGTATCACTCAAATGCAAGTAATGCTTGATTAAAAAACTGCCAAAAGCCTTACCAAATTTAAAGCTTTCTATCCTCTGTTACATTCATATTTAATTTTAAAGCAATATAAAAAACATGAGAACAGCTGCTACGAACAAGTGATGATCGTATTGGAAACACATTGAGTGAGTTTTCACCTCGTGTTCTTTACGCGTTATCTGCTGTGTGATTGCTACAAGGGTAGGGTATTATGCTGTTTGTTGTTTCCATGTCAATTGTGTTTTTGTTACTTGGTCCAGTTTGTATAACATGTTTAGTTTATAACTATTTCATGTGGAAATCTGTCTCATTATGTTTAGTTCTTGTGTGCAGCTGTTTTTATCCGTTGGGATTAGGTTCAGTCAGTCTACGAGGTATTTGAGGCTGGCTTGATTGTGTGCTATGGGATGGTTAGATCTGTTGTGTGTGATTGCACTGGTTGTGAGAGTTTTGTATATACTGAGAATTGGTTTGGCAGTTTTTGTTTTCTGTTTAAAGAGTCTATTTTCTTGTATCATTTGGTTCCTAGTGTGAAATGGATGTTTGGGTGGGCAGAACTGAAGTCACTGTGTAATTGCAATATCTGATCAAGTGTTCCATCTACCAAGCAAATTATTTCAGCAACATGGCAGTACCAATATATTAGTTTATACTTTTTAGGTTCTAATATTTTCTCAACCACTTTGTTTTCAAGATGGTTAGATAACACATCCAGCAGTAAGACACTTATGGGTGATCCCCTTCCTGTTGGATATTGAATTGATCTTTATGCCTGAAATAATTTTGTCCTGTGATAAAGTTCAAAATGAGGGAAACTTCTAGGTTCTGGTAAAATGTTTGTCTTAGCTTTCTTTCAATTATTTTCATTGTTTCTGAAGTTTGTAAGTGGATGTATGAGGTTTGCTCATAAAATAACAGAAATTTATTTATTTTTTAACTTTATCATCATTTTCACTGATTATTGGCCGGTTACCCCTTTAAAGTCTCCCCTATTGATACACTTCTCCCAGAAGTGTTTCAGTTTCGTGAAGCAGTCCTTGACAGCTTCATGTAAGATGCCTTTTAAGGCCTGTGCAAATTTGTTTTTAAGTCATCAATACTCTGAGAATAGCATCTTTACAGCAATGAACATAATTCTGGAAAAAAGAAGAAATAACAAGGAGCCTGGTCTGATGAGTAAGTTGTGGGAGTAGAATCATCTGGCTTTTGGCACAAAACTGATAAATTGACAAAACTGAGTATGCTGGTGCAAGAACCAAGAGTTTACTCACCACAACACTGGCCAGTTTTTGCAGATTTTTTCGTGTAACCATTGCAAAACACCTTGATAGTACACACAGTTTACCGTTTCACTTTGAGGCAAGGATTTCAAATGTACAATTCCATTTAAGAAGATAAAAACAGCAAGCAACACTTTGAGATTGGACAAAGACTGACTAGCTTTCTCGAGATGTAGAGATCCTTTGTCAATCCACTGTGATAACTAAACTTTTGTCTCAATGTGGTAGCCGTAAGTCCAGATTTTGTCTCCTATTATGATCCTATGCATGAATGTTTCATCATCACTGGCTTGTTCAAGGAGTTCTAAACAAATGTCCACTATTTTCCTTCTGTTGTGCTATCAAACATCAAACTTCAGATCTTGTGTGTTTGTGAAGCAGACGTCGTAGCCACTAAACGACAGAAAAAGCATAGCAGCTCATACTTGGCACTCGTGGTAGCCTCAGCTTCTTTTCCATTGCACATGACGATTAGATTAGATTAGATTAATACTTGTTCCATAGATCATGAATACGACACTTCGTAATGATGTGGAACGTGTCAGGTTAATGAAAGATGTCTGTACAAGATATTACATTACACAAAATATTGCATGACACTAATGCTTAAGTTAGTTTTTTTTCCCCTCCCTTAATTTATATCTAAAAATTCAGCCAATGAGTAGAAGGAGTTGTCATCTAGAAATTCTTTTAATTTATTTTTGAATGTTGGTTGACTATCTGTCAGGCTTTTGATGCTGTTTGGTAGGTGACCAAAGACTTTTGTGGCAGCATACTTTACCCCCTTCTGTGCCAAAGTCAGATTTAACCCTGCATAGTGAAGATCATCTTTTCTCCTGGTGTTATAGCTATGTACACTGCTATTACTTTTGAACTGGGCTGGATTATTAACAACAAATTTCATTAGTGAATATATATACTGTGAGGATCCCTAGATCCTTAAATAGATGTCTGCAGGATGACCGTGGGTGGGCTCCAGCAATTATTCTGATTACACGTTTTTGAGCAATGAATACTTTTCTACTCAACGATGAATTACCCAAGAATATGATACCATACGAAAGCAGTGAATGAAAGAAGGCATAGTAAGCTAATGTACTGAGATTCTTATCACCAAAATTTGCAATAACCCTAATAGCATACGTAGCCGAACTCAGATGCTTCGGCAGACCATCAATGTGTTGCTTCCAGTTTAACCTCTCATCAATGGACACACCTAAAAATTTTGAAAATTCTACTTTAGCTACAGACTTCTGTCCAAAGTCTATATTTATTACTGGAATTGTGCCATTTACTGTACGGAACTGTATATACTGTGTTTTATCAAAATTTAAAGAGAGTCCGTTTGCTGAGAACCACTTAATAATTTTGTGAAAAACATCATTTACAATTACATCACTTAGTTCTTGGTTTTTGGATGTTATTACTATACTTGTATCATCATCAAAAGAACCAACTTTGCATCTTCATCAATATGGAATGGTAAGTCATTAATGTATATCAAGAACAGTAAAGGACCTAAGACCGAACCCTGTGGGACCCCGTACTTGATAGCCACCCAGTTTGAGGAATCAGCTGTTGTATTAACATTACATGAACCACTTATTTCAACTTTCTGCATTCTTCCAGTTAAGTATGAATTAAACCATTTGTGCACTGCCCCCCTCAAACCATAATGATTTAGCTTATCTAAAAGAATTCCATGATTTACACAGTCAAAAGCCTTTGAGAGATCACAAAAAATACCAATGGGTGATGTCCGGTTATTCAGAACATTTAATATTTGATCAGTGAAAGCATATATAGCATTTTCTGTTGAAAAGCCTTTCTGAAAACCAAACTGACATTTTGTTAGTACTTTATTTTTACATATATGGGAGGCTACTCTTGAATACATTACTTTCTCAAAAATTTTTGACAGAGCTGTCAGAAGAGAGATTGGGCGATAGTTTTTGACATCCGACGTATCCCCCTTTTTATGCAATGGTTTTACAATGGCATATTTCAGTCTATCGGGGAAAACACCCTGCCCCAAAGAGGTCTTACATACGTGGCTGAGAATCCTACTTATCTGTGGGGAACAAACTTTAAGTACTTGCTGGAAAGCCCATCAATTCTGTAAGAGCTTTTACTTTTCAGTGAGTTTATTATTTTACTAATTTCAGAGGGAGAGGTTCGTGGAAATACAGTTGTTTCAAACTGCACAGGTATGGCCTCTTCTATTAGAAGCCTTGCCTCTTCTAGTGAAGATCTAGATCCTACTTTCTCCACAACATTTAAAAAATGATTATTGAAAATATTTCCAATTTCAGATTGTTAGTACACTTGTCATTCAGTTTTAGGGCACTAAAGTCTTCCTGTGCTCTTGGTTGCCCTGCTTCCCTTTCAATAATATTCCAAATTGTACTACTAACCTCTTCTGCTATTTCTCTAACAGTTAATCAATAATTTGCAACCACCATATTATTGATTTTCTGAACATTTGGGCTCATCTGCTGAAGTAGAAGGTTTTCCTGGTCAAGAATCATCTTGTGTCTACTGATAACCAGTTTCAAATCATGTAAACCATTTGTAACAACTGGTATGATCCAGAGCATCAGCTCAGCAAGCCACAGTTACATACATTACAATGTTCTTCCATAACATTGCACATTTCAAAAATGGCTACCAACACTTGAACACATTGCATTCAAACAACAATATCGCTAAAACTAAATGATGTAGTAATACTTCAAAAACACGTGATTACAAAGGAGATAATGTGCAATGCAGTGCTGCCAAATGCATATCTCTACATCTCCATTTACACTTAATTCAAAATGTTCCATACTTTCTGCACAGATTTTGTACACTGATGTAATGTCAAATGACGGTAGTGTAGCTGCGTTGGGTATTTTCGTGTCTTTGATTTTGAGGATAAGATCATTGGCATTTTATAAGATACTGTTGATTATACATGCATAGTGTATTATTTATTTCTTATTTATTTTTAAATAGTTTAGTGAGCATACACCTCACTAAATATATGCTGGTACAGCTCCGAAGTTAATCAGTGGTCACATTGGCACACCAGCTTTGTGAATTGTTGGTAAATTAATATGCATCTCCACAATTATTTTGCTATACATTCACTTTTTGTAACAAGATCTTCTATTTTGCTGTGTCCAACGAGGGTTAGTATTGTGTTTTGGCTTCTTTTGGAGTAATTCTTCTTTCTGTGTTGCAAACTTCATTTCAGCTAAATTTGCAACCCTCTCATATAACATATTTTTTGTGCGCTTGTGTCTGTTGTTCCTAATATGTGGGTTTGTATTCAACAGTTTCTGTACTTCAGTCTCCTGTTTCTTTTCAATTACTGTAACCATGTGGGATGTCACCTGCTCAGTAACCTTGTAAAGCACTACTGATTGTTCAACGTGACTGCCTTGAAATAATTGTGTCTAGTAAAGTGCAGTCTTAAGCAGCTGTTTCTGCGAGTATAATCCTTGGATTTCCTTTCTAACTCATGAAAATTCCTTTGCGCATTGAGTGGATATGACATACTGTTTACATTTAACTTGGCATACTTAGGAGTAACATTATTAGCTGTTTTTTTTTATTAAACTTTATGTTTGGTATGGGTTTGTGGAAGTGTACTGTTGTATTCCTGTATTTCTTGTAGAGCTTTGAGGGAAATGCCTAACATGGAAAAGAAATTAGGCAGATTATGATTATCAACAGAAAAACCAACAACGATCACAAGATAATCACAGAGGAGAAAACAGTCCAATACGTACACAACAAACTCAAGACACACCAGGCAAAAATCACAAAAGCAAACAAGAGGAGAACATTGGTCATCTTGCATGAAAGGGACTATAATGAGGAAACACTGAAGTACGTAAAGTAAAGTAACAAGGCAGTAAGGTGAACCTACCGAAATATTCTAAAGAAACCTACAAAAACTACTGAAAACATTAATTCCTCTCTAACAAAGCCAACAAAAAAGGACACCACAGGAAGATCAAGAGCACCGAGACCCAATAGTTAATCAAAAATTTGCAAGTCTGGTGTGCCGATTGCACCAGTGATAACATCCAGCAGTAAGCGCTCCAATAAGCGGCTTACTTGCCAATATCTTGTTTACCAAACTGAACACAAAACTAACTAACATGAAGTAAAGGAGAAGATACTACAGAGACATAAATACTGCACACCTAAACATACACTCTACATGTGAAATCAGAACGGACAATAAAATACATTTCCCAGATATCAAAATACAAAAAAAAAATTCACGAAAACCAGTTCTCAATATACAGAAAGCCCACAACAATGAGTACAACAAACACAGCAGATCTAACCATCCCACAGTACAAAATCAAACCACCCTCAGATACTTCCTACGCCAACTGAACATAATTTCAGTGGATAAAGACAGATACACCCAAAAATTAAACATAATAAGAACAGCTGCCATAGAATATGTTTGCAAACTAAACAAAATATGCAAACTGAACCAAATAATACAAACATAAGTGACACAAAACACAGACAACATTATTACAGCACAACACACTAGTAGTGTGCCATAAGGCAGAGAAAACGCAATGCACGCATAAAGAAGAGGCTACAACCAACATGGGGCACAATAAATGACATCTGACAACTAAACAACCCACAGAATAGTAAACATTATGAGAAACAACCAATGCTACCTAAGATAAACTGACCAAAGCAGGCATATCAAACTTAACATGCAAATATTGTAATTCACTGTAGTTGGGACAACACACAGAAATTTTAAAATAAGATACTCTGACCATTTAAGATCATTGAGAAGAATGCTCCACATTTGTAGACCACCTCATTGAAAGTAACTACCACCCTATTGGCACAGAAACAGATCTCCAGATTACAAAACACAATAATAATTCATACCACTTATTAACAATAGAAGTAAATTATCATATCATAATGTTAAAACAATCAAAAAGGACCCTGGAACAGAAAATTATTCAACACTCTAAGTAAAATACAAATTCAAAATTCATGGGGAGAGGGGTACCACTACCAACCACTAGTGAAACAAATGACTGTCTTATCTGAATGTAAATGTCTTGTCTGAAATGTAAATGTGCAGGGAAAACTGTGTATAGGCCACATCCAACAAGCATGAGAAAACTTCACTAAACATTGTTCTAAATCCACTGCAGAATGTATATAAGCTCCATTAAATAATTTTTTAAACCAAAAACCTCAAAGTTTGACTGATTCCACTCAGTTCACTTTAAACATAAATGCAATAGCAACAAAACATTCAGCAGGCACAAAGTAGCTACTTACGGCTCTGGAAAAGTCAACTACAGGAATAGTAAAATGGGGCATATGGAACTATTTAACCAGAATACGTTGTTTACAGATTATATGCTAAACAAAATTCAATTCAAATGTTGCCTTAATATCCCTGAGTCGTAGATTGCAAGCTGTATTTGAGGGTGATTTCTGTTGACAGCTGCCGGGCAAAATCAATTTAATGCTAACCTACACAAAATACATTCATTTCAGAAACAAAAGAAAAATATCCACTGATGATGCTACAACTGAGGTGAAATATGCTTGAGTATGAAACAAAATAAAAAAAATAATAATTTATTCACGCAAGAATGCAGACTGGTGGATCCTCTTCAATTCATTATCCTTTTTTAACACTGGCTGAAATCTCAATGTACATTTAGTAGTTTTACACATTGCAAGTGTCAGTGAATGAATTACTAATGATCCTCCTAATTCTACACCATAAACAGGCTTAATTTCTGAAGTAAATAACAATTCTGTCTAGACGGTTGTCCTATAGTAAATATGGACTGTATCTATCACACAGTGTACGTGACTTGCTGCACCTCCTACTGATAATAATACAGTGTGGCCCTTTTGAACCTTCCACATTTCAAAGACCTAGGGAAAAAAACAGCAGATACTGTAATGAAATATCTAGAACATCTCACAGAATTTATATTGCTCCATTAGGCGTGCCAACTACTGTCGCCAGAATGCAGCACGACTGCATGATCTGAAAATGGTGACTCCGCAGCAGCGCATGCAAACAGAAGTGTGGTTTGCAGAAACAAAATACCTGATTACTGTGCAAGGAAATTGTCATACATTAGATGGACATGATTCATCTAATGTGGAAACTACTACAGAATGGTATTGCAAGTTTCTGGCAACTGGAAGTATTCTTAAATATTCTGACGGTTTTGGAAGAGACAGTAATTAACATCAGATGGATGTTTCTCAGGGGCCCATGTAAGTCAATTCGACGTGCATCCAAGCAACTTAATGTACACCAAGCAACACTGCATCCTCTAGTACACCATCACCTACCATCTGTATGCTTAAAAAAGTGCACATGCTGCAACATCTGATGTCCAAAAATGAGAAACCATGCCAACAACAATTTGCTAAGTACATGCTTCAGTGTACTGACATGAATGCCAGCTTCTGGAAAGGTCTTTATTCTCAGATGAAGTAAGCTTTCACTTGTCAGAAACGGTTAATCAGCATATGTTTGGATTTGGAGTTCCCAACATCCACAAACACTCAATCAACTTGTTTGTGATAGCCCTAAACTGAACATCTGGTACGGGCTAATGCACAACAGGATTACTGGACTGCCCTTTACTGAAAACACTGTGAATAGGGCAATGTATCTGAACATGCTGGTTAATGTATCTGAACATGCTGGAGCAATTTGTATACCTTTGTATATCCTCTGATACAGAACTTGCAACTCAAGATCATCTCTAAACAAGATGGAGCTCTGCTGCAATGGTCAATGGCTGTTCTGAAGTTCCTGGATATGAAGTTTCCCATTCGCTAGATCGGGTGTAAGAGATGGGAAACTTAACTGTGTATGAATATGGAGTGAGTTTCTTATATAGCATTAATACTTCAGTTGTCATTCCGGAATGTAAAAACAATGTCCCGCACAATGTATTTAGAACCCACATCCTTATATCACCAGCAATACTATGAAACACACAATGAGTTAGTTAGTTGTCCAATGACATGGGTATTGTATGGAAAACAATGAGCTATTTTGGGATTGTACACTCAATAGATATTTTGACATTTCATAATTTCGTAGTAGAAAATCACAATACTTCTATTACACTCTGAAATGCCATTTTAGTGAATAATCCTGCTAATAATTCCGGCAGAATTCAACCAGCACTGGCAGCCACCATATTACTTTTCTGAAGCTACATATTCTGAGAAAGTACCAAGCTCTGTCTTCTTTTCATAAATAAAGTTGTGTGTGTGTGTGTGTGTGTGTGTGTGTGTGTGTGTGTGTGTGTGTGTGTGTGTGAGAGAGAGAGAGAGAGAGAGAGAGAGAGAGAGAGAGAGAGAGAGAGAGAGACCATGCACGTACTTCAGAAAAAAGATAAACATGGATGTAGCATTAATACTTACGGAAGTAGTTTAGTGCCTCTCGGATCTGATCCGGATTTAGATTTAGATCTATATCGTCTGGTCTTAGGGCCGGTGCAGGAATGTACCAATCCTTATTCTCGTATCCTAAAAATGTGTTTATGTAAAAATAAAATAGCATATACATAACACAAGAAAATATATACAATGGCAAAATTTCCTAAGTCACAAGAGGTTTAAGACAGAACATTTATTATACAAGATTTGTTCATAAAAGTCACAGACTTACTCAGCAGCAAAGGGGGCCAAAAGAGGCAATGTAATAAGACAATCAACAATACAAGTTTTCTCATTTACTGGTTCCTTGGCATATCACAAATGAATTATTTGGATACAGCTTGTTTCTGTCAACACCTGAATGAAACTTTTATAAGAGTAACTATAGTAATTTGAGGTAGCTCCATTTCATATTTGGCTTTGGACAAGACTGCAGAATTACAATGTGTGCAACTCACATTCACCATATTTTCAAAAACTTATGAATTTAATACTGGAGTATTGTTTTAATTATATGCACAGCAGATAATTTCGGTTAATTGTCATAGCACTGCTAAATATAGGATGTGTCCGAAAGAATAGTAAATGGTAGTATAAACTAATTTGAATAAAACATAACATATAACAAGGGTGCAACTTTTACTGGCGAGAGAGATAAAACTTTTCATTTCACATGTTAGTACTCCAGATGCTTTGGGTTTAATGGCTGTTTGTCACTTCTGTTTGGAAGATCAAGATGTGAGGCTGTGCTTCAACTTCCAAAGTTGAACTGTTCAACTGAAGTTGTGGCTATGGTTTGTTGGACAATTTTACAGAATTGTTTAAGCATGTTGCATGTACTTAGAAAATGCTGGCTATGCCAACACATTCAAACTTGATTTTCTTCCAGGGTATAAAATGTTGTAACAAGTTGTGGGGATGCAGCCAGGTGATATCTTTGACTACTATCCATATTTCAACAGGTGCATCATTTTCTGGGCACAAATGCAATGCGCGAGTCCTATGGAAGAAAATTTAAAACTTTGGCATGTAGGACATATGCAGAAAGATAAAATATACAACATAAATACTAGTACCACTACACAACCAAAGCCAATGGCATAAGTTATCAGAAGTGCATATGAATTACCAACAGGTTAACACAAATAGGATTAACTCTGTTCCTCTGTTGTCTGACTAGGGAGATAACAGTATTCGAGTGGAATTTTAGTAAAAAAATCTGCATTTCTATTTGTAAGGTCACATGCTAGTTTAATCTCTTACTGAATTTGCAAGAGCAGATTTGCTTGGTTGTTGTAGGTGTATGGACCACAATGGATATGGTAAATACATGCCTTACACAAATCACAATTGTCCTTTATATCCCCTAAAAGAACCATAATCTTAGATGGTGGGCAAAATTCAACTTTTGCATTGTGTTTCCGCATGATACTACCAATCCTTTTGGAAATGCTTCCTGTGTAAGAGAAAATGTGTGTAGACTTGGTGGCTACCTTATTTTCATCGACACCTGATACATAGATGGTTGATAATGCAACACTTATCTGATCCACCTTTCGCTATAAACATTCTGGTGAAAGATGATTTTGAGGTGGGCCAACTCAACTGACAAACTTTCAAGGTCTGAAATGAAGTGGGTTCTATGAACTGAGGTATGAAGTCAACTGTAACACTGAGCCAGATGGTAACGATAATCTGCCTAGCGATAGAAATCAGTAAGAGCTGGCATCCTATAAATAGAATGTCCCTCAGTACTGTCTACCAACCTCCTCACCAACACATCAAGAAAGCAAAGGCAGCCAACCCTTTCCATCTCCATCATGAAACACACTCGGTAGTCAATGGCACCTGTTCCAGAACATCTTTCTTGAAATGATCTTTAAACAGATCGGCAATAATAGGTGACAAAGGGTTCTCCATCATGAACTCAATCTGTCTGTTCATAGAACTGATCACAGAATAAAAAGCAAGTGAAACTGAAACATGTCGAAACAGGTTCATTTTTCACTACAAAAAATAATCTCCATGCTGTATAACGTATCAGACAGAGGGATGCAAATGAACAGGCAGGCCACAGCATACCTAACTAAAATATTAGAGTCATTCAAGCATAGACCGTCTAACAGATGCAACAAATCTTCCAAGTTCTCAATGTGATGCACACACTGACCTAAATGTGGTCTCAATATAGTAGCAAAGTGTTTCAGTGCATGGTACGTTTGAGCACCAACATAACAGACATTAGGCATAAGAGGAAGCCCTTCCTTGTGGATCTTTTGTAAGTTCTTTTGAACCAGCTGAGGAGGTTAAGAGAGAAGTGTTTCATTTGTTAAGAGGGGCCTGTCTATCCAAGAGTAATATTCGAGTACCCCAGAGGATACTCTGTGTTCCCTTAGGACGGATTCTAATACTGGCAACTTACTTGCTACCAAGGGGTATCAATATTTGTGTTGGAAAAGCAGGATTATGTGTAAAAATGAGGTGTTTAAAATCTGGTCCAGTGTGTTGAAAACTCAGTGATGACTGGACAGAAAGGGTTGAGAGGAAGACTAACAATCTCCTGAATGAAAGTTTTTTTTTTTTGTAGCAAGAGACTATCAAGAGTCTTAAGTCTTGCTGTGCTGTTCCCATACATTATATAGCCTTCCAAAAACCATAAGGAACGGGTTCCTCTTAGGCATACTGTCAGTTACAATGCTGCTCCTACATACCATGCAGTAAAAGACCTTGTTACTCTGTTAAGCCAACTAATATATCAGTGTGTGTATCACATTAAGAACTTGGCAGACTTCATATATCACTTGGAGGGATTCCATCTAAATGATTATGACACTTAAACGGTAAGTTTTGTTCTATTTGATCTCTCTCCACTCATGTTTCTTTGTCTGATTTGTTATAGCTGACTGAGGTTAGGTTTGATGTTCAGTTCCATTTACTTTTAATCCAATGACTAGTTCTATGAACAGACAAAAGGGGTTAGTGATGATGAACTCTTTGTCATCAACTACTACCAATCTGTTTGAGGAACATTTCAAGAAAGTGTCGACATTGAATCATGAGCGCTTTTTCAGATAAGTGCACTATAGTTTTGTTGTTAGAGCTCATCAAAGTGAAGATTTAAATAACTTTGTAGGACATCTGCTTTCCATCTACTTGAATATTTGCTTCAAGGTGGAGGTGGAAAAGGGTGGCTTCCTTTTCTTCCTTGATGTATTTATCAGGAGGAAGGTACTCTGGAACATTCCATTTATAGGAAGCCAACCCACACCGATTTTTTTATCTTCAGGCTGACAGTTGTCACATCTGGTTTAGTATGAAGGCTTACTTCATACCATGGTTTATACAGTCCACATCTGATAGTTTGTCAGCTGAATTATTCCACCTTGAAGTTATTTTTTGTGATTATGATTATGGGGAAACCCACATCAGACACACATTGTGCTATAAACCAACTGTGAACCGGGTAAGTGACAAAAATAATAAGGTGCATTTACATCCACTGCGTTTCTGCCTTATGCAGGTAGCATTTCCAACACGAGTGCCATATTCTGTGGAAACAATGTGTGAAGTGAGCTTTTTGACCACCATCAAAGATTAGGGGACTTCTAAAGTCTGGAAATGGTGATACTGCATTGTATAAGGTGGGTGTTTACTGTGTCCCTTGCAGATGTGGAGAGCTGTATGCCTTTATGGAGACACATTTTCAAGAGTGTTTCTCTGTAAATACATCATGTGATATGTAAGCACATCAACTTTCAGGACACCCCTATCTTCACTTCCTGGAAAATGTGCTTCCAACATTACTGGAAAATGTTCCTTTGACTATAAGGATGGGTATGTTTTTTTTTCATGTACATTCTGGCCATCATCTAAATCTAATATCTCCTGTATAATTTATCAGCACATATTGTCACATTTCTTGGCCTCCAAGGTCCTCAAACTACACCCAATCAGATTTTTGGTTGTGGGAATGCTTGAAAAGATGAACGGATTGTTTGAATTAGAATGTCAAGAAGAGCCACATATGGTGTTGTCACTAGAGTTCAAAGATGCAGTGAAGTTGGAGGTGGAATTTATGAAAATTAACTTTCAACTAATCATCTGTCTTTGTTCAACATCTTCTGTAAGCATTCATTTGGGTTCCACTCTCAACAACAGTATCTCTGTAACCTGTAACAACTGGACACATTTTATATGGAATGTTCCACGAAAGTGATTTAGTATATACTATTCCCAACTAAAATACACAGCAGAAAGAGAAAGAGAGAGAGAGAGAGAGAGAGAGAGAGAGAGAGAGAGAGAGAGAGAGAAGAAGAAGATAGTCATATGTCAATGTAACTTCATACATATACACATCATTGGCAGGCTTGTGTATGATCAGAGTTTCAATTATCTGTGACAGGTAGAATAGCCACCCAAGTGCATTAGTATTGTTTGTGTTTAGTGTTGTTACCAGATCTCATAGGATTTACAAGGAGAACGAACAGCATGAGATATTGAGTGATGACTGTGAAACACCTGGTATTTCTCTTGGGATGGAAACATAATGTAGTAGTATCACACATATGACACTGAGGAGTTCCCAAAAATAATTAAAAGATAAACAAAGAAATGGGAGCCCGACATTGTCGCCTCCCTTGCACAAAACATTGTGTCTGCCATTTCTGAAGTAGAAAACTTGTTTGGAGCCATATATTTCATCTATTTGAGAAAAAAACATTACTTCAGCTATAATTCAAATCAAGGACAAATTAGTGATATGCTTAGAGACACTAGAGATCTAAACCATACATCAATATCAGATTTATTGTTTGTTCTATGTACAACAAACCACTTTTCATTCAATTCCTCACAATAAAAAAGCACTAACACCAATCAGCTCTCTCCTGGATTGGGCCTCGCCGCCCCCTCCCTCCGGGGGGGGGGGGGGATAAAAAAAAAAAGATACAAATTAAATGAACTTCTTTTATTAGCAACAGAGCAGGTAGTAGTTTTTGTGAATTATGATCATTAAATTATTGTCTGTAAAACTGAGCAACGCCAAAAATGAAACAGCATTGATGTAAAGTAAAAATACTGAAAGACAAAACATAAAAAGGAGAAAACTGCAATATCATGGAATCACATCACATAACTACGACTGACTGTTGTAACGTCCAGAAAAATAAATTGCTAGAGTAAACAAAATTTAAGACTGATACCATGGTATGAGTCTTTAGGCCGTATCTTAATATATCAACCATCAGATGACGTCATTCCAAAGCAGAAAAGCTACGTTGTTCCTGCCTACTTCTACAGTCAACATAGGACTTTGAAAATACAGTTCTTGTCAACTGTTTGCGATTAATGTTCTACCCATGTTTGCTGAGTCATACAGCATTATAATGCAAGAAGGGTTTTAAAATGTAGCATTATAGTGCAAGAAGAGTTTTAATATTGTTTACAAGCTAAGCAAAGATCAGATTCATTTTATTGCACTGCTCTAAATTATTATGTGGGCAATGGATATGTACAGTTAACACTTACTTGGAATATAATTTTTTGTTAATGTCATTTGCAGGTCTATTAAAAATATGCCACTGCAACATCAACATTTACATTATTTTTGTGTAATAAAGTATTCTATTGTTTGTCATGTTTAATGATGAAGACTTTATTTTCATATTGAGGAACACTGGTGGGAGACTTGCATTGTGTAATTATCATGACAGGCACATTTCCACATTTCACTTGTTGCTATGAACAACTTTGCAACAAATGCCTAAAAGCAAAAAAGGGCTTGGAGTTATCTATTTTCTAAGCCTTCTTACCGCGTCAGACAATGTTCTTGTGGACAAATAATAAAACACTTCAGTTGCACAATGAAGTACCTGATTTCTGATTACTAAGCACTACATCAGCATATGACAACATTTGATCATGTTGGAGTAAATATTTCATATGCAAAGATTTGGTTATAATCAAAGGAATAAGTTTAGGATCATGCAGTACACATGATAGGAATAAGGAAATGTATTATTTCCCTGCTCTAAGACTTACAGAACTAATAAAAAATAAATTCCACAATAGTCAAAAGTGCTTTATTGTTCCCCATTTTACAGAAAATATCTTGGTTGCTACAGTTACACCAGGAATTATCTCTTCAGTTCACTGACTGAGCTACACGATACACAAAAGTAAGCCACGATAGAAGTTTCAGCAACAAAGTGAATGTAGTTCCATCGACAAAATGATCTATTAGCCTCATCAATTAAGAATCCAACTGGTGCGTTGTTCCTCAAGAGGTTTTTTATTTGTGTGTGTGTGTGTGTGTGTGTGTGTGTGTGTGTGTGTGTGTGTGAACGCACACACTTCTATCAACAATTATAAATTATATTACACTGCTCACAAAAAAATGCATGATTTTATCAAAGTAACATCTACTAACTACACTATAAAATCCAATGCCGAAAATTTTCAAAATTCAAGAAACTGACAAAATAATATTATGAAGCAGAAAGTAAAAGTTTAAATTTATATTTACTTCACGTTCTCAGTTACACATTTATTTTTACAATTAGTTTTGAAGAATGATCATTTTCAGACCTAGGTAGTCATTTAAGGTACCCACCATATCCACACAGTTTACAAAGCGGCACACAAAATTTATCAACTATCTCGCATTTTTAGAACCAGAACTCTGGATATAAGAGTGTGGTACATGTGCAGAATTTTATGTATGCCATTGTTATGCGTAGTTCTGTGTGAATATGATAAATCTTGTCATCTCATGATAAAGACGAGATAGCAGAAAGCAGAATGTTGATGTAGAGCAACATAAATGATACACAGCACTAGTTAACAATGACAATTAAATAGTCTCCAGTATTTACAGATTTTTCTTTCATCCATGTAGTCAATTATCCTCCAATCTCAAGAGCTCTATCACACCTTTTTTTTCTTTTGTTTCTGTTTTAGTGGTGGACACAGCATTCTCCAGTTTAGAGTCCTTTCAATTTGTTACATTTCACCAATACATTATTCCTGTCTTACCTGTCGACACAGTTTCTGTTTTTTGGTGACCAATGACGTCACAAGTGTATGTTTATTTTCCAATTTCTATTTCTTGTTGACAATGAATCAACTATTATATAATTCAAAGTAAAACAGTCATTAAAATGTGTGTGTCATACTGGCTCACATGCGGGAAAGTGCCGGTAGACAGTCACAATAAAATAACACACAAACACACACACAAAATTTCTAGCTTTCGCAACCAACATATTTCTGCTTGTGTCTGTATATGTATGGATGGATATGTGTGTGTGTGCGCGCGCGAGTATATATGTATCCTTTTTTTCCCCCTAAGGTAAGTCTTTCCACTCCCGGGATTGGAATGACTCCTTACCCTCTCCCTTAAAACACACATCCTTTCGTCTTTCCCTCTCCTTCCCTCTTTCGTGAAGAAGCAACCGTTGGTTGCGAAACCTAGAAATTTTGTGTGTGTGTTTGTGTGTTATTTTATTGTGCCTGTCTACCGGCGCTTTCCCGCTTGGTAAGTCTTGGAATCTTTGTTTTTAATATATTTTTCCCATGTGGAAGTTTCTTATATATATATATGCTTGTGTCTGAATATGTGCGGATGGATGTGTGTGTGTGCGCGAGTGTACACCTGTCCTTTTTCCTCTTAAGGGAAGTCTTTCCCGCTCCCGGGATTGGAATGACTCCTTACCCTCTCCCTTAAAACCCACATCGTTTCGTCTTTCCCTCTCCTTCCCTCTTTCCTGAAGAAGCTACCGTCGGTTGCGAAAGCTAGAAATTCTGTGTGTGTGTTTTATTTATTGTGCCTATCTACCGGCGCTTTCCCGCTTGGAATCTTTGTTTAAGATTCCAAGATAGAGAGAGAGAGAGAGAGAGAGAGAGGGGGGGGGGGGGGTAGAGTGTGTGTGTGTTTTCCTTACTTCCACCCTGCAATGTCAACTGTCATTATATTCATAAAAATAAGTCTTCAAAAAGATAAATTTGTATTTCTGGAGCAGAGACTTAAAATTCTGTATTTATCCTTGACCCAAGATTACAGGCAACATCTTATAAAAGAACAGATACCTAACTGGAGCACTATTTTGTAAACATCAAAGTTAACTAACAGTGGTTCACTGTAAAGAGAACTCTTTTTTGCCCTCATGAGTTTATCATGGAGACAAGTAATACCTCTGCAACGGAACTTTCTTCAAATAACGGACACTGACGAAGTCTGAACTGTACTACACTTCACATGCAATCACTAATTCGAATTCAATTATACAAACTGTTTGTGTTCCTCTTTCTTTTAACCTATCAGGAAAACTTTTTATAACAAATGCTAAAAACACAAACTGGATGACCACAAACAGTTATCAAAGAGGTCATTATTAGGGCACGGATTTTGATGACCTAAAAAACAGTGAAATATGCAAGCATTTATGAGCTATATCTTACATAAATATGACCTTAAAAAATAAAATATGACTTAATATAAGTTTATTTAAAGCATTTTTGGTTGTTTATTTAATTTTTTATTCACCATAAAGTAACACAAAATTCACTCCTCAAAATATTGTAAGTATAGTTCTTTCTTTCTGTAGGGTTTGTGGCTAATTTGCACCTATTTTTAGAATGTCTGAACATTTTATTTTCTAAACACAAAGTACAGTGAAAAGATCATCTATAGAAACAATAAAACAATGTTTTTATTTCTAGATAGCATTTAAAGGATTTCACATTATTTAATACCGTATGTGAATCTTCAGTATCTGCAAAGTTGCACTGGATCACAAGATGCATTTCCAGGTTTTCCATAGTCAATGATCTACGGTTGTCGCTGAGGATAGTTTTCTACCTGGAAATGCTCCTCTCCACTTCACAAGACATCACTCGAGCGTATTTGAAGGCATCCAGGTCACTGGAGTTCAGCTTGTTTCAGTATCTTCCTATATTGTGGCATTCCCTGAAAGACTGTCACTAATTTTGCACAGTGCAAAATATCCAGGATTCAATTGGAGAAAACTTTGCAATTTGGTTTCCACTTTGTTAGCCACATGACCACGAGCTCGACCCAACTCACTCTGTACATGTTTCACAATACTCAGGGCCTCACTTAGCTGTGTGCAAACAGCTTCCAGTCATTTGATGGCTTTTGATATCACTGAAAAATTGGCGTTGATGTATGCCAAGTTTTGACACAATGTATCTGTAAAAATTTCTTTCACAATTTTGATAGCACTTAATTTATCCCTATAAAGCTCACAGAAGATTGTCTTTATTTGGGCTCTGAGCACTATGAGACTTACTTCTGACGTCATCAGTCCCCTAGAACTTAAAACTACTTAAACCTAACTAACGTAAGGACATCACACACATCCATGCCAGAGGATGGATCCGAACCTGCGACCGTACTGGTTGCGCGGTTCCAGACTGTAGCGCTTAGAACCGCCCGGCCACTCTGACTGCCGAAGGTGCTTGATCCTTGAATTTCTGCACCCATAGCAGAGCCTTCACATAGATTTTCTTGCCACAGGAAATGAATTTGTCCATGTCAGGGTAATCTGATCGCACCTCTTCAGCAACTCTGTGCAGTGCATGTGCAAGGAAAGTGGCGTACACCACACTGGGGTAGACAATCTGTAGCCCTTTGGTTGCTTTAGCCATATATGAAGCACCATCTGTTACAAGCAGCAACACGTTGTCTCCCTTCACACCATCCGGCCACAGTAGCTTCAGAGAGTTGTCAAACAAAATAGCAATCGTCGAATTGTTTACTCTATCAAGAGCTTCACATGTTAGGAGGAACATATGTCCAGGGCCATCAACTTTTAAAACACCAACAACAACATTTGGAATATATCACCAAATAATATCCGTAGTTTCATCTATCGCAGCCAGATCTTTTGCTCAGCAATAATAATTTGTATTTTGTTGAGCACATCATTATAGCATACGGATAAATAGTTCTTTCTCAGTGTAGATTCATCTGGAACTGGATGTGTTGTGTACTTCTCCAAGAACCATCTATAGTGTGGATTCTTCAGCTTTTCCAATGGGATGTTGCAGGACGCCATCATCTCACACAAATCCTTGCAGAATGACTGCATGGTTGATGATTTACCTGTCTGTTCAAATAACAGCACTTGCCTGCTGTTATTTTCAGCACTTCATTTCACACAGCTGTTGTGTTTAGTGGTATTACAGTGTTGTTGCACATTAAAGCGTTTTTCTGCACTAACTTTAACTTCACACAGTTTACAAAATAATATTTTCCTATCAGTACTAAAGAACTTCTCTCCAAATTCTCGAACATATCCTCGCAACTTCACGCTGTCGGAGCACTTGGCATTAGGCATGTTGAACGAGGCAAAGGCTGCATTCAATCTGGTTTCTGGGAACACCTGTGCAACTGTGATGATTATTACGGCAATAGCCGCCTTTGTTGGCTCTGAGAGCGTATTGTCGACTCTGCGCAACAATGTTTTATGTTCACGAAATGACTGTTGTGGCACACCAATTTTCTGCTACAGTCCTGACAAATAAAGCTGTGTACTACTTTATCCGTTTATCTTTCATTACAGCATGTTAAATATTGTCTTGTGAGCAACATATTCATTTTCTTATTCATGTGTCCCATAATACACAAGAAAAACGGTATATGCATTTTTGGCCAAAGTTGACGAAAATATGACCTATAAGTTAGCCGCAATATGACTTATTACTAAAATTTGTTGAAATATGACACATATGCACAATCAAAATACATTTTTTGACATTAAAATGCCTAGATTTGTGTATAAACTGTTCTAAAATTCACCCTATAGTTCAGAAAAAAATATGACTTTCTCATTAAAATCCGGGCCCTAGTCATTATACACAGGTGCTGTGAGTCAATTCCCTACTGCAATCTAAACTGTGAGCATTAATGAAAGAAAGGGAAAATAAAGAGTTGAAAACAAGGACAGTCGAAGAAAAAGTAACGAGGGTCATGACAGCCTATGTCTGTGGAAACAAAAGAGAGAGAGAGAGAGAGAGAGAGAGAGAGAGAGAGAGAGAGAGAGAGAGAGAGAGAGAGAGAGAGAGAGAGGAGGAGGAGGAGTCAAATGCAAGAAACACAAATTGGATGACCATAAACTGTTACTGAACAGGGAATTATTTGCAACTGCAGTGTGTCGTTCTTTGTTGCAATCTGATCAGTGGGAAATAATTCAGTTAAGTGGATATGGGGAGACTGAAAATACACAATCAACTTGAGCACAAGTGATACACTTCCTACATTCAAAACCAATCTTTAACTAAGTAGAAGCTCAATAACTATACAACAAAGAAATAAACTGGGCTCAAAATAAGACCAAAAATGGAACATCTCAGAATCATCTTTAAGAAACAACAGCTGGAGCAAATACGAAATCTTGTACTGTTAGAACTAGAGATGGGGTAACTGACTGGCTTTAAAAACTGACTGGCCAGTCAAATTTTTCAATCAAAAGAAACAGTCGAATGGAACTAGTCTCTTGACCCACATTAACCACATGAATATTTTCACTCAGTCTCTGGGTTTGAGTGATTTCACTTGCATACTTTCTCAGTCATAATCTGCCCAGGAGACGACCGATGTCTTTGAAGGTGGGTGCAGATGCTGCCACTGGCAGCCTTCAGCAGCCAGGAGGGCTGCTGCTGCAAAAAGGTGACCCATTCAGTGATGCAGTGCAGGGAACTATGCTGCCTCCTCACACCAGAAGCACTAATGGCAGCAGCAGCAGACACAATCTGTTTCACATACACTCCTGGAAAAAAGAACACATTGACACCGGTGTGTCAGACCCACCATACTTGCTCCGGACACTGCGAGAGGGCTGTACAAGCAATGATCACACGCACGGCACAGCGGACACACCAGGAACCGCGGTGTTGGCCGTCGAATGGCGCTAGCTGCGCAGCATTTGTGCACCGCCACCGTCAGTGTCAGCCAGTTTGCCGTGGCATACGGAGCTCCATCGCAGTCTTTAACACTGGTAGCATGCCGCGACAGCGTGGACGTGAACCGTATGTGCAGTTGACGGAATTTGAGCGAGGGCGTAGAGTGGGCATGCGGGAGGCCGGGTGGACGTACCGCCGAATTGCTCAACACGTGGGGCGTGAGGTCTCCACAGTACATCGATGTTGTCGCCAGTGGTCGGCGGAAGGTGCACGTGCCCGTCGACCTGGGACCGGACCGTAGCGACACACGGATGCACGCCAAGACCGTAGGATCCTACGCAGTGCCGTAGGGGACCGCACCGCAACTTCCCAGCAAATTAGGGACACTGTTGCTCCTGGGGTATCGGCGAGGACCATTCGCAACCGTCTCCATGAAGCTGGGCTACGGTCCCGCACACCGTTAGGCCGTCTTCCGCTCACGCCCCGACATCGTGCAGCCCGCCTCCAGTGGTGTCGCGACAGGCGTGAATGGAGGGACGAATGGAGACGTGTCGTCTTCAGCGATGAGAGTCGCTTCTGACTTGGTGCCAATGATGGTCGTATGCGTGTTTGGCGCCGTGCAGGTGAGCGCCACAATCAGGACTGCATACGACCGAGGCACACAGGGCAAACACCCGGCATCATGGTGTGGGGAGCGATCTCCTACACTGGCCGTACACCTCTGGTGATCGTCGAGGGGACACTGAATAGTGCACGGTACATCCAAACCGTCATCGAACCCATCGTTCTACCATTCCTTGACCGGCAAGGGAACTTGCTGTTCCAACAGGACAATGCACGTCCGCATGTATCCCGTGCCACCCAACGTGCTCTAGAAGGTGTAAGTCAACTACCCTGGCCAGCAAGATCTCCGGATCTGTCCCCCATTGAGCATGTTTGGGACTGGATGAAGCGTCGTCTCACGCGGTCTGCACGTCCAGCACGAACGCTGGTCCAACTGAGGCGCCAGGTGGAAATGGCATGGCAAGCCGTTCCACAGGACTACATCCAGCATCTCTACAATCGTCTCCATGGGAGAATAGCAGCCTGCATTGCTGCGAAAGGTGGATATACACTGTACTAGTGCCGACATTGTGCATGCTCTGTTGCCTGTGTCTATGTGCCTGTGGTTCTGTCAGTGTGATCATGTGATGTATCTGACCCCAGGAATGTGTCAATAAAGTTTCCCCTTCCTGGGACAATGAATTCACGGTGTTCTTATTTCAATTTCCAGGAGTGTACAATCTGAGAGGGCCAGATTCAGATAGTTTTTAATTAATGATCTTCATCATGTCTTTTCAGCAAAACGGAATGCAAAAAGTTCCTAAAATTCGGCAGTGTTCTTTGCTTCTTCAGGTACCCATAAGCGAACTTTTATGCTAAATTTTGTTCTCCCAACATAACATCAGCTTAATTACCTGTGTGTTGCCAGGTGTAGAAGTATGAAACCAGAATTTCCCTATACATGCTGCTACCCATCAGTGTAGGGTCCACGAGACCGCGTCTGCTGCACCATCTGCTTCCTGTATAGGCTGACGACGAATGTCAACACTCAGTAACCCATGTTCCATACATCGGTATCTGTTTAAAACCCATAAACATTTACAGTTCTATGTCTACGAACTACAATTTGCAGACAGCATTGGTTTTCTGTTATCACTTGAAGAAAACTGCTGCAGAATCGCATCGAATGCTTATCGAAGCTTTCGGCAAACATGCTGTTGGGAAAACAAAGTGTTTCAAGTGGTTCAAAAAATTTGAAAGTGGTTATTTTGATTTGAGGAATGACGAGCATGGGAAACCACAAAAAAAGTTTGAAGACAACAAATTGCAGGCCTTATTGGATGAAGATGATACTAAACTTCAACAGGAACTGGAGGAACAACTGAATGTGACACAGAAAGCCATTTCTTTTCGGGTGAAAGCTGGGGAAAAGGTGCAGAACGTGGTAAAATTGGTTCCGCATGAACTGAATGAAAGACAGCAAGCAAATCGGAAGACCACTTGTGAAATGCTGCTCGCCAGATACGAAAGAGAGTCGTTTCTCCATCAAATAGTGACAGGTGATGAAAAATAGATTTATTTTGAGAATCCTAAGCGTCGTAAATCATGGGTGAATCCTAGCAAACCATCGACAACCACTCCAAGACCAAATCACTTTGGAGAAGACAATGCTCTGTGTTTGGTGGAATCAGAAGGGTGTCATCTATTATGAACTGGTAAAACTGTTAACAATCACTACCAACAGCAAATGATTGATTTAAATTGAGGAATATGGAAAAATGCAACACAAAGTCATATTGCTCCATGATAACACTCCTCACACACAGCAAAACGGGTCAGGGAAACGATCAATGCATTCAATTGGGAAATACTAGGGCATGCGGTTTATTCTACAGATTTGGCTCCGTCCAATTACCATATATCTGCGTCATTGGGACACGCTCTCGCTGAACAACGCTTCAATTCATATGAATATGTACAAAAATGGCTCACTTTCTGCTTCGCCTTTTTTTTCTGGGGGGGGGGGGGGGGGGGGGCGGGGTGGCGGCAGTCATAGCTGCCAAAGAGGTGGGAGAAAATGTATAAATAGCAACAGAGATTATTTTAAATAAAATATTGTTTATCAGTTTCAAATAACAGACGTGTAATTGCTGCAATCAAATTCCGGTTTCATAATTCTACACCTGGTAACTGCACCTAGAACAACTTAATCCACAAAAATACATGAATTAACTTTAAGTGATGTAAAGAAGATAAGTCTACACAGCATATAATTAAAAGAACAAGTATAAAGCTTATTTTAACTTTGGCAATCCCCTAAGCTCTCTTACCCAAGGGAATGAGGGTACTGACTGGAGGTGGCACATACTGGTTATATACAACTGCTTTAGTTCAACCAATGAAAGCACCAACGACTGGTTTAATTCCAAAGAGTGAAAGGAGAACTCAGTCCACTAAAGATTAAAGGGTGGTTTCGGTTGATACAACGAATACGTAATCCCACGGACACGAAAACTTCACATTGATTTCACTGGAAAAGAAAGAACGAATGAACAAATAATTCATATAATGTGTAAAACTACAACTGGCTGTGTCAGCTGTTTTCAATCAGCTGCTACCACAGACTGGTATCGCTCAATTCAATTGATGCATAAAACTACAACCGAATGAGTCACTTTCCAACAAAAATGATTGAAATTATGATTTTAATGTAATTGCTCCCAACACTAGTTAGAACAGGGCATAAGGCAATAACTGAAGCACAAATCTGTTTTATTCAAAAATACCCTCATGCCATGGGTACAAGAAGACATCTCAGGGGATCCCCAAAGTTAAAATAAGCATTATACTTTTTCTTTTAATTATGGGCTGTATAGAATGGTCTTCTTTACATCACTTAACAGTAATTAATATATTGTTGTGGATTAAGTTGTTCTAGATGCAGTTACCAGGTGTAGAAGTGGGTAAATGTCCTTAATCAATCAACTTTGTAATAAAATAAAGGATGGCCCACATATAGAAAGCAAGAAAATGGAGACTCAACAGAGCATTTCTAAAACTAGTCACCCAAGAAAGAAAACAGAAATGCAACAGAAGTCTACATATTAATGACTGAACAACAAAGTGGACTCTAAGATCAGCTAATAGCAGCTACTGCTTCTAGTACTATCACTAACTCAATCAGCTATTTTTGAAAATATCTTACAGAAGAAATTCTATAACCTATTTTATATTTCTATGTTTTGAGACTTGCAATCTGATGATAATGTTAAGAACTGTCAACAGATATTTTTACATCTAAACAGTATAAATTGTATATTTATCCCTAAACCAATGCCACAACACTATTGTTTTGTGATGTATCAAAGATGATATTCCTAGCTGGTACAACAGATTCATAATTATTTAGAGCTTGAGGAAAATAACTTGGCACCTGCACAGAAACACATTCGTGTCATCAGCTATAGACGAGTCCACCTCTTTGTTATCAAGGGGTGGTCACATTAATTTGGTGTCACCTGCTGAGTTGTCTGCTTTATCCATTAGAAGTAGTTGTCTCAATTGTTTATGTGCTGATTTTCATTGGTGTATGCTATTTAAGGACTCGCAGACTGACTTGCCAAATTTTTGGTTGCACTGGCATAACCGGTGAATATGATTGTTTGCAGACTCACTAGCTATAGCTTAGAACTTCTGCTTGTAAACAGGCTTCTGCTATTGAACTGCCCCTTCCATATTGTGTGGTGGCCACATGCAGTGGAGTCCCCACCAGTGGCCCCTCCCTTACCACACTGTCTGCACAGGTATGGCGTAAGTTATTTTGGGTGCACTCTATCACCACGTGGATTCAACCACTCTCCATGTCACACAAATTAACATGTCTCTTTGTAACAGCTATAAATTAAAGCACAAATATCAGAAAATAAGATGACTGTTCTCATAAACACACCATTGTTGATTTATAGTAAAATCTATCACCTAATATGCCTAAACACTGAGAGAAAGTACCTGTAAATTGAGTGAGGGTGTCAGCTCGTAGTCGATAGCGAGGTATCTGCTCCTCCAACAGACTGATGATTTCCACTTCTGGAAGTTCCCCTCCACAACACACGTCTGAAACAATAAATATGTTCTATATGTGCTATGACTTCAGCATGTCCAACAATAACTGTTGACAATAAATACATCAAGTCGGGGTACACAGTGTTAAGGAAGAGGAAAACATAAGCATAGATAGTATTGTTTGTTCTGGTCTGTTCAGATGCATTAATTTAAAAAGGAATAAATGAAATTCTTGTTTACTGTGTCACAAATGAGCAAAGCGATTTATCCAACTGCTGGTGAAGTACAACTGGGAAAATGTACACACTCCAAAATGTGGAATCATAAGGTTAATGGTACATAATCCCATGTCAATAATACTGATTTTCTTCTCAATAAATTGTAATTCATCATGTACCAACATTTAAAATTAATTATGTATTGCATCCTGTGACACAGCCTTTCATAAAAATCAGCAGGCAAAACTGAGTCCAACAAATATAGGAAATACCCATTTATTTGCAAATATTTCCTTTATGACTGTGCTTCTTCAATGTGTTCTTTAACCGATGAATTTCAGTTCCTCATTGTTTCTCTTTAAATTTAACCTGTTCTTTCAGTAAACAGGTTTCGGTGATTCAAAAATAACAACAAATTTAATTATTCACGAAGTTAACAAAACGCTGAACTACTGCATTCTGCAATGGTGTATATTTTTGAAAGATATCGATCACTACAACTACTCAACCAAATAAATAGAACTGTGATCTGGTACCAATGATACAAATACCATACACAGTGTTTCCTTGAACAAGGGCAAAATAAGGAGTTAAAAACATCAAATTGCGTCACCAATGCCGGTTCAGTGACTTTTATTTACTTCAACAGAATAGATGAATTAAGTAGTTTGTTCAACAAGTATAGATTTAATTTTTTCCCCTTTAAGCTGCACTCATTGTTATCTACAACTGTACATGTTACTCTGATAAGCATGCTAACTAAAAAAATATATAAATAAATGACAAATTGGAAGGCTATTACTCTCACACAGTTGCAACCACAATAGAACATACCCTTCTGCCAGCTCTCAAGAATAGAATCCCTACGTGCCTGGAGATCTCCAGACTTTCTTCTGTTCTTCCCCAATAGTTTGCTTTGGATGGGGAACATCCTCTGAGTTTGAGAGTTCCCTCAGCACTGAGCCAGAGGCTGGCATATAGCCAGGAAAATACTGCACATCTGTGCTCACCGATGTAAGCCAAATCCATCCCACCTCACAGACACAAAAATAGGTCAGTCACAGCTCTGACTGTGCTCTGAACTCATGCAGACAGCTGCAGTAGTTTTCACCTAAACTGTCCCATTAAGAATAAACAACATTGATCTACTTACTACAAAATATGTATTGCACTGGTATATCACCCACATTTCCGATATGTTTACATGTATGATTAAAGAACGGAAAATTACTGAAACTTGATATATAAATCCACCCTTTGCATTTTTTTAATGCATGTAAAGTACGTAAAACAATGTTGCACTACCATATCAATAAGATCATACAGAACATCTCACTTCTGAAACTCCAAATTACACGATCTGAGCAAATAATGTGTACATTGCAACATATGATTTATGTGGAAGCTGCAACCAATCACTTTCCTGAGCCACAACAGGCACATTAATTCTGTAATTAAATACAATAAATTCTGACTGGCCACTACTGGGCACTGATACAAATTCAATGCCGACAAGTAATCTGATCAGGTTAAATAAATAAATAAATAAATAAAATAAAATAATACTAGTGCCGGACCAGGACTCAATTCCAGATTTCCTGCTTTACACGAATGGTTGCCTTAACCGCTTCGGCTACCCGAGCATACTTTCCATCTGGTCCAAATTCCCATCTTGTAACACGCTACTCAAATAGCGGCCGCTGTCCGCTACTCTTGTTGCTCACCGCATTATGATACGGCTTAATGGCCATTAAGATCATTTCAGTGTGGACACACTGTCTGTCCTGAATTCTCGTGGAAATCCAGAGTGATGCAGCAAGCAACGGGTGTGATGGACAGGGGGGGGCTACGTAAGTAGTGTGTGACAAGATGGGAATTTGGATCAGAAGAAAAGTGTGCTCGTACAGCCAAATCATTTAATGCCACTGCTTGCACATAGCAGAAAATCTAGGTTTGAATCTTAGTCCAGCACAAAACTTTCACTTGTTGCCATTGAATTCATTTCCATGCCCAATTGCGGCCAAAATCAAAATTCATTTCATTATCATGAGTGATGTCTATTCTTTCGGACAGATATAAATCAAAAGAAGAGCCTGAAGTAGCTCAAGAGATGGCTAGTAAGACAATAAAAAGTACAAAAATCTCATGAAACAACTGCCTGCAGTCAGAATGTGTAAGATAAATTTAAATTAGCCGTTGAATATTAAAATTTTTAAAAATTAAAGTAGATACAGTATCTAAGAAGAAGGGACAATTCTAACATTATCATTAGTATTTCTTTTTAAATTGAAAGCAGTAAAGGCAAGCAGATACAGTACTTCACTTTTATAAACACCTTTAACATTATCCACACATCCATTGCACAAAACATGAAAGAATGTCACCTCTGAAGATGCATTACCTACTGAACAACCAAAATATTGAACACACACACACACACACACACACACACACACACACACACACACACACACACACACAACAACAAAAATAATAATTCAGACCTATGTTGCACTGAAATGTTTGCCAAAACTCTTGAGTTTCTAGGGCAATATATTTCCACCAGGCTACAACAGCTCGGCATTTTGCCAGTATCTCATTCAGACTCTAGCTGGCAGTAGTAAATGCTGTGAAAACACCAAGAATAAAGGAAAGAATAAAAGTTAAAGAATTTTACATATTACTGAAAGTGCCCAATTTATTAGCAGGTCTTGTACATTAAGTAACTCAATAGCTGTATGGACTTTTTCTAAATATAATAACCACTATGGGATTATTCCACCATATTTCTGTGCACCTATTATCAATCTTTCTCATAAATGATAAATTGTTGCAATATTTACTCACATGTAGTAAGCTACAAAAATTCATACTTGCAAATTATTAATTTCAATTCAAATTAAGAATTTTTCCACACTAGAATGTGGGATACTGCATACAGCATCTGTCGTTTGACTTCATAGTAAGACATGAAAGTCTAAAAAAATAATATTGTGATGCCTTTTATATTGTGTATAGACTAACATTTGGCACTGACAAAATTACATTATCAAAGCCAGCAGTACAAGCCACTAAAGAATAAAATCCTTTGATAACAAATCTTACAAAAGTTTCCTTATCTAATGAATGTTGCTACTGCTGTTTTGTTTGTGCATGTGTGATCTTTATAAGCAGCTGGTTGCTGCACAATGAAAAGTGAAAGGACAAGCTTGTCCGCTCTGAGAGGAGGCAATGACCCACTTTTCCTTACTTGGCCATGAGCTGACTGCACAAGTGGTTACCACTCCATGGAACAGTATCAGTCTTGTCATCCATGGGTAGATTCCACAGAATGCATGGGATGACTTGTTCATCAACAAACATCATTACTTATAACAGAGGAGAAAAGAAACAGATTTGGGATTTAGTTACCTCCACTGTACTTACCTTATGCAACTCACTTTTTTTCCCTCTCTGTGGCATTTAACTAGAATGTACCACTTACAAATGTTGCAACTAAAGATAATGAAGCTTAGTAGAAATAGCTGTTCCAGATATTTCCATTTGAATCATTTTCTGTATTTCTCCTCCTCTACATCACTATGAGCTGTAGCTATTCAAATACAAGCGTAATTGAAACAAAAATCTTAAGAGTGTAAAATTAAAAGACGCAATCCAAGGTAGACTCCTACTTCTAAGAACTGTTGACAGGTGGCAGCATGGTTCAAAAACCTAAATCAGGCCAATTATGAACTGAGAAAGTAGAACATCAACTGACATCTATAACCGATAAAAGTATTGGAGAGAGAGAGAGAGAGAGAGAGAGAGAGAGAGAATTATGTTTATAGGTAGTTCATCTACATGTTTCAATGAGCAAATTTACAAGTATCAAAATATGTAACAAATGGCCGCATTGAGTGACTGAATGACGTAGAAGCTTAAATTTCTTACCCTGCCACAGGACTGTAAATTTCAAATGGATACCTCTTCCCGTTCCTGAGAAAACATGTCTTACCAGATAGACAACAAAGTGATCCTATAACTATTCTGTTTGTACCGGCTGGAGTAAGGAACACTAAAAGCTAAGAGAGCTACCTCTAAGCCTAGAAAAGCATACAACCATCAGCATGAGAACAGTCTGACTCTCTTGTTGTGATGCCAAAGGAATAGTTTTTGTCTACTATATGGAAAGAGGTGGACAAAAGTGTCAAATGGCTTTCTATGGAGATCTTCCAAAGCATCATCAGCACTGTTCTAAAACAGGAAGTAATGAACAAGTACTGATATGAGTCTGTGTGTTCACATGTAATACAACTATTTTCAACTTCAATTGACTGTTCAGTTGTCACACCCGTTAAGCATATGAAATTCACAAGCTTTGTCGAAAATATACTTGTCAGACCTAGAACCTCCTCCTCCCGAGATCTCTTACCTTACACAACTTAATTAGGCACTGGGAGACGATTTTGAACAGAGAACTGGAAAGCATGGCACACAAATATTAACAATTTTTATTGAAAGTCCCATTCCCCAAAGTACATTTTAACTTTGTGATACTTCGAGAGCAATGTAATCGAACACTGTGTTAAAATACTGAACAGGAAAAGCTACAACTTTTTTTAAAAATCTGTCAACTATCAAAAAAGGTTTGTGTGTTTTAATTATTTCAAGCTCCACACAATATCTGATATTACATTTGATCCTCTTCAACAAAATTAATACATCAGTGAATTGGGTGATTTCTTCTGTCATCATTCTCCAGGTCCTTTCGTCAATTACCTCCTTCAATAAGATGTTGCACCTTAATTTTCCTTTCCTTTTTCAAAGACATATCTCACAACAGGACCTATCAGTACAAAATTTATTTTATTAGTTCTCATTACTCTTCAACGTAATGATCTGTGGCATACAATAAATGATACTGCAGTGTCTAGCTGTAGCAACACCATCTAATTTCAGAATGAGACTAAACCAAAGTTCAATGATATCAATGCAAAAACAGTGTCTTGAACTTTATTATAATCTGTAAATGTCTTTCTTTCAGTTCAAGTATTCAACATCAGACACAAGTGAAAATTGTTTAGCAAGACTCTGGATTGTGGGATTGATGTGCACAAATTTCCACCTAAAAGACTGTAACTTTACTTGGAATGTGCATGAGAATAGTGGCAGTTCCCCATGGCAGGAGTCATCCATGACGCAAAAAAATTCAAGCACAAGTGATTTTTTTCTAAACAAAAGAAATGATTGTATTGTTTTTCCAGTGTGTCTAAAAAGTAGCTGCACAAGTATTCTTATGAGCTTTTATTTGAACATTCCACCAACCTCGTATTTTGTGTTTATCATTACCTCGTTTACAAAAAGAAATGAACCTCATACCTATAAAGTTTTGTAATACATCACTTACTTATTTACAGCAGTGATAGCCTGATCCACTCTTGACACACTTGTCAAAACATAATATCGTATTGCTCCACTCTAATTCAGTTTCTAATAAAATAATGAATCTGCATGTCTAATATAGGTGGAGGGACAAAAAAATCTACACACAAAGTTTCGGCGGGAGGTAACACACATTAAAGTTAAATAAATGTGCAAGATTCTGGAGCCGGTGGATCCTCCTTCTAGCAGAAGGGTTGAAGAAGAAGGAAGAGAGATGAAGGAAAATGACTGGTGATGTTTAGGAAATGATAAGTCGTGGAACAGTCATTCAGAACCCCAGGTCAGGAGAGACGTAATGGATGGGATGAAAAGAAAAGACTTACTGTTGAGGACAGGTATGACAATCCTTTTCATTCAATTGGGTAAGAAAACGTGACAGATTTTCAGTGAGCAAGCTGTTTATTATTTCAAAACTAATCGTCATAACTGTTAATACATTTATCCCACTGAGTCAATGAGCAGTGGCTATTTGAAGCCAATGAAAAAGGTCATCATAGCTTTCCTGGAGATGGTGTACCTCTTGTCTCGACTAAGCTTCGGAAGTTTAGCTGGGAAGTAGGTCTCTTTTTCGGAGAAATATCGGCCATGTTTTTTTCCTACGAAATATAGTAACGAAGTGAAAATATCAAGGAAAGACTTTTTTATTTCTTTTGCAATTTTCGGTAAATAGTGGGAAGGAATCTTCACTAGTTTTTGAACTTTCACCACGCCAGTCCTCCTCTTTGTGTGAGGCCAGCATAGATGACACAAAACAGTTTCATTGCTCCACAGAGGGAGGGGGGGGTGGGGGGGGATGGAATAGGTTCCTGTTGTGAAGAAATAACACACCCGTTGCGTTAAAAAACTACTAGTGTGCAATTTCTTCACATCAGCATTCTTCAAAACCAGTTGTTGAAAATGATGAACAAAAATCTAAATGAAAGGATTGGTCTCTGCGGTGGGCACAGACGTGTGAAGAGGAAATGTTGATCTAATCGGCGCTCGGCGCTAGCGAGAGAAACTACAACGTGTAACTCCACTACGCAATTTTGAAACAACTGCTACGTCACTGGCGTTGGGAAAAAAAACATGAAGTGTCCCGGGAAAATCCGAAACCGGACGACGGACACCTTTATCGTGCCACTTACATGCAGATACCATCCAGTAGCAAAGTCGTTATCGCCATGCATGTATGTGCGTCGTTTTCCTTTCAATTCTTACTCTAAGGGGCTGCTAGGTTGTTAAGTACAGATTCATCTAATAATAAATCAATACCTAAATACACAGCTCTAAAGCCAGCATTATGTTTACAACATGCAGCTGATATTTTTATAAGCCAGTACGTCGATATATCTATACTATTTTCGATATATTGAGGACTGATAATGATATTTTTTTAAAAATATCGATGCATCGGATTTTCACATTTTGGGAATGTCAACGGTCCTAACTGGGAAGCCCGTAACACCCTCCATACCGACCCGATCTCACCCACATGCGATTTTCATATTTCTGGAGGCCGTCGACGTGCTGCGGACGAACATTTGCTGTTCTCGGTACAATCATGGTTCTGTTGGAAACCGCAAACATTTCTCCATTAAGGCATTAACCATCTTGTCACACAGATAAATTTATGAAGTTATGGCGATTACTTTGGAATAATTAATAGTTAACTTACTTTTTCCTCACGAAAATTTGAAACTGCAATTAAACTTACAAGAAATGACTGTATAATACGATTAACCACGAATATCTCTCTATATCGAGATGTGGGTATCAACTATTGACGACATGAACTTATGCAGTACTAATACATACAGCGTCCACGAAAACTACGCGAATAATATCTAAAAAAATGTATTGTAATTAAAACGTCTAGGACTTCATATTGCCTTAGTTTCGAGCTTGGAGAAGATTGTATCAAAATACATTTTACTGTATACCAGCAGGTATCCTCGTCAATATTTGGCGAAATTTTTCATCGCGCTTGGTTTTCTGCCAAACTGAGCGATGCGAGAGGATCTTTTATGAATGTGAAACAGGCTTGTTTTTCTATAGAAACTTCAAAAAAACGATGTAATTGTAGAAGTGCGGCGTTTATGACGTGTGCCAAACGCCGAGAAAATGATACCTTTTCCTGTTTTTACGACGAATATCACTCAAGCATGTGTAAATTATCGCAATAAAAGTATCTAATTTTATATATGTAGTTATTGTGTACTGATTGAAATTTATTGGCAATCTCAAATTTTCCTTTGCTTTTCCTGCATTTATGAAATTATTGATAAATAAGATATATTGAATATTACTTTGGTTTCTTTGTAACGTAACGTAAAAAGTGAAAATAAGAAAGGGCAAAGTTTGCACATAAGGACTCGACCCTAGGATTACCGCTCTACGTCAAACGCTGCGTAAAACATCGCTAACCACCTTGCCTGACCAGCACAAAAATTCCTATTTTTTTCTAAATTCTTAGCCATCTGTAGCTCCCCCTTCTGTCACTTTCATTTCTGATCAAGGGTTGCATATATCATAGGATTGGATGAAATCGGTGATGAAGAGTAGGTGGAAAGGCGTTAATGCATAATGACGGTGCGTATCTCATAATGACGAACAGGACAGCGTCCTATTTGAGATCGGTTCTAATACGACTTTATGTTACAGATGATTTTGTCAGTTTAGAGACGTGTCGTCCCACAAGAACTAAATTTTATAGGTGGCTCTAAAATCTTATTATCCTACAGAACTGGTGGTTGCCAACTCAAAATTTCTTACAGCCAGGTGACTGATACCACACTACATAAGAACAAAGCCAAAGGTCACAGGTTCTATTCCCACTGATTCCTACGAGTTTGTCACTACTTTTTTCACCTCTGGAGATGTTCGTTAATGTGAAAAATACCGTGTTATACCACAGTTCGGATTTCACGTTAAACTGCCGTTCCCCCAACAACTGCCTGCAATGTCACTTAAAAAAGTTGCTGGTAGGCTAAGGCATACGATTTCCAATGGGACCATGCTTACTAACGTACTGTGAACTTCAAACCAACCTTTGTGTAGATCACAGCTTTACTTACTATTCTGATACTTAAAAGGTAACCATTATTTCCGGATTATCTTTAAAGTACAGCTTTTGTATTATTAAAATGATCAAGGACGTGAAACTTCAGAAGTTCATGGTTTGGAATTATATCGTAATATGATTAAATCTGACAGCTGTCTCACAAAATTGCCAGTAAGTTAAGAAATAAAGCAATACACATTTAAAAATTCAAATTTCATTCATTTGCCAACAAAGCCCGATTGAAATTGAACATAAAAAGTCTGAAGTAAGAAAATAATGCTTATACAATTGCACTGTTGTTTGTAAAACTGATAACACAGCATACGAAAACGCTCACCTACTCATTTTAATGAATGTAATGCATTATTTTCATGTCTTCAATTTTTTAACATCGATTCCCATAACCAGAATTTAAGAAACGTATGTTGCCACGTACTTTCATATTTCGTTTGTGTAATATGTAAACCAGGTCCAGAACTTGTCTGGGTGAATGTGGAAACGTTCAAAAAGCACACTCAAAAACTGGCGAATAGAACTAATGTAAAGCCCAATAGAGGTAGCATTTTGGATTGCAAAAGGCGGAGTAATTTTGATTGTCAAGTATGCTGTATGTACTACCCATCTCGTGAAAAATTCCAAGTTGTAGACCTCCTCCCACTTGGCCGTTACCCGCTAAGATATGGCATTTTTTTCAGTTTTTCCCCCAGTAACTAGCTTCCAGCGCATCTGAGACAAAAATATGCCTTTATCAATTTTAAAGAGAGGTAAATTTATTGCAAGTTTCATTTATAAGATGCTGGAACCGACTTTCAGTGAGAAATGGTATTCCTGACCGTATCATCATCTTCGAACCCTTGTGTGTGCAATATATACATGTAGTTCATGAGATCCATGTAATTTGTGGGGAATAACAATTTTTGAAAAAGAAAAATACTAATTTTTCAACTCTTTTATATACGCTTATATTTCAACAAAAAGAAGTTTTAAAAAATCTCAAATTTTAAGGATATATACAAAATTTTAAGTTAAAAATTCATCAATTTCTTGTTGTTTTAGCTCAGATGTGGTTGATGCGTAAAATTCATCATCCTGAGACATCCCCCAGGCTGTGGATAAGCCATGTCTCCGCAATATCCTTTCTTCCATGAATGCTAGTTTAAATTGTTCAAATGGCTCTGAGCACTAGGGGACTTAACACCTGAGGTCATCAGTCCCCTAGAACTTAGAACTACGTAAAACTAACCAACCTAAGGACGCCACACACATCCATGCCCGAGGCAGGATTCGAACCTGCGACCGTAGCAGACGCGCGGTTCCGGACTTAAGGGCCTGGAACCGCTCGGCCACCATGGCCGGCAGGAATGCTAGTTCTGCAAGGTATGCGGAAGAGCTCCTGTGAAGTTTGGAAGGTAGAAGAGGATGGAAGGTAGGAGACGAGGTACTGGTGGGAGTAAAGCTCTGAGGACGGATCGTGGGTCGTGTTTTGGTAGCTTAGGTGGTAGAGCACTTTCCCGCGAATGGCAAAGGTTCTAAGTTCGAACCTCGGTCCGGCACATAGTTTTAATCTGCCATGAAGTTTCATATCAGCGCACACTTCCGCTGCAGTGTGAAAATTTCGTTCTCAAAGTTGATTACTTTCACCAATATGCAGTGTATCACCTAAGCCTGTTCCGTGATAGATTCAACCGTCGAATTCCTCCTTTACAGCTGCATTTGTCGCCGTAAGTCTTTTAGCAGTGGCATGAAATCATGTTCCGCAATGCCTGTGCAGCTGGTTTTTTATTCGATGGGATTGGCGTTCGACCACAATATCATCCTTCCAGCCCGACTCCATGACGCCTTCTTCATATCCCACCCACGTCTGAACTTGCCGATAAGTTCTATATGTGTGTGATACTGAACTGCATCCCTTGCTGAAGGTAGGCGTGCCAAATCGAATGTGGTGTTTGCAGAACTTTTCTAAAAGCCAAGACATCTCAACTCATCTATAGAAGTGTTCGAGGCACCTCCACAAAGTGCCACAAGGAAAATTTCATTTGCTTCTACGATTTTCTCTTTTTCTGCAGCTGGATCTTTGAAAATAGAAACAGTTTACTGTGAGAAGCATCACTCTCGCGTATGGTACAAAATTTAGTTTTAACCCTTTCAAACACAGTGCAGGTAGTATCGCAACTACTTACGGCAAGGAGAACTAGTATATTTTTCCACAATATCTTTGTGTTTGAAGGAAGAGTTGGAACACAGTGTATCTCCTATGTTGCCCCTTCCACAGTCTGGCGCTGAAGTCGTCCCGCGTACGGAGGGCAACGAAATGACAGTTTTCACAATTAACTCATTTGCATCTTCTATTGCCTCCTTGATGACATATGTGCTCGCTGAAATTCTGTAACAATGAGATGAAGGGCCGTGCGGTTCTAGGCGCTACAGTCTGGAACCGAGCGACTGCTACGGTCGCAGGTTCGAATCCTGCCTTGGGCATGGATGTGTGTGATGTCCTTAGGTTACTTAGGTTTAATTAGTTCTAAGTTCTAGGCGACTGATAACCTCAGAAGTTAAGTCGCATGGTGCTCAGAGCCATTTGAACCATCTTGAGATGAAGCGGGATTGGTTTTTTCATTCGATAACAATTTATCTTCTGGCATCTGCGGATACGTTATACTATCAAAGAGAATTTCTGAATAAGATTTTAGCAACGACGAGTTCTTTCAGGTGCTATTTCTGCTCCTTTTATTTTCATCTGTGGGGTACCCTTCGAAGACCAGCGCTGCATTTTGACGATGGTACCGAAGTACGTATGTCACAAATCTTTTAAAAATTGGAGAAAAACATTCGTTCCGATTCCAATGAACTCTGTGTAGAAGGTGGCCACGATCTAGTAAATCAACTCTGCTCTTTCCCATTTCCGTGTCACTAAGACAGAGTAAAATGCGAATGTTTTCCTCAGAAAAAAGGACAATGAAGAGGAAGCAAGCTGGTATTTGAAGTATTTTTTCAGGTCAGCTTAGAGACGGTCATGCTGAGGAAAAGGATGTGAGGATCCAGAATTACTTTTTCTTTCTTCGTGTCTGCATGGTTATCAATTACTTCCAACGACACCACTGTGTCTTTAGGTCGGAGATACATGTTCTCGAAACTGCTGTTCAAAATTCCATTCTTTGCTCAAGACACCAAGTTCCTAGGACAGATGCTAGTAGATACCTTCACCTTCAAAAAGGCTGTGGCTGGAAAACCACTGAGTTAGTTTATTAACTTCAGTATTTTCTTAAAATATAAGCATATGTTAATAGTGTTGAAAATTTATATTTTTCTTTTTCAAAAAATACTTATTCGCCATAAATTGCATAAGTCTCATTGCACGTATATATTGCATATGTAATTGTTTAAATATGATACTACATACAGGGTTACTATTTTTGGCTGAGGACGGTATTTTCAGTGTCGAGTCGACTTTGACTAAAATTGGTAATACAATAATTCTCGGCGTGTATAGGGAGTGATTACAAACATTTTGCACGAATCCTGAAGGAAATTAAATCACCTACAACAATGGTAATGATGCATTGTGAACAAAACTACACTAAATAAGTTATTAATGCGAAACCACCGGTATGTCTATTTTTTTTAATTGCTTGACGTTTTTCGGATTTTCACAGCGTCGTACTCAGAAGCTGTCCTGAGGTTTCCAACAAGTTGTAAATATAACTTTCAGTAAATTTACTTCTCTTCAAATCCCATAATAGCATATTTTTGCCTAAAATGCACTGGAAGCAAGTTACTGAGGGAAAACTGAAAGGATCATTTCTTAGCGTTTTTTCTTTTCTTTTCAAGATGGCGGATAACGCACAAATGGGAGAAGGCAAGACCTTCAAATTTTCACGAAGGGAGTAATACATACAACATATTTGAAAATAAAAATTACTCCACCTTTACAACGGAATCCCTTATTCAGAGCTATCGCTACTGGGCTATAGTCTCAAACGAAGACAGTCTTCATCTCCACAGTTTAATAAAATTAGTTCAACGGCGCAAAAATGTCAAGAGGATGCAGAAATACCTGCATGGTGACTGGTGGTGTCATGCCGCCAACTAAGGGAGAGGACACCTTTATAAGCAAGATGGAAGTTTCATATTACTTCTAGTGCCAACGGATGCATTCTGGACCATAGAGTACGAAGCAGAAGGAAGTAAATAATTCTTTAATTTCTCATTTCTCAGAATATAATTATGTTAGTAAGGATGCATAGAAGACAAAGTTCTAGTAATGACCTTTATTTGCCTCAAGAATTGAAATCGCTCATTGGGGGAAGCGAATGTTTGTTCACTGTCAATAGTCCCAACCAAGTTACGTACGATGGTGACGCCTGTGCGTCCTCCCCCCCCCCCCCCCCCCCCCCCCAGTGATATTTGTTGTAAGTCTGCAGAACTACTGATTTTAGGAGTCGCGCCTTTCAGTAGCTGATCGTTTATTGTTGATGTTTGTTATTGCGACAGTACTACACTTCCGTTTCACTTCTACTGATTGAAGAAATAAATTCTCTTCGTAGTAGCGTGTTTATGTGATAAGTTGTCAACAGCACGCCTATATACGTAACAAGTAAACTGTCACAAAGCCCAAAGACGGAGACGGCAGAAGATTTGCATGTTGTTGTACAGTGGCTTGAGCAGGAAGAGTCAGAGGTGTTTTCTAACGAAGATGATCGCGAAATTGACCACGTATAAAATAATAATAATAATAATAATAATTACCCGAAAGTTCCTAAATGCAATATAACATATACCGTACAGTTAAAAGGAAGTCACGATTGATCAAGGTCCGCGTCACTTTCTACTTTTGACCAGACAGTCTGAGATAAGAAAGAAATAATAATAATTTTGTGTGACTCATGGCCTAGCGCAAGTCTCACAATTTGAAGCCGCTTCGCCGACCACTGAGGCCGAGTGGTTCTAGGCGCTTCAGTCCGGAACCGTGCTGCTGCTAGGGTCTCCAGTTTGGATCTGCCTCGGGCATGGATGTGTGTGATGTCTTTAGACTAGTTAGGTTTAAGCAGTTTTAAGTCCAGGGGACTGATGTCCTTAAATGTTAAGTCCCATAGTGCTTAGAGCAATTTCTTCGAAGCCACTTCGGCGTCTTGAGCGTCTCTAACCTGCACCGGTTATTCAACCGGGGAAAGCGGACCTCCAGCTTAACGTGAAATCGCGTGGCTGCTAGTGACCACAACACCGAATCGGTACAGAAGGTGAATAACGAAAATAGGTCCAGTAACGAAAATAGGTCCAGTTCGTCTGAACTGAGTATGTATCCAGTCCAAATTTTGTTATGAAAAGAATCGTGAAACAAGAAGGGGCAAAAAATTTCCTCAAAAATTGTGCATACTCCGCCAAGCGACGGAATTATTTATTTTCGTGCCTTGTTCGGTAAAAACTCCAACAAAAGTATTGAATTTGTATCTCGGCGATGACAAACGTTGTATACTGTACTAACGTATAGATTGAAAAAGTCTGTTAAAGATATACCAGAGAGATAGATGACAGATAGACAGTTGGCACGGAAATATGATTCTTCGTCAGTATCCCTTTTGTCAATGCTCAATGCGTTGTTGAGAAAAGCATGTGGAACTGTTGTCGGATAGCTCTAAAGGCAATGGAGTGGAGTGTTGTTTTCTACCTATGAATAAGACTTTATTTTCTGTATCGATGATCGCGTCTTGATAATGTAATTACGAATAATTTTCGGTAGGTGGAAGATAAACTAATACAACGTGAGAGTTATATAAACTTATGGTTAGTAGGTTTAGTGATCTTTTCTCTCTAGATAAGAGCAGTTTCTGTCTTTCAGGGGAATTGCTACTTTAGGCAGTACATATCGAGTACACCTGTAAAATATGGAATAAAAATATTTTCTTTTGTTGATGCTAAGAATGGCTATGCAATTAATTTGGGACTCCATGACGGATAACAGCCGGAAGACAACTTTTATATCAGTAATGGTGCCAGCGAAGTTGTGAGACTATGGAACATACTGTATTTCTCAAAAAATAGGAATGCAACGTTAAGCTGACACAGGCACTATTGGAAGAATAGCAAATCACGTACTTGGGGACTAACAGAAAAACAAGAAAAGAGATTCCAACAGAAATGCTACCAGATATTAACAGATACTCCTCAGTTTTTGGCCACACAACAAATGCATACCGACCAACACGAAAAAGAAAACTGTACTCACTTTAACAACCATGCTTCGTTTCGTCATTCGCTCGGCTGGGAAAGATCTATTTAAGAGAGCGAAAAGCGAACAAAACTACCAATAAGGTAAAAAGCAGTGATTTGCCTCAAATTTTTTGTACAGCGTTATCCGTGTCGTTGTTTCACTTAAGGCTGTCAGAATAGTGAACCAGTAATTGTAGGGCATAAATCTTGGTTTGGACAAAATCAGGAAACCCTGAGCGCATGACTAGCGACGTAATGCCTCCCGTCTGATGATCTCCATCTGACTGACTAAGGCGTGAGAAGTCGAATTTCTGCGTATCTTGGGTAAAATTACGAAACTGTTCTGCTCTCTGCATGAGGGAGCATTGTAGCCCGTGTTAAAGAACCTTAAATCCACATCTATACTCCACAAGTCATCTTATGCTATGTAGCGGAGAGTTCTCTTGAGTCACAGTCAGTTCCTCATTTCCCGTTCCGGCTGAATGGTCTGCGGATACGATCGTATGTAAGCATCCGCGTGAGCTCGACTCTCTCTAATTTTATTTTCACGGTCTTTTCACGACATCACACCATGATGCACAATGCCTCTCCTGTAGTGTCTGCAACTGGAGTTCGATGAGCATCTCCGTAAGGCTTTCGCCCTTACTAAACGAGTTCGTGACGAAACGCGCTGCTCTTGTTTCGATATTCTCTATTTCTTATATCAATCCTTTCTGGTACGGAGCCAGTATTAACGAGCAATATTTGTCAAATGAGGCTACCTCCTTTGTGGATGGATTACACTTCTCGAGAATGCTTGCAATGAATCTGTATTGCACCTGTGATAAATTTTATATGGCTGTTCCACTTTTCCGTATGAACACTCCCATATACTTAATGGAGAGGACTGTTTTCTGTGATTGTTCTGTAATCATACAATAATGGATGTTCCCGCCTATGTATTCGCAATCTATTAGATTCGTGTATGTTGAGAACTGACTGGCAATCCCCTGTACCAACTGTCGGTCCTCTGCAGTCTTCGTGGATTTCGCTACCATTTTCTGCAGTGCCACTTTTCTGCATATAAAATCATCATCCACGAAAATTCTCGAACTTCAGACGTCATTCACGTCATCATTTATATACTAGATGATCCGTTTGAGATGTCAGAAAAATATAAGGCCACATTTAGTAAGTTAATGTACACTGGCGTCCAAAATTAAAGCAACAAATGGAAATTTTGCAAGGCTGCGTTTATTTTGCCACAAAACAGTAGTTTATTTTGCTACAAAACAGTATAAACAGGTGATAGCAAAGTAGAAACAATGTACAGAAACAGGAAGTAAACAACTGCATAGGAAATAACGGTAGACAAAAATTTTCTTCGTTTTTCCAACTTGCACAAACATTCCGACAACCGGTTAATGTGCTCAGTATGGGTTGTAAGCACCTCTGGCAGCAATGCAGGCCTGACAACTACGGGGCATGCTGTGAATAATGTTATCAATCTCATGTTGAGGCAATAACGCCCATTCTTCCGACAGGGCTGCTCGCAAGTTGAGGAGTGATTGAATGCTTACGTGATGCAACCCGTCTCATGGTGCATCCTAGACATGCTTTATGGGATTCAAATCGGAAGAGCGATCAGACCATGTCATGTGTGCAATATCTTCCGTTTCCAAGAAAACATGAGCCACTCGTGCTCTATGAGGTCCAGCATTATTGTCAATCAATAAGGAGTCTGGGCCCACAGCACCTCGCAACCACCAGACATGAGGTCTCAAGAACTCGTCACGCTGCCAGACAGCAGTTAAAACTTGTCAATTAACCCATACACTTTCATCAAGAGCTGTTCGAGAGGTTAATATAATCCCTGCCAACACCATTAGGCATCCTCTTCGATATCGGTCTCTTTCCACAACATTTGGGTCCCGAAATAGTGTTCCATGTTCCGAAGCCGTCGAGAATCACTCTCCAGACCAAATCGGGACTCATCTGTGAAAATAACAAAGGCCCTCTGTTCTATCACCCAGGGCATGTTGACAACTCCACTGTCGACGTTCCCTTCTCTGGAGACGCATCAGAGGTACACATAGAGCAGGTCTCCGGCAATGAAGACCGCTCTGTCGAAGCTTTCTGTACACCGTCTGTCTCGGTACAACACGTCCGGTGGAAGGCACGAGATCAGGTGTCAGTTAGCACGCAGTACTAAGGCGTAGCGTCGTGCCCTTACAGCCAAATAACGGCACTGTCTTTGTGATGTCACACGTGGTCGACCCTGCCCTGGCCTTTGGGATACAGTTTCGGTCTCCATGAACTGTCGCCACACCCTAGAAACAACAGAACGAATCACTTTAAGCCATCGGGCCACATCAGCTAGCGAGTGTCCTCTCCATTGCAGAGTGTCTGGCAGCCGCCTTCTCTGTGCTATACTGCACCGTCTGTGAGTGCGTACCCATTGTAGATGCAGGACTACCCGACAAATACTGCCCCGTTTGATAGATGCCCTGACGTCATCGCTGGTGTGGTTGGCCGTTGATCCGAATGCCATTTTCCGTGCAGAACAGGACATCTGTTGACAGTTTGTATGACTATATCGTGAATCGGACAAAGGACGGCGAAATAGCAGTTTATTGCTTTAATTTTGGACACCAGTGTATACAATCCAGAGCTATTTTCTGTAATGTGAGTGAAACTGATGGGAGGTAACAATGATTGACCATGTCCCAGGATGCAAGCCGACAGCGCGTAGTTCACAGCGCAAAAACCAGATGTCAGAAACACAGTATACGAGGTAGCACCAAGTTTGCACGCTGAGCGTGTGTCGAGTGTTAAGTGAAAATGGAAGTTATGCCATAACAACGCGCTCAATTTGTCGTGTGGTATGCTAAATTTTCGAGTATTTTTTTTCCGGGAGAGAATTTTCGTGATGTCATTTACCTTGAAATGATGGATTAGTATGTTGTCTCTCAAATTACACGAAAGTAGGATAAGGGACACTATTTTGTATCAACAAGACGGCGCTCCACTGTATTGGGCTCTCATACCGGGGGGGGGGAACAATGACACCAACGATCGCTGCTGCGGCCGTGGTGGACCTGATGCAGTATGGCCTCTTCCGATTCGTGTGTGTGGCGTCTCCTTGGAGCACCACAGTCACGCCTGCTGACGGTGAAGGTGCATAGTCAATCTACTAGCCCCGACCTAACGCCTACATTTTTTTCTTTGTTGTGTGTGTGTGTGTGTGTGTGTGTGTGTGTGTGTGTGTGTGAGAGAGAGAGAGAGAGAGAGAGGGGGGGGGGGGGGGGAGCGAGCCTTCGTCAAATGAACAGTATATGCACAAAGGCCACAGAAACTGGCTGACCTACGGAGGCAGATTATAGGGGCTTTTCAGCAAATTACTCCAGAAATGCTGTGCGCCACGTGATACACATGGACGCTAGTTATGGTATGCGCCGCACTCGCAATGGCGAACATGTTGAATGAGTATCAGACACAAGCTCCAGACTCTTCTCCACAAGCATATACCGTTCATAGGCAATATATTTGCATAGTTTCTTGTATATAATGCTTTACTTTTCTGTCATCTCAAACGGATCACTCTGCATAAAAGTGCTCGGAAATTCCCGTTAAAAACTTCTAGAACTTGTAGAGGGGAGTGAGTAGACAATTTTCTGAACTGAAACCCATGTCCGGAAACATACCGTTTCTATGCTACAACCATTTGAACCATTTTGTTAACACGACCACTTTTACAGATAACAGAGTAGGTGTAACTCACTACTTAAGTTGTTTTGCAGTTCCACTTGTTAAGCCAAAGAAACTGCTCGTGTACTCGTTGATGCAGTACAGCCTCTTCCGATTCGTGTATGTGGCGTCTCCTTGGAGCATCACAGTCACGCCTGCTGACGGCGAAGGTACTCTTCCAGAAGCCGTTGCGTAATTGTGGCGAAAAGGGTGTGCGATGGAATCGGACATCGTGGAGATCGATCTAGATAGAGGCGAGGAGCAGCTCCTCCATTACCGCGACCTTCGAGATTCGGAAGGATCATCTCCTTGTATTCTGCAAACGTGTACTCAACCATGTTGCTGTAACAGATGGGTGAATGGCGCTCGAACTATGACGGACAGACGTCAAAATAACATCAGCCGATCCGACGCAACCACTCCCTGCCTCCCAGCCTACCTACCTAGTAAATGTATTTTCAAACGACTGTACGACGGACATGGGTTCCTATTCAAGATATTTTGTACTCATTCCCCTCTACATGTCCTGCAAGTCCTAGCAGTTTGTAACGGGAATTTCCGAACATCCTGTGTTAGGGAAAGTAGTGGTCCTATATAGTCCCTAGGAGTGCGTCCTAAGTTATTTTTACGCCTGGATATTTCTCTCGGTTACGAATCTTCAATGCAATCTCCCATGTGGTTTGATAATCAGTACGCTCGTATTTTGTTCAGTAGGCGCCAGAACAGGATTGGTATTGAAGGTCTTCTGGAAGTCAAGGAACACAGAAAGAATCTGGGCAACAGTGTCTATTGACTTCTGTGTCTCGTAAGCGAACAGTGAATGCCCTACATTCTGCATGTTATCTTATGTTTCAGTGAGGATATTGTTGGACTCAAAGAGCTTACTGATCACAAAGAATTAACAAGATATGGAGTTCATTTGACATTGAAGAGAAGAGGACTTTACGAGACCTACGCAGAGTCCTGCAGACTAGGAACTGAAGTAGTTGCTGTAAAGTACGCTGAGGACTTCGCGCCACTGGCCGCTCTACAGTACCTGTGAGCGTGGCGCTGTCGGTGTAGGAGCGCCGCGCGCGCCCCGCCGACTCCAGGGCCGCGGCCAGCTTGGCGCCTCCCTCCCCGTCTCGCGCCGCTGGACGCTGCTGCTGCTGCTGCGGAAGCGGTGGCTGGATCTGCAACAGCGGCACGTCGCACCTTGCGTTAGTCTGCATCACCAACAAGGTGTTTATAAACTGCTGTTCATAAATCTTCAGATTTCTTCCTGACACCAAAACATTACGAAAAGTCAGAATGAAAACTGATCAAAAAATCCTTTGTTAACGAGTCACGAAAGGTATTCCATGTAGTGACCCCTGGTTATGAAATGCATGTCAGATGTGCATTTTTACCTCGATTCTTGATTAGAGATGGTCTTGGCATGTGTTTTTACTTTGTGTAGATTGTCTTCTGAACGTCCAGCATCGACATGTGGGGAGGAATCAGTCATGGTCATCTTATTGCTCCCTATTTCCTCGTCGTATTACTACTCAAACATACCTACGGAAGGCTCAGAAATGAGGTGCTTCATTTACTTGAAAATGTACCTCTATCCGTCATCCAAGGGATGTGGTTTACGCACGATAGTTCTTCACATCACTTTAATCTCGCCGGAACCTCGATAACCAGTATCCACATAGACTGGTTGGACGAAAGGCATCCAGTGCATGGTCTGCTCGATCGCCAGATTTGAATCCAATGTACTTTATCTCTGGAGACATTTAAATGCTTCGGTGCATTCAACTCTTATAACTCATGTCCATTTGCGTATCCAATATGGATTTGACAAAATTTGAGGTACTATATAAATTGTCAAAAGAGTAAACGAAGTGTGGAGCACAGGCTCAGGGCACGTATCGAAGCTGGAGGAGGTAACTTCGAACAATTTTTGTAAATGTACGTTGTTAATAACATACAATAAACCTACGAATTCCCTAACGAAGGATTTTCGAACCCACGTTCTTTTGGACTTTTGTGATGTTTTGGTGTCAGGACGATTTATAAGTATCTTGTATGTATACAACATTCAGGAAAGTCAAGTTGTCGACCATCTTAAAAATTCATTGCATCCATTAACAGCACATTAAGAAATGAGGTGAACTTATTTCACCGAATGGAATAACAATAATTATTGAAATCTTACGTGCTACTGTGTGATATAATGTTTCTTACACCTTGCACTCAAATCTTCGCAAGAAAATAGCTGGGTAATTTTCTAAACACCAGTGCTATAGCACGCGGCAAGGGCCTGTCTCTCATCCGTTTTTGGCGTGAATGTTGCTAACTTTTATTTAGAAAAATTACCTACCTATTTTTTGGGAAAATTTTACTGCTAACCTTAATAAACTGAGGAAATGGAACCTGGATAAACTAAAAGAACTAGAGGTTGTAGAGAGCTTCAGGGAGAGCATTAGGAAACGATTGACAAGAATGGGGGAAAGAAATACAGTAGAAGAAGAATGGGTAACTTTGAGAGATGATAGTGAAGGCAGCAGAGGATCTAGTAGGTAAAAAGACGAGGGCTAATAGAAATCCTTGGGTAACAGAAGAGATATTGAATTTATCTAATAAAAGGAGAAAATATAAAAATTCAGTAAATGAAGTAGGCAAAAAGGAATACAAACGTCTCAAAAATGAGATTGACAGGAAGTGCAAAATGGCTAAACAGGGAGGGCTAGAGGACAAATGTAAGGATGTAGAGGCACATATAACTAGGGGTAAGATAGATACTGCCTACAGGAAAATTAAAGAGACCTTTGGAGAAAAGAGAACCACATGTATCAATATCAAGAGCTCAGATGAAAACCCAGTTCTAAGCAGCGAAGGGAAAACAGAAAGGTGGAATGAGTATGTAGAGGGTCTATACAAGGGCGATGTACTTGAGGACAAATTATGGAAATGGAAGAGGATGAAGATGAAATGGGAGATATGATACTGCGTGAAGAGTTTGACAGAGCACTGAAAGAGCTAAGTCGAAACAAAACCCGGGGGAGTAGAGAACATTCCATTATACCTACTGACAGCCTTGGGAGAGCCAGGCCTAACAAAACTCTACCATCTAGTGAGCAAGATGCATGAGACAGGTGAAATACTCTGAGACTTCAAGAAGAATATAATAATTCCAATCACAAAGTGTTGGTAGATGTGAAAATTACCGACCTATCAGTTTAACAAGTCATGGCTGCAAAATACTAACACGAATTCTTTACAGACGAATGGAAAAACTGGTCGAAGCCCACCTCGGGGAAGATCAGTTTGGATTCCGTATAAATGTTGGAACACGCGAGGCAATATCCACCCTACGCCTTATCTTAGAAGAAAGATTAAAGAAAGGCAAACCCACGTTTTTAGCGTTTGTAAACTTAAAGAAAGCTTTTGACGTTGTTGGCTGAAATACTCTCTTTGAAATTCTGAAGGTGGCAGGGGTAAAATACAGGGAGCGCAAGGCTATTTACAATTTGTACAGAAACCAGATGGCAGGTGAGTCGAGGGGCATGAAAGGGAAGCAGCGGTTGGGAAGGGAGTGAGACAGGGTTGTAGCCCCTCCCCGATATTATTCAACCTGTATATTGAGCAAGCAGTAAAGGAAACAAAAGAAAAATTTGGAGTAGCAATTAAAATCCAAGGATAGGAAATAATAACTTTTAGGTTCGCCGATGACACTGTAATTCTATCAGAGACAGCAAAGGACTTGGAAGAGCAGCTGACCGGAAGGGAGAGGGTCATGAAAGGACGATATAATATAAACATCAACAAAAGGAAAACAAGAGTAATGGAATGTAGTCGAACTAAATCGGGTGATGCTGCAGGAATTAGATTCGGAAATGAGACGCTTAAAGTAGTAAATGAGTTTTGATATTTGGGGAAAAAATAACTGATGATGGTCGAAGTAGAGAGGATATAAAATGTAGACTGGCAATGGCAATGGCAATGGCAAGGAAAGCATTTCTGAAGAAGAGACATTGTTAACATCGAGTACAGATTCGAGTGTCAGGAAGTCGTTTCTGAAAGTATTTTATGGTGTGTAGCCATGTATGGAAGTGAAACGTGGACGATAAATAGTTTGGACGACAAGAGAATAGAACCTTTCGAAATGTGGTGCTACAGAAGAATGCTGAAGATTAGATGGGTAGATCACATAACTAATGAGGAGGTACTGAATAGAATTGGGGAGAAGAGGAGTTTGTGGCACAACTTGACTAGAAGAAGGGATCGGTTGGTAGGGCATATTCTGAGACATCAAGGGATCAGGAATTTAGTATTGGAGGGCAGCGTGGAGGGTAAAAATCGTAGAGGGAGACCAAGAGATGAATACACTAAGCAGATTTAGAAGGATGTAGGTTGCAGGAGGTACTGGGAGATAAAGCTTGCACAGGATAGTGTAGCATGGGGAGCTGCATTAAACCAGTCTCTGGACTGAAGACCACAGCAACAACAACCGTGACAGTGAATCTCCTGTCAAAAGATTTTGAATGTCGTTATACAACATATCGTTCAATAAAAACACAACATATTTCTTGTCCCTTTGCACATTACCCTTTGCCAGGAACTACGTCTTGATACCTAGAACAAATGAAATATTCGCGATGCCCATGTTACATGGCTCACCCTTCACATTAATGATGAGGCGAATAATGTCTGCAGCCTTTTGAGATTACTCGCGGACGGCGCAGTAGTGTACAGGTGGAGGACATCATTGACAACTTCTTACGAAATGGAAAGAAACTTGCAAATGACAAGCGCCTGGTACAGAGATTAGCAGGTGACCACACACAAATTTAGTGTCTTACTCTACACGTAAATAAATCTAATAGGAGGTGGGTAAGAAACGTAATGGTCCAATATCTTTTGTATATGTAATCGGTGATGAGTCACTGAAATTAATGACGAGTTTCAGGAATTAATAGTTCACTCTAAGACGCTGGACGCGGTGGCTGGGGGGTGGTTTGACACAAATCAGAAGTATGACTTCTGGGTCTACAGACACACGCATAAGTGGGAGCAATATATAGCGTGACTCTAGGAGCGTACACTCTCGGAACTGTAAATAAACTTTAAAATACCTTCATGGACAACGCCTCTCTTGCAGCGTCTGTCACGACAGTTCTACGAGCATCTCCGGGGTGGTTTCGTGATTACGAAATGAATATGTAACGAAAGACGCAGCTCGTCTTTGGATCGCCACTACTTCTTCTATCAGTTTTATCTGGTACGGAACCCAGACTGACGAGCATATTCAAATATCGATCCAATGAGTGCTTTGTAACTTTCCTACTTTGTGGGTGGACTATCCGGAAGATTCTTCTAGTGAATCTTAATCTGACACTCGCCTTATCTGCGATCTGTTTTATGTGGTCGCTCCACTTCAAGCATATTCACAGATATTTAATGGGTGTGACTGTTCAAATGACTGTTGTGTATTCGCGTAGTAATACAATAATGTGTCTTTCTATATATTTATGGTCAATACGTTACACTTGTTGTGGGTCAACTGATAATACTTAACACCTAGTATCGATCATCTGTGGGTCCTCCTGTATTTCGCTATAATTTTCAAGCGTTGCTACTTCGCTATATACAATAGCATCATCCGCGAAAAGCCTCATGGAACGTTCGAAGTTAACCACCAAGTCATTTACATATTTTGTGGTAAGTAATGATCCGCTAATACCCCCTTGGGGTACGTCCGAAATGACTTATTTCTTAAGTATTCTTTCCGTTAAGAATGTATGCTGTATTCTGTTTGCCAGCACCAAAAGTCACTTGTTTCAGGTTGCTGTCAACATCAGCTTTCAATACTGCGTACAAAAAGCATGTTTACTAAAAACATCAATTAATTTAAACTGTTTCATACTCAGTTACATGCAACATTTATGTGATTTTTTAACTCCGCGTGTTACGTCTGTCGATAGCGACAGATGCCAAAATTTAGGAGGTTTTTTCGGACTGATTTAGGGTGAAAGAAATCATGAAACTAATGACGTGGAACGCAGATGACAGACTCAGTTTTATTGAAATAATATTAGACCCGAAAGTGCACACAGGTAGAAGTTCGAAGTTTTGTGATCGATGCTGTGTCGAGGCTTCCCATAAAGTCGACTTCTTCTATTTATGGTAAGAGTTGCCTCTATCAGACTTTCGAACCTCAGCAAACTGTTTCATATCTACTACCGACTCGATGTTAAGAACTTACTGGCTATCTAGTTATTTGTGCAGTCGATGACACGTTCTTCCAAATAAACAGTGGCGAATTTGCATGTGTTTTAGCGAGACCGATCATCTTGAAAATATGTCTACAAGGAAAATAAATTAGATGTAATATCGTGGTACACTATGTGACCTGGCTGAAATGACTTACAAGTTCGTGGCGCCCTCCATCGGTAATGTTGCAGTTCAATATGGTAGGGACGTTACAGTCATGTAACCACTTCGGCACAGGCCGTGCATTATGAACAAGTGCTCGATAGTGTTGAAAGATGCAATCTCCATCCCCGAATTGCTCTTCAACAGTGGGAAGCAAGAAGGTACTTAAAACGTCAATGTAGACCTGTGCTGTGATAGTGCCACGCAAAACAACAACGAGTGCAAGCCCCTTTATGAAAAACACGACTACACCATAACACCACTGCCTCCGAATTTTACTGTTGGCACTACACACACTGGCAGATGACGTTCACTGGGCATTCGTCTTACCTACACCCTACCATCGGATCGCCACACTGCGTACCGTTGTTCGTCACTACACACAACATTTTTCTACTACATTGTTCAATGTTTACGCTCCTTAGACCAAGCGAGGCGTCGTTTGGCGTTTACCGGCGAGATGTGTGGCTTATGGGCAGCTACTCGACCATGAAATCCGTTTTCTCACCTCCCGCCTAACTGCCATTGTACTCGCAGTGGATTCTGATGCAGTTTGGAATTCCTGTGTGATGGTCTGGATAGATGTCTGCCTATTACACATTACGACCCTCTTCAAATGTCGGCGGTCTCTGTCAGTCAAAAGACGAAGTCGGTCTGTAGGCTTCAGCGCTGCACGTGTCCGTTCACTTACGCACTTCACTATCACATCGGAAACATTGAACTTAGGGATGTTTAGGAGTGTGGAAATCTCGCGTACAGGCGTATGACACAAGTTACACCCAATCACCTGACCACGTTCGAAGTCCGTGAGTTCCGGGGAGCGCCCCATTTTATTCTCTCATGATGTCTAATGACTACTGTTTCGCTAATATGAAGTACCTGTCAGCACAATGCACCTAATATGACAAACGTATGTTTCTGGGGATGTCCGGATACTTTTGATCACATAGTGTTCACAGAAGAAGAGGAAGAAGAAGGGGGGGGGGGAGATTGTATGTAACACCCGGTCGACGACGAGCTCGGTCTGGAAAAATAAAGACACAGATCGTATCCTGGCATTTCCCCTAGGCGATTCAAGGAAACCATGGTAAACCTAAATTTATATGATTGGACTGAATTTCGTCATCGTCCTATTGTCTTGACTACTGCGAAACTTCACTCTGTGATGTGTAGAGAAATAACATGCAACTGAAAACGCAGAATTGTTCTACAAGCATGAGTAATAAGCACTGCAGCATGAACACACAACCATCTCTTCCCCGATATGTTTCTCTGTACTAACCAAAGACGTATCCATCTTTCTTTATGTGGAGGTAGGTGAGTAAATCGCTTTGCTTCTTAACGTAAGAGTTGCTCGTTCGCATCGAGCTGCCATCACTTAATGGAACCAGAAATGCCATCACTTAATGGGACCAGGCTTCAGATTGCGGTCGCTAAAGCTCGCTTATGGGTTGGTGTTAAATATCGAGGTTGCCGCTTCGAATCGTCGTGTAGGAGAAATGTTCATCGCCAATATTTGGCCGTCAAGGGGAGGAGACACAGTTCTCAGGTTAAATTCCAAACCTTTTGGTAGTGTTGATGGAGTGTAGGTATGCGTCCTGTTTGACAGTGACCCGTCCGTCGGATGGTGACGTTAAACTTAGTGGTCCGTGCCAAAGATCAGAAAATGTGTCACATTTGGTCTCACATGGTAATAATCACACTCACAAAAAGCGGCACTCACATATTTATTCCAGTATAATGCGGAAAATGCACGCCATACAATTTCGTGCTCTCCAAAATCAGCTTAGATAACCAACAACCATTTGAGATAAATAAACATCTGTAAATGTCGGAAAATCAAAAACGCAACATGAGGTCATCTCCAAATATACAAGAGTGTTGGTGAATACCTTTAACGTTTTAAATGTGAAGAAGATATATTGTGGGTCGAGCTGGCTGTCGGTACAATTTTTTGTAATCTACGTAGCAAACTCTCGATGTCTTCTAGCATACCGTCGATGTCGAAATCTTCTGAGACTCTCATGATTTCTTTGAAGGAACCACCTCGGAATATGGAAGGAAGGATAGAAGGAAGCAAGACAAGTGTAATAGACGCGGATCGAGAGCTAGGACTGGGAAAGAAGGAACGAAGGTAATCGACCGTGTCCTTTTCAAAGGAATCATCCCGGCGTTGTCTTGAGCGATTCTGGGAACTAATGTGGCTGGGTAAACAGGAGTACCACATGGGGTGTCTGCCTACGCTTGCTTCCGCCTCCTTTGCGATGTCTACAGAATCGCTCTCAATACCTTTAATGAATCAAAACAGGAGTTCCGAAAAACATTCGCAGACAATATATTTATCTAACCCATGTCGCTAATCAATCCGCTGCATTTCGCGAACCGCCATCATCAGATGTCAGTTGTTTCGTAAGCTTTGAGAAAAGCATCCTGCTTATAATTAGTCAATCCAGGAAATTGACAATCAATGGCCTGTGTCACATCAGTCAGTTCCTATCCGTTTGTACTTTCCAACGCCGTAGTTCAGTTGCTAAACAGGCAAACACTCGACACGTCGCCTTTCACCGCTGATGGAATTATCAATCCTGTCCAGAAATTTAATGCAGCATATATGTAGGACGCCCTCATTAACTGCGCTATATTTGAGTACTACCTGTGAAGCTCTTTCATAGAAGAAAATATACCGACTAAGCATCTGTTGTAACTTCTCGCCGAGCTATAGGATTACGAACGCCATCCACAAAAGATGGTGACCATTATAGAACTTGTAACGAACGAAGCCATTTACTATGGCGTTCACCGACACTCATATCAGTGGTTTTCATTGTTCGGACTGCATGGCATTTCGGGAATTATTTGCACACCCCATGGTACTGATAAGCTCAGAATTGTATGTATATTTCGATCACATGACTGAATTATGCAGCGAATGAGTGGTCCCCAGAGTCCGGCGCCCTAATGAGAGAGCACTTGTTTCTAATTTGTAACTCAAATTTCATGTCTGGAGATTATTGCAAATACATCAAATAGACCCGAGGAAAAAATTGTGAACTTTGAGTTCACTGTGCAAACCAAGCCGAATCCTCAGGAAGAAATTACAGAAATTCCCCAGACTATGTTTGCTACCGCAGCTGTTCCAAGAACGTAGGAAGTCTAGATCTCCTGCGCGCAATCTTATCAGAATTCAAAGACATGTGTGATGCGGAAACAAAGTTTACCTGCTAAACCTCTCTCTGTAGAATTAAAGCTACGATGGTTCAAACCAGTGAGTTTTTGTGATGTAACTGATCTAATTAGGCCCTTTCTCAGTATGATACCCTATCTTCATTCGTTATGGAGGTCTTGACATCAAACTCTCCGAACAGGTACTGAGCATCTAGCGTTACATCTGTCCGCAACATTTCAGTGCTTTCGCTCACACAATTGCTACCACTATTTTCTCCGAAGCTATTGTGTTTCAGACGTCATATTTACAAAACACTATTATTATTATTATTATTATTATTATTATTATTGGTGGTGGTGGTGGGGGTAGTAGTAGTAGTAGTAGTAATCGAAGATTCATCATATAAAAAATATTTTTTTATATAATTAATAGGTGCTTACGCGATCGGAGAACTGCACCATGTATACGCGTCACGCAATACTTTTTTGCCAGAGGAGTGATTCACTGTCATGGGCGTAAACACAAGGAGAGGGGAATAGTTGACAACAATGAGTTGCACCATCCGTAACACACTATGCACACTAGCAACACTTCAGCATGTTTTTTATGCGGGAAAAGAACACGGCTCTTTTCATTGATTATGTCCTGTGGTTAATTTAACGACAAGCTACGAAAAATCTGCGGCGAATCTGCAAAAAAAAAAAAACCTACTATGAAAGTCAGTGCACGGGCATCAATTTTCTAAAGTAATTCTAGAAAGTTTCGAAAAAATCGCCTTTGAAAATTTTCGATTTTTGTTAAGTGCAAAATATTTGTCCTACTTCAACGAAATCATCAGTTACGTGTTATTCTACAAATCCTGAAGAAGACTGTTCGATTTTCGATAATAAGACCTATTTTTTTCTTGAAATCATATATTATGAAATCGGAATACACATACTGTATACTATTGTTAACAATATCTTCATTTTTAATTAGTGATGCCATTAAAATTCAAGCATTCAAAATAAATTAAAATTTGGTACAAAAATGAGAAACATGAAAAACAAAATAAAATACGCTTTTTATTTTTAGGGACTCAACAGTTTTAATAATGTATGTAATTTTTTCATTTAACGATGAAGAATTTAGTATGACCGAATTAAATTAACAGAGAGTACTTTCCTAGAACAGCAAGTATAGTATGCTTGTTCCTGAGTACAGTATATCTCGCGAGAAGACTGAAGTGATTCGAGCTCACACGGACAGGCTACCAGCAATCATCGTTACCATCAACCATTCGCTAACGGAACAGGAAAAGGAGAAAGTGGCAGCGGTACACAAACTACCGTCTGCCAAGATGTAGATGATGAGTATAATAAAAAATATTGTCATTAAAAACAATAATTCAACATTTTACTTAATATTTCCGTATCTTAATTAATACTCAACACAAATAAAAGTTAAAGAAGTTGGTATTAGCAGTGTAAGCAGCAATTTTGTACTTAACAGGGCTCGAAAAACATTAATTTTACAGACGATTGGTTCGAGTTTTTTCCTTTTTCATCGTACTGCTTTAGGAAATTGATTGCCGGGTACTGACCTTTCAAACCCTGTACGTACGAAGGAAATGGAAGGTCCCCTTTTCAGTACACCGCGCAGCGTGGTCGCAGATCCCGTTTCCGGCTATCCTATCCTCTCTCTGGCTTGCCTCTACTGAGCTAGCATCAAGAGAATAATTGACGAGTTACGAATTGCTTAATACATTTTTTTTTCTGTGTGGCGAGGCAATGAAACAGGCACAAAACCGTGGTCTGTCACGTTCCGTGTCAGCGCGCGCAATGAGTCGCTTTTTCTTTTTACCCCCACCACCAGCGTGATTTACCTGCTGCGGCTGGCGCCGCCCCCGCCGCTCGCCGAGCATCCGTCGCATGATTGCCGCGCCTTCCACGGGACTGCCACCCAGCGCGCAAGCCCGCTCCACCTTGCTCACCTCCGCGGCTGATTGCCGCTGATAAAGAAGGCAAACCAGCGAGGATGACGCGAGCGGCGAGTCTCTGTGCACCGGCCTAGTCTGTAGATAGCAGACGACAACGGCATGATGCGCCATCGTCCTATGCACGTTTCTCAAGTACCGCTGATACTAAGATGACAATGGCTCAAGTTGTCCAAACACTTCCTTCTGATACCTACATTTTATCATTAAGGATTATAGTCTTTTGTGAGTATGGATCATTCACCTTTGTCTCCATTTAGATCGAATTAATTCTTCCGCATATTACAAAACAGATCTCCATCATTCAATATACAAAATGATTAGTCCCGTTCCGTCAGCGGTTTATTAATGGGCTTACATTTTCCTTCAGAATTTATTGCGCGAGCTTTTGAACTGCAGCCTCATCACTCCTCTCCTTCATCATATTAGCTATCCCATGATGCCTCAGGATGTGTACTATCAACCCATCCCTTCTTTCTTTCAAGTTGTGCCACAAAGATATCTTCTCCCTGATTCGGCTGAAAACCTCTACATTAAAAACGCGATCTACTTCAGCATTCAACTCTTATATTCACAGATAATACATGGAGTGTGCCATCTGTTGCTGAAACAATAAACTTCCCTCAACTGTAATTCGTATTCGAGTCTACGAGCACTGAAGAAGAGTCGATATTACCGCACAAATTCTTAAGAGTCGATATTAGCACACAAACTCAACATTCACCTAAGTATAAACAGAAAATACCACAAAGGTGCACTCTGGACTGCTAAATTGGTCCGCAATATCAATTTGAGTGACGGTGGATTATAGTGCAGAGTGTAGCTGATTGGAGTACAAAATGAGTCACCTTCCTTCTTGTTCCCCCAACCTAGCAGTGACTCCTCCCGGACGCAATCTAAGATACCGAAAAAAAAAAAAAAATCGAATTGGGTCACAGATAGATACTAGCTTGTTTATGTCGATAACCTCCAACTTTGTACTAGCTCTCTACGTAACATGCGATGCAGTATACAAACAAAGCAAGAATTTTTCCTCTTCTTATATCAGAAGAATAAGTCAAATCTCAATAACTTGGTAAGGGCCCTTATATCCTTCTGTCTGAAGTTCATTTGTATTTGTGCATGTTTTTAAATACTATTTGTGAACCTATGCCCTTTGGCCTGTAGAGGAGCAAGTTGCAGAAAAGACCTCCATTTGGAAATGCAATGTACAAGCACTTACAGGGAAAGAGGACGGAAGATAGACATTAACAGACAGCTGTACGCAGACAATGTTCTGTACTGAACTACCGAACATGGGCGACAGCGTACTAGCAAGATCCAACAATTCTCATTCAAAACCACACGTCAAGTAGTGAAGCCAAGAAATCAATGCAAATCTTGTGTTTATATTCCGAACACAACGACTTTTCCCATTTCTACAACTTAATACCAATGATAATGCTTTGCACCAAAGCAGGTATGATCGACGTAGCTGCAGACAGAAATCTACAACGGCACGTGCAAATCGGATTATCGGTGGAAATTTTCCTTGGCGCTATAAAGTCAGTATTATCGGAGTATGATTTCGTCTCTGTTGCTGACCGCTTATCTGTACGTGCCGGGGAACACGATGGCCATGGAGGGCAATGTCACAGCCGAGCTGATGATAACAAAGAGCCGCCGCATATGCGACAAACATTTTGCACCTTCCCCAAGATTCCGAGCGGTAAAAGGGCAGTGCAGCCAACAGGGGTTACAAACGAACTAGAAGGTAGGCCTATAATTGCACGTGTTAGGAAGAGATGAACAACGAACTCAGAACATACACTACTGGCCATTAAAATTGCTACACCACGAAGATGACGTGCTACAGACACGAAATTTAACCGACAGGAAGAAGATGCTGTGATATGCAAATCATTAGCTTTTCAGAGCATCCACACAAGATTGGCGCCGGTGGCGACACCTACAACGTGCTGATACGAGGAAAGTTTCCCACAGATTTCTCATGCACAAACAGCAGTTGACCGGCTTTCCATGGTGAAACGTTGTTGTGATGCCTCGTGTAAGGAGGAGAAAAGCGAACCATCACGTTTCCGACTTTCATAAAGGTCGGATTGTAGCCTATCGCGATTGCGCTTTATCGTATCGTGATATTGCTGCTCTTGTTGATCGAGATCCAATGACTGTCAGCAGGGTTCAGGAGGGTAATCTGGAACGCCGTGCTGGATCCCAAAGGCCTCGTATCACTAGCAGTCTAGATGACAGGCGTCTTATCCGCATGGCTGTAACGGATTGTGCAGCCACGTCTCGATCCCTGAGTCAACAAATGGGGGCGTTTGCAAGACAACAACCATCTCCACGAACAGTACGACGACGTTTGCAGCAGCACGGACTATCAGCTCGGAGACCATGGCTGCGGTTACGCTTGACACTGCATCACAGACAGGAGCGCCTGCGATGGTGTACTCAATGACGAACCTGGGTGCACGAACGGCAAAATGCCATTTTTTTGGATGAATCCAGGTTCTGTTTACAGCATCAAGATGGTCGCATCCGTGTTTGGCGACATCGCGGTGAACGCACATTGGAAGCGTATATCCGTCGTCGCCATACTGGCGTATCACCCGGCGTGATGGTAAGAGGTACCGTTGGTTACACGTCTCGGTCACCTCTTGTTCGCACTGACGGCACTTTGAACAGTGAAAGTTACATTTCAAATGTGTTACGACCCGTGACTCTACCCTTCATTCGATCCCTGCGAAACCCTACATTTCAGCAGGATAATACACGACCGCATGGCGCAGGTCATGTACGGGCCTTTCTGAATACAGAAAAAGTTCGACTGCTGCCCAGGCCAGCACATTCTCCAGATCTCTCACCAATTGAATTGAAAACGTCTGGTCAATGGTGGCCGAGCAACTGGCTCGTCACAATACGCCAGTCACTACTCTTGATGAACTGTGGTATCGTGTTGAAGCTGCATGGGCAGCTGTACCTGTACACAGCATCCAAGCTCTGTTTGACTCAATGCCCAGGCGAATCAAGGCCGTTATTACGGACAAAGGTGGTTGTTCTGGGTACTGATTTCTCAGGATCTATGCACCCAAATTGCACGAAAATGTAATCACATGTCATTTCTAGTATTACATATTTATTTAATGAATACCCGTCTATCCATCTGTATTTCTTCTTGGTGTAGCAATTTTAATGGTCAGTAGTGTAATTACGTTGCAAATTTCACTGTGTGTTCAACGAACTTCCAGAATGATCCGGCGATTTACATTTCTGCAGTAATCCACGGATGTGAAACACGTGCTTTATCCAATAATCAATAGCAGCAACTCTAAAACAATTGGACGCAGGATTAACGCAAGCTCAATGTGAAATTTCTGGACAACTAATGTTTCTGCCAATGATTTTTTGTTTACTTTATCAGTGTTTGTGTACATTTCATACAATCAGCATCTATTTACGCAGGTACACCTGACGATTAGAATAAATTTACATGAATACATATAGCTCACTTAGTAATTTAGAACAGAAATAATTTTCAGGTTAGCTCCGTCAATGTGAAAGTGTTGCAAATTGACGGACATAATCCGGAAATTATCAACGCAACTTCATACGCGAACTGGTTATAACAACGCATGCGGTTACTTTCTTTTTAGCTTATTAATGGTGGAAAGGTTAAAAGTATACTTATCTGTTCAGAAATTTTGAAGCGACATTATCTTCTGATTATGCCAAAGGGTAAAGATAAAGCAGTAAGTTGATTTACGGGGCGATGACAATGGTGATACACGTGGAAACAGCTTTTTCAATTTGCTTGGCCTCTTACACGGTTACCGCTCAAACTAAAGGGCATATGATTTTCGAGTAAATCACACTCTGATGTCGAGTGACACGAAAAAGTTGAGAGAATCTAACAACTATCCTGAGAAGGTGACGTGGGAGGTTTCCGTGAAGTGAACGCATCCTTATGGACGTTTGGTACGTGTCCTGCGTGTTCATACTGCCTAACGAATTTCCGGTGACATATTACAGAACTACGGTGTTTCTTCCCAAGGGATGTATTCTCTACCTTTAATAAGCTTAGGATTACCTCTGGAAGAATGATTATAAAGATTTTTGAACGGAGGCCAACTTGAAGAAGGAGCACGAAAGCAGCCCATAGATAACGTGAGAGAACGTATAAAAACTCTCAGAATTGGAGGAGAAAGAAGAAGCGCGTTGGAGAAGACTGAATGCAGGTATTTACTGACGGGGCTAAGATCAGACAGAGTATTAATGGCATGAGAAGGAAGCAAAATTATGTACGACTTTAAGAGAGCTTAACAACTTACCAATGAAGTTATGGTACTGAAATCTTTATTGCGAGTGGGCTTTGCACAGATTCTCATACAAAGAGTTTCAGACACTCTGCTGTTTTCCACACATCACACTTGAGTGCAACCAAGTACGTGCTTCAGGCGTCTAAGGCTTCTACTTTGCTCCTTCATTTACAACAGAGACTCTAGTGAAATGACCGTAAGCAGGGCGTCCAATTACAAGAGAAAATGAAACCGCCAAACGTGTCTTTTCACATTTCACTTGCTGAGCTTACCTCCGTGGATACGTCTGGTGCTGTAAACAACTACGAAAACAGTCAGGCGATAGATAGATAATGGTGTTGGCGTCGCCCAATGTTGAGATTATCTAACTGTCGGTGGCGAATACGAAGGCTACCAAAATATAAGACGAAAACAATAACAGTTTCCTTGGCGACTGTCAGCAGTGCATCGATGTATCTGCCCGCTGTTCCCGTGACCAGATTAGACAATTTTTTCAATCTCTGGCATATCGGACGGCCAAGGTCCGGGGCTATTATCTGCCAACGATAGTCACCTACGAGACGACCGCCAATCTTCACTGACAGAGTTACATCATTGGTCTATTTATCAACTTCGCTTCTACAAACTGCTAGGTCGACCTCTAAACATTTCACGACCGTGTCCGAGTGCAACGTGTTTAACGAACAAGTCTCATGCCCAAAATCCTATCACACGACGATCATACAATATAATCTGCCAAGGCCAATTTGGTGGTGAGGCACCGAAGTTCTTAAGTATGGACAGCGCACGGTACGTCTTAGATATGAAGTTCGCTTTACACTAACGTCTACATGCCCAATGGCACATACTCCAGAAAAATAGAATCGGATAATCCTAGAAACTGAGAATGCGTCATTTAAATTTCAATTTAGCGGAGATGAGTTCTTTAGTATAATAAAATACTATGTCAACCATAATTTTTGAAAAAGCGTTTAATACTATATCATTTATTACAGTACCATAATTTCATTATCGGGTTTCAACGTGTGGAGTTAAATACCGGTGACGATGGAATACAACATGTTTTTCGATGGGTAACTTCTGCTGCCATTCCGGACGAATCAACAGAAGTGTGGCGGCTAATCAAGCAATTGGGTTGAAAGGGAAAAAGAGAAGCCACGACGACAGATTGTTACTATTTACAAAACGCGTGAGACACTATGGATTAATATGTCCTGTCATTTTAATACACTTGATTCTACAAAAGTGTAAATTAATATTTTCAAACAATGGAATGCGCAAACCAAGATGAAAGTAACTGAGTTAAAGACGATATTTCCTTCTAGTTAAGACTAAAAATACGTTTCCATTTTCTTTGTTTTGTTCACTAACAATAAACACGCTGAGGACCGTCCCATACAAGGGATATCAGACGCTAAAAACAGTTCATGACACTGCATGGCATGAACATATAAGAATATCTGTTACTAGCGCTGGCCATCGGTGAGAAGGTACCTCTCTCGAACATCTTATCAGTACCAACATTGTGTTGTCTGATAACAGTACCGTACCTGTTCTATCGTGCGTTAGTACTCGCTTCGTAATTCGTGATTTTTGTCTGGGAAGTTTAGCTGTACGGCGGGGGAAGTGGGGGAGGGGACGCACTCAGTGAATGAAAGGAGGCAAAGATTGAAAAATGCACAGCAAACTGGCAATTATTAGTCCACCACATCAACTTGTTCAACAGATCTATGCATTTTACAATAAATGACTAAATCAGTGCAATGAAGAGTGGCTGCAAACCATACGCAATGCCAACGAAAGACTGCACTCAGTTTCTGTGTCACTCGGAGAATTTGATACAACTTGGTTAGAACTGGACTCCCAAACGCCACGGTTGACTGACACTAATAATAAAGTCTCCGCGGGAGTTCATCCAAAAATACTGCTAGGCGTCGATCTCGCACGAACGCCTCTCACTAAATTCCGACCATACTTCTCAACGAATTCTGACTTTTGTCAGAGGGAAGTTAAAACACCATCAAAACACCGAAGAAAAAGAGAAAAGGGTCAGACATAACCATCTGTCGCACGAGATAGTTAGGAAAAAACGAACGCGTGTTCTAAACAGGTACACTGGCGACTAAGGATACAATTTTAGATTTATTTGTGTGATAGGAAAACAAACCAAGATTTGTGGTACAACGAACAGAAAAAAAACAAATTTTTACATATGCACCAGAAAAGCGTACATACAGTAATGTACAGTGTCGGTATATCACTTGTACGAGAGTAAATTACCAGTAAATTTAATTAAAAAGTTCTCCTAGTACCACGAAGAATTCTTCAAGGCTTAGGGCGATTACTTATGCCACCCTTACCAAAACTGAAATAGTGTATCGTCTTTACTTTACTGACATTACAGTCCAAACGGAATCTTACTCGCTATCACAATTTAAAAAGTTATTTTTTACGATAAGCCTCAGCAAGTGCTCGTGAAATTGTTCGGGTATTTTTCTGTAATTATTAAGGGTCATGGGTCGAGAACCTTCTTGCATGTCGCTTTGCGTGTAGGGAATGTTTTCGGCCGAACTACAACACGGTAGCAAAAGAAGATTTTAACCCTGTGGCGGACTGCGTCACTACAGTGAACAGCATCTTTGGCGCTTCCAATCAGTCCTGAGGCTGCAAACGTACACAGTCCACTGTAGTGGACACTCTCTACTGGTGTTGTGCCCCGCATGTATCAGCAGCCTCAAAACTGACCGCAAACGCCAGAGAAATAACCATTTAAAGCTGCCCATTGAAGCGAAAATCATGTCTAATGGACTGCAGAACGTAACGCTGAGTCATTCCATCAACGTGGTTCGTAACACAAGATCGACAGCTGCTAAGTTGTATTCCATCGGCAATGTTGAAACAACGCACGACTCTGAACTCGTCTACTCTTTCGTTTCCCGACTACAGAAGTGGTTCGGATTAATGACTGTATTTTTGATGCCTATCCCGCAATCCTTCGTTGTCCGATGAAATTATTTCCCACTTTCGACTGAAGAACAAACAATAAATAATACTCGAAGGCGCGTAGCTTGCTTGAAGTGTAGTATACGCTCTATAGTCTATAGAACCCAGCAACAGGGAGGGGCAACAGTGTTCATCTTTTGAAGATGAAGGCAGAAGTGCCTGAGCTGCACCGGTATGGAGTTTCGGAGAACTTCCTTGGGATTGCTTCGCATCAAGGTATCCAACAAAACGAGTTCCTGACGAAGGACGCAAGGCACAACAGACAATTACGTATCTCCTATTTCATGAATCATGTGTTACAAACTAAAACCCCTCGCCGAGAAAATCGCGGTTTACGGTGTGGGCTACATGTCAACGATAACTGTGCGTTTTCATCACAGGAACTTCACCAATCATCTCCGCATGATATGCTTTAAGAACTCTCCAAGAAGTTCGTGCAACTCAACCAATTAACATGAAATGAAGTGGTGGTCTTGCGCTTAGCAAGTAACTTTGTTCAAGGCACTGAAACATTGTGAAAGATATTTCCGATTAATATCACCAATGATCTCACATTAAAAACTGCAGAATCTTACCTAACTATCACGGGCTTTTTAAAGATTATAACCTGCGCTTAGAATGGACAGCTGATTCTATCAGTGTTTCTACAGCATTCCACAGATCGTTAGTAATGCGACAGTGCCACGTCCGAACAATGTTTAATTTTGACATTTAGAAGACATCGTTTGGCCAGAAGATAATGACGCAGCATCCCTCCCATCAATAATCTAAAAGAATTGTATTTGTTATTCGATGTCATTATAATCGTTACAATATCCGAACAATTGTGCGCGTGATATTTACTACGCACTGCTTGCAAGTTATATACACTCAAACCCACAAAATTTAAAAAAATGGCGCCGCTATTTATCTTACCAAAAGGTAACGAAAGTGACTATCACTCTTTCACAGGCTATCGCCGCATATACAGCCTAGAGGTAGACCAATCGGATAAAAGAGATCTCTCAGAGAGGTAATGAAAGGGAGTGTTAAGCGGAACAAGTATTCAGTTTCGAAAGCCATGACGAAAACCTGGCACTTAAATTATATAACCGTCCAACCACAACGGACACGGCACTCACCAACAGCGCGTAACGAAAAGTGCGCGAAACCGTTAGGTAGTCATACAGAGCAGAAATACAACATAAAGCCGTGGCTCAGCTCACCCGAGGAAGCGGAAGGCGGCTGCCGGCTGAGCGAGGCGACCGCCAAGTACTTACTCGTCACTAGCGGGCTGGCTTCCGGCCGTGGCCCACTCGGGGCAACCCGCACTCACGACGAGGTTGCCGCGCCCAGACTCGCGCCTCCCGCAACCGCGCCTTGTCCGCGCTAAGATTAGCGTGGCTGACGCTGACGCCGGGACAACAGGAAGCGCGGTGAACGGACTCGCGGCGACACCGACCGCCCGGCGGCGCCTTCTCAGAGGTGCATTCAACAAAACGACGCGAGCGCTTGAAAAGAACCGGCAACTACCACTGGTCGGTCACAAAGTCCAGTCTGTTGGAGACTATGCGTAACTGTATCTTTCTGAAGTGAAAGCAAATGGGAGGAGATTCATCACAAGAACACTACCACGGTACAGTTTATCTATTCACGAAAAACATTTCATTGTTAGAAGAAATCACATACTGCAAAACACAAGCTTTTCTTTATTTTTTTCTACCCGAATATTTTTCGACATTTGTGAGTCATCTTCTTTCGGTCTCGTAATATAAACTACTCAAAAGAATTAGAGGGGCACGTGTATCACCGCCAGACACGTTAAATCAATTTTGATACAGGCGGTACCTTGGTCTTATTATATAGCTTGAGATCTTAACTTTTAATGTATGAAACAATTAAGATCAATCGACGTCTACTGGCTGTGTCATGCGTTACTGTCTCAGGTGACCCCTCAGAAGGAAGTGAGTGCCGTATCCCACTGTTTTCCAGTAAGGTACACAGATGGCAGTTGGCATTCGTGGACCTAGTATTCACGTTGCAAGAGCGGTCTGTTCGATCCAAAGAGGATGGGCTTTCGGTCGTGCTGCTGCAGATGCCGACGTCTCTCCATCTGCCATCCACTGGCTGTGTACACACTAAAGAGGGAGAGATCAGTACAAAAGGCGTGTTGGACAAGGTCGCCGACGCGTTACAGCCACACGTTAAGACCGATATCCGGCTATCTCTGCCTTGCGGCGTCGTAAGCTTACCGCCAAAGCACTGCCAAGACGATCTCAGACGGGCCGCGGGAGCTGCTGCGCCCGGTCAGACTGTAATTAAACGATTACGGGACATGACCTTACGACCCAGACGTCATGTTCCGAGTACCCCACTTGACACGACAACATCTTGCAGCTAGCTTTCAGTTCTGCTGTTCACATATCAACTGGCAACGTTGTCACTGGCGAAACATGTTATTCACAGACGAGTCCAGATATCCTCTTAAGTAAGGTGTTGGCCGTGTTCGTGTGAGCAGATGCCTTGATGAACGGTCCCTGCCAAATGTTGTCCAGAAAATCGACAATTCCCCTCTGGGTTCTGTGATGGTGTGGGGAGGCATTAGTGTTGACAGCCGTGAAGATCTTGGCGTTATTCATGGTCGCCTTTCCGTCACGTTGCACACCGAACAGATCCACTTGGGACCATTTGGTGGCTACTGCATACTGCGGTGGCGTTGAATTCCTTCTAATTCCAGGGCACATGAGGCGGATATCAGCAGGGATGTATTGCGAAGCCTGGACAGTGAAGTAATGGAATGGCCGGCGGTGAGTCCCGATGTAAATCCCATGGGAGTCTCACACAAAGATGGGAGTGGCTACTAAAGTGGAAACCCTTAGCCTTTTACGGAGCATGTCGCGTAGATATCAGGAGTGATAAACAAGTCACTGAAGCAGGTTTACACTACCGAGCATTCAAAAACTGAATGCACCTCTTACCTAAAAAGTGAATGTCGAAAAAACCAATCCACTTTGGACAAACCTGTGCAAACGAGAGTGCGCAATCAATCCTTAATTCCTGGGCTAACCTCGTATTTCCATTGCCGTGGAAGAACATGTACACTTATCCAATAAGATGATTGTAAATTTGACTGGGACGCAGATTTTTTGCGAATCGAATGAAACTTTGTTTGGTAACTACTAAGAGATACACATCCGTGAATGCTATTAGTCTTCTCTCAAAATATCAAATGTAACAGTCATTTGTCTTCATACGGTGTAGCATACGCCCCCGCATCGGCGACTACTAGTTTAGTTTATGACTAATGATACTAGTACCTTCTAGGCAGGCTTCAAACCGTGTCGCGGCGTTACACGCAGGAAGCGCTTCCTGCCACACCAGTAATTTCCGCCAAACGTGACTCTCATTTCAATGAGCGACAGCTGGAAGTCTTTGGGCAGCATCTTGCTTCGGTGTGCCTCACTGTTGTACGGGTAAAAGCAAGAGTTAAGATATAGATACGGTAATTTCATTTTGGCGTGGTGATTCAAGAAACGCACAGAATACAGTAGAGTAAGTATTGCGTCTCACGTTGCCAGAATTATATTGAAGGTATTGAATTGTACATTGCTACGCACAGTGGAAAAGAACGTAGGGAAAAGGACGTTAGGTTTCAGGAACGGTAAAGGTATAACAGGTGCTACTGGGATTTTTTAGAGTGATTGGTGAAAGGTGGTAGAAAGAGGAAAGGAAATGAGTTTTTGGCTCAAATGGCTCTGAGCACAATGGGACTTAACATCGGAGGTCATCAGTCCCCTAGAACTTAGAAATACTTAAACTTAACTAACCTAAGGACATCACACACACCCATGCCCGAGGCAGGATTCGAACCTGTGAACGTAGCAGCAGCGCGTTTTCAGACTGAAGCGCCTAGGACCGCTCGGCCACACCGGTCGGCGGAATGAGTTTATGTTCAATACGTTTACAAAAGGCCTTTGACCCAATGAAACGAACAAGATAACAGAAATTATGAGATTGAAGAAGGTGGTCTGGGAGGATAGGGCACTGATTAAGGAGTTAAACGCGAAGCAGAAAACAAAAATGAAGCTATGAAATTGTATGACAGACTGAAATCGAAAGAAGGATGACGCATGGTTATTGTCTTTCACCAACTCTGTTTACCACATATTTAGAGAACATGGTAATGAAGACGATAGAAGTAGAGACGTAAGGAGTCAGCACAGAAGGACTGAAGATCTGCTGCATCGGATTGCTGATGATTTGGTACTGCTTGGAGATGAAACAATATCTGACCAAAAAACACCATACAGACTTCAGAGACTGAAGAAAGATTTTAGGATGAAAATCTATACAAAGAAAATTAGGTGGTGAGAGTAAATAACCGAGAAGACATGAAAGTGAAGCTGCGCAGAACACATATTTGGGGAGCATGCAGACAACTGTACGAGTACTAAAGAAATAAGACCAACGGGAAAGCAAGCTTTAAAGAAAAAGAAACGGTTATTATGCAGTAAACTGCAGTTGAAGGCTTCGTGTGGAGTGGTTTCCTGTACAGCTGTGAAGTTGGTCAGTGAAGAAGAGAGAAAGAAAACTGAAGAATTTGGGGCTTGTAGGAGAATGGAGAAAATACACCCAAAGACAAAAAGGCTGGTATGTTATCGCTGTCTGTGGCGACTCCAGACACGTCTTCGGCCTACAGTCTCATTGATTGGAGTAGAATAGCCTTCAGTGATGAGTCTCTCTTCGAATTGAGCCCCGATGAGCAGCGAAGACGTGTTTGACGGCGCCCAGGGCAGCGGCTTGATACCGACCTGACTGTCGCCCTCATACGGCCACGGCCCGAAAACCAGCAGTGGTTGCCTGTGGTGCCATCCGACATCATAGCAAGAGCCCTTTGGTTGTCATCCGCGGCACCATTACACCACAGCGGTACATCGACGGTATCATAAGCCCCTTTTTGCTGTCCTTCATGGCGAGCCATTCTGGGCTTACAGTTCAGCAAGATGCCATTCCGCACACGGTGACAGTCTCTACCGCTTGTCGTCGTGCTTCCCAGACCCTATGTTGGCCAGCGAGATCGCTGGATTCCTCCCTTATTAAGAACGTTTAGAGCGCTATGAGCAGGGCCCTCCTACCTGTTCGGGATGTTGATGATCTCAGGCGCCAGTTGGACAGAATTTGGCACGATATCCCTAGGTAGCGATCCAGCAACTCTATTAATCAATGCCAAGCAGTATAAATGCTTGCGTAAGGACCAGAGGTGGACCAACGCATTAATGACTTGCTCAGTTTGTGAAGTTCTTCTCTTGAATAAGCATCTGTTTCTTCTGAAATTGTAATCATCTGTTTGTCTGTACATCTACATCATATCTACTGATTTCCATTCCATTCGGATAATTCCTTCGTGGCGCGTCTTTTGCCCAGAGTGTAAAACAGGTGGATCACGTGTAGAACATTGCACTGATGGGAAGGGTACAGGAACAAATAACTCTCCTAAACCTGGTTAATAAAAGGAAAGCAACCTCGAGAGGACATACACTGTGAGGAAAATGAATACTAACAACAGCTATCAAAGCTACAGTGGGAAGACAGCAGAAATAGGAAGACCATAAATATTAGATGAAATGAAATGAGGAAGATATCTGATTCTGATTACGAAGCAGTTGGCTCGGAATAGATCACACGGGCACACTAATGGTCTCAGGAGCCCGCCAATGGCCGGAAAACTTGTGGCGGTGGTGGTGATGTTTTAGTTTGTGGGGCGCTCAACTCCGCGGTCATCGCGCCCGTATAAAGTCCCAATTTTTAAACAGTCCACTCTAGCCACTGTCAAGAATGATGATGATGATGATGATGAAATGATGCGGACAACATAAACACCCAGTCCCTTGGCTGAGAAAATCCCCAACCCGGCCGCCGGGAATCGAAACCGTGACCCTGTGATCCAGTGGCAGCAACGCTAGCCACTTAGACCACGAGCTGCGACGATGACGACGACGATAACGATTTACGGACGTAAGTCCTGCTCGTCTACCTTAACGCGGAGCGCTCTAGCTTGTGAGGCGGAGGTGAGCGAGCCAGGACCGGATTAGATCCGCGCAGCGGTTTAACAACGTTGGTCTGGTATACTAAACATCCTGAGCGTAGTTTTAGGCTGTTTTCCACACTCTGACCCCATATCTCCCCCTCATAAAATAATATACATACATTGTTAAATTATGATCACACACAAAACAAGTGTTACACGATTCAGATACAAAGTTTACAGATTCATAGACAGATGGCGCAAACGACTTTCCTCCGTTACGTTGCCCGACGAGTGTGGTTGCAGGAGGAGCATCCAGCCACAAACATCAATAAAATATATTTGGCAAGCCATGGAATGAGTGAAACCCGTACGACGAGATGAGAAAAGAGCGATTCATTAAATGAGTCCTAAAGCAGATTAATTGCTTTGTTCCTATGTCACATTTTTATTTGCATACTAGAAAAAAACACATTTCGTGTAATTGTCCTAGCCACTATCGGTGACATTTCGTTCTTTCACCTGAAGCATTATGTGCGTTCATGCGGCACTACAGCCACCCACGCCGCTGTTTGCATTTCACGTAAGTGTATGCTTCAATTCACAACGTTCATATTAGCATCTTTAATAGTGCCCGATTAAGTTAATGCACCCCAGACCCAATCGTGGAATTGCAGGTGCTACTGATTTTCACGTACAATACTCTCTCTCTTTATAAGCTATTCGCTTTCATAACGATCAGGAACTTATGGCCAATGTCAGAGTTGCAAGGAGGTTTTTATGATCAGGTGCACTGAAGTTCAATTACCGAATTTCAAATACGATCTGCGACGGGTCACCGTCGCGACTAACTACAATGAAATCTCGGTAAGTTTCCGGGGATTTGTCCAACTCAAAATCTGCAAAGAAGTCACTGTTGTGTAGTACTGTGTAAGCTTGATCTGCATCAGAGATGGAACTGCTCACATTAGATCGCTTTCTACCAGGTAGATTTTGCTCCCGTGTTGTTGGTATTCGTAATGATTTGGCATGTGACAGATTCGTCTCCGCATCGTAACACTGAATCTGCGATTCATCACCAACTGTGATTTGGAAACGAGGCGGGAGGCGAGTCATTATGTACCATACAGTCTGATCATCACCAGATTAAATACTGAGTTGTGCTCAAATTAATTGTATCTCGACGACAATACTTTTCTCCAGCTGCGCAATTCTAATTTACTTCCATTTACATTTCTAAAGTATTTTCTGTTCCTAATAATCAGTGAAACTAATTGAAATTGCCACACGAACAGAGGCTGAGGTTCGTAAATCATTTTGAATGAGTTCCAACTTCATTGTAGCTAATTTTAATGTTGCAGCAAATTAATGTGCAGAAAAGGTTCATCACATCACTACTATTGACAAAATTAATACATACAATACACACAAAGCTTGCACCGTCACTAACAGAACATGTGCTTACTGTTTCTGTTTATTATTATTTCTTTCCTTTCGCAGACGTTATGTCTGGTTAAAAATGGAAAGTGACGCGGACCTTGATCAAGCGTGACTTCCTTTTAACTGTACGGTATATGTTACATTGCATTTAGGAACTTTCGGGTAATAGAGCATGTATCAATAATTACAGGTTTCTGTAGTTGTATATATACGTTTGGATGTAGCTGTATTGCGTTGATGTACTGGTGGATATTGTGTGGTATGACTGCTGTGGTTGATAGTATAATTGGTATAATGTCAACTTTATCCTGATGCCACATGTCCTTGACTTCTTCAGCCAGTTGCATGTATTTTTCAATTTTTTCTCCCGTTTTCTTCTGTATATTTGTTGTATTGGGTATGGTGAGCATGATGTCGGGTTTGTTATGTGGTGTTGTTTTGTATGTTATAATGGTTCTGTTCCAGTATAATTTGTATTCATCATTCTCCAGTACATTTTGTGGTGCACACTTGTATGTGGGAACGTGTTGTTTTATTAGTTTATGTTGTATGGCAAGTTGTTGATGTATTATTTTTGCTACATTGTCATGTCTTCTGATGTAATCTGTATTTGCTAGTATTGTACATCCGCTTGTGATGTGATCTACTGTTTCTATTTGTTGTCTGCAAAGTCTGCATTTATCTGTTGTGGTATTGGGATCTTTAATAATATGTTTGCTGTAATATCTGGTGTTTATGGTTTGATCCTGTATTGCAATCATGAATCCTTCCGTCTCACTGTACATATTGCCTTTTCTTAGCAATGTATTGGATGCGTCTTGATCGATGTGTGGCTGTGTTAGATGATACGGGTGCTTGCCATGTAGTGTTTTCTTTTTCTAATTTACTTTCTTCGTATCTGTTGATGTTATGTGATCTAAAGGGTTGTAGAAGTGGTTATGAAATTGCAATGATGTAGCCGATTTATTTATATGTTATGTGATCTAAAGGGTTGTAGAAGTGGTTATGAAATTGCGATGATGTAGCCGATGTATTTATGTGAGTGATTGCTTTGTGGATTTTGCTTGTTTCTGCTCGTTCTATACAGAATTTTCTTAAATTGTCTATCTGTCCATAATGTAGGTTTTTTATGTCGATAAATCTCCTTCCTTTCTGCTTAATGTGAATCTTTCTGTTGCTGAATGTATGTGATGTATTCTATATTTGTGGCATTGTGATCCTGTAAATGTATTGAGTGCTTCTAGGTCTGTGTTACTCCATTTCACTACTCCAAATGAATAGGTCAATATTGGTATAGCATAAGTATTTATAGCTTTTGTCTTGTTTCTTGCTGTCAATTATGTTTTCAGTATCTTTGTTAGTCTTTGTCTATATTTTTCTTTTAGTTCTTCTTTAATATTTGTATTATCTATTCCTATTTTTTGTCTGTATCCTAAATATTTATAAGCATCTGTTTTTTCCATCGCTTCTATGGTCGCTGTGGTTATCCAATATGTAATCTTCTTGTTTAGTGTGTTTTCCCTTGACTATGCTATTTTTCTTACATTTGTCTTATTATTATTATTATTATTTTTATTATTATCATCTTCTTTCCTTTCTCAGACCTTAGGTCTGGTTAAAAATGGAAAGTGACGTGGACCTTGATCAAGAGTGACTTCATTTTAACTGTACGGTATATGTTACATTGCATTTAGGAACTTTCGGGTTATTGAACATGTATCAATAATAATGGATTTCTGTAGTTGTATATATACGTTTGGATGTAGCTGTATTGTGTTGATGTACTGGTGGATATTTTAAGGTATTATTATTATTATTATTATTTATTGTTGGTTATGACTAACGAGACAATAATAGGATGCTTTATTACTAATATCTTTATGCCTGTGTGATTTGGTACAAAACTAAGTCTCAAAAGCTAATTGTAATAGTTGAATCTGTCCCTAAATCACACTTAACACACAAGGGCCGATTATGTCTGTGTCCAAGGTTTGAAATGTCAGTTTATGTTAAATGAACAGAATTTGTGGGATGCTTATTTGCTAATGGTTCCCAGTCCACGTCCATGGGAAATCCCGAATGTACCGTTAACATACGCGTGTATTTGCGACGAGTTCCGACGTGCTATCGTTCCTCCGTTGCAGTTCCGTTTTGCAAATACAAATACTTGCCTTTACTTGCTATTAACGGTTTTTCCATTACACAGTTGAAATGATGCTTCTGTAGACCAACACTAAACATTCGGGCGCACAGCAACGATCACGTAAAAGATCAGTTTTCCTTGTTAAGGTGAGCTGCCAACACTGAAGCCCAGAAATGTATCTATGTTAGGTAATGACTCCTTATCTGTAAGCTTACAGATTAGCAATTTACTGAAAAGCGCAGCTAAGTATTCTTTGCGGTCTCAGTGGTTTCATGTCCAGGATGCAAAGCTGCGGTGTCCCTCGCCAATTCTGTGTGACGCACGAGTCGTGGCCTTCCCCATGTTCTAAGCGCGGGGAAGTACTAGGCTCACACAGTGACTTAAAAATAGAGAGGAAGGGACATACCTTACCACTGTTACCTTGTACTGCAAAACTATTTTACGAGAAAACGTAAGCAGCAGTCTTACTAGCACTTTTACACACTGGCAAGTAAAAATTCAAAGGGGTGATGATTTTGGTAGATCACATCAAAGTGTGTGTGGTTGCATTGTAATGGAATCACTATTATCGACGAAACTTTTTCATCGCGTGAGAACTATATGTTGATTATGAGGATCAAGTTACAGAATATACGGAAAAATCTGCTAACAGCCACTTACGTTATTTATTAACAGTGGATGTCTGAAATTTTTCAGCAGGAAACTTTGGAAGTAGATTAACGCTTTCATAGCCGGCCTCACCGATCCTTGGCCTACTACCAACAACTATTCTGCAAACTTTTCACAGTGGTTAACAAACCGTGCCAGTAAACCCAGTGACACCTAACAGCAGAAGAAATTAACTATTCTTGAATAAAAATAACTGCCCACTCCGTGCTGCCAGTAACGAAATGATCGTTAACTCGTCCACCGAAAGATCTATCCGAAGTACTGTACAAAGAAACGCAAGCATGGATGGTGTTTGGGAAGAATCGTTTAGGGTACCATCCACGCAAACGTTATTTAAGCACATGAGTATTTCCACTATTCTGTCACAGACTAAGCCGGCACTCTATCTCTGTCAATTGGACTTGAAGCCAATTTCATCACCTCAGACCACTGCGAGACACGTACCTGATCCCTTTATTGAGGAAAAGAAAGAGCCAAGGTCCTTGTATCCTGGTTAACATCTAATGACCTGAAACTTCTGAAGAGATTAGAAATGTGATCTCCAATACGGACCTTGCCTTTTCCGTGAACTGCTGTTGCCGACTGAGATCCACGCCCTCCTACCTTCAAGTCTGTCAGAACCCCCATTAACCGGAATGGTGTTCGTATTTTGCTGTCAATGGCGGTTTTGTGTGTGTGCTAACAAGTAAAAGACGAAAACATAAAACGCAGTCTATAGCTTGATAGCAGATAAGAAAGCCTGGTGGCTGTGTGTCGAATAGAGCCACGTGTTTGTATCTAGAACGGGAAATATGGCGACATTTATTCCCAGGGACTCAGCGCTCAGTGTCCATGGGGGCCAATAGAAAGATTCACGCTATCCAATTCCGCGCAATTTATGAGCGGTGCCGCGGTGGGCGCGCGGGAGACACGGTACTCTGGCGAGAGGTCCGCTGTAGAGAAAACATCAGAGGTGAAGTCACTAAATAATGGATGAGGTCTTACAAAAGAATCAGCAGACGGGGCTGATGTTGCACCTACAGAAATGTCATCTCGACTCTAATAAATGAAAGAAGAATAAATACACACCAAAATCCCCGCGATGTAAAACTCCCTATTGCAGTTAATCCTAGATATCAATGGGCTTTGGAGGTTAAATACAAATGTTATTTCTAAAAATTCCTAAAATCGCTGGTAGCTGAATTGCTGCTTCCAGGCGTTAGGTCTCATTTTTAAAACGCTGCCAACATCCCTACGACGACTGCAAAGAAAAAGAAGTGGCGATGTATTAATAAAAAATGACAATCGATCTATATACAAATGGGAACTGACTTAACGCGCGCGAGCGAGTGTATTTATGTGTTTCCTGTTACTTCATTCAATCGTCGCTCTTAACGGGCAGATTTCTTTACAAACGTAATACTGCTAACAATTGCATCTATTTTTCGCCTCCCATCTGTGTATTCAGCTATTTCTTTATGAGAACACCACTAAATAAATTTCCTATTCGCCGGAGAAAAACTCACATCTATTTACCCCGATTAAAGCTACAGATGAGCAAGAGAGAAAATCTAACGGTGCATACAAACATTAGACCAACGAACGACAAACACTGGATTCGGCCAAAGGTTGGTCGCCAATTCACTGACGTTCGGCTTCTAATCTTTACCAAACAAAGAGCTGGGGCAAAGTATTGTGCGATGTGGAATCGCAGTTGGCTCTGATAACTTCCCGACGTTGCCCCTAATTTGTTACGTTATAAAGTAGCGTTTTAATTACAATTTCACCGGCCGATGTTATGAGGGGAGCAGAGTATTTAGCAGCCGTCGCTTGTGCATCTTTTTTTTTTTTTTTTTTTTGAGCAAGAAGCTTAGCATCAGAATAAGAAAAAGAAGGAACGACGTTGTTGGAGACCTTTCTTTAAAAAAAGTAGGGAGCAGTTTGGTGGCAAGAAATTGTCTACCTTAAAGCTGAGTCGCAGTATGGGCAACTTCATAATTGTTTTCCAAATGAAAGTTACAGATTTGGAATTGCTATTGAGATTAGGCCATAAAATTTCCGAAAAAACACCTCTTTTAGTAGAGCTGTATCTGCAGCAGAAAGATTAATGATCACTGCCAGTTTGTTACTTTGTCGTTCACGGTAAAAGAGGTCAATAAAGACTGCACTTTCTTTCTCACATCGTGCACAATTTTTTCTAATGGCTCACTTGTTTCCCTCCAAGCGTTTATTTTTATAATCGAAGTTCTTAGAGGTCGATAAACATTCCTGTTCACGACGAAATTCTTTAATGCTCTCTCCACATTCCACTCTATACTCCAACATTAAAAAAAAATAATAAATACACACCTTTAGCGAAAGAAGACATTGCCTGCGGAGGAAACAGCGATTGTTTAAGTTAAGGCTTGCACGTCAGCCGCAAGTGGCAATCAGTAAGTTTCACTGTCCGGCTTCGCTCTTTAATTTAACAGGCGAATTCCAGAGTTTCTCATGATGCTCTTGTTAAATTAAAGGGCGAAATCAGTCAACAAAACATACTAAGTGCGACTTGTAGCTGTCCTGAAAAATGAAATATAAAACCGTTCTAGAGACACTGCAGATCGCTACTGAACCAACGAACATTCGTCCCGGCGTCCACACTAGGAGAGGAGTCACAAGGCCAACCAACTGCCAACGCTTTGGCGTTAACGCTAGAAGGCCGAACCGCAACTAATGCCAACCGCTTGGTTGGCTCCGATTTGCCATCCGTACACACTAGCACATATTAGCCAACGAAGCAGTTTGCTGTCGTTCGTTAGCGTAGTGTGTACACGCCTTACCTAACATCGGGCCTCGGAGGTGCATGCGTGATGTTTTTATCTTCTCTACTGGCAACTATACATTTTATTTTAATGCAATTTTACGACTTTTCCTAATTTAAGTTAGTCATAATTTTGGAAAAAATTGCAAAGATTTACCGATGTCTTTGTGGTAAAATGTTGAAGGTTTCCTCCTTACAGGCCTCGCAGGCTCTTGTGGTTAGAAGTAATTTTTCAACAACCCGGTGTCTGCGCAGCGTCTGTTGTGTCATTTTCCGTTGTTGACTCGCGCTGTTATTTTTTCAGTTTTCGACAGTCCTCCTTGTGACAAGCATATGTTTATTTTGGTGCTTTATTTCATAAAAGGGAAGAGGCCTATCAGATGAGGAGATAATTGTTGGAGTCGTGTTCTGATTCTGAAATTCCACCAAGTGAATATGAATCTTCCAGCGATAATGATAATGAGTTGGATGTCGCCGAAACCTCAGAACTATACGGAGATGATGATCATGAAGAATCTCTGTACGAAGACGGAGAACAACAATTTAGTGCAAATTCTTTCTAGTGTGACATCATTTTCACGTAATGGAATTTCTGGTAGGCGGAGCAAAAAGGGTATACTGAAAGAAGACCAGGGACCCAAAGTTATTCGATTGGGAACTGTGATAATGCAGAATCTTGTTTTATGTTTTCTTTCGTGTACCTCTCATTGACAAAGTGTGTTTATGTGGAGCAACAAGGAAGGTCGAATCGTATACGAGGCTGGGTGGGTATAGATATGCATAAAATGAAAAAAGTTTCTTGATGTTCTGATGTCGACTGGAGTTTACAAGTGAAGAACTCAGAATATCAGTCAGCTTTGGAGTGTTAGCCGGCCACTGTTCAATGAAATTATGTCTCGCAACCGCTTCCATGCTATTCTGAGGGTATTGCGTTTTCCTAGTGCAGCAGACCGACGTGAACATGGGTAAAGTGACAAATTCGAACAAATCAAAGAAGTTTGTGAGCTGTAGGAAAATGCCCTTAGGGATGCCTACATTCCAGGATGGTGCATGACCGTGAGTGAACAATTGGTCAAATTTCGAGATCGCTGTCCATTTCGACAATACATCCTATGAAAACCTGGTAGACAGGGAATAAAGGCCTAGGCAATTTGTGACAGTGCAATAAGCTATTGTTGGAAGATGAAAGTGTGTTTAGGAAAGGAGGAAGACATAAGAGCCGTGCGACTTACAGAGAATGTTGTGGAAACCTTGGCGATTGAACATGAGAAGTCTGGACGTAATATCACCTGTGATAATTTTCTTTACATCTCTCGAGTTGCTCATTTGTTGTCAAAAGATTCGGCACTAGTCAGTAGTATTGGCAAAAACGAAGGTTAACTGCCTGCCAATTGTATTACACTTAAAGGACGTGAAGTTTACTATAGATTGTTTGGTTTTCAACCAGATGTGATGATAGTTCCTAAGAACAACACAGTTATTACCGCCCTTAGCTCTCTTCATGACGAACTAACAGCGTCATCAGCACACGAAAAGAAGTCTGAAGTTATAATGGTATGCAATGCCACAAAGGGCGGCGTTGACATTATGGACCAGAAGATGCGATTCTAGGGTGTGGAGAAAACAAGGCGCTGGCCATTTGTGGTTTTCTTCAGCATGATCGACGTAAGTGTTATGAATGCATATAAAGTTGGTTGGTTTAAAAAAGGAGAGGGGGGGGGGGGATGCTAAAGTCATCGGCCCCTCGTTCCGATTAAAATGATTCCACAAGGGTGGGAGTCAAATAATCGAGACATACGAAACACAGCTGGAAGAAAGGAGAAAACCACAAGAATGACAGAAGGGTAACAAACAGTAAAATGGAAAAAAATCGGACGAGAAAACGAGAGAGACGCAAAAAACATGTAGAAGAGATCAGAACGAGAGAGCAGAATACCATGGCTGGCTGACCATGAGAATAAAAAGGAGAAGCCAGCCACTCTGCAACACACTAAAACCTACAGCCTAGAAGCACTAGGGTGGAGGACACACAGGCACAAAGGGCATGCGCTAAAACTTAGATCAAATGATAAAACCCACCCTCATGAATAAAACGTAAAACTCAAGCTGCTTTTGAGGCATTGTCGCCCAACACCGAAGGGAGGATGCTGGGAAAGTTGTAGGATGCCGGGATAGTTAAAAGTCCGAATGCATATATAATTTGGGTGCTGGTGCACCAATAAAAACATGAGGCGTCGGACTTTCATCATCGATTTTGAAAAGCAACTAGCACGGGTAAAGAAGTCAATGAATTCACCGCTCCAGGAAGGGCAGTGAAACCAAAAACGATAATATGTGCGTATTGTGTACAGACGAAAGATAAAAGAAGCTAATAACATGTTATCAATGCACCAAACCAGTACGCTCGGAACATTCTGCTATTGTCTGTAGCCCCTGCGCAATTTTGCAATAAGAATAAAAGCCACAAACAAAAGTATAAAAAACTCTTGTTTTTTAAATGTAAACTTCAAATAAATAAAATTATTTTAAATATACTTATACATCAAAAATCGTTCACATCGTAGGTACTCAAAATAAAACTGATGTACACAACACGGGACTGAGACGCCCGATTGGTAGGCTACGCTATACAGTTGTTCTGGTAAGCAGACCGTTAAAAATATGGAAACGACACACGTAATGAATAACACTGAAGAGCACACACAGAGAAAACACTCAAGGACAATAATTCGTTCTGCAGCAGATCGTACGCTGCACTGAAACTTCATCACAGATATTTCAGTGAAGAGAGAAGGAATGAAGGACAAATGATTAAGCTTTAACATTCCGACAATGATGTCATTACAGATGGAGCGCGTGTTCGGATGGAAATCAGCCATCTCGTTTTCGAAGGAACTATCCCTGCATTTGACTTAAGAGATTTCGGGAAAACCTAAATATAAAAGATGTTTCCTAAGAGCGTGCAAAAATTTAACAGGACACAGTGAATCAAAATTTCACTGTGCAGTGGAGTATGAGCTGTTATGAAACTTCCTGGCAGATAAAAACGAGACTCGAACAAGGTAGCTGTGAGGACGGTTCGTGAGTCGTTGGTAGAGCACTTGCCGACGAAAGGCAAAAGTCCCGAGTTCGAGTCTCAGTCCGGGACACAGTTTTAATGTCAGGTAGAGAATGCTTCACTGAACAATTTGACGCTGGGAATCTGGGGTCGGAGAAGCTAGCTCAAGGAGATACGGAAGTAAACTTTTTCACCGCTTTGTCTAGTTAATGTTTTCCAGCTCATTTACAACTAACATTCGAAGAAGTTTACACGCACTGTGCTGTTTATCTACATGTACATTCTTTATTTTCCGCGAGGAAAGGAGGAGGACGAGCCTGATTAACAAGAAGTCATGATGCAGGTTTTGTTTGCTAGTACATAAGGTGGCTCTTTTCTATCGTACTTACATTGTCCCATGATAGAACGTAGTATGAATCAACGACAAACTCATCCATTACTCAGTGCTGTTCAAAGACGTACAGTACAATACGATGAAGAAGTACCGGTACAGTTGCACTGAACTCACTGACATGGACCATTGTGTATGAGTATGTTGCAATGCTCTCGCTCCTGAAAGGCTGCATAAAGAATGATTTCCTAACAGGTATAATTCGTCACGAGTATTTTATTTCTCTCGATCGATGAATGCGGGGTACGAGTTCTTTGTAAGGGAGAAACGAGGGACTTGGCAACATTAGGACCACCCGCACACCCAATTTTGGAGATCAAGTCCTGGAACGAGACCGCCCTACAAGTACTGGTCGTATTGCACGTGAAATGGGCTTGTATATAATAGCGTGTGGTGAGTACTCCACAAACAGCCATTACACCATTGTCACCCACAACGGGTCCACGCACTGCTTGCACCAATGGTCGAATTTTGTAAGTGATTTCTCCATCAATGGATTGATCAACCAGGTTTCCTCCAAATCGTGCTGTTTACTGACGAAGCCTCATTTGATCGTGATGGCATTTCTAACAGCAGGAACAGCCATGTGTGGGATCAGGACAACCTCACACTGTAGTGGTGTCACACCATCAAGTAAGTTTTGCTGTGAATATCTGGGCCGGCATTGCAGGCGACTATCTCATTGGGCTGTATCTTCTACGCGGTCACCTGTACTTGAGATTCATGCAAACAGTTCTACCTAAAGTTGTTGGAGACCGTACCCTTGGCTGTTCGTGAGAGGATGAGGATACAACTTGACGGTGCACCGCCTCACTTCAGTGCGGATATCCGCAACCACCTCAATGTTGTATTTCCTGGTAGCTGGATTCGAAGGGGAAATCCTATTAGATGGCCTCCGATGTCACCTGACCTGAATCCCCTTGATTATTTCATATGCGGATATGTGAAGTCGCTTGTGTATGAGACCCCAGTGGATAAGAAGATGGAATTAGTTGGCAGAATTGTAACTGCCTCTGATGTGATTGGAAACACACCAGGGATATTTGTCAGCGTGCATCAAAATCTCGTTCGCCGATGTCATGCTTGCATTGAGGTTAATGGCCGTCAGCTTCAGCACATTTAGTAAGATAAAGTACATTGTGTCAATGATGATTTGACTGTAACTAATGGAAATAAGAAAGCACACAGTAAACTGATTTTATTCCTATTATCTCCGACCCCAGTTCTCTACCTCAAACTGTTCAGTGGAGCATCCTCGATGTCCTGATAAACTTTTTGCACTCTCTTACACCCTGTAACTGTCCAGGCAACAGAGTGAACCCAGGATCTCCCGAATTCGAGTCCAGTGTCTCATATCCCTCTCAGTAAACAACGCCCAGAAACTAAGTGTAACATGTGTACACGTTAGACAAGAAAAAAATTAGTTTCTGTAGTTAACAACTTAGCTCAAGTTATCAACAGACACAACAGCATACCTATCCTGAAGAAAACCTACAATTTCAGATCATGTCGTCTTGGAAACGTAGTCCGCAGAATGCAAGTGTACTGAAACATCCTGGGAAATTTGAGCCAGGTGCCCGAAAATCTCCCTTCAGCAACCAAAGCTTTTCCGATCTGACGCATCTGAGATTGAAAAATTTATGTCAAGCGCACAGCATTAACATCAGGAAGTTGTAATTAATAGTCTGCATTCCCTTCAGTCACTTCACTGAATGTTATACATGTGCTACCACGGCAGTGCAGAAATGAGACAGATTGATCGACAGCTGTCTTGCTCGAGATGAAGAAAAAAGCGTAGACAAGCTCCGTTTTATCGTACCGTCTCTCAATAAAAAGGGGCCATCAAGGAAACCTAAGTGAAAACTGAACTTAATCAGACGGAAAAACAAACAAAGCCTCGACAGATGAGGGGTAACAATGTCAATAAGCAGAACTTTTTTAAAGTTCAATTATACGAGCAGTAAGTGCTAAAACAACATAGAGAACACAGGACCACCACCACCACTTCCTCCCCCTCCCCCCTTCCAAACATACACAAATAAAGACGCAAAGTTTTAAAACGCCGTTGTCGAAGTATTACTTATTAACCTGCACTATCAGAAATCTACTGCAGAACCGAATGATATGTATGAAATTCTGCTGCCACGGAATAGAGGTGGAAGGAAAATGGCCTGTCTCAAGGAATTATGTTTGTCATCTTTAGTTAACATGCATAAAAATTATCAACTTCTTCCTGAAAGAATTGTAAGTTTCATTTACGCTGGCGACCGTGTAATCACTGCGCAAACAAGAAACTTAAAGAAAAAGTTGTCTGACGGCCGTACACACCCATTGCAGCCTACGAAAGGAAGCAACTCAAACCGAACTCGCTGAAAACACGAACATGTGTTTTTCATCTGAGAAATAAGACACACAAAACGGGCTTTTAACTCTTACTGGGAAGAAAAACAACACTGCAGGACTTAACAACTCCACAACCTAGAGGTTACGCTGACACACACTTATCTTTTACGTGGCACTGACTGAAAACCATGCTGAAGTTGGATGTGCGAAGAAATTCTGTGCACAATTTGAGAGGAACAGCATGAAGAGCACAACCAGAAACTTTGAGGACGTCAGCACTTGATTTGTGCTACTATGAAGTTGGCTACAAATGCCCTGTATGCGACGGCTTCCACCATACCAATGAGGTGAGTGTAGCTGTAAAAGATATATGCCACATTACGTGCTGTACACGGCTCGCCTTTTCTTCTTCTTCTTCTTCCTGGCCTTATACGGTGTCTCTACAGGGTCTGCATGATACTTCGGATTTGGCAGCGTTAGTGAGAGTAGGTGGCCGGATGGCCTTCCTGACGCCACCACTTCCCTCCGGTATGGAGTTTCCCACATGTCGGAGGCTGTGCAAGTGTGAGAACATTTTTTCCAAATGTTTGCGGATTGTCTAACTGAAGCGGGACGCAGGTACCAGAACAGTATTGTGGGAAAATATACGGTTCACCCGTCTGAAGAAGATATATTGTCTCGCTGCATGTTCAAAACGACTGTACAAGCGTGGCGTACTAGAACCTAGCATTTGGAAAGACGGATGATACTTTAAGGAGGAGACCCTCGTGCACACACAGAAGAACCCACTGCTTGAAAGTCACTAAATTGAAACCTATTGTGACGGCATACGGACCAAAACTAATATTCAGTGTGGAGCCGCAATGCAGTCTGAAGAATGTGGGACTGAGCAACCCATTTCTTGCACCGTCGCTTCCATTCTAGTGCATCACGGAGGACTTTAGCGAAAACTACGATCAGTACATCTGAGACTGCAAAGTTCTAATCTGCGACTGTTTTAAAATTTGCAGTGTTTACACTGTCATTAATCACGATGTATTGTATAGTGTTTGCGTCTGACCTCTTGAATATCCTGGCCGTTGTCACAGGCAGGTCCAAGTTATCCATATAGGACTATTTTTGCGCTCGCACTAGACAAGTTCCCATGTAACGGCACCCTACATGTTACGGGTGACACGTAATGATTGGCACGTACGGAGAGCCTGTTAAGACAACACAGCTGGAACAGTTGCAAAACCGCCTTGTTAGTACGTGCGCAACCGCACTCACCCGCCAACAGCATTCAAGGATGGCGACGGCAGGGACGGTGAACGGCCACAAGTTCGGCTGCTTGCATTCCACCGGAACTACTTACTGCCTGCCTTGACACAAGGTCATCTGAAACGGAACGCTAACAACTATATCGTGTAAAGTAAACAACATGTGCTACGGCTTTTAACAAATCTATTAATTCCAACTCGGGGTGAAACTTCTAGCTTTTTGCAAAAGTGTATACTTACAGCTTTACATTACTTGTTGAACCTATCAGAAAAAGATTTTGATTTTAATGGGTTGTAGACGCCTGCTTCATAACAATCCTTCTGAAGAAAAGTAATCCTCTCGTATTGGGCATTATGAAAGATACAAAGGAAAACGAATATATCGGGAAGAAGATAACATTTATAAGGAACCATAAATGAAACGGTCGTTGATTTAGCGTAAACCATCATTCAAAACGGCACATTCAGAAAAAGCTCATCACCACCAACAGACCTGAAGATTACATTACACAGAGGAACAGGGCGCCAGTGGCAGATATCAATAATCGATACGCAGTAAAGAGAAAGGTTATGGACAAATACAGCCAAATATTTCTTCAATCCCGTTTACACGCAATTACGGCAAATAAAAAGTTTATAAATTTCAATACAGTGCATTATCTGCCCTGCAAAGTTCTTGACGAAGGAATGCTTAACATTGATACAGCAAACTGATGCTTTACGTGCTCACTGACATGGAAGCTCTGAAAGACACACTGTTATTTCGGTCCTCAACCATACGTTTGGCTGGTGCAGTTCTTCTTTCCTCTCGTTTGCCAGTTACAGTCTTCGTTAAATGCTGCATCCTCCACTACAACGAACTGCCATGTATGTCTACAGTGCGTTTGGCCAGTGAAGGCTTTCCGCGGCTGTTTCACGCGTCTAGCATGACCAATCAAGGTAATGCACTTTTTTTTCATTTCTATGGCAACGCCACACTGTTTCTGTAGATTGCTGGAGACAACCATTTGCACTTCGTGGTGGTGAGGCGTCACGGACCTTCTCTTGCTGTACTGGGTATAAATCTGCCCCTCTCGTAATATATATTCAGCCGGTCTCTCTTCGTGCCATTACGGTCTTTATTAACATTTTTTTCCGTTGACTTTGCGGGTTCTCTTCATTCCTTTCTCGAAAATGCATATGATCAATTTGACAACAGAAATATAAGCATAACCGGTATTCTTTTAATTACTTTGACAGAGGCGTACACTGAAGAAGATTAGTGTCGGATAACGTTAGAAATCTGTAGCCGGGCGACTTTGTGATATACAATGGGCTAACGAGAAACAGTAATCAACAACCCAAAAACGATATGAAATATCCTCAGTTGAATACCTACCCTTTTCAGCTGAAGCGAGCGGAGAACAAGATGGACCGAGATCGTTTCCTGCTACAACACAGGAGACTCGAAACCGGATTTCATGATTAAACCCTCTGAAGCTTGTCGTCCCAAGTCCATAATTATACATCAAGTCCATTTGAAACGTTAAAACTCATCGTAAAGTGAAAAATCTCATTCTGGAAACATCCCCCAGGCTGTTGTGGCTAAGCCATGTCTCCACAGTATCCTTTCTTTCAGGAGTGCTAGTTCTGCATGTTTCGCAGAAGAGCTTCTGTAAAGTTTGGAAGGTAGGAGACGGATACTGGCAGAAGTAAAGCTGTGAGTACCGGGCGTGAGTCGTGCTTCGGTAGCTCAGTTGGTAGAGCACTTGCCCGCGAAAGGCAAAGGTCCCGAGTTCGAGTCTCGGTCGGGCACACAGTTTTAATCTGCCAGGAAGTTTCATATCAGCGCACACTCCGCTGCAGAGTGAAAATCTCATTCTGGAAACATCCCCCAGGCTGTGGCTAAGCCATGTCTCCACAGTATCCTTTCTTTCAGGAGTGCTAGTTCTGCATGTTTCGCAGAAGAGCTTCTGTAAAGTTTGGAAGGTAGGAGACGGATACTGGCAGAAGTAAAGCTGTGAGTACCGGGCGTGAGTCGTGTTTCGGTAGCTCAGTTGGTAGAGCACTTGCCCGCGAAAGGCAAAGGTCCCGAGTTCGAGTCTCGGTCGGGAACACAGTTTTAATCTGCCAGGAAGTTTCGTACTGATAATGGTTTCAATGTCGTCCGTCTAACAGAAATACATCAAAACTATAAGACATTGTCAGGCCCAGAAAGTGTAGGGCCGCCGATAAATATACAAAAAAAGTTTTAAACTAGAACATATTATGGAGTATTATCTTGAACTAAGCTATCTCAGCAAAGGCTTTTAAACTCCAAAAACGTTACAGCAAAGGCGATTTTAGCTGAAAGGAAAAATAACATAGAAACTAAATATGCTGGAATAGCTTGGAATGTGGTCTGGAAAAACATCAGTGGTGATGTTCTTTCGTCTGACGTGAGAACAGCGTGGTACAAGGTAGTCAATAACATCATCAGCACTAATGAGCGTCTCTTTGCCATAGGTTTAAGTGACACTAACCTCTGCTGCAAATTCCACCTCGCTGATAGTGTGCCTCATCGTTACACATGTGGAGATCGGATTATCAACTAGAGGTGGACCAGGGTGAAAATTGCTTCATCAAACACCCTACCGACTAACATTTCTTCAGACCAGAAGAAAGTTACTACAAAAAAAACACACCGCAGTGTTTTGGTTAATGGGCACTTATACCAGTTACATTTTTAACAAAATTGGAAGCTATGAACATATTGAATACAAGATGTATATGGAAAATGAATTCGGGAAAACACTTAAGTATCAGAATCACAATAAGAAAAATGGTAACATGCTCCGAATTGTCTTCAACGGAATGGGTATAGGTTAGGAACTGGATTCTTCGTGGAGAGGGGATGGGTTGGGTCACGTTGCCGATCCTAACCTCACCTGCAAGTCACACATGAAAAATAAATCAGTAGTACAGCAGATACAAGAATATGGCTGCAAACATCTGGTGTCTGTTACAAAGGAAGAACTTGAACTCCCTAAGGATGCGTTTAGAAAGCTGGAACTGACAAAAATAACAAAGCAGTGAGGGATTTTACGATGACGCTGTTCGGGACTTTTCTTCTGTCCACGTAATTTACCCTCGAAGAAACACACATCAAGGATTTACTGAATGATTAATTTGGGTCTGGGAAATGATGATGAGGAACCTCAGGCTGCAGAAGAAGAAAAAGTGCATGCTGAACTGCCACCAGTTGAAGGTGACAGTGCTTAAATAGGAAATGCTCACAGCCCATAAGGCTCAGTATGGTGCAAACGAGCGAAGCAAGCATGGAACCATGCCACGGAGACGCACTCTTGTTTCCTAAAGCCAAATGAGAGTGTTTGAAAGCGGTCAAATTATGGCCTTCCGAGTTATTGCAGTGGGACTCCGAGCACGCACACGTCTACCCCGTCTTCCATTCATGCCACAGCATGGAAGTGCACGGATCGTGTGGTGCCGTTAGATCACTTGGAAAATGGAACGGCTCGCCATGGTCTTCAGCGACGAAAGCAGATTCTTCCTGAACTCAAGACACGATGTAGACCCGATGAGCGCTGTCTCATAGGAGTGCATTCGTCCAAGACACACTGCCCCATAGGCCTTATGATTTGGGGTGCGATAAATTTCACCTTTGGTGCTTCGAGGGGGGGGACGGGGGGGGGGGGGGGACGAACGCTAACCAGCGCGCGGTAGATGCAGTGTGTTGCTTAGCGCGTTCTTACGCCGTTATTGCAACAGGAACGTGGTGTGTTGTTCCAACAGGATAATGGTTCAAATGGCTCTGAGCACTATGGGACTTAACTGCTGTGGTCATCAGTCCCCTAGAACTTAGAACTACTTAAACCTAACTAACCTAAGGGCTTCACACACATCCATGCTCGAGGCAGGATTCGAACCTGCGGTCGCGCGGTTCCAGGCTGTAGCGCCTACAACCGCTCGGCCACTCCGGCCGGCAACAGGATAATGCTCGCCCGCGCACTGCTTGTGACATTCAACGTGCTCTGCAAGAAGTGCAACAACTTCGGCGGTCAGCATGATCTGCTGACTTGTCTCCAGTTGAGCATGTGTAGCATATGATGAGACGAGAAGAGACTAGTGCGATTCTGCAACCAACAAATCTTCCAGAACTACGCTAACAGGTCAAGCAGGCGTAGCATAACTTAACCCAGGACAGTATTCGCCCTTTGTACGATCGAATGGATGCCAAAGTCAGCACATGCATTGCTTCGCTACGTGCTAATATATGTATTTCAGCATTGGTCGATACCTCACACCACAGAACCGCTTGCGCTACTGATCTGCGATTTTAATCATTTCATGTACTTCATACGCACTGTTGCAATAATAAATCTTGAGTGAACTGCAAACCTCTAAAAGTGTGTACTAATTTCTTTCCGGCTGTGTATTTTCTGCAACAGGTGCTAACTCTGAGAGTTAGCGGGCGAGCATAAATTGGTGTTTGTGTGTGTGTGTGTGTGTGAGAGAGAGAGAGAGAGAGAGAGAGAGAGAGAGAGAGAGAGAGAGAGAGAGAGAGAGAGAGAGAGGGGGGGGGGGGGCAGGAGGATGGAGGGAGGGGGGGCTTTGAGCTGGAGAGTGAACCATCTAGTTTTTCAGTGACGCTCGTTTGGATATTCCATTGTAGATAACAGACCTACAAAGTCAGAGATCCTGGGTAGGGCGTCGTCCTGTCGAAGGTACCAGAAAAAATTTAGTCTCAATCGGGTCTATCAGAACCAATAAATCCACAGGGAAAAATGGGTCATCTTAACTATGGGGAGTTCACATGTAATTTACCCTATAACGTCATTCTATACATTCTCCCAAATCATTCCATAATCTGTGTGACACGTCGACGTCATTACCTGGTTATGTGGGAAGCTCTAGGAACTGCAATGAAGATCAATCCTTTATATTACTTACGTCATCTTCGGTTTCATCCCAATCAACATGTGCAGCGCACTGAAACAGCAGTCTGGAAGAGCTAAGGATTTCCGAGTTACAGCTGATTCAACAGTATTGGTCTTATACATGTTTACGCTCACACAAAATCGAAAGAAAAAGTGAAAGTTTAATCTTTTGGCGACACAGGGGTTATTAGGTTAGGGTAGGGTCGGGTCGGGTCGGAACTAACTGGTCCGAACACTGCCGAAGAAACGATCTCAATATTCGCATTGACCAAGTTGAAGAAACCTCGGAAAACATAAATCAGAGCGGGAATTAAAAGTGCGCTCCTTCCGAGTAGGGGATTGATGTTCATAAACAGCGTATCGTCTCGTTCGGTTCGGAGATCGAATTCCACTCCTGCAGAGTAGCAGCCCAATGCCATTACGACGCTGGGTTATCTCGGTCACAGATTTTAAAGGCACTCAACACTGACATCAAACTTAAGCATGTGTTAACTATCCAAACCAGAGCTGACAGAACCTCTAAAATCCAGTGAAAGAACTCCATAAATTTCCGACAAAATGTTGACGTGAGAACAGCGTGTTTTGTAAACGTTATTCATCAATCCTCATTACACGAAGTTTCGCCTGATTATTACAAACGGGAATCTATGTATTGTTTCCGAACCACGCTAAGATTCCTTCAGTATCGTACCTATTAGATTACACTAGATTTCAAGCTACTGTCTGGTGCATCCTCTCTTTTCTTTGACTGAAAGACACCAGTTTGAAGCTACTGAGGAACAAGATGTGGCCACAGCTAAATGCGAGAAATGAAAATACAAGCTAAAACTGAACTGATAAATATTACCTATCTTGCAGCATAAACTATAAAGCAAGAATAAAATACATAAAACACATATAATTAAAAACCCTTCCTTACTTTTCGAAATCTCTACGTTTAATGTTGACTGGAATACTCTCTTTCAAATTCTAAAGGTGGCAGGGGTAAAATACAGGGAGCGTAAGGCTATTTACAATTTGTACAGGAACCAGATGGCAATTATAAGAGTCGAGGGGCATGAAAGGGAAGCAGTGGTTGGGAAGGGAGTGAGACAGGGTTGTAGCCTCTCCTCGATGTTATTCAATCGGTATATTGAGCAGGCAGTAAAGGAAACAAAAGAAAAATTTGGAGTAGGTATTAAAATTCATGGAGAAGAAATAAAAACTTTGAGGTTCGCCGATGACATTGTAATTCTGTCAGAGACAGCAAAGGACTTGAAGAGCAGTTGAACGGAATGGACAGTGTCTTGAAAGGAGGATATAAGATGAACATCAACAAAAGCAAATCGAGGATAATGGAATGTAGTCAAATTAAATCGGGTGATGCTGAGGGAATTAGATTAGGAAACGAGACACTTAAAGTAGTAAAGGAGTTTTGCTATTTGGGGAGCAAAATAACTGATGATGGTCGAAGTAGAAAGGATATAAAATGTAGACTGGCAATGGCAAGGAAAGCGTTTCTGAAGAAGAGAAATTTGTTAACATCAAGTATAGATTTAAATGTCAGGAAGTCGTTTCTGAAAGTATTTGTATGGAGTGTAGCCATGTATGGAAGTGAAACATGGACGATAACTAGTTTGGACAAGAAGAGAATAGAAGCTTTCGAAATGTGGTGCTACAGAAGAATGCTGAAGATCAAGATGGGTAGATCACATAACTAATGAGGAGGTTTTGAATAGAATTGGGGAGAAGAGGAGTTTGTGGCACAACTTGACAAAAAGAATAGGATTGGGGAGGAGTTTGTGGCACAACGTGACTAAAGGAGGGACCGGTCGGTAGGACATGTTTTGAGGCATCAAGGGATCACAAATTTACCATTGGAGGGCAGCGTGGAGGGTAAAAATCGTAGAGGGAGACCAAGAGATGAATACACTAATCAGATTCAGAAGGATGTAGGTTGCAGTAAGTACTGGGAGATGAAGAAGCTTGCACACGATAGAGTAGCATGGAGAGCTGCATCAAACCAGTCTCAGGACTGAAGACCACAACAAGAACAACAAGAACAACAACACGTTTAATTTTTCAGATCCGCAATCTGCTCTCCACTTAGTTCTCTGTTTTCCGCTTGCAGTTACTCCGCGTGAACATATAATAGCATTAACTTTTAAGTGCTCTTGAAATAATGCAGGCAGGAGCTTTTTTTTGTCAACTCATTACAATTTTGGGAAAAATCTTATACAAAATGACAGCTAACTAACGTTTTTTTTTGTTTTGTTTTCACCGTCGGTGGCAAATGAAAATGAGTCGCCAGCATGGCTATATTCGATCAAGTAAAAGCCTAATATGTACGAACACACACACACACACACACACACACACACACCAGTTTCAAATTTAGTTTGATGCAAGACTAACGGGTTTCCTCCTACTACAACAGTGTTCTCTATAGCCATACATATTCTGGTAGCTAAGACACAATGTTTCAAATAAGTGTTACTTTCGTCTATGTCCGACATTAGTCTAGTTGAACAAGACTACGAAATCGTCCAATAGTCACGCTAGAGATAGGTCATTTTGCCTATAATCTTGGATAAAATCGCCTTGAGCTTCCTCGAGTCCAAAAACTGTATCTGTTCCTATAACACCGAAAGCAGCGAGCGCATTTAGAACCTGATGCGACGTTCAGCTCCGTTCGTTTTTCTCTCAACGTCTTCAAGCTACTCCGCTTCACCACTATGGACGAGCATCTCCAGGAGTCGAGAGCGCAGACGATGCAGCTTCTGCTCGCCGGCGTATGTGGTAATTCGCTTTCACTCGACGGCGGACGTTGGCTTCCGAAGTTGTCTTCGTTACAGCAACGTCGATGTTATAACATTTGGTACATGCACTTCTATATAAATAAAAGATATTTCCCAACCACGTTATATTGGCAACCATAGATGGCTACGTTGATAAATAAAATAGCAGTAAGGTAGAACACTGAAGGACAGAAAAGGTAAACAGTCCAAGACTCCACAATAAATCAAACAGTAGAGACTGTTTCAACCTGAGAGCATGAGTGTTTCGAGACTTAACAGTCTCAACTAAAGCGTAGCTAGATGAGGTGAATCGCGTTACCTGTTCATACCGACAACCTCTGCACATATTGGGTGAGATGACTGGAGTACAACCAGTTGACTGGACCGACTCGCCAAGACTGGCGACGGCCACGACTGGCAGAAGTAAGGGCAGCGGTGGAATGACTGTCGGCACGTACGCCAGCCGGGGCGTGAGAGCGCTCGTCCGTAACGGGGACACCCTCCCACCCGTCACCTGCGCCTGAGTAGCTGCTTTGTGTTTACACTTTCCACTGGCGACACCGGGTGCCGGCCACTAAGCGAGCACGCCGCCATTTTTTTTTTTTTTACGACGTAAGGACCTCTGCGTAGCTTTCTTTTGTGCGTGTGTGTGTGTGCCCACGCGCTTGTACGTTAGGGTATCCCTTAAAAATACAGTATTTCTGCTAGAAAGTTAACTGCTTCCAATGCTTGCGGAGCTTTAATATACAGAGTATATGAAACGAAACCAACTTCGAAGCGTTGTAGAGGGTGCCTTGAGGAACAGACTGAGAAGAGGTATGCAGGCCCAGAAACGTCATCCAACGAAGCTGTGTAGTGTCGAAATTATAGGATCAACACTTCCAGCTCATATGTCACTCATGTGACAGCAAAAGTAGCATTGTGTTAACGGTATTACTGTGGCAGGTCTGGATGCGTAAGAAGCTATCTAACGTACTGTATGTTGACAAGCCCCTTCCGAGAAGTTCAACTTGGCCGTTTGCGTGCAGAGTCGGTTTTTTTGTCGCTGGGTGGTGGCCTAAAACAGGCGCTGGCCACTACACATCCCGTTTTCCTGTTCAAAATCGACTACTTCAAGTGCTTGCAACGTTCGTGCCTGCTTATAAATTCGCAGCCAACCATGACGCGAGTGTGTATATGACCACAATGATTTGCAGATTGTGCCCAATGTGAAGTTCTAAATTTCCGGGTATGCGCATTTCGAAAAACGAGGTAATGTGGCTGCTTCTGCTAATATCGGAAGTATCCCTATTCTGACCGAGTTCACTCCTATTTCAGAAACGGATTTTTTCTTTCTCTCTTCTTAAAACTTCATTCTGAAGCTCTACTGTAACAGTTCTTTTCTCTCTCCCTTCTGAAGAACCTTAACGTAGTATTATCTGCAACTATGTGCTACATACAACAGGTAAAACATTTAGATTACGTTCATATAGGCAAGATCATCTCCAACATATTCAGTTGGTTAACTATAACACACATCTTGGATAAGTGTAAAATCTTGAATTTCAACGATCTACTAGACCTCAGGCGAGAGGGGTCACCTTAGTCGCGAACGACTGTTGACTTGATAAGCGGCGAATAAAAAAAAATTGCTGTTAAAAATACAACAAACACTATGAGCGACAGTGTCATGGCTGGGGGTTCTTTATGTCAGCGGATATCAAACCGCACATCAAAAGAATTTCACAATTTCAATCAAATGACGGCTGACTATGCGGGAACACCGCCAGAATAAAACATACATTTTCGTCTTTCACTTATCCATTCACGTACTGATGCTCAACCACGTGCTATTCTCTACTTAGATGCAGATTATAGCTACATGCTATCAGAATTTTAAGAATCTTGACAGTGAATGTACATGCTTATGACATTAACAGTTGCACTACACAGTACTTAAACCGAAATTTCAAAGCTAGTCTGGAGAAAAATAAAAACATGAATACTCGGCTGAAAGAGCGCATGGTGGCAAGATGATCATGATGATGATTTTAGGTGAGGATCGCTCAACATGGTCATCAGCGCCCTGACCATGTGTCAGCAAGCCAATTCATGGGTAGGGACGAACGCGGCTCTCCCCATATGCAGAGCAGTTCAAAATGCATTAAAGTCTGCCTCCCTTTCCCACCAATTTAGAGATGAGGCCTGACAGTTCACAAAACGTCACCACTCTTGTAATACTGGAATCAGTATTGGCGAGGATCGTGGGCAGATCTCCATCGAGACTGATGGCTGCCCTGATATTAGTATGTCCATCGATACGGGGGGCTGTCCTGATATCAGTACATAAGAACACGTTGCCAACATATGCTGAACTGAAAGTGGCACATCGCAAACCTCAGAGTGGGGCATCCAACTGCCGGAGGAGGAAGCCATGCGTTAACGAGCTGTGTCCGATGCGCAGCCTGGTAAGCAGAACATCCATCCTGTGGTGACGCTTACATGAAGTCCGCCATGCCGGCCGTGTGGCCGAGCGGTTCTAGGCGCTTCAAGTCCGGAACCGCGCTGCTGCTGCGGTCGCAGGTTCGAATCCTGCCTCAGGCATGGATGTGTGTGATGTCCCATAGTGCTTGAGCCATTTGAACCATTCTGAGGTCCGCCATGCCCATGTGGTCGATTTGAGCAACCATACAACTGCATATTGTTTTCTGTCACCTTCAACCATTCAGTCTCCCAATGACACACAATGTGTGTGTCGGAAAATGAGAAGACAGTGTGCAACAGGATGGGACATTAATGGACAACAACAACCCGACATGCTTCTTTGGCTGTTTTGGCGGCCATTTCGTTTCCCTGTATCTTAATGTGGCCAGGTACCCAGCAAAAGATCACCTCCTTGCCACTGTGTTGGAGCCACTGTAAGCAGTCATGGATGATCCGAATCAACTGGTCTACTGTTTACATTTGGTGAAGTACTTTTAGTGGACTAAACGAGTCGAAACAGACAAGAAACCTTATACCGTAATACTTGTAAATACTCTCCAGTGCAATCAAAACACTATATAACTCGGCATCATAATTTCTACATTGTTCCGGAACATGCACTTCAAAAACCCTATCAGGGAAAACAGTGGAACAACCGAGAACATTCTCTTGCTGGGTTCCATCTTCATAAACGTATAAACAACGATTAAATTGTGGTACCATGGACCTTGCCGTTGGTGGGGAGGCTTGCGTGCCTCAGCGATACAGATGGCCGTACCGTAGGTGCAACCACAACGGAGGGGTATCTGTTGAGAGGCCAGACAAACGTGTGGTTCCTGAAGAGGGGCAGCAGCCTTTTCAGTAGTTGCAGGGGCAACAGTCTGGATGATTGACTGATCTGGCCTTGCAACATTAACCAAAACGGCCTTGCTGTGCTGGTACTGCGAACGGCTGAAAGCAAGGGGAAACTACAGCCGTAATTTTTCCCGAGGACATGCAGCTTTACTGTATGATTAAATGATGATGGCATCCTCTTGGGTAAAATATTCCGGAGGTAAAATAGTCCCCCATTCGGATCTCCGGGCGGGGACTACTCAGGAGGATGTCGTTATCAGGAGAAAGAAAACTGGCGTTCTACGGATCGGAGCGTGGAATGTCAGATCCCTTAATCGGGCAGGTAGGTTAGAAAATTTAAAAAGGGAAATGGATAGGTTACAGTTAGATATAGTGGGAATTAGTGAAGTTCGGTGGCAGGAGGAACAAGACTTCTGGTCAGGTGACTACAGGGTTATAAACACAAAATCAAATAGGGGTAATGCAGGAGTAGGTTTAATAATGAATAGGAAAATAGGAATGCGGGTAAGCTACTACAAACAGCATAATGAACGCATTATTGTGGCCAAGATAGATACGAAGCCCACACCTACTACAGTAGTACAAGTTTATATGCCAACTAGCTCTGCAGATGATGAAGAAATTGAAGAAATGTACGATGAAATAAAAGAAATTATTCAGATAGTGAAGGGAGACGAAAATTTAATAGTAATGGGTGACTGGAATTCGAGTGTAGGAAAAGGGAGAGAAGGAAACATAGTAGGTGAATATGGATTGGGGCTAAGAAATGAAAGAGGAAGCCGCCTAGTAGAATTTTGCACAGAGCACAACTTAATCATAGCTAACACTTGGTTTAAGAATCATGAAAGAAGGTTGTATACGTGGAAGAACCCTGGAGATACTAAAAGGTATCAGATAGATTATATAATGGTAAGACAGAGATTTAGGAACCAGGTTTTAAGTTGTAAGACATTTCCAGGGGCAGATGTGGACTCTGACCACAATCTATTGGTTATGACCTGTAGATTAAAACTGAAGAAACTGCAAAAATGTGGGAAATTAAGGAGATGGGACCTGGATAAACTGAAAGAACCAGAGGTTGTAGAGAGTTTCAGGGAGAGCATAAGGGAACAATTGACAGGAATGGAGGAAAGAAATACAGTAGAAGAAGAATGGGGAGCTCTGAGGGATGTAGTAGTGAAGGCAGCAGAGGATAAAGTAGGTACAAAGACGAGGGCTGCTAGAAATCCTTGGGTAACAGAAGAAATATTGAATCTAATTGATGAAAGGAGAAAATATAAAAATGCAGTAAATGAAGCAGGCAAAAAGGAATACAAACGTCTCAAAAATGAGATCGACAGGAAGTGCAAAATGGCTAAACAGGGATGGCTAGAGGACAAATGTAAGGATGTAGAAGCTTATCTCACTAGGGGTAAGATAGATACTGCCTACAGGAAAATTAAAGAGACCTTTGGAGAGAAGAGAACCACGTGTATGAATATCAAGAGCTCAGATGGCAGCCCAGTTCTAAGCAAAGAAGGGAAGGCAGAAAGGTGGAAGGAGTATATAGAAGGTTTATACAAGGGCGATGTACTTGAGGACAATATTATGGAAATAGAAGAGGATGTAGATGAAGACGAAATGGGAGATACGATACTGCGTGAAGAGTTTGACAGAGCACTGAAAGACCTGAGTCGAAACAAGGCCCCCGGAGTAGACAACATTCCGTTAGAACTACTGACGGCCTTGGGAGAGCCAGTCATGACAAAACTCTACCAGCTGGTGAACAAGATGTATGAGACAGGCGAAATACCCTCAGACTTCAAGAAGAATATAATAATTCCAATCCCAAAGAAAGCAGGTGCTGACAGATGTGAAAATTACCGAACTATCAGTTTAATAAGCCACGGCTGCAAAATACTAACGCGAATTCTTTACAGACGAATGGAAAAACTGGTAGATGCAGACCTCGGGGAGGATCAGTTTGGATTCCGTCGAAATGTTGGAACACGTGAGGCAATACTGACCTTACGACTTATCTTAGAAGAAAGATTAAGAAAAGGCAAACCTACGTTTCTAGCATTTGTAGACTTAGAGAAAGCTTTTGACAATGTTGACTGGAATACTCTTTTTCAAATTCTAAAGGTGGCAGGGGTAAAATACAGGGAGCGAAAGGCTATTTATAATTTGTACAGAAACCAGATGGCAGTAATAAGAGTCGAGGGGCATGAAAGGGAAGCAGTGGTTGGGAAAGGAGTGAGACAGGGTTGTAGCCTCTCCCCGATGTTATTCAATCTGTATATTGAGCAAGCAGTAAAGGAAATAAAAGAAAAATTTGGAGTAGGTATTAAAATTCAAGGAGACGAAGTAAAAACTTTGAGGTTCGCCGATGACATTGTAATTCTGTCAGAGACGGCAAAGGACTTGGAAGAGCAGTTGAACGGAATGGACAGTGTCTTGAAAGGAGGATATAAGATGAACATTAACAAAAGCAAAACGAGGATAATGGAATGTAGTCAAATTAAATCGGGTGATGCTGAGGGAATTAGATTAGGAAATGAGACACTTAAAGTAGTAAAGGAGTTTTGCTATTTAGGAAGTAAAATAACTGATGATGGTCGAAGTAGAGAGGATATAAAATGTAGACTGGCAATGGCAAGGAAAGCGTTTCTGAAGAAGAGAAATTTGTTAACATCGAATATAGATTTATGTATCAGGAAGTCGTTTCTGAAAGTATTTGTTTGGAGTGTAGCCATGTATGGAAGTGAAACATGGACGATAACTAGTCTGGACAAGAAGAGAATAGAAGCTTTCGAAATGTGGTGCTACAGAAGAATACTGAAGATAAGGTGGATAGATCACGTAACTAATGAGGAGGTACTGAATAGGATTGGGGAGAAGAGAAGTTTGTGGCACAACTTGACTAGAAGAAGGGATCGGTTGGTAGGACATGTTTTGAGGCATCAAGGGATCACAAATTTAGCATTGGAGGGCAGCGTGGAGGGTAAAAATCGTAGAGGGAGACCGAGAGATGAGTACACTAAGCAGATTCAGAAGGATGTAGGTTGCAGTAGGTACTGGGAGATGAAGCAGCTTGCACAGGATAGAGTAGCATGGAGAGCTGCATCAAACCAGTCTCAGGACTGAAGACAACAACAACAACACTTAAAAGGAAGAAAACAAAATTGTAAAAACGTAATCTGGAATTCAAGTTTTCTTCTACTGTGTCAAGCTTGAACTCACTTTGGGCCTCTGAAGACACCAAGGCAGCAACACGTCCCATCCCTTGCTGTGTATTCGGAACTCTGATAGATCCCGATCTTTGAGACGGTCAGCAGCACGTATCAGCAGCTTGGGCGCATGTGACCGATTCCAGAACATCCGTTCATAGTTGGGTTGGACTACTGCACTAAATACCAATGACTGAAGTGAGACTGACATTTTCAGTGCCTGTCGAACCAAAAGGATACGTCGACGAATCCAGACTGGTGGTCCACCAGCCTCTGCACACAGACTCTGAACTGGACCGGTCCAAAAGGCTCCGGTAGATATCAGAATGCCCTCATGGCGGACAGTGTCTAACATCTTGAAATAAGAAATATGGTCTGATCCAGAGACCACGCTGCTATAATCTAAATATGATTCAACGATTGCCATGTAAAACTGCAGGAGGCAGGACATGTCAACTCCTCATGATTTTCCACTAAGACATTTTAAAATATTCAACGACTCTTGATCCATTTGTTTGTAGGTCTTTCACGTCTCAGAGCCAAGTTAATTTCGAGTCAATAATAAACCGAAAAAGCGCACAATTTCCTGAAAATGTAAAATATTGTCCCGCATTGTGAGCCCTGGTTGGTTAAAACCTCGACGAGCATGGTTAAAATTGACACAAGTAGTTTTCTCTGGAGAGAGCCGAAACCAGCTGTCTTGGCCCAGGTTTCCAGCCTCCTGATGGTCAGCTGTAGCTGCCTCATCATCACTGTAAGATTGAAGGAACAGTAGAAGATTGCAAAGTCATCGACAAGCAAAGAGAATTTGACAGGGCTGCTGACTGTCAAGGAAATGGCAACCAATGTGACAATGAGTACACTGCCTTGGGGGATCCCATTCTCTTGAACATAGCAGTCAGACAACACATCAGCAACGCGAAATCAAGAGCGCCAGTACTCCAGGAAGGATTGGATGAGAAGTGGGAGACATCCACATAGTCCCCATTAATGAAGTTGGCGAAGGATGTTGTATCTCCAAGTAATGTCATACGCTTTTTCGAGGTAAAAAATACACAAACTAAATGGTTTTGGCGTTAGAAGGACTCCTGTATCGGCGTCTCCAATACAATTAACATGTCAATGGCGGAATGGTAGCGTCTGAAACCGCACTGAGAGCGGCCCAGGTGACCTCAGGATTCGAGCAGCCAGACGAGGTGGCAGTTGACCATGCAGTCAAGAGTCTTACCCATACAACTGATAAGGGCTACAATCTGGTAATTGTTAGGGGCGCTACAGTACTTGCCTGGTTTCCACAACTGAATTAATATTGCCTCCTTCCAAGTGAATTAATATTGTCGTCTTCCAAATCGTCGGGTACTGTCCATCAAACCAGATCTAATTGAAACAAGAGAGGAGCTGTTCTTTCGTTTCAGAGCACAGACGATGCAGGAAGGCGTAATGAATTTCATGAGGTCCTGGAGCAGTACCTCTGGCCGCAGACAGAGCTGAGTCCAGTTCCCAAATGGAGAATGGAAGGTTGTAAACTTATTATGGGAAAACAAATGGAGCTTCCTTGCCTCCGCAGTTCTAAGGAACCCCTGAATTCTGGAGTTTGTCTGGAGGGCGCAATTACTGAAAAAAAAAAGTGTTCAGCTAAACCCTGAGCCCTGTCTTTAGGCGAGTCCACCAAGACCCCTTTTCTCGACAAGCCTTACAAGGGGATGTGTTCAAATGGCTCTGAGCACTATGGGGCTTAACATCTGAGGTCATCAGTCCCCTAGAACTTAGAACTACTTAAACCTAACTAACCTAAGGACATCACACACATCCATGCCCGAGGCAGGATTCGAGCCTGCGATCGTAGCAGTCTCGCGGTTCCGGACTGAAGCCCTAGAACCGCACGGCCACCGCGGCAGGGGGATGTGCAATGTACTTGCCTGAAATCTGCCTTATTCACTCCGGAGCTTGTGCAGTGGAAGTGGACTGATTAATGGAAGTTGCAAATTCCTTCATGAATTCCTCTTCTGTTCTTTTATCACTCATCTCGCATGTGCTCTGGCAGATGTGACAGCACGGAGGTTTTCTGTAGTTGGATGGTGTTTGTATTTCGTAAAGCTGTTCATCTGGCTCTAGCTTTCAATCGACAGTCTTCATTCCACCCAGGTACAGGTCTCGTCTAAGGTTGTTGCTAGAGTGGGCGATGGACTCTGCAGCAGTCCGTTGGATCTCACAAGTGATACAGGACACCATTTCCTGTGCACAATCATTTTGTTCAAAAATAGCCTGCTGACTATACAGCAACCAATTTGTCCTTTGAATTAGATATCTTCGTGGCCTCCTGTCGACCACCATCTAAGTCGGCAGACGGAAACACTCTGGGAAGTGCTCACTAGAGTGTAAATCTTCGCGAATCTTTAATAGCAGAGGAGCAAAAACAAAGGTCAGCAACTGAAAAACCATGTAGCTGTGGAAAAGTGTGTCATCTGACCTGACTTCAAAAGGCACATACTCCCAGAATGGACAAGTCGCTCGATAACTCGACCCCTGGAGCAAGTGATATCCGAGCCTAACAGTACACTGCGTGCACTGAAGTCCTCGACAAGGAGGAACGGGCGTGGGAATGCCCTGAAGAGTTCTGTCAGTACGTCTGCATCCAAAAGATCATCAGGTGGAAGATATAAAGAACACACTGTGATGTTAAATTATGCTAGGACTATCATGGAAACTGCTTTTATGGCCGTGTTAAGAGGGACATGAGTGGAGTGGCATCTGTCATCAATGAAAACAGCCACTTCATCTTTAGCCTTGTCTCCAGTAATACCGTCCTTCCTGAATGGGTGGTAACCCTATAATAAAGGTATGGCGGTGACTTCAAAATGATTTTTTTTCCTTCAATCAGACACAGAATGGTTTCTCCTGGACCAGGAGCTTTAATTCTGCCAAATGTGATCGGTATCCATTTAAATTCCACCTTAACACAGAAGCCATTGATTAGCGACAGTCTTTCTCCTTCGGAAGCGGTGATTTACCCCGGAGCTGGTGCCCAACTTTCTCGTTCCTCCAATTGGAAATCCATCTTCAAGAGTAAATTCCCCATCTCAGAAGGAGAGAGCTCGCCGATCCAAAGGTTTAACTGCCACTTTCTTCGACTTTGAACCACCATTTGAAGGAAGTTTTTCCATATTTATGGGAGGAGTTGGTTGCTTGGGTTGAGGGGGCGACTTAGTAGGTTTCTGATGGTGGAAGCGGTACGTGATTTAGATAGTAAGTCGATCGCCGACGGCTTCCGAATGATTTCTGGTTCAAGAGCAGAGTTCTCACCACAGGTACACTGACAAGTGCAAGTGCTCATACTTCCACCTGCGTTCAGAGTTTGTTTGGAGACATCAAGCTTGGCGATTGGCTTCTTAAGGGGCAAAGCAAAAGAAGCAGCAAAAACCGAAGGTTGCATAGCTTTGAAACCTTTTCAGCATCACCACTGAGTATGCATCTTGTGACTTTCAACTTAAAATTAAGTTGATCCCTGGAGCAGTTTATACATTTTGGAGGAAGTGCACAAAATTGCCTGATTTGTGAGCTGAGCTTCCGCAATTTCCACATATAGCTCTCCCATTACATCCCATAGTCGTATTGCCGAAACTTTGACATTTGAAGCATCGCATTGGGTTGGGAACAAACAGGCGAACCTTAAGATGAATATAGAATGCAAGGATGTATTTAGGTAATTCTGGAGTGCTAAACGTTAGAATAAATGTTGGAATTTTTTCCAATGTGCCACTGGCTTTTCTCACATACTTCTGCACTTCCGCGACGTCCATGTTTTTCCATTCTTCACGTAACTCTGCAGGGTCAACCTCCATTATATCAGATGAGGTAATCACGCCCTTACTAAATTTAAGGGTGTTATGCAACTCAGTTTTGACTGGCCTTACATCCCAGAAGCTTAGATATTCGGTTTGAATTAGCAGTTTCAACTAGAAGTGTTCCATTACGAATTTGTTTAACACTTACTGCTTTACCTCACCGGCCATTCACCTTATCAGCACATTTCGAGATTGAGGGATTTTTTAAATACAGGTGTGTTCCTTCCTCGCGGTCTAGACGGTGAAGCCAAGGCCCCCGTTCTCCGAAATACACAACATTCCACCGGCGCGCCGCACGATGGTTGCTGAAGCATCCCTGGAGCTTACTGTAAGAGAGGACTGGCGGCGCCTGCCAGTCCCCAGCTCAGTAACATGGGATCGTTGAGCCCTTGGGAGGACGGTGGCAAGAGAAACGAACACACAACACTAACTGATCTTGTGAAACCAAGGACTTCTTACATACTTCACAAGGAAAAAAGGGTCGTGATAGTCATGAACTGGCAGAGTAGCTTGTTTTGTACTTAAGATAAGCATTTTCAGCGTGCTCGTGGATTGTCTCTAAATCTCGCCGATGGCGCCATATCAGGAAGATCTGTAGTCGTTAAATACCAAAAAACGAGAAGCCTCAATGTTTAGAGTTCGGTCAACTTATCCTTCATAACTTTACGCATGGTCACAATAAGGCGGCTTGTGGAATATAGATACAGGAGCGCGTGCTGCAAAGTAACGCCCCCGAATTTTTCATTCTGTTCTCAATATTGGTTCACGTATTACATGTCATGTATATTACTCGATCGCTATACGGTTCCAATATGTACCATGTATCATGTTACTGTGTAACGTAACTATGTACGTGCGCGAGAAACATTGTGCTATAATCGAGCTTTTTCACCGGAGGAACTTCGTTCACACATGGAACATCCTCTCCTTCCGCATGCAAGGTCAGGGAACACACGAACGCTATGGCTTCTGCAACAAAACGACGCTTTGTGTTTCGGTCATTGATCGATCTTCGTATAGTCCCAACTTCGCCAAATCCTATTTTCGTCTGTTTACAAAACTTCGCCCTAGAGCACTAAAGGGCGGAAATGTAACATTGCTATTAAACCATCGTTAAATTTTACTACTTCACATTTTATTCAAAGGAAGTCAATTTATATAGGTTATGTATTAATTAATTACAACTACTTGATAACCATTGGTATGTTACATACCAAACCGAGTAAAAAAACGTCCTGTTTTATACTCTACAGCAATCGTAAACATTACGAGGCATTAGTGATCTAGGGTTAAGGAACATTTTCGAGGACTTCACTTTTGTAGAGGTGAAGCGGTGCAAGTAGTGACAGTATAAACAAATTGGTCTGCCATTGGGAGAAATACACGTGTTTATAAATGAATATCGGGGTTTTAACGCTTTATAATATTTATTATATTAAACTTACAGTTATAAATGATATGTCAAATGAAAGAGTAACTCAAACAGTTTTACCAAGAACCTTATAAATGTTCAATGTGAGCACCATTTGTCACAAGGCATACATCAAGTCTACAGCAGAGTTCTTCTCAGACGTTGATAAGTGTGTCTTCAGTGATTGTAGCAACAGCTGCTTCAATCCGGTTTCTTATTCGTGGAGGTCTGCTGGTAGCGGAGGCACGTACACACGATTCTTGACGAAGCCCCAAAGGAAAAATTCATGGCGTTAGGTCGGGCGAAGGTGGAGGACGTGCAAAGCAAGCCCAGTCATTGGGACCCTTGCGACCGATCCAGCGCTTGGGTAAAGTGAAGTTCAACCAACCGCGTACAATTGCGCCGGGAACATTGCGCGCTGCACATGGGCACTGGTGCCAAACACAAATGTTTAAGTTGCTCTTTCATTTGACATATCTTTTATAACTGTAAGTTAATTGTAATAAATATTATAAAGCGTTAAAGCTCCGATATTTATTTATAAACACCCTGTATGTCTGTCGCCAGGGTGACCACGTTGAGAAACAGACATGAAAAATAAACGTTTAGAATGTTAATAAAGTCGGTTTTACTTAAAAAGCTTTAAGGATACGGGGTACTTTTCCGGCTCAATGTTACGTAAAAATCAACACCTATTTCTTTCAGGCACTGTTTATAATGTATATGTTGTATAGATTTTTTTGTTGGTATCAGATAATGCAGCAAACTCTGTAAACGAATTAGAAGTATTTTGAATATTATGAACCTGCTTAGGGTTATTAAAAAATTACAAAGAAACTGATGCAATTTTTTTTAAAAAATGCTTCCTCAAATTGTGGTACCATTTAATCCAATGTTATACATTAGATGAAGAACCAAATTTTTACCAGATATGCGCAATATGATGGCTGAGGTACTAGACCTATTTAATTCCACCTATTACTTTAATTAAAAGGATGAAAAGTCACATTTCCATTTTAATTTTTATAATTTAGTTGATTCTGCAGTAAAGCTAAGCGCTACTACATAAGTACGAACTATTACAAGTTACAGAAAAAAATTAGAGCAATGCTTTAAAAACTTTAGGAAATATTTGTACCTGAATTCTGAAAAATACAACTTGCGGGAAATTTCAAATGAAGATTGGAGTCCAATTAAACGGTGCCTCAGAACATTCCTGAAGCATAGTTTTCATCGTGCAATATTTCTTCATCTTCAAGCTTCCTCTTGGCATTCCTTTTAGCACTTCTTGCTTCTTTGGTAACTTGAAGAGCGAATCTTTTAGCTTCATCCACCCATTGTCTGTCACACGCAAGCAATGATCTTCCATATTGGACACACATTTTATGCCTAAATTACTCAGGACTTCCAACCTTCCTACCTACATCTACATCTAATTCATACTCCGCAAGCCACCCAACGGTGTCTGGCGGAGGGCACTTTGCGTGCCACTGTCATTATCTCCCTTTTCTGTTACAGTCGCGTATGGTTCGCGGGAAGAACGACTGTCTGAAAGCCTCCGTGCGCGCTCGAATCTCTCTAATTTTACATTCGTGATCTCCACGGGAGGTATAAGTAGGGAGAAGAAGTATATTCGATATCTTATCCAGAAACGCACTCTCTCGAAACCTGGCGAGCAAGCTACACCGCGATGCAGAGCGCCTCTCTTGCAGAGTCTGCCACTTGAGTTTGCTAAACATCTCCGTAACGCTATCACGGTTACCAAATAACCCTGTGACGAAACGCGCCGCTCTTCTTTGGATCTTCTCTATCTCCTCCGTCAACCAGATCTGGTACGGATCCCACACTGATGAGCAATACTCAAGTATAGGTCGAACGAGTGTTTTGTAAGCCACCTCCTTTGTTGATGGACTACATTTTCTAAGGACTCTCCCAATGAATCTCAACCTGGTACCCGCCTCACCAACAATTAATTTTATATGATCATTCAATTTCAAATCGTTCCGCACGCATACTCCCAGATATTTAACAGAAGTAACTGCTACCAGTGTTTTTTCCGCTATCATATAATCATACAATAAAGGATCCTTCTTTCTATGTATTTGCAATACATTACATTTGTCTATGTTAAGGGTCAGCTGCCACTCCCTACACCAAGTGCCTATCCGCTGCAGATCTTCCTGCATTTCGCTACAATTTTCTAATTCTGCAACTTCTCTGTATACTACAGCATCATCCACGAAAAGCTGCATGGAACTTCCGACACTATCTACTAGGTCATTTATATATATTGTGAAAAGCAATGGTCCCATAACACTCCCCTGTGGCATGCCAGAGGTTACTTTAACGTCTGTAGACATCTCCCCATTGATAACAACATGCTGTGTTCCGTTTGCTAAAAACTCTTCAATCCAGCCACACAGCTGGTCTGATATTCCGTAGGCTCTTACTTTGTTTATTAGGCAACAGTGCGGAACTGTATCGAACGCCTTCCGGAAGTCTAGGAAAATAGCATCTACCTGGGAGCCTGTATCTAATAATTTCTGGGTCTCATGAACAAATAAAGCGAGTTGGGTCTCACACGATCGCTGTTTCCGGAATCCATGTTGATTCCTACAGAGTAGATTCTGGGTTTCCAAAAACGACATGATACTCGAGCAAAAAACATGTTCTAAAATTCTACAACAGATTGACGTCAGAGATATAGGTCTATAGTTTTGAGCATCTGCTCGACAACCCTTTTTGAAGACTGGGACTACCTGTGCTCTTTTCCAATCATTTGGAACCTTCCGTTTCTCTAGAGACTTGCGGTACACGGCTGTTAGAAGGGGGGCAAGTTCTTTCGCGTACTCTGTGTAGAATCGAATTGGTATTCCGTCAGATCCAGTGAACTTTCCTCTGTTGAGTGATTTCAGTTGCTTTTCTATTCCTTGGACACTTATTTCGATGTCAGCCATTTTTTCATTTGTGCGAGGATTTAGAGAAGGAACTGCAGTGCGGTCTTCCTCTGTGAAGCAGCTTTGGAAAAAGGTGTTTAGTATTTCAGCTTTACGCGTGTCATCCTCTGTTTCAAAGCCATCATCGTCCCGGACTGTCTGGATATGCTGTTTCGAGCCACTTACGGATTTAATGTAAGACCAGAACTTCCTAGGATTTTCTGTCAAGTCGGTACATTGAATTTTACTTTTGAATTCACTGAACGCTTCACGCATAGCCCTCCTTACGCTAACTTTGACATCGTTTAGGTTCTACATCTACATCTACATCCGTACTCCGCAAGCCACCTGACGGTGTGTGGCGGAGGGTACCCTGAGTACCTCTATCGGTTCTCCCTTCTATTCCAGTCTCGTATTGTACGTGGAAAGAAGGATTGTCGGTATGCTTCTGTGTGGGCTCTAATCTCTCTGATTTTATCCTCATGGTCTCTTCGCGAGATATACGTAGGAGGGAGCAATATACTGCTTGACTCTTCGGTGAAGGTATGTTCTCGAAACTTCAACAAAAGCCCGTACCGAGCTACTGAGCGTCTCTCCTGCAGAGTCTTCCACTGGAGTTTATCTATCATCTCCGTAACGCTTTCGCAATTACTAAATGATCCTGTAACGAAGCGCGCTGCTCTCCGTTGGATCTTCTCTATCTCTTCTATCAACCCTACCTGGTGCGGATCCCACACTGCTGAGCAGTATTCAAGCATTGGGCGAACAAGCGTACTGTAACCTACTTCCTTTGTTGTCGGATTGCATTTCCTTAGGATTCTTCCAATGAATCTCAGTCTGGCATCTGCTTTACCGACGATCAACTTTATATGATCATTCCATTTTAAATCACTCCTAATGCGTACTCCCAGATAATTTATGGAATTAACTGCTTCCAGTTGCTGACCTGCTATTTTGTAGCTAAATGATAAGGGACCTATCTTTCTATGTATTCGCATCACATTACACTTCGCTACATTGAGATTCAATTGCCATTCCGTGCACCATGCGTCAATTCGCTGCAGATCCTCCTGCATTTCAGTACAATTTTCCATTGTTGCAACCTCTCGATACACCACAGCATCATCTGCAAAAAGCCTCAGTGAACTTCCGATGTCATCCACCAGGTCATTTATGTATATTGTGAATAGCAACGGTCCTATGACACTCCCCTGCGGCACACCTGAAATCACTCTTACTTCGGAAGACTTCTCTCCATTGAGAATGACGTGCTGCGTTCTGTTATCTAGGAACTCCTCAATCCAATCACACAATTGATCTGATAGTCCGTATGCTCTTACTTTGTTCATTAAACGACTATGGGGAACTGTGTCAAACGCCTTGCGGAAGTCAAGAAACACGGCATCTACCTGTGAACCCGTGTCTAAGGCCCTCTGAGTCTCGTGGACGAATAGCGCGAGCTGGGTTTCACACGATCGTCTTTTCCGAAACCCATGCTGATTCCTACAGAGTAGATTTCTAGTCTCCAGAAAAGACATTATATTCGAACATAATACGTGTTCCAAAATTCTACAACTGATCGATGTTAGAGATATAGGTCTATAGTTCTGCACATCTGTTCGACGTCCCTTCTTGAGAACGGGGATGACCTGTGCCCTTTTCCAATCCTTTGGAACGCTTCGCTCTTCTAGAGACCTACGGTACACCGCTGCAAGAAGGGGGGCAAGTTCCTTCGCGTACTCTGTGTAAAATCGAACTGGTATCCCATCAGGACCAGCGGCCTTTCCTCTTTTGAGCGATTTTAATTGTTTCTCTATCCCTCTGTCGTCTACTTCGATATCTACCATTTTGTCGACTGTGCGACAATCTAGAGAAGGAAGCACAGTGCAGTCTTCCTCTGTGAAACAGCTTTGGAAGAAGACATTTAGTAATTCGGCCTTTAGTCTGTCATCCTCTGTTTCAGTACCATTTTGGTCACAGAGTGTCTGGACATTTTGTTTTGATCCACCTACCGCTTTGACATAGGACCAAAATTTCTTAGGATTTTCTGCCAAGTCAGTACATAGAACGTTACTTTCGAATTCATTGAAAGCCTCTCGCATAGCCCTCCTCACACTACATTTCGCTTCGCGTAATTTTTGTTTGTCTGCAAGGCTTTGGCTATGTTTATGTTTGCTGTGAAGTTCCCTTTGCTTCCGCAGCAGTTTTCTAACTCGGTTGTTGTACCACGGTGGCTCTTTTCCATCTCTTACGATCTTGCTTGGCACATACTCATCTAACGCATATTGTACCATGGTTTTGAACTTTGTCCACTGATCCTCAACACTATCTGCACTTGAGACAAAACTTTTGTGTTGAGCCGTCAGGTACTCTGTAATCTGCTTTTTGTCACTTTTGCTAAACAGAAAAATCTTCCTACCTTTTTTAATATTTCTATTTACGGCTGAAATCATCGACGCAGTAACTGCTTTATGATCGCTGATTCCCTGTTCTGCATTAACTGATTCAAATAGTTCGGGTCTGTTTGTCACCAGAAGGTCTAATATATTATCGCCACGAGTCGGTTTTCTGTTTAACTGCTCAAGGTAGTTTTCAGATAAAGCACTTAAAAATATTTCACTGGATTCTTTGTCCCTGCCACCCGTTATGAACGTTTGAGTCTCCCAGTCTATATCCGGCAAATTAAAATCTCCACCCAGAACTATAACATGGTGGGGAAATCTACTCGAAATATTTTCCAAATTATTCTTCAGGTGCTGAGCCACAACAGCTGCTGAGCCCGGGGGCCTATAGAGACATCCAATTACCATGTCTGAGCCTGCTTTAACCGTGACCTTCACCCAAATCATTTCACAATTCGAATCTCCGTCAATTTCCTTCGATACTATTGCACTTCTTATCGCTATAAACACGCCTCCCCCTTCACTGTCCAGCCTATCTCTGCGGTATACATTCCAATCAGAGTTTAGGATTTCATTACTGTTTACGTCTGGTTTCAGCCAACTTTCTGTTCCTAGTACTATATGGGCGTTGTGACCGTTTATTAATGAGAGCAGTTCTGGGACCTTTCTATAGACGCTTCTGCAGTTTACTATTAGCACATTAATATTGTTATTCCTTGTTGCATTTTGCCTACTCCTTCCTTGCCGCGTCTCAGGAGGCGTCTTGTCGGGCCTAGGGAGGGAATTCTCTAACCTAAAAAAACCCCATGTGCACTCCACACGTACTCCGCTACCCTCGTAGCCGCTTCCGGCGTGTAGTGCACGCCTGACCTATTCAGGGGGACCCTACATTTCTCCACCCGATAGCGGAGGTCGAGAAATTTGCACCCCAGCTCTCCGCAGAATCGTCTGAGCCTCTGGTTTAAGCCTTCCACTCGGCTCCAAACCAGAGGACCGCGATCGGTTCTCGGAACGATACTACAAATAGTTAGCTCTGATTCCACCCCGCGAGCGAGGCTTTCCACCTTCACCAACTCCGCCAACCGCCTGTACGAACTGAGGATGACCTCTGAACCCAGACGGCAAGAGTCATTGGTGCCGACATGAGCAACAATTTGCAGTCGGGTGCACCCAGTGCTCTCTATCGCCGCCGGTAGGGCCTCCTCCACATCTCGGATGAGACCCCCCGGCAAGCAGACAGAGTGAACACTGGCCTTCTTCCCCGACCAAACCTTCTGTTTGTCTGAGAGGTTTTGGCTGCGTTTAAACTTGGAGTGAAGCTCTCTTTGCTTCCGCAGTAGTTTCCTAACTTTGTTGTTGAACCACGGTTGGTTTTTCCCGTCCCTCACAGTTTTACTCAGCACGTACCTGTCTAAAACGCATTTTACAATTGCCTTAAACTTTTTCCATAAACACTCAACATTGTCAGCGTCGGGACAGAAATTTTCGTTTTGATCTGTTAGGTAGTCTGAAATCTGCCTTCTATTACTCTTGCTAAACAGATAAGCCTTCCTCCCTTTTTTTATATTCCTATTAACTTCCATATTCAGGGGCGCTGCAACGGCCTTATGATCACTGATTCCCTGTTCTGCACTTACAGAGTCGAAAAGTTCGGGTCTGTTTGTTATCTCCATGAGTCGGTTCTCTGTTTAATTGCTCGAGGTAATTTTCGGATAGTACACTCAGTATAATGTCACTCGATGCTCTGTCCCTACCACCCGTCCTAAACATCTGAGTATCCCAGTCTATATCTGGTAAATTGAAATCTCCACCTAAGACTATAATATGCTGAGAAAATTTATGTGAAATGTATTCCAAATTTTCTCGCAACTGTTCTGCCACTAATGCTGCTGAGTCGGGAGGTCGGTAAAAGGAGCCAATTATTAACCTAGCTCGGTTGTTGAGTGTAACCTCCACCCATAATATTTCGCAGGATCTATCCACTTCTACTTCACTGCAGGATAATCTACTACTAACAGCGACAAACACGCCACCACCGGTTGTATGCAATCTATCTTTTCTAAACACCGTCTGTGCCTTTGTAAAAATTTCGGCTGAATTTCTCTCTGGCTTCAGCCAGCTTTCTGTACCTATAACGATTTCAGCTTCGGTGCTTTCTATCAGCGCTTGAAGTTCCGGTTCTTTACCAATCAGCTTCGACAGTTTACAATTACAATTACAATACCGATTGCTGCTTGGTCCCCGCATGTCCTGACTTTACCCCGCACCTTTTGAAGCTGTTGCCCTTTCTGTACTTGCCCGAGGCCATCGAACCTAAAAAACCGCCCAGTCCACGCCACACAGCTCCTGCTACCCGTGTAGCCGCTTGCTGCGTGCAGTGGACTCCTGACCTATCCAGCGGAACCCGAAACCCCACCACCCTATGGCGCAAGTCGAGGAATCTGCAGCCCACACGGTCGCAGAACCGTCTCAGCCTCTGATTCAGACCCTCCACTCGGCTCTGTACCAAAGGTCCGCAGTCAGTCCTGTCGACGATGCTGCAGATGGTGAGCTCCGCTTTCATCTCGCTAGCGAGACTGGCAGTCTTCACCAAATCAGATGGCCGCCGGAAGCCAGAGAGGATTTCCTCCGATCCATAGCGACACACATCATTGGTGCCGACATGAGCGACCACCTGCAGATGGGTGCACCGTGTACCCTTCATGGCAACCGGAAGGACTCTTTCCACATCTGGAATGACTCCCCCCGGTATGCACACGGAGTGCACATTGGTTTTCTTCCCCTCTCTTGCTGCCATATCCTTAAGAGGCCCCATTACGCGCCTAACATTGGAGCTCCCAACTACCAGTACGCCCACCCTCTGCGACTGCCCGGATCTTGCAGACTGAGGGGCAACCTCTGGAACAGGACAAGCAGACATCTCCGGCCGAACATCAGTATCAGCCGGAGACAGAGCCTGAAACCGGTTCGTCAAACTGGAGAAGCCTTCCGTTCAGCACTCCGGAATGTCTTTCGCCCCCTGCCACACCTCGAGACGACCTCCCACTCTACCACAGGTGAGGGATCAGCCTCAATGTGGGCAGTATCCCGGGTAGCCACAGTCTAGTCCGATCGAGGGATGCGTGGGACGAGCTGGCCGTCCCCGACAAACCCCCATCCGGACCCCCACAATGATGCCCATTGGCAACAGCCTCAAGCTGTGTGACCGAAGCCAACACTGCCTGAAGCTGGGAACGAAGGGATGCCAACTCAAGCCTGCATCCGAACACAGCAGTTGCAGTCCCTATCCATGCCAAAAACTGTTGTGCAAAGAACGTCTGAATTAATCTAAAGAGAGCACAAACAATTCGACACAAAATTTAAACGGTTATTAAAATACAAGAGTGCCTAGTAAATGCAGTAATGCTGCTACTTGCGCACTGCTGACACACTTGATATCACTGCATCTAGTATACCAACTATTAATGTATATAATTCTAACAAAAATATTTTTGAGTAATCTTTCCCATATGCAGCTTTAGAGTCGCCATCACTTACGTATTTCGTATATCTATCGTTACAAATGGGCACCGACCTCTGAAATATTTTTAGAGCTCCGTCACACTTAATACCTCCATTGTAACCATCGTAATTCTTGGAACACTGATGTTCAATGTGTCCTTTAGTGTTACCGTGGCAGGTGTGGCAGTACTGAGGTAAGCACTCAACATCAACAACATTCCCATTCTCCAGAGAAGTGGCACTTACATCATCATTCAAGGAACGATGTCCTCGACATTACCATATCCCATCAATTGCAACAGCAATGTCCTTCGTTCCACTAATATTTACAGTTTCTTCTACTGTACGTTTCATAGATGCTTCAGACACAACCGTCAAGGCAACAAAGTATTTTTATGTACTTGCTGAACCTACTGGGAGGAGGAGGAGGAAGGTCCATCAAACCACAGAACGTTTGAGCAGCCTTTTTTCCTTTCCTATTGCACACACTGCATAAACTAACTTCGAATTCACATCACATGAATTATGCACAATGTTCGAAGTCATTTTCGAAGTAGATTTATTGCAGGATCTACACAGAACACCCGATTTTGACACTAAACCCTTCCTGCTACTTTGTTGTTCAGTTATTTCCAGACAGCATACACCATCACATTGTTTACATTTCGCCACTTTCTTTATCAAAGAAGATAACAACAAATCCACTACAAACAGCGTCAATGTTAATCATTGTTAATACAAAAATTTGAATCACCAGGAGGCGTGCCAAGTGGGAGTTTCTTCATTGAAGAACTGATACATAGGTTACTTTCAACAGTGTGGCTTGCTTTATTTGTGAACAGGTTGCCACGGAACTTCCTTTTATTGAACTTCTCGATGCCTGGCATAGTTCGTATCTATTGCACAGGATATGTACTTCCACAAATATATGAAGCACTTGGGAAACAAACATTCAGTAACATGTGAACAAACTGCTTATGCGAAACAAAAGTAAATACCAGCGAAGATAATCATTTACAGACACTATAATCCTAAACTGTTGGCAACATATACAATGTATCACACGTATAATAGCTGGAAACAGAAAGTCCACTGTTCTTTTCGAAATAATAATCGTTTCTGTAACAGAAATAACGGGGGCGTGGCGGCATACATGACTGCAACTTTAAAATTTGGTATATCCAGGTCATTTTTCATTTGAAACCCTATAATGTATTTATCAATGTAATCAGGAAAGTCTATAGAATTTAATAAAGTCATAAAAAATTTCGATTAATCCACAATTTATATGTACCCTTATCCTTAATAGTTCTCAAATCGGAGGTATTGCTTTTCAGCTCGCCCTAGTAGGTGTCGGCTTACTTCTCCAGAAACGCCACAAGGCAATTTTCGTACCTTTGTTTAATTCGAACTAGTGTATCGCCTTTAATATGTTGACGGAACAACAAATACTACTCTATCTTCCTTTTTTATCTGAAATATTACTTTGAGTCCTTGGACGCAACAGTATCTTCTTTTGAGGCGTTCTTGAACAATTTTCTGATGAAAGCATGTAACAGAACCTTCGACAATCATCTGTGCATTCAAACTGATCGCCAGCAATTATGAAAAAGCGAGTATCTGGATTTCTCCACACTTAACTTTCAACGACCCTCGCACATCCTCTCCTGTTGGCTATGAAAGGTTATGTCGCAAGACATAAAGGACAAATTACTGCCTTTATGTACTCTATCGCTAAATTCCTATAGTGCAGACTCAGAAGCTATGCTGACAATGACAAACAACTTTAAGTAAATTATTGGTTAGTCTGTCTAACGCGAGACTGAAGAAGATGAAGCTAACTTGAAAGTCGGAGGCAGCCATCTCATTATCCGACCGCCAACCAAATAATACCTTTAAAGTAACTTTACGTTTCCAGCTTTATGTCTACAAACATGCGCCACATTCTGAGTACTTACTTATTAAATCCGTATGTTGTTCTATCATACGATGGAATCGGTTTATGTGAATTTCTAGTTATGAGTGGTTATCCTGAATAGGAACTTTCGCTCTTTTTATCCTGTTCTGTGTTTCTTCCTTTTAGCTGCCAGGCCTGATTCCCAGAGTACTTCGCCAGCAGGCTACAGAAATCCGTTTCAAACTTTCACCACACTGTTATTTCAAACATTTTCTGTTTTATCCTCGTTTTTACGGTTAAGAATTGCTTTTCTTGCACCTTTCACTCCTAATTAGCACAAGGTGAGTCCTTGCATTTAATACTTTGAAATCTATGCCGCTGTTGGTATAATTTCACAAAACCTTTTTATCCTTTCATCTAATTAAAACTCGTAATGCAGTGACCATTAGCATTCTTAAATACTGAACGCGTCGATAACATCAAGAGTGAAGCAGCACTCTAGACGTAAGCACCAAAGAAAATCTTTAGCGGAAAATAATTCGTATTCGATATTGTGCTATAAAATAACAGCTTAATCATCAGGATCGCGTACTCAAGTTATTGCGGGCCATGCGCTCCCATATAAACCGCGCGTGATTTGTGTGAAGCTCCTGTATGGCGATTTCCAGTTCAGCTTGCAAAGAACCCATCGACAACTTCAATATTGCAAATTCGGAAAGCAAGTATTTATATGCTTGCTGCGGAGGATGGCCACATAAACAAACTTGTCAATACATCCTACCTACCATCAGACTTTTCCTCTTCTTGTCAATGTCCCATAACACCCTGTGCTTTTTAATTTTTTATTTAAAAATGTACATTGTTGTTTTGTTTTTACTCTTCTCGGGGTTGAAATCACCAGCAGCGTGAAATTAAACAACGCTTAGCCATTAATCGGCCATAGCTGGAGAAGTCACACCGTCACTGATTAAATGAATTCGTAACAGACAGAAACCAAGGAGTTGAAATTAGTTTCCTCGAAAGACACCACAGACATTTTAACTGTCCCACACACGTCGCAACTCAAGTATGAACCCCAAGTCTGGCTGCTAATCAAAGTTGTGCAGCCATCCTCAGAAGACGACTTATCCCTTGCTGCATTAAATTCGGAGTTTGATAGAAGTGGATTGGAAGGATCAGGGGAACATCATATTTGTATATTAAAAATGGACTTCTCAACAGTGCATAATAATTCAATTAAACGTATTTAAAATATACAAGGCTTGTTCAACACTTACGTTAGCGCCTTTAGAAACCGGCTGATTACTGCCGATGATCACGATTATTTGGGTTTAGACTATACTGTTCGTGGGTCACAGGAGTCCCTGCAATTTATATTATGGGATGAGTAATGATCATTGGACCACGTTTGCAGAACCAATCGCCTTCAGGACGATGGATGAGTAACGAAATAAAAATGGCACTGACACAGTAACGACTCTATGTCTCGCGCTACCAGCCCGATTTTTTCCCTTTTTTTCCCTCGCCGTTGTGAATGAGGAGTCACAAAAAATGCCGGTTTCTGTTCAGGAAAAGTAAGCATCTGCAACTGAATTTCAACAAACACACTGGTTCAATTTCTCCAGTTGCATCCATAAAAAAATTTAAAGACATTCTAAATTCTTGCTGACTTCATTCTTGGGTACTACTGTATTTATCAGTCATGCTGCATACGTACAATATATGATGGAACTCATGTAAATCAATTGTGATTAACTATTATACTAGAGTTGAAAAATACTGTACAGGAAAGAAGTTCTGCATAATATAGCATAGGCGAAATATATCACAGAAAAAAGAAATTAAAAAGTACAAACGCACAATGCACAAACACAAAAGTAGGCGGAGAACGAATTGTTGTTTTCTAGTGAATTATTGCTATGGCTCTTCAAGCATGGCTGAAAACGTCTGGTAATCCACCAGGCCACGAGACTGTCTCTGGCCTGCGCAGACATCCAAGGCTGTGTTTTAGCAGTAATGAGCTTAACGAGCAGCTTCGTGTGTCTGCTATCTGGGAACCGTGCCTGTGTGCACACGAGTCGGCAATTAAAGCTCTACCACCAGGCTTCCTGCTTTCCTATGCAGTCAGCCGTTCCCTTGCCAGACAGAGAGATGTTCGAAACCGTAAAGCCTCAGGGCTGTTATGAACTACGCTTCGGGAGACAGTGACAGATATATTGCATCATTAACCTGACAATGTAAAATGCAATGTTGGCCCTCGGTGGTTCCATCAGAAAGCATTCTACGTCTATAAATTGATAGGACACCAACAAATGGTCTGATTTACGACGCAATCGTTTGTATTCGTTTTTGGGTAACACGTATTCCACGAGACTGACTAATCCGCTACCTAATGTGTAAGTTGATGCACATCTGCTACGTTTTCACTAAGTGTATTGAACAGATGAATGCACTTAGAAGGTTTATTCCTTAAATGTTAAGCTTGCATATTCGCACTGATAAACCAAATCTACGAGTTAGGGTCTTTCATTGTGAAAATAATTCAAAACTTTTTGATTGCTCAAAAAGAAACTGAGAGACTGAAGTTGGAAGTCCTGGAGCAGACAGAAACCAGGAAGTAAACTTGAAACGACGGTAGGACATATATCGAACTAAATAAATGGTAGATGACGAAGTAAAACTTTGCTGGATGCCAAGACATTAAAAAAGACAGAAGGGTAGATGCACAGATGACATTAGAAAAAATGGGTAGACTGCTATGAAGCTGAACTCCGCAACGTGTGTAGAAATTTGAAGACATCCCAGCTAATTAATTACCTATTCACACAACACACATTCCTAACTCGTAAGCGGGGGCAATGAAATTTCATTTCAGAGGTAGGCGGTTCAAATCCCCGCTAGACTATCCAAGATTTCGGTTTTTCAGTGGATACCCTAAATCTCTTAAGGCGAATACCGGAATGGTTCCTTTGCAAACAACTTGGTCAACATTCTTCACTATTGCTTCCCAATCGGAAGAAACGCTCCATGCCTAATGACTTTGCTATCAATGAAACGGTAAACCCTTACTGTCCTTTTCCCAAGCTTCTACAGTTTATAGCTGTCCTGTCGTATACTACAATTTTGCTATGTCGTACCGAGATTTGCAATATGTACAGATTTGATACGTGGTTCCCATTCCCGACAACTCCAGCGTCCCAAGATGCATCTGACGCCACAGTTAAATATTCGTTGGAGTGCTACTTGCCACACAGTGCGCCGCCTCCCTGCACGTTCGTCTGTCTGAAAGGACCCATGGTAACACAAACGCCCAAAAAAGGCTTGAAACGTTGTGTGATGTAGTTGGTATCTGAGAGTTTACTTTTGTATCGCCGTGTTGTCTCTCGACTGTTTCCATCTGCTTGGCCGCACATTAACACCAACTCGGATTGTTCCCGACATGAATACCGAACCATTCTGCAGCTTACAATAGGCTGCGTCAATCATACAGCCTGCACAGACACAAGAACCACATGACACTTGGTCAGAGGGACTGTCTTTTGTCAACGCTATCTACCATGGCAACGATGCATTTCCGGACACTTGGTCATGGGGCCTTTTCTTCTCCATTTTCTGTCAGAAATCCGTTCCTGCAGTTTCTTAATGTTCACCCAGTATTATGCCAACACTTTTTGGCGAACAGGGAGAACGGATTTAGAGGAGTAACGTGACTTATCTCACGTGTCGTAAGAGTAAGGAATTTTAAAACTACTAAATTTCTAACCGTATACGGAAAGTAATTTAAACAAGAAGAGCATAAGACTTTTTGAAAGGTGGTGATAAATGAGAATGCTAAAGATTAGATGGATAGAAGGAGTAACTAAAGACGTGATAATGAATCGAATAGGGGAAAAAAGAAATTTTCGGCACAACTCGACCAAAGGAAAGGGTCGATTGGTAGAACACATCCTGGGGCATCGTCAAGGTAATGCCAATCTGGTAATGGAACGAAGTGTGGGGAATAAAAACTGTAGGGAACTTAGGCATGGATAGTACAACGCAGGTTCAAATGGATGTAGGTTACGTTACTTAGAGACGACAAGCCATCGACATGATAGAGTAGAGCTGCGTCAAACCAGTGATCGGACGGAAGACCGCAACAAAAACTTGACTCGATCCGCAAACTAATTGCGAGAGGGAACGGAAATGTACAACTACGAAAAGTGTCAGGTAATTTACTTATCGTATGGCACACAAAGCAATACCAAAAGAGAACGCAAAATAATCAGGCCAATGTTGACTAAAATTAAAATATAATTAAAGATCACCATTGTGTTCATTATAGTTTGCGTACTACATTCTTCAGCCTATCAATAAAATGAGACTTCAAGGAAATGGCAGATCTTTTTGCTCAGGATGTCTACAAATGGAACACTCTAAGGAGATGTGCTCAACAGTTTGGTTTTCAGTGCCTCAGTCACAGTCAGCTGATTGTTGGAGACCCCACGATACTGACAAGTCAGCACAGAATCCACCGTTTCTATGCACAGTTAAGTCTAGCCCATAGTCGAGCGAATAGGTGCAACCCCGGAGGTCTAGCTTCTGGTTTGTGATCGGATGCCACGGGACGAAAATGAATGCTCGACGTGGGTAGCCTTGGTCATTAACATGAGCACAGAATTTACAGTACCAAATTGAACTACAGCGTTCGGCTGCGAGGCTTTATCATACTGATCTAGCGAACAAATCAATCAGACAATTGTATTATGATGAAAACTGGCTATTCTTCTTGGTAAAATTATTTTCAAACTTGAAGTCCTTATCCCACTGCCATTAGTCATACTGGCCATACACTGATTTCTATCTTCCTCTTTCGAACACAATGAAAAACTCAGTATACCAAAAACATTCCAGCTGATTTGTACTCTTCACTTTGTTTCATTAGATGTGTATCCAATAATTAAATGTCTTCAATTTCCTCGCATACTCATACATTGGTTGTACGATGCATTGTAAATCTGTGCTTTCTTTTTGATGCGCTGACTGTATTATTTCAGTTTTATTTAATACTTTCAGTCAACTTCATAAGGAGCCGTATTAAATTATTGTGATGGTTACTGCAGTTTACTTCTCCAAAAGCTGAAACGCACGATGTCCCTTGTACAAACTAAGATGATCCTGATATATTCCATTAACCTGTATTCGTGCTTTTTCCAGATTTCATTGACCTGAAAATTCCTTTATGGTTGCCAAGAGTTCCTTTGACGGTAGAGAATCTGCTTACCTGATTTTCCTTTCAATTTTGAATTTACCACTATCCGGATATTACCGAAGCTGTAGAACTGGCGTACGCAATCTTCAGTACGTTAAAAGGGATTAAATCAATGCTTTGCTTCAGAGTGGCAATTGATACATAGTTTGTTGAAAACGAGTGAAAACTTTCTATGAACCCAAGATAACGTAAATACAAGTTACTGCTCTTTACAATAACGTCATTCAAGAGTTATAAATCGCCGCTATCTAAAGCCAAAAGTCCCTTTGTTTGATTTCATTCCCGTGTGGTTCTTTTCTTCTCATGGGGATGGCTTATGTCAAACAGCTACCATGGTGCATTTTATATTAGGGTGATGATACTCTGTCTTCTAACATATAGTTTTCCATTCGTAGCTCATTTTACCAAAATTTTGCAAATGTTACAAATTAGGCGTGGCAAGTAATTTCAAACAGTCCTCTATCTTGCGGAAGTGTTTCCACACCTAATAAAACACTGAAGTAATGGGAACTGTACAGTCTCAACTACGATAACTAATCACTATTGTTTTTGATACCCGGAATGCCATAATGTGTAAAGTTTTCTCTGACACGGTCAAGTCCATTCGCTTGTACACCGATACATTGAAAGCTTAAATAAATTAAAGATTTTCTTAACGTGAAGGCTGGTTAGAACGCCAAAGTGCTTTCGTAGGCATCGCCATTACGAGACCTAGGATTTTTAGGTCCCAGAAATCTTAAACTAGGTACCTAAAATAGGTTCTATCACTTATAAAAATAGGTCATTAAAATCAAAAAATAGGTGACTAAAACCTGACATTTTATAGTCTAGAAAGATGAAGAGATTGACAAAGATCCACATTATACTATTGACTAAGTCCACAATTAGTCACTGTAAATCACTAACACTTTCTCTACATTTTCCGTTGAGAAACTGCATCTCTTGTCAGTTAGTAGCATCTTATTTGCTGAGAATGAGCGTTCCACGTCAAAAGATTTCACCGGAGCATATTTATATGACCGTGTTAGGCACAATCGGACAGCACACTCATGTTCTGTTGATTTACCTATGTCAGCCACTTTGCAGAGGGTGGTCAGTCCTGGGTGTTTTTGTAGCACTGTCTTTAGTTTCTCACTAACTTTCACATCAATAGAACTCGGAACCAAGTTGATTTTTTCTGTGACCCTTCTATCAATCGCAGTTGCGTGTAGACTGGTTACCCTGAACACTCAAGAGCTTTAAAAATAGGGATCAAAAATTCATAATGAGATTTTATGTATGCGATGTCGTTGGAAATTGTTGGGTCCTTAAAGAAGATTTGCAGCTGAACTAATGCTCACTGGCTCCTCCCGCAATTTAATAACAACGTTCTTAATGTCTTCCAAATGCTCGCTATAGTATTCCACTTCCTCTAGCCACGTTCCCCAGCGAGTAAGTACGGGTTCTAGTGGAAGTGGTAAGCTGGGAAGTTCCTCTCGAAATAACTGGATTCTTGTAGGTGCTTTAATAAAAACCTTTTTGAAACTAGTTTGCTTACATGTGGAAATTCGAGACGTATCGTCTCAGGCACACGATTTATGGTATGGGCAAGACGTGATACGGAGCAAGGCTGGATAACAGCAGCAATCATGTATGCGGATGCATCAGTGTGGATTACAAGTACTTTATTTTCACAGACTGCAGGGGAAAGGTAATTTGATGGCTTTATTAACAAAGTGAGCAACTGTTTCCCGGTTAGTCTTTTTTAGCTCCTTGCTGCAGATCAGATAAGGTGCAGAGCGAGTGAGAGGATTTAACTTTCCAGCAATCAAATTAGCCACATATCGATCTTGTATGTCAGATGTCTCACCGACAGAGATCCGCGTGTATGAATCGCCTGTATATTCCTTTGTCCAGGTCAATGTATTTTCATTTGACGTAACTAAATAGTTCTTTCTCTGTGTGGATTATGAAGGAATGCTGCGGTGACGGTATTTCTCTAGAAAAGTTTTCAATTGGCTATTTTCAACTGCACTGAATGGTACGTTTGCTGCAACAATGGCTCGACAGAGGTCAAGATGAAATTCGTTTTTTTTTGTTGCACTTGGTTTAGTTACAAACGTTTGTTTCAAGTTTGATTTATTTAAAATTTGCCTGGTGTTTAATTCCTACAACATGCTGCCTTAAATGCGACCTCTGTTCATAACGTACCTAAAAACAAAAAAGAAATTAGACATATATTGTGGAAGAATTTACGTAAGTGGTCTACTTAGCAAAATTAACGTACATTAAGGGTTTAGAAACAATATTTTTGCATTCGCGTGTGTCTGGTCCAAGTTAACTCGGGAAAAACTGTGGCATCACTGTTCTCTAAGTGGGCGTAGCAGACAAAAAGTTACCATTTTACTTATGTCTTTGTTGCACACATTGCAAAAACTCTTCCGTCTGTAGAGAAATCATGAAATTCTTGTATCCCCTGACGAATCAGAGATTATTTGGAGCTGGTTACTTTCGGCTTGCTTGACTTTCCACAAACAGACTGCCGTCGTGAAATATTTCACAACATCCAAGCAGCACGCTGACAGACTGAATGAAGACAGTGCAGGTGGTTTAATGAGGCTGTTCCGACAGGGCAAGAAGGCACAGGAGGCAGATCGCAAGGTTCCTCCTTACCCTACCGGCCCACTTAACGGTCCACAGCGAGCGACAAAGCTCTGAGGAGCAGGGTGGCCGGAACAGCCTGGCATATGCTATCGCCGCTGACTCACGATTGGCCTTCACGCATGCAAATAAAAGAGTTATCATTCAGTTACTGTTTTCTAAGTAGGCGGGAAGACCAGAGTAGTAGTTTTATCCACACAAATTTTATTTGATTGGATTTTTAAAAATTAGATACAGTTAGGTTCTAACATCAAATTAGGTATTTTTAACATTTTTAAAAATGAGGTACAATCAGGTTCTAACATGAAGTTAGGTATTAAGGTACAATAAAATTACAATTTTCGATAAAATATTTACGTAATTCTTGGCTGGGAAAACCACGAGAGAATGTTAGTCACAAAAATATTATTTAATTGGATTTTTAAAATTTAGGTACAATCAGGCACTAACCTGAAATTAGTTTTTTTTTTACCTGCTATAAAATTAGCGTTTTCGATCATAAATTGGCGTAACTCATGTATGTACAACTTTATTGCGTTTATTTAATGAGGAACAAAATATGATTTTACCTCAAATCCGAGGTCTAGTCATTACAAGTGGCATGTCCTTGCTTTTCTGATTTATCCAGCCGCTTATTGCGGATCCTCCGGTTAAACGTGGACTCCGAACTGTGAACATAGTCCGGTTCACTTCACAATTTATTGCCTGGGGTGAAAGCAGCGAAAAAACAACACACCATGGAACCGACTGTGGAACGAGCTATATCCGTCTGCTTTGCAGTCTAGCTAGCACATACTCAAAACTGTCCAACCAAAAACTATGTCCAATATATAAGTCTAATTAAATTCGCTTGTTAACACCATCTACTTTCATCTCATAAAAATGAGACTATTAACAAACTGAAACGCATTTTGGTCACCACACTGCTTTCCTGAACTCGACTCTGTTGGAAAGGATCACTTTCACTCGTGCACGGGGTCCATAAACATGTAACCGAGAGCAGTAAGTTTTACGTACGGCACACAATAAAGAGAGTTTAATTACTAATAAAACTATTATAGGAGTGTGTGTGTTTAGGAATGGTACGGGGACGGTGGCGAGACATGAGTCAAAAGACAAAATTCCTGTAGTTTTACGTTGTCATGCTTTTTGTACAGATGCATATAAGACGGCCACGTGGTTACTGTTTTCTTGTTAATACTTCTCTGCAGCTAAATACGTGAACACAGTTAAGGCCGCTTTTCCGGACCAGAAAGTCAGCTCAGCCTCCGAGCAAATGAAGGTACACAGGTATCGCACACGATACTGCCAGAAAGCGATTACTGCCATAAAGCGGTAAAACAGGGAACTACTTTAATAAACTGAAATTGTAACTCCACGGCCGTAAGACCTCACCTTGTGGAGGTGGAGGCGAATTTCGCATTGTAGCACGAGAAAAGAATTCTGGAACAGCTGGGGATAGAAGGTTAAGGTGGGTGTCATTCAACCAACGAAACCCTACTTTTTACGTTTCAGTCGATATAGCAACACATGAACTCATCCTGTGTAGCAAGGTGTTTTGTGAGAAGAACTTCTTACTGGAACCCACGTGCGCACGAAGGGAAAAATAACTGTTGGGAAGGGGTCGTAATTGGGATTTCGTAAGAATAATTTTCACTAGAATAAACTGGAAACAAGTGTCTGCAGTACCAGACACTACACTGCGCAACAAAATCGAAGGACCCCACTTTTTCGAACACGATAATTGTCTTCCACTGCAACGCGTAAGTTTGAAATTTGGGTCAAAGATAATGGTGCGACAGCATGGCGCTCTGCAACGCCTCACTCGAGCTCGGCGACGCTTCGAACGGCAAGGTGCCAAATTTGCGAAAAAAAGACCAGAGCTCAGAAGTGACGTGTAAGATGGGTTAATCAAGTCACATTGGGACCAAATTTCACCACAATTCTGCCCAGCGCCACACGATGGGAACACCGTCACACCCTCCATACCCACGTCTCATCGTTTCTTTTGACGAATGTGGAATGGCGGTCAGAACTGCGGCCCCCAGCTTAACACTTTTTAGACACATCGACACGAAAAGGCCTCGGAGGGGGGGGGGGGGGGGCAATGAAGGGCGTCAATGAAACCACATCTTCCCTTGGCGCGTTGATTCCCACACATTTAGCGGTCGATAACATTTCGCAGTGTAATGAGCAGCAGGACGACGTTCTTGACAAATTTGTCGACTGCTGACACTCCTGGATGTTTCAATCCTACTCCAAGGACATCGCTGAGCTGCAAACCCTCTGAATGTGATTTCACCCTTTTGGAGTGTAGTGTAACAGCAATTTTTGCTGTGCCATACAGTGGAACCACTAGAGAGCGTCCAAAATCATTCGACGGTATTTGAAAGCGATCCGAAGCAATTACGTATTTTTACACTTTTGCATCGCTCCTTTTTCGCACCGTCCTGTGGCGTGTGGTTCGATATTGACAAACGTGCCAGTAAAATGGTACAGTGTTCCTCTAAGATCTCCCAATTCGGCAACATCCAATTTAGGACGTCAAAAATGTACCTGTCAGAAACTTCGACACCAATTAACCCTAGCGGCTGCTCTAGAACCTTCGATACTCTCAGGTGGGATTTGCCTACCTTCAGGCGCTAGAGCTGCCGCAGACTGCTGTCGAAGTTCCTGACGTGTGGATTTCGTATCGATTCTGAGCGGCGATGTGTCTGCTGCCGTTTATACGAAAACTGAGTTATTTCAACGCTGGGTATCGCGGTTCTGACCTCCATCGCAGACCCGTCAAAAGGCGGGATGAAATGAGTGTGTGACGACCTTCCCATGGAGTGGCTCGTCAACCATGGCAGTGGGCATAAATGTGGTGAAATTTGGTGCCAGAATGCTACCATTAAGTCACCTTACAGCGCACATGAACTTCTGAGCTGCGGCTTTTTTTTCCCCCACATGTGTCGACAACTTGAAGCGTCGCTGAGATGGAGGATGAAGTAGCGCGGCGCCACGCTTTTGCACCATTACAGGGCAAGGTGGTGGGCACTTTTAATGTAAATTTCAAACTTATGAGTCGCAATGGTAGGCAGTTACAGGGTTTCGAAAAAGTGATCCTTTACTTTTGCTGAACAGTGTAGGTGGCTCACAATGCAACAAGAAAGTATGATTGTAAAATGATAAATTCAAGTGGTTTTTTTTTCAGATTTCGTGTGTTTATCAGATGCTGTACGGCACTGAATTATCTAGGAACGTAATCGAGTAAGATAGTAAGGTAGCTGTTGCTCGACTGAAGGACGTTACCAAAATGTTCTCTGAAAAATCAGACAAAAATATTTCACAGAACTCGACAAAATGGTGAACTACGACTAAGATGGCTTTTGGACACTTACTTTCTGAAAGCGGTAGCTTTGGTAATGCTGCTAAACTGCCCTAGGAAAAAAGTACGGTTAGTGTTTGATATCCCATCAGTAACTCCACTCATGATGCCAACTGAGGAGCTACAGTAGTTGCAAATGATGGATGTCCCCCGCCTTGAAAGCAGACAACGGCTGAAAGAGGGGTGCGCTGACGAGAGGCAAACCACCACAACGCATCTGAATGGCGCCATATGACAAAAGATGACACCGAGGACTGTCATCATGCGGTCCTCCGAGTCTGATGGCAGAGTACCGATTTTTTTTATATGTAGTAAGAAATACACAAGTAACACTCAGGACCAACAACTGGATACAATTTGTGATCCACATACATATGGCCGCCGACAAAGCTACTGCACCTTTTAAGACTTAATGAAGTTTGCTCGACCTATGAAAACAACACGTCAAATGAACTAATAATGATAATGGCACTGATGATGGAAGGAAACTGCCTAGGTAACATCCCTCAACCTGATCCTTCTTAACAGACATCTTGAAACAGGTTAAGTGAGTCCTTTTTCTCCCATAACTCGTCAAAGCAGTCTCGTTATTGGTGGTTTTAACTTCCCTATGTCGGTGCGTGAGAAACAGAGTGCTGTAATCGAGTTTCTTACCGGCAGAAAACGTGCCTCCAAATGAAATCAACAGACGAATGAAAGATGTGTACAGTAATGCTTGTATCCCCGTCAGTAATGTGCGACGTTGAGTTGTTCGTGCTCATAATGAAGGAAACGGTGGTGCTAGCCTGAACGTGTGAGGCAGAGCTTGCACTGGACGACCACATAAGGCATCCGACGTGAGTCATTGGATTCGGGTTGATAAACTCATCAGATAAATCGTCGCGTAACATAGGCACAGCTCTCACAAAAGTGCGTGGCATATAAAGTGTGCGTACACAGGCCATAATTGCAGAACTGTGACGCACGTGTGCACGGTTGGTGCCTCGAATGTTCACTACTGACATGAAACAGAGGAGACTGGACACCTGTGAATTACTTCTTCGGCGGTTCGAGCATGAGGGTGGTTGGTTGATTAACAACACTGTGACAGTTGATGAAAACTGGGTTCACCCTTTTGACCCCGAAAACCACAGAGCATCGATGATGTTCCGCCTCAAAGGCTCACCGACGCCAAAAAGGTTCAATATCATGCCATTAGGGGGCAAAATCATGCGCGCCAGTGTTGTGGGACGTTCAAAATAAGGTGAATTTGAAATTCGTGCCTAAAGGCATCACCATAAACTCTGCAACGTACTGCAAGATCCCCCGGAAATTAAAGGCAGACTACGAAGAGTTCGTCCACGCACAGTGCACTGTCCCCTTCAGCATGACAATGGCGGACCACCCACGAGCGCTGCGACATCTACAAGAATCCGACGCCTTAGGAACCGTCATCGTTCATCCTCCGTATAGTCCCGACTTGGCCCTATCCGATTTTCATGTGTTTGAAAAACTTAAAGAACATCTCGAGGGCTTCACTTCGATAATAATGAAGTGGTACAAGCAAAGGTGAGGTGGTGGCTCCCTCAACAAAGTAAAACGTCTACAGTGACGGTATCAACAAACTGGTCTCTCATTGGCAGTTTCCTTTTTTATTCAACTTTCGTTGTTCAGAGCGTTATAGAGGGTGTTACAAAAAGGTACGGCCAAACTTTCGGGAAACATTCCTCACACACAAAGAAAGAAAATATGTTATGTGGACATGTGTCCATGTTAGAGCTCATTTTATTACTTCTCTTCAGATCACATTAATCATGGAATGCAAACACACAGCAACAGAACGTACCAGCGTGACTTCAAACACTTTGTTACAGGAAATGTTCAAAATGTCCTCCGTTAGCGAGGATACATGCATCCAACCTCCGTCGCATGGAATCCATGATGCACTGATGCAACCCTGGAGAATGGCGTATTGTATCACAGCCTTCCACAATACGAGCACGAAGAGTCTCTACATCTGGTACCGGAGTTGCGTAGACAAGAGCTTTCAAATGCCCCCATAAATGAAAGTCTAGAGGGTTGAGGTCAGGAGAGCGTGGAGGCCATGGAATTGGTCCGCCTCTACCAATCCATCGGTCACCGAATCTGTTGTTGAGAAGCATACGAACACTTAGACTGAAATGTGCAGGAGCTCCATCGTGCATGAACCACATGTTGTGTCGTACTTGTAAAGACACATGTTCTAGCAGCACATGTAGAGTATCCCGTATGAAATCATGATAACGTGCTCCATTGAGCGTAGGTGGACGAAACTAAAATGAGCTCTAACATGGAAATTAAGCGTTTCCGGACACATGTGCACGTAACATCTTTTCTTTATTTGTGTGTGAGAAATGTTTCCTGAAAGTTTGGCCGTACCTTTTTGTAACACCCTGTATTTCAGAACCCTTACGGAGAATGATAGTGTTGGAGTCCATCTTTGTTTACAAGACAGGGCCTTGGATCCCTGGGTATTTCGTAGGCTCACTCTCCTAATTGTACTTTCTGCTTTTGGCCGGAGTTTTAATGCACCATGTCAGGTGATCCATGCCCTCAGGCATTTGGATTCCCCCACTGATTTGAACGTTAATCCATTTGCAAATATTGAGATCTTATCTTGCTTCATCCTTGACATCAGTATTTATCCTGTCTGTAAGTTGACTTAAATGTAGACTAATTCGCACAGCATATTGCGTGATGGCTCCTGCCGTGCTTTAAGCTCATCTTAGTCTTATCAGCACAATGGCATCTGATTAAGCGCGCCATTTATAATGGACGTTCAATTCTGAGCCATTTCACTCTTGTTTTTCTGTATGACTATTAGTGATTCCAGCACGAAGTTTTCCTCATATCGGGAGTCATAGCCACAAATTTGTTGAAAGTCTCGTCCTTTGTTGTATTACGATTTCATTTGCTTTCACACTACCACTCGACTTCGGCGGCGTGACATTTTCCAGTTTGTTTCAGTGTAACCACTACTTTGAATAATCACATTGCCTGGAACGGCTTTTATTTTATATATCTGCAACAAAAAAACTCTACTGGTGGAGAGTTACCATTAGCTGCGTGTGGGCCGGTAAGACAGTGGGTCTCCAAGTATTTTACGACAAAAGTAGTGGCTGACGCTCACAGTTACGTGCTAACCGTGTGAAAGGGACAGTGCTCGCACAATGCGTGTGTGGGAGACGTACGTCGGAAGTGGCGAGCCGGCGCGCTCTTGTAGGGGCGCAAGTGGGTCACCAAGCAGGCGGTTGCTCCGCCCCCGCGGGCTGCTGTGCCGCTATCGACCGCTCCCCGTCCGGGCCTCGCCGCGCCGGGTCTGCCCGAATAGCGAGCACAGCGCCGCGGTCAGTGCCTCAGCCTCGTGCACCTCCCTCCACATAGTTATACATTTTGCGAGTTGTTTACAGCTAATACCGTTTCGTTCCTGCCTCCCTTACCTTACCTTCAATTCCATTCTGTTCCCTTCCCCCTTCCTCGAGTCCATAGCTTCCTAGACATCTTGTCAGTTTTCGTGAGAAGAATGGATAAAGATGGGACAAAAAAAAAAAAAAAAAAAAAGAGATCTCCTCTGGATTCCAAGAACTAAGAAGAGAATATAACAGGGTCGATGTCATTAGAAAAACATTTAGGAGTAACACGGATAGGTACAGCTGAACACCTTTAAGACTGAGAAGTATACAGGAGGCCCTTAATCAGCAGCGGTAATAATCTCACATAAGGGTTCTCATTAAACTGCATGACTGGCAGCATTGTGAGGAGATATTTGGATGAAAAGCATGGAGGAAGACTACCTCCATCACCAAGTCTTCCGTGACTCCATGCCGGAAAGCACAGACTTTCTTTTCTCTCTGCTCTGTGCTTTCCATTTCGCGATCGATAACTGTCTTACTGGTATTTCATTCATTCAGAGACCGGGCAGTTCACCCTACCTTGCACCACAGAAGTTTAACCCTCGCAATACCATAGCATTTTCCATAAGGCGCATTACCAAAGAGATATGATCACCAAAAAAAAATTACAAAAAAAACACACTTTGTTAACTGTCCTTGACATATAATATAATTTTAATGGGTACTCATGTGTAAGTAGTGTCCACAACCTGAAGATATCTTTTATCACACACTTAGCAACATCAATGCACTTTCAGTATGTGCACTAACCTACTTTTATGACCATTGTAAAAAGAAAAAGATCTAAAAAATACAATTTTTGTTACTTGTTCTTGACTTTTACTCACAACATACTTATTAAAGAAATACCGATGTGTGAGTAAGGTCTTAACCTGAATATAACATTCATTAGGGAAAGTTACACCCCCATTACGAACTGAATTCTTGGATTAAGTTTAAAAGAAAATTTTAAAACACTTATGGAAATTGGTAAAAGGATAAATAGGAACTTTTTTTCGAAATTTTATAATACAAAATAACTACAGACCCCTGGTATTGAGAGGATAAATCCGACTCTCGAATAGGGCTTGAGCGAGGTTAAGACACTCGATTCGTTCAAATTTAGATTTTTCATGATTTTCTTAAGTCATTTCTGGCAATATCCGAGGCGACCCCTTTGAAATGGGCAAGTCACGTTTTTTCCCTATCCTTAATTCGTAGCTGCTAAGAGTGCCAGCTCTCATAACCGAGTCGTCATTCCTTCCTAACCAAACCCTGTTTATCACTCGAAGCACTTCGACAATTTCAAAGGGCTTCAGTAAAGACGATCCGATTTGGTAGGACGGTCGGGCCATTTGTTCGTGTCAGACCAGTCAGATCGTGTGTAGGCTTGTCGTCAGACAGAACGATTGTCGGGTCTCGCTGAGTGGCTGGCCCTCTGTATCGCTGTTGGATCGGGACAGCTCCTCCATTATTGTGCTGTGAATTTCCTAGCGCGAACTTCGCGATCTGTGACTGTCGTTACAGAGCGTTACGTAACTGTAAAGTTACTCGAACTCTATAAAGATCTCATACATTTGTGGCATCAAACTGATAAACAGGATGCGCGGAATGATACGCCAGAAACACTATGAGAAAAGATGAATGCAGTAGAACCTGATACCAATGTAGGGGGGAAGGAGGGGGGGAGGGAGAGGGAGAGGGAGAGGGAGGGAGGGAGAGAGAGAGAGAGAGAGGGGGGGAGGGGGGAATATGACAACTGCATATAAAAAAGAGTGGAGAATGATAAATAAAATTAATAAAGTTATTTTGGTGTTTAGTAGCACCAATAATATTCATTACAATAGTTGTAAATGTTAAATGACTTTTCTTTAATGAAGCCTGGTACCAAATAGCACTTTTGAGCTCGTAGTAACGAAATACACACTGATCAGCCAAAACAATATTACCACCGCCCACCGCGACGTTAAACGTCGACTGATGGCGTTGCATGCATGTGACGCGGTAACAAAAGTGTTAGCTGAGCAGAAACGGACGGGGAATAACGCTATCGAAGATATGGGCTGCAAATTGGGAAATCCATTGAGATAAGCGGCCTTGACAAAGGGCAGAATATTATTATTATTATTATTATGCAGAGGCTGCGAACGAGAATCTCGAAAACGGCGAAGATGGTCGAATGTTCACGTGCTACTGTCGTGAGCATATACGGAAAGAGGTAGGAGGACAGTGAAACTACCACTAGGCGCTAAATCGTTGAAAGTCCACGACGCTTCACAGAAAGTTGGGTTCGGAGGCTTGTCTGTTCTATAAAGCAGGATAGGTGGCGCCTCTGCCGAAAGAGCACATTGGTGGAGCAAGCAAAGGTGTTTCGGGGCACACCGTTTATTGCTGAACATGGAGCATCGCAGCAGGACTAGCCCTACCTGTTTACATGTTAACACAACGACACCGTCAATTACGAGTGCAGAGGACACGGGACCATCGGGATTCGACCGTAGATCAATGGAAACATTTTTGTTACACTTGGTGGTCGGTCGTCTCCACAAACGCCGTCATCGAAGTGAACGGCGGGTCGAAACGAGCAGCGCAACACGGACGCAGGGTGGTGGGGGGAGTATTACATGAGAGACAGTCTCCAGCGTTTGCATGGGACCTGTGCTATTAATGGAAGAGGCGCTGACAGCTGCGAACCACCTGCCTTCTTTCATGCTTCATCTCTTACCCGCCGGCTATGTCATCTCTCGGCAGTATAATTGCCCGTGCCTCGGAGCCAGAACCATGCTACAGTGGTTTCAGGAACATTACAGTAAACTCACGATGATGTCTCGGCGACCAAATTCGCTTGGGGTAAATCGCATGGAACCCATCCGGGTCGCAATCGGGCGACATCATCGCGTACGCAAATCAGCGGCTCGCTATTTACGCGTATTACATGACCTGTCCGTATACATCTAACATCTAACACATTCAGTATGTATATTATTAACATTTTTCGCTTCCTCCATTTGTTGTCGGTACTTGTATTCACATGTAACAGCGTATTGCTCTGTCGTCGATCTCCTTCCAGTAATATTACACTTTCAGTACCTTTCTTGTCTACAGAAATATTTATAATATACCTACTGAAGGCCCCTCTCAAATAATTGTCAGGAACATCCTCTTACGATAATTCTATCTACTTATTTTAATGTCCAGTGTTGATTTGTTTCTGAAATATTCGAGAACGCGCTGACAAAATTTTGAAACATATTTCCCCCTACTCATTTATTTGTGAAAACTAGTAATTAAAAATCCTCCTTTTTATGTTAAGTTCTTCTGCAGGTACAGTTTCAGGATTTATTTATGGAAGTAAGAGGGGCGTTCAATAAGTAACGCAACAATTTTTTCCGAAAGCATTATGGTTTTATTTAGGATCACGATATACCATATTATTCCTCTTTTTGGCTACAAAACCTGATTTTTCAACATAATCTACGTTCAGTGCGACTGCCTGTATGCCTGCATGGTACCACCGTACTAGCCAACATTCTGCTGCATCTCCCCATCATCCACGTATTACTTCCCGCGGACTGCATCCTTAATTGGGACAAACATATGGACCTCGGAAGTTGCGCAACGTAGGCTGTAGGGTGGATGAGGAAGAACATCCCAATGAAGTTTTGTAAGTTGCTCTCGGGTTTTCGACTTGTGTTAGGCTTTGAGCTGTCATGGAGAATGAGAACTTCGTTACTCTTTACGGTTTTTCGAACACTGCAACAGTCACAGCTGTGTGCGACCAGGCGGCACGCGGGAGATCGGGTAGGTTTGCGCGAACTTGTTGGGATGATGGCAGACGCCTCACACTCAACGACCCATCGTGCTTGTGTTCACTGCCAGGTCACCATAGACATTCTGCAGGTGCTTAAGCGGGAAAGCGCTGGTAGATAGCACAATTAAAAAAAACCACACACACAAAATTTCGAGCTTTCGCAACCCACAGTTGCTTCGTCAGGAAAGAGGAAAGGAGAGGGAAAGATGAAAGGATGTGGGTTTTAAGGGAGAGTGTAAGGAGTCATTCCAATCACGGGAGTGGAAATACTTACCTCAGGGGGAAAAAAGAACAGGTATACGCACGCGCGCGCGCGCACGCACGCACGCACACGCATCCTAAAGTAAGTCTTTCCGCTCCCAGGATTGGAATGACTCCTTACCCTCTCCCTTAAAACCCACATCCTTTCATCTTTCCCTCTCCTTCCCTTTTTCCTGACGAAGCACCTGTGGGTTGCGAAAGCTCGAAATTTTGTGTGTGTGTGTGTGTTTGTTTATTGTGCCTATCTACCAGCGCTTTCCCGCTTGGTAAGTCATGGAATCTTTGTTTTTAATATATTTTTCCCATGTGGAATGTTTCTTTCTATTTTATTTATACACACAATCTCAATGACACCTCTCTGCTTGGAACGCACCTCCGTTAGACGCCATTTTGCAGGCTACATATAGCGCCGCCACCTACTGGAACTACGAGAGATAAAGCAGGATGTTCCACAATGTCCCACAACAGATACCGCATTTTCCCCAATTGATACTGGCGGGAAAAAATGTGTTGCATTACTTATTGAACGCCCTCTGTAACTGTGGTGAAAATGCCGATTCTCCAGTATTTCCACATAGTAATCCACAACTGACCAATCACACGATGTATCCATCGATTACTCGTAATAGACATTTGATAATCAGAGGTTACGTACACACTGACAAGTGTTGGGACAACTAGGGAAGTCCACAGTTGGTTCAGGCTGACAACGTTCCTTTCAAATCTCTTCTTTTTATCTGAGTGCGGAATATATAACTATCCTCGCCATGAATGCAATGAGCGCTTATTTAATGCAATGTGTTTTATCCAGCTAACCACATTAACTAAATGTTAAATTCATTTCATGTCAAAAATAGAAAATAATGTCTGTTAAAACTTGAGCTGTAAATATTGTATTTCATCCCTGGAGGTTCTACATAGTGATGGCAGAGTGAATCGGATGTCCTAAGATGGGGAGAGATTTAATCACTCAGCCAGAGCAAAATGGAATGAAGATAAGTGTTTTTAAGGTTTGACAAGGATGCGGCCATTAGAAATGGAGCTTAGTTTCAAGTAGGAAAAGGCCCGAGAAAGAAATCAACGCTGTCCTTCTCAAAACAACCATCCCAGCGTTCTTAAGCGATTTAGGGAACCCACGAAGGGGCCTCCCGAACACAAGTCCAGTAGCTTAAGTACTGTGCCAAGTGGATCCGTGGTAAGCCTTTGGTGTAAGATTGAATGAAAGTATAATATCGTTAAAGAAATTAATGGAACAATAGCAAAATCAAATTAGGGCGACCATGCGATTGTTTCTTTCATATCTTTAGGTCAACAGACGCCGGTCACCCCGGAGGAGAAGTCGCAAAAAATTTAAAGCCATTTTTGCTGCCCATAGTAACACAAGCCGATGGGAACAAGGAAACATTTATTTGCATAGAGGTTACAATGCCGTAACCATTAACGTACAGTGACAAAACATATGTTCTCTCAGGGTGCTAATTTCCAATAATACTTACAGGGAGGGTAGAAATTACAGGAACAAGACAATTTTTATTTTCACCTTCTAGAATTACAATGTGTCAGTGCTGGACTCACTACTGAAAGTATCGGATACTTACATTTCACCAGTTTCAGCTCGAGTGATATCGGCTCTGCTGCATTCTACTCTAAAGGAAAAAGCCCAAGGGTCTTCATTGGCGGACAGGTGGTTAGAACTGTAGCTGCAGAGAACGAGGGCACCGAAGGGGATTATCCTAGCGTACGCGGAGCTGACGACAAGGTGCCAAACACCACAATGCTGTCATCGCTAAGAGAGGACGCTACCGCCGAAAATGTCAACTGCTGCCACGGCTGTATTCTCCGCGAGAAAACACGACGCGAACTCTGTCGACGTATATTCTACGACAGTACTTTCTATGGACATTTAACGTTGCAAACAACGTGATACTAGGGAGTGATAATCACATCAAAGCCTATTTTCTGTACATCCGACGCACAATGATAACTACCGCTTATGACAGACAGACATCCTGACAGGCAAAAGCAGCATACTAAGATCAAAACAGCCTCCAGACTGAAAGTATGCCCCTCCGGAAACTGTGGTGTCTTACAACTGTACAGATCGGCAACAAATCTAGTAGCACCTTTCTAAACTGCTTCGATGTCCTCCTTTAAGCTGATGTTCTCTCTTTTAAAGATATGCTACGCTTTCCCAGAACTCTCACAATAAACCGTAGTCGGCAGCTCCTCTTCCCTACAAATGACCTTAACATATCGTTTCGCAACGTTATGTCTACACATTTAATTGACGGGATTATAGAGTAGCACTTCATTAATGGTGTATTCGAACATCGCAGGAATGACTCTCCTTAGAAACGCCTAGAAACATGGAAAAAACCTTATCATCTCCATACATGGTTTAGAATAACACGTGTTGTGAGCGTCAATTGGTTTTCACATGATGGGTGAATCTGTGGATGATTTCCACGAAGATCATTTTTGAACGAAATGTTTCAAGTCAGTGTACATAATATTGTATTTGCTGTAAATACTGATGCTTGACGTAGGACTTGATCTGCATATCAGTTCTTCAGCCTGTTTTTATGTGAGTCACTTGTGCATCTTTCCAATTGTAGAGGACAGTTCTCCGTTCAAGGCACCTGCAAATCGTTTTGCAATTAATTGCCAGCTACAGACGCTCGCTGGCGACACGTGCCTTCCTATAAAGCGGCCGCTGACTTCTCGCGTACATCACCTAAAGCTTGTTTGCGCGGCGATAGCGGGAGCGAGGACGATAGGCTCACCGCTGTGATACTCTCCGTGACGTCATTATCACGTGTGTATCACCAGTTTCGATCGTTTGGGATGTCTATCGACTTTCGTGGTCGTATCGGGTTCTGAGAAGTGTGAGATGCCATAGTCGTTTTAATTAAAATTCTATATTTTTGATGAGTTTTGTGTACGTCCTATGCTGTTTCAAATATTGAGGAGCTCTCGTAAACGCTTCGGTATTCGTACGACTTGTTATAATTAATGTACGGTAATGACAGATCGAAAGTACAATCTTTTTTATAAAAAAAGGGGGGGGGGTTACAAATGGTATGCATTCACGGTGGGGTACTGGATAGATGTGCTGAGTAACGGAGCGAGATGTAACTAGTGCTCTGGTTTGCGTCCTGCATTTTCTAATATTTTTCGTATCATCTTAGCTTTTCTAATTATTAATTTAATGAAAGTGTATTCTGTAATATTTGATGTTATGTACACATTACAGCAGTTTCTCCATGGAATGAGTTGTCTGTGTCATTATTTACAAATTACGACATGAAAAATGAAAATGCCAGTAAAGATTCAAAACATCTGGTAAAAGAAACTAGGTGTGAAAAGTAAATTAAGTCTCAGCCGTTTAGTGACGTAAAAGGAAAAATACAAGCTACTTTTTAGGAGACCAGTAAGTGCTTCAATTAAATTACATGCAAATGGGGAGAGAGAAAACGATCGTCTATGCACTTCTATACAAACCCTAAAATTGCTTCGGTGTCTTCCTTTAATCTGACCTGGTATGGATTCCAAAAATCTCGAACAATACTCAAGAATGGGTTGCGTTGGTGTTCTAGATGCAGTCTGCTTTATAGATGAGCTACATTTCCCTCAATTCTTCCAATAAACCGAAACCGATCATTCAAACTTACGTTCTCGTTTCATTTCATATCGCTTTGCAACAATACGTCTAGCGTTTAACAGCTAATGCAATAATTTTTTTCGGAAAGCACGTTAGTTTTATTCAGGATTCCAATGCTCCATATTACTCCCCAGTCTCTTGTCTACAAAATCCTACTTTACCGACATAATCTCCGTTCAATGCGACGGCCTTGCTTCACCTAACTGGGAGGGTCCGCACGGTACCACTCTACTGGTCGGTGTCGGAGCCAACGTTTTGCTGCACCAATAATCTCCCCATCACCCACGTACTGTTTTCCGTGGAGTGTATCCTTCATACTGCCGAACAGATTGCAAGAAGCGGGCTGTAGGGTGAATGAGGAAGAACAGTCCAAAGAAGTTTTGTGAGCTGCTCTCGGGTGCGCAGACTTGCCAGGCCTTCCGTTGTCATGGAAAATGAGAGTTCGTGTGTAATCGATTACCTCGAATGAGGGTGTCCGCACGTTCCAACACTGCAGGACACACAGCTGTGTGCAGCCGGCCTACACGAGGGCTATAGGACAGGTTTGCGCGTCCTTGCTATTCTGACAGAACCCTCACCCAACGACTAACCGTGCTTTTGTTCATTGTTAGGTCTCCTTAGACATCTGCAAACAACTATGAATGTCTGCGAGACTCTGGTTTGCCGCCAAAAGAAACTCAATGACAGTTCTCTGCTTGGAACGTACCTTCGTTACAGACGACATTTTGAAGGCTACATATAATGTCACTAACTATCGGAACTTCTACATGGGCTGAAGCGGCATTATACCACCACGAATTCCGTATTTTTCAACAGAAACTGGCCGACAAAAAATAAGTTGAATTACTTATTGAATATCCCTCGTATTTACTCGGTGTGACACTGACAAGCAGTACACAACTGATACGGTATTTGAACATTACGGGACTGATTGTCCTACATTAACTCACACTTTCTTTAATTTTTTATTTATTTATTTTTTTTACATTCAGTGCCAGATGTCACTCATACCTACAAACAGAAATTCTGTCTCTGTTGCCTGTATCCTCTTACGCCCACCCAGCGATGGCACATTCCCGTCATCAAACAACAGCCGCAGATTGCTGCTGACCCGATCCGTCAGATCATTTGTGTACACAGATACTATGTGTCTCAGAAGAAATACTCAACATCCACAGATATGACAGGAACGATAATTCAAAGCAAAACAGTCTAGTACTCGTAAACACGGGCTCTAAAACTTGTGCCGTAAGAGCTATGAGCACTTCATCTTTGATACTGTTAAACTTTTCTACCGTGAATTCTTTGCTTTCTATATTTTGAGAAGAGGTTATATTGACCAATACAAAAAATTGTCTAATAAACTTGGGCCCAAAAATGCACACCTTAAGAGCTATGAGCACTTGTTTAGCAGAAGTGTATTTTGTGCTCATCGCTCTAGGGTTAGCACTTCAGAGCCCGTGTTTACTGAACTTTTTATTATTATTCTTTTGGTCTGTAATACCACCTCTCAAAGTATGGAAAGCAAAGAGCTTTCAGTAGATATTCATTTCGCATTATCGGAAGTGAAGTAGTGCAAATAACTCTTAATGGGTCATTTAAAAGCCCATGTTCATTTGACTTCTTTGCTTCGAATGCTGGCCCCTGTCGCATCCCTGAATACTGACCATTCCTCCTGGGACACCCTGTATGGAGAACAAGAGCCGTCCTATGGCACTTGCCTGAGGCATTGCTGACGGTATCGTTGTCTCTAATGAACACCACCGTCCTAGGAAACGTACAAGGTTCTATTACTTAAGACGTATTCGAGCCACTCGTATACTTGATAACTTATTCCGCTGTCTCAAACGCTTTCCGGGGAACTAGAACTGTTGCCCTACATCCTGGGTTCGCATGATATCGTGCCAGAAAAGGTAAGCTGAATTTCGCATGAATGATGCTTTGTAAATCAGTGCTGATATGTGGAGAAGCTTTTCTGTTCCAAGAAAATTTATTATATTCGAACTTATGACATTCTCAAGAATTCTGCAGCAAACGGATGTGAAGTGTATTTGCTCGTAACTTTATGAATCCGTCCTTTTACCATTATTATATACAGGACTCACCTGCGCTTTCCCAAGTCACTTGAGACTTTGTGCCGAGCCACAGATTCACGATAAATGCAAGCTAACGTGTCAATGCCCAAATCTACTCTCTGAAAAACTGAATTGGGATTCCATTCAGACCTAGAGACTTATTTCAACTCTTTCAGCTGCTTCTCAAATACGGGGATGTCTGTTTTTAGTGATGGGAACAACCGAATGAACTACAAATCGATTGTGTTCTGTCGTAACCACAAGCGCCGGAACGAAGATGAGGAACGCAAGAGAAGACGGTGAAATGACGTCGGCCAATGGTGCGCTGCTCAGGAACGCACCACATCAAGAGCGGCCTCCACAAGAGGAGAATACAAGCGCCGCTCCTGCCAGCCTCGGCCGCTCGGTATCGGCTCTGTATACGGACATTAGTGGACAGTATTCGTAGAGTATTAGCACGGCCTAGAAGAGAGTGTTACGATAACAGTTATTAGTGATCCAAAAACTGTGTGTCAAACTTGTATGAACATTATAGATAGCGAAGGACTCGGCATTTATGTTGCATGTCGACCACAGCTTGCAACACCGTGGTTATTTCAAAGTATAGTCAATCTGCTTTATTGAAATAAAACTGCTAATATTATTTGCTTGAATTGGTGTATAGCATTCTAAGAACGCATCATCCCTTAAGCACCCTATACGAGACGAGTGGGCAACACCCTCAGAGATTGAATTATTCATTCTTTCTTTTGAGTTAGACTCTTCAGTGGGAGCAACCGAAAGAAAACAGTCCAACCAGTCCGTTGTAGTTTCGCTTATGAGTGAACTATTCATTCTTTATTTTCAAGTAAAACCCGAGTTTAATTTTTCTTTCAGTTGAACCAAATATTCGTTCTTTCAACTGAAATTACCGTTTAGTGTTCCATTCACCTTTCTGAGTGAAACCGGTCTGTACTGCTTTCAGTAGTTCGTCTAAAGCAATGGTATTCAACAGGGGTACAGATAGCCCTGGAGGGTGCCCCTACCTCAGGGGTACGTGAGACATCTCAGGGGATATGCCAAAGCTGAAACAAACATTATAAATATTCATTCTATTCTGTACTGAATACACTAAGTCCTATTTCATCATTTAAAATATTAATGCATTGCTGTGAATTAAGTGGTACAAGACGCAAGTAACACGAGAGTGAGTGACAACATTCATATAACTATGTAACTGTCAGAGATTTGTATCAGTCGGTTTTCTCACAATAAGCGAAACCACTCTAAACCAGGGGAGCGACTGAGAAACATAAATACTCGTATATGCCGCAATATACATAATTCTGCGGATACCAGTTTCATTTGACTGGAAATGCCGACTGAACGAAAAAAACACCGGGTTGATCAATCGATTGTTGCTGAGAGTCTGTTGTTGCATCGCTAAGTATTTCTGTTTCCTCCATACGGGGATCTATGCGACAGTCAAAGGATGGTATGACTGACCAATACTACAGAGTGAGTATTTCTTTAAACGAGAAGATTAAAAGTTCAGCTTTTCTTTCGCTGCCTTCTTTGACTCACTTTAATGGTTGACGAGTGACTGAACAGCAACTGCCTTCAATCCTTTACGCCGAGTCAGAATTTTCTTGGGTTCTCGGCAAGACTTTTCGCTAACATATGACGATGGATGTTATTGTATGCTTCACGCATAGGTATTTTCATAGACGACCGAACTAACTTTTGCTTGTCGATATTTGTGTTTTTTTTTTACCTAGAGTGCAACAATCTTGATTTTCTCCGCGTTTTTTTGTATTTTGTTATAAAAACAGTGTGTGACTTTTCCGTCCCTTATCCACTTTCTCGGCACGTATTTCTCCAAAGCGCGATTTACTATCAGTTTAAACTTTTTCCATAATACTTCTACGTCCATCATATTAGAAGAAAACTATGTTGATTCACTGTCTAAGTAGAATGTTAATAACTACCTATTTGCTCTTCCCAACATATATCTCTCCCAGTTTTCTTAATGAATTCATTATCTTTAGCAACCGTCGTCGCTATGATTACATTGCGATCAGTAATCCCTGTCTCTAGACGGACACTGTTGATACGGTCGGGCTCGTTTGTAGCTACAACATCTAAAATATTTACATTGCGTGTGAGTTATCCGACTAGATGAAGCAAGTTTTCGGAAAATGTGTTCAGAACTACATTTACTAGCCTGTTGTCCTTACCACCTGCAATAAATCTAAAACGTTCTGTCCCAGTCTATACTCGGGTAGGTTAAAGTCGCCTCCAACTAATTCTAACACATATGCGCTACTCAGGGGAGAATTTGCGTGAATAATTCTGGAACTGTTACGGCTTAGTGGGGAAGCCGGTAAAAATATCCGATGATTAACAGGAGCTCATCATATCGGTTATTCGCGTCCACATAACTTCGCAGTCAGACTCTATTTCAACCTCGATAGTAATATTTTTGCCGACTGCAATAAATACTCCCCCCCTCCCGGGAGTCAGCCCTGTCGTTTCGATATACGTTCCACGATACGTTAAATATTTACGAACTTTCTACTTAGGGTTTCATCGAACTCTTGGTTCAGAGCAGAATTTGAACGCGACAGCTTTCCTGGAGAGCGGCGGATTCAGAGACTTTGTTACGAATGCTTCGACAATTTACTGTTAAAATTCTCCAAGTGTGTGTATCTTGTAGCTTTCGAAATATCAACAGGTAGTCTTCATCATAGGGCTTACAACTACCACCTAGCGCAAAAACAAGTGCACTCCACAAGTACTCTACTACCCGAGTAGCTGGTTCCTCTGAGTTGTCCACCCCGGCTTACTGAGGGGAATCCTACGATTCCTCACCCCATAACGCAGGTCCAGAAATTTACAATTACTACTGCCGCAAAATCGATGGATCCTCTGGCTGAAACGCTCCAAATCAAAGGACCCCCATCAATTCTGCGAATATCCTTACAACCGGTGAACAAGGCCTGCAGCTTTCTTCACTTCCGCCTTACGCCCGTACGAACTGAGAATGAACTCTGAACCCAAGTGAGAAGCGACATTGGTGCCGATATGCGGCAGAACTTAAAGATGACTGCACCCTCCACCCTCAATAGTTGCAGGCAGAGCCTCCTCCACATCTCAGATCAGGGCACTGGGACATATAACGAGCGCATATTGTATTTCTTTCCCGCCCTAGACGTTATATTGCTAGGGTCTCCATAACGCGCCAACATTGGAGCTTACCCCTCTCCCCCGTGTGCCTGGCCCCTTGTCCACTCACTAGGTGAACGGGCGAAGCCAGACGGCTACTCCCTCTGTCGCGTTGCAGCGTGCCACTCATTCCGCGAGGTTCCCCCGCATCGGGTACGCCGGAAGGTGCCTCTACAGCACAGATCGTGAGCTAAACAAGTGACAACTAGGCGTCTCATGCGCCTTGCCTGTTTCTCTGCTACCGCTTTACCCCGAGGCAGCAACCTGGCGACGGCTGACAGTGGCCAACAAACAGCGTCTGTAGCTGTTCGCGAACTGCACCCAGCTCCTCCTGCTTCCGCAAAAAGGTTGCGCACTCCCTATCCACCCCACTACTAAAATACGAATGAAAATAACAGGTAAAATATAGATGAAAACGAGCCATGTTCTCTCTCTTTTTTTTAAGACAAGGATTTGCAGTATCAAACTTATTAAAAACACAGCTAGTAGAGAGCACTAAGCCTGTCACTGACAGTAGTTCACTGCACGCCTACAAGTAAATGCGCCACTAGTGACCCCTGTGGGGTAGGCGCGCCCCTAGGTCGAGACCGCCAACTCAAGAACATATTGGACTTGGAATTCTCTAAATTTAAGGAACAATTCACTCCCATGGATACTATAACCCTATGTCCATGTTCCATCCCCAAGCGTCTCTTTGAAACAGAAAAGAGCTCTTTTCTTTTCACTTCAAAAGGAAACTTGTACGAACTTTTACTGATCACAGCGATGTTATCCTGTATCATCTTTCTCAGGGAAGTTCAAGGAGGTCAAAAGTGCTAATCAGCGCCCGTGTATCACTTCGTCGTCTAACTTTTTGATCAGATTTCGCAACGCAGCTATCCTGGCAACGAAAGGCAAGCGCAAAGATTTCCATGCACGGTGTCTCTTTTACCGTCTTATCAAAGCACGCAGTTTCTCACATTTCTCCTAGACCTTAGCGCTCTTGTTCGAACGACACGAAAGAAACACTCCCAATCAAAATTGTTCCTCTCCCTCCGTCCCACGGCCGGCTTGTGTTTATGTCCTATTTCATAGCAGAAAACCGACTCTGGAATGATCTCCCTCACTGTATCACAAAACAAAATAACATTTCCACCTTCAAAAACTAGCTAATGCCATATCTGGTAAAATAACCGAGTCTACCTTTGTTCTGTACGCACATCTTACCCATCACAGCTAAGTTCCCTTTTTCCCAAGAGAACTTCATTTTCCAATCTACCTTAAATCCTCGCTCTCAGAATTCTCTTTATCATATCATCTCATTTTCATATCTAGTACTATATTATTATTATTATTATTATTATTATTATTATTATTAGCAGCAGCAGTAACTTTGGTATTAACTCTAGTATGATTGCTGTTAGTCATTATTTAATTAATTATGATTTAAAAAGAACTCAATGCAAAAAACCATGACAGGATGTAAGAGAAAACTAAATAAATAAAATAATCTCCCATCAACGTTTCGTTTTAGCGGAACCGATTGTGCTGGAGTAGTTTATCACAGCTATGTCGTAAAACAAATGGTCCCCACTCCACGTAACAACTATAGCTTGATCACTGGTGGAATCTGTCGTCTACTGGGGTTTCTGACATGTTCGTCTATATCAGAGGTCACCAAACTTTTTTCACAGCCGGCCGTACCATCATTCTACCGGCCGTACCATCATTCTACAAGAGTACTTAAAAGCTAGATATAAAGCTGTGGGGAAAAAAGAGAAAAAACTAAATTCAGCATTCCATGATAATCACGGATGAATGACATGCTATGCATAAAAAAGGACAACTAAGAAATTTATTTTTTTACTAAAAATGTTATCAGAGAAGGCAATGTTAGCAAAAGGTTGGTACATCGGATCTAGTGCGCTCATACCTGAATCTCACAAATTAAGCAGCAAAAATAGTTGATAATATCTGTGACACTGACGTTTGGCTTTCTGGATATAGTATGGTTTGGTATTGCTGCATTCAGACGAGGTAATTGGTTTCAAATGTCAATTTCGTTGTATATGTCAACGTTAGATCTTACATTTCTGAAAATGGATGCAAAGAATAAGTTGTTCAAAACAACCGGCCCTTTCTTCAGTTTCGGAAATTCAACATCATTAAGCAGCGTTAAAAATCAAGAAGTTTTCCTCCTCTATGCCTGTCTTTCAAAAAGGCCTTTGCTCGAAAATCAATGAGCTCCGAACATTGATCAACTGCTGCACCATCATGGTTACAATCAAGTTGATTCTGGAATAGAAGAACCGTCACTCGGAATGTTGTCAAGATACGAAAATCTCTCTAAAAAAAATGCTTCTTCAATTCATGAATATTTTTTTCGGAAAATAATGGTTGACGTCTTCGTGGATTGAAGCACAAAACTCTTTGACATGAAAACCAGAAAAATTTTCACCTTCCAGTTGTGCTTCACACAGTGACAGCTTTCTCCGAAACATTTTGAAGATTCTGTACACAACACCAGGTTATTCTTTTCCTGAGGTTTCAAGTTCAGTTCATTCAACGCGAAATCCGATGACTTTGAGAGCTAGGCTGGATCTGACAGCTGTGGATTAGTTTTGTTTTTCAGTGATAAATCATCTATTTCGTTTCTGAGCTTGTAAAACTGAAACAGGACTTTACTGCAGCTGAGCCACCTCATTGCTGTGTGAAAAGGTAAGTCACCGAATCCACAATCGATTCCGTCAAGAAATGTCTGGAATTGACGGTGATTGAGTACATGACGCCGAATGAATTACATAGGGATAAAAAGGGGATATGACTGAGTCTGTGCGCTACCCGAGAACACATCCTAGATCCTTGTATACAAAAATTTCGCAGTTTATATTTAGGATGCAAAATGAGATTTTCACTCTGCAGCGGAGTGTGCGCTGATATGAAACTTCCTGGCAAATTTAAACTGTGTGCCGGGCCGAGACTCGAACTCGGGACCTTTGCCTTTCGCGGGCAAGTGCTCTACCAACTGAGCTACCCAAGCACGACTCACGCCCCGTCCTCACAGCTTTACTTCTGCCAGTATCTCGCCTCCTACATTCCAAACTTTACATAAGCTCCCCTGCGAACCCTGCAGAACTAGCACTCCCGAAAGAAAGGATATTGCGGAGACACTCCGCTGCGGAGTGAAAATCTCATTCTGGAAACATCCCCCAGGCTGTGGCTAAGCCATGTATGCGGACGGGCATTGTCCGGCAACAACACAACACCTTTTGACAGGAATCCTCGGCGTTTGCGTCGATTTGCAGGCTTCAGCCTGGCAGTAACCATCACACTGTAATGTACACTGTTTATTGTTGTGCCCCTTTCCCCATAATTTTCCAGCACGCCTTGTGCGTCCGTAAAAACAGTAAGCATCAGTTTTCCTGCGGACTGTTGGGTCTTTAACTTTTTCTTGCACGGCGAATTTGGATGTTTCTCTGCCGTTTACTCTCAGACTCGTAATGATGGATCCATGTTTCGTCACCAGTAATGATCCTGTCTAAGAAGTTGTCCCCTTCGTTCCATAGCGATCATGATGGTTTTGCAGATGTCCAAGCGCGTTTGTCTATGCAACTGTTTGAGTTGTTTTGGGACCCACCTTGCACAAACTTTATGAAACCCAGGTCTGTTGTGAATGATTTCGTAGGTAGAACCGAGACTAATTTGCAGACGATGTGCCACTTCGTCAATAGTTAATCGTCTGTCTTAAGAGAATCATTTCACGTGCCCGCTCAATGGTTTCTTCATTTGTGGAGATAAACGGTCGTCCGGACACTTGTAGCGACCATTGCGGAATTTTTCAGTCCATTCGTAGACACTTTGTTCCCGTACTGTACCGAAAGTCTTCGATGAATTTCGGCTCCTGATACGCCTTCCGACCACAAAAAACGGACCAGCCTTGATTAACAGCACGGCAGCGATAACGAAGCTAACCTAGGAAAAAAAATAATAAATAAATAAAAATAAAAAGGCTCAAATGGCTCTGAGCACTATGGGACTTAACATCTGAGGTCAGCAGTCCCCTAGAACTTCGAACTACTTAAACCTAACTAACCTAAGGACATTACACACAGCCATGCTCGAGGCAGGATTCGAACCTGCTACCGTAGCGGTCGCGCGGTTCCGTACTTCGAACCTAGAACTGCTTGGCCACCGCGGCCGGCCTAACCTAGCAGCTTGAAAGTTGCAAAGATATAACAACAAATAAACAAAGCATGCGTCATCAACGTAAAACGACAGTACTACCAAAATAAACAAAAACATGACTAAATTGCGGATAATAATTGACCTACCCTCGTACAATCAGAACATAATTTTGAGATATTAATTGGATTATAAGGGGAAAATCTGTAGCACTTTTGTCTAGTATGCATGTTGCTCCTGATGTTTATCAGACAACAAAGAAACCAGAGATCGTAGAGTTTTATAATAGTACCCAAGGAGGAATGGATGTATTTCACGCATGCATACTTTGTTTCAAGTCGTACGCAATGCTGGCTAGTTTCTATTCTTTATTCTTTTCTTCGTAGAATCACAGCAACAGAAGAAGAGATTTTCTGATCAGTCTTTGATCTAATCTTGCTTTACCACACACACAGTGGCGTCTACGGAAAAATTTGCCACGGGTGTTGTTACAAAATATATCGCAAGATAAAAAAAGCCCTTCGAGATCCAGTAACAGAAACCCACAAAACTGCAGAAATAAGCAAGATGTCCTTTGTGCTCTACAGATGAAGACAAAAAACTAAAAACAACTTGTACTATGATCACATAAAAGAAATTTGCATATCTTGTTTTTCTTTATGCACAATGTCCTCATAATCGGTATTAAATTACAATAAAATGCTTAGATGTTAATATGAATGTCAGTACCTAACAATGGACCAATTTTCACTCTTAAAGTTATATAGTGTTTAAATTAATTACAAATGAAAACATTGGGGGGGGGGGGGTGATTTGTCATTGTTACCAAACAGTGCTGTACTCCATTGTTACCAATCAGTGCTGTACTATTCATGTTGCCAGCAGAGGGTTAATCACGGTTTAGCTACGTAGTTTTTATTTCAAAAATCATGTACAGCCACAGCCTCTGCAGCGTTGTGCTCTGATGGTCGCGCTGTTACTGCGTAGTACGAAAATGGCTGAGGCTACATTCTGTTCCGTAGTGAAACACGCGCGTCGAACACTGTTAAAAAGTGCCGAGAAATAGCTGTTCTTAACGTTTCTTATAAATTTACGGATAAATCGACTTTGAAGTTTTCCAGTGTGGTATATAATGCAGCTGAACAAACTTACATTAAACATGTAGCGCAGTCGGTAGCGTAATGGATTGTGGAGTAAATGTGGTTATTCGTGCGACATCTCCCCAGCATCCTTTGTTTTCTCGTTCAATTTCAAATACCCACAACTCAAAATTATAAAACTCATTATCTTTTTTGTGAATAATGCACGTCTTCTTGTTTCTAATTACATATTCGACGCGAAATTTCTGTCTCTATTTCAAATACAAATTCTTAATTATCGATGTTTTATGAAAGCTTGTTCATAAAAGTTGTTTAAATTAAGAGAACATAACAATTTAATTTTTAAGGCAAATATGAAAATCCAAATCCTCTTTGTCTGGACTATGTACATAGTTTTATACCACAGAGGTAGATAAGTATCATAGAAACATGATAAACTATCATTTTCACAGCATCGAGCACATCATACAAATACATTTTTACATTTGCTACTGTACCATTATAATATGAAACCAACAGAACTTATCTGGAGACAAGCTGCGGGGTTTGGCCCGGGAATTAACGAGACTGTTTAAGCTGTCCGACGTACTGGAACTAACGCAACCAGCTGTTTCACACGTCACAGCCGAAAGCTGGCGGGATATAGAACGGCTCGTCATAAAAGAAGAAAACGGTTGGCTTCGTGGATTCTCTCAGAGAGAGAGACGGCTCGTCACAAAAGAAGAAAATGGTTGGCTTCGTGGATTCTGTCAGAGAGAGAGAGAGAGAGAGAGAGGAGGGGGGGGGGGGGGGGCAGAAAATCTGCCGGACTGTTTCGAAAGGTACTGCCCAACGTTTACCTGAAGTGATTTAAGGAAAGAGACGAAAGGTTAAGGCTGTTATATCAGGGTAGGAAGTTTAATCCAACTTTTCCCGAATGCGCTTTCTCTCCCTGTCATAATTCCGCAATCAGAATAAATATTCTCCTCAGATGCTTACACATTTATATGGCGTGACTGGAAAAATGGCGCACAACCGCTTCTCTTGTATTAGCGATTCTGGAATTCTGAGAAACCTGGACAAAATTATGAATATCAAACAAGTGTTAATAATGTTTCGCTTCGCAAGATTTATTTTTATTAAGAGACGATCCAGAGCTAATAAGTGCGGCATTAAACTCTTTGGTGCGTATACACACATAGACAGCTCTTGGGTTAATTGCTTTTATTTCAGAACTAGCTTCCAGCGTAGGCTACAGAATATCTTCAGATAGAAAAATATCACAACAATGTAAATGGGTTCACATGATGATTTAAACACGTTTATCGAGTCACTATGTCTCAAAAGTTCCTTAAAATCGCATTTTGGAAAAAAACTAAATATTTTTAACCTTGATATGGCTTTTCTATAACATACGTTACAGGGGGGAATTAGAAAAGTAGTGTCAGACAGATATGAGCAGTTCATGTCGCTAATTAAAGACAGCTAGGGTGAGATTTTGGTTGAAATTATAGTTTATGGAACTTATGACACAGTCTGACTTGTTAAAAATGTTTGAAGATCATAATACGAACACGTGTAACTGAACGTTTGGTGCCCGAAGACGGTCTGAAAGACCAAAATTTATTGTAAATTAAAAGCAATTCACCTCGCAGCTGTCTATATATATGATTGAATTACAAGAACATCAACTAAAAATGAGAAAAAGACGCCACGTGTTTATAGTAAAGAAGGGAATTCAAAATGAACTGGTGAAATATCGAACACAACAAGAGCCAGTTTGCAGACAAATACACTTAAAACGATCTTAGCCCTGTTTTTCCGGAGTGCAAGCCATGGGTGTTTGTTATTCTGAACACGTCAATACCCATACATCGTCTTCATTTGCGTACTGCTATTTACAAGTACAAAACGTAAAAAGCGCAAAACACAAATAACCTCCTACCTTCAAAAGTTGCTGTCACCGTTTCGAATACTGTTGACGGGAATGTTTTCTACCGGCGTAGAAAGAGATCTGACAGCACGACTCCAGCTTGAAACTTAGGCAGCAAAAGTGAATTATCATTTAGCCTTTACTATTGCAGCTTCAACGAATTTTAGGTACAGGGTAACACAAACATCTAAATAAGAAGCGGAAAAAACTGGAATATAGCTTAGTCGGTAACAGACGGTTCTCTTCAACGTCTGAATCACAGTTTATATAACTCTTACAAAACCGTCGGAAATATTTATCTACATACATAAAAAATGAAAAGAGAGTGTAACATTATAAGGATTATTAAGATCTATTGTTTTTAAACTCTGGGCTCTTGCTTCACTGTAAAATTCACGGTTTATTGGACGCCGGAGCAGGGGGAACGATATATCCTTGTTAGGAAGTAAATGTTCGTCGTGAGTCGTCCATATACATTATATTACTATTTGGTAATTGGCAGCAGATCATGTAATAAAGCTCTCAATGTGTAATCCAACTGAAGACCAGCTTGCCCTCTTCTGTTTCCGATCGTCTTAAGCTTTGCACTAAATTTCAACGTATTCTGATGGGTCTCCTTACATTCCACTCCTGATGCCTTAATTACAGCCGAAATAAAATTAAACTTTCCGTTATTTCTGGAGTCATTGGACTCCACTCTGTTGCCGTCCTCACAAGAGAGAAAACAGATACAGAGACTTATTAGCATACTAGGAATTGAGAACTTCGGCTGGCTTTAAATTTAACTCTCTGACTAAAAGGATTTGGCAGTTCGGCCAGTTATACTTAATCGCGACATCTTTTGCATGTTATTCCCAGTGTTCGTCGTCCGTAAAGTCGGTATTCGTTTCACTGATAGTACCGAAGGAAAACCTGCAGTCACACTAGGAAGGTGATGGTGAACTGTATAGTAACGAAGAAGACAAACTGATGGCCTATTGCGTTCTCAGATATCGTCGACATATCTGCGAACGTAACTCATAGGTGCTACTCAAGGCAGCTCACCCCTAATGGAAGGCTCTACCTAGAAACTCACGGCGACCAGTTAATTGATGGGAAAATGAATTGACGAAGATATCTTCCAACAGGTAACCTACAAGAGATGCTGTAGCGTTGATGTACTACCCCTATGCCTATCCTTTACTAACAGTTTGACATCTGTATGTAAGATGTTTCTTGCAAGTGAATTTTTTTACGTTTACTACACTTCACCGAAATTCTGTTATCAGTTTCTCCACATAGATGACATCTGCGTTCCTCAAGAACATCAAATTTTTCCTCTTATCTCCATACGAAAGAGTTTCTTCAGCACTGGTATGGGTAATTATGATGTTTTCATGGGTGTCTTCGCGCATTTCAAATTAATACTCAGCTTTCAAATTAGTCCTTCCTCCATCAATTGAAAAAGAACCTAGAAGTAAAGAAGTGAGAGAAGCAGCATCCCTGGTGAACTTTACACGCTGAATGCCGTCCCAGTTGAGGTAGGGGTTCTGTCTTCCATTCAATTGATTTATACTTTGAAATCAAAATTGATTAACATTTCTTCTGGTGTATCATCTAGGTCTTCTCGTGAAAATAAAAAGCTGCATTCCGAAACATGACCTCCATCCTCCGAAACTACATCGCTATCAGACGTAATTCAGCAGCGTGTCTCCCGTTTCATCATCTTGTATAAGAGGCCATTATCTTGGGAAGAAAAACGAAATATGTGAATTTTATAGATCGAAAACAAGTGACCTGAGTAGAAAACCACTTTATAAACTGATTTGTTTATAGCAAAAAGCAATGGCTTGCGCTCCCCCTTGCCTCCTTTCCACAGAAAACTTAATATTTTCAAAAGACAGAGCACAAAAAATACCTTGTGAGTCAAAATAGACCCGGGCACCTTCCGAAGATTACGGAACACCCATTATACATCTCAAAAGAATTTAACTTTGAACTGATACGATCACCTCAATCGCTACACCATAACTGCCGGTCTGTCCTCTAACAGTTCATATAATTACAGGAAGTACGGAGTAAGGCACTTGGCGCGCTGCCTCGGCCGCCTATCTGTCAACATTTTGCTAGGTGGAAGCCCGCATGCAGAGGAGACAGATTTGCGTGCGTCACGTGCGGCCTTCAGACACGATAACGACTCTCTTCCCATGCCAAACTTAACGAGCGCCAGACACGAAATGTGTTCTCTCGCGCACCAACGTGCTTCACAGCTGTATGAGCACCATCTGCTACCAACCCTCCTTCTGGAATTAGTTCTTATCAGATCAGATTTATAAAGACACATGCAGTATAAGACTGGAGCTACGTAATCAATGTGAAGAATACAAACAGATGCAGCATCAGTTTCCTTGCTTTTAAAAAAAAAACAACAACAACAACAACAACAACACATAATATCACCCAAGAAATGGCACCGTAATGGGGCACATTACTTCTGTATGATTTGGATAGCACTTGTGAGTTGTGTGTCATACTATGTTCGTCGCCGTTGGTGTTTTAACATGTTGCCTCCAACTTGTCGATTTAGTGATCTTTTTACAGTCCTGGGATGTCCGAATAGTCTCTTCCAGGTTCAACCGCAAATTCTCGTCTGTCGTAGTGACTTCTCCTTATTCCTTTACCAATCTTCCCACAGCTATGTTTTCGCAACCAACTTCAAGCGGCTACCCCAGTGGGTCCCCTTGCTTCCAACCGAGTTTTATTATACGGTGCGGGCCATACAGCGTTCCATTTATCGACAGTTTTCACTCTCTATCACCCTAGACAGGACCCAAAACATGTCTCACCAACATTCTTTCAAAGATATCTTTCTTATCTCGATCAGTCTTCCTAGCTTCTACACTTCTGAGAGGTGTGATCGGACTGAAAGAAAGACATCGTTGCTGGTATAGTTCGAAATGGCTGGGTTTCGCTCTCAACATGCATCGAGCCTACAAAGCAGTCGTCATGCAGAATTTGATTTGATCCCCTTGGTGGTTTTTACTCTAGATGGGCCCAGTTTGCCTCTGCCTTCCATTCAATTGGTGAGGGAGTACGCTAAGACTTTCTTCGAATATGCCGGCAGAAGATAGTATAGTGTGTGTGTGTGTGTGTGTGTGTGTGTGTGTGTGTGTGTGTGTGTGTGTGTGTGTGTTTGAGGTTTACGGGCGCTAAACAGCGTGGTCATCAGCGCCCAAACGCATAGAAACAGGAACACATGCGGTGAAGGGACGAAGACGGACACCAAACAAGGGGAACGGCTAAAAGACACAGGCCTGACGCAGTTCCAAATGCTCACATACAGAGGCAAATCAAGAGGAGAAGAAACACACTAAAAAAGGAAAGGAAACACAAGGAAAAGAGAACAGAAACCGAAGGAAAACAAGGAGGTAATCGTGACTGGCGGACCTCTTACCTAAAACCTGGGTGAGCCAGTCACCCAACAGCACATTAAAACCCTCTCCCTAAAATCCGAGGCAACAGATTGGACAGGACACAAAACCGTAAGACCTTAACCACAGTCGTTGCGTCGTCTTGCAAAATAGAGGGCAAATCCGGTGGCAAAGAAACCACCGCCCTCTGGTCAGAGAATAAAAGACAGTCAAGTAAAATGTGGCGGACAGTAATCTGGACGCAACAAGCACTGCAGATTGGGGGGTCCTCCCGCCGGAGTAAAAAACCATGCGTTAAGGGACTGTGCCCAATGCGGAGGCGAGTGAGGAGAACCTCATCCCGCCTGTATGACTGGTAGGACGTACGCCATGGTCGCGTAGTGGCATTTACCAGACGCAGCTTATTGTCAGAAACTGCCAGCCACTCCTCTTCCCATTGATCCATAACACGAAAACCCAAAAGGGAGGTTACAGCATGGAGGGGGACGGCACATTCAACAACGTGAGGGAGGGAACACGCATCTTTGGCAGCCACATCCGCCAGTTCGTTTCCCCTAATACCCACGTGCCCCGGGAAACCACCTTCCCCTGCCGTTGCAGGTGGAGTAGGGCATCATGGATGTTATGGACGACGGTATCCGCTGGGTACAAGTGTTGCATGGTCTGAAGGGCACTCAGGGAGTCAGAACAGACGAGGAACTTAATACTGGGAACACATCTCATCTGCTCCAATGCCCGCAAGATTGCAAACAATTCGGCATCGAGGATGGTAAACGCCGCAGGAAGCAGTAACTTGACGACTCGACCAGGGAAAACAACAGCACAACCAACAGAGTCCCCCTGTTTAGAGCCATCTGTGAATACAGGTACATGGTCCGGAGGCTGGTTTAAAATATCGTAAAATAAGGAGGTAAAAACAAACGCCGGAGTGCAGTTCCTCCGGTTCTCCGACAAGTCTAGAAGGATGCTGGGCCTCTGGAGCAACCAGGGAGGCAGGCGAGTAAAACCTTGTCGTTGGGGGGCCACACGCTATAAGATAGTATAAGCCGACTTGTTGGGGTCACCACTCGTGACGTCAACGCGATATTGCCGGCCACAAATGAGTCTGATTAAAAAATTAAAGACTAAACTGCCGACTGTGAGAGTAAAACGAGGAGCAATGACATTTATATTCTCGCTTGTCTCCCGAATATATCGCAACCTTCGGGGCGTGTGGATAGACAGGAATTTATGAGTATTTTTGCTTGCCACAACTATTGGCTGTTTTATTTCCGAATATGTTGCGATTTCTACAGTGTGGCTAGCAAGAACGTAAGTAACACACACACACACACACACACACACACACACACACACACACACACACAGAGAGAGAGAGAGAGAGAGAGAGAGAGAGAGAGAGAGAGTAGTTACAACGTAGGTAAAACAAGTCATGTTTTTGAAGAAATCGCTCTGAGCACTACGCGATTTAACTTCTGAGGTTATCAGTCGCCTAGAACTTAGAACTAATTAAACCTAAGGACATCACACACATCCATGCCTGAGACTGTAGCGCCTAGAACCGCAAGGGCCACTCCGGCCGGCTCTCTTTGAAGATCCTGTAGCCTGAGCCAGATAACAAACTTTCATATCGCAAAAAACAAAACTGCGATAAAGGTACTCCGATATCCCGTGTCAGAATGCAAAAACAGAAAAACAGATAACGATTACTTCGCGATCTTGTGAAGATCAAGGCTTGCTTTAGAGAGCTACAAGCAGGCGTAACAATGCTAAATGTCAAATGTTTATGTGGTACAGAAAAGAACGGTTTTATACACACATCTTAAGCTCCTGAGGTAGGAATGCACTGACAATCAACGCAGTCGATGCTGAAAGAAGGACGCAAATTGACTGGCTTAGGTGCTGCCGTATATGAACAAATTTAATGATACAGATGTGGAGAAAGTACAAAGCAGCCTGAAACTCTACAAGCTTCCGCAGGGTTATTACGGGAAGATACTATCGCGTAAAACTAAATGTTTACGAGGTTTCCGTAAAACGTCTACAGATTTATAGCGAGAGATAATTTACCCATTTGGAGACAATCAACGTACGATAATAGATTTAATTGAAAATGGAGAAAAGCTAACAAAAGTGCGTAAGAGAGAGAGGGCCAGAGGCGGCGGCGGCGGGTGGGTTGGGGGCGGGGGGAAAGGGGGGGGGGGGGGGAGAGCAGTGCTATAAAAATTGTACAGATATCGCTCTCTCTCTCTGTCTTCATTATTCTGCCTTCCCTTGTTAAAATTTGCAGACAGAAACGATTCAAGTGCCAATGCTAATTTTATACCCTCGCGCTGAAACACGCGATTCGACCTTCAGTTTCTACCACTGGTTTTCCGTGTTATTCAATAAGGGGAGGTGGCTATGTGGAATGCATGAAGTAATGTATGTGCGTGTTTTAAGTATTTAACTCATGATGACAGATCATTCGCCGAAATGGCGTCAACTGAAAGATTTGCAGCAGGCGACCAGTCTGCCCGACGTGAGGCCAAGCCACACACATATTTCAATGCTTATGGACAATTATCCTGTTTCAAGAAGAACGTCGTGTTTTCTAAAAGAGACTGTCTTTGGTATGACGCATCGCCTCTCCCCCCCCCCCTCCCCCACCCACCCGACGTATGGAGCACGCTGTTCGCAAGAAAACTTGGTTATAGGACCAGGCAGTAGAAAAATATATAAGTGTTTACTGAATAATATGCTAAATTTCCATTCCTATTTTTTTTTTTTTTGTTGTAAAATTCTTTCCGATAAAAATTGTATGACGGACAATTTATCATAGCTGTCTCTAATAAAGCTTCTAATAAATTGCATTATTGCAGAATATATGATACGAGAAACTCCTGTCACGGATATTATGAATAGTTTCATATTCATTCATAGGTATCTTGCTTAGCAGCTAGATGTAAGATCTTTGTTAAGTAACTGGGATTACGAGGAATTTAATTTTTCCCTCAATATTAACCACATTATGGACAGCTGGATTGATCGAGTAAGGAATGAAGACGTCCTGCAACAAGTCAATGCGAAAAAAAAAAAAAAAACACCAAACCTAACAAAGGACACAATGAATTGCCGATACGGGGTGGTTGGGCAAATAACATGACATGAGTAATTGATGTAAACTTATTTGGAGGGACACTGTGCATCTTCAGACGTTTATGAACTGAATTAGGCAGATAGAGATCTAGGGATATACTCCAGATCAGAATAACAAAGTGATTGACAGCTGCCACAGCAATAACCAACCACAGAATGAGCTGGCTCACGGCTTCTGCCCTGTTCAGCTTGCCAGATCGTTCTGCAAACCCTACACTAGCGAGTAGCGGCCAATAACTTAACAATGTGATTCGTTTTCGTTGGTTGAACTGTTTCTCCGTACAGCGTGTTTATTTTAAGCTACAGATTGTCCTATACAGTTGCCGAAATATGCAAAAAATTGACTATACCGCTACACTAAGTATACCCATACCGCGCTTTAAAGTATCCAGAACACCCAAATGTTGCTGCCGCAAACGTATAGTGTGCACAAACAAACGTGTACTGACATCTTCCCCCCCCCCCTCAATCTCCCCCTTCCATGCTTCACTGTCAATCACTGCTACTTTTATCAAGATTAAGTTACTTTTTGTCTATGACCATTAAAACAGAACTGCTGCAACATTTTGCAGCTACTGGCGAACCTACTGGAACAGTAATGATAATAATAAATGTACGTACATAAGGTTGAACAATGAGTGTAAACCAATCACAAGTGCTCATTCCAGAGGCAGGTTGTCTTCTCTCTCTTCCCGTTATTACAATAAAATACTCCGTGGAGCAAGATGGCTACAGATTTGTGACATTACGGAGAATGACGAAATAGTGCTATATTCGCCGTCCAGGTATCATTTAGACGCGGAGAGCGAAATAATTTAGGGCCATGTGTCAAAATGAGGCTTAAACTGAATTATTAAGGTGGGTTGTGGTCTTCGAAGACTGGTTTCATGCATCTCCCCTTGTTAGTCTACCATGTGCAAGTCACTTCATCTCTGCACTGTTGCACTAACCGGTACTTGAGCCTGGTTACTACAGTCAAGTCTTGTTATGGCTATACAATATCCTTCACCCCCTCACAATGCCATCCAATACGAGGGCCATACCTTTTAAGTTAAAAAAAAAAATTACGAAGACTGAATAACATTTCTGGTACAAATCCTTTATTGTTTATCAAAATACGCGTCTATAAAATTTATAAATTTCTGCTCGCGATCGAGTCAATTATGTAATTATTTTTTACACTTTGATATTGGTATTTTAAAAACAAAGATTAAATGGCTTTTTGTAGTGATGAAATCAGCGGCCCACGGAATTTTTTGTAATGGCGTAAGGAAACGAAAAGTAGTAGTAGTAGTAGTAGGCGATAAATAAGGTGAATACGTGTAAAGGCGTTTCAATTCTATGCTTTTGTCCGACAAATAATCAACTGTTTTATGTACCGTGTGACAGCCGACATTCTCACGGCGAAGAATGATGGAACTGCCGTGGCAGTTGACCTACGTGATACTGCTGTGCACTAAGTACAAGGAAGCAGAAGTAGTACCGGTTGTGAAGGGATTTGCTCTACATACAAGTGTTACTCCTTACTCTGCAGATTTAATGAAAATACATAAAATTTGGCGGCTGAATACTGGCAGAAAGCTGATTTACAGATTTAAAATTGGAAATATACGAGTAGGTCCACATGGCGGAAGTAAACTGAGACAGTCCTGTTACAATAACGTGTCATGCCTTTGTGCGTTTTAAACTGAGAACTTTTAAGTGTATATGTATGCTCAATCTATCTTGAATAACATACTTCATATGAAAACATTATAAGGATAGGGTTTTACGTAATATAATCTCCTAGGTATATTGTATTATCCCCAAAGCTAAGGTTCCAGTGTCATTTTACTTTTACTGGAGTTTTTATGTTGACTCTGTACTGCTGTAACTATTGTTGGCCGTGTGGTCAATCTTTCCTAAAGCCTAAATAAATAAATGAAAGATGCGACATGAATAGTTTATTTTAATAATTTCATCGATTACTTGTGACAAATTATTGTATACCATTTAGCATCAACTATTCTTTGATGATCTAAATAAAGCAATGTTACGAACGTGTCCGGTGTAACTAGGGCTTTAGGTTTCCCCGGATTTGTCTTAGTTTTAAGGGCGTCCTTGTTCAATACAAATGTCCGGGGTAAATCCGGATTTTTATTTTTGTCTGTAGAAATTCGACTGATTGGAAATAAATACATTTTAATACTGCTTTTTTTTAATGTCCGTCTTTGTGATTGACTTTGGCCGTGCACTTGTGTAATAAAATGAGACACCTACAACCGTTGCTTTGGTGTTACTTTACTGTATTCCAAGCAGTTTCGGTGACTCAGTAGACCATCTACTGACCTTAAATGAGGTGGGGGAGGAGGGAGGTGGAGGTGAACTTCAAATATATATACGACTGAGTTTTCGCTTTAGCGTCAGTTAAAGACTGAAGATGGTGTATTGAGTCACAGCAAAATCAAATATGCTGCAGTCCTCGATATGCCTGGATACCTCTATGGCAGGCTAAGTCATATGTCGATCCTTTAAAATCATGTTGCACACAGCATCGATATTTTTTGGAACAGCAACCAATTATGGCAGAGCTTCACGGAATTCATCAATGACGGAGGCCAGCCAGACGAAATTCTTCAAATTGTAGACTGCCTTTCCTGAAGACGGCAGATTACCAAAGACTGAACGAAGCGATTCCAAGCATTTACGTTCACTTCAGTTTTTATGAAACTCGTAAAAAATCATACAACGAAAATCTTCGTCGGAAATTTCCATTTTTTCTCACGAACTGCTTTCTTAAGTTTTAGAAAAGTTTTGATGTGTAAGCAGGGTCCTGAACCTGAAAATATTGAATATGACATCCATTGCGAAAAGTAACGTCTAATACTACGACTAAAATTTTTAGGTTAGGTTTAACAGAAAAATGTCAAAGTTTACAGAATCTGGAAGAAAACTTCACTAACAACAAAAAACAGTAGAGCACTTGCCCGCGAAAGGCAAAGGTCCCGAGTTCGAGTCTCGGTCCGGATGACAGTTTTAATCTGCCAGGAAGTTTCAACAATAATATTTTTCCAAAATTTTAAAATATAATGTACTTGAGTAAATCGCAATATTTCCAAGAGGTGGGCATAAAGAACGTCTCTCCCCACGGTATTGCGAGAGTTAATACGCGAATCCAGAAGAAATGTCACATAACTGTTCTGGGAGCACACGTGATTTATAATCACGTATATTCGCAGGAACGCGAGGATAGTGTAATCGTCGCTGATTCCTCGTTTCTAAACGATCAGACGCTGAGGCAACACGATTTACCGCTTCTGCATGGAGAGCGCGCCATGCACGCGCCAGAAGCTGCCAGTCCACCTGTGCCTGGAATAACCGGCGCTACGCCGCGTCAGGCGGTGACGCAAAGCGGCTGACATCACCGACTGCATCAGCACACTACACAACATTTGCCACCGACCGGCGTATCATGTCGACGACCTCCACACTGTACGCCACGCCTTCATGACTAAAGCTTCCCGAAGCACCTCGAAGGATAAGCAGGGGCATCGAAGTCAGGAATTCCTACCATGCTACTGATTTTTTTTAAGTGTCTTTCACGTTCTGCAAAACTACTAATCCGACACTTAAAGGTGCCCCTTTTAAGATCATTCGGTTTGGCTGACTTAGGGTCGCCACGGAATGTTTCCAACCTTAGCTACGTAACAGTATTGTGCATTCAACCATATACAGATTGTGAAAATACTGTTGATTCGTGTGCAGTGTTGAGAGTAGTGGTAACGTTCGTTTCTTCTATAAAGCTGGTTGCCCAGGGAGAGGCGGGGTCTAATCCTAGCAGCGAATGTGTTGCCAGACAATTGCAAGGTTTTGCACTCAGCATCCACCGCAAAAGGGCCACACTATAGACTGTGATTAGTATTTAAGTAATTATAAACAAATCAGAACTTGACAGTATTTTTCAGCTGAGGTATCTGAGTATATAACACTATAATTTATGGTCTCTTACTTAACGGTAACGATAAATGGAGTGTTACGAAGGTTCTGAGAAAGTGCGTCGTTTCTTTGTGAAGAACTACGAAATGCTTGTGCGACGCATTCTACAGAAGTTTTTTCAAAAGTAGGTATGACATCAGACATCGAACGATTTGAGCTATGCGCTGCTAAGATGGCAATGGGCCGGTATGGTCCATATGAAAATATCGCAGAGATGTTTAGTCGCGAAACCCTACTGCATAAATTTGGAGACCTAGTAAACAACAACAATACTGCCGCTTTTGGCTTTCATCATACACATCGCCTTGACATCAACACAATGAGATACAGATAAGGGTGCGTATCGAGACACACCCCAGTCGTATTTCCCTCGCTCAACACGCTAATCAAATACAACAGAAAATCGGCAGTACTGGTACGGAGTACCATCGGCCATGCATTGTACAATGGCTTGTGGAGTACATACATAATTGTGGACCACATGTCTATTTCGTATGCGTGTCGTTTCCTCTAACCCTCCCTCCCCCTCTCCCTACAAACAGGTTCCATAGCTCCTCTTACTGTCATCAAGCATATATCATCGTTGGCCGAGCATAGTGCTAAAACACACTATGTACGTTGATCCAGGTTTGTCATAGCTTCACACACATATCCGGAGAAGCCAGTCGTTAGCTGAAGTCATACCCGATGGCTGTCCACATAATGACAACAATGGGGATTCCCATCAAGTCGCCGTCATACTTGCCGATGAGGGGGTCAACCGTGGTAATGCAGAACCGCGACTCATCGCAGAACACTATGCGAACGCCATTCATCAGCAGGCCATGCTTCCCTGTCAGGGTAGCATTCCAAACGCAGTCATTTGTGTTCGTGGTGTTGACGGAAGCCTATGCAAAGGACGGTAATTCCCTAGTCCGGCTGCTGCTACTCTTCGGCCAGTGGTGCGGGATGACACAGAATGTTGCATCAGGGAGTCTATTACTTGTTCTCGGATGGTAGGCGAAAATGTCTCATGGTCGACCAGAATCTTGACGACGAGTATGCCTGTCCTACGTTCCCACAAAATCCAATATTGGGACACTGTCACATCCGAATGCCCCACTAATCTGGATATTGCACGATTTGACCTGCCCGCCAACTCAAGAACCACAAAGGCGCCCCTTCCACACTCTGTCAGGTGCTGATAAGGCTTTCACACTCTACATCTAACGCTCTTCACGGCCCTTACAAACCCTATCAGGTCTAGTAGGCCATGGCGTGTATGTGTACGAAGCTACACTTCTTTTGTAGGAAGTCTATATAGCGTTACTGGAAGTGATATGCTTTTGCCATTGAACTGAATTAGTTCCAGTGGGATCTACAGTTTAACGCGGACACCGAACCACGGGGAACTTGACATTTTTCACATATATAAATCATTGCTAGACGTGAAAAAAAGCTGTATTTCAAAGAAAAAAAATCCTACGACCATCTGACGATGGAACCTTCACTCTACGTCTGCAAGCTTACGCTTAAACCAATCCACAGAAGACATCTATTTGTAACCTTAATTCTGGAATTTTTTTGCGTAATATGGGTGATTATTACCAACCTGCTAAGAGCCTAACAAGTCGTCAATTATATCACAATGTATTACCAGAAAAACATCTTAAAATATATAGCTTAGACACCTGGAACTCTTGAGTGAAATCTATTGCTGATTGAAGTATTTATAAAAAATGAATCCTCCCAAAAAAAATGGCTCTGAGCACTATGGGACTCAACTGCTGTGGTCATTCAGTACCCTAGAACTACTTAAACCTAACTAACCTAAGAACATCACACACATCTATGCCCGAGGCAGGATTCGAACCTGCGACCGTAGCAGTCGCATGGTTCCGGACTGCGCGCCTAGAACCGCGAGACCACCGCGGCCGGCGAATCCTCCAAATTTTACGTACTGTTACATTTAAACAGTCGTTGTTTTGTTGTTATTACTAAGAGCTACGATCAGACCCAGAGGTTTATGCTATGCCGACCGGCCATATGGCGACTTTGGATGCGGTATGAGCGCGGTTTAGCCCATCACTATATCAGGCTTTCCAGACATTGGGGGGAGGGCACTCCACATATAGCTCCGCACCGTTCCAGTCCTTCCACCAAGGTAAAATCCTGGCAGTGCCGGAAATTGAACCCATGTCCTCTCCATACAAGACAGACGAGCCCTACTGAAAGACACATGTAGGAGGAAACAATATGTCGTAGACTCATCTAGGAATGCTTCCTTTACAAATTTTAACAGCAATCCACACTAGATTATGTCCATAGCGATGTTTGGATCTAAACACGAATAGTCGTGTGAAAGACCAATACTTACGGAAATATGGACTTAAATAGGAATCTATCGAAATATGGTCCTCAGAAACCATCCAGTGTCGTTTCCTCAGTTCCGTTACGTCACAGAAAAAAATCTCAATTGTTGTTAAATATGGTGAATTCTAATGCAACTGTCTTTTCATGCACATTACATAAATTTATTCGGATAGTAGTCAAATAACATTTAATCGACATAAAATAGCCGGTACTACCACGAGAAGCGTGTGTTCACCATTTCTTTTTTCTTAAAGTGTGAACTCGATAAGTATTATAATCTCAAGGCTTAAAACTAGCCTTCGCTAACTTAGTCTGGCATAAAACTACTACTCCATTCAATTACTAAAATAGTGACCGACTCAGTGGGCACTTTTCCCTCAGTTACTGGATAACAGCAAAAATACCTGATGACTTCCGAAAAGCATGAGCGGAAAAGGCTTGGTTTGACGCGGCTCTCCACGGTAGTGTATGTTGTACCTTTTCTTCTCCTCATCCAATTGACTCTGCTTACTGCAATCAATTATTGTTCTCCCTCTAGAAGTCCTCCCCCCCGCCCCTCCCCCCCCCCCCCCCGGTATACAAATCCAACACATCTATGTCTACTACGCAAATCACACGTAAGTGTCTAGCAGAGGGTTCTTTCAACCAACTTCCCAATAATTCTGTTATTCCACTCTTGAAAAGTGCACGGAAAAGCGGAACATCGTATCTTCCCATGCGAGTTCTGATACTCTTTTTTACGATGATAGTTCAAAATATTTTCGCATCCGAAGGAGAAATGTGGTGATTGAAATTTCGTGAGAAGATAAGCCGCAACGAGGAACGCTCTCTCTCTCTCTCTTTCTTTTTTTTTTCTTTTTTTTTTAATGATGTCCATCCCAGATCCTGTCATGTCCATTACACTCTCTCCCGTATTTTCCGACGGTACGAAACGTGCTGCCTTTTTTTAACTATCTCAACGTGCTCCGATTATCCTATCTCGTAAGGATCGCACACCGCACAGCAGTACTCCAAAACAAGGCGAACAAGCATAGTATTGGCATGTCCAACGAAACTTTGCATCGTAATTCAGAGTAACGCAGGCACTGCAATGTCGCATTTATCCGCCGATACCAGGCAAGCAACTTTCAAGTAAAATGTCTCACCTGTACGGTAATATACATAATGGACGTACGAGTACAGCTTATACAGGTTTGGTTGACGATATACTGAAATCTGCGTGTGACCGTGAGTAGTGCACAGATAGCCAAATGATAAGGCAACTGCTCGCTACAATGGGTAATCCGGGTTCCAGTTCCCGTCCAGCACAAATTTTCGCTGTCGTTATTCCATTCTACAGCTAGTGGTTGTCCACATTCGCAATTGCGAATACCTTTAATGGACTGAAGTAGATCTGTTGCATCTTCTAAATGTTTTACCAATAAAACGCAGTGTTTGGTTCGCCTTCCCACAACATTTTGTATTTTTTCAGGTTAAGTTGTTGGTAACTGCAATTCCTACGACCTTTAGATTTGGCTGATTTATCGTGTAACCGAAGTTTAACGGATTCCTTTTAGAAATCATGTGGATAACCTCAATTTTTTTTAGATCTTTCGTTAAGGGCAACTGGCAATTTTCGCACCATACAGATATCTTACCTAAACCGTTTTGTTTACTAGACGACATACGACAGCATCATCTGCAAACAACCAAAGACGGCTGCTCAGATTGTCTCCTAAATCGTACATATACAGCGGTTTGAAAGTTTAATTATAATGACGTCAAATTACAACGGAATACTATCGGAGACCGGGGAAAAGGTATGGCAGAAGAAAAATAAATAGTTACAAAATGTAGCAAAAGATGACGCTGTAAGCATTAAAATTTAATAGAGGTCGATTACAAATGAATCATACAACAATGCCTACTAAGGTGTACGTTCGACTTTAAACAAACTGTACTACTGAGTATGCATGGATGTACTGGTGGTATACTGTTACTTACGTAAGCCCATCCACCACGACAATGTCTTTACCGCATCGGATGGCAACAATCGGCTTTTTATTGTCCTGAGGCCAAAAACCGCATAAAAAGCATGAATCAAAATCAAATCGGATGACTTATTTCCGTGGGACTGGCGCCAAAACATGTTCAATATGCTGTCCACCGTTTTCTGAAACAAGTTGAAATCGAGTAACACATGTTCCACAACTGATCGAAGTGTTTCTGGGGACACGTTCAGAAATTGTTGCGCAATACGTGCCTTCAATGCACAATCGGAACACTGAACACATCTTTCAGACATCCCCACAGCAAGAAGACACACCGATTAAGGTCAGGTGGTCGGGTAAGTCAGGCTGTAAGGAAATGGCGGCTGGTAATTTTAGCATTGCTGTGGCCACTGCTTCCACTGACTTCGAATTCAATTCTTCCCTCTACCAGGTTGCACACCTGTTTATCCAGATCAGTTTATCCAGACGCACGGCAGCCATCGGACCAACGGCTTTTTTCAAACCCTTCAGTGTCTGGAAGTTCTGCAGAGCAACGTGTGCACAGTCATCATTCTTGTAATACAGCTTTACAAGCCGGGAGCGGTCCTGCATTGAGACAGTAATGGCGAACGTCGCAGACGCGAAAGGAGGAAAAGCCGTGTACCCAGCGTGTTTATGCCACCATCAATGGGCCGTACGCATGAAGATATTTTCAAAATGGCTCTGAGCACTATGGGACTCAACCTCTGTGGTCATCAGTCCCCTAGCACTTAGAACTACTTAAACCTAACTAACCTAAGGACATCACACACATCCATGCCCGAGGCAGGATTCGAACCTGCGACCGTAACAGTCGCGCGGCTCCGCACTGAGCGCCTAAAACCGCACGGCCAACGCGACTGGCAAGGTATTTTCATTTACGTATGTTGTCACATGCAGCGCCAGGTATTAGTCCATTTTCACACTTTCTTCTTTTGCCGTACGTTTTCCCCCTTCTCCGATAATATTCCATTGCAATTTGACGTCATTATGACCAGTGGTGTTATTTCTACAACGGTCTGAATGTTTAATTATAATCACTCTGTAGATAAGGCCGGCCGCAGTAGTCGAGCGGTTCTAGGCGCTAAGTCCGGAAGCGCGGGGCTGCTACGGGCGCAGGTTCGAATCCTGCCTCGCGCATGGATATGTGTGATATCCTTAGGTTTGTTAGGTTTAAGTTGTGATTGATGACCTCACATGTTAAGTCCCATAGTGCTTGCAGCCATTTTTTTTATATAGGTCAACAGCGGGCCTATAACACTACCTTTGAGAACGCCAGAAATCACTTTTGTTTTACTCGATGACTTTCCGTCAATTACTACGAACTGTGACCGCTCTAGCAGGAAATCAAGAACCCAGTCGCATAACTGACACGATATTCCATAAGCAACCAATTTGATTACAAGCCGTTTGTGAGGTACGGTGTCAAAAGCCTTCTGGAAACCTAGAAATACGGAATAAACTTGAACTCCTTTGTCGATAGCACGCTATGCTCCATTACCAAATCAATGTAATTCTTGATGCCTAACGATTTGGCCTTTCCATCAAGCAGTTTTCTCAGCAAATAGATTCAGTGTATCTTCATCAAATACCTAATCCACCCAACTACTCGTCTTTACTATTTCTCCGTAACACCACATTTCAAATCTCTTCTTGTTTGTATGTTTGTCGTTAACATTTTACTTTCACGTAAGGCTGTTGCTGTTGTTGTCTTCAGTCCTGAGACTGGTCTGATGCAGCTCTCCATGCTACACTATCCTGTGCAAGCTTTATCTCCCAGTACCTACTGCAACCTAGATCCTTCTGAATCTGCTTAGTGTATTCACCTCTTGGTCTCCCTCTACGATTTTTACCCTCCACGCTGCTTTCGAATACTAAATTGGTGATCCCTTGATGCCTCAGAATTAGCCTACCAACCGATCCCTCCTTTAGTCACGTTGTGCCACAAACTCCTCCCCAATCCTATTCAATACCTGCTCATTAGTTATGTGATCTGCCCATCTCATCTTCAGCATTCTTCAGTAGCACCACATTTCGAAAGCTTCTATTCTCTTCTTGTCCAAACTATTTATCGTCCATGTTTCACTTCCATACATGGCTACACTCCATACAAATACTTTCAGAAACGACTTCCTGACACTTGAATCTATACTCGATGTTAACAAATTTCTCTTCTTCAGAAACGCTATCCTTGCCATTACTAGTCTACATTTTACATCCTCTCTACGTCGACCATCATCAGTTATTTTGTTCCCCAAATAGCAAAACTCCTTTGCTAAATATAAGTGTCTCAATTCCCTCAACATCACCCGACTTAATGTGACTATATTCTATTATCCTCGTTTTGCTTTTGTTGATGTTCATCTTATATCCTCCTTTCAAAACACTGTCCATTCAGTTCAACTGCTCTTCCAAGTCCTTTCATCTACATCTACATGACTACTCTGCAATTCACATTTAAGTGCTTGGCAGAGGGTTCATCGAACCACAATCATACTATCTCTCTACTATTCCACTCCCGAACAGCGAGCGGGAAAAACGAACACCTAAACCTTTCTGTTCGAGCTCTGATTTCTCTTATTTTATTTTGATGATCATTCCTACCTATGTAGGTTGGGCTCAACAAAATATTTTCGCATTCGGAAGAGAAAGTTGGTGACTGAAATTTCGTAAAAAGCTCTCGCCGCGACGAAAAACGTCTATGCTGTAATGACTTCCATCCCAACTCGTGTATCATATCTGCCACACTCTCTCCTCTATAACGTGATAATACAAAACGAGCTGCCCTTCTTTGCACCCCCTCGATGTCCTCCGTCAATCCCACCTGGTAAGGATCCCACACCGCGCAGCAATATTCTAACAGAGGACGAACGAGTGTAGTGTAAGCTGTCTCTTTAGTGGACTTGTTGCTGTCTCTGACAGAATTACAATGTCATCGGCGAACCTTAAAGTTTTTATTTCTTCTCCATGGATTTTAATTCCAACTCCAAATATTTCTTTTGTTTCCTTTACTGCTTGCTCAATATACAGATTGAGGAACATCGGGGCGAGGCTACAACCCTGTCTTATTCCCTTCCCAATCACTGCTTCCCTTTCATGTCCCTCGACCCTTATAACTGCCCTTTAGAATTTGAAAGAGAGTATTCCAGTCAACATTGTCAAAAGCTTTCTCTAAGTCTACAAATGCAAGAAACGTAGGTGTGCCTTCCCTTAATCTTTCTTCTAAGATACGTCGCAAGGTCAGTATTGCCTCACGTGTTCCAACATTTCTACGCAATCCAAACTGATCTTCCTCGAGGTCGGCTTCTACTAGTTTTTCCATTAGTCTGTAAAGAATTCGGGTTAGTATTTTGCAACTAAACTTATTAAACTGATAATTCGGTAATTTTCGCATCTGTCAACATCTGCTTTCTTTGGGATTGGAATGATTATATTCTTCTTGAAGTCTGAGGGTATTTCACATGTTTCATACATCTTGCTCACCAGATGGTAGAGTTTTTTAGGACTGGCTCTCCCAAGGCCGTCGGTAATTATAATGGAATGTTGTCTACTCCCTGGGCCTTGTTTCGACTTAGGTCTTTCAGTGCTCTGTCAAAATCCTCACGCAGTATCGTATCTCCCATTTCATCTTCATCTACATCCTCTGCCAATTTCCATAATATTGTCCTCAAGTACATCGCCCTTGTATAGACCATCTACATACCCATTCCACTTTCTGCTTTCCCTTCTTTGCTTAGAACTGGGTTTCCATCTGAGCTCCCGATATTCATACAAGTGGCTCTCCTTTCTCCAAAGGTCTCTTTAATTTTCCTGTAGGCAGTATGTATCTTGCCCCTAGTGAGATAAGCCTCTACATCCTTACATCTGTCCTCTAGCCATCCCTGCTTAGCCATTTTGCACTTCCTGTCGGTCTCATTAATGCAGTGAATTTCACAAAAGAAAAGGGATAATATAGTTCTAATGCAGTGAATTTCACAGGAGAAGAGAGATAATGTAGTTCTTATTCCAAAGTAAATCCATGAAGAGAGAACAGTACCTATAAAACAACGTATAAAGAGGATCAGACCATAACTGATTCCGTACACATGTAATACACCGAAATATCTCTGGTTGTCTCATTCAATGCCTCTACACAGTTGGTTAACATTCCACAGCAAAGTATTACTCTCGACCATTGGTCATCAAACATTTTCGCCACATATGTATCATTCCTATTATTAAACGGTAACCTTCATAAATTACTGTTATTAGCTCCCAATGGATCAGCTGTAAGTTAGCCGCTGGCCCCCAAGTATTGCTCGTTAAATGTCTGAACACTGTGTGTAGATTGTTTTTGTTTCAGATTTTTGCCACCCTCACTGACCCCAGATATGACACTGAATTGCCAGATGAACGATTAAGTGATTAATAAGAGCAACTGTACTTACTTTCAAATGAATTATGCAATATGAGGAACGATCACAAATGTTTACTAAATGTTTTGAATGTCTTTTTCTTCTTCTCACTGTGCTGTATTAGAACAGCCTAAATTTAATTTCAAATTCCTGACTACAACTATGCACCGCATTTGAAGACGTCCGCCTCTATAATGCGCACTCACGAACTCATGTTACTTCCGTGTCAAAATTTATACCATAGCAGCTGATCGGAACAAGTCGTGCCAGTCCGGAAGTTGTCTATACTGGAAAGCAAATTACAATGGTTTCCAAAATGAAAGTAACAAACGAAAATTTGTAAAGGGTTTGTTTATTTCGCCACTAAACTATATACAGGTGATAGAAAAGTAGAAACAATGTAAAGAATGTTGTTGTTGTTGTCTTCAGTCCTGAGACTGGTTTGATGCAGCTCTCCATGCTACTCTATCCTGTGCAAGCTGCTTAATCTCCCAGTACCTACTGCAACCTACATCCTTCTGAATCTGCTTAGTGTACTCATCTCTCGGTCTCCCTCTACGATTTTTACCCTCCACGCTGCCCTCCAATGCTAAATTTGTGATCCCTTGATGCCTCAAAACATGTCCTACCAACCGATCCCTTCTTCTAGTCAAGTTGTGCCACAAACTTCTCTTCTCCCCAATCCTATTCAATACCTCCTCATTAGTTACGTGATCTATCCACCTTATCTTCAGTATTCTTCTGTAGCACCACATTTCGAAAGCTTCTATTCTCTTCTTGTCCAAACTAGTTATCGTCCATGTTTCACTTCCATACATGGCTACACTCCAAACAAATACTTTCAGAAACGACTTCCTGATACATAAATCTATATTCGATGTTAACAAATTTCTCTTCTTCAGAAACGCTTTCCTTGCCATTGCCAGTCTACATTTTATATCCTCTCTACTTCGACCATCATCAGTTATTTTACTTCCTAAATAGCAAAACTCCTTTACTACTTTAAGTGTCTCATTTCCTAATCTAATTCCCTTAGCATCACCCGATTTAATTTGACTACATTCCATTATCCTCGTTTTGCTTTTGTTAATGTTCATCTTATATCCTCCTTTCAAGACACTGTCCATTCCGTTCAACTGCTCTTCCAAGTCCTTTGCCGTCTCTGACAGAATTACAATGTCATCGGCGAACCTCAAAGTTTTTACTTCGTCTCCATGAATTTTAATACCTACTCCGAATTTTTCTTTTGTTTCCTTTACTGCTTGCTCAATATACAGATTGAATAACATCGGGGAGAGGCTACAACCCTGTCTCACTCCTTTCCCAACCACTGCTTCCCTTTCATGCCCCTCGACTCTTATTACTGCCATCTGGTTTCTGTACAAATTATAAATAGCCTTTCGCTCCCTGTATTTTACCCCTGCCACCTTTAGAATTTGAAAAAGAGTATTCCAGTCAACATTGTCAAAAGCTTTCTCTAAGTCTACAAATGCTAGAAACGTAGGTTTGCCTTTTCTTAATCTTTCTTCTAAGATAAGTCGTAAGGTCAGTATTGCCTCACGTGTTCCAACATTTCGACGGAATCCAAACTGATCCTCCCCGAGGTCTGCATCTACCAGTTTTTCCATTCGTCTGTAAAGAATTCGCGTTAGTATTTTGCAGCCGTGGCTTATTAAACTGATAGTTCGGTAATTTTCACATCTGTCAGCACCTGCTTTCTTTGGGATTGGAATTATTATATTCTTCTTGAAGTCTGAGGGTATTTCGCCTGTCTCATACATCTTGCTCACCAGCTGGTAGAGTTTTGTCATTACTGGCTCTCCCAAGGCCGTCAGTAGTTCTAATGGAATGTTGTCTACTCCGGGGGCCTTGTTTCGACTCAGGTCTTTCAGTGCTCTGTCAAACTCTTCACGCAGTATCGTATCTCCCATTTCGTCTTCATCTACATCCTCTTCTATTTCCATAATATTGTCCTCAAGTACATCGCCCTTGTATAAGCCTTCTATATACTCCTTCCACCTTTCTGCCTTCCCTTCTTTGCTTAGAACTGGGCTGCCATCTGAGCTCTTGATATTCATACACGTGGTTTTCTTCTCTCCAAAGGTCTCTTTAATTTTCCTGTAGGCAGTATCTATCTTACCCCTAGTGAGATAAGCTTCTACATCCTTACATTTGTCCTCTAGCCATCCCTGTTTAGCCATTTTGCACTTCCTGTCAATCTCATTTTTGAGACGTCTGTATTCCTTTTTGCCTGCTTCATTTACTGCATTTTTATATTTTCTCCTTTCATCAATTAAATTCAATATTTCTTCTGTTACCCAAGGATTTCTAGCAGCCCTCGTCTTTGTACCTACTTTATCCTCTGCTGCCTTCACTACTACATCCCTCAGAGCTACCCATTCTTCTTCTACTGTATTTCTTTCCCCTATTCCTGTCAATTGTTCCCTTATGCTCTCCCTGAAACTCTGTACAACCTCTGGTTCTTTCAGTTTATCCAGGTCCCATCTCCTTAATTTCTCACATTTTTGCAGTTTCTTCAGTTTTAATCTACAGGTCATAACCAATAGATTGTGGTCAGAGTCCACATCTGCCCCTGGAAATGTCTTACAACTTAAAACCTGGTTCCTAAATCTCTGTCTTACCATTATATAATCTATCTGATACCTTTTAGTATCTCCAGGGTTCTTCCACGTATACAACCTTCTTTCATGATTCTTAAACCAAGTGTTAGCTATGATTAAGTTGTGCTCTGTGCAAAATTCTACTAGGCGGCTTCCTCTTTCATTTCTTAGCCCCAATCCATATTCACCTACTATGTTTCCTTCTCTCCCTTTTCCTACACTCGAATTCCAGTCACCCATTACTATTAAATTTTCGTCTCCCTTCACTATCTGAATAATTTCTTTTATTTCATCGTACATTTCTTCAATTTCTTCATCATCTGCAGAGCTAGTTGGCATATAAACTTGTACTACTGTAGTAGGTGTGGGCTTCGTATCTATCTTGGCCACAATAATGCGTTCACTATGCTGTTTGTAGTAGCTTACCCGCATTCCTATTTTCCTATTCATTATTAAACCTACTCCTGCATTACCCCTATTTGATTTTGTGTTTATAACCCTGTAGTCACCTGACCAGAAGTCTTGTTCCTCCTGCCACCGAACCTCACTAATTCCCACTATATCTAACTTTAACGTATCCATTTCCCTTTTTAAATTTTCTAACCTACCTGCCCGATTAAGGGATCTGACATTCCACGCTCCGATCCGTAGAACGCCAGTTTTCTTTCTCCTGATAACGACATCCTCCTGAGTAGTCCCCGCCCGGAGATCCGAATGGGGGACTATTTTACCTCCGGAATATTTTACCCAAGAGGATGCCATCATCATTTAATCATACAGTAAAGCTGCATGTCCTCGGGAAAAATTACGGCTGTAGTTTCCCCTTGCTTTCAGCCGTTCGCAGTACCAGCACAGCAAGGCCGTTTTGGTTAATGTTGCAAGGCCAGATCAGTCAATCATCCAGACTGTTGCCCCTGCAACTACTGAAAAGGCTGCTGCCCCTCTTCAGGAACCACACGTTTGTCTGGCCTCTCAACAGATACCCCTCCGTTGTGGTTGCACCTACGGTACGGCCATCTGTATCGCTGAGGCACGCAAGCCTCCCCACCAACGGCAAGGTCCATGGTTCATGTAAAGAATACGAAAAGTAAACAGCTGCAACCCGCAACCTAACGGATTTGCCCACACATTCCGACAACTGGTTAATGTGCTCAGTATGGGTTCTGACTACTTGTGGCAGCAGTACAGCCCTGACAACGGCGGAGCGGGCTGCGAATGATATAAATCTCATATTGAGGCAATAACGCCCATAATTCCTACAGAGCTGCACGAAAGTCTTGGAGAGCCGTTTGTGGACCGTGACGTGATGCAATACGTCTTCCAAGTGCATCCCAGAGGTGCTCCGTGGGATTCAAATCGTGAGAGAGAGCAGGCTCCGTCATGCGTGCAATAACTTCCGTTTCTAGGAAAACGTCAACCACCCGTGCTCTACGAGGTCGAGCATTATCGTCATCAAGACGATGTATAAGCCCGCGGCACCTTACAACAACAGTTCATGAGGTCCCAACATAGCCCAGGAGGTCCCAAGATCTCGTCACCATGTCTGACAGCAGTTAAACTTAGCCGATTCACCCGTACAATTTCATTAAGGTGTGTCCAGTGGTCAACATAATCCCCGCCCACACGATGAAGGATCCTTCTCGATATCGCCTCTTTCCGAAATTTATTGGGTCCCGAAATCGTGTTCAACGTTCTCTCCAGATGCGAAGCCGTCGAGAATCACTCTCCGGACCAAACCGGGAATCATTTGTGAAAAGAACATAGGCCCTCTGTTCTATCAACCAGGTGGTTTATTGACAACACCACTCTAGACGTTCCCTTCTCTGAAGGCGCGTCAGAGGCACACATACAGCAGGTCTCCGGCAATGGAGACCACTACGCCGATGCCTTCTGCACACTGCCTCGATACAACATGTCCAGTGGAAGCTGCGATGTCAGATGCCAGGTATCATGCAGTACTACGGCCTTACAGCCAAATAACGATTCTCTCTCTGTGATGTCACATGTGATCAGCGCTGCGCTGGTCTTGAGACACAGTTTCGCTCTCCACAAACCGTCGCCACATCCGAGAAACAATAGAACGATTCGCATTAAGTTGTCGGGCCACATCAGTTTGCAACTGTCCTCCTTTCATTCTTCCTATGGTTCTTCAACGCAAAGAGTCTGGTAGGCTTCTTCTCTGTGGCATACTACTCCGCCTGTCAGTGTGTACACAGCGTTGTGGATGTGGGGAAAGCTGGTAAACTACCCCGTTTGATGGGTGCCCTTACGTCATCGTTGGCGAGGTTGTTCGTTGACTGGAATGCCATCTTCCATGCAGAACACTACCGTACGTGAATAAGGCACAGGACGGGAATTTTGGACACCAGAATATAAAACATTCTCCCCTCACATCCTCTAACCCTCACCAGTGGCCACACTATTTACTCTTCTGTCCCTGAGGTAAGTGGCCACCTTCATTCTCATGTTCAAATTCACCGCAGTCAATTTAAATTAAGCACACTTTACAATACTACTATCACTGTAAATATTTTTGTTTGTTATTGAGCAAAAATACTATGCTCTTGAGAAGCTGTTGACGTTTTGGATCCGATTGCAAGTTGGTACAGTCCGATTAAAATTAATTGACAGTTGATGTCTGTCACCTATCGCTACATCGCTGCCACATCGGCTGCCGCCTACCGGCTAGCGTCAGGATATATATGACATAAACCGGTGGGTTACTTCACAATAATGCTGCTATTGTGTAACGCGGAATAATGTTGGAAGTAGCCGCGTTAAAAGCATAACCGTAATTTGCCGCTATCAATGGTTACCTGAAACTATCCTCACACTGGCTATACGAGTTGCCGCGTGACCAAACGATGGGCAGCGTCGCTGGTACATGACTGCACTTAACCGGCAACACAGGCAGATTCCAAACGAAAAATGAGTGATAGGAAGAAAAATAAGAGCAAATAAAAAAGTCCATACAATGATGAAATGACGCAGCGAAGTACTGCATTTATATCAATTAACATTGCATTTGACGAGTTTATAACCTCCGACCTTCTATACTTCGGGTTTTGCGACCACCACTGCGCTATGCAACAACACTGGATTTAGTAGTTACAAATGCAACTGTGGCGATCCAGTCGCAACGATGAATTGCAGTTTTACAAAATTCTGATAACGCAATCTCGGGAGCTTATCTAATGCAAGCCGATCTCTTCATTATGACATGTGACGCTGAAGCCCAACTTGTACGGAAATATCCAGTATTGTTTGGTTAATGTTGCGTATAAACCGTGCGTTTCATTGGCATCGTTGTGTGTGTGTGTGTGTGTGTGTGTGTGTGTGTGTGTGTGTGTGTGGTGGGAATGAAAGTATCGGACCCACCACGATTTGGTATCCAAATTAGGAATGTTGACTTTTTAAAAATATCGGGAGTCCTATACATCGAAAAGGTACCGATATATCGGCGGAAAAAATACCAACGCACCTACCTGTAAAAATTTCGGCTGCACATTGTTAATATAATGCCTGTTTTAGACCTGTATATTTTAGTATTGATTTAGTATTATACATTCTGTAAATGAACAAGCTAAAGTGCGTTTAAAAATAGTTGCGACTTTTGACGTTTGGCTGACCGGAGGGGGAAGAGACGCCGTTGCCCAGGTAACACCAATGGCGATCCGGCTGGTAAAGCGTCCCTGTTGCCACACGATTCCTGGCTGGGTCGGGGATTTTCTCCACTCATGGACTGGGTGTTGTGTTGTCCTAATCATCATCATTTCATCCCCATCGACGCGCAAGTCGGCGAAGTGGCGTCAAATCCAAAGACTTGCACCAGGCGAACGGTCTACCCGACGGGAGGCCCTCGTCACACATTTTATTTTTTAGCATGAGTAAACAGTACCACGTGGTTTCACCCATCACATGCATCAACGTTTGTCAGCTCTCTTTGTAAAGTCGTATTTTCTAGCATTGAAATGTTCTGTAGTCGTCAGGTATTGTGAACAAGTGTTTTGTGTTGGTGTTGCAATAACAACAACAATGCAGTACATGTGAATACGAGATTTGCAATGAAAAGTGTCGTCCTAGAACACGTTCACCGACTGACAAGACAACGTTCTGCCACAAAACATTCCTCGGAATTCGACAATAGATGCATAAAACGCTCCAACAGTGCAGTGAAGGAAAGCTGATATTTTGCTCAGGGTACAAAGAATTGTTCCATGAGATAAAGTTTAACGTAGCGTATATAAGGCGAAGTTAATGGAACTTTTAGTGTTGTACAAGACAAAACTCCACGCTACCAGGTCGACGAACTGGCTACGGTAAAGGGCATAGTTTAGTCAGGCTTCCTCCGTATGATGTTCATTTAAATCCGATTGATAGTATGTGGGCCTAGGTGACAAATAATATGGCAAAAAACAGCAAGAAGTTTACGATCATTGAGGTTGCAATGCTGACAAAAGAAGCTACCGCAAATGTTACACGACATGAGTGGAGCTGTCAGCCATACCAAGAAGGTAGTTGAGAAGCCATTCATAAAGGACGAGTTTTGAGGAATACGTAATTTCTCTTGTTTCTATGTTAAAATCTGCTTCTTTCGTCAGAACACGATAGAGTTAGAAATATTCATCTCACTAATATTGTCATATGGTTGAAATAGTGTATTATTAAACTAACAACTGAGTGCAAGTCGGGTCAATAGTTTACGAAACAGACCATTCTCAGTATAAAAATAAACGTGTAACTTCATCACTTACATTGTTACAAAACCCACAGCAGTTCTCATTTCACCAGCTACCGATGGTCCTAAGTAATTACATTATTTGATTGAAAAATCTGTAGTCTCCTGAATATCTTGGTTGATATGTAAGTTTCGCATATTAATCATGTGGCAAATCACACTCGTCTTGCCAAGATCTTGTTTAGATATCTCAACACATTTATAAGATAGGAAGAATTTATGAGTATTTCATTCAATGTTTTTCATTGACGCACGATTTCGTGACGGAGCGCTTCACACACATTCCATTTTCTCGAGACTGGAAACAGACAGCTGAATCCTTCCAAATTTAAAGAATAGTTCAATATATTACCTACATTTAATAAATAGGAACATCTAACCTAACACGTACCAGACACAAATTCACAGCGAAATCTGTTTTTCACTGCAAACTAAGAATTTCTTGCACTGGTTTACCTATTATTGAAACATCGCGACGACTTGAGCATTAACGGAATGATAGACGGTTCATCATGAAGCTGACGAATTTAACTATAAAATGTGTGAGAGTGACAGTTTACTACCGAAAATTGTTCCAGAAATATCGCAGATCGAACGGCCCGCTTTTCACGCAGTCAACCGACCCTGACAGATTCTGCACCGAATAGGACTAGCATTATACTGTGGTCACCTACCGACGCGCACAGCACAGGCTGGCAACTAAGCTTCCCTCCACTCGCTCTCTACTGGACTGTCAAAAGTCGCAACTAATTTTAAAGGTACTATAGTAACCTGCCTATACCCCTTAGAGTAAAAAATTCGAATGAAAGCGATGCAAATTTACGCTTGTCGATAACCACTTGGTTAACAATGGTAACTGCATTAAGTGGCACAGCAAAAGGGGTCTGTAGGGTTCATCGCTCAGTTTCGTCAAATACGGAATTTGTCCAGACACTTCATGTCGACTTCCCTATTCATTTTCGTAAACGCCAGCGACCTAGCGGTTGTGGTGTCAAAACTGCATCGTGAAGCCAAACGTCGCAGTTTTTGTTGGTAGCTCCATGCGCCGATTACGTCAGCATTTTCCCCTCACATGTCACCCCAACGGCCAATATCCTCAGTTAGATTTTTGTTCATATATTCAGCAACTGTTTCTGACCAATATCTATGTGAAGGAGTAGCACAATGGTTTGCATTAAAAACTGTTTTTTAGCGCAACTGGTGTGCTGTTTCTCACATCGGAAATCTTGTTATTCCATTCGCACTGCCACCCACCCAGTGCAATAGGTGTTATTTTGTGCCACATATACTTGTTTCACACAGTCAAAGAGAAAGACAGGACGTGATGAAAGATCAAAAAGTAACAAGACTCCTTCAGACGGTGAAGGTAAAATTATAAGGGGCGTTCAAAAAGAATCGGGCCGGAGCCGGAGTCTGGAATACGCAAACCGGTGACAGGCGGGTAATATCATGGCGTGTGTAACGAGGTGTGGTTACGACCAGAGCGTGCAAGTCCACAGCCCGGCGCTAGAGGGCACGCGTGCATGTCACGTGACTGTACAGAGCTAGCTAGCTAGCAGCAGCAGCATCTGCACGTACTAGTCATCTAACTCCTGTAAATCCCGGGGAGGGGGCGATGAGACATGGTCTGCAACCAGTGTACAATACTCCTCGGCCAACGCTCCCAGTCGCATTGCAGTGACATGGTGGAGTCGAAAGAAGAGCAAGGAGGTGTTGCGGAAGAAGTAGGAGGAACGGAAATTCATCGACGAATGTCACAAGTGTACGGCGAACTCTGTATGTTCCTTGCAAGGGTCAACGCGTGGCACAAGCGCTTCAGGGAAGGACAGATGTCGTTAGCCGATGATGCACGGTCTGGAGCATCACGCTGCATTACCGATGACATCGTCCAGCTGGTGGATGAACTCATTACCCATGACCACCTTGTGACAGAGAAAACCGTATCAGCCGTGATCGGATTGACCGTCGGAAGTGTTCACACCATCAAGAAGGAACGACTGCACATGCGCAAAGTGTGTGCCGAATGGGTGCCCCAATATCTTCAACCACACCACGAAGCATGTCGAACTGCCCACTGTCTTACTCATCTGCAGCTCTATGCTCAGGAAGGGAATGGGTTCCTGGCACGAGTGGTGGCTGGAGATAGAGTCATAGTGACATCACTTTGAACCAGAATCAAAATGACATAGTTCCCAGTGGAATCTTCCAGGGTCACCACCACCAAAAAGGGCAAGGCCATCCACAAAAGTGCAGAAAAGGTTAAGCTAACGTACTTCTTTGACCGAGATGGCCTCCTCCTGATTCACTTCCTGCAGCACAGGACAACAGTGAATGCCCTGCATTACTCACAGACCTTGACCACCCTTCGCCAAGCAATCAAATCAAAACGACCAGGCAATCTCACCTGTGGGGTCATTCTGCTCCACGACAATGCAAAGCCTCATACGGCCTAAACAGCCGTGGCATTCCTGCAGAAATTCAAATAGGAGATTCTCGGCCGCCTCAATACAGTCCGGACCTCTCTCTCCCTGTGATTAGTCATTTTTGGTCCCCTTAAAAAGACTCTGAGGGGCAAACGATTCCCCTCGGACGACGACATCCAACCGTACGTGCGGAACTGGTTAACATCGCAGCCCTGGGAATTTTACGAGACAGCCATTCATTGCCTTATGTCACAGCAGGACAAGTGTCTCAACAGCCTGGGTCAATAATTCTAACATACAGGTACTGGTTTCCGTAATTATACATCCGGCTCCTTTCATTTTGAACGCCCCTTAGATATCTTACTACAATTTCAAAAGAACAACTTAAAATATTTTCCGAAAACTGTGAAAAAACGTAATACAAAATAATAATATGGGCACTCGAAATTGCCTTTCTGATATCGAGATATTTGGAGAAAATATATCGCCGAAATATATCGATACTTTTCGGAAAGATACGGATATTTTTCAGCTGCCTTAATCCAAATACTACCAGAAAGAAAGCCGGAGAAGCAACTGGAAGCGAACAGACTTACTGTGAGGCAGTCTGGCAACGCTATCGTTTCGGACGTGACGTTGAACGCTCTGATTCGTCGAAATCAGCTCCAAGGCATGAAGTGTCAACCATCAAGTAGTTTTAATCGGACTATCCTGTACGCACAGTATCTGGCACTGGTGCTGACTGCATAAATCTTCTAGCAGCTCTTCTTTGGCTGCTGTTATATACCTTCTATGTTAACGCATATAACGGTTAACTATGGCCCTGGAAAGGGCCCAGATTTAGGCGTTTCTGGTGCGAAAGGATCAGCCGTCAGACTTTTCATTTTATGACGTTGCCCAGGATACGACAGATTGCTTTTCTTTGTACCTAGGAGTGACGTTGGAAAGATCTCTTACTTTCAAGAAATACTGCATTAATTGCAAATAGAAAGTTCCCACCAGAAATAATCTCTTCAGAAAACTGGCCGGATCGCGGTGGGGCAGCCAACAAGAAATCATTCGAACCTCTGCATTTGCATTAGCCTTTTCTGCACCACAGTACACATGTCCTGTTTGGTATAATTCATCACATACCGAACAGGCAGGCGTAGCTCTCAACGACACCTGCAGAATTATAACCGATTGTTTGAAATCTACTCCTGTCGAATGGATTTACCACCTTGTAGGAATAGCAAATATCACCACCTCGCATTCGAAGAGAAATTGCGGCGAAGAAGGAACGAAAGAAAGTGGAACAAGAACAAACCCATCTCCTATAAGGGCATACACTGCATGCGCAGCGATTGAAGTCATGGAAGAGTTTCCTTAGAACATCATAGGTACTTACTACCTACCACCGCTGAAAATGTCAGGGCGCAGCTTTGGAGCGATAAAACTTCCCTTCTCTCTGGTTGGAAAACAGTTTCTGGAACTCTTCCTCTAGGACCTGACGTGGAATGGATGACTTGGAAATTCTGAATAGGCTGTGATGAGGAGTGGGTAGATCAAACTTTAATCTGGCACGAAGGAAGTGTGATTGTGGAGCAGTCCAGACTGTCCAGCACATGATCCAGTGTCGACTGTGTCCAGCCTCCTGTATTGCAGAACAACTCCATCAAGCGACAGACAAAGGACTGTAAACGATCAAATTTTGGTCACAGTCTATATCACATGTTAACTGTGCACCTATGTATGTTTCTGACACGAGCAATACATATAAATCGGACTATCGACGCATATTACTATAAAATACGGCTGCGAAACGCGGACCGCACGAACACTTGATTGGAGCCGCAGTCTGACGACTACTGCTCTAGACTGATACATTTAAGATACATTTGTCTGACTTTTGTATCAAACTTCCCTTCTGTAATTCTTTATTACATAATTATATTTTATTATTATGTATGTAACACACAAAAACGCCTTCCTCGCCCTCTTGTAATTGCTCATTTTTTCCATGAAAAAAGGTTTACCTGTATTCAGTTAAAACGGGACTCATATTTATTTTAAACTTAAAGTACAAGGATACGAGTATGTAAAACGAGACACCGGCGAGGTAGTGTAGGAGTTAATTCTATTTTGATAACTGGCGATTAAAATCTCCGTCCATCCATCCATATTCGGAGTCCCCGTGATTCCCCTTAGTGCGAATGTCGGATTGGTTCTTTCGAAAAGCAAACTACCGATATCCTTCCCCAATCGAAGCTTTAGCTCAGTATCGAATGAACTCGCCGCCGACGGGATGTTAGACCCCAATGTTCCTTTCTGAATCTAAAGTAATAATGAGTGGTGTAGCTGGCTTAACCTGAAGGCTGGTTTCGCTTCGCCACATGCGATGCGTCACGGCCTGTTGCGCAAATAAAATGTATTTCCCGCCAGCGTATGCCGTAACGGCAGCAACGAGCATCTGGGAGACTAAAGACCATACACAAGTAAGCTAAAAATACTCCGGATTCACGCAAATTGTGGGTGAATACTTTAAATACGGCAGAGCAGTTTAGCGTGTAGCAGCGTCTTAAAGATGATGTCGTCTCCCGATCTTCTGTGAGAAAATGAAAGAGAAATTAGTTCTAGTTTAAGTTAATGCGTCCGTACATAAAATAACGGGTTACATTAAAATTAAACTGCAGGAAAAAAGTATTCTGATTAGACTTCAAATTCATTATAAACGTTTGTCTAATGGGTAATTAAAGTCGAATGGTAAGAAGGGCTGGGAGACATCTGTTAACTGTAGGTGACTGGTGTGTGTGTGTCATGCTCGTGCTGGACATGAGAAAAGGCAGTGGGTGAAACTTGGTGTCGGCACATCGAAGAGCACCAAGAGGACCGCCGGCTTAACGTCCCCATCCGACGGACAGGTCAACATCAAAAGGGTCCCATGCCCTCACTTCATGAGGCACTGCGAAGAGGTCTGGAATTTAATCCAGGGCATTGGCGCAAGACTGGTGATCAGAGGCTTTACGCCACCACCAGTATCAGGAACGGATTAGTACGAGTCCAACGTGCGGGTTGCATGTATTAGAAATCAAGGCACCGCTGTTGCGTCAGTGCTATAATGGCTGTTTTCCTTCCCGTCGTAGTTCCAAGAAAAATCTCAGTCTAACAACAGTGGCACTGCGATTGATTCCTACTCGTCGAGCAGTTCTCTCTTACTGACGCGTGAAGTGTAAGGCTAGTCTTGACTTACGATTAGCACGACATATTGTCGGCAACATACATACATATACATACACCCATCTGTCAAAACTTTACGACCATCTAGCTAATAGCCGATAAGTCCATCTCTGGCACAGATAACAGCGGCGATGTGTTGTGGCATGGATGCAGTTAGGTCTTGGTAGGTCGCTGAAGGCAACTGGCATCACATACAAGTCATCTCTCGTAAATTCCGGGGAAGGGGCGATGAGCTCTTGTTGGAAAATGCTGCTCCCGTCGGGAAACATGATCGTCATGGAGGGGTATACGTGGTCTGCAACCACTGTACGATACTCCTCGGCCGACATGGTGCCTTGCATGAGCTGCGCTGGACTCACGGATGCTAATTTGAATGTTCTCCAGAACATAATAGAGCCGCCGCCAGCTTGTCTGCGCACCGTAGTACAGGGCCAAGGAGTTGTTCCCCTTAAAGACGACGTATTCGCGCCCTACCATGGGTATGATGAAAAAGACATAGGGAATCATCAGATCATGCAATGCTCTGCCACTGCGCCAACGTCCACGGAAGATGATCACCTGCCCATTTCAGTAGTACTAGCCGATGTCGTGATATTAAGACTGGCACAAGCATGGGTGTGGGTCTTCCGGCTGCAGAGGCGCTCTGTGTGTTCAGGCGCACACTTGTACTCTGCCCAGCATTAAAGTCTGATGCTGGTTCGTCACAGTTGGCAGCCTGTCCTGTTTTACAGTCTGCCCGGCCTACATCCGCAGTGAGGGTGACCTCCCAGCCCCACAATGTCTGGACGTGGTTTCACCTTGATTTCGCCATGTGTTGAAGACACTCGCCACAACACTCCTCGAACACCCAACAAGTCGTGCAGTTTCCGAAATGCTCGCTCCGAGCTTCTGGACCATCATAATCTTCCCTCGGTTAAGCTCAGATAATCACGTGCCAATAGATTGGTTTCATAATGTTCCGGCTGATAAGTGTCTATACACATATGTAAACATACAGATACATAAACATATATATACGTATAAAAAGAATACTCGCTGCTAACCAATCAACCAAAGTGTTAATATATAGGACGAGTCAGCTGCCCCTATCGATGTCGTTTTATGTAACCCGCAACGTTGTGTCTGGCATTCACGCGCGAGGTTTTCATTCTATCGTGTTCGCTACGCGCGAACTCTTCGTTCTACAGAACAAATTATCAGAACCTTTTTGTAGGAAATTTTGTATTGGCATACGTTTTCCCTGGAGGCGAAGGTTTTCAAATTATTCAAGAAAAACGTACAAAACTGCCCAAACGCAACGTCTAGCCCCACAGTCAGGATTTCTAGTAGAGTTTGTTGTTCATGACACTCCCTCTTACCACGGTACAAAAATTTCTGACTACACGATCTTTCTTGGTCTCAATTAATGGGCTATTACGCCATCGGCATAGTCGGCTGTTTCGTTAACGTTGTTAGTTTAAGCGTATCCGTGAGGGTACTGAAAGAAAAAAGACTTTTGTAAACGTTATGCAAAAACTAATTATGTTGACAATTCGATGTAAGCTTAATCCTTAGAAGCACAGTAGTTCGTAGGCAAGTGGCCTGGCGAATATGACGATGTAATCGTTTATTTTATGCTGTTAAAATTCACACAGTTAGCTAAAATTTACACAAACGTCAATTTTACAGTAATTGTTAAGAGCTCGAGCACGCCGATCGTGCAACAAGGCCAGTCGATGAAGGTAAAAAATGTCGAATGGCGGCTAAGTGTGGGAGAGGTGGTGCGTTTGAAGGTCACTTTCGTACCTATTTCTTGAATAACTCGGGAAGTACAGCCTCTACCGAAAAGTATTCCAGTACAAAATTTAACTACACTAAAAGATCCTGGACATTTTTTCTTTTTTTGTCTTGTTTAAGGGCGCTAAAACAACTGATATCATAAGCGCCTATGTCATAGCCCTAGAACACTAATAAGTAATAGAAGTTAAAAGCGACTATACATTAAGCCCAAGCGACGGGAAAGAGCTAAAAACAAGGCCTTCCCCTCTGAGAAACGCTGTAGAGACAGCAGAGGTCCCGAACCAAAGATTAAATGTCCTTTGCCATATTACTACGACCGATAAACAGTAAAACGAGAACCACACCTTGTGCGTTGTTCGCTAAAACTGCCGATAAATCAGACAGCAAACATTTATTGGAACAAGCGGTTAAATTTAAAAAAAAAAAAAAATTGAATTCGCCAAGAAATGGCGAACCATCAAAGGCTAATGACAATGAACACTAAGTGATGGGGGATCACCGCTTAAGAAATGACGATTCCTAAAAAGGCAGTGCATATTTTTTTTTTTTTTTTCCTGTAGGAGCAACAGTTTGCCCATTGCGAGAGAGAACGCAAGAAAATTTCCCACGTGGCTTTTGAAGGCCAGAATTAACCTTGTGAGCTGCATAAAACGACATGGGTAGAGGCAGCTGAATCACCCTGTATAATCTTCATTCCCAACTGTTGCGGCAATGCCGCGTCCTCGGTTTTATACTTACGAACTCGTGCTGTCGCTCTCCTTTCGAAACTGGTACAGCGCGCACCGAGCGAAGTGACGCAGTGGCCCCCTGGATTCATATTTGGGAGGACGACGGTTGCAACCCGCGTCCGGCCATCCAGATTAAGGTTTTCCGTGTTTTCCCTAAATCGCTCCAGGCAATTGTCGGGATGGTTCCTTTGAAAGGGCAAGGAAGATTTCCCTACCAATCCTTGACACGATCCGAGCTTGCGCTCCTTCGCTAATGACCTTGATGTCGATGGGACGTTAAACCCAATCAATCAATTTTTCTTTCTTCCCTCCCTCCCTCCGTCTAGTCCGCCTGTACCCGACAAAAGAGTGAAGTGACGAGTTTTCGATTAAACGGGTAGCGTCGGCCACTCCTAGAATATGGAGACAGCGAGTTGGGAAATTACCTCATACGACTCGCTGGCGAGTTTACAGCTAGTGTACACAGCTCATTTCTGATTACTACTGGCCACACGCCACGGTGACGTTTTCTAATTTCTACTGGTCAAACATCACGGTGATCTGACGGGAACTGGTGTATCCGCCTCCACAGGACTCTAGACGTTTATAGGGTGACGTGAACCTCTTACTCTTTAGAGGTGTATTGATGAAAAATTAACAGCACGAAAAACGTCTGGGGATCATACCCCAGAGTGTATGAACATTTTTCTCACATTATACTACTTTAAATCCAACATGATAACTAAAAGTGTAAGCCATTATGAGCATTTTTTTGTTTGTTTTCTCTAGCTGCAGATCTTAAGTATAAGTATAGACTTAACTCCTCTGCATTTCTCGGCCATCCCGAATGTTCTTCTCCATCACCATTTTCCTATGCCATTTTCACTTACCTCATTTCCTTTGTCAGTCTCGAACGGTCCGGGGATATAAAGACTGTGGGTAAGCTTCCTGAGGGTTCTATGTGTACTTTTCTCTATACAGTATTTTCGCGAGTGTAGCAGAAATCGATATGTTGGTTAACTCATCTACGAACGTAACCTCCCGTAATTTTGACAGTAAACTTCTTAATGATGCACCATGCCTTGTAGCATCTGCCACTGAAATTGGATGACTATATCCGTGACACTTCCGCATTTACTGAAAGAACCCGTGACAAAGTCCGCTGCTTTTTTTGTGGATCTTCTCCGTTTTCTCTTTCAGTTCTACACAATAAGGGTTCAGACTGACGAGCAATACTCAAATATCGCCCGAAAGAAGATTTTGTAAGATACCTACGTTAGTGGTCTGCACTTCTTATGGATTCTTACTGTGTACCTCAGTCAGGCATCTGACTTTACTACGATTATTGTACGTGGTTGCACTGCAAATCGCTCCGTAAGCGTACTCTTAAATATTTGGTGGGTATAAATAATGTGATTTTCGGCAATCGTATAATCAAGCAATCTACATCTAGATGATTACTCTGAAATTCTCTGCTAAGTGACAATCAGAGGATTCATCGAACCATCTTCAAGCTACTTCTCTATATTCCCACTCACGAACAACGCACGGGAAAAACGAACACACAACTATTTCCGTGCGAAGTCTGATTTTTCTTATTCTATTATGACAATTATTTCTTCCTATGTAGGCGGGCGCCAACAAAATATTTTCACACTCTGAAAAGTTGCTGATTGAAATTTCATCAGGATATCCTGTTGTAACGAAAATGTCTTGTTTTAATGATTGCCACCCCAACTGGCGTATCGTATCCGTGGCACTTTCTCCCCTATATCGTGATAATATAAAACAGGCTACCTTCTCAACTTTTTCGATGTCCTCCATCGATCCTATCTGATGCGTATCCCATACCGCACTTCAGTACTCCAGAAGAGGGCGGACAAGCGTAAAATAATAGGTATTTTTGTACGTTTATGCGGAACACGTTTGTTATTTTGAGGATCAACTGACAATCCTTGCAATAAGGACCCATAATACGTAGATCTTCATGTATTTAGCTGCAATTTCTTAGCATTATGACTTCCCTATAAACAACAGCATCATCCGCGAACAGCTTCAAGCGGTTTCCGACAAGGTACACGAGGTCATTTATGTACACTGTCAAAAGTAATAGTATTGTTACACTTCCTTGGAACATGCCCGAAACTACTTTATTGTATGAAGGTTTCTCGCCGTTAAGAATAACACGCCGTGTTGTATTTGTTATGATTTCCTCAATACAATCACAAGGCTGGTCTGATGTCCCTACGCTCGTACTATGTTCATTAGGCAACAGTGCGAAATTGTATCACGAAACACGAGCTCTATTCCCTTCTTGGAATGACACAACTGTGTTCATTATCCTCAGGTTTTCCCCACAACAGCTAACAAGTGATAAGAATCTAGAAAGTGTAGAACTGTTTGTCGAACTTCTGGACACACACAGAGGGTGTGCGGGGAAGGTAGGAGGAGTTATGCTCCTGTCAGCACATAAGATCGGCTGTCCAAGGGTGAACAAGGTAATTGTACCTCATAATTGATACTGTACGTGCGATGTGTATAAAAGGAGGTAACGAAGGTGTAAAGGTGTCGTGAAAGTAAACAAGCTCGTTTGCAATAATAGTACTCGACAAAGTGAACCGTAGACTCAGCTGAGGCGGGATCTAACGCAGCCATTTGACAAAATACAGACACGTTCCGGTTCAACGCATTTACGTTGTTATGTTGCAGTGCAAGCATGGAAAGTGATCGCGGAAAATACCTTCTCAGACCGCCGCGACGCCTAGCTGTTAACACAGCTAAATTCGTCGAATCTCTAGGACGGAAAATTCGGCAAACGGTACACTGACAATCGCCACAATTTACGATTCTGCGATCGCAACGTTCTTGGCGGTACTAAGGAAGAAAGTAAAAGCTCATGCAGTTTGGAGAATGTATTGCCGTATGCAACTACCAAATTTTCTACATATGAATAGCAACGGCAGCAGTAGCATTTTTCTATACTCAAGCATAATGTTGGAAATGTCATACGAGCAGGTGGTTTACTTTTGCGGCATTAACACGGAAGAGTATAAAGCGCGTTCTTTTAAAGGGAGTTTTACATGGCTTATGCTCATGTGATGTCTAAAGTACTTCGAGCGTGTGATTAGGCGTACACTGTGATGTATCTTTCAACATTAAATGCGACACCACCCATGCAAAGCCCGCTAAGAGCTTTAAGCTAGTGACTAAGGACGGATATTTCGTCAGCGCGATATCAGTCTGCGAAATATACAGCCAATGGCTATTTATTACTCACTCTTCACTTTTAACTTGGGCAGCGACCAGAGATAACGCTCAGCTCTCGCAGTGATAGTCGAACGTCTGCAGAATGGTAAGTTCCACATTCCGCTGCGGGACGATTTCCAGAAACGGCACAAAAGTACCAGCCACAAGCTGTCATTCAATCAGTTTGCTGGATACATGTATAGGCAGTCGAAACAAATACGTATGAATGTAAATGGTTCAAATGGCTCTGGGCACTATGGGACTTAACATCGATGGTCATCAGTGCCCTAGAACTTAGAACTACTTAAACCTAACTAATCTAAGGACATCACACAACACACAGTCATCACGAGGCAGAGGAAATCTCTGTCCCCGCCGGGAATCGTATGAATGTAAGAACGCCATCAGTCGTCTAATGCTGTGCATACCTAACAGCAACGATCTATACAAGTATGGCAGCATATTAACACACGCTATGGCATTAATTACGACGATTCTCATTATACTGCTAATGATGTAAAGCATTTGTTTGTAGAATGATGTGGGAAAGAACTGTGCGTATCAGAAGTATGGAACACACTTTTTGCATGACAGTGTCGAGTTATACCAGAAAGTAGCTTCTTTTTCCCAAATAAGGAAAAAAAGTATAATTAACATTAGTCTACACAAATGGATTGAAGAGGGCGAAACAAGAGAATAAAGGACGAACAAAAAAGAGAGTAAAGAACGAAACTGACAGTAGCAACACTATATGAGACTACTCGCTGTCATTTCGATGTGTATAAAGGAAGAATCCCTGGATCAATCATAGACAACCGCATTACACATAAACAAGCGCATCACACAAGAGGTTCGATGAACAAATTTCACCAGAGCCTGTTGGAGACAGATATTGCCATCATCCAACAGTCACTATCTATAATGCGTGTTCCGAGATTCTCATATCTATGGTGGAATTATTATGACTAAGCATCGAGACCTGAAATCGGTACCTCTATAGTAAAACACTTCTATACATGCAGTTGTTTAGTAAGAACGAAAACTCTTATCATTGAAAAGTTGTGCGTCTGCTTTAAGATATCACATAAGTAGATATGTATCATACGACTTTAGAACCTGCAAACATGCAGCTAGGAAACTGTTACGTCACCTCCTGCACGTGCTACGGACAGCCAGACCTCCGACCAATCATGCTGTTAAAAAGCAAATCCACTTACAAGCCTGATGAACTCCCAGTTTCATTTTCCCGGTATTTTACAACAAATACATTAAAAGTATTAACACTGAGATTAAATGGATATCACACTGAAGAACTAGCGTGTGTATTGGCCAACAATGAACTGTCTCACGTCAAAATCATGAACTGTGCTTCAGTGAGCTATCAATTAATTCGTATGCCACTTTTATTTTGGAATTTTAGTACTGGCTGCTGATTTCGGCAAAGATAACTCAGTGTAAAACGGTAATAATTTTTTGCAAGAAACTGTTTACTGATTTATCTTCAGCAAAACTGGAATTAATATCACTTTAAATGCAAGATGTACCTCCATGAAACGCTGATGATAAGGTGCTGCAACACACAATTTGTTTAGAGGTTGACCATCTGAGATTATCTGCTAAATGAATGATACCCTATGACTTGGATGAGCAACATGTTCGACGAGCAGAATTCTGCACTTATCGAATTAGTGAATTAAGTGTACACTCTCAAAGCAGAAGTGACTGTTCAATCAACGAAGAAGAAAGTTTTTGGTTGTCTCTCTTCGGCTGTCGCAACCATTTTTCGAAGATATCACGAATCGTTTACAAGTCCCACTGCTTGTATTGCCAAATTGGTGCTAAACACCGTCCGATCTCTCAGAAACAAAAACTGGGGTCTACTGAGGCCCCTATGAAATGATGGGCTTGGGAATTCAATATTTGTATTAATATATTTCAGCTTTAATTGCTGATAATGCAGACCACGACGATATGTGTTTTCTCAGACACTGCCCTGCAGGAGAAATGTCACTGATACTTTCGTCTAAAATTATTTTACTATTGTTAGGAAGCCCTCGTATGTCACACTGCATTGGTGCAGTAGTAATGAGCCATGTTAAGTCCCACAATTCTTACGAAACACACAAAGAAGTTTGTAGTATTCTCCAAATAGCGAACAGAACATCCACGGGAATGGGCAAGTGAATTCGACCACACCGAAAACTTGGGAAACATGTTGCGCACCGAATCTTTCATAACAAGCAGGCTAAGATGCAAAGGAGTACCATACTCGCATACTGATGGCATTCATTCTTGAGACATATCGTAATGCGAAATAATTTCAAATACCATCCACGTCGTAGTACTACTCTCCGTTCTCGACAACCTGGCAGAGATTATTACATAAACTATCGTAGTTGTCTTCAAATGTTCCCGATAACTGCTGGAATTTTAATTATCGGTTTATAGACAGGCTAAAATTGAACATGTAGAAAACAAAATGATGACCTCAAAAGGCAACCGACAAACTGAAGAACCGATGGATAGGTATTTCAGATAGGACTCTCATCCTCCAGCATCTTGAATTTTCAGCACGTTGCTCGGAAAGTGTTGCAGTGGCGTATCGGTTTCCGAGCAAGCTTTCCAGAACATTCTGGAATCTTTCCCAATGTTCCAGACTATTTCAGAATATCCAGGAACATTCTGGAATGTTGTGGGATGCTCTCGAATGTTCTAGAAATTTCTACAAGGCGAAAGTTCCCAGCCCTTAGATCTTCAGTTAAAAACAGGAACTTTCATGGCTATGGGACAATGGACTATTGCACCGATGTAACTCCCTTGATCATACACGAAATAGTTTTTGAGGTTTAGCGGCACGCGCATTCTACACTTACGTGCATAATATAAAAATATTGATCACAAGGTACGGTTTGAGGGACCCCTACGTTTAAACAGAATCCCTGTCAAATTAATTTGATAATTTTAACTTAGGTTCCATAACACTTATTTTCACGATTATTTAAAGTGTTGTTAAAATACTCCTTGATGGTTTCACTACACTAAATAACGCGTACAATATTTTATTTTTTATCACGCAAAATCACATACTCCTTTTTTTAAACAGTACACAAAAATTAACTGTTACGTGACTAAATTTCAAATTCGGAAAATTATAGTAAGTCTGCAGAAAGTAAATTTTCACACAAAATTAAATTCCATGTTTTAAACTAGCAGATGAAATTTACATTCGATAGTTACTTTAAGTATTTTATTGGAGAAACAATTATGTTCTCGTTACCACTGGTCCTTAAGCTCTTCCCTTGTCCCTAGCAGAACTGTATTCACTGGTTAGTGCAAAATCGTCGTCTTCTTCGTCTATTTTTTTAATCTACATCATCACTGACATCTTCCTCCAGTCACCGAATAACAATTTCATGAACCTCAGGGTCGTTAAAACTCGCACTTTACTGCCTAGGAAAACTCAAAGCGTATCAATACCGAACATGGAAGATGATAACGTAAGCGATAGTGAAACATTGTAGAGTTGGCGATTTAGGGAGATGGGGAGTTGTTTAGAAGCATTCCTCCGCAACATAACTTGAAGAGCGAGTTCGAAAATTTTCGCGCGGTCCAAGGGACCACATCTCGTGAGTGAAGAACTAGAAGCTGAAATAATATCAAAAGAATATAGCAGGCTGCCAGCAAAGAGCCTATACAAAAGCGTTGTGAAAGCTGTCCGCGTTAAGAGCACAGTATTTCGTTGCCTACCGTGATGCAGTGTGTTTGTGGAAAATTTTTATTCGAATGGTTCGCTAAATATTTGAATGAAGTATGAAAGAGCCGGACTGCAAAATGAACTCGCGCAGGGAACAGACAGGAAATACAGAAAGGCTTTAGCAGTCTCTCATAGCGCAGATTATACTATTCTTCACTATGTATATTTGTTGGGCGCTGGATGGCGAAAAATGAAACTGCTTTGCCAATCCTAAATATTAAGACTTCTTATACTAGAACCTTAATTATCCAATGTATTGCGGAGCTGTCATTGATTTGACGAGTAACAGAAGGGGAAGGAATACCTAAGAACCACAAGGAACGCCGTAAAAAAGAGCGCAGATATGCACCAAAACATGTAACGGAACATATTCTCCTGGGCGCTCAAATATTCATAGAAGGTGATGATCGATTTGAAAATGTACTCAACAGTGTTTAAAATGGAACATTTGCGACATTAAGTTGTTTGCCGCATAAGGGCTGGGCAGTGCTTTGTATGATCCAATTGCACTCACTCACTGTCCGTGGATGTCTTACGGACCGACTCATAAATTGTAATCTGTTTCCCCTCAACATTTTCCAACTGTGAAATGCGTGAATTTATTGTGGGCTCTCAAAATTTTTTTCTGAACTGAGCCAATTGCACTGCAGACTAATTAACTCATATTACGAACCATGCAAAATGTATTCTGCACTGACCGAAGAATGTGCCGGATTGATTACGACACTGGAATCCCCAATTCGGAAGGAGGGAGATTAAAATCCTACCGTGGCCAGATAAATTTTGTTTCCCTAGCTTTACACAAACAGCTTAAAGCAAATGCTGTGGGCCATTTCTTTGAAGAGAATACAGGTTACTTCCTTCCACAGTACGAACTTTGTGTTTGGCCTCTATGGATCCCGACGTCACAAGTCTGAAGGCCCTCATGTCTCACTGTTCAAAAAATATTCTCAGCAGCTGAAAATGTATTATAAACTAACGTATTGGCTGGAAAAGTCATTTCTGAGTTTTTCAGCAAAATGCTGTTAGGTTGACGTTCCGGCAGCATGAGTGACTGTTTTCTCAGAGAATTATGTTCTCTCTCTTGTGACAGACGCCTCAAAGCAATAGGTCGTGTGTGTGTGTGTGTGTGTGTGTGTGTGTGTGTGTGTGTGTGTGTGTGTGTGTGTTTGTTTGGTTACGGAAGTCTCAAAGATTGCGAATTATAGATCGCTGGCAATTAATAGTCAACAACTGAATATGTTGTAAATTTGTAACAGGACAAGAAAATAGTAACGCAAATAAACAAACAGAATTTCGTCACAGTTGCGCGGCTGAGTTCGTGATTTCCTGTCGGAAACGTCACTGTTCGTAGTAAATGATGAAGGGTAGTCATCTAGTCAATCTGAAGTTACACCTAGGGTTCCTAAAGACCTATAGCCTCTGCTGAACTTAATCTGTATAGATTAAACGATTTAGGAGGCAACCTGAGCTGTCCTTTTACACTGTTTGCTGATGACTTTGTTATTTAACATCTATTAAAATATTATCAGAACACTGAAACTGACTGCAAAAGGGCTTAAGCAAGATAACTGTATAATGCAAGATGTGCTAGTTGACCTTAAACAATAAAATGTGAGATGTCATCCACATTATCATTAAAGAGGGTCGGTTAAATTTCTGGTAAATGATAAATCACACAAACTTAAAGGTTGACGATTCAACGAAATACGTAGATATTACAATTGCGAACAACCTAAACTGGAATCATCTGACAGAGAATGCTGTGGAGAAAGCGAACCAATGACTGATTCACTGGCAGAATATTAGAAGATACAATAAATCTACTGCGCTTGTCCGTTCTCTTCTGGAATATTGTTGCGCGGTTTGGGATCCTTACCAGATAGGATTCAAGCCCCGCATGGAAACGGCAGCTCGTTTTTTATAATGATGCAAAAGAGAAGTGCTTGTCACGGATACTACGAGTTGAAATGGTAATCACTGTTGTGTTGAGATCTTTTCACGAAATTTCAATCAGCAGCTTTCTCCACAGAATGTCAGAATATTTTGTTGAGTCATACCTACATAAGGCGTAATGACCATCGTAATAAAGCAAGATAAATTAGAGCTAGTATCGGAAGATTTAGGCGTTCATTTTTCCTGTGTAGTAGTCGGAAATGGAATGGTCGAGAAAAAGTCTGAAAGTGATTCTATGAAACCTCTACTAAACACTTACGCGGAAATTACAACGTAAAACCATTTAAAATAGAGCACAATGTCAACACAGGCGCTTTTGCTTCAAAATGTCAATCTGTCAGCCGTCCGAAGTTTGACCTTTCCTTTTGGGGCACTTCGTACCGCCGATGAAACAGAAAAATAGTTTCCAAGTAACAGATGCTTCAACGACCAGCTACAGCAGACACTGGGACGCGAAGCGCGTAGACTTCTCGGCCATTTCACCGCGCAGGCGTCACGGAGGAGTGTTTCTCCTTCCCGCTAAGTCGTGCCCAAGGCACTCTTGTAGCATCTCGCGTGCTCGTTTCTCGCCAACTATGAGTCAGACCTGTCGTTGGCGCACTTTCTGGGCACAAGTCTCCTCCAACTGAAGCAGACGGCCTCTGGCGGTGGCGGTACACGCATACCCACTACCTCTGCTTGTCGGACCTCCGATCGCATCTGGTGATACCGTCATGTGCTACGTTTCCAAATTTACATCCTGGTGACGGCACACCTCAGCACCATGCCATTCTTGACATGGTGACTTTTTTTTAACTTGCCGTCAATCAGTCTTAAAGACTGTGATAGGCAAACCTTTACACACAAGTCGATCTTGTGCACGTCTTTATCATATATGTTCAACTACTGCAAAGGCAACGGCCTTGCCGCAGTGGATACACCGGTTTCCGTCAGGTCACCGAAGTTAAGCGCTGTTAGGCGCGGCTGGCACTTGGTTGGGTGACCATCGGGCCGCCATCCGCTGTTACCATTTTTCGGAGTACACTCAGCCTCGTGATGTCAATTGAGGAGCTACTCGACCGAATAGTATCGGCTCCGGTCACAGAAAACCATCATAAATCTGGGAGAGCCGTGTGCTGACCACACATCTCTCCTATCTGCATCTTTATTGAGGACGATACGGCGGTCGGGTGGTCCCGAGGTCTGAAGATGGTGTGTGGGGGTGTGTGTGTGTGTGTGTGTGTTTTCTTTCAACTACAGAAACCTGCTTGAAGTATTCACCTGCTGACCTCCTACACTTTTTATACAAACTCTCTCATTACAAAATTTTCACCATTACCAAAGTGACTATTCTCTATTATCTCACAACGTGTACTATAACCTGGTGGTGGTGGTGGTGGTAGTGGTAGTGGTAGTGGTAGTAGTAGTAGTAGTAGTAGTAGTAGTAGTAGTAGTAGTAGTTCAGAAAACATTTTCTCTTTAGTCACTGAACGATTCGGTCTATAACAAGTACCGTTTAAGTCCTTCAATTCTTATTTTATTACATGCGAAAAGTTCTACTGAGTCATTTGTGGGCCAGATGGGTTGGATGGAAGAAATGGCAATAGAGTCACGATGCCTTTTCTCGTAGACGGAAATCTGTTTTACCTTTCCTAAGCTGTGATAGGAAGAAATATAAAAGCAGAGTTCAACGACCGGTTCCGTGGACGAAGTCTTTATGTAAAGGATACATTGTTTGTCCAGAGTAAAGTGGGCAGTACTGCGTTCTAGGAAATTGTTACAAGACTTTGAAAATGTAAAGGGCAGTATGCTGGACTCATATTTTTGTAATCTACAGCAATAATGAACTCGTATTTTTTTGCGTGGAATGATACGTGTTGTTAATGTCTGCAGCTAAACGACTCATAAAAATCTGTAGAATGCATTTAATGTGAGGTCGAAATCCACACGTACCTTCTTGGGTTTAAAATGGACTTTTTTTGAGAATTGTATGATACATATTTTTAAAGATGTAAATTTTTTGAAGGAAGATCTGAGTTTAACGTCCGGTCGACAGGGCGGTCATTGGAGACGGGGTATAAGCTCGGATTACGAAAGGATGGGAATAAAATCTGCCTTGCTCTTTCCAATGAACCATTCCGGTATTTGCCTGGTACGATTTAGCGAAAATGGTGGAAAACGTAAATCTGGATGGCCGGACAGGAATTTGAACCGTCGTCCTCTCAAGTGTGACTGCAGTGTGCTAATTACTATGCCACTTCGCTCGGTACTGCTATGTTTGCAAAACGTTCAGTTGGAAACAGATATATCCCATTTAAAGAAAATCAACTGTCTGTAAAGATGTATACTACTACTACTTCAGAAAATATTGTTTTCAGTATCGCATCAGATAAAAACGTATGCCTTTAAAGCGAAACATTCGGCTCTTTTCCTTTTGATATGTTGAACCATTAACGGAATGTTTCGCGTGTTATCAGACAACGGCAAGGTAGATTCTTCCTGATGGTAAACGTATCATATAATATATATATATATATATATATATATATATATATATGTGTGTGTGTGTGTGTGTGAGAGAGAGAGAGAGAGAGAGAGAGAGAGAGAGAGAGAGAGAGATACTCTATATTAATGCAAGTCTCGTAAACCTACATTTCCATTCCACAGAGCTCTGCACTAGACCCTCCTGAGGCAGTCACTGTATTCTACTCCATCTCTGATCCGTTTATTCTGCCATGGTTTAACTTATACGGTAAGATAGCCTGCCACTTCTACACACCAACGACTGTTCTGCTTGCAATACTTGAAGGGGGCGTCATCCGCATCGAGCACTATACCTGCTGCCCACCTAAAGCCCATATTATTAAAAAATTAAATAAATTAAGTTCAAAACTTAATATATATCGTCAGGCATTTTTCAGAAAAGCAATAACGGGAAAATGTTTTCGCCTCCGCACCTTTAACAAAACACCATACATCGCGGTTTTTATTAATGTCATTTGTTTGCCGATCTCTTACGGGGGATTCACGATGTCCAAAATTTAAGAAAACAATAATTTAAGTGGGTGATTGCTTCATATCCAGTGATCGGAAAGACAACGTTCTGTCAAAAGATTTGTGATGTTGAGCAAATCTCTGGTACTAGTCAACTCGACAGCGAACTATTTACACGCCCTCACATACAAAACTGCTCATTTTAATTAAAAAACCTTACAAACAAAGTGCAATTTAATTGCAAAGGAGGTCACTTACAGAATTTCTGGACTTTGCTTGAAATGTCCATTCCTCTGTCTACATTCAAACAATAGATGTGTCGTTGTCATAACTGAAATATACCCATGACCCAGGTTTTGTCGAATGAATCAATTCTATCGCTACTAAGCTTCACATAAATCCTTGTTTCATTTCTTTTCTCAAATTGATTCATAACTGTTACAAATGAGAACGTAAAAGAACATTCGCATGATATTTCGGAGGTATGGCTCAACCAACAACCCAGTGAAGAAAATAAACGAAACTTTTATCAGTATCTATAATCAAACTTACTCTAGAAAATCATATACAGAGAGTTTCTGGCTATAGTATCTCTTAATGTCAAATGACAGTAACCGAGAATGTCTTAATTATATAAATGAAGAGGTCAGAATGATTCAAGCCTAAGCCTCACTGCCTTGAAAAATAAAATCTCACGAGGTAATCCACTGATGAAGTGGTTTGCTGACTTTTCAATGGATGATGCAATAATGTATGGATATTTTAAATCATTTAACTTGATTTACAATTTTTCCCAAATTATTTTGCTCTTCTGAAAAATTTACTGCTTATGGCTTAGGCTAAAATCATTCTGTTCTATTCAAATATCCACGTACGTTTTGTGGTCTTCGAGAAAGCTATTGGCCAAAAGGTGTTGTTCTGACACAGAAGACACAACACCAATTCACAACTCACAAACAAATGTCATGGTCGAACAAAGCGACCAGAAAGTTGTCATGTGTGCGTAAGATGTGCTTCTGTGATTTTTTTTTTCCACTTCTGAAGAATGTCTTTTTGCCGAAAGCGACAATGTATAGCAATCTTTTCGACGCGCCTGTCCGTGATTCAACGTCTTCTCTATGTGGTGAGTTGTAATCTATCCTTTTCATAGTACTGTTTCCATCAATTTTAGATTGATTTGCTTTATGTCGGCCGACGTACTGCCACTACGAAGATTACCCAACTGGTATTTGCATGTATAAGCCTGCACATAGCCTGTGCAAACTCTCATGCATGTTAACGTTGGTAAGCTCATATGGTAGAAAAACGATCAAGATTAAAGTTGCTTGAACAGCCTGCATTGTGAAAAATTATCCCGCGGGCGATCAAGAACCAATGCTACGACATGCTTGTAGTTGCATATTTACTGACACAATCATATGAGGCCCAGAGTTTTCTCCTCTCACGCAGCTCCAGTCTAAAAGTCAGACCCGTATACATGATTAACCACACACGTCTGTAGACTACAAGGAACCATAACCTGTGTGAAACTCGTTGTAACTTACAGTTGAGATCGGAGACTGGGACGAAGGGCTCCTCCTTGGTTCCTCCGAAGAGGATCCGGAGGGGCCCCCAGTCACATCCTTGATCTTCAACAGTAGCCTTCCTGACCGTCGTATATCTCTTGCTAGGAACATAACAAAACGAAGGATGAAACAGAACTAACTCTACCACTAGCACCAGATAAACGTTTGGCTGTAGATAAGATAATCTCCATCCACCTCATTCGTCCTTATTGGTCCAATTAAAGTGCCGGAGACTGCAACGACATAATTACGGACAGTTGTTGAGAACTTTCAAGAGTACTGGCGAGAGTTTCTTCACTTTAAAATCGTTTCGCGTGACACACAACCTACAGACAGAAATATCTGATTCAGAACGCTACAATATATCCAGTAAGGTACTCGAAGCACTTAGCACTTGCAGATGTAACAAAGTAAACAATCACTGAAACGACGGCGCAAAATTGATGTCATGTGCCTCGAAACCTGTCCAAGCGTCCCTTACATAAAACTATTAAATGTCTTCCAGAACGTGCCAAATTAAAATAAGTAGCTGAATGCACGAAACATTTGCAAATTAGTTGAAACACTGGAACACACCATTTAGTGAACTTATCTGTTGCATGGTGTTATTAACTTACTATGAGAACTCACCAATAACTCGACAGATAGGACTCAGCAGGACACACCATTTGTCCCGCACATTGTCTGAAAAAGACCAAACAAAAAGCTCACTTTCCGAAATATTAAAAAGAGAAATTATTCTAGTGTACTCCGTTACCCAGTACGTAAATATAAATTAATACGTTATGAACTTATTATGAGGACTGACCAATAACTAGACAGACAGGACGCAACAGGACACAAGTTTTGTCCCGCACATTGTCTGAAAAACAATGTACTACTTGGCAGAGCTTTCCAAGAAATGGAATATGCTGTGACAAGTCGTATCGTCATTCAATGAAACGAACTCACTACAAATTTCAGAGCTCGTTAATTTTACCTGACTCCAGAATTAGACAATACTATTCTCACCACCTCTAGTTGACTTTAAATTATAAGTAACTGAAAAACGAAGATCTGAAAGACAAAGTTACGCAATTTTCGTGTTCTTGAAACCTACTATGTTTACGCAAACCCTGTTGCTCTCATTTAACAACTGACATTACAACAAATATCATTTGCACTGGTAATTCAGCCCGGTCTCAGTAAAATTAAACGAACTGGCGTTTTTTCAATGCACTCCTGGAATAAGTGGTTCTAGCCTTGCTTTTAATAAAGTTCTCATCTCTGAAAATACCACAATAGTCACACATCAGAGTCATTTCGGTATATTTCAGTTCACACCTAGGTTTATTTCCAGGACAAAACGCAGTCGACCTAATTTCGTTCGTAATATTTCTTAGCCCAAACAATTTGATGCCCAAACAATTTGATAGTGTTAACTGTCAGTTACTCAAGTTGTACAACGAAAACAAACCGTAAATAACTATATGTTTTGATAAACGACACACTTCAAAAACAAACTACGTATAAGTAATTTTAGAGCTGAGAAATGTAAACGTAACACAATATCAAAACAATGACAAATGCCACTTTTTATCGAAGGAGAAAAAGAAACGAGTACTAACACAGGAGAGCGAAAAGAGATTGTAATCCGCCTGCATAATTGAGTATTTATAGAAGAAAGTTTTATTTTAAATGGTGCCAATTAAAATGTAGTGCAATAAAAACACACACATAACAAATGCACCCTACAAGAATTAACAAGACACGTGGTACTAAAATCACCTCCATCCTTTGCTACTACTTTTTGAACTCCTTTGTTGTAAATAATCATTATACAACCGAAATTTCACATCCAAATTACAGACTGCAAATAATTCTCGAGTGAAACACTGAAATTGCACCACTAACGACGAATGGCAAAACTAAAATCAATAGTTGCACACAAACACACATACACACTTCGCACAGCTGATCTTCCTCCGGATCAAGTTGACAGGCCCGTGGTCTTTGCTTAACAGTACGCTAAACCGAGATTTTGCAAAATAAAGCAACAATGATTAACGGTATTCAAACGTACCACCACATTCAGCAACACAAATACTGTAGCCCGACAACACGATAAATAAAGAAATAAAACAATATTTATCACTGATCTCACGCGACAATTTTGTACTGAGAAAATGCAAAGCAGTTTAACATTTACCTTTGTTCATAAATTACATATCACTTAACATTTGTTTATATTTAACCGGGACAAGCTCAACAGACACTCACTTCTCACACCACAGATGCGACTAAGAATACCAGCGATACTACATGCAGGCGTAGGCTTCTTTCACATAGCAATGTCTGTGGACAGAACACACACACACACACACATACACACATACATACACACACACACACAGTCAGTAACGAGAACGTAAAATCGGAGGGAATTACAATTGTACGTAGCAGTGGATAAATTATTAAGGTAACACAAAAGTGTGTTACGCTATAATACCTGTTTCTGGTTTTGTGAATACGAGCTACCTATTAGCTGTAAGCTTGCTGGGGTTACTTAGATAACTGAAGCACAATTTTCTATCACTACTACTTGTTTTATAATTAAAAAAAATTCTGGCGAGGTATAAACTTCCTTACCTATGTGCAGACTACATTGTATACACTGTTTGTTCCGTAGGCCCCTAAACTGTAAACCATCTTAAAAATATAACAGAAGTGCATTATAATGTAACAAAACAGTTAAGCCCGATCTACCAACTTCTATCCATAAAAAAAATTGCCGGAAATCGTATAGAGCCAGTATAATGACACAACAAACCGACGACCAACAAGAAAAAGGGGTAACTCCTGTTAGCTGCATTTGCTGTTGGTTGTGGACTTTCTTCGTAGAAAGACTTTCATTCCGAAATTACGTGCAATGCTTTTATAAATTTCAATTAATCTTAGCGTTTGAGATCACTTGTACGTTTAACGAAGACCATCAGTGACGATTTGTAAATATCTCTGCACTTTTGTCATCAGGAGATGTGATTTAGATATGGATACAGTCCACAGCGCTTAAAATACCAGGAAATGTGTTTGAACAAATCGCCATCCATCATATAGAACCTTTCTGTAGCACAAAATCTTAATGTTAAATGTACTATGTACACTACAGTCAGTGTGCTATACAACTTTTGCATGTAGGGCGAGCCAGGAATTGCGATTTCTTGCTCTCCCCCACAAGCAGCAGTTGTACGGCACTTTCTGGATGCTGGTAAAGTTTCGCTGTCAGAATGTAAATTACTATAGATTGTTTAAAAGTGTGTGAAGTGGTATACCAGCTGGCCATCAAAAAGGAAGCAGACAGATGGACACTTATACGAAAAAGCCGCCCATACTGTCCCAAGCCAGCACCCAGCATTAAACTAGAAATAATGATGTAACCTCCAGAAACCATCTGTAGATGAACCTGAAACGGTTCGAAAACCGGTTCATCCAATAAAGCATAATTATTAAAAAAAAGTGACTAGTTCCAGTTTTGTGTAACTTATTTACATTCAATTAACAGTTATGGGTTCTAAAACATCTTAATGGATAAGCATAATAATTTAGTTTTATTTCTGAAAATTTTGCGTTAATAGTCTATCTATTGTTCCTTGTAAATGACTCAATCTAGTTATTTCATAAGCTCCGCATGTCACTGTTCACAAATTTCCTACAAAAACTGATGAGGTCAACAATGTTAATTTTTTGCTGGCTATAAAAACATTCCCCTTACTCGTTCTTTATTGCCCATGAATTTTACGATACTGTCTGTATAATAATTACAGCGAATTCTCCTGATTCCTAGTTTCTGAAGCCTTGCTGAAGGTATATAATATTTTGTCAATGATTATTGTCAAACTGTTATATATAATACAATGAAATTATTTAAACACTGTAGACCAAAGTAAAAGGGAAATAAATGTATACTACTACTTTAACTGCTGTTTTGTGAATATATATAATATCAAATTTTATCAAAGCTTCTGGAAACATTACTAATGGGAGTGAGGTATTAGACTGGTATGTTAAATGCTGCTGCAAATCTTATACATATTCCTCAATGCTTGCGTTAGGTATACTGTTAAAACATTATGAGTGTATCTGTGTTAGTTCATTAATAGATTTTACTATTTTATCTCTTGATACATTTATAATAAACATTGATTTTTGACGTATTTCTGACTGGTTATATATTATTTTCAACTAAGCTGCACTTCTTGTTTTGTGGGACTAAGAGTCTTCTTACTGTTATGTGCCTATGGAACGATTACATTTGTTTTTTAGGATAGCTTATTTTGTTTCTTATAAAGTACTACATGTGATTTAAACTATCTTTTTACATTATCTGGACATTTTGTTGATGTATGTTTTTATCTGGTGTCATTATTTCAATAGATATGTTTGTATATTCTCTACATTATCTGTATTCGTATTTTGGAGGACTTTTTCCTTCATTCATTTCATGTATTACTATTTTTATAATAGTATGAAATTCTAATTCCATAAGTGGCAAATTATCCAGTAAATATTTATTGCATGTAAAATGAGACCTACATCAAAACGGAATATTTGATTCTCTAAAAGTCAGATGAACCAAATATTCATGTGGGTACTGTCTTATATACCTGAACACTTTTCGTTTCTCAACTGTAGTGTAGTGTAGATGTTAAAGACTTCTGCTTTCTAATCTAGTCAAGACAGTAAAATATGTCAATTAATCAATAATACTCAGATGCACCTTTCAACTTTAATGTTATTTCATATACAAAAAAGAATCATTTTTCCCTCTTCCTCAACTGGCAGATGTACACAAATACTACATCCAAAAGCTGCACACTAGTCTTAGGCATTTTCCTTCTGCTACTGTTCTTATGTGTTGTGTATTAAGTGCTTGTTAAAAGTATACATAAGATAAAGATGTGAAATTTATTGTCAGACTGGATGTTCCTTCACTGATTAAGGAACAAAAAGTTCATTGTTTCATAGAGAAGAGTGGTTCATAGTCACCATGAGTAAAAAGGGTAAACTGGGATGCAACACCTCAGAATTCGACCATTAACTCACACAAAATTTATTGCAGATGTTATACTGAGGGGGAACATCAGAGCTGAAGTGTAAGCCATAGTATATGATATCTAAATTTATAACTATAACGAATCCTTCTGTGGTTTCCATTACACACAATAATCAAACTGATAAGAAGTAGATGCAGATTGAGCTCACATGGCAACTAATGATCATTTGTTTTATGAAACTGCTTTCCACATCATTCTAAGGGAAATGCCTGTATCGGTATCTTCTCTGCTTCATTTATTGATATGAGTAGTATTCACTCACATGATTGTCCTAAAATAACAGGAATAAAAAGTACACAAGAAGAGGGAAAATATTTATTTATTTATATCGAATTGGGTGATTCATGATGTGAATATATCACAACAGAACACACCAGTTTTACAAGTTTGCTGTTATAATATTCCATGGTATTATGTAGATAGTATGAATCGATCATATATTAAAATATCTACAACTTAGGTTCTACTAAAGAAAAATCAAAGTATTTAAATACATTTACAACAATTAATAATCATGAACACAAATAAGGATCTATGAATGTATCTAAGTGTTAGAGATATATGTATATTATCTATTGTGGTACAGGAACTCTTCCATTGTGTGAAATGACCCTTGCAATGTGAACTGATTAAAATTTTTTTGAACAAGAGGTTATCATATGTAAAGGGAGGGCATTAAAAATCATACAACCACTGAAATTGCTCCTATGCATACCATAATTGCGTTTCTATGGTAATATTGGACACCAACTTCTTTCTTGTTATCACACTATTAGGTTTAAAACAGGCCCTTTTTTCTTATGAAACATGCCAGGGCGAATATATACTGTGCAGTGAATGTGAGGATTTAAAGTTCCTTAAAAAGATTCCCACATGTGATTCTAGACTGCACACTGCATAGGATTTTTATTATAAATTTTCTGTGCCTATAGCAATTTTCCAACCAGTAGCTGATTATCACAAGGTATGACTCCACAAATCACAATGTCATGAAAATAATCATAATAAGCTGATTTAATGGATTCTATAGAATTGTAAGGGGAAACAATGTATAAAGTGTATAATTGCAGAACATAGTTTTCAGCACTGATCAAGGATTTGTTTTAAACAGTTTAGTTTGTTATGGATATGTAAGCCCAGGTATTTTGTAGAATCCATCCTAGCTCTTTAGTTTCCATAAAGGGTGTGAAAATATAATTTTAGCATTAAAAAACCAAAACTTTGCATACTGAGACAGAATACCAACTAAAGTTATTAAAGCATTACCCAACATAAGTGCATATTCACTAGCTCAAGTAATTAATCAACGCCTTAACAAGGGGGCTGCTTCCCAGAGACACTGAAATATAATGAAGTTAAACCACTTTTAAGAAGGGATCAAGAGAGATGATGGGAAATTATCGTATTGATTTTGGTATTGTCTTCAGTCCAAAGATTGGTTTGATGCAGCTATCCACGCTTTTCTATCCTTTACAAATCACTTCCGCTCCAAATAACTACTGGAACCCTCATCCATTTGAAACTGCACACAGTCTCTTGGTCTCTTACAAGCACGTCCATCCAATATTAAACTGATGATCCCTGGATGCTCTGTACTGTGCATATCAACTATTCCCTTCTATTACATGATCTGCCCATCTAAGTTCCAGCAATGTTCTGTAGCACTGCATTTTAAAAACTTATATTCTCTTCTTGTCTGAAGTATTTATCACATGTACCTCACTTCATACAAGGCTACACACCAGCTAAAGACCTTCAGGAAAGACATCAAAACACTGATCTACGTTCGATGGTACAAAAAATTCTTTTTTTTTCAGCAATGCTTTACTTGCCATTGCCAGTCTATACTTTATATCTTCCCCACTTCAGCTATCATCAGTTATTTTACTGCCCAAATAGCAATACATGTTACCCACTTTTAGTCTCTTGTTTCCTTATCTAAATTCCTCAGAATTACCCGATTTTTTCTGATAACATTCCATTATCCTTATCTGGCTTTTATTCATGTAAAAACTTTGACATTTGCCAATGACATTGTAACCTCTGATAAACTTACAATGTCATTGGCAAATGTCAAAGTTTTTACTTTTGCTCTTTCAACTACAACTCCTTTCCTGAATTTTTGCTTGGTTACATTTACTGCTCAGTGTTCAGATTAAATAACATCAATAATAGGCTACAACACTTTCTCACCTTCTTCTCAACATGTGATTAATTTTCATGCCTCTTCACTCTCATAACTATCATCTGGCTTGCAAGTAACCTTTCACTCCCAGTATTTTACATCTGCTAACTTTAGAATTTCAGAGTGTATCTGAGTCAACATTATCAAAAGGTGTCTATAAGTCTACAAAGGCTGTAAATGTAGGTCAGCCTTTCCTTAGACTCTCTTGTAAGAGACGTTGTAAGGTCAGCATTGCCTTCCATGTTCTTATATTTCTTTGGAACCCATACTGTTCATCTATGTAAGCCCTGGTATTTTTAAGTATCCATTCTAGCTATCAAATGGTCATCTAGTTTTCTCCTACTTCTCCATTTTTAGAGTTAATGTGAAACTGAATAAAGTTTGTTTTCCTATAAGTAACAAAAAGATCATTTATATTATACCAGTTCACAGTGTCCCTGAAAGACACATTAGCTGACACCTCAAGTTTATCTCTAGCGAGTTATCAGTACATACGACAGTGTCAAAACTAAAAAACGTGAATTTACAATATTTGTTACAAAGAGGTAGGGCTTTAATAAAAAGAATAAAAAGTAGAGAACCAAAAACTAAGCCCCGAGGTACACCACATATGATGGTGGTCCTTCTGATGACGCTGAGACATCTTCCAGACTATTCTCTGACTTACATGTTGATGGAATAATTAAGATTTAGTCTGGCATTTGGTGGCATGAGAAGTTTTCTTATATAGCTGATAAGCTTTTATTATCTACCTCCACTGCTGTAATTTGAATCTTCAGTGAACTTTGAAATTGTCATACTTGACAACAAAATTTTCTTATTTATTACTAGCAGCACATGATAGTTTGTCAGTTTAGGTCTAGGGAGAAAAGTGTTTTCCCAGTCAATGAACTGTGATGGTTCAACACTTATTGACTCAAACTTCGCAATCCTCAAGCAGAGCATTTTAATAGAATTTTTTATTGTCCTTTAATTCACTGCAGAGTGATTTCTATGCACATTTGAACTGCAAATTGATGTCCATTGTAATTTAGTTTGCAATTATAATTTCATTTCGTGTTTTTGACTAGCATGGAAGATTCAGATTGGTACGATTTATGAAATGTTGAACATATTTCGTCTCATTTTATCACCTTTTCATCACATAAAAGACGATTTGTAGAGATAAAGGTATCGTTAAACATGCAACAGTGTCAGTATTTACAATAGGAGTTAAAAAAGAGACTTGTCTGTATACTAGCCTTCACAGAGCTAAAAATAGAAGTTGTTATCTCAGGAATGGCCTACTGTTCTGCCATAGGCTATGCTTTCAGGAATCTTAGAAAAAAATAGAATGAATAGACAGGAGCATTGTGTAACAGCAATTTCACATCTTTATTTCTATAAATTGGCACTGCTGTTGCTTATCTTAAGACTTTCAGAAAATGTCACTTTAAGATAGATTTCTGTGTCTTGTTTGCTCGAGTTATCGATTTTATATATGCACATCTACAGTTCTCCGAAGATTAAAGTTTGTGACTTCCAAATATTAATACACTCAATTTTTACACAAGAAGCATCACATTTCGTTCATAGTACGTAATGTGATAAATTAAATGACTCATTTGACGATAAATAATGTATTTTGAATCACTTAGTTCACAAAATATTATAGAAGTAACAAATAATGACTTCAAGGAGCAAATGATTTGATCATAAAAAATGAAACCATAAAACAAAATTGTTTATAAAACCAACCTTCTTAACAGCAATCTCACAATTAATTTCTCATATACAATTTATTGTAAAAATCAGTCACAGTTTAGAAATAGTAGTATCACTCATACATATCATACAAGGAAGAAAATTACTTTCCAATATTAGGAAATTAATGTTGTTATTTCGCAAGGGGTATTTCGCAAGCGGTATTAGAAAACACAGCTTTTAAATTGCATGACCACATCCTATGAGAATTAAGGATTTTTATGAACAATATATATTTAAGTGGATATGTGTGTGTGTGTGTGTGTGTGTGTGTGTGTGTGTGTGTGTGTGTGTGTGTGTGTGTGTGTGTGTGCACTTGTATGTAAGGGAAAATGATTCTCATTTTCATACAAAATATTTATTACTACTGCAGCTACAAATTGTAACGAAAACTGAAACAAACTAACAAGAAATGCAACTCAAATTTATTCCATGGACACGCATGCAGTTTGTCCCTGAATATACAAAAACTTCTCTTGTTTTGTTGCACATGAAAACTTTTAAATGTTCCATCTGAATCCCACTATACCTCATATATGATGTGGTGTGTGATTCGGAAGGTGTTTTAAAGGTTTTCCAAACAACAATAGTAGTGGTGCACTAGATGTTCTGAATAATGCAGTTTTATATGTTTGTGGAGAAGTCGCGAATTGCAGTGTCCTGTTCTTCTAATTATCTCATTTTTTTCCTCATTAGAATTTGCAGCTGTGGTGGTGAGAAGCAGTTGATGTGAAACTCAGACCCGTGTTTTCTATACATTTTGGGGGCTCGTCATTGATCAGAGAAACGACTGACGAGCTGTTTTTGGTCGTTAACCTACGACGAATTTTTTCTGAGTGATAAACAATAATATATAAGGGATGTTAAAAAAAACTAGCCAGAGGCATAATTACAGAAACCAGTATCAAAATGTTGGAAGTATTGACTGTAGCTGTTGAGACACTTGCCCCACTGTGACACAAGGTGATGAATCGCTGTCTCATCAAATTCCCAGGGCTGTGATGTTAAACAGTTCCACACGTGCAAGGGAAGCTTATGCTGACATTCTTCTTTGACTAAGGTAGCCCCCTTCTGATTCTCTTCATGCAGCATGGGACAGCAGTGAATGCCCAGTGTTACTCGCAAACCTTGACCATCTTTTGCCAAGCGATCAAATCAAAATGACTAGGCAATCTCACTTCTGGAGTCATTCTGCTCTACGACAGTGCAAAGCCTCATATGGCCAACTCAGTCATGGTACTCATGCAGAAATTCAGATGGGAGGTTCCAGGCTACCCTCCATACAGTCCGGACCTCTCTCCCTGTGATTACACCATTTTTGGTCCCCTTAAAAAGGATCCAAGTGGCAAAAGATTCACCTCGAACGACAATGTCCAGCTGTACATGCAGAACAGGTTAACACTGCGGCCCTGGGAATTTTATGAGACCGCCATTCACCAATTTGTGTCACAGTGGCACAAGTGTCTAAACAGCCAGGGCCAATACTTCTAACATGCAAGTACTAGTTTCTGTACTTATACCTCTGGCTTGTTTCTTTTTGAATGAGCCTTGTACAATAACAGAATTTATCACATGTCACTACTCTGGCCAAGCTTGAAGCAAATGGGAATCTTACATATGCATATAACAACAATAATAAAATTTACAACAAATTTGACGTAAATGCAAATGACTATTTTAACACAATATCATCCACACAATTGATATGATTTATCACACATATGATTGCTACATTACATCTGATAATTGTACATTATAATATTCCAATTTAATTTTTGAGGAATTCGTTTATAGAGTAGAAGCTGTGATCCATCAGAAATGACTTAAATTTTGTTTTGAACGAATTTTCTTTCTTTAACAGTTTGTTGTCATTACAAAGGTTATTGTATAATTGCATTCCTCTATGAAGAATACTTTTCTGATAGGTTGATGTGCTGACATATGAGACATGGATGTTATTGCCATTTCTTTTTCCATGACTGCACAGAGCTGTTTTGCTGATGTGTATTGGAGTTTCCTAAATTTTCTCTTGTAGAGACTATTGTTTCAAAGATGTACAGGCATGGAATGTTCAGTATGCTTAACGACAGGAAAAGAGGGCGACACAGATTATATTTCTTTACATTTTGTTGATTCTGATAGCTAGTTTTTGGGTTTTGGATACTGACTGACTGCAAGGTGCATTCCTCAGAGTATTATTCCATATCTAACTGATGACTGAAAGTGTGCATGATATGTCTGTATTACTGTTTCTCTGCTGAAGCTTGTGTTAAGTACCTGCAGCACATAACAAATTTATGACTGTTTAGCTGTAAGAACTTTAACATGTGTGTTCCATTTTAGGTCGCTCTGCAGATATATTCCTACGAATTTCACATCATCAACCAACTTTAAAACTTCTGTTACTTATTTTCAGAGAGTGGTCATTTCGTTGGTTAGGGTGGGATATATGAAGGTTCATGGCTACTGTTTTATGATAACTTTATTTCTTTCCAATCAGTGTGTTAACTCCAGCAGTGAAGTGTCTGTAGGTGTTCAGTCTTTTTGGTATAAATCTGTAATCAAAATATTGGTGTCATCAGCAAACTAAGTTTTCTGTTTGGTATGGATATTCTCATACAGGTTATTTATATGCAAATAAGGAAGATTGGAACTAATGGAGACCCATTTCATCTATAGCTTTTAGGATCGCATGCACAAATTCACAGAACAGATTTTGATTGTTTGAAACTATGTTGATGGTTTGAGAGCAAAGAGTTTTTGTTAATGAACTATATCAAACTACTGTAAGAGAGCTTCTCAAAGATGCTTGGGAAGTCACTAACAGGTCTGTAATTGTAATCATTGTGTCTGGCTGCCATTTTGTGCAAAGGTTAACTTCGCAACTTTACGGAGATTTGTAAATGTACCAATGGAGAACGAGTGATTAATAATATGCTACAGGGGCTGTGCAATATGATATCATGCTTCTTTTATAACATAGTCTGGAATATCGTCAAAACAACATGAAGATTACTTTGATGATCTAAATGCCAGCATGAGCGCATTGCATGCGACCTGTTTGACAAACATAGAGGCCATTGGTTGTTTGTGGTTTTCAATGTGGTGCATATTAAGAGTTTTGATCATTTTTTATTTTGCTAAAGTACTCATTTAAGGCATTAGCTACTGTAGTGGCATCAGATGCTTGCCCATTTTCCAGACTTAGGCTAATTCTCTTTGCCCCTGGTTTGGTGCCTGTTTCGAAACAGATGATGTTCCATGTGGCAAATGTATTGTTTTTTGATTTGCAGATGTATTCATTATTACCCCTTTTTGGAGTCTTTAATAACTTTGTTGCAGATCCAACTGTACTCTTTGTTATTATTTTGCACCTCTAATGATGCAGTATTTTGTTTTTTCTTTTTATGAATTCAGAAATCTTTTCTTTGCGTTAGAGATATTTATCTTGGTAGTGATAGAATTTTTGTTTGTAGTAGGTTTTAATTTACGTTGCATAAATGGGAATGCTATGTCAAAATAGTATTATTTATATGTTCCACAAAAGTTATTAAACATTCTCTTTACATATGTTTCATTGAACATTTCATCCCATGTTTTGCGACTTAATTGTTGGCAAAAGTCTGCTACATTACCATCACTGAGATCCCTGCACTTAGCCATTCTGATAGGTGATATTTTCTTTATACACACTCCAATGTTAGTGACAGAGACTCGTGATCGATGTAGCCCATATTTACTACTTTATTATTATTTGAGAGTGCGTTTCTTGAATAAAAATTTGGTCTCATGCTATTTTACGATGGTTAGAGATTCTTGTTGGTTCATTTGCAGTAGGGAATAAATTGAAACACTTTGCAATATTCAGTAATTCATCTCTGCAATTTGAGGATCTCAAAAAATCAATGTTGAAGTCACCACAAATCATTTTCTTTTTTGTTTATATAGACTATTTAACATCATTTCAGATTTACCTAGGAAGTCCTCAAAGTCACCATCAGATAGTCTGTGTACAGTTACAATCGTAAGGTAGATTTCAGTTCAATAGCTGCCACTTCAAGAACTTTTCTTAATCGAATCAGAATGTATTTGAATTTCTTTATACCTTAGATTTTGCTTTGTGAAGATAGCTGTCTCATCATGTCCATAATGAGGCCTCACAGAATGAACTGCCTAGGAGAAAATCAGGTATATGTACAGTTTCTGTTCGCTGTTCTTTATCCAGTGCTCCAGTACGCAGATAACATCAACTTTTAGGTCATAGTCTTTTATTATTTCTAGTTCTTGTAATTAATTGAACATTATGATGCATTATATGAAATTTGAGAAAGTTTTGTTTTGCTTATTACTACTACTTATAGTCATTTCTGATGAACCACTTATCTCAAATAGCATCCTGACCCTGTTTATCTGCCGGCCGCGGTGGTCTCGCGGTTCTAGGCGCGCAGTCCGGAACCGTGCGACTGCTACGGTCGCAGGTTCGAATCCTGCCTCGGGCATGGATGTGTGTGATGTCCTTAGGTTAGTTAGGTTTAAGTAGTTCTAAGTTCTAGGGGACTGATGACCACAGCAGTTGAGTCCCATAGTGCTCAGAGCCATTTGAACCATTTTTGAACCCTGTTTATCTTGTGTTCTTTCTGCTTTCTACTAAAAAATCATTCAGATGGGAAGGAGGCAATTTTTTCTATTCCTGGCCTCATTGGACACTGCTGCTGGTGCTGTTTGTTATGTATTCATTTCCATAGGAGAATCGGGAACTGCTTCTGCTGTCTTCAAAGTGCTTCCCCTGGGACATATTCCTTGAGCGTATCTTGTACTGAAACTGCTTGTGTACTGTCAGTCTGAGAGAAATTTTCTGATGATGTTCTTGAGGTATGGAACGCTTCACTGCACTTAGTCTGAACATGAGTAGCAGTTTATGGAACTGCCGGGATTGTCTGAGATAGAGGAATGGCAGCTGAACTAGATGTACTGGTTGATTATAATTAAAGTTAAACTTTCAAAACGCTGTAGAAATAACACCACTGGTCAGAATGACGTCAAATTTCAACGGAATAATATCGAAGAAGTGAGAAAACGTATGGCAGGAAAAAAATAGTCTGAAAATTGATCAATAGACAGCGCTGCATGTGTCAGAATACATAAATGAAAACACCTGTCATCTGTACGACCCTTTGAAGTTGGTATAAACACGCTGGGACCACAGTTTTTCTTCGTATCGTGTCTGCAACGTTCGCCTTGACAGTCTCAATGCAAGATCACACTCTACTTGCAAAGCTGTATTTCAAAAATGATTGTGCACGCATCACTCTGTAGATGTTCTAGACACTGAAGGATTTGAGAAAAGGCGTTGGTCCGATAACTGCCGTGGATCTGTAGAAAATGATTCGGAAATTCTAAAAGACAAGTTCTTTTGTTGTGCAACCTGATAGAGGGTGGAAATAAATTGATTCGACGTCAGTGGAAGCAGTGACCATAGCAATGTCTTAGGAGACGAGTGGTGGTGTGCAAATGTGTAGCGCATCGATAATTGCCCGAAAATTGGACATACTGTGAGCTCAATGCGTAAAATCCCACGAAACATCCTTCTTTGTTATCCATTTAAAATTGCTCATGTGTGCGAGTTCCTTTTGACCTGCCAGTAAGATAGACCTTTGCTGTAAAATTTCTTGCTTGAATGTAAGTGGACAATGATTGGCCGCAGAAGAGTTTGTGCACAGACGAAACCCACTTCCATTTGACAGGATATGTCAACACACAGAATTGTCTTAAATGGGCACTGGAAAACCCACATGTAAATCAACCAGTACCACTTCATCCTGAAAGGTCACTGAGTGGTGTGGGTTTACAGCATCATTTACGATAGGGCCATATTTATTCGAAGGGCCAGGTGCTTCCAGTCCTGTTACCTGTGAGGTCACTGGTATGCACTATGAGAGTCTTTTTTGCAACCATGTAATTGCAGCTCTCCAAGAGTGTGGTTGTGTGGATGGTATCATTATCATGCAAGAGGACGCACCTCTGCACATCGCAAATCCGGTTAAGCAGCTGCTGACTCGCCATTTCGGAAATGCTATAATTATCAGCCGCCATTTCCCTACAGCCTGGTCATCCTGATCACCAGATCTTAATCCGTGTGACTTCTGGCTGTGGGGCTGCCTGAAAGATGTTGTGTTCACTGTGCGAATTGCAAATTTAGCTGCATTGGAGGCACACGTTGCGCAACACATTCTGAACTTGACCCTGGAAATACTTCAATCAGTTGTGGAACATTCTGTTCCTCGGTTTCAACTTGTTTCAGAAAACAGTGGACAGCATATTGAACATCTTTTGTGCCAGTCACACGGAAGTTAATAATCCGATTTGATTTAGACTGATGTTGTTTGTGGTTTTTGGCCTCAGGACATTAAAAACCGATGTGAGTGATGCTTTTTATGCAGGTTTTGGCCTCAGGACGATTAAAAACCAATTTTTCCCATCCAATATGGTATGACCCTGTCGTGGTGGGTGGGCTTATGAAACTAACAGTATCACACTTATACACCCATGCAGTTCATTTAACGTCAAATGTACACCTTCAGCGTTGTTGTATGATTCATTTGTCATTTGTAGTCGACCACTATTAAATTATAATGCTTACAGCTCCATCTATTGCTACATTTTGTAACTATTATTTTTCTTCTACCATGCGTTTTCTCCCTTCTCCATTAATATTCCTCTTCTATTTGATGTCCTTCTGACCAGTGTGTTATTTCTACATAGGTTTGAAAGTTTAACTTTAATTATAATCAACTTGTACAATGAGTACTATGCATAATTTCCACGATTACCCTTAGAGATAACAGTTTTTCCTCTCTCATTAAGATGCATACCATGCCTTGTAAAGAGGTCATGGTCCATATTCCGTCTGTGTAGGAAAAGTATATTCTGAAAGGCTTGGCAGATTTTTTAATACAGTCTGTTTGCTTTCCGAATCTCTTTGTTTACACAAGAGTGTTTTGGAAGATTGTATCTGTGCAGTATTTCTACAGCAATCGTTGTTTGCTTCTGCAATAGCATCAGTGTCTTCCTTAAGCATCTTGTGGCTCCTTTGAGATCATTTTCATAAACGTTGTTTGCACCTTCTATTAATACCGTGCACCACTTGTTATTGGAGCAGTTCTGAAGATTTCACACAAAGGAGCTCCTAGTGGCTTCTACTTGTTAATCATTTCGTAAAATGTTTGCAATTCCTGTGCCATGACTTTCAGAATACATACAGGTTTCTGAGTTTTTCATCAGTACATTACATAAAGATGCCTTGTTGTTATTATTGTTATCATCTTATTTGCTACAGGTGGAATAAATGAAGGTTTATTGGCTGCATTTAATGAAGTTAATGATTGTTCTGTGTTGCTCTTGTGTTTATTATTTCTTCCACTATTATATTTCCGTTCTTAATGATCTTTGAATTAGTTATGTTTGGCATCAAATTGTCTTATATGTTGTCCAGCTGCTTTGCTGGGTGGTAATGTGCTTGCCTCCCATGTGGCGGGACCCGGTTTGATTCCCAGCCAGATTGGAGATTTTCTCCGCTTGTGGACTGGGTGTTGTGTTGTCCTCATCATCATTTCATCCTTATCACCGGCACGCGAGTCGCCCAATGTGGCATTGACTGAAATAAGACTCGCACTCGGCGGCTGAACTTCCCCGGATGGAGACTCCCGGCCAACAACACCATACAATCGTTTCATTTTTTTTGTCATATTTGTTACTTGGCAGCACATGATACTTCATCCCGGGCATAGTACAGAAATTTCTCTTGCACTCTTTGATCTTAAACAGTTCATTATTTTTTGACTTCACAGGATTCTGAATAATATTCCTTAACAAATCTTCAACATATTGACGTAATTTTTTGCGTCCTTTTAATTCACTGAGGAGTGATTCTGTCATGGAAAGTTCCACACCTTCTATGCACTTTTGAACTGCTGATTCACGATCGTTATATTTTAGTCCACAGTGACACCTTATTTTCTCTTTTAGTTCTTTTTGCACGAAACCTTAGTAATGGCACCATTTCTGGAATGCTGGACCTATTCGGATACTTTTTATCACGTTTTCATGACACAAAAGACACTTGGTACTGATAAAATTATCATTAAATACTGAGCGTTTTGCCACAACCCGTATACCTGCCGCCATTCTGCATCCAAATTGGATCTATGACGAGGAGTCACATTTTAACGGTGATTAATATCAGCAGGGGGACGTAAAGACAAATTATATACGTTGTGAGGGAAAAGGAAACAACTGACGCAACAAAAAACTAACAGAGGAAACGTGATGTGCTCGACTTACAATGACAGGTTTACTTACACTATGACATTTTTGTTTGGGCCGTTCTAGAATTTCTGCATAGTGAAACAAGGTGATAAAATATCCATAAAGAGCAGTGTTATACACCGAAAGCAAAGAAGTACATAAAAATATAATCTCTATGCTGGCTAAGCCATCACATAAATCTTTAAGTGACATAATTTTCAGAACATATCCAGCTAATAGAAAAAAAACAGGAACGCATGAAGGAAGTGTTCTGATTCCACGCCTCAATGAAAACAATATATTTCCTATGGCTAATGTAACATAGAATGAAATGATTACCGAATTTTGTTATTATTGGTCCACCATAGAAACAGCTTGATCGAATACTAAGGATATATTTTGGAAAAACGTGAGGAGGGTGACGATGATGATGCTGGTGATGAGGAAGAGAGTGCACTCCAAATGTGTAGTGATAAAAGATTGGATGTAGAGGAGAAAAAAAAAGACTAAAAATGATTGCAATTCCGAGCCAGGTTATAACAGCAAACTACAATTGTCAGCATATTCACAAGATCATTGTACATTTTCTTTGTAGTTTCATGACTTGCAAGAGCTCTACACCAATTTTAAATGCTAATTTTCGGAAGTGGTTCGTCTCAGTTAGGGATTAAGTGACAAAGACGTCTTATGTTAAGGGCTGCACCGAAATTTTTTTTAAAAAAAGAATTTGATGTGAGAGCAGGTGCTTGAGAGATTGTCAAAGTGAATCTCACAGTAATGAAAAAAGACTGCAAACTGCGTTGATGTTGATAATAACCTATTATTGAAAGATGTCCTAGGCAGGACAAATATGATTCAGCTCAACATGACTACTTGAAAGTGCTGGAAATATAGAAGGATGCAATGAACAATTTTAGCGTTGCTGAAGAGCAGTGAAGTCATTACCAAAAAGAAATAATAAACCATATAGCAATGGACATTTCAGACACTCCAGTAACAAACATGCTGAAGACTAAGAACTGTAACAGGATCACCAAAAGAGCAACCTGAGACCAAAAAGAAAGTTTCTCAACTATGATGCCAGTGGCCTCAGATTAAGTGATTGTAACGCCAAGGGCAAAGGAAATAAATGCTTTACTGTAGAGTCTGATTATCTCCTCTGAGTTTATGAAGGTGAAGAATACGGTACTTATAAGGTGACAATGAGTATAAACAATGTTAAGGAGAGTACCAACATTAAGAAGTTTAAATTTAAAAATGTCTGTATAAGCAACAAAGAGGGGGAGGTGTTAATTGACTGCGTTTGTCAACTTAATTTATTACAACATAATGCTAATGATACAATGGATACTCTACGATTGCAGGATACACATGTATAATAACAAGATTTGACAACAACTTTGTCTCACCATAAAAGTATTTTAAGATTACTGTTGAGGCTAAAGATGTGAAAACTGAAACAGATATTTAGTCCCACGTAGCTTCTGGAAACTTCTGAATTTAGACGTGGTAGTTGGGACCATTTTTGTAGGCTAAAATACACCTGTATACACGAGCTCATGTCATGCTCAATTTCTGAAATTTCGTGTTGGAGAATACTTTTGAAATCGTTTAAATGTACTTGTCCTCAGCTCACTTTACATGATATCAGACACAACATTTCAAAACGAGCAAGTTCAGCGTTTGACATTACTGGACTGACACGAGTCTCCCGTACTGCAAAGTCACTTGCGGTGTGAATAGAAAATTGGTTGTGGGCAAAGGATGTATGTAGCGTGCTTTATTATATGCCGTGCCCCAGTAGTACAATGTCCACTGACACTGTTAGTGATAACGATATTATAATACAGTATCCCCGTGTGAATATGGCCTTAAAACTTAAGTCTCCAAGCGACTGAGATACTCTGCGACCAAGAGACCCGACATGTGTAATTAGATGGGGTCATTCAGATGGGGATACTGCAGTAGTGGCGTGCCAGAGTCGCTGCGACTTGGATACTATGTGACCCGACATGCTAGTCGCCGAGTCTCCCAGTCTCTCAGTTGCATTCATACCGCTGGGTTGCGTAATGTAGGAACAAATGTTTGATTTTAAATTCGTAGGAAAAATGGAGAAATATTCGGAATTGTATATTTACAAATTGAAAGGGTATTCAAGGAAGGAGGTGACAGAGAAAGCATGGCACGAAGTAGCTAAGGAGGTGGATCATTAGATAGGTTCAGTATCAATAATTAACATTTCTAACATGAAATAAATTCGCCATACTCACTATGCTTTCAAATCCATTTTACTGAAAAACTAATCAACGATTTAAAACTGCCCACTAAACAATAAACGTAACAAATACAGAACTAAAATGGTTTTTATTACTTATCAATACACTAATAAAAACGTACAGAAATACACATTACACATAAAAAGTTTTGTAAAGAAAGACAATTACAGTAGATCTCATCATTATTGATGCAGTACTTGCACTGCCATGGGAGGGAAGCACAAGGTGTCGAAAAGTAGTTGGCTAAATAATTTCTTACTTCTTAAGCTGTAGGATGGAGATGCAGTGCAATGTCTTTCCTTGACTGTATTCTGACTGTTGGCGTTTCAGTCTTGTTGCATTGTTACTCATCACAATTGTATTGGATACCTTCATGTTTTCCATTAAATTTTCCAGTATTACTTTATTATGTAACCACTCTTTCTGTAGTTCGAGAACGAGTAGGACTGCTCCGGACTTGGAACCTCTGTGTTAGGATTCCAAATGCGCATTCCATGCAATTTCTTCCTCTGCTAAATCTACGATAATAAATTGTCCTTCACATTATCGAGTGTCCTTTGTGGGTACGGTATCATCAAGCAGCATGACAATGGAAAAGCTTCATCTCCTACAAAGTAATATTGGAAATGACAGGGTGTCCCATTCAAACCTCCCTGATTTCAAAGAAACAGGAAAAAGGATGCACAATATACACGACAATGAAGAATGCACCACATTGCAGAGCATTTCAAAGAATTTATTTATTTATCATCAATACACCTTTACATGTGAACCATTTGCAGCAGGAAGAATATCGAGTCTATATTCAATTTCTTGCCAGGTTCTTTGTAGCATTTCCTCTGTTATTGTTGCAATGGCATTAGTGATACGATATCGCAATGTAGGAATATCGTCCACTTTAGTCACATACAGGCGGTCCTTCACGAATCCCCACATGAAGAAATCCAGTAGCATAATGTCAGGTGAATGTGGTGGCTAGGCAATGGGTCCACTGCATCCGATCCAACGATTAGGAAATTTCCTATCCAGGAACTTGTGAACAGCCGTTGAGCAGTGCGGCGGGACTCCATCTTGTTGGAAAATGATCTTGGGTTGAAAGTCTTGTATCTGAGGGTACACAAACTGCTCCAACATGTCCAGATACACTGACCCATTCACTGTTTGTTCTGCAAAGAACGGTCCAACAATTCTTTCGGGCATTAGCCCACACCAGGTTTTAGTTTAGGGTTATCACAAACATGTTTAATGACAATGTGCGGATTTTGCAAACCCCAAATCCATACAGTATGCCTATTAACCCTTCATGATAGATGAAAGGTTGCCTCATCTGAGAATAAGTATCTTTCCAAGAAGCTGGAATCAATATCATTACGCTGCATCATATCCGCAGCAAATGGTTGTCAGCGTGGTTTGTCGTTTGGCATCAGATGTTGCATAAATTGCACTTTGTAAGTGCACATATGAAGACGCTGGTGAACTACATGATGCAATGTTGACTGAGGTACTTCAAGTTGCCTAGATGCTTGCGGAATTGACTTAAGTGAGCCACTGAGAAACGTTTGCCTGATGTCCTCCACTGTGTCTTCTGAAACATCGTAACGTGCACCACCAGAATGTTTCAGAACACCTCCTGTTGCCAAAAACTTCCGATACCATTCCTAATTGTTTTCACATGACGTGGATCACATTAATACACACACGATAATTTTTTTGCACAGTAATCGGCGACTTTGTTTCTGAAATCCACACTGCTGCTTGCGCGCACTACTTTGGAGTCACCATTTTCACTACATGCAACTTTATTCTGGCGACAATACTTGGCACATCTGACAAGAGAATATAAATTCTCTGAGATGCTCTACAATGTGATGCAGTATTCATTGTCGTATCTACTGTGGTTTTTCTTTCCTGGGTCCTGGAAATCAGTGAGGTTTGAGTGGGACACCCTGTATATTCATTTTCATCAACTTGCAATCTCGAAGGCAATGGCAAGTTTAATCTTCCATTTGTAATCCAATGTTTAGTTGTTGAAGCACGAAATATCCCTTCCATCACTATTTCTACCTACATTATCGGTTTCAGTGTTAATGAATAAACCTTCAGCATCACTGCATGCTAACAATATTGTGGAGTGGTACTGCTTATAGTTGAAGTTACTTGAACCCGTCCCAGGCAATTTTTCAATGCGAATATGTTTCCCGTCCAATGTAATTGAGCAATTAGGTAACTTTTAACCTACAGTTTATATTATTCTCAGTGTAATTGAAATACTGTATTATAATATCATTACCACTAACGGAGTCAGTGGACGTTGTACTACTGGGGCCACAGCACACAATAAAATTCGCAACATACATCCTTTGCCCACAACCAGTGAAACTGATTTGATTTTCTATTCTCACCGTAAGTGACTTGGCAGTATGGGAGACTCATGTTTTTCTGAGTCTCCCAGTCTCTTGGTTGTTAGGTAGTTGGAGACATGAGTTGATTCTAGGGTCATCACCAGGATTCTGAAGTCTTCAGCCTATGTTTTTAGTAAGCATTTTTCACTAATAAAACTATAAAACACGCTGTCTTATGTAATGGGCACTTGACACATATACAGATATGCCCAAAGATGTACTGCAGCGACAAAACTGGGCTGTAAGGAGTCTTAAAATGTCTGAGAAAACTTAAAGGGACTGTAATAAATTATTTAAAACTGGAAAGACTGCAAATGCAGTAAAATATTTATAGTAACATTTTGCGCCATTAAGATACAAATCATAAGTCGGCATTTCTGATTAATTGCCACTGATGAGCAGAGAATCCAAAGAAAGTAAAGCAAATGGTTTTTTGTTGAGCACATATTATGCGTATTTATCTGCTGTTTATAAGTGTGAATGAATATACATGTGTATAAACTGTCAAAACTTTCCTGAGCAATGGACTTCGTTTCAAAAGCAGCAGGTAACAAAAGGGAACCATCAGGGAAATGCTCCTGTTGGGGAACAAAAAAGGTGAATATGTTCTTGAAAAGATTGACAGAAAAGTGGGGAGCCAACTGGCTCAATCCTCATTCCACTATCCTCACCCAAAATTTTGGCGTGTGAATATATTCACACTTTTCTGTGCCGAAGAAGAATAGCAGAAAGGCAGTGATAGTGCAAGAGAGAGGAGACAGTGCATGCCAGTGGGGGAGAAAGAGAGAGGGGACAGTGATAATGGGAGGAAGTGGCAGTGAAAGAGAGATGGATTAGGACAATAGCAGTGGAATCCAAAGAGATAAAAGGTATTGATAATCAGTGAGAGACAATGGCAGAGAGGAAGAGACGGATGTAGATAGAAGCAGTGGGACCAATAGAGAGCGAGGAGACAGTGGAAATGAAGAATACTGATGAGTGGAGACAATATTTGAGTTAGAGGGATCTGGAGCATCCCCAATCATAGAACTTATACATGTAGGTACAGGGGATGGCGCATTTTGCGTCGAAATTTTAAATGTGTAAGTATAGAACAAAAAGTAAGTTGAACACTCCAGAATTTTCGAACATCCAAGGTGTGGTGGAGTCAGTGGCAGTGGGAAAGAAAGAGAAACGGAGGCTGTGGAAGTGAGAGAGGATACAGTGGCAGCAGTCCTGAGTGGGAGAAAAAGGAGACAGTGGAAGGGAGACTTATATAGACTGTGACACTGAGAGGGAGATACTCAGTATGAAGGCTTAACTACAGATGAAGTCTGGGTAGAAGGACTTAGAATGTTCTGTGTTAAAAAAGTACGAATATGTGGAAATTTCTTGGTGAGGAAAATGGAATGAGGAGAATGTTTGTCCTTTTTTGTGCTCTGACTTGGGCAGTTTTCTGCTGGTCATTCCTGTTTTTAGTGTCAGAGGCATTTAAATCTTTATTCAGTGATATACTATAATATTCCTTCAAATATAGAACTACTTGATTGTTTGAAATGTTAAGATTTTAAGATAAACTTTTTGTGTAATATTCTCATGGCTGTGATTTTGCAATTCACCCTACGCCTTTTTTTGGAGCTTAAGCAATTTTTCTATGTGTTTGTGTATGTATGTTAGCAACACCATTTCAAATCTGTACCATATAGACATAAAAGACCGTGGCACAGGTCCAGTAATGTGTTTTTCTTTAATGTGCTAGTAATCTTCCTTATTAAGAATGTGATGGAGCTAATATTTGCACATAGATTACCTGTGTGGTGTTTTCAAAACAAGTGCTTGTCTACTTCCATTCACAAGAACTTGTAACTGCCTGTCTCATTTAAGTTTGTATTCTCAACTTAAAGGCTAATTTTTCAGTGGTGATATGTCTACTGGCATGGACCTGCATTTACATTGTCTTTGTTCCATTTATGAAATTTTTTTTATACATAAATTCAGGCTTACATGCTTAATATTCAGAACAAGTCTTTTTTCCAGTACATTCTCAGCACTATAATTAGTAATAAGAGATTTAACATCACTACATATGATGACATTTTCACCCTCTAGTGTATCCACTTCGTATATGTAAAGTATGAAAAGCAGTGTGCCCAATACTGACCCTTGAGGCATATTACAAACAATATTTCAATATTACATTTTCATTCATTTATAAACATTCCAATGGCGAAGCATCATTAATTCAATTGTAGAGTGGTCTATAATATCACGTTGAAGATTGATAACATTGATATGTATACATTTTGAATGAACAGTTAAATTGTTTTGTGTTATTCTCTAGATTTATTTGTTTTTATTAAGCTTAATTTAATGTCATAAAACATTTAGTATTTATATTACAAATTAAATCAACAGATTGGCAGATGAGGTAGTAATGTTGTATACATTTTTCTTCCAATTTATATTTATATAAGATATTCTTCAGCTCAAGATACTACAGCACTGACATATGGAAACAGATGATGCACACAATATATTCAGGTTCTTAATATTATTTTCATACACTCTTCCAAACGTATGATACTAATACAGACATACAGATAATAGTAAGTCCCCCTTTACTCAAACCAATATAAAATTTGTATCACATTAAATAATCATTAAGTGGTTTCTGCAATGTCTTTTCCTTCCTATAGCCCTATAGACTGTTAGGAAGACACTTTACCAATTTTAAACCTGAGTATTAGGGATATCTTTCAACAGTTCTCAGTTGTTGTGGTATACTTCTCAGTAACCCTTTATTTCCTGGATCATATGAATGAACATAGGTTTTTTCTAGTAATTTATTGCTTTTGACTAATGAAATTATTGTTCTGTATTTACACATAGCTGGAAAGGCAGGTATTTCTGCAAGAAGCAGTTTGTTTTTAATGAAGGATGGTCATAATGACCATTCTTTTGCAATATAAAAATAATTTTGTATTAATGCTACTAAAGTTACCCCAAACCACAGACCATATTGTAAACATAATTCAAAAAGAGCATGGTACACTGTATACAGAGATTGTTTGTTGGTATGATGTACAAGCTGTTAAATCATATATGAATGTTGCCCCCACTGGAGCTTATTGTCACATAAAATTCCTCAAAAAGGTATGGAAGTAACTTCTTCCAGTCTTGTTTCAACATTAAATATACCTGTGATCTTCCTTTCCCTTATTAGTGAGCAGCATGAATATCATCATTTTAAGATTTATTATTAAGCCATTCTGCACAAGGCACTGCACTGTGTTATTTGTTGAAATAAATGCACCTCCTTCCACTGTTTACAGATTATTCTGTACATTTATTAATGTCATGGCATCAGCATGCAGTAATTTTGTTCCTTCTCTATTACATATTATTTATAAAGTGATTGAACAAAACGGGACCAAGTATAGATCCATGAGGTACACCATCATAAATAGCTGTGTCCTGATTGCAGGTCTGCATGTGAGCTCTGTAGTAACACACATCTCTCAGTTTACAAAATTTGGCTTTATTATCTGCACTGTGTGTCCACTTATGAGACAGCTTTCAGATTTTTCTGTTATTGCCGTATGGGTGATTGTGTCGAAACCTTAGACAAATCCAATAACGTAGCAGATACTGAGTTTCTTTTGTCTAATGCATCTATAATAGGTCCTGTTAGGTTAAAAATAACTATTTTTGTACATTTCCTTTTTTTGAAACCATGTCGGGCCAGAATCAGAGTACCAAATTTCTCTAGGAAACTACTGTGCATCTGCTATTAAAAAAAAAGTATTTTTGAGGAAATATATATTATACATACTAGTCTATAATTATTTCTGGTAGCTTTGATGCCTTTCTTGTTTATTGGTACTACTTTTGGAAGTATACTGAACTCTCACCAATCTGGCACTCAGTAGTCTGGCCTCTCAGTAATCAAACTCACATCCACTCTCTGGTCACTCAGGAAGAAATGAAGTGCACACCAATGAATTATCTTCTGCAACAATGTTGTTAGTTAATTCAGTCTTAAACCATGATATACATACTTGAAATTGTGGTTTTCTTTGCAGTTCAGTATCTTGGCTTCTGGAAGGAAACACGTTGCAGTATGTCACAACTGTAACTCTAAATTTTAGGTAAGCTGAACCGAGGTTTTTTGCAGAAAGCCATCGCTGCTGAGTATACTGCTAGATTAATAACTGTTTATGACATAAAAAAGAAAGATGTTATTCAACAGTATGAAGATGGTTGTTATAATAACAAAAAAAAAAAAAAAAAAGAATTCCAGTCAGTGCCCTACTATTAAAGGTAAAAACAGTTGCATTTAACAAAGGACTTGTAAGCAGTAACTTGTATGCAGCAACATAGTGTGCAGTAGCTGACAGTCACCGGGGAAAGTCATTCAACTAACAAAAAACATGTAGAAGAGTCTGTGAAGAAGATTTGGAAGATAATAAAAGAAGAATATTTAATTGCTGATATCTTGTACAGTGCTGATGAAACCAATCTGTTTTACAAGATGGTTCCTTAAAAACATTAGCTGGCAAGAACGAGAAGGGAGTTCATAAATACAAACAACAGAAATAGCATGTAACATTAATGGTATGATGTAAAGCAAGTTGGAGTGATAAATAGCTGATATTGGTGGCTGGAAATCCCAAAATCTTGCATTAACAGTGCAGTATTTTTCTCAGAAGAAAGAGTGGATGGATTGAGAAATATTATTTGGTGGCTGTACCAGCTGCGAGAAGAGACCTGAAGAAGAAAAAACTTCCACAGATGCTATTCAGATAATTGAAAATGCTCCCAGCCATCCTTCTGATGTGACTCTAAAGTATACAAGCACTCTTTCTTCTGCATGCACTCAAAATGGCCACACAGTTACGAGTGCATGCCTATATAATAGTCTTAGTCTTTATCCACATTTGTTTGTTTTAATAAATGTCAGGGTGCTGATAACCTCACTGCTGGGTGCCCATAAGATCCCAAAACACACACACACACACACACACACACACACACACACACACACACACACACACACACACACACACACACACACACACATAATTTCTTCCACCCAGTGGAACTGCCTAGATTCGGCCAGTGGAGCAAGGAATTATGGAATCAATTAAATGTCACTAACAACATGGAATCCTTGTCTTCCTGCTGAATGAATGTGGAAATGACTCTACCAATGGTATGTTGAAGGTGTGAAAAACAATGAACGTATGTGATGATGTTTTAAAACACCAAAAGTATGGGCTAAAGTGGAGAGCAATACCATAATGAAGAGCTGAAGTAAGTGATGAATCCAGTACCGAGTGACAATGATGAGCCAGTCGATTTATAATCATCAGCTGCTGACACTTTGTACAGCAACATGTACCACAAGCTTCCATGAGGAGGAGAAATTGGTGAAGAAATGTTGTTAAGTGGCTGAATTTGGAAACCTGTGAGGGAGACCAAACATCAACAGATGAGGAAATAATTAAAAGCATGCATGAAATTAATGATGAAAGTTATGAAAAAGAGAAGATTGGAGGAGAGAGCTTGAATATTTCTCACACTGCTAGTGCCGAAGCTGCAGACATCTTCCTGGAATACATTATGCACAACAACCAATTACGTGCATTACCAATGTAATTTTTGTAAGGTGGTTGTATGGTAAAGTATGCCACCATTGTGTATCATTATTGTGACAACTAAAAATTTAGCACATGTTTCATAGTTTGTGTACACTGTATACAGGGTGTTTCAGATGAAAGGTCAATACGATATACTGAGTACAGAGAGTTGCAGGGGAATGATCAATATTCATGAATATGTCAGGTATGATCATTTGAAGCATTCACACTAATGAAGATTATGCAGATGTGGTGGATGTTTATGGGTTCTGAAATGGTAGTGCTCCTGATGCTGTCGAAGAGTACTGTCAATGGTAATGTGATGTCTATGATAATGCTTAGAGATGAATGAGTTTAAGATATGTATTTTTCAACTGTCAGATGCATTTTCTAATGTTTACTGATTGATGTACATGTGCTAATCAAAAATAAATTTAATAATACAGAAAATAAATAACATTGTTTATTTTTGTAGAAGAGCATATATCCTTATGTTTTTGTTGTTGTTGTTGTTTTTTTTTTACTTCAAATGAGCATTTCTGCCATATGCCTGAATATTGACCATTCTTCTAGAGTACCCTGTATGTAATCACTCAAGGACTCAGTTTTCTCTAAAAATGAATGTATCTTTGAATTTAATAAAGTAGAGTCCATATCTGTTATTTCATCCCTCACACATTTTTTTAGGTTATTTGGTATTTCATTATCTCCCGGAGAGTTTTCAGATTTTTGTTTCTCAGTGATTTCTATGATTTCATGTTTTGTCACTGAGCAGGACGGTTGTCCTAGTATTCTAGGGAGCTTTACCTTTGGACCTTGATTTCTTTCCCTTTGAATTTTGTACAGCACATATGAAGTTTCTCTGCTCCATCTGTAAATATGACGTTCTGTTTTCATTCAGTTAATAACATTTGTGTAATTTTTACTATACTTTTCAGTGTTAATAATATCCTATGATCTTTCATTTTATTTTTATGACTCTGTTTATCAATTGGCTTTTACCACTCTTATTAATTGCTTGTATTTCCTCTGATATAGTATATATGTCTCTGTATTCTCTGTATCTCTGACTTTATTCAATCTAGTCCAGAGGCTATTATTTCTTTGTTAATCCATTGCCTATGGTGACCTGCTTTTCTTGATAAATTATTTTGGGGAAGATTACATCAAAGTGATCCATTTATATTTTAAGAAATGCACTATATTTTTCATTTGCTCCTTATGCTTGTATTGTTTCAGTCCAACCTTTTTTCCTCAATGTTATTTCAAAACTGTTCATGTTTTGTAGACTGATAACCCTGACTTCTCTCATCTTAAGTTATTTGTTTTGTAGAGCTTCATATTTTTTTAGATGCAATGCATTAACCCAAGATGATCAGAGACTGCAGAACTTTTACTCCAAAATCATTGATCAGTCACTACAGTAAGTAAATTTATTATGATTTTCATAATAATGTTTCTTTCCGTTCTTCTTCTTATGTTGATCCTGTACTCATGTCTATATATTAGTCTGTGTGCTTAATATATTTTTCATTTTAAACTTCAATAATAATTTTGCTAGTTTTCTTTTGAGGGTGAGGGTGGAGGGGTGGGGGGAGGTTGCAATATTCTCAAACACACATAATTAATTTAAAAAAAATCGTTTTTGTATGAAGCATTATACTGAATGTTGGATATGAGTATTTAAATGAAAGAAGATGAAGTTCTTTTTTCGAGCAAACAATGGTTTGCTGAATAATTTCTACTTATCTTGTGCAGTTGGATTTATTCGTCATTGCTGATCAATCTAATGCATTATTATTGTTTGCTACAGTAGATATTGGTGTGACTTTCTTGGAATATGTTCCATTCTTATGACATTAAAAGCAACTTTCCCACAACAAATATTCTTTTCCAACATTCGTGATTTATTTGCAGTTTCTTTACATCCAAATTATAAAATTTTACATTGACAAATATTGAAAAATTACTGTAGAGAAATGAGCAAAATCTCAAATGCCCAAATGCTCGGACAGTTTTATGTGTGATTACAATTTATGTTATAAGTAAATTTCAATAAAAAAGATAATACAAATAATTTCTCACATGGCACAAAGGTCAACAGAGAACAAAGGTGTCTTTCAAATACGGTACTTTTTTTTCATAAAATATTATGTTATGACTGTTTTCAATTGATTAGTATTAGAACGTGGAAATTATGGTCAGAATTAAACTAATATTTCATTTGCCTACAAGAGTGACAATTTATTCGTCAACTACAATTTATCTATATAAAATAAATTACACCATTTTGTATTCAAAACTACTGAATAACACATGTTTACTTCATGAACAACTGATTACCTCATTTTATACGGTGTGAACAAAAAGCCTTTTAATGTACATTCTGTTTTGTATCAAATATCATTAAACAATAATTATTGCACATTGAAAATCAAGACAGGACCAAAAATACATAACTACATAGCAAAATTACACTATATTGGGCTGTTTAATTATCACATGTATCATGTAGTACAATATTTGAATCTCACTATATTACATTGCTACTTCCACCTTACATTTTGATGTGCAGAAAAAGGGAACCAGGTCATAGTCTCCTGACATTAGACTGCTTTATTTTGCTCTTGCTCACTAATGCATTACACATCTGGTAGTGTTACACTCCGGAGCACTTATACTTCTAGTATTTTGTAGTTTTGGTGTAGGACTTCAGTGCTATTTTTCTTTTGATGAATCTTGAGTTGTTAAGAATATGTTGTAGTTGGAGATGAATATATGATCAATTTCCAGTCATTATTTTGTATCTTGAGTCTCTTCTGCTTCACTGTCTGTGACATAAAAAATATTTTGCTAATTAGTGGGAAACTGCCCATAGACTCTCTGGAGACCACATTGGCTTCCTTTCTATTTGTTCTCATTTTCTCACTGAAGTTGCTGATAGAATGAAGATCCAAATCTTGTTTGAAAATTGTATTGCATAAATGAATTTCTGTCTTTGTGGACCTGAAACTATTAAATTGACTGGACTGAAATGTATATACATGAAGTTTTCACCTGTATAATATCCTAATTTAGTATATAAAATGAGAAGATTAACTTTGCCATTTGCAACTGATTACATTACTTTAAAGAGACTTAAAGAATATTGTAATGAATACATGTAACAATAAGAAATGTAATCACAAATGTAGGTCAACATAATAAAAAAAAAAAAATGTGTTGATGCCTCAAGTTCTCTTGGGGATTGCATAATTTACTTGTATAGTGTATCCCCTACTCCCACATGAATCAGGTATCAGGTACATTATGTAGATCTATGAACTTATCAGTTACATCTCAATCCAAGGAAACTCTCAAACAAAATTTCATTCAGTTTATGTCAATTAATGTCTGTTTCTGGTACCAGCAGGTGTACACATTATTCAGTATACTCTTTGTTACTCTATTTGGCATTTGTACGTGGTTTAACTCAGTGCAAAATTTGACAATATTATCTGTACTGATTAGTCTTGAAACTGATGATGGCAGTTCCCTAAAAAGCATTAGTTCCATTTGATGCAGAATAACTGAGTGCACACTGGACAGTGCTCTCTTTGTGTAAGTGCTCAATGATCACTGATCTCTTTCAGGACTTCCTGATTTCTGTAATGAATATAAACCTTGTTTTTTTCCACATGTCTGAAGGTTCTCCTATGGATGGGACTGACATTACATAATAAATAAATAAATAATTCTTCAGAATGTTTCCCCTTTATTCTTGCAGCATTTGGCATTTTGTTCATAGAAAAAACACACTTGACATCCTACATTGATACTAAATTTTCAGAGCTGTGGATTAAACTAACAAGGGTAATAGGAAAATCACACAGCTTTTATAAGGCAAGGCAAATTGTGAATTGTTTACAATGCACATGGTTTGCATATGGGAGATGTGTCAAAAATTCAGGTATAGCACTAAAATTAAGTATGTATGTACACACAGTCTTAGTGTATGTAAGAAGGTGTATACAGCTCAAATTACTAGCCTGCCCTGCATGAATTAATCTGGTCAGTAATAGTAATGTGAAAAGTGAAATGTGTTTTATTCATCTCATAATGTACACAATTTGAGAACATATGTCTGATGTACAGGAGACATGTCAAGGTTACAATTTGCTTATTTAAAATTTTGTCACACTTACAGTCATACTTTGTGGAGCATTTGCTTACTTGCAATTTGGCAGACTTACAGTATTTACATCTACTATAACTATCATAAATTTTTATTCCATTTTAGGAATCCAGCTCAAAGTATCACTTCATCCTTCATGAAATCTTCCACAGAGTAGTAACATTATTCAATTAGAAAATCTTGTAACTTGCTTTTTAACATACACTCCTGGAAATTGAAATAAGAACACCGTGAATTCATTGTCCCAGGAAGGGGAAACTTTATTGACACATTCCTGGGGTCAGATACATCACATGATCACACTGACAGAACCACAGGCACATAGACACAGGCAACAGAGCATGCACAATGTCGGCACTAGTACAGTGTATATTCACCTTTCGCAGCAGTGCAGGCTGCTATTCTCCCATGGAGACGATCCTAGAGATGCTGGATGTAGTCCTGTGGAACGGCTTGCCATGCCATTTCCACCTGGCGCCTCAGTTGGAGCAGTGTTCGTGCTGGACGTGCAGACCGCGTGAGACGACGCTTCATCAAGTCCCAAACATGCTCAATGGAGGACAGATCCGGAGATCTTGCTGGCCAGGGTAGTTGACTGACACCTTCTAGAGCACGTTGGGTGGCACGGGATACATGCGGAGGTGCATTGTCCTGTTGGAACAGCAAGTTCCCTTGCCGGTCTAGAAATGGTAGAACGATGGGTTCTATGCCGATTTGGATGTACCGTGCACTATTCAGTGTCCCCTCGACGAACACCAGAGGTGTACGGCCAGTGTAGGAGATCGCTCCCCACACCATGATGCCGAGTGTTGGCCCTGTGTGCCTCGGTCGTATGCAGTCCTGATTGTGGCGCTCACCTGCACGGCGTCAAACACACATACGACCATCATTGGCACCAAGGCAGAAGCGACTCTCATCGCTGAAGACGACACGTCTCCATTCGTCCCTCCATTCACGCCTGTCGCGACACCACTGGAGGCGGGCTGCACGATGTTGGGGCGTGAGCGGAAGACGGCCTAACGGTGTGCGGGACCGTAGCCCAGCTTCATGGAGACGGTTGCGAATGGTCCTCGCCGATACCCCAGGAGCAACAGTGTCCCTAATTTGCTGGGAAGTGGCGGTGTGGTCCCCTACGGCACTACGTAGGATCCTACAGTCTTGGCGTGCATCCGTGCGTCGCTGCGGTCCGGTCCCAGGTCGATGGGCACGTGCACCTTCCGCCGACCACTGGCGACAACATCGATGTACTGTGGAGACCTCGCGTCCCACGTGTTGAGCAATTCGGCGGTACTTCCACCCGGCCTCCCGCATGCCCACTATATGCCCTCGCTCAAAGTCCGTCAACTGCACATACGGTTCACGTACACGCTTTCGCGGCATGCTACCAGTGTTAAAGACTGCGATGGAGCTCCGTATGCCACGGCAAACTGGTTGACACTGAAGGCGGCGGTGCACAAATGCTGCGCAGCTAGCGCCATTTGACGGCCAACACCGCGTCTCCTGATGTGTCCGCTGTGCCGTGCGTGTGATCATTGCTTGTACAGCCCTCTCGCAGTGTCCGGAGCAAGTATGGTGGGTCTGACACACCGGTGTCAATGTGTTCCTTTTTCCATTTCCAGGAGTGTATTTATCTCCATATTCATTATGTCACACCCTTTTATTGTGTTGTGAATTTTCATGGCTATATACTGAGGAGTATGAGCATGCAGTTTTAAGCAATGAGAGGTGAAAATAATGTTCTCTTTATATCTTGTGTCATATGAGTGTTCAAAATGATTTTTTTTAATAGATCAACTCTGCCGCATTGGAAAAGAACCATCTCAAATATGCATAAAGAAGGGACAGTTAATAGTTTTAGGTCTTTAAATAATGGTCAACATGATGCCCTGGCTGTGCAGAGCAGTTGCTGTGACTGATTCTTTTTTGCAATTTTAATATTCGTGTAACATTTCCCGAGTTTCCCCAAAAAATTATTCGATATCGAATAACCAATTCAAAGTAGCTATAATATGCTATTTTCCTGGTGGCCATATCAGTGGCACAGGCTAAAATTTCCATTGCAAATGCAAGGATATTCAATTTATTTGCTAGATATTGTATATGAGAATTCCAGCTCAAAGTTCTGTCTAAGTTTATTCCCAGAAATCTGACTGAATCAAGTTCTTCCATTTTTTGATTGCTGTGAGTGACACAGATTTCTTCAGTTTTTGAATGTTTGGTTTTAAAGCTCATCATGTTTTTTAAATGTTTTGCCTTAAGTCATTTTGACTGAACCATGTTTCCAGGTTACTTAATATATTTATGACACTCTGTGGTATGTTGTCAGAATTTTCATTTTCAATTAGGGCAAAAATATCATCTGCAAACGAAGTTAAATGACTATTTATATTGAGATGCAAGTCATTTACATAGAATAGGAATAAAATGGGTCCAAGGATTGAGCCTTGAGGAACACCCCGTGACTCAGTTTTCCACTCATTTGTAAAAATGTCTGTTTGTGTCTGTGTATGTGCTGATGGATATGTGTGTGTATGTGTACGCACGTGAGTGTATACCTGTCCTTTTTTTCCCCCTAAGGTAAGTCTTTCCGGGATTGGAATGACTCCTTACCCTCTCCCTTAAAACCCACATCCTTTTGTCTTTCCATCTTTCCTGATGAAGCAACCATTGGTTGCGAAAGCTTGAATTTTGTGTATATGTTTGTGTGTCTATCAACCTGCCAGCGCTTTCGTTTGGTAAGTCACATCATCTTTGTTTTTAGATATATTTTTCCCACGTGGAATGTTTCCCTCTAAAATATATATATATAAAATAGAAAGAAACTTCCAGATGGGAAAAATATATTAAAAATATATTTAAAGGCAAAGAGTCAAAGAGTCTGTCTGTCTGTCTGTCTGCTTGTGTCTGTGTGTGTGCAGATGGATATGTGTGTGTGTGTGTGTGTGTGTGTGTGTGTGTGTGTGTGTGTGTGTGTGTGTGCGTGAGTGTACACCTGTCCTTTTTTACCCCTAAGGGAAGTCTTTCCGCTCCCGGGATTGGAATGACTCCTTACCCTCTCCCTTAAAACCTACATCCTTTCGTCTTTCCCTCTCCTTCCTGAAGAAGCAACCATCGGTTGCGAAAGCTAGCAATTCTGTGTGTGTGATATATATATATATATATATATACATATATATATATATATTTTGCAATGCTATGGACTACAAATATCTACATTCATACAACCTTTCATGTACAACTAGTACACTTTAATAAACAAATAATTCTAAGAGGTATTCATTTACAGAGTAGAAACTGTGGTCCATAAGATTTGACTTCAGCTTTTTTCATTTGAACAAGCTGTCTTGCTTTACCAACTTGATGTTTTTAGGAAGGTGGTTGTACAATTGTGTGCCTCTATAGACACCTGGTAGGCTGATGTTCTGGCATATGAGACGTGAATGTTATTGCCATTTCTTGTTGTGTAATTGTCCACAGAGTTGTTCAATTGATAGGCATTGGAGTTCTTAAAAATTCTTTTACAAAGACCAGGCATGGAAGATTCAGTATCTTTAGAGTAGGAAAAAGAGAGCGACATGAACCTTGCCTCTTTATGTTGCAGATGATTCTGATAGCTTGTTTCTGGGTTTTGTAAACAGATTGACTACAGTGTGCATTCTCCCAAAATATTAGTCCGCATTGGATTGCTGAGTGGAAATGTGTGTAAGATGCCTGTATTACTATTTCTCTATTACAGTTTGTGGTTAGTATCCATAGCGTGTAACACATTGATGATAGCTTGGTTGTAAGAGCTTTAATGTGTGTACTCCACTTGAGATCATTCTGCAGATATATACTTAGGAACTTAACATCATCAACTAATTTTACAATTTTGTTGTTTATAGTGGCATATGTGAAAGTTCATGGCCACTGTTTTCCCAGCGCTAATTATAAGTTTATTTTTTTCAAACCAGTTTGTTAGCTCCAGCAATGACGCATCTGTAGTTGATTGAAGCTCTTTTTGGTCTGACCCTGTAATCAGAATACTGGTATCATCTGCAAATAAAGTTTTCTGTTTGGCATGGACAGTGTCATTCAGGTCGTCAATATACAAAAGAAAGAGGATTGGACCTAATGTTCATCTTTGTGGCACACCATATTCTTGATGGCAGTTTTTACTGATGTGTACCGTATTTTGTTGTTCTTCAAATGTTTTCAGTTATTGTGTCTTGTTTGAGAACAACTTTTTGTTGCCGGCTAGTAAGATATGCTCTAATCCATTCATATGGAATACATCTAATTCGCTTTCTTTCCAACTTACGTAGTATAATACCATGATCTAAAATGTCACATGCTTTGGATAGGTCCAAGAATATTCCAGTAGCGATTTCATCTACAGCTTTTTGAATGGAGTGCAAATATTCATAGACTGCTGTGGTTGTGGATCTAGATTGCCTGAAGCCATGCTGATGATTTGACAGCAATGAATTTTTGTTAACAAACTCTAGCAACCTATTATAAAAGAGCTTCTTGAAGATCTTTGAGAAGCCACTAAGCTGTGCTACAGGTCTGTAATTGTTAACATTGTCTGTGGCTTCCTTTTTGGACAAGGGGGTTACTTTTGCAATCTTTAGAAGGTTTGGAAAGGTACCTGAGGAAAAGGAGTGATTAAAAATATGTCTCAGAGGTTTTACAATATGATACCGAGTTTGGTTTATAATACAATCTGGAATCTCATAAAAACCACATGAAAGTTTCTTTAATGAGCTCATTGCCAGTATGAGCTCACTCTGTGTGACCTGCTTGAGAAACATAGACCCAATGGGAGGTTTACAGTTCTAAATGTAGTTAATATTAGCATTCTGAAAGTTGCTTTGTATAAGATCATTTGCAGCTTTGCCAAAGAACTCATTGAAGACATTTACTTTTTGCTCATAATTTGCTATATCTAAATCAGATTTTGATACATTGAAGCTCTCAGATATTTGAGCTGGATTTACAATGGATTTTTCCTTAAGTTTGATTTCTAAAATGTCTTGTGTATGATTTTGGGCACTGTATTCAGGCTTAACTACAGACCATACTGCCCTTGTTTTATGTTTCTGCCCTAGAATGAATTTGTTATTTGCCATTTGTTTTGAAGCTTTCACAACTTTTTTTAAAAAAAGTTTTATAGTTTCAAACATATTTATTTCATTATCAAGACCTTGTGTAGCTTTCCTTTCAGTCAACCTAAATTCACGTGCATTAACTTGTTCCCTTTTAATTTACAATAAATTTTCAGTCCCATGTTTGAGTTGGCAGTCAGGAAGCATAACTATTTTTTGTTTTGTTTTTTGTATCATGTGTATGAATAGGATGATTTCCCACAAATAATTCCTGGTAGTTAGATAATAATGATCTTATAAATACATAGGGATGGGAGAGTTAATATTTGAAGTTTTCTAAATCATGGGTAATATGGTTTTTTATAATGTACAGTACACATATTCTGGATGATTAAAATATATCTTTAGTATGTGCACTATGTTAACTGAATTCCCCGCCTCCCCCCCCCCCCCCCAAAAAAAAAAAAAAAATAAAAAAATAAAAAAAAATTAAAAAACAATATCATGCATCATACATTGGTGTGCAGAAGTAAGTTACTGCCAAGTAACATAGCTTGATAAAACTTGGACAATACATAGGAAGAACTGCCACAGTATAGTACAGAAGGTAACTAAAAGAAATAGACAATGAGATCAACAGAAATTGCACTTTTTTTCACAGACAATAATTACTCTGAAGTTACTATGATTTATGATGGTTTCCTGGGTGTTACAAAAAGGTCGAATACGGTTCTTAATAGGACAGCAGTGCATCCTTTGCAACATGCTATCATGCTGGCCACAAAGTTGGTAAGTACTGAGCATGGGATACAGTGACCATGATGCTCAGCTACTGAGCGTTGACATGGAAAATAGTAAAATCATCCCCAAAAAAGTATTTCAAAGAAGAAACTTTTCAGATGGCAATATTATGATTTTTAACTTCGTATTAGCTAAGGAAAATTGGGACAGTGTTTACATGCAAACAACTGTTGATAATATCTTCTTAAGCTTCCATAACACCTTCCTTTATTACTTTAATACAGCATTTTCTTTTGAAACAAAAACTTCAAGCAATCAAAATAGAAAGTCGTGGGGAGCAAAAGGAATCAAAATTTCTAGTGAGAGAAACAGATTTCTCCAATATTGCTCCAAAAAATACATAGTCACTGAAGAATTTTCTGACTATTGTAAAGCCTACAAAAAAACTTATCTTAGTGTGATTAGTCGGGCAAAACTTTTATGGAATGACAATTTAATAAGAAACTCTTCCAACAAAATGAAAGCTATGTGGAAAGTTATTAAAAAAGAAACTTGTAGTTCAACACCTAAAAAGGAAAATTTTTCTCTAACACTTACTGACTCTAAGGTCACAGATCCATACACAGTTGTAAACAAGTTCAATGAATATTTCACCTCACTAGCAGAAGATCTCATTCAGGCAAACTGCAAGGTATCGTTTTTCAATTCCACCAATACGTCAAACAGCAGTAATGCTACAATGTTTGCTTATGAAACAAACCCCGATGAAATTATGAACATAATAAAACTGTTACACAATAAAATCTCTAGTGGCTATGATGAAGTACCTGACCTCATATTAAAGGTGTGTGCTCCCCATATAGTAAAGCCATTATCAACCATCTACAACCAATCATTAAAAACTGGCATTTTTCCAGATGCTCTCAAAATAGCTAAAGTCTCACCATTACTAAAGAAAGGTTCCCCTGATTTAGTATCCAATTATAGACCATTATCCATATCAAGCATCTTTTCAAAAATTCTGGAAAAACTTTTTTATGACAGGCTTGTAAATTTCGTAAAAAACCGTGCACCAATCAGCGTTCAACAACATGGTTTTAGTAAATCTTTATCCACCCAGACAGCAATTTTTGAACTGTTGGACCACATACTGAAATCAATTGACCAACATAATATAGCTGCAGGTATCTTCTTAGATCTCTCTAAAGCCTTTGACGTACTAGATCATAAAATACTGCTTGCTAAATTGGAAAGAAGAGGAATAAGAGGTGTGGCTCACAACTGGCTATGCTCTTACCTACAAAACCGCAGACAGAAGGTATCACTTCACTACGATATTAATGTACAGAGTAAAATAAATAATACAGTTTTCCTCTCGGAGGAAAGAACAATAAGATATGGTGTTTCCCAGGGTTCTGTTCTAGGGCCATTACTTTTCCTCATTTACATAGATGATCTTGTTGAACGTATGAACCCACAAAAAACTATCCTGTTTGCTGATGATACAAGCATAGTGTTGACTGGATCTAGCCCTGAATCCCTTCAGACAATATCTGATAACTCTATGAAAAAACTTTCTGAGTGGTTTAACAAAAATGGCCTAATTGTTAATAGTGGGAAAACTGTATGTATCAACGTCCATCTAATTCCCACATCCAGTCAAAAAACTATCCAAGTAAAGTTAAATAATGAAAAAATTGAAAATGTAAATGCAACAAAATTTTTGGGTCTATGGGTCCAACAAAATTTAAAATGGGACATACATATAAACAACTTATCAAAGAAACTCTCATCATTGTGCTATGGACTAAGAATACTAAAATGTACTACAAGTAAATCCACACTAATGCAAGCATACCATGCACAGTTCCACTCATTACTCTGCTATGGAATCATCTTTTGGGGAAATTCAACTCACAGCGCAAATATATTTAAACTACAAAAAAAGAGCATTGAGGATAATCTGTGGCCTCAAAAAGCTGGAATCCTGTAAATTTCAATTTATAAAACTTAATATTCTAAGCATCCCATCCCTATTCATTCAAGAAACAATCCTATTCACCAGGGAATACCTCTCAAGAACAGGCAAATTAATCCAAAACAATGATATACACAGTCATTATACCAGAGGGCAATCTAATATCCATCAAATTTTTTCAAGGACATCATCATACCAAAAATATATAACTCATCTGTGTGTCGTATTACACAATAAAATTCCAGAACAAATAAAAACTGCTCTAGATCCAATATTTAAAAATAAACTAAAGGCATCTCTGACAAAGCACTGTTTCTATTCAGTACAAGAATTCCTGGAAATGAAAAATTATAAAGTTCCTTTGTAAAATACTGTGATTAGAGTAAAACATTCTGTAGGCAAAATAATAACCTAATTTCTACTATACACAACTATGTTTCAGTTTCACTTCCCAAAATTGTTCAACTCACTTTATGAATGTACAAGTACACATTCTATTAGTATTAAAACTTAATTGTCTGTGAAATCTCAATGCTAATTTCATGTTTAATGTAGTTTTTAAATGACATTGTCCTTCTGTTGTGTTTCCAGTCGACATTTTCACTATTCTGTAATCTCAGTGACTATTTGTGTAAATTTAAAGTAGCACTACATTGCCTACATGTTTCTTAGTTCCCCATGTAAATTGTTTGTATTTTCTGTATGTGAAGTTACTATATTCATCAATGAGCAATTTTGTGTACATTTTTTTAAAATGGCAGTCCATTGCCTATTTTTTTTCCCTCCAAACTACATATTTGTTAAGAAAAATGACTTGTCCTATATCATGTGTACTTTGTACAATATGTGATCCACAGGATAAATAAATAAATACAAGAAGTTCTTGTGGTATGGCATACCACTCCTTCACCAGTGCAGTCAGCAACTCTTGGATGGTGCTTGTTGCATGTGGATATCCTACAATACGTCTCCCAATGCATCCCACATGGGGAATGACCATGTACCCCTGTACAGTGTATGATTCACAGGACCAATAAATAAATATACAATACATTTGTCATACATCCTCTCATTCTGAGAGCTCTTCCACCTGTATTGTACAGTGCAGTTGTACATTGTTATCCATAACAATGAAGTCAGGGCTGAATGTACGGCTGAAAAGTTGGACTTGTGGAAGGAGTGCAAAGTCACAATAATGTTGACCAGTGAGTCTATCATGTTCAAAGTTTTGGAGGTCAGTACGCACATGCAATGCCTCCCCACACCATAACACCTGGACCACCTAAACAATCATTTTTGACAGAATTCCTGAGTGCATTATATGCTTTCACCTCCCACCATATGAGGGTAAGTAATACTTTAAAATAGTTTTAAAAGTTTCCAGAAAAGACGTCAAAAATGAAATCTCATCATTAAAAAACCAAAACTTTGCAAGTTGAGATGGAATACCAACTACAGTTGTTAAAGCATTACACAATATAAGTGCATACTCACTAACACAAGTAATTAATCAACACCTTAAAAATAAGGCCACTTCTCAGAGATACTGAAATATGCTGAAGTTAAACCACTTTTCAAAAAGGGATCAAGAGAAGACATGGGAAATTAGTGTCTTACCTCAGTTGTTGTTGGAGGGGTCTACAGTCCACAGACTGGTTTGATGCAGCTCTCCATGCTTCTCTATCCTGTGCAAATCAATTCAGCTTCAGATAACTACTGGAACACTCATCTATTTAAACTGCTCACAGTAATCATCTCTTTGTCTCCCTCTACAATTTTTATCCCCTAACACTTCCTTCCAGTATTAAATTGATGGTCCCTGGATGTTCTACACTGTGTCCTATCAACTAATTCCTTCTTATGGTCAAGTGCCACAAATTTCTCTTCTCCGTAGTTTTATTCTGTACCTCTTCATTAGTTAGACAATCTACACATCTGATCTTGAGCACTCTTCTGTAACACTACATTTCAAAAGCTTCTATCCTCTTTTTTTCTGAATTATTTATCAACTACATTTCACTTTGTACACTGCTGTACCTTCAGTAAGGACGTCCTAACGCTTATGTATATTTGATGTAAAAAATTTCTTTTTTTCAGAAATGCTTTTCTTGCCATTGCCTCTGCCAGTCTACAGACATCTGTCTCAGAATCTGGCTGAAAACCCAAAGAGATTCTGGTCATACATAAAGCACACCAGTGGTAAGACACAATCAATACTTTCACTGCGCAATAACAACACTGAATTCACTGACGACACTGCCACTAGCACAGAGTTATTAAACACAGTTTTCCGAAACTCTTTATCAAAGAAGATGAAGTAAATATTCCTGAATTCCAGTCAAGAACATCTGCCAAGATGAGAAACATAGAAGTAGATACCATCAGTGTTGCAAAGCAGCTTAAAAAACTTAATAAACAATACCCAAAAAGGGAAGAAGGAGTAATCCACTGAATTACAGGTCCATATCACTAATGTTGATTTGCAGTAGGGTTTTGGAACATATATTGTGTTTGAACATTATGAAGTACCTCGAAGAAAATGATTTCATGACACATAGTCAGGACAGATTCAGAAAATATAATTCTTGTGAAACACAACTAGCTCTTTATACTCATGAAGTAATGGGTGCTATTGACAGGGAATGTCAAATGGATTCCAAATTTTTAGATTTCCAGAAGGCTTTCAACACCGTTCCTCACAAGTGTCTTCTAACGAAACTATATGCCTATGGAACATTGTGACTGGATTTGTGATTTAGTCACAGTTCATAGTAGTAAAGGTAAAGTCATCGAGTAATACAGAAGTAATATCCAGCATTCCCCGAGGAAGTGTTATAGGCTTTCTACTGTTCCTGATCTATATTAACAACATGGGAGACAATCTGAGAAGACCTCTTAGATTGTTTGCAGATGATGCTGTCATTTACCATCTTGTAAAGCATCAGATGACCAAAACGAATTGCAAAATAATTTAGATAAGATATCTGTATGGTCAAAAAGAGGCAGTTAACCCTGAACAAGAAAGAAAAGTGTGAAGTTATTCACATGAGTACTACAAGAAATTCGCTAAATTTCAATTATATGGTAAGTCACACAAATCTGAAGGCTGTAAATTTAACTGTACACTTAGAGTTTACAATTACAAATAACTTAAATTGGAATGAACCCTTATATAATGTTTTGGGTAGAGCTAACCAAAGACTCCGATTTATTGGCAGAACACTTAGAAAGTGCAACAGGTTTACTAAAGAGAGTGCTTAGACCATGCTAGTCCACCCTATTCTGGAGTAATTTTGTGTGGTGTGGGATCCGCATCAGGTGGGACTGATGGAAGACATTAAAAAAGTTCGAAGAGGGGCAGCTCATTTTGTATTATCACAAAATAGGGGAGATGGTGCCACAGATGTGATACGTTAATTGGAGTGGCAATCATTAAAACAAAGGCATTTTTCATTGTGACGTGATCTTCTCATGAACTTTCAATCACCAGTTTTCTCCTCCGATTATGAAAACATTTTGTTGACATTCACCCACATAGGGAGAAATGATCATCACAATAAAATAACAGAAATCAGGGCTCTTACAGAAAAATTTAAGTGCTCATTTTTCCTGTGTACTGTTCATTAGTAGAGTGGTAGATAGATATATTGAAGGTAGTTCATTGAACCGTCTGCCAGTCACTTTATTATGAATTCTTTATTATGAATAGCAGACTAATCATGTAGATGTAGATATCTTCCCAACTTTAGTTGTCATCAGTTATTTTACTGCCTAAATAGAAAAACTCATTAACGACTTTTAATGTCTCATTTCCTTATCTAATTTCCTCAGCATCAGCTGATTTATGCTAACTATATTCAGTCATCTTCATTTTGCTTTTGTTGATGTTCATCTCATATCTTCCCTTCAAGACACTGTCCATTCCATTCACTGCTCTTCCAGAGTCCTTTGGTGTCTCTGACAGAATTAAAATGTCATCGGCAAACCTCAAAGTTTTTGTGTCTTCCTCTTGAACCTTAGCTCCTACTCCAAATTTTTCTTTGGTTTCCTTTACTGCTTGGTCAGTGTACAGCTTGAATTATATTGGGGATAGGCTACAACCCTGCCTCCCTCCTTTCTCAACCATTGCTTCCCTTTCATGTCCCTAAACTGTTGTAAATGCCATCTGATTTCTGTAGATGTTGTAAATAGCCTTTTTTTCCCTGTATTTTACCCCCACTATCTTCAGAATTTCAAAGAGAGTATTCCTATCAACAATGTCAAAAGCTTTTTGTAAACCTACAAATGCTGTAAACGTATGTCTCCCTTTCCTTAACCTATCTCCTAAGAGATGTTGTAGGGTCAGTACTGCCTTGCATGTTCCTATATTTCTCCAGAATCCAAACTGGTCTTCCCAAGGTTGGCTGCTACCAGCTTTTCCTTCCTTCTGTAAATAATTCATGTTAGTATTTTGCAACCAGGACTTATTAAGCTGACAGTCTGGTAATATTCACAACTCTCAGCATCTGCTTTCTTTGGAATTGTAATTATTACATTCTTCTTGGACTCTGGGGGTATTTCACCTGTCTCTTACATCTTGCACACCAGATGGAATACTTTTGTCATAGCTGGCTTTTCCAAGGCTATCAGTAGTTCTGGTGGAATGTCATCTGTTCCTTTCTCACAGTGTCATCACTTGTACAGTTTCTCTATCTACTCTTTCCATCTTTCAGATTTCCCTGCTTAGTATAGGATTGTATTTTCATCTGAGCTCTTGAAATTCATACAGTTGCATATTTTTTTCTCCAAATGTCTCTTCAGTTTTCCTACAGGTGGTATTCCCCTAGTTATGTAAGCTTCTAAATCCTTACATTTGTTCTTTAGTCATTCCTGCTTAACCATTTTACACTTCCAGTCAGATTCAATTTTTAGATATCTATATTCCCTCTTACCTGCTTCATTTACTGCATTTGTTATAATCTCCCTTTATTATTTAAATTTAGTATGTCCTTTGATATCCAAGGATTTCTGCTAGGTCTTGTCTTTTTACCTATTTGATCCTCTGCTGCCTTCACTACTTCATCTCACAAAGCTACCCATTTATCTCCTGCTGTATTCCTTTCCTCTCTTTCAGTCAGTCTTTGCTTAATGCTTCCTCTGAAATTCTTAAAAAATCTGTTTTTTTCACCTTATCCAGGTCCCATCTCCTTAATTTCCAAACTTTTTGTAATTTCTTCAGTTTTAATACACAGTTCATAAACAATAAACTGTGGTCAGAGTCCAAATCTGCCCTTGTAAATGACCTACATTTTAAAATCTCATTCCAAAATCTCTGTTTTATAATTACATAATCAGTCCGAAACCTTCTGGTATCTCCAGATCTCTTCCACGTGTACAACATTGTCTCATGATACTTAAAGCAAGTGTTAGGAATGGTTATATTATGCTCCATGCTAAATGAAGCTTCCTCTCTCATGTCTTTCCCACAATTCTTATATACCTAAAATTTTTCTTTTTCTTCCCTTTCCTCCTATTGATTTCCAGCTCCCCATATAAGCCCCCCTTGGATACTAAAATTAAAAATAAAATCTTATTGCAATCTAGTGTTATACACTGTTTCCTCATCTACATGCACATCTGTGTGCTGCAAATGACAGTGAGGTGCATGGCAGAGGATACACCCCATTTTACCAGTTATACCAGTTATTAGGGGTTCTTCCCATTTCATTCACATATGGAGTGTGGGAAGACTGATTGTTTGAATGCCACTGTACATGCAGTAATTATTCCAATCTTATCCTCATGATTCCTAGTGAGCGATACGTTGTGGTCTGTAGTACATTCCCAGAGTCATCATTTAAAGCTGGTTCTTGAAATTTTGTTAATAGAATTTCTCAGAATAGTCTATGTACATCTTCAAGAGTCTTCCAGTTCAGTCCCTTCAGTATCTCTGTGACACTCTCCCACTGACCAACAAACCTGTGACCATTTGTGCCACCCTTTTTCTGTATATATTCGATGTCCCCTTTTAGTCCTACTTGGTACGGGTCCCAAATACTTGAGCAGTAGTCTAGAACCAGTCATCTGAGTCATTTGTAAGCAATCTCTTTTGTAGACTGATTGCACTTCCCCAGTATTCTACCAAAAACAAAGCCTACCGCCTGCTTTACCCACGACTGTACCTATGTTAGCATTTAATTTCACATCCTTACAAAGTGTTACACTCAGGTATTTGTATGAGTTGGCAGATTCCAACAGTGACTCATTGATATTATAGTCATAGGATCCTGTGTATTTTTCGTTTTTGGAAGAGCACAATTTTACATTTCTGCACATTTGAAGCAAGTTGCATATCTTTGGACCACTTTGAAATCTGATCAAAATCGACTGAAAATTTATGCAGCTTCTTTCAGATGGTACTTCATTTTAGATAATTGGATCATCTGCTAAAAGCCTGAGGTTACTATTAATATTGTGTGCATGATCATTAATAAACAACATGAACAGCAAGGGTGTCACAACACATCCCTGGGCACACCAGATGTTACTTCTACATCTGACGATCTCATCATACAAGATAGCATGCTGCACCCTTCCTACCAAAAAGTCCTCAATCCACCCACAAAATTCACTTGATATCCCAAATGACCATACATTTGACAGTAAACATACGCATAGCAGTGAGTGGCGTGAATGGAGGGACGAATGGAGACGTGTCGTCTTCAGCGATGAGAGTCGCTTCTGCCTTGGTGCCAATGATGGTTGTATGCGTGTTTGGCGCCGTTCAGGTGAGCGCCACAATCAGGACTGCATACGACCGAGGCACACAGGGCCAACACCCGGCATCATGGTGTGGGGAGCGATCTCCTACACTGGCCGTACACCTCTGGTGATCGTCGAGGGGACATTGAATAGTGCACGGCACATCCAAACCGTCATCGAACTCATCGTTCTACCATTCCTAGACCGGCAAGGGAACTTGCTGTTCCAACAGGACAATGCACGTCCGCATGTATCCTGTGCCACCCAACGTGCTCTAGAAGGTGTAAGTCAACTACCCTGGCCAGCAAGATCTCCGGATCTGTCCCCCATTGAGCATGTTTGGGACTGGATGAAGCGTCGTCTCACGCGGTCTGCATGTCCAGCACGAACGCTGGTCCAACTGAGGCGCCAGGTGGAAATGGCATGGCAAGCCGTTCCACAGGACTACATCCAGCATCTCTACGATCGTCTCCATGGGAGAATAGCAGCTTGCATTGCTGCGAAAGGTGGATATACACTGTACTAGTGCCGACATTGTGCATGCTCTGTTGCCTGTGTCTATGTGCCTGTTGTTCTGTCAGTGTGATCATGTGATGTATCTGACCCCAGGAATGTGTCAATAAAGTTCCCCCTTCCTGGGACAATGAATTTACGGTGTTCTTATTTCAGTTTCCAGGAGTGTATATATAGTGACTTTAATATTGATTTCTCAAAATCCAATAAATTCAGAGATTACATTAATCACTACAATTGTTCATTGTCAGTGCAATGGTAACTGAACCAACTCAAGAAACACCACCCTCTGCATCTACACTCCCGGAAATGGAAAAAAGAACACATTGACACCGGTGAATGGAGGGATGAATGGAGACGTGTCGTCTTCAGCGATGAGAGTCGCTTCTGCCTTGGTGCCAATGATGGTCGTATACGTGTTTGGCGCCGTGCAAGTGAGCGCCACAATCAGGACTGCATACGACCGAGGCACACAGGGCCAACACCCGGGATCATGGTGTGGGGAGCGATCTCCTACACTGGCCGTACACCTCTGGTGATCGTCGAGGGGACACTGAATAGTGCATGGTACATCCAAACCATCATCGAACCCATCGTTCTACCATTCCTAGACCACAAGGGAACTTGCTGTTCCAACAGGACAATGCATGTCCGCATGTATCCCGTGCCACCCAATGTGCTCTAGAAGGTGTAAGTCAACTACCCTGGCCATCAAGATCTCCGGATCTGTCCCCCATTGAGCATGTTTGGGACTGTATGAAGTGTCGTCTCACGCGGTCTGCATGTCCAGCACGAACGCTGGTCCAACTGAGGCGCCAGGTGGAAATGGCATGGCAAGCCGTTCCACAGGACTACATCCAGCATCTCTACGATCGTCTCCATGGGAGAATAGCAGCCTGCATTGCTGCGAAATGTGGATATACACTGTACTAGTGCTGACATTGTGCATGCTCTGTTGCCTGTGTCTATGTGCCTGTGGTTCTGTCAGTGTGATCATGTGATGTATCTGACCCCAGGAATGTGTCAATAAAGTTTCCCCTTCCTGGGACAATGAATTCACGGTGTTCTTATTTCAATTTCGAGGAGTGTATTATTGATCAGATCTTGAGAAATATGTGCAAATACGCCTATAACATACAAGTTGTAAACACAGTGTTTAGTGATCACAGTGCTCAAATTCTTGCAATGAATATTTCAGGACACTCAATTCACAGTAGAATATGACACACTGTAAGGAATTCAGTACAAAAAATTTGGAATATTTCTGTTCTCTTCTAAAGGGTGAAAGTTGGAAAGATATATGTGACTCTAATGATACCAGTGAGAAATATGATAAGTTTATGGCTACATTCAAAAATATTTTTGAAATGGCTTTTCCCAAGAAAATAATTACATTTAACTCTACTCAAAAAACAAACAAGTGGATTACAAATCGTATAAGGATATCATGTCAAAACAAAATGAGATTGAATGAGTACTCCAAGCAAAATACTAATCCTGATTTTATTACGTATTTCAAAAGATACAAAAGGATACTAACACGGGTTACTTCAAAAGTAGAAGAACTAGAGAAAGATAAAATATTGTGTAATTCCAAGAATAAAACTAAAGCAACCTGGCAAATTATAAGGAAAGAAATGGGCATCAGGCCAGTTAATCACAGTAATATAGAGTTGATTATGAATGAAATTAAACTAACTGACCCCAGAAGTGATGTTGTACACCAACCTACATTATTATGCATTTTGATTATGTCAACAATGTAGTCAAAATGACTACTGTATTGTAAATTAACTAGGTTTACCACTATCCTACATCACTTGTACAAACAATGTACTAAAATGACTCTTGGACAAATAAATGAATAAACATTCACAAGTAACTGGACTCTAGCTTTGGTGGCACTAACAGTTTTTACACATGAGCAAAATTTCTTTGGGTTTTTTGAAATATCATTTGACAATATTCTGCTATGGTAGTCATTGAAGGCATCACGCATTGCTCTCATGACAGCCAAGCATGTTTCATTCAGCATATCTCTTCCTATAGCCCAACACTTTGTTTCACACCAATTGTGCAGTAATCTTTGTTTCTTTTGAAGTTTCTTTATAGTGAATTTATACCATGGAGGTTTCCTACCATTTTGAAATGTTCTGCTGGATGCATACATATCTATCCAATGCATGGTCAACTATTCTTTAAGTTGAGCCATAGTTCCTCTACATTCTACTGCCCTGTGATGAAAGTTTCAAGTTTCTCACTGAGATGTGACACTACTGATTTTTTATGTACTTTACTGAACGTACATATCTTTCTGCTTGTTTTAGTGGTCTTTTGTACTTTGGCAGTCATTGTTGCCACAACCGTGTCATGGTCACTACACCAGTTTTGATGTGGACATCCTCTACGAGGTCAGGTCTGTCTGTTGCCACTAAATCCAGTTTATTCCTATTATGAGTGAGGTTCCTAACTTTCTGTTCTAGGTGGTTTTTGGAGAAGGTATTTAGTAAAGTTTCACAGGATGTCTTATCATGCCCACTACTAGCAAATCTGTAATTTTCCCCATCAATTGTTAAATGATGAAAGTCTCCACCAATGATTACAGTATGATTAGGTTACTTACATGCAAGTGAACTGATGCTTTCTCTAAAGTTTTTGGTTACATCAGATGAGCCTGGTGGGCAATACAAGGATCTAATTATCATTTTATCCCAACCCTGACAGGGAGTCTTGCTCAAACAGTCTCACATGCACCTTCAGTTTCTATCTTGATGGCTTTGATTTTCTTGTCTGCTGTGACAAGTAACCACCTCCATTAACAGTGAGCTTTATCATGTCAATTTTATGTGGCAGACAATTACATAAAGGCATATGCTGTAAACTACAAACAACTTGCTTCATTGCATTAATCAATAGATATCCTTTCCATAATATTATAATTATTCCATCCTGGATTTTCCATTGTTTGATTTTAATCAATAGATGTTGTTTATGTATTGACACAGAACCATACAAGCGAAGCAATGTATTTAATTCAAGACTTTTTACCCCATCTTTATTTGCAACAACCACATTACTCAATAATATCTTAAAAGTTTTTCTGTTTCCAAACAAAGCTTAGAAAGCCTTTCCAGTATGCCAATTATGTGGAAGTCAAATGGTAAGGATTCCAAGTAACACTACCTGGAGTAGCTGCTGACACTGAAAAGACATCACCTGCCAGATCATCTTGAAGCTGGTAAACTGAAAATGACGCTCCCTTGACAGTAAGGCCACACATAGTGCATCCGATTCTAATGAATGAGCCTTTAACAGACTGGAATTTCAAAGTTATTAACATAGATTCCAATCTGAAAGATACCCTCATCTATTCCTGCTAATATTGGAACCCCCTGACCACTGGGGCAATTTGTAGTTTACTGTACAAAAGAATGCGTTTGCGTCCAAACTCTCTGAGTTTTAAGATCATCTGCCAGCATTGTTACTCCTCAGGTGAATGCAAATAATTGAGAGAGCACGGTGATAGTACTATTACATTTAGGTGCCAGAGATTATTAATATCAATATTGAAACAATGGAAAATCCAGTATGGAATGTAACAATTTTATGAATAGCAAAGTTGTCAGTCACCATATGGCAAAGATGCTGAGTCACAGGTAGGCAAAACAAAAAGACTGTCACAGATAAAGCTTTTGGACCCTAAGACCACACACACACACACACACACACACACACACACACACAGAGAGAGAGAGAGAGAGAGAGAGAGAGAGAGAGAGAGAGAGAGAGAGAGAGAAGCTTTATTTGTGACAGTTTTTGTTGTTGTGCCTATCTGTGACTCAGCATCTCCACTACATGGTGAGAACCACAAGTGTGTGGTCACTCAAGGGAAATGGAAGTCCAGCTAGAAGGGAAAGTTAGGGTCAGCCATAGAACACAGCTGTTCAGCTCTCATGTAATAGGCCAGCCCAGTAGTTGGCTGAAAGTGAACATGATGGCTCATGTAATGGTGCAAAATAGAATTGACTTAAGAACAAAAAAATTACTAAAGCAATATTTTTCATAGCACTTGCCATTTAGATTGCAATATAATCTGCAACACATTATGTGAGCTAAATGGAAAGAGTGTCAGATTCTTGACTGACAAAAATTTTTAGAAAATGAAGTCCAAATGTTAAAAAATAATAGAAATGAAGGAGCACCATCACAAGGGAGTAATGGGGTAGGACTGCATTGATATTGTGTGTGTGTGTGTGTGTGTGTGTGTGTGTGTGTGTGTGTGTGTGGCGAAGGGGGGGGGGGAGACAAGTTGCTAGGTTGCTTGCATTGCTAATACCAGAGCCAGACGAGAGATGTACATCATTAAACATAATGCCTGCTTAAGGGAATATTTAAAGCCTTGAAAGCTTCTTGACAGCTAAGTGGCCATTTCAAAAGTGCACCTTGGCACAACAGCTGGTTAAGTGGGTAGGAGAGTTCTGCTAGGTTTGCACTGAACAGTTGATCTTACCTTGAAACACATGTAAGTCCTCGATGGTCATGGGTGGCTATCACTCCCGCATAATCCTTCATCTTGGTTTCTGTCCACTTAGTGAGAGTTTAAACCCTAAATATGTCAAAGGAGATTATGTACAAAAACACTTGTGAATGTTGCATTCAAGCTCTCTTTGTGACAGCCTCTGGAAAGAAATCTCAATGTTGTGAAGGTGATCCTCTCGAGTTGCATCTGTCACCAAAAAATGGTTGAGGTACCTAGTACAGTTGGGAATATCATGTAGCAGTTGAGCCATGAAATATTAAAATACGGCAGAGACTGAAAAGATTCTAAGAGATAACAGTTGGCTTGTTTAACACTAGATAAGTCTGTGATACTGCATCCAATGGGATTTGGAAATATGTGTTTATGAGGTCAGTTTTAGTGAATAAGATGCCATGACCTCAAGTTCCAAAGAGATCATCTGGGATCAACAAAGGATAAGTTTCCACTTCATCATAATCTTTGAAATCACCATTAAGTCTCAAGGCACTATTAGGTTTACATATTGTTGCCAGGAGAGTGGCCAATTGATGAGGGGTGTAGATGGTAGCACATCTCCATGAATGAGCCTATCCAGCTCTGTTTTGAGGGTGTCCTTGAGAGTCAAGGGCACCCCGTGAGCTTTGATAAAATGTGGGACAACTGTCACTAAGAATGACATGACCTTCAAAATCAGTTGTCTTCTCTACTCCAAAAATTTGAAGTTAATTGTAACACAGAGTCTTTAAGATAGTACAAGGCCCATCATTTTGTGTAGGATGAACTCTTTCATGATTATAAAACCAAAAGTGTGGAAGGAGTCTACCCTGAAGACAAGTCAACTACTATCAGAAAATTTACTGGCTATATGTTATATGTAAGTAAAACTGGAAACTTTACTAGCAGAGGCAAATGATGACATTCATAGGCTCAAAGACTTATTTTAGTTGGCTGTAGTGGCAATGTCCCTAAATTTAAGTAAGTAGATTGGTGCAGCAGTGACACAGTAGCACTGTGTCATTCTCAGTGAATTTATCCAAGAACATTTTCTGGGCTATGTTTTGAGATGTAGGTACTTCTGTAGACTGCTCTCTCACTTGTCTCACTTATACAGGTTGGGACATATCTGTATTGGAGCCGATACAACATACCTCTTTCAAGGGCCTTTTTCTTCCACACCTATGGCATTTTATGTGTTTCTGGGGAAAGCATTGCGTGTATGATATAGGACACAATGTTTATAGCTGGGCAACAGTGTTACTGCTGATGTGGCTTATTGCCACTGATGTAGTTGTTTATGAGGTTGTCTGGGCCACTGACTTGGGGGCCCTGCCAGAGGGATGTAACACCCCTGTAACTGGTGCCAAGAATTGCCTGCCGTGATGTCTTCTTTCATCATAAACAAATTCTGTGTTGCATGGAGCGTTTTGTGGGTTTCAGCTATTTACATAATTTCCACCAGAAATGAATCTGATTTCTTCAATATGTGGTTTCTCACTTCTGAGTCAGGCATTAGCCACAATATTGTGTTCTTGATTGGTCATAGGGTAGCTTACATGCTGGAGTCTGCTGTGGTCATGTTGTTGGGTTGGATTAGTTGAGTTACTTATGTTATGGATATTTTTGTAGTGGTACTTTCCCAGTGGGACTCTGGGCCCATGTCACAAAAAAGGAGACAAAACATTAGTAAAAAACTGATGACCCAATTCATTATTGTTAATATTTTGAAATTGTCTTAAAAAAACATGTAAAATAATTTTTATGCACTCAGTAGCAAAAAGTTGGATTGCAGTTATGATAATCAACTGAAAAACGTAATATTTACATTGACAGTTGATATCTGTTGTCAATAAATCAACACTCACTACCATTGGGAATATTTTATGACTTGGACAAGCCTTTAGATTGTGTGGAACATGATACCTTCAAGCAAAAATTGAAATATTATGTAATAGTAAATGCAACAGGTTCATGATTTTTTTTATCTGAATGACAGGAAGTATCATTTCCAGGTCAATAATATAACAGACACTGAGAATTTGAAGCAATCAGACATCTACATCTACATCTACATCTACATCTACATCTGCATCTACATCTATACATAGCAAGCCACCCAACGGTGTGTGGCGGAGGGAACTTTACGTGTCACTGTTATTACCTCCCTTTTCTGTTCCAGTTGCGTATGGTTCGCGGGAAGAACAACTGTCTGAAAGCCTCCATGCTCGCTCGAATCTCTCTAATTTTACATTCGTGATCTCCTTGGGAGATATAAGTAGGGGGAAGCAATATATTCAATACCTCACCCAGAAAGGCACCCTCTCAAAACCTGGTGAGCAATCTATACCGTGATGCAGAGTGCCTCTCTTGCAAAGTCTGACACTTGAGTTTGCTAAACATCTTCGTAACACTATCATGGTTACCAAATAAACCTGTGACGAAACGCGCTGCTCTTCTTTGGCTCTTTCCTATCTCCTCCGTCAACCCAATCTGGTACGGATCCCGCACTGATGAGCAATACTCAAGTATAGGTCGAACGAGTATTTTGTAAGGCACCTCCTTTGTTGATGGACTATATTTACTAAGGACTCTCCCAATGAATCTCAACCTGGTATCGGGCTTACCAACAATTAATTTTATATGATCATTCCACTTCAAATCATTCCGCACACATACTCCCAGATATTTTACAGAAGTAACTGCTACCAGTGTTTGTTCTGCTATCATATAATCATACAATAATGGATCCTTCTTTCTATGTATCCGCAATACATTAAATTTGTCAATGTTAAGGGTCAGTTGCCACTCCCTGCACCAAGTGCCTATCCCCAGCAGATCTTCCTGCATTTCGCTACAATTTTCTAATGCTGCAACTTCTCTGTATACTATAGCATCATCCACGAAAAGCCGCATGGAACTTCCGACACTATCTACTAGGTCATTTATATATATTGTGAAAAGCAATGGTCCCATAACACTCCCCTGTGGCATGCCAGAGGTTACTTTAACGTCTGTAGACATCTCCCCATTGATAACAACATGCTGTGTTCCGTTTGCTAAAAACTCTTCAATCCAGCCACACAGCTGGTCTGATATTCTGTAGGCTCTTACTTCGTTCATCAGGCGACAGTGCGGAACTGTATCGAATGTCTTCTAGAAGTCAAGGAAAATAGCATCTACCTGGGAGCCTGTATCTAATATTTTCTGGGTCTCATGAACAAATAAAGCGAGTTGGGTCTCACATGATCGCTGTTTTCGGAATCCATGTTGATTCCTACAGAGTAGATTCTGGGTTTCCAAAAAAAACATGATACCCGAGCAAAAAACATGTTCTAAAATTCTACAACAGATCGACGTCGGAGATATAGGTCTAAAGTTTTGCGCATCTGCTCGATGACCCTTCTTGAAGACTGGGACTACCTGTGCTCCTTTCCAATCACTTGGAACCTTCCGTTCCTCTAGAGACTTGCAGTACATGGCTGTTAGAAGGGGGGCAAGTTCTTTCACATACTCTGTGTAGAATCAAATTGGTATCCCATCAGGTCCAGTGGACTTTCCTCTGTTGAGTGATTCCAGTTGCCTTTCTATTTCATGGACACTTATTTCGATGTAAGCCATTTTTTCCATTTGTGCGAGGATTTAGAGAAGGAACTGCAGTGCGGTCTTCCTCTGTGAAACAGCTTTGGAAAAAGGAGTTTAGTACTTCAGCTTTACACGTGTCATCCTCTGTTTCAATGCCATCATCATCGTTCCGGAATGTCTGGATATGCTGTTTTGAGCCACTTATGGATTTAATGTAAGACCAGAACTTCCTAGGATTTTCTGTCAAGTTGGTACATAGAATTTTACTTTCAAATTCACTGAACGCTTTATGCATAGCCCTCCTTACGCTAACTTTGACATTGTTTAGCTTCTGTTTGTCTGAGAGGTTTTGGCTGCGTTTAAACTTGGAGTGTATCATAAGGCTTCTCTGTTGTTTTTGATATTTATAAATGGCCTTTCACTGGCAGATGCAGTTTTCTTCATTTTTTCAGATGATAGAAATATAGAAATAACAAGTAATACCAGTTCCATTAGTAAGTCTATTGGACATGCAGGTGGATTATAAAGATGTAACAATATGTATAACATTGCACACATCAGTGAGCATACCTGCGATGGAACAAGGGTGAAATTGTAGGCCAATCGCATGAGCTTCCACAGTGAGATACACTCCTGGAAATGGAAAAAAGAACACATTGACACCGGTGTGTCAGACCCACCATACTTGCTCCGGACACTGCGAGAGGGCTGTACAAGCAATGATCACACGCACGGCACAGCGGACACACCAGGAACCGCGGTGTTGGCCGTCGAATGGCGCTAGCTGCGCAGCATTTGTGGAGAACCAAATGGGAAATGAAATGGAGTTGCACTTTTAGTAAACAAAACCATTGTTGACAAGATAACAGTATTAGAAGAAATTTCAAGCAGAATTGCACACTTGGTCCTAAAAATATCAGACAGGTATAAGATCAAAATAAACCAACATCAAGAAGTATGAAGAAGAAACACTAAAAGCCAGTCTTGAGTATAAGAAAGAGCATGAAAGACAACATCAAGAAGTATGAAGAAGAAACAATAAAAGCCAGTCTGTTCTATGAATGTCTGAACGAAACATATGAGAATGGCAGAGACTGTTTTTATACATTCATAATTGGAGACTTTAATGCCAAAGTTGGAACATACAAATAAGGTGATTCAGTTGCTGGCAAATGTGGAGAGATTGGTACAATTTGCAGAATGCATGAAAACAACAATTATGAATATGTTTCTCAAGAAGCACCCAAGTCACATATGGACTTATAGGAGCCCTAACTTTGAAGAGAAAAATGAGATAGACTTCATTCTCATCAATAGGCCTCAAAACATTAAAGATGATCATTGATCATTGATTAGCAAGAGCAAGATTTGAATTTAATACAAAACATGAAATATTAAAATTAATTAAATGAAAAAGTAAAATTTTAAATTTCAAAAATCTTGGAGAATGGAAAGAGGACTTTCAAGAAAGAATTAATAGAAAATTAAAAGAATGTGAAGCAGAAGAAGTATCAAAGGCACTAATTATGACAGTTGAAGAAGTGGGTGGCTTATTAAAATCTCAAAACCAACCCAAGAAACTGACAAATAAAACAACAGGTTTGATGGAAAAGAGAAGAAAAATGAAAGTTGATATAGACAAAGATAATATAGAACATGCAGAGCTGTGCAAAGGTCTGAGAAAGAGCATGAAAGACAACATCAAGAAGTATGAAGAACAAACACTAAAAGCCAGTCTTGAGTATAAGTCTAGTTTAAAGAAAGCCAAGTGAATGCTTATGATTGGAAGGAATCAGCTAATGGCATTAGACACAAATCAAGGATGAATTACAGATAAGAAAAAAAAATAGTTGAATATATTGAAAATTTCTATACTAGCCTATACAGTAAAATCAATGATGATACCTTGATCCTAGACAAATTGGATGCTTCTATCTCCCAAATTCCAGAAATGCACTCATCAGAAGTCAAACATGCAACAGACAATATGAAAAAAGAGACTGCTCCAGGTAGTGATGAACTCCCAGTCGATGATCTTAAGTTGATGGATGAGGAATCCATAAAGTATTTAGCTAAGATATTTTCAGGTTGTTTGCACCATGGAACATTACCAAGAGACTGGAATAAAGCCAAAATAATTGTAACACATTAGGAAGGTAGTACCAAAGATATAAAGAACTATCACCCTATCAGTTTACTCTCTACAGTGTACAAAGTGTTCGCTAGGATCTTGGCTACCAGATTGAGCACTACACTTGACCAGGCTGAACCCATTGAGCAAGCCAGTTTCCAATCAGGATTTAGGACATTTTCCATATCTTCATGATATGGGAAATAATTAGTAGGACAAATTAGTACCATCGACCCCTTTGCCTTGCTTTTATAGACTTTGAAAAATCCATTGATTCAGTCACTCAGCTATGTTTGCGGCTCTAAAACAACAAGGAGTAAAACAGCACTATATGAAAATCCTACATAACATTTACAAAACCTCCACAGTCTTTGTGAGCATTACCAAAGATAATGATGAATTTCCCATTGAAAAGGGTGTAAAGCAAGGTGATTCTATACCTCCCAAACTATGTTCAGCAGTCTTGGAAACAGCCATGTCTAAATAGAATTGGGTAGAAAAGGGAATTCAAGTTCTCAGAAAAACGCTGAACAACTTGAGGTTTGTGGATGATATTGTCCTATTTGCAAATGACATAGAAGAACTTCAAGTATTAGTTAGTGAACTTGCATTAATGTGCTCTGAAGTTGGACTAAAAATGAACATTGATAAAACCAAGATAATTATCAACAAATGGACACCTGAGGGAAGTATATCTGTTGGAAGTACACAACTCCAAAGAGTCACAGAATATATCTATCTGGGTCAACTGATAAACATGAAAGGAGATTTAAAACCAGAAATATTATGATGAATTAAACTGGGCTGCTAAGCTTATGGGAGGCACTGTTCAATTTTGAAATCTAAGATGTCAGTTGAGCTGAAGAAATCTATTTTTGACCAATGTATATTGGCAGTAATAACTTATGACTGGGAAACATGGACATTAAATGAGTTCATTGATAGGAAGCTAACAATAGCCCAAAGAGGAATGGGAAGATCAATGTTGGGTTACATGAAAGAAGACAGGAAGAGAGCAGTTGAAAAAAGATGAACAAAAAAATGGCTCTAAGTACTATGGGACTTAACTTCTGAGGTCATCAGTCCCCTAGACTTAGAACTACTTAAACTTAATTAAGGACAGCACACACATCCATGCCCGAGGCAGGAGTCAAACCTGCAACCATAGCAACAGCATAATTCCGGACTGAAGCGCCTAGAACCGCTCAGCCACAGTGGCCAGCTAAGACAAACAACGAAAGTTCATCGACATAATGGAAAGAGTGAATACATTGAAATAGCAGTGGGCTGGTCATGTTGCTCAAACCAAAGATGGTCGATGGGCTAAACAAGCCTTAGACTGGAGCCCAATTCACCAAAAAAGACCTAGAGGAAGACCACCAGACAGATGGGACAGAGATATAAGGAAGACAGTTGGATTCATTTGGCAATGGGAAGCTCAGGCTCAGAAGTAATGGAAGATCTTACTGGGATGCTTTGTTACATGCTGACTCAAAGAGGCCACATCATTAAGTGATAGAACTGGATGGTGGTGGTGGTGACGACGATGATGAAATAAAGTAAGATGAAGAACAGTACTGCAGAATATCAGTTCCCATATTGGTTGTGGCTGCTGCATTAGCCAAAAACAATTTTAATACTCATCTGATTATTTGAAGACTCTGCAGCTCAACTCACCATTGAAATATGAGAGGGGTGCTTATAATTTCTCACACTAAAATTTAATCTTATGATATTTGGTTAGCTTAATGTGCAACAAACACACTGTAGTAGCTTCATTGTTGGGACTCTTGGTTCCCACCTGTGAGAGGCAAGCAAGGTCTGACATTTTCAGTAGCGCCTACTGCTGCAATGGAGATAACACGTGAGTGGCTTTAAAATTCTGCTTTCATCTCAACAAATCTTCATCTGAGGCTTATACAACATTACAGGAGACCAATGGGGAGTCTGTTCTTCCCTACAGCACAGATTGAAGGTGGTTTAAAATATTTAAAGAGGGGAGACAATCAATTTCAAAGATGTGTGGACCCGGTGCTCCAGTTACTGCTCTTACGGAAGAAAACATCAACATTGCTGCTGTCGTTGTGAGACAGGATCAACAAATTGCCTTATGATCACTTTCTGAAATATTGAACATTTCATTGTGGGCCACCCACACACTGGGGACAGAAAAATTACACGACACATGTTTGTGCATGACGGGTTCCAAGTTTGTCGATTCCCGAACAGAAGGACATTCGTGTGCAGGTCTGCATGCAGTAAAAGTTGATGTTGGAGGAATATCTGGAGTTTCTTTCAAATGTAATCACTGCTGATGACACTTGGCTACATCATTTTGATCCTGAGAGCAAACAGGAAAGCTCAGTGTGGAAATTTCCTTCATCACCAATGCCCAAAAAAGCAAAAGTGGTTGCTTCTGCTGGGAAAGTTATGGTTATCTCATTCTTTGATATTCATGGAATGGTTTATCAGCATGTTGTACCTGCACATACATCAGTGACTAGACAATACTACAGGCATGTCCTGAATATCCTGCAAAAATCAGTGTGAAGTATATCCTTCACCCTCCCTATAGTCAAGATTTAGCCCCATGAGACTTTTTTCTATTCCATAACATGAAGAAACAACTTTGTGGGAGGCATTATCAATCATCAGAAGCAGTGACTGTGGAGGAAATTTTGAAGGAGCTCTCATAAAATGGTTTCCAGCAAGTATTTGAAGACTGGCAGAAACACTGGAACAAGTACATCACATTCATGGGAGACTACTTTGAGAAGGACCATCAAAACTATGAGGATGAGTAAAGACACATTGTCAAGAAAAATTATGATAATTCTTTATTGAACAGCCCTCATATATTATAAGGTAGGAGGTATGAGGTCTGGGTATGTGGAGTTTCAGGGAAGATATTAATTTGCAATTGAAACAATCTCATAATTTAAGGCCAGGTACAACATCATCTACAATTAACTTCACATTCTAAAATTTAAGTTCTTTGCTAAGGAAGTCATACTTAAATGAACACTGATTTCACAACTGATGAGAATGCATTGCTTTTCACTTCCATGTTTCATTAATAGTATAGAATTAAATATAAATGATGTTTGTTTTACACACAGATTCACAGTAATCAATCCAAAAACTACAACTCCACCTCATGACTTCAAAAAAACTAGACTCAACTATTTTCTACCAAATGTACACAAAGACTGACTCTTGAAATACTACTAAACAAAGACATTACAGCTCATTTTATTTTACAGGTCCGACTTGATCACATAAATTTTTACATTTCACTATGATTGGTTTTGGCTACTGCCATCTTCAGATCATAAAATATTCTGATGTAGTATCAATGTCAAAGTAAAAATGTAGGTATATAGTAAGCACTTACTATGACCTGAATCTTTTTTGGTGAAAATTTCCTCCAATGGCTGACACTCCATTATCATCCCCATTTGACATCTAATTCTGGACATTAATCTGGCCAGCGACATCTCCTGTTCCCAGGCAGGATGTCCACATTGTCACCTGACTGAATGCAAGATTTTTTCATCGATGGCATTGCCTGCTCTGCACCTTTGTGAGGGTGGGGGTGTCTCTGCGATGATGATCAACCATTAGAACACTAGCATTCATCTTTGATATTTTGATCTTTGACTCTGCTCTCTTTTGTCTTTGCTTCTGCTGTGCACCATTACAAGTTGTTCAGTTGTATTGTGCATCTATGTTTCATTAAAGTTATTGATAATGAATCACTTGTTGGTGTTTCACATTTTCTACCACATCACTGTTATGACTGGAATTACTACAAGTTCTTTAAAATCAAAGATAAAAATGTATTTCCAAAATATTGCTGAAAACTTAAAATGGAATCAAATTTCAAATGCATTGTCCCAAACATATTGATCCCAGTGGCTCCCTTTTTCAGCATAGACTTGCAGTTTTCAGTAAAAGATAATTGAACAATGAATGGAATCATAAATTTTGTTTATAAGTATATTTATTGCAATCTACTACTGAACAGGTCACTGTGTTATAGGTTCATTATAGGTACTTTATGTTCAAATGGAAATATGGATGTACTGACAGTTATAAAAGTGCCTACATCTGGCACGAACACCTACAGTGGGAAAGCCAATTATATCATAGGCCATTTCTGTGAACTTCTGCGATGGGCAAATATATGGCTCAATCTCAATTGCTATTATCCAACTTACCTCTGCAACTGGGCTGCTACTGGTACTGCTGTTTGTATGTACCAAATTAGCCTTCCGTTGCATAGTGTCTTGGTTGATCAGCATATTGTTTCTACCACTATATAACTTAAGTGTAACTGTGCTTAATATCAATTTCCAAACACGTGTACAATAAGGAAGTAGTATTGTAAACTGGGGTGAGGTTGGTCCTGCAGGGTAACATTGTGCCACTGTGGGTAGTTTGTTATAAATTTGTTTCCTGACAGACGTAGTGGGGAAATTATCATTTTGATGATTAGCATCTACTGTAGAATGTATGTTGGTAACATTGCAACTGGTGTTTAGAACTTCAGGAAAATTCCACTAGGGGCAGCAATAGTATGTTTTGGATCCATCATTTTCTAGGGGAAAAAAATGAACTTTCATGTCTGTGACCCAGAAGATAGCAGACAAAAATCTGGTAGCAAGTATTTGGTGCTTGATACTGTGCTAATGATGTTACAGTTTGAGTTTTAATGCTGAAAGCTCATATTTCTCAATTAATTGATATATAAGTGAAAGAGGTAATTTTGTGGTTAGCAAGAGGTGATTTTGGTCCTGGAAGAATGTCATCCCATTGTCTACTTCAGTAATAAAATGTTGACATACATAACATTTTACAGACTTTCTTAACATGAATTGTCTTAAATGTTTTCCATTTCTTGCCTATCAGTTCATAATCTCCAGAAAGCCAAAACATGTGCCTGGACCTCATTCATATGTTGAGTATCCACCAGAAACTTTACAAAAATGCCTGAAGACATCAAATGCAAGCATCTCTCACATCATGCAGCTGCGGAGAAATATGGTATACTTCAGCCAATTGAACAAATCAATTGAAGGGTACACACAGCTCTGATCTTGGAGGGTGAAGGGTGTTTACTCAAGAGGAAGAAGAGAGTTTTAAGAACAATGCCTTGAAACTTGCAGAATTTGGGTTTCCTGCAACTAAAATAGATTTAAAGATTTTGTGCCAATTAGTTCTTACTGGAAACAGACAGAAGTGTTCCCAGGTTTAAAAATAGTTTTCCAGGTTCAGATTGGGTGCCATCCCAGTCTGAAAGTGCATGTTTCTTCGAATACACAAAGGGTATGAGCTGCTTCAGCGAAGAAGTGCTTGAAGAGTACCAAGACAATCTGCCAAGAAAAGTTAACAATATTCCACCAGCACACATATGGAATTATGATGACAAACCTTTGAGACAACCGAGCGAGGTGGCACAGTGGTTAGACACTCGACTCACATTCGGGAGAACGATGGTTCAATCCTGCGTCCGGCCATCCTGATTTAGGTTTTCCGTGATTTCCCTAAATGCAACACAACACCCTTTGAGACAACCCAGACATGAGACAAGTCATTTATCGCAGGGGATCTAAAAATGTAGAGCAAGTTCACAATCCACAAAAATATCTGTTTCAGTGGTGTTTGCAGCCAGTGATAGTGGTGTACAGATGTTGTATACAAAGACAAACATCTGTGGGTCATTGGGATGCTAAATGGACCCAAATATTGTCATTACAATGGAACAAGTAGTGGCTGGTTGACAATGCCAAATTTGAGACTGGTTTATGAAGGTGATGGTACCAAGACTAAAAACGAGCCCAAAAGCTTCTCACATCACTGAAAAAGTCCTATAAGCTTAAGAAGAATTTCATATTAACTTCATGCCTGCAATCAAATTGTACAGATGTAACACAACCACTGGATGTTGCTGCATTTAGTCCATTGAAATTGGCATGGCAAAATATTCTCCAAGTGCAAAGAGATTTTGAGAGTGGTAGCAAAACACCTGAAATTCCTGAAGATTTTTTCCTTTGTATTTAAAATAATTAATTGCAATAATCTCACTAAATGTGAAGCAAAATCTTATTTCAGATTTCAGGAAATTTTGTATATAACCCATAAATAAACTAGAACTCCTGAGCAATATTTTGATATGCGTACAGTAGGAGATTCATTTCTACTTCTGTCAAGCAAAAGAAGAAGTAGCTAAGTGTGCCTGATGGGCAGAGCATTACTGTTGATGATTTGAGGAAGAAAACTGACATAGTAAAGCTAAAGAAGCAGTCTGGACATTCAAAGTAATTGGTAGTCTAAACTGATAGTGATTATTCAACCGAGCTTGAAGATATGAAACTGGTATCTGGTGACTTGACTGAGACCTTCAGTGATGCATAGACTGAAATGGCTACTAATGAAACATCTTGTTTGGTGTTATAAAGAATTGAAGACTGGTGACTTTGTGGCTGTTAGATACAGTGGAGAAGAGTATCCAGAGATTAGCTGGAAACGTTCTGCTAATGACAAGAGAGGACCCACTGTTAGCTGTATGATAAAGTTTGGAAGAAGATGGAAACTGCCTGCTAAAGAAGTTTCTTTAGAATTTGAATGGCAAGACATAATCAGAAAAATAGTGCCTTCTGCACTGTTGAATAAAAGAGAACACTTCATTGTACCACAGTTAAATTCTTTTGTTTAAGCAGAATGATAGAGACAAACTGATGAGGATTTACAGTGAACTTTGTAACTATTGTTCTGTTTTAATGAGATGACTTTATTATTGTACTTAATTTTGAAAAGTATTCATTATTTTTTTTCTTTCTTGAGTTAATTTTGAGATTATTTGCCATTGATCTCTGTATTTTGTCCAAGTAAATAATCATTTGGTATACTTGTACATAATATTTTCTTTCAGTTTTCTTTAACATTCATTCAACCATACTGGGTTTGCGTTACATCATTCCAGAACAAAACATTCACCTATAAGTGCAGAATTCATAACATCGACTGAACTCTCCCCAAGCTTGGGGGAAATTGTTCTACAAATTTTGGAGTATGTGTCTCAAAATGTATTAAACTTATTTTATTTCTAAAAGTAACAGGTAATTCCTACATTCCTTAGGTATCACACAGTTGTATGTTTCCCAATTCTGCTCAAATTTAAATAGCTGTAAGCAAACTACAATGTAAATGGAACCAAAATGTGTATTAATCTCACCTTGGTTTGAAGTACTTGGACATATATTAATTTCAGTCCAGAACTATTGCTTATAGTATATCTGTCAAGAGCTGCTACTGTTTGGTGTCAAGGACTAACAGACAATTTTAATTTGTTTTCACTGAAAGTTTATTTGTGTTTAATAAATGTTATTGCTCCTAAAGTAAGAGATACAATAGTGACCAACATATTTTGTTGTTAACACTTCCCACTGTGGTCAGATATTTCATGATTGAAGCCATGTCAAAATATCTGTGAACTCAGTTGTGTAAATAAATGAAAAAACAGCATCTGAATCACATTTTTTTAATTGCAGAATATCAGTTTTGATATGTCTTGTAAATTATGTTCCGGCATAGATGGGTTTCCGTATCAGCTTTGACAGCAACTGTTTGTCCTGTATTAAGTTTGTCATTTAAATTTTCTAAAATTGCTTGATTTCTTTGGTCTATACTTGGGGATGCAATTTCAAGTTGAGTTGAACAATTACTGTAAATTAAAGGAAAAGAAGGGAAATCCATTATCTATTGTGCTAAAATCTATTATTTATCACAATATAGTAAATAACTAGCTTAGTGCCCATGCTTCACTTGTGTATACGTGTGGCCTCCACAGGTTTGTTTGTGTTTCTTTAACCAGATTTTTTGTTGTTCACCAACTGCAACACATGCTAAACTTTTCACATTAATTAAGGTCATAAAATCATGGTCTTTTCCGATGTACTTTGATCAAACAGCAATTTTGTAGCTTGGGTCAAAGTTTTTGTTCATCAAGTTTTGGTGTTCTTGTGGAGATATTTCCTACAAACTTTCATGCCCTACCAGATATTTCTTTATATCTAATTGAGAAATGAAATATCAATTTTCATAGCTTTAGCTTTAAAATTTTTCAACACAAATACACATTTCTTTGAAAATTTTCATCACCTATTTCACTCCCTTAAGGGCTTGAAATCCAGAACCAGTGAAATACTTCTTTTATTCCTAACAGAGAAGCCAAATACAGATTTTCATAGATTTAGCTTTGAAAGAGCTTTAATAATGAATACATGTTGGAAACTTTTCATCCCCTATTCCACATCTTTAGGGGACTGAATTTCCAAAAACACTGAAAAATGTATTTTTTATGGGTAACTGAGAAGTTAGACACAAATCTTTATACATGTAGCTTTAAATATGCTTTAGTAGTTTCTTTAATAATAATTTAGTTTCAAAAAAATTTCATCCACTATTTTATGCCCAAAGGGGTTAAATTTCCAAAAATGTTTGAAACGTAACAGCCCATTTAGACCCACTTAAAACATACATTCTCCAGATGAATTCGGAATTACACATGCACACAAAATATGTAACTTGTTTACAAAAAATTTCAACTGCAACAATAACAGTTTGATTTCATTTACCTCAAAGCGTTGAAGCTCTGTAAACGAAGGGAACATTTTCCATGAAGGAAGCCTCAAGTAATTAATGAGATATGTAAATGCATTATTGTAATTATTTATTCAAGAAATTATATTCGAATAGTATCACAAATATGACCCAACATAGAATTGTACTTGCTGTTCTGGAGTAAACACACGTTTATATATGTGTTATCAGTTTTATATGTTAATTTTAATTGTTAGTTAATCAAAAAATGATTCTAAACAATGCCAAGGAGTGTTTAGGATTGTTTGGAATATATATAGGGGTAGCCATATTGGCAGAGTCAGTCAGCCTGGTTTTGGTTTTTGAGCAGTGAGGATGCAGCTAATGGATTTAGGACAATGACTGCAGCAGCTCATGAGTAACTATGAGTAGCCCCATTATTAAGTAAAAACAATACGAGTAGTTAAGTTACGTTTTACAGGTATGTGGTGGAGGAACTGGGATGCAGTGTAATTCTGTAAACTGATCTTGTAGTTTGTTTCAGAGTTAATTTGTTTGTTGAAGTATTATTCCATTTTTTGACAACTAGACAATGAAGAAAATAGTAACACTATAAAGAAGGACTTCATGTTGTTTATGCAAAACACAATGTGGAAAAAACTGAGTACAAAATTTATTTAATAGTTTACTTGTGGAAAATTTTGACTGCAGTTCTTATTATGGAGAACAATAGTGAAGTTGACCTTAATGGGGAGATTAATGGAAGTACGCAAAATAGCGTAGATGTTCCTGATAACAGTATGAGTATTAGTGCAACGAAGCAGGAAATAGATAACATGGGAGGGGTAGTGATCACAGTAGTGTATGTTCATCCTTTTGTGGATTTGAACCATATGTATCAGCCTTGGATAGTTTAGTTCAGCTTATAGAAGAACAAAAATGATCAATTGATGAGCATAGAATCACTCTTGGTTAAAAGCTTGATTCCATTGAGAAAAAATTAGATAGACAAGGAAATCAAATTCGCAAGATAAAAGAAGAGAATTTAGAAAGATGCTGGGAAAATGTATACGAGAATACCAGAAATGTGTTGACTATGGAAGGGGAAATTGTTATCTTGAAACAGGAACACCAAGATTTCAAAGAGAGGTTAGATTCCAAGGAAAATTTCGAAAAAGTTGCAACTGTAGAAGTGTTACAATTGAAAAAGCTCAACAAAGAATCTGTAAAGAAATTCACAGAAACAGACAAAAGTATAAAAGATTTCACAAACATCACAAATAATCATTTTGCAGAATTGAAAGAGGAAGTAGGAACTTGTTTAGGCCAAATTTCGAACTTCAAATCTAAACTCCAAGAAATCGAAGATTCCATTGCAACAAAACCTTTCTGTAGTTACAGCTTATTGTGGAACAATGTCAACCCAAAAAATTTTCAAGGAAAGGAAATATACACCCAGTAGATTTCATGTGCCAGATAAAAGATGACTTCATTGATAAAATGAGCGATAATTTGAAAATTAAATTTTTTAAAAAGATTTTAGATGGAGAAGCATTGTCATGGGTGAACCAAGCAATTAGACCTGAAATGTTATTCAACAATGTAGAACGAACTTTCACGAGTAAATTCTGGTCAGAAATTAAACAAGCCAGAATTGAGTCAGAATTTTTGAGTGGGCCAAATTTCAAGCTGGGCAAAGGTCGCATGAGAATCTTTTGTGAACAACAATTATGAACTTCTGTGCATCTTCATAACCACAGGACAAGATGATCCAGATAGATGCACTAAAATGTAGATTGCTGCACAGGGTACAGTGGAGTCTTGTCTACAGACCTGATGACACTGTTGAACAGTTTCTTATGTATACAAATAAATTGGACTTAGCATGGGAGAGAAATGACAGATCTAATGACAGACCGGATGATAGCAGGAATAACAATAACAGAGCTTTCAATGATCATTTTAACAGTAGATTCAGAAATTGTGACAGAAGAAATAGGGAGAGAAATGATAGGCAGAGACCAGAGAATAGGAATTTTGAACCAAGAAATAGGCAGTGGGGGCAAAATTAGGAAAACAATAGAAACAATTTCGGAAATAGAAGAAATGCTCTGGTAAACCAAGACCTATCTCTTTCAGAGCCTGGCGAAATGGTGCAAATAGACATTGGGATTATAATCAGGCACACTGTAGTAACTTCAGAAGGGGAAGAGGCAGAACAAATAGGTCATACCAAAATATTGTACCCAGTATACAATCTAAAGAGAATAAAATAAAGTTTGATAGGGCATTTTTGGAAATTTTTTATCTGAAAACAAAGATGAACAAAAAAGTAGAAAACCTGAATTTTAATTATCAGAAAACACTTTGACAAATTTTTTTAACAGTAGTAATGCAATAGTAGTTGCTGACAGTAACGAGAACAGATCTGATGAGTATGGTTTAGTGAGAATGTTGAGTGACTGTCAAATGAGTGAAAAAGCTGATACTGGTGCTGTAAGTGTGGATGCTGATGTTCATGTACTTGGCAATGAAAATGAGAATGACAGTGTAATTCCAGATGAAATTCCAGTAGACAATAGACAGAAAAATGAGGATGTCATAGAACAGAGTGGTCACAGTGTTGAGTTTGTTGAAGAAGGGTGTGGAGAGAGAAATGAGCTTTGTGTTGAAAATAATATTAAGTGTGATGATAATGTTTCTGATGATGGTGATAATGATGTTGTTGATGATATGTTATTTACAGAATTAGATGGGATGGTATATGCAGAAGTTAAGGTAGATGATTATGTGCTGAATGATTCTGAAAAATCTGATGTAAGTTTGAGTTATGAATTAGAAACCAGTAGAGCAGTACTAGATAGATTAATGTTGTCAGTTGATGTTAGTGATGTTGTGACTGAATGTGTTGGTGAAAATGGAAAAGAAGATTTAATTAGTGATCAGTACTAAGTGTAGTTAGTGACTATAGTAACAGATGTAACCATAGTAACCAAAAGTTTGAAGTCATAAATGAAATTTGTCAAAATGTGCATTTAGGAAAGGAAAGTTGTTTTGGAAATTTGGAACAGGTACCTAATAGTAATTCAATCAGTGAATGTGTACAAGTAGTGGAGAAAGAGAGTGTGTGTGTTGAAATCAGTAGCTTATAGACAGATTTGAGAGACTTTTGCAAAAACGATTACTCAGTTATTGAAAGTAACACAAAACGAAATGAACAAGCAGCAAATGTAAACTTATGCTAAAGAAGTTATGTCCTTAGCCACTCAGACAAATCCATGATATACACTTTGTCATGCCATGCTATGCTATGCTATGAATACTTTGATCCAATAATAATAATAATAAAAAAAAACATTAGTTGAAAGAAAATTACAACTCATAAAAAGTGCAGTTAATGTTCACTGCTTTCTGCAAATTCAAACACTGAGAAGTGCATAATTGGATAATTCAAACTGTAAAACATTTTTTGTAGTTTATATTCATATTTCTTTTATGTGTGAATATTTGCATATTTTTACCTATATTTTGTCTATTCATAGAGTGGGGGTTGAAAAGGGTATATTTGAACATCTGTGTATGCTTTTACCAGGCATAGACTGGGGGTTGTTTGATATTTATGTAGGACCATTTGAATTTGTTGTTATTTGGACTCAGGAATGTTACACAGCTGAAATTATACAGACAACTTTGATCACACATGTAACATCACAAAAATTGTTTTTCCTCAGGAGGTTGCAAGCTCTTTCTGCAATTTGGGCATAGCGAACCCAAGGCTTGGAGCTGGTGTGACTCTTTCCTTTTTCGAGTCACATCCACTCTTACTTTTCTGTCGAAACTCACCCTCCTTCCTCTGTCCATATCCTCCAATAATTAGCAAGGCAATGATTGTATTGTTTAAATGAATACAGCTAGTCAGAAAATGTAATAATTCAACATAAGTACGATTTTTTAGGAGAGTTGGTCTGATATTTACTTGTGATGTCTGTGCAGTTATACTGTAGTTCTGTTACTTTACATTTTGGATATAATACTCTCATTGTGCTGATAATGTTATACTCTCCTTGTGCTGATGATTTTGTAAAAAGTTGAGAATATGTTTAGAATTGGTGTGAAGTTTACTTAAGATATTCGTGTAGTTATTATGAAATTCTATTACTTTACATCTTGGATGTGATTACAATTTGGTTAGAGTGTTTGCAGACTCATATGTGTTCTGATTTAAACAGTAAGACTGAATAGACATGCTAGCTTGTCTGTTTATTCATTGGCACTAATGTGTACATGGCAAAGGAACATTTCTCAGAAAGAAATTTATTATGTTTATATTACTAGAATGGCTCCGTCTGTGGAGCATGAGGAAGATGGAAAATTTTGTTGGAGGTAGTTGTTGGGACAGAAGTGTTTCTGATTCACAAGTTTTGATATTCACACAGAGATTCCTAAAAGAATTACCTAATAAATATTCAGTGGGTGTTGATGTGATACCAGATGCTATTATCAAAGCTAGTGCAACATTTATTGTGGAACTACTAACAGACATAGTAAATTCATCTTTTAAGAGTGGTGTATTTCCAAATAATCTAAAAACTGCAATAGTAACACCTTTGCATAAGAAGGGTGCAAAAAGTGATATTGCTAATTATGGAGCAGTCTCAGTTTTGTCAGGCTTCTGCAAAATTATGGAAAAAATGTTCCTTAGAAGATTAACAGTTTTCTTAAATAAAGAAAGCCTAATAAGTGACTCCCTACATGGGTTCAGAGCTGGAAAGTCAACTCAGTCAGCAATTTTTGCCATCTTAAATGAAGTATTAAAAGCAGTGGATTATAAACAACATATATCTGGGATATTTCTGGATCTAAGTTAAGCCTTTGGTGTAATTAATCATTCTCTTGTCTAAATTAAGTAATTACAAAGTTAGAGGCCAGTCTGAAAAGTGGATCCAGTCGTACCTCAGTAATCATCAGCAGATTACAGAAATAAAGCACAAACATAGTGGAAAAACAAAAAAATCTAGTTTTTACAGTGATGAGCAGAAAATCAAGTATGGAGTCCCACAAGGGTCAGTTCTAGGACCTGTCCTATTTCTGCTGTATGTAAATAACTTGGGTAGCAAAATAGATGATGGAACTGCTGTACTGTTTGCAGATGACACTAATATTCTAATGAGGAAAATCTGCAGGAGGCTGCAGTATCAGTTATGTGTACCATAACACACTGGTTCAAGACCAATAGGCTCATCATAAATTCTGAAAAAAACTGTGGCATTTAACTTTCATACCACATAAAACCTCCATCCTGAAAACCCTCTTTTCACTATCAAAGGAAAAAATGTGTTGAAGATCAGTCATACAAAATTTCTAGGTGTACATGTTCAGGCAGATCTGAAGTGGGAGGTACACCTAAACAATAGAGGCTGAATTCACTAGCATATGCTGTTATGATTCTCACTCAAAATACAAGCTGTTCATCAGTGCTGACAATGTATCATTTCAGTATACAGTCGCTACTTATGTACGGAATAATTTTTTGGGGGAATTCCATAAATTTTACAAAAACATTTTAAATACAGAAAAATATTATTAGGGTGATAAAAAAAAGTGAAATTTAAGGATTCCTGTAGACATCTTTTTAAAACTCTGAAAATATTGCCAGTGCCTTGCTTGTATATGTACGAAATACTAATTTTCACAAAAGGGAGCATCTTAAAAAAGGAAAATCTCTTCAAACACAACTATGATATACACACATATGAAACTAGACAGAAGATGAACCTACACATGAACACAGTAAGTACAAACTTATGCAAAAGAGGAGTTTATCATTCTGGAGCTATGTTATATAACCATATGCCTTCTTACCTAAAATGCATACCAACATTAAATGCATTTAAAATAAAGTTAAAACAGTTCTTGCTTGACCATTGCTGCTATTCTTTGTCTGAGTTTATGGAACATCATAATAAGTAAACCTCATTTACCAAATTTCACTAATTGTCAATTCATAATATAGTTTACATTGTGCTTATCATGTCATCTCACTTAATAACTGCTATTATCACATGTAGAAGCAATGTAGTACACCAACCTACATTATTATGCATTTTTATTATGTTAACAATGGAGTCAAAATGACTACTGTATTGTAAACTAACTAGGTTTACCACTGTCCTATATCACATGTACAAACAATGTACGAAACTGATTCTTGGACCAATAAATAAATAGGTTTTATTTTCATGTTATTTCTACCACTTCAATGAGTATTATGATCAACCATTGGTAGTCTTATTTAATTATTCTTTTGCCATCTTAGTACAATAAGATAGGAATGATGTTTGCTACATGTCTGGTATCTGTATATGTCAAGCTATCTCCTTGGTATAGATATGAGGTGTTCTTTGTCACAATGTCTACACAAATCTGAAAAACTGCTTAGCTATCAACTTCATGTGATTCAAAATGTTTGAGTTAGGTACTGTTCAATACTGCTGAATGTTATAGCAAATCATTGCTTTACAATATATACGTAAATCGATTAGGTTTCTAAGCATTGTAACTTGAGATTTCCATAGACAAGTGTTAGCTTACAATCTGATTTATAATGAAAACTGGTTAAATTTCTCCATTATCTTATTGAAAATACTCTGATGACCACTAATGATTCTGATGTAACGAGTAGCAAAGGAAAAACTAAAGATTGAGAATTTGTACTCATGGTATAGTTATTGCTCTTGCAGACATCTACTTTCAATTGAAGTCTAGTTGATTCATTATTATGTAACTGATGATAAAATATATACATATATATCATACCTTTAGAATGGCTGAACTAACCATTTTGCTCCATTATTATTTTTTTTTTTTTTGCCATTTCATATGTAACTAGTGGTACTTTACCCTTTGCCATAACCTATGTGGGAATCTACCTTACCTATGCCGAGTTTTCTAAGCTATCGGATCTTACGATCCTGCATTATGTCAAATGTGGTGATGGTCAATGAGAAATCTGTCAACTAGTTGTTAGCAGTATGTGTTCTGGAAGTAACCTACTGATACTCAATTTACCAATGTAAATTGAACTCTACAGTTGCATGTGACTATGTTGACTCACAGTCTCTACTGAAAAAGGCTGAAAATTTGGAAAGTCTACATCTAAGCTATGAGGACATGATGCCTTTGACAGTTGCTGTGGGCAGATCCCTCTATCTGTCCTGGTGGTTTCCCCACCTGAAATGTTCATGTCAGTTCAGTTACTCTGAAGTCTGAGTTTGACTTATTTATATGTAGGGACTTTTGATCCTGCAAATGATACAGTCATTATGTCTTGATGTATTTCAACACTTGAAAACTGACTTAATTTTTCCATGAAAATAGATGTCTGAAAGGCTAACAATTACTGTTCTTGTAAGTTGCTTGACAAACACTTTTACATGATATGACACACACGATAGTCATTTTGTTTGACTTAATCTATCTAGACTTAATATAATGATATACTATCACATGTAATATAATTCTTTTAATCATCCATTGTCAATGTATTCTCAAACTTATGAGAGTTTATTCATATGCGCTGCTGCGTGAAATATCTTCCACCTCTACTTATACAATGATATACTGTCATGTGCAACATGGTTATCACCAATCACTCATTATCAATGCTTTTTCCTTTCAAAAGAAATATATTTACTTTAATTAGATGTACAACTTATGGGAACAAAGTTAGAACTAGCAAGGTATAAGTTGTCTAGAAAAAATTATAACTACAAAAATAACTGTTTGATCTCATTTACCTCAAAGTGTTGAAGCTCTGTAAATGAAGGGAACATTTTCCATGAAGGGAGCCTCAAGTATTTAAAGAGATATGTAAATGCATTATTGTAATTACGTATTTGAGAAATTATACTCTAATAGTATCACAAATACAACCCACATAGAATTGTACTTGCTGTTCTGGAGTAAACATATGTTTATATGTGTATTTTTAGTTTTATATGTTAATTTTAATTGTTAGTTAGTCAAAAAATGATTCTAAACAATTTTGAGGATTGTTCAGGATTGTTTGGAATATATATGTATAGGGGTAGCCACATTGGCAGAGTCAGTCAGTCAGTCTGATTTTGGTTTTTGAGCAGTGAGCATGTAGCTGCTCCATTTGTATTGGAAGTATTGTTCACTTCTGTAATGATGCTTTGACTTTGTTTTGAAAGCATAATAAATATATCGAAACATTGTAAAAGATTAATTATTACTTTAACATTATAGTTAAATTTACAATGACTGTTAATGGATTCAGGACGACGACTGCGGCAGATCATGAGTAACTATGAGTAACCCCATTATTAAGCAAAAACAATACAAGTAGTTAAGTTACATTTTATGCTTGAAACATTTATTTCTGACTGAGAAACCAAATACTAATTTTCATAGTCCTAGCTTCAAAACTACTTTAATAGTTATGTATTTTCAGGAAAACCTTCCATCCTACATTTCACACCCTTAGGTGTGGAATTTCAAGAAATCACTTCTTAAACTATGCCTACAGTATAAGATCAACATCATTTCCAAATTTTGAGTTTCTATCCTTAGTGGTTTGGGCTGGGTGCTGATGAGTCAGTGAGTCAGTCAGTCAGGACTTTGTCTTTTATACATAGAGATTGTACCAAAAAGGAAATTTAGTTGAAAAAATTATAAAATTGTAAGTATTTACCTCCAGAAGGTAAAATTCCAAGTACTTCTTCTAGATAGACTTGAAAGGAAGACTTTTCTTCTACTTTTAAATTACCTATTGGTAAGAGATGGAGTTTTGCCTTCTGAAGGTAAGTATTGACTTTGCAATTTGATGGTTTTCTAGTCAGTTTTTTTTTCTTTTAAAATCTATAAGTGGGGAGAAAAGCTGCCTGGAAAAAAATCACTGCTCCTCTTCTTATACTATTCAACTGCTCATTTTATATGTAAAACTTTTGCACTTTTATATTTTTAAATAATGACAGTATTTGGAATAAGTGCAGTCACTGGGATAAGGGTAGAAGTTTTAAATGATGACAGTATTTGGAATTACTGTAGTCATTGGGATAAGGGTAGTTGTGAGAATGAAGAAAAAACATCTGTAGAAGTAGGGTACTATGGCATTCTAGAACACTACTGAATTATATAGCAGAACACAGTTGTACAGGAATTGGTTTATTCTGTAAAGTGAATTTACAGAGCTTCCATATGGTTACAATGCCAAGAACACACTACTCTTTTCTGCTTTTTCTCCTCTGAGGACCTGCTTCCTGGGTCTTTTGAGAATTTTCACTGTCTAGATGCTCTTCCAGATCCTTAAAAAATGATGTGAAACAATAAACATAAATTTGTGATACACCCTTGTACATACATTTACATGTCAAAAAATGGGTTTTGCAGCAGAGATCAGGGTCTGTCAGTAGGGCCACATAACCTATAACTTTAACTTAAGAAACATTTTCAATTACAGTTAGAACATTATACTGTAATAGCAATAGTTAAATCAGAATTCAAGGTGAGAATGACAAGTATTTTTGTCATTTCAGAAAGTATGTTCATTTAATAAAGTTAACTTGTATGACAGGCAGAGATAATGTACTCTTGTAGTGGTCACAGCTATTATCTATGACAATATGACAATGATACATACAAATTATCCAGTTAATAAATATTTTAAAACAAATAAAATGGTATTTGTAATAAGATAATCTGAAAAGCGAGTGTCTTGTTTGTAATTAATAAGTTAGCTTCTTAAAATATAAGTATGAAGCTGGGCATCTGTGATGCCCTTTCGCCTGTGGTAAGTGAATATTAAACAATATATATATAATAGAGGGAAGCATTCCATGTGGGAAAAATATATCTAAAAACAAAGATGATGTGACTTACCAAACAAAAGTGTTGGCAGGTCAACAGACACACAAACAAACACAAACATACACACAAAATTCGAGCTTTCATAACCGACGGTTGCTTCATCAGTAAAGAGGGAAGGAGAGGGAAAGATGAAAGGATGTGGGTTTTAAGGGAGAGGGTAAGGAGTCCTGATGAAGCAACCGCTGGTTGCGAAAGCTCGAATTTTGTGTGTATGTTTGTGTTTGGTTGTGTGTCTATCGACCTGACAGTGCTTTTGTTTGGTAAGTCACATCATCTTTGTGTTTAGATATATTTTTCCCACGTGGAATGTTTCCCTCTATTATATTCATATCATTAATTTGAACCCAACAATTAAATTTGTTATTGTCACTGTTGCATTTCGAAATCTTTTCTGTCGTCTTATTTCCTCTTTGTTTTTGCCAGTAGTTTCACTTTGTATTCACCTTCTCCTTTTTACCATAAGCTACTGTACAATTTTATCCTGCCTATTTATACCCAATAATACGTAACCCACTTCCAAACCATAACAAAAAAAAAAAAAATATTTCCGCTTTCAACACTACCGCTGCTATAAAATCAACCGTTTCTAGTTCACAAACAGTTCCTTTCACCTATGAAACAACGATTTTGGCTAAATTTCGCTTTATTTCCATTTCCGTTTTTCCCACATCACTGGTCATTTTTAGCAGCTTCCCACAGGTTTTAACATCATTACTTCTTCGTCAGACAATTGTTAGCCTCATTTTCGTAATCTGCCACCACAAAACCACTTCTTTTAATACATTTACATGGAGTTTTTTCGAAAATTTCCCGAAGTTCTCCATCCTTTAACGTTTTGACGGCAACACAACCACCTAACCATTATGCACATCGTTGTCTGCCAACCCAAGTTCACCACAGGATCAACATAGCCCAGCTTTAACAAACACTTTTTCGCCTTTTTTCACACCAGATCACCAGGTGCTTTCTAGTTCACCTTTATCTCCCCCATATATTTCTATTTTCATTTTCATTTCAGCCTCATGTTACACTTTCCACCTTCTAATACCATGTCATCCTCACAACACCCCCACAACGATCCCATTAAGTTTTATTTACATTCCCTCCACAAACATGCCTTTGCCCTAGTCAGACTATGCTCTTATATTTTATTTTTTCAGGCTTGTCTGACATTTGGTATTACCCCCAAAGGCCTCACACTTAAAGTTCCCATCTCTGGCTGCAACCCTTCTTTCCATCAGTCCCTATACCAGTTCCAAACTGAACAATCCATTGCCCTCATCCACCTAATCCTTCACCTACACAAGAAACCCTGAAGTAAGTCTTTCCGCTCCCGGGACTGGAATGACTCCTTACCCTCTCCCTTAAAACCCACATCCTTTGACCTTTCCCTCTTTCCTGACGAAGCAACCGCCGGTTGTGAAAGCTCAAATTTTGTGTGTGTGTGTATATATATAGTTGTGTAAAATCTGAATATTTGTAATAGGTATGGTGCAAAACCCAATATTGTGCCTTATTAGGTACAATGGTACATTTGTATCATGTATATGTAATCACACATGTATATATGACTGTACTAAACTTGTAAAAAAATGCTATGACGTTTGCAAAAGACATCAGTTTGTGTCTACATGCAAAAAAATACAATAAATAAATAAATAAGTTAACAGCCTCTTTCACATTAAAATTTTCCACAAAAAATAGTTTTAGCACAAAACAGATATGCAATGACACAAGCCAGTTAAAACAAAATTCCTAACAATTTCTCATTCACTCCTCTAAGTGGGATAGTGACTTGAAAAATAGTATATTTGATGGGGCACATGAGTATTTTGTAAGGAGTCTGCTTTGTAAACTGATTGCATTTTCCACGTATCCTACCAATGAACTGAAATCTGGCAGCTGTTTTACCTTGGTTTGAGTCTATGTGACCATTTTATTTCATATTCCCACAAATTGTTACAGCCAGGTGTGACATGGTTTGTTGATATTGTTGTCATAGGATACTACTTTTGTGTGTTTTATGAAGCACACAATTTTACATTTCTGAACAGTTTAAGCTAGCTACAAATCTTTGCTCGAACTTTGAAATCACATAAAGATCAGACTGAATATTTGAGCAGTTTTTCAGAAATTACTTCAGCACAGGTAACTGCATCAGATGTGTAAAAAGTACAAGGTCATTATTAATATTGCCTGCCAGCTCATTAATAAACTACATGAAGAGCAAGGCTCCGAGTACACTTCCCAGAGACATGTCTGATAATATTTTGCATTCTCCCTACTAAGAAACCCACAATCTATCACAAGTTTTCTTTGATACTCCTTATGATCATACTGTATTGTGTCTGGGATGCAATGACCACTACAGAGAGATGAAAGAGCTGTTCTTCTAATGGTCAGGATGATTATGGCTCTCCCACTAGCATTGCAAGTTCAAAGGACTGGCAAGGGCTATGGGAGTGAAGGTGGCTGCAGCAATACAGATTGAAGGCATGTAAACTCTCTATTACTCCATAAAGCTACAGCAGTTACATGTGCATGCTCTCATCTGGAAATGTGGCCCAGCGTTGACCCATGGCATCCCTGTTCCATGGGTATAGTCAGGTGTCAATCTCGTGGCCCATAGTGGTTAGAAATGGTGTCACAAGGACAGCGGTAGATGCTGTCCCAGCAGTGTGGACCCATCATATGTTTGGCATACCGCATAGGGCTGCATCATATTGTCGGTTGTATATTATTGTTACACTGGTGGGGGGAAGGCGGGTCTGTGTCATGCCCAACTGAGGTGAGTGTGAGGAGCTGCTGGGCCCCCATGTCTTGGTGACTAGAAGGGCATTGGTTCAACACCAGTTGGAGGCAACCTGCAGCAGGAAGAACATCGGTGGTTTCACAGCAGCAACCAACACACAGAAGACACTGATTTGAAGTCCGGCTGTGTCAACATCCCAGCGTGGCTAAATGAACATTTTTTATACATATTTGGGCACGATTTATTGCAGTGGAGGATATGTACACAACCCGTCAAGCACTGATGAAAGATCTCAAAATGCTAGTTTTTGTACCAGTGCCCTGGTTGTGATTGCAGAGCTGTTGGTATGGCATGAGTGCTGAACTTGTGGGTGTTGACAAACATTCAGATTTCTGCTTCTGGCCTTAGTTTGTGTCCGTGCTGCAACATTCTTCCCTTCCTGGAGAAATTAGGCCCACTGAATTCCTGAGTGGCTAAAATCTGCCTGCAACCAAGAAACTGTTCTTACATTTCATATTCTATAACACACTAGTCTGTATTACAAGTCCTAAATTAGCTACAGTGTGTTATTCCCCTTCATTCCCCAATTTATATTTACATTATTTTCACTGTTCCAGATTCTTGGGCTTAAACACTCTGACATGATTATGAATGATAAGTTTCTCTATATTTCATATAGTCCTAGTTACAGACTGAATTCTGTAACACTAGTCTAACTGACATATTACAACACTTTAACTCTAATGGTTATTTTTGTCTACACAATTCACGCTTTGGTTCATAGTTCATATTCCACTTACTGCTTCATGTAACACTTTCTATGCTGTCTCACTGAGTATCTACACAGAGCTAGTTCATAAAACATTTACAGTCCATGACATTCACTTATTCATTTGGTAGCAGTGGTATACTGCCTCATAAAGATAGGAGTTTAGGGACCTGCGAATAATCCTACATTATGAACTATGCACCCACTCCTCCTCATCTGCTATCCTACTTAACCTTAAAATGTACCACATAACTTCTTCAACCTAGTTATCACACTTTGAAAAAATGATCAACTTGTTGCACTATGTAACATCAATACTTCCCTACCAGAATAAATTAAACACAATTAAGTTTCTACTAAAGTCATTACAACAGTAGACATTCCTTGAAAATAGAAAGCTTACTTACAATTAAGCACTTATTCTCACTTTAACTACAGTACTTAATATTACAGAACGTATACAGTAACCTATCTTCATCACATATCACTCATTGTCAATATTTCCTTCACACATCACTTTTTTTAACAAATTATGTTATCACTTTGTTGTGAAGTCACCAACTTAAAGTGGAGGAATTCAACAAGAGGAACATAAACCTAAACTATTTACTAGAAAATCTGTTGTAAAGCCACTAAAGCTGCATTTGTAATCATAGTGTTTAGAGAACTATCACTCTAACCTTAGACTATATCTATCACCCAGAGAGGCCTGTCCAGGATATCTCTTTTTGAGCTTTTTGATATCACTGACATGTCTAATTACAGGTGCTTTCCCAGCCAAAACCTGTGTATCTTACTACCAAGCAACAATACTCGATAATCCTCCTTTGTCTTAACTCCCTAATACAGTATGTTCACTACAAATCCTCAATGCTTCATAATAAATTCTTAATGTCTCACCTCACAATTACCTGAGAGATTAGTCCAGCATATCATTCTGCATGAGCCCCTTGACATCACTGACTTATTTAACCACAGGCACTTCCCAGATACAACCTGTGCCTCTTAATACACCTATGATACTTCATAAAATTTGCTAGTACCCAACACATTCTCCCTTACATCAATTCTGACTGTTATCCCAGGTGGGTTTTATGGTCTCCTATGACATTCATTCCCAACATATTCTATACAGGAAAGGAAAAAGGGACAGTCACAAAACTAGAAAAAATGAAAACAAGGACGCCACAAGAGTTTACCAAAAGCACATGCTGCTACTTGCTTGTACTGCCTATGACCATACAACCCACTAAAAAGCAAACACAAACTCCACCTAAGGGGCCTGTTGGACCCTCTGGTACTGACTGACCACAATGTTGTCCCCTGCCAATCGTGGCATTGGATACAGTAAGATGTGTAGGGTCAGCACAACTCTCTCCTGGTCAAAAACAGTTTTTGTGACCTGGAGCCACTACTCCTCATCCAAGTAGTTCCAAAATTGATATCACAAGGCTGAGTGCACCCTGTTCCAGTTCTCCCACAAAGGAAAAATTGCTGGCAGTACCAGTAATCCAATACAGGTTCTCTGCATGGCAGTCAGGTGCAATGAACGCTCAGCTACAGGGACAGTCTGCCAATCCCAGTTCTGTCAGCAAAATGTTGTGATGCTGCAAGAACTGGTAGTTGGTACAAAACATGAAGGCAACAAATGGTAACAAACAGTTTATTAACTTCTATGTTGGATGGGCATAGATACAGTGTCCACAAGAGGTGAGCAGTGGCAAAGGTCAGTGACCCAGACTGGGACAGCAGGCAAAGAGGCGCTGGTGTCAGAGCTTCCTTCAGTATGACATGGCATCGACCTTGCAAACTGTACATAGTTTAGTCTCACACAGCATCAGGAGGCATGCTTCTGTTCTCATAGCTGTGTTCAGTACAGGCCTTCGTCTGGCCCCAGTGGTGGAAGTTGGTGACAGAGGGTCAGACCTGAGTCCATTGACTTGGAAGCAGCAGCAGATGCTGGTGGACCCTGGTGGCTGGAGCCGAGAATATGTTAGTTCAACCTCTGGCCCATCCAGACTGCTGCTGAACACTGCAGAGGGTCCCGACAAGATGATGGGTAGATGTTGACGGATGTCAACACACTGAAGATGCTGATTTAAAGCCCAGCTGTGTCAACATCCCAGGTTCGCTGGACAGATGGCTTTGATACACAATTGGGCATGGTTTATTGGAGCTGAGCTCATACATGCTATTCACCAAGTGCTGTCAAAATATCTCAAAAACACTAGTTATTGCACCAGCACCTGGGTTTGATTGTAGAGCTGGTGGCATGGCATAATTGCTGAACTAGTAGGTGTCAGAAAGTGCTTGGATTTATGCATCAGGTCAGCTTTTGTCTGTGCTGCTTCAATACTTTCTTTAATAAAGGCTGATATGGTACTGAATCAAATGCTTTTCAGAAATCAAGAAATACTGCAACCACCTGATTGCAGTGATCCAAGGTTATCAAAATGTCAATAGCATGTACAATGCTCAGGAATGGATAAATAAATAATCGTATGAGAAAAGTGTGGACTGGGTTTCACATAGGCCTAACTGACAACTTCAGCATCCAAGCAAGTTTCACTTTTGGGTTCAAAATCAAAAGATGGATGGCAAAGGTATTGGATGGTAGTTTTGTGTATCACATCTTCCGCCCTTGTTGTAGAGAAGTGTGACCTGCTCTTTCTTCCAACCACTCATCACAGTTCTTTTTTTAGAAGGTGAGAGATCTACAGTATGCAATATTTAAAAGTAGGGGGCTACCTCAGCATCAAATGTTGTAGAAAATCTGACAGGAATGCCAATGGGCACTGAAGCCATGTTAGATTTAGCAGATTCACAGTCACTGACACTAATACCTGTGTCACTCATGTCTGCTGTGGAGGTAGAATTAAACTTAGGTTGTTGTTGTTGCTGTGGTCTTCAGTCCAGAGACTGGTTTGATGCAGCTCTCCGTGCTACTCTATCCTGTGCAAGTTTCTTCATCTCCCAGTACCTACCGCAACCTTAATCCTTCTGAATCTGCTTAGTGTATTCATCTCTTGGCCTCCCTGTACGATTTTTACCCTCCACGCTGCCCTCCAATACTAAATTGGTGGTCCCTTGGTGCCTCAGAACGTGTCCTACCAACCGATCCCTTCTGCTAGTCAAGGTGTGCCACAATTTTCTCTTCTCCATAATTCTATTCACTACCTCATCATTAGTTGTGTGATCTACACAACTAATCTTCCTGCTTATTTGTCTGTGTGCAAATGCCACAAATATTTTCAAAAATATTGGCGCAATTGAGACTGCTCTGTCACTTTGGGGAAGTTGTTTGGCCACTTTTTTGAAAACTAGGATAACTTTTGATACCTTGAATAATTCCAGATATACTCCAAATTCTACACATTTATTAAAAATAAAAGCTAACGGTGTAGAGACTGAGTGCATTGTCTTTTTAATGATGTAATTCAGCAAACAGTAGCAGTCCATACTTTTAGAATTTGAAAATTTGGAAACAGCTTTTATTATATCAGCAGATGTGATGATACTCCATTGAAATATCTGGTTACCTGGCAGTGGGGCTCCAATGAAGTCCATTGCTGATGAACGTGTTGCTTTAATATTGTTTCCTGTTTCCTTAACTGAGTTTAAAAAGCAGTGATTTAATTCCTCGGGTTCTAGCAGAGATGCTTGTGTGCATTTTGACGTGTCCCCCCCATTTTATTATTTACCATGCTCCTTTGCATTTATTTGGGGCCTTTTCTATATAGTTTTCCACTGTCAGTTTTTTTTTCTGTGAGGAGCTTAGTATTGTAGAATTTTATGCATTTAAAATAGGACCTATATATGTTCTCTCTCTGTTCTGTCCTTTGGGTACAGGCATGCTTATGACTCTGGTACAACATGGGCATGTTTACTCTGATTTCACAAGTTCTTCAGAAAACCAGTTCAGCCTTTTATTATTAGGTATCCTTGGATATCTAATTTTTTTACTGGAGAAAAAAATACTAAAAATATGTATATTTCTTTAAAAGTTATTAAAGGCCATTTCAGCTCCCCTTTTCCTCAAGTAGCAATTGTATATGAAGTCCCAGTTTGCACTATCTAGTCTCTCAATAAATGCTTATATGTTCTCTTCATTTTACTCTTAACTGCGCCACTTTAGGTTCTTCGATTTTAATTGGTTGTCTCTTATACGGTGCAAGGAATAAAGGCTCATGAACTACCAGACCTTCTCCTGCAAGCCTGTCTGTGAAGTCTTTCCTATGGAAACTGAATATAATATTGTCCATGCAGGCATTCTTACATGTAGCACAATCATTTGTGCAATATGGGTCCAATCATTTTAGCATATTCAGAAATTTCTTTGTGATTTGCCCCTCTGTGTTTGCCATTTTTATGTTAAAATCACCACATACAGCAACTTTTTGCTGTGAGGAGCTTAGCTTTGTAGAATTGTTTTCTTTTAAGATAGGACCTATACATGTTCTCTCTCTGTTCTGCCCTTTGGGTACAGGCATGCTTATCCATTTTCTAACAATTAAGTCACATTTTTCAATAAAGAAACTTACATCTCCATCTGGAGACCTACACAGACTATCATTTACTATATTTTCATTCTCTAGTTTTACACAACTAAACTCCCCACCCAGTTCTGAGCAATAAGTAGATAAATCAGTTCTGGTAAATTTTACTTCTTCTTGACAAAAATTTCAGTCCCACCATTCTTTCTCTGTTTTGTACACATTATGTCTGCAACTACATACCATTGGGGGTATGTTGTATCTTCACAGTTTTACACCTTCACTATTTCACTTCTGCAGTGTACACAATGGACAGACTAATCATTACTATCTTACACTATGCCAGCCTCACTTTGTAGCACCATGTCTGTCCAAGGCAGCCAGAATAATAAAAAAAGAGCAAGCAGGAGCAGCAGGATGGTCCTTATATAATAAAAAAGTTCTATATTATAAATTTATGCTACCTGATTTATGAATACACAGACATTTTATGATGTCCTGTTTAGCATGAAGGAGATCACCTCTAGTGTTTACCTTCTAGGTATTGTTTTAGGCTATGTAGATATAAAGAGACTAAATAACCTCTTAATTTACTTCTGAAAACTAATATCTTCTCAATGCATTTTTGCATTTATTATACAAAATGTATCCAGGAGTTGAGGGATCTCTTTTGCTTTACTGAGGCCACTTTGTACATAGATAATAATAACCTCTATTTTTTGTATTGTCATCATGTATGTATCTATTTGACAATGTAGTACTATTTGCTTTCAAGCACATAACTGTTGCAAATATATGTAGTTACGGGACAGTCACAATATTGTTGTTGTTGACTTCAGTCTAGAGACTGGTTTGATGCAGCTCTCTACGCTACTCTACCCTGTGCAAGCTTCTTTATGTCCAAGCAACTACTGCAACCTACATTCTTCTTAATCTGTTTAGTGTACTCATCTCTTGGTCTCCCTCTACGATTTTTACCCTCCACGCTGCCCTCCAATACTAAATTGGCGATCCCTTGATGCCTCAGGACATGTCTTACCAACCAATCTCTTCTTCTAGTCAATTTGTGTCACAAATTCCTCTTCTCACCAATCTATTCCACTTCTCCTCACTAGTTGTGTGATCTACCCATCTATTCTTCAGCAGTCTTGTGTAGCATCACATTTCAATAGCTTCTGTTCTCTAATTGTCTAAACTATTTAAAGGTCTCTAAATATGTTTCTGCAAGGTTGTCTTGGGATCAGATTTGCAATGCATCTACCAGACTTCTTTTGAAGTTTGACTAACCTATTAATACATACATACGCTTCAATTCCTCAGACTATAAGGCACTATGATAGGTGTGGTAGACTAGGCCATAGTACATTGTTAACTGTGTGTCTATGTTCACTGCCTTAGACACTATCTCTTTAAGAATATGCTGGTGCTTACTATTGAACATTCTATGCTGTTGTGATTGTCCCATATCAAGTGTTTATGGCAGCCAAGAATTTGTGATTCCCTACTTCTTTGAGAACTGAATTACCTAGTTCACGGGAGATATTGTCTGCCTATGTAGTTTTAGTTGCTTGCAACTGTATATATGTTGCATGATTTGTATTTACAAACAAGTTTTTTTCACTGAAATATTTATAAGCCTCATTCAAATTTGCAGCAGCACTTTTCTTTGGATTATGGTTTTAGGGCACAAAACAGCTATGGTCATAAGTGCCCATTCTGTGCCTTAGTGAAGGGTAAAAACAGGAATTTAAATCAACAGCAATGGGAGCAAAACTTAAGGAGAAGGGAAACTAGAGACAGAAGGAAATCTTAGGTAAGTGCTATTGAAGGGGGGGAAGGTGTTTTCCCCGAAAAGAGCTTCAAATGACCAATGTCATCTCACTAAAACTTATAAACTCAAGGACGTGATCGGCTGAGCGCACATCATCTGCTAAAAGGTTAGTTGGTTGATTGGATTAAAAGAGGGGTGAAGGGACCAAACTATGAGGTTATCAGTCCCTTATTCCAAATAAAACAATGCCATAAGTGTGAGAATAAAACAAATGAGACTGACAACTCAAAACGAAATGAAAGGAAAAATCACGAGAACGATGAAGGGCAACAGACATGTAAGTGAACAAAAGGGGACAAGAAAACAACAGAAACACAAGAAACAGGATGAATAGATTAAAACAACAAAGCAGATTGCCATGGCTGGCTGATCACGAGAATAAAAAAGGAGAAGCCAGACACTCTGCAACACATTAAACCTCCACCCTAGAAGCACTCGGGTGGAGGACACAGAGGGACAAAGGACATGCGCTAAGACTTAGATCAAATGATAAGACCCACCCGCAGTAATAAAGTATAAAACTAAATCAGCCAAGGAGGTGTTGTCTGATAAAATTAGCGGCGCCATCAAAGTAGAACAGTGCACCAGAATAAGGGTCACTGTCAAGCGGGCACCGCACCGACACTCAGACAGGTCTTCACAGTGCAGAAGGTAACTGTGGGTTGGCCAAGTGTGGCCAATGCAAGGCCGGCAGAGGACAACTGATTCCCTGCAAGAGGCCCGCATGGAAGACTTCCACACATTCGTAGTCTCCTTAATGACACACAGTTTGTTTTGTTGTTTTGTGTACTGTTATGCCATTCATCTCCCAAAGCCAAAAAACAATATGGTGTAAGTGAGAACACAGGTCAGGTTCAGAGGTGCCTATCTCAACAAGCAGTTTCCGTGTAGCCTGTTTCGCCAGCCTGTCGACAAGTTCGCTGCCTGGGATGATGACGTGTCCTGGGGTCCACACAAACACCACTGAACGACAGGAACAGTCCAGGGCATAGATGGACACTACCAAAGGATGGCAAGGGTAGCATTGGTCAATAGTTTGTAGGCTGCTCAAGGAGTCAGTACACAGAAGGAACTATTCCCCAGGGCATGAACGGATATACTGAAGTGCACAAGAGTTGGCCACCAGTTCTGCAGTGAATACACTGCAGCCATTGGGCAAGGAATGCTGTTTAAAATGGCCTCTGTGGACATAGGCAAAGTCAACATGACCATCAGCCATCAAGCCATCAGTGTAAACCACTTCAGAGCCCCAGAACATGTCAAGAATCGAGAAGAAGTGACAGCGGAGAATGGCATGAATAACTGAGTCTTTAGGGTCATATGAAAGGACCAGATGAATCTGCAACTTAGGTGTACACCATGGTGGTGTATGGGGATGGACCTGGATGGGAAGTGGTAAAGGGAAGGACTCCAGTTCAAACAGAAGAGAATGCATGAAAACGGCAATTTTTAGCCTTGACCTGGGCTGCTGAAGTGGGAAATGAACTGCCGTGGGCTGCCGAAGTGGGAGATGAACTGCCGCAGGTGGAAAAAGGACACGGTAATTTGGATGCTCAGGAGAACTATGAATGTATGCAACATAACTGGCGAGCAGTTGTGCATGTCAGATCTGCAATGGAGGGACTCGGGCCACCACCAGGATACTGGTCACCGGGCTCATTCTAAAAGGTCCCATTGCTAGGCAAACACCACTGAGGTGCACCGTATTCAGTACATGCAATGCTGAGGGCGCCACCGAACCATAAAACACACTCTCATAGTCAAGGCAGGATTGAACAAGGGCTCTGTACAGCTGAAGCAGTTTAGAGTGATCTGCACCCCAGTTGATGTTGCTGAGGCAGTGGAGAGCACTGAGGTGCTGCCAGCACTTCTGCTTAAGCTGATGAAGGTGAAGTAGCCGAGTCAATAGTGTGTCAAAACCCAGTCCTAAGAATCGAAATGCCTCCACTACAGTGAGTGGATCATCATGAAGGTAAAGTTCTGGTTCTAGATGAACAGCACGACGCCGACAAAAGTGCATGACACACGACTTAGCAGCCAAAAACTGTAAGCCATGGGCGAGAGCCCATAACTGTGCCTTGTGGATGGCTCCCTGTAGGTGCCACTCAGAAACATCAGTGCTGGCAGAGCAGTACAAAATGCAGAAGTCATTTGCATACAGAGAAGGTGAGACAGATGGCCTACAGCTGTTGCTAGACCATTAATGGCCACTAAAAATAGTGATACACTCAATACAGAATACAGAGCCCTGAGGGACCCCATTCTCATGGATATGGGTGGGGGTGGGGGGGGGGAGGTAATGGGAGTCACCAACTTGGACATGGAAAGTACGGAGCAACAGGAAATTCTGGATAATAATTGGGAGCGAGCCTCTGAGACCCCAACCGTATAATGGGGCTAGGATATGATGTCGCCAGGTGGTGTCAAATGCTTTGCGTGGATAAAAAAAGATGGCAACAGGGTGTTGGCATCTGGAAAAGGCTGTTTGGATGGCAGACTCAAGGGACACAGGATTACCAGTGGTAGAGCAACCTGGGTGGAAGCAGCCCTGATATGGAGCCAGTAGGCCATGAGACTCCAGGACCCAACACAACCGCCATCACACCACATGTTCCAGCAGCTTAGAAACAACATTGGTGAGGCTGGTGGGCCGATAGCTATCCACATCAAGTGGGGTTTTGCTGGGTTTGAGCACCAGAACGATGGTGGCCTCCTGCCATTCTGAAGGAAAGACACCATTGCACCAGATGTGTTGTAGATAACGTGAGATGGGTCTTGTAGTCAGATGAGATATGTTCAGTCATCTGACTGTGGATCCGATCTGACCCAGGAGCTGCGTCGGACCAATGTGCTAGCTCCTACTCCATAAATGGGGCATTACGGGGTTCATTGCGGCGTGTAGTGAACGCCGTTTGTGGGTGCGGAAGGCAAGGCGGGAGGGGGGGGGGGGGGGGGGGTGTAGTTCTCCGACACGGAGGCTCGAGCATAATGCTCAGCAATTGTGTTGGCATCAGTACATAGCAAGCCATTGATGGTAATGCCAGGGACACCTGTTGGGGTCAGGTACCCAAAAATTCGTCTCATCTTTATCCAGACTTGGGAAGGTAACATAATGGCACACTATGGTCGACATGTGCCTCTCCCAACTCTCCTGTTTCCATCGTTTTATAAGATGGCATACATGGGCACGGAGCTGCTTAAGGGCTACCACATGCTCTAGGGAAGTGTGCTGCTTATGTCACTGTAGAGCTTGCCAATCCTCTGTAATTGCCTCAGCGACTTCTGGCAACCACCAAGGGACTGTCTTTCGCTGGGGGCACCCTAAAGAGCAAGGGATTTCATTTTCTGCCGCAGAAACGATTGTGGTAATCACCTGCTCAACCATCACATTGATGTTTCCATGTGAGGAAGATTCGTTGGTGACAGCAGAGGTGAAAGTTTCCCAGTCCACCTTGTTTAAAGCCCTTCTGGGCAGGCATCCATGTGCCTGACGCTGGGGCAGTGACAGGAACATGGGGAAGTAGTCACTACCACACCGGTCATTATGTGCTCTCCAGTGGATAGATGGGAGAAGTCCTGGGCTGCAAAATGATAAATCAATGGCCAAGTAACCACCTTGAACCACACTGAAATGTGTGCCACCCCCAGTATTTAAGAGGCAGAGATCAAACTGAGACAATAAAGTTTCAACATCTTTGCCTCGGCCAATAAGCACAGTGTCACCCCGCAATGGGTTATGGGCGTTAAAATCTCTCAAAAGTAGGAAAGATTTAGGGAGTTGATCATTCAGTACAGCTAATACATTCAGGGGTACTGCACCATCTGTAGGAAGATATACATTGCAGACAGTTATTTCCTGCATTGTCCTTATTCTGACAGACACAGCTTCAAGAGGGGTTTGAAGGGGTACAGTTTCACTATGGACTGAGTTTAAGACATAAACGCAAACTCCACCTCACACTCGATTATAGTCACTATGGCTCCTTAATATCCCTTATAGCCACGGAGGGCAGTGGTGTGCATTGCTCGGAACCAGGTTTCCTGGAGGGCAATGCAGAAAGCAGGTGTAAAGCTTAACAGTTGCCAAAGCTCAGCCGGGTGGTGGAAAAAAACCACCACAATTCCACTGGAGGATGACATGATTGTGAGACTGGGAAGGGATAAAATACTCGATGAGGCAGACTATGCCTCAGGGTCACCTGCTGCCACCACCTAATTTCCTGAATGGCCTAAATCCATCGTGTCTGAGGGTCCGGCGAGATCTAGGTCCTCAGCAGACGCCAGAATCTCCACCTCATCTGCAGACACAGAGCTTGTAGGTAGCAGTGGTGTGGGTGCCACCACAATGCTCTTGGACTTGGGGACCTCCTTGTTGGATTTCTCTCACTGCTCCTTGGGTTTCCCTGTCTGGGAGGACTTCACTGATTCAATCTCCAGTACTGAGGATGAGCATGAAGCCTTACGGCCAGTTGCTTTTGACCTCTTCAGCCACTAGCAGGTGTCATCTTTCCCACTAGCAGAAACCAGGGAAGTGAGTGACCCAAGGGACCCATTCCTAGCAGGAGGAGCCAACGAAGACTTAGGCTTCGCTGGCGCAGAAGTGGGGACTGATATCCGCGATGGTTTCGGGGGTGTTGCTCCCGAAGTATGTGGGGCAGCTGCAGCAGATAGTAAAGTGCCCTCCCAGGTGGAGGGCAGGTGGAGTCCTTCAGCTCTGAGAGGTGACTGGGGTTGGTGGAGCTGATGGGGCTAGAACTGTTGTACGTTCAGGATGTAGACATTAAATTTCCTCTTAGCCTCAGTGTAGGTCATTCAGTTCAGGGTCTTGTACTCCATGATTTTCCTTTCTTTCTAGAGAATCCTGCATTCAAGTGACCAAGACGAATGGTGCTCTTTGCACTTGACACAGATGGGAGGCGGGGCACGTGGAGTATTGGGATGTGAGGGGCATCTGCAATGTTGACATTTGAAGCTGGAAGTACAGTGGGAAGACACATGGCCGAACTCCCAGAATTTAAAGCACTGCATTGGGGGAGGCATATAGGGCTTTACATCACAGCAGTAGACCATCACCTTGAACTTCTCGGGTAATTTGAAGGCCAAGATGAAGGCACCGTTGGCAACCTGATTATCCGTCAGACCCTGATGGACATGCTGACCAAAATGTACACCTCACCACTCTAAATTGGCACGCAGCTTATCATCAGTCTGCAAAAGAAGGTCCCTGTGAAATATGATACCCAGGACCATATTTAAGCTCTTATGGGATGTGATGATTACAGAAACATCCCTAAGCTTGTCACAAGAAAGTAATGCCCATGAGGACATAGGATGCTGGTTTGATCAGGACTGATCCAGATCTCTTTTTGGACAGGCCTTCCACCTCCCCAAACTTGTCCTCTAAATGCTCAACAAAAAACTGAGGCTTCATCGTCATGAAAGATTCCCCATCAGCTCTCAAACATACAAAGTACTGGGACGAATAAGAGCCACTGCCATCCTTAGCTTGATGGTCCATGGTGTGGCCAGGGAGGGAACGATTTGGGGTTGTACCTGTGTGTGTTGAATTGGGCCCATGAATGCGTAGAGACTGCTGGTGTTTGACCATCAGCAAGAGATGATGTACTATGCTTCATCATGTGTCATCCACCCTGGTGCCACCCATTCTGAACAGGAGCCCTCCCCACAGGCACCACCCAACTGCAGCAAAGGTCACCTGGCAGGGTAGCCATTGCTGGGTGTCCCGATGCCCCAGGGTGACAGGCATCTACTCATTGGCATATGTGGGGAGTTAAAGGAGCAGGTATCAGCAGAGTGATCCCTGTGTGGTCAGGGGGCTACAACCAACAGGGTACATGGTGGCCCCACCACAATGGACCAGTGACCAGCAACTGTGCTGGATATCAGGTGCAACCAAGCAAACAAGTCCATTATCATCGTTAGCATAGAAAACACTACTGCGCAGTTGATGGAAAAATAAGCACCCAGGTGGATGACCTTGCCCAACAGCTGGAGAATGAGCAGAAGTGCAGATCCACGTCGATGAAGGATGTGATATGTCTCAGCGCATGATGGACACAACGCACCATGTAAGGTGCCCTTCCCCAATTGGCTCGCTCTGCAAAAAATTTGGAAAAATGAGGTCAAACCCTACAGGGGACCATCACATACAGGCCAAAATGTATGAGACTCCTCTTAGTTGCCTCTTACGACAGGCAGGAATACCTCAGGCCTATTCTAACCCCCGGACTCGCAGGAGGTCCTTAAGAGTGAGGGGATGGTAGTGGGGAAATGGAACGGGTGATCTTTTAGCTGGCCAATCCAACGACTGTGGTGCTAAAGGTGAGATCACAAGTCTGCATGGCTACCTCCTTAGTAAGTCAAGGAGAGGCGAGGACAGTACTATTTTTACCTCTTGGGTGCACAGTGGGCTTTCTACTAGCAAATAACTTATGAACAGGAAAGTTAGAGACTTTTCCTTCACTCAGATTTCCTGAATAAATCTTTTAAACTAGGGCAATCTCTAGCAGAAGCAGTGTGGTCACCCATACAGTTAATGCAAAGAGGGGATGGGGGTGAACAGTCATCCTCGTTGACATCCCTGCAACAGCTAACACATTTGGCTGTATTGGAACATGACTGGCTGTTATGATTAAACGTCTGACACTGATAGCAACACTTAGGGTTGGGGGTGTAAGGATGAATTGAAATGATCTCATATCCCGCTCTGATGTTTGATGGACGTTGAACTCTGTCAAACGTCAAGGAGAGAGTTCAGGTTAGTACCAATCCCTTTTCATTACTTGATGGACGGGCATTACTCCATGCTCAGACAGGTAATTTTGAATGTCCTCATTTGATAATCCATCAAGTGACTTGTGTAAACCACCCCGCACAATAAGTTTAAAGTACAGTGCCATTCCACCCGGACAGGGAAGGTGTGCAGCAGTGTAGTGTGAAGAAATTTTTGTGTTTGGAGGGCACTGTGTTTCTAATAACTAGGTGCCATTTTGTAACCTGGAACAAAACTTTATAGGACCTACAATTGCGTCAACACATTTCTAAATAATGAAAGGGTTGACTGTTGAGAAGTCTTGACCTTCATCAGACTGAGAAACAACTAGGAACTTTGGCACTGATGGAAGAATTTTCTGTGGCTGAGACTCATCAAGCTTTTTCTTGTAGATAGAAGTTGTAGAAGTAGAGGGACTGATGACCTCAGAAGTTAAGTCCCATAGTGCTTAGAGCTATTTGAACCATTTTTTGTAGAAGTAGAAGAAACCATTCTGAAAGTACCCCCCCCCCCCCCCCCCCAGCATCTCCAATGGCACACTCCTTCCTAGTGGGAGCTCTCTATGAGGGTACTCCCACCTTGGGTGATTGTTCACATCTCAGGTCACTCCACCAAAGAAACAGATGGAGGGACCAATTGGCACATTTGGAAGGTACCAGCTCAGGTAATCTCCCTTCACTTGGCCTGATCTTCACCGGGGTTATGTATGTGTCCTACTTGTCTATCCAGGACAGGGAATTATGTGTTACCCCATCACCAGCTACATGCGGGAATGCATGGATCGGCCTTTAGACACACACAGGGAGGAAAGAAAGAAAAAGGGAGAAACAAAGAAAAGGAAAGAAGATAATTCTCAAACGTCACAGCAGAGAAGAAGGTAAAGAGACGAATCAAGGAAAGAGGCAAAGTGAAGACAGATACTTTACATCATAGAGATAAAAAAAGAGAAACAATTTCATTCATTCACAAGCATCCATCTCTAGACATAGGCGTAAAACATATTCCCAAATAGAGGGAGAAGGGGAAGGGAGATGGGGGAGAAGGATCAGGGAAAGGGAAGAATGTGGAAAGGGAAGGCATGCAGCCCAGAAAGGAAAGAGAGCTGCATGAGTTCGGGGTCCCGTGCTCACCACACACATATCCACAAAAGAGTTTTTATTTATTTATTTATTTATTATTTGTCCCATAGATCAAATCAGTACAATGGCTTGTACAACTGATATGGGATAAGTCAATACAAATATACAGTTTCCAGGAGTCTAAAACAGTAAACAAAAACACAGAAGAATGATTATTTTACATTACTTACAAAATTATGTTACTTAAAGTTACGGCTTTACAGAGAATTGTTATATGATGTGACAAAATTGACTTAACAACATTCAGCTTTGATACATTATCATGCACAAAGACAATTTTGATTCCAAATATTCCTGGATGGTATAAAAGCAGTCTTTTATTAAAAGAGTCTTCACTGTCTGTTTGAATTTATTTACTTCTAGGATTTCTTGTATAAAAGTTGGAAGATGATTATATACACTCCTGGAAATTGAAATAAGAACACCGTGAATGCATTGTCCCAAGAAGGGGAAACTTTATTGACACATTCCTGGGGTCAGATACATCACATGATCACACTGACAGAACCACAGGCACATAGACACAGGCAACAGAGCATGCACAATGTCGGCACTAGTACAGTGTATATCCACTTTTCGCAGCAATGCAGGCTGCTATTCTCCCATGGAGACGTTCGTAGAGATGCTGGATGTAGTCCTGTGAAACGGCTTGCCATGCCATTTCCACCTGGCGCCTCAGTTGGACCAGCGTTCGTGTTGGACGTGCAGACCGCGTGAGACGACGCTTTATCCAGTCCCAAACATGCTCAATGGGGGACAGATCCAGAGATCTTGCTGGCCAGGGTAGTTGACTTACACCTTCTAGAGCACGTTGGGTGGCACGGGATACATGCGGACGTGCATTGTCCTGTTGGAACAGCAAGTTCCCTTGCCGGTCTAGGAATGGTAGAACGATGGGTTCGATGACGGTTTGGATGTACCGTGCACTATTCAGTGTCCCCTCGATGATCACCAGAGGTGTACGGCCAGTGTAGGAGATCGCTCCCCACACCATGATGCCGGGTGTTGGCCCTGTGTGCCTCGGTCGTATGCAGTCCTGATTGTGGCGCTCACCTGCACAGCGCCAAACACGCATACGACCATCATTGGCACCAAGGCAGAAGCGACTCTCATCGCTGAAGACGACACGTCTCCATTCGTCCCTCCATTCAAGCCTGTCGCGACACCACTGGAGGCGGGCTGCACGATGTTGGGGCGTGAGCGGAAGACGGCCTAACGATGTGCGGGACCGTAGCCCAGCTTCATGGAGACGGTTGTGAATGGTCCTCGCCGATACCCCAGGAGCAACAGTGTCCCTAATTTGCTGGGAAGTGGCGGTGCGGTCCCCTACGGCACTGCGTAGGATCCTACGGTCTCGGCGTGCTTTCGTGCGTCGCTGCGGTCCGGTTCCAGGTCGACGGGAACGTGCACCTTCCGCCGACCACTGGCGACAACATCGATGTACTGTGGAGACCTCACGCCCCACGTGTTGAGCAATTCGGCGGTACGTCTACCCGGCCTCCCGCATGCCCACTATACGCCCTCGCTCGAAGTCCGTCAACTGCACATACGGTTCACGTCCACGCTGTCGCGGCATGCTACCAGTGTTAAAGACTGCGATGGAGCTCCATATGCTACGGCAAACTGATTGACACTGACGGCGGCGGTGCACAAATGCTGCGCAGCTAGCGCCATTCAATGGCCAACACCGCGGTTCCTGGTGTGTCCGCTGTGCCGTGCGTGTGATCATTGCTTGTACAGCCCTCTCGCAGTGTCCGGAGCAAGTATGGTGGGTCTGACACACCGGTGTCTATGTGTTCTTTTTCCATTTCCAGGAGTGTAATTTTATTCCCATACACTTGACACCATCACTGTACAGTTTTGTTGAGTGGGTAAGTATTCTTAGAGAGGTTTTTGATCTTGTGTCATAATCGTGGTAATCCATATTTTTGCTAATTTTGTTGATACTTTTTTTGGTAAAGAATAATAATTCTAGTATGTATTGGCATGGGAGTGGAAAATATTTAGTTTCTTAAATAATGGTTTACAAGTGTCTCTTTGTTTTTTGAACATAATTGTTCTGACTATCTTCTTCTGCAGTTTGAATATCTTAATTGATTCAGAATTTTGGCCCCAGAAGATGATTCCGTAGCCAAGTACAGAGTGAAGTAGTGCATGGTACATTGTGGTTAGGGTACTTGTGTTAGTGACATTCCTTATTGATCTAATCATGAAGCATACTTTACTAAGTTTTGTGCTGGTAACATCAATGTGCCTTTACCATGTGAGCTTTTCAGTAATAGTGACGCCCAAAAATTTTATTTCATTTTCAAGTTTAACATTATTTTTTTCCAGTGATATAGTTGGTAGTAATGGATTTCTGTTTTGGGCCGTGTGGAAGGTTATTCCAATTGTCTTTTTTGCATTTAGCAGCAGCCTGTTACTTTGAAGCCATCGACTTATTTGATCTGTGGTCTTATCTATATGAGATTGGAGAATTTGTTCGGGTGCAGATATGAGTATAGAGGTGTCATCAGCAAACAAAAGGGTTTTTGTGTTTGGTAGGCTGTGAGGAAGGTCATTTATGTAAAGTAAGAACAGCAAGGGGGCCCAGGACGGAGCCTTGGGGAACGCCTTGCTTTATGGTATGCATGGAGGAATGTACAGTGCTAGCTGTACCTGAGAGCTTAGTTTCATTTAATTCGACATACTGCTGTCGATCTTCCAGATAGCTTTTAAACCAGTCATAGGCATTTCCTCTTATTCCATAGGAATGCATTTTTTGCAAAAGTATACTATGCTTAACCATGTCGAAGGCCTTTGTTAGCTCTAGGAAGACACCTATGGCTGGGAGTTTTTTGTCCACAAGCTCCAGTGCATGATCTAGAAATTCTTGTATTGCATCAGTTGTAGCTTTCTTACTTTGGAAGCCGAACTGAGCAGGTGACAGGATATTTTCTTTGTCTAGAAAGAACATGATTCTTGTGGCCATTATATATTCAAATACTTTACTAAAAGTTGAAAGCAGTGCAATGGGTCGATAATTACTGGGATCCTCTCTGCTTCCTTTTTTGTGGACAGGTATAATTTTTGCAATTTTGAGCATACCAGGAAATGCACGATTCAGGAATGAGAAGTTTATTATATGGGCTAGGGGTTGACTGATAAAGTTACTGCAATTGTGAAAGAGGAAGCATGGAATTTGATCTTGTCCAGCAGATGATTTTTTAAAATTCTGCTGTGAAGTGTCTTTTCTATTTCAGTTTCAGATGTAGGTCTTAAAAATAGAGTCTCAGAGCATAAGTTTGGTTCTAGTTGTAAGGGACAGCTATTTTTAAGATGGTTAGCCAGGTTTTCTACTGTTTCTGTAAAGTAGTTATTGAATTCCTCTGCTGTTTCTTTCCCACTGGAGACTAATTTTCCATTTATTTTTAAGCTAATATCACTTTGTAGTTGTTTTCCTCTATTAGTATTCGTATTAATAAGTTGCCACATGCTTTTGCTCTTATTTGATGACAATTTGAGGCACTTATCATTCTGTAGCTTTTTGGCTGCATTTACTACGTTCCTTAATATCTTTTTATATAGAGTAAAGTATGACTTAAATGCTTCACTACTGCCTAGTTTGGATTTGCTAATGTAAAAAAGTTCTCTTTTTCTTTGTGATGATCTAATGATTCCAGGGGTGATCCAGCTGGAGAGTTTCCTATCTTTGTTGATATGTTTTGTTTGTAAGGGAAAGTGGCAATTAAAATAATAACAGAAAATATCCAAGAATGCTTCATATTTGCTGTCTACTGTTTGAGCCTCATATACATCTTGCCAGTTTTCATTTTGTATATCAAAGAGGAAAGTATGCATGTGGGTTTTATTGTAGTTTCTCCTCTGTACAGTGATTTTATTGTGTTCATGACTGTTATTTTGCAACCAGACCTGCATAATTAATGCATTGTGGTCTGAAAATCCTAGTTTGACAGAGGATACAGTACAATTTATATTGCTTGCCACTTGATCCAGACAAGTGGTACTGTGATTTGTTATCCTGGTTGGAGTGTTAACCATTAGGTCTAGGTTGTAGCTGTTCATAAAATTTTTAATGCTTAGATGGCTAGAGTTTTCTGAGAGAAAATCTATATTATAGTCACCACATATTAGAACACTATATGATTTTCTTTTACTTAGATTTTCTATTACTGGTGCTAGATTTTTGTAGAAAGTCCCTATGTTACCAGAGGGTGACCTGTAAAGTGCTATTATATAAACATTTAGATCTGTAAGCTCTATACCTGACAGTTCTATATCTTTTTCAATACTATACAAATTGCAAATATCAAGAGGTGTAGCAGTAATGTTGTCTTTTACAAATATGCAACTACCTCCACCTTTGTAAGATGTTCTTGAGAAGTGACCTACGAGTTTAAAATTTGGTATCAAAATACCTCATGAAATGTTCATTAATACATAATATCTGTGTATCTGACAGTTCACTTGCACTTGATAACAAAATTTCTAATTCATTAAGTTTGGTTTTGAGCCCTTGTACATTATGGATGTATACTTTTAGATCAAGATTTTTTTTGTTTAATTTTTTTACACATTGGTGAGGAGGTTCAGACTTTACCTTATTTACTACAATTTGCTGATGGAGTCCTTTGCAAGTTTTATGGTCTATCTTTAACTTGTTTGATGATTCTATCTTTAACTTGTTTGGTGATGCTAAGTTTTTTGTTTTCTCAGAGGGGGATAGAAAAAATCCTCCTTCTTGGGTATATTCCGCCTTGATCTTAAATTAACTCTTACAGGTGTAACTGCTGCAGTCCTTTGTGGATCTTCTGATGTCTCCTCTCTCCTGCTTTCTTCATTCTTGTCGAGTTTGCTTTCCTCATTTTGGACCCCCTGGGGGCAGTGGCACTTTATTCCATTTCTTCTACTGAGTCACTTTTTACTATGAGTGAAATGTCATCTGCAAACATTACTACATTTTCAACAATGGCTTATACCATACAGTTTACATCTAGAATGAAAAGAAAGGGTCCCACAACTGATTCCTGAGATACACCAAACTTTGATAACTAAAAATTAGAGTGCATATTTAAATTAGTGCCTTTTGCCTTATGCTTTACTTCTACACACTGCTCTCTGTTTCCTATAAATGGTTTTATAATGTCAGGTACCTTTCCCCTGATACTATAATAGCTTATTTTGTGTATTAGCCTGCTGTGACATATACATTAAAATGCCTTTGGGAGGTCAGGGTAAAATTCACAGGCTTACTTTGTTCAATTGTTGCTCCAATAACACTGGCTATGAAGTTCACTGTGGCTGTGGTGGTAGACCTACATTTTATAAAACCAGGCTGTGCCTCACTGAGTATGTTATTCTTTTCGATAAAATGTAATATTGTATCTTTCAAGACTGTTTCCACCATTCTGGATAAAATGTGTGCAGCAGTAATTGGCCTATAGTTGGCAGGATTCTTCTTATTGCAATCCTTATGAATGAGCACAGCCTTGCTCTTTGTCAGACATTTAGGAATATCTCATTTTTCCAAAGCTGAGTTAGTCAAATCAGTCAGTAGTCCCACAAACCACTGAGCACAGTACTTACTAGACAACTTGCTATTCCATTGAGACCTGTGTTTTTTGGCTTTGCTGTCCCTGGGTTACTTGTTGGCAGCAGGAAAGTATATTCTGTGATATTAAATACATTATTCATATTTCAAGCAATGGAAACCCCAGGTAGGAATATCAACATGTGGCATTCCGGCAGGTTGACATGTCTTCTTTATGGTTATCACTCATATTTCCTGATACTTGGGAGGTATTGTTTTCTTTTATGAGTTCCTCCACTATTTCAACATAATATTGATTAACAATACTGCCACTGAGTGAGGTGGCGCAGTGGTTAGCACACTGGACTCACATTTGGGAGGACGATGGTTCAGACCCTTGTCTGGCCATCCTGATTTAGGTTTTCCACGATTTCCCTACACCATTTCAGGCAAATGCCAGGATGACTCCTTTGAAAGGTCATGGCTGACTTCCTTGCCTAATCCAATGGGACTGATGACCTTGCTGTTTAGTCTTATACCCCAAATCAATCAAAGAACCAACCTACCTACCAACAATACTGTCAACGACATTTGGACCTCTACAAAGCTTTTCACCTTTCTCTAAAATATGTTACTATTATCTTCCCTATCAGAACTTTTCCTGTGCCCTTTAGTGTGGGAGGCTGAAATTTAATTTTGGTAAAAACAATATTTAGTTTATCTTATGATTCTACCATGGGCTCTCTTATTATTTCTATAAGTGTTGAAGCTAGCTGTCGCATTGTTTTCAAATGCCATCTTTAGATCATCCCTTGATTTTACAACATCAGTTGTGATCCCTCTCTTACTATTTCTCTTATTTGGATTTCTGGAGACAATGGGGCAAGCAATATTTATGTGGTAGACTAATGTTGAGAAAAAGTATTTCCACCTCTTCACTATGCACTGAATATATTTCCCTCAAGTTTCCTCCCTTTAGCAATGTTTTTAGCCTACTCAAATTCTCTGTTCCCAAAATTCAAACAGTATTTTTTCACAGCAAACACTGATTGCTGATATTTCAACTACTTGTCTATAATGAGCTCGAATTGTACTGTTTATTACTTTCGCTGTTTGCCTATTCCATTCTCTTTAAAATGCATTAAAATATGGTTTTCTTTTGATCTTAGCTAGCAATGCATTAAAGAGAAGGTGTTAGTAGTTTCATTAATTCATTTCTGCATCCTTTAAGTAATATAGATGATATGCAATCCCAGATGATTTTACTTTAATTTTTGAGGTTATTTTCAGTACTTCATACTCTGTTACACTCCTGACAGTAAATGAAATGTTCATTTTAGCCCAGTTTATTGATGATGTTGAGTCACAGATTTCTTCTTTGTATGCCTTAGTAAAATGATCTATGACAGCCTCACATACTGTGTTTGGCTCACACACTTCCTAGTGATATATTACTGCAACTTGGATATGCTCTGTCTTTTAACATTCACAATTTACTAAATTCCAGGATGTTTTACAAATATTACCTGATTGACTTATCTGTTCCGTATAATAATGTGGTTTTAGAGTCTTTATGATTTCCTTATATACTTCGTTAGCAATTAATGCTATATGGTGTCCCTGGTTTCATGTTTACTTTTAATTTGTCAATTTTAGGAGAATTTTAAGATTCTCTGTATAGTCTGCTTTCCTTAGTGCTTTTACCATTACATGTACCCAATTAAAACTCTGATTAAATATTTCATAGAAGTGACCCTACTTTTCAGTAATATCATCTGCTAGGCTATGTGACAAGTCCTCCTCTAGCTTATTTCAGTTAATTTTTCTTTTGTATGTGAGTAAGCCATTGTCAGTATGAGCTGGGAAATATTTTTCAGTAGTTCTCGTCTTGAATCCTTCCCTATTCCAGTTTGTAACAACATAGTCAGGCAAAGTCTGTGAATCAGTTTTTATTCTGGTTGGTGGCAAATTTGTATGGCTATGGTTACAGCAGTGTAACAAGTCAAAATACCTCATGATTTACATCGTAGCTTAACGACTCTGTGTTCATTGTTTCATTATTATAATCTGGTTGCTGTTAAGAGTTTATACAGAAGTTCCTCTAAATTACAGAAGAATTCATCTACATCACTGGTTGGTGATCTATGCGGGCCAATGATTATTAAGCTGTTTTTACCTAGCTTTATTTTATTGTTGCTGATTCAAAGGGCACCTCCATGGTGAGTTTGTCAGCCCATTCAATGTTTTCACATTGAATGTTGTTTCTGAGATAAACGTCTGCACCACCACCTTTGCGTATCTTTCTACAACAGTCATCCACAATTTTGTACTTATTTAACTTAAAACTCCAAATCTCTTTGGTCTTGCACCCTCATTCATTCACTATATGTAATTGTTGTAGTTATTTTTCTTAATTTTTAACACAAAAAACTCTTACCCTCACAGTTCAAATGTAATTCATGTTTGGTGTACAGGCTTTTATATAATTTACTTTTTTCTAGAATATGATGTTTTTTGTAACCTGAGAAAATTGATTTAATTCTCACATTTCTCTCTGGTAACACGAGTTGTATACTAGTTTCGCTGATTTGGCATGGTAAAAACAATAGTGTTTTTCAAATTGCTTCATTCTAGAAAATTGGCCAAACCTCGTATACAAATATTGGCTTCATTGCATCTCATATCATGTGTGCCTGTTACACTGGTGATAAGAGCACGGTCATGCAACATCTAGGTCTGCTATGATGTTTTTTGTTCTCACTCAAATTTAGATTCTTTATTCATCATTTAGAATTATTACATGCTGTAGACTTTGCTGTACGCTGCTAACTTGAATACTTATTTATGGTTTAAAGAGCATCAGCTAATTAGGTGAAGAGTCACTGACATATGTAGGACTAACTTGAGTTGTATATCAGTGAAATGTGTTGGAACCCTTGCTGTAAATGTTGTATATTAATGATTTGGCAGGCAGTATTAATAGTAACTTCAGACATTTTTGCAGATTATGCTGTTGCCTATAGTGAAATTCTCTCTGAAATAAAAAAAAATATGGACAAATGTTCCACTGGATCTTGATAATATATTAAAGAGATTTACACACTGACGCTTCAAAAATATAAAACTGTGCGCTTAACTAAACAACAGAAAATTTTGTACCCTTTGAATATGATATGGTATTAACAAACCAGATTTGGACGACTATTAATACAAATATAAGGGTATTTTTCTGTAGGGATATCAGGTGGAGGATTGGGCTTAGGTAAGCTTTTTGGCTGACCTTGCTTTATTGATTGGGTACTGAGACAATGGAATCAGTGTGCAAAGGGCACTGCCTAGAAAGCACTCTTCTGTTCTATCTTAAAATATTGCTCAAGTTTTTGGGAGTCATAACAAATAGGACTAACAGTGAATGTTGAACCCTTGCTCACTAATCCATTGATTTATTCCTTCATTGCGTGAAAATAATATGAATACGTTGTAGTCCCCTACATATTACTCCAATAGAGACTGTGAAGTCATGATTAGGTCAATTACAGAGCGCACAAGGGCATTTTAGCAATCATTTTTCAGCGTTCCATATGCGAGTGGATTGTAAAGCATGTCCGATAAATGTTGCAATGAGGTGTACTCTGTGCCATGTATCTCATAATGGTCTGTGAACTATCGATGTAGATATTTTTTGTATGCAAACTTGGGCAGCTGTTTTATTGTCGGTAGTTTATATTGCTTTTTGACTGTTACTGTTCTGAACAATTTCTTCTGAAGCTATTTGATTAGAGCCCATTTTCTATAATAGATGAAAGAATTCAATTTTATACAAGAAACAGTTATTCTGCTTGAAAAGTGCAATATTACAAGTTAACGTCAATGTCGCACTTAAATTTATTATAAAAGGATTAAAAAGACTACTTATTTTTTGATATGCATAATTTATTTAAGTAATGTACTAGGCTTACCTGATATGTGGCTCAATTTACTCTGAATATATGAGCTAGTACAATGACCTTCCAAATTTGTTACCAAGTCGATTCAAACAGCGCGCTTCGAATAGGAACTGCTACACAGTACCACATGCAGTGTATTCCAGAGATCTGAGCGAAGGGATATGCATGTTCGGTTCACTCGGTAACATGTAGATAGCAGCACAGAACTGTACGTCAATAATAACGAAAATCGTAAATCTGTTTAGTTTTACAAGTAAAAACCAATATTTTTATGATTTATATATGCACTGTAGTATAGAAAAGTTGGTACTCGACCTCTATTTTGTCTTACCCTTCACGCGACGAGGGAAATGATTTAATTTGTTCCACTTTCATACAAGAAATCGGTGAGTGGTAAATGTTAAAAGTAGCTGAACTGGTTTTATGAGGATAAGCCATAATCTGCAAGGTGTGTAGAAAGATAAGTATGCGTCCGCTGTATAAAGCTTTGACCTTTTTATTTACTTTGTGCATGTGTGAAGCTCTTATTAATGATGCATGTTGCTTGACACCTATTTTAATAAAATTAGAAAGGTACATAAATCCTTAATATAGGAATATTCCTGCGAATAAAGGAAGAAGATTCACCCAGTCACTCAACGAAAGATAGTAACTCAATTTCTTTAATAACACATCTCTTGTGTGTACCGATGGAGAATAGTCGACAACTTTGTTTTAGAGGAGAAAAATAAATATTGAGGAAAAAACTGTTATAATAATACGCTGGACGGACGTTATATTCTGTGTATTGTGAGAAACCTCGTTTACATTTGATAGGGCATCCTATGGGGGAAAAAATGTGCACATGGTGAGTCGCAACTAGTAAAAGTACATAAGCACTTCATCAACCCATTTTCGGCACGCAATTTGATCTATAGCGCGACTGTGTGTCACTGACGGTAATCAGGTTACGTACTCCCGATTTTTCATTTCAGTTAATTGAGTGAAATGGAGATACATGCCTGTGTTACTATGCAGCTGGTTATAAATTAAACCGCCTGGTTAATACTGTGTCTCTCGGAGTCCCACCCACAAACACCACCACTTTATCACCTGCTGTTAATAACACCTGATTACCAATGGTGTCAACTTGGGTGCTCGATTAAAACTCTTAAGGTTGCAGCTAAAGTACTAAGGATTTAAGTGTCATATAAAAATTCCTGAAATAAACATAATTCACTGGATTAGCCTACTGTGTTGTTTGTGTTAGCTTGCCAATGACAAGTTAATAGTCTGCACTGCGTTTGAAATTCAGAGTTTCTCTCAATCACTTCACATTCAATTTTTTTATGTTTTTGGTCACACAGGGATCCCCTGTATTTGTTCATTACACCTCTGATCTGCTCACTCCATGTAATCCATACTTGTTGTGTTTTGTTCAACCACATTTTGTCAGAGATTATGAACATCATCAGCACTTGAAAGGGCACTAGAATGCTACCAACAGGAAAGAATTTGTTCATTGTTAAGGATAAAGATTGGTGACTTTTATTGTTATTTGTCATTATTTTAAAGTGATGTAATAGTGTAACGAAGGTTATGCTAAATTCTGTTTGTTACCTTTGTCGATTTGGTTATGATAAAAATATTGTAAGTAATATGGAGCCAGCACAGATAGTAGGCCTAATGTTGATTTACATGCAGACAGCAATACCCTAAAGTTATGAATAATTTGCATTTTCTAACATCATAATTAGTTTCACACAAAAGGAATGCATAGAGAGTTGATAATTTTTTACTGGTATATATAATTGTATGTGTTTCTTTAGCTGGCTATCAAGTTTCAGCTGATGAGATATTGCTTATTTATTAATGAGATTTCTACAGATGTGAAGCCTTAAATATTATTATAAGGCATAAAAATCAGTAAATATTCAGCTTAAGTAACTAGTAATAAATCATTATGTAGACGACTTCTTTGTTTTACTCAGGTACCAATTACTAAACCTGTTACAGATCTTCCTATCGTTTTTGTATTTATTTATTGTTTTTGTCTTCGTCACATTATCAGAAAATCTTAAAATTTCAAGCCACATTGCTGCAGTGGTAGAATGATTACAGTCACATCAAGTTTTTTGTTTTGACTACAGATATGTATGCAGAAACAAGAGCTGTCACTTTCTAAGTTCTGTACCATTGTAAACTTACTGATTCTGTCATTGAATCTATTTGTACACGACTTTTCTGGATTAACGATAACACTATGGAGGTAGAGAGATGTTTGGCACCTGGAGTTACGTAACTGTAATATCTCTGAACCATTTCATAACAATATGAGGTGGAATGAAGATTTTTCAGCTGTCTTCAACAGAAATATTTGTCCTGCTTTAACATAAATATTTGTTTCTTCTGTGTATATTTATGATGTTGGAGGTGCTGAGGAAACAAATATTTTTGTTCATAGTTCAAACTCCTTGGCTTTGTCACAATTCATTTTGATCTTGAAATTTAGGGATTTCATTGAGGATCACTATATATTCCACAAAAGATTTATTATGCTTCTGTAAGGTTTCTTTCTCTGCCTCCTGAATTGTTTCTACAAGAAAAATACATACTTAAAGTTTACTATCATTAGCTATCGGTCCGTTATGATCCAGTGAACATTGTCCATTTATGTAGGCCAAGTCAAAAATTTGAGAGAGAGAATAAAGATATAGCAAATTAATCATAAATTACAAATCTAGTGTACAACACAGCTTAAATAGTACAATGATACAATAATTTGAATTCCTGTTTGCAGATGCTAAAAATAATTTATTTACTGGGTGAAAGCAGTTGCCCATCAAAAATGACTTAAGCTTATTTTTAAAGGATTTTTTTATTTAGCTGGTGTTTTAAATGATTGAGTTGGTTGTTGAATAATTTATACTGTTGTATGTGAAATGTTTTTCTGATACAATACTGGTATAGACTGAATCATGTGCTCCTTTTATGTTGTGGCCACGGACATGTTTATTTTATTGTAGTTTCTCATTCATGTTTGAAAGCTGCTCATTTTCAAATTGGCTGGATTTGTAAATATGCAGGCGGGACAGACTCATTATTGTCAACTGAATGAAGAATGCTCTGGATCATTGTAGATTGTTTCTATTACAAAGATCTCTGGCAGGCCTTTTAAAGACTTCATTTGAAGGGGGATAAGTTTTCCCAGAACATGGATCCACACTGAAGAAATGTAATTATAATATACTTGAATCTCTGTTGACCTGATCCTACTCTGATTTTGCACCCATAGACCCTACCAAACTTTGTTTCATTTCACATCATAATCTCATTTCAAACTCTTGCAGAAGTGAGCAAGTGTGTGAATTCTTGGCTGCACATTTTTTTTTTTTTTTAAATCAACATTTTTTTTTCATTTTTTAAAACAGTGACATCAAAGTGTACAGTGCTGTTTAATGGACATCATGCTTTAGCTGTAATTAAACTACCTATGTTGTTTGCAAATAATTATCCTTTTTTTTCTACCTCCAGTGTAATTGTTTACATTGTTAGTGTAGCTTGAAAGAAGGAACAATTAAGGCCTAAGCCAGAACCTTGGATAAATGTATTATTCTAATCACATCTTCTGTCTGTGACTCAGCATCACCACTATAAGGTGAGTAGCAGTTTACCCTTTTCATAATATTGTCATTATTCCATCCCAGATTTTCCACAGTTTGATTACCAGTCTTACATTGTACTAAGAAGAGAGTTGAACACAATTATTGTCATGCTCACTACTACCAGTTTGTTGTGCTGTGTAGGGTGTTGTTAGCCTCTGAGTAACACCTGCCACATGCAATTTGTCTTGAACTTCTTTACTTAATTAACCAGCATTGTCATTTAGTAGTCCATGAGTGAACCTACACTTTCGAATGCCGAAGAACATGTTCCAACACATCACTTTAGACTTATGCCTTATGAAATAGAACTACCAAAATTTCGTGTAGCTGTCCTTGCACACAACCACATAGTTCTTCATTTTTAAAGATGAGTTCATGTGCTTTGCCATAAATGCATGGCACCAAAAATTCCTTTTACAGAGGAACAGTTATGCCTCATTTCTTTGACATGGTGTTTCTGCTGGTGTCCCTGTCTGTCATGGTACAATTGCAATAACGAAATCTCTTCAGTGGTGTTGACTTCAACAGTGTTTTTGTGTAAAGTGAATTGATTGTCCACTTTACCTGATTTCCAAAAGGCTCTGTGGCTCCAACAACAATTTTAAGCCAGCATTGCCTTATTTATGATTTAAATTCACCTATTAGATGACTTTTTAAAGATTCAGTTCATGTCAGCTAATGTTAAAAAAAAGTTTCTAGACAGCTTAGGAACATCTACAGAATGATATCTTGCACATCAGTTTCAGATTATGACCAGTTTTTATTGGCCTTTCCCAAAGCCATGAAGTTTCTTTTCCAGCTGCATTTACACCACCTGTCAAATTTTAGAAAATATGTAAAACAGTCTGAACAGTTGGTTGCATGCCTTGTAACTCTGTAGTCGACCCATCATGTTGCTGAATCTGCTTCAGCTGAGTATACTTCTTCACAGACAACAACAACATAGCACTAGTTACTTCACAATTATAATTATGTCTGTTTAAATTTTTTCTTTGTTTTCCATCAGAAATCTACTTTTTGCAGTCCTTTATCCATTGACCCTGTCTTTTACAGTAGTTCTTGTGTTAAAACAGTTACTTTGTACTAATGAATGTTGTACATAACTCAGCTGATCTTTATGTTCTCTATTTTATCCCCTTGCCTCTGAATTTCTACATTATCATGATTCATATAATGTTATTAGAGGCCTGGTTTTGCTCTATAGGTGTCAGTGATGCAGGAGGGCCTTGCTTTATTCATTTAACAAGTATTGGAAATCATTGAGCAGATTTTGGAAATGACTTCTACATGCCATCAAGTCTGCTTAGTTAACCTTCGTACATATCTTGCCTTGAATGCATGAGAAGTCAGAAGCTTTCTGATTTACCATCATAGTAAGTGCAAAAGTGATCGACAGTAGCAAATTTTAATAATACATAACTTTTAAAATGTCAGACTTTCTCAAGCATTTTACATATTATAAACACTGAGATTAAAAAATGTCATGGTTTATCTCCTAATATTGTATTGGACCTACTTTTGCCTAGTGTCATGCAGCAGCTTGATGTGACATAGACTTAATAAGTCATTAGAAGTCCCCTGCAGAGATATGGGGCCATGCTGCATCTACAGCCGTCCATAATTGACAAAGTGTTGCCAGTGCAGGATTTTGTGCATGAACTGACCTCTCAATTCTGTCCCATAAATGTTCAAAGGGATTCATGCCAGGTGATCTGGGTGGCCAGTTCATTCACTCGAAATATCCAGAATGTTCTTTAAACCAGTTGTGAACAATTGTGGCCTGTTGACATGGCACGTTGTCAGCCATAAAAATTACACTGTTTATTTGTAGCATGGTCTCCAAGTAGCCGAACAGAACCACTTCCAGCCAATGATCAGTTCTGTTGCTCCAGAGGACCCAGTCCATTCCATGTAAACACTGTGCGCAGCGTTATGGGGTCACCACCAGCTTGCACAGCACCTTCTTGACAACTTGGGTCCATGTCTTTTTGGTGACTGCACCATTATCGAACCCTACCATTAGCTCTTACCAACTAAAATCGAGATTCACATGACAAGGCCATAGGTTTACAGTCATTTAGGGTCAACTGATATGGTCTTGAGCCCAGGAGAGGCACTGCAGATGATGTGCTGTGAACAAAAGGCACTCACATTGGTTGTATGCTGCCGTAGCCGATTAACGCCAAATGTTGCCACACTGTCCTAAGATACTTTCGTCATATGTCCCACTTTGAATTCTGTGGTTATTTCATGCAGTGTTGCTTGTCTACAATGCAGGAAAAGATAGATTGCTACTTACCGTAAAGAAGACATGTTACTGTGCAGACAGGCACAATTAAAAGGCCCTTACATAAAGCTTTCGGCCACAGCCTCCATCAGCAAAAGAGAAACACATACAAGCAAGCAGGTCTCATGCACACACAACTGCCAACTCTAGCATCTCAGGCCAGAATGCTTAGTGTAGCTTATCTATTAGCACTGACAACTTGGCACAAACACAGCTGCTCTCGGCCATCACGTGAAGGTTGTTGGCCACTACATTGTCCATGGTGAGAGGTAATGCCTGAAATTTGGCATTCACAGTACATTCTAGTAATATTGAATAACCAAATTATTTCCGAAATGGAATTTCCCATGAGTCTAGCTCCAACTTCCATACAAACAGTGAAAAATCCATGATGGAATAACACAGTATTATGAAAGAGGTACATTACTACTTACCATATAGCTGAGAAGCCGAGTCGCAGATAGGCACAACAAAAAGACTGTCAAACAAGTAAGCTTTGAGCCAAAAAGGCTTTCATTGGTATTAGACAACACACTCTCTCTCTCCCTCTCTCCCTCTCTTTCTCGTGGAGAATGTGATAATGTGATTCAGTTGCACCAGTCCTGGGTGGTACTGAGTCACAATGGGAATGCTCCTATGCGGCTGGATGGTGAGACCTTGGGAGGCCGTGAGTGACTAGAGAGATAATGCACGGGAGATCTGTTTCTGTAAAAGGTTGGGAGGGTAATTGCTGTCTGTGAAGGTCTCAGTGAGACCCTTGGTGTATTTCGAGAGGGACTGCTCATCATTACAGATGCGACAGCCATGTGTGGCTAGACTGTATGAAAGGGACTTCTTGGTATGGAATGGGCAGCAGCTGTCAGAGTGGAGGTATTGTCTTGCAGATGTCCATTGCCGTGCACTGTGGATTACTTCTCCTTTGAAGGCATCACCTAAAAACAAAGCCAGGGTATGCAATGGGCACCTGCATGACACCATCTTATGCCAACCTTTTTAACCACCAAGATTCCTAAGCCCCCACCTGGTTCAGATTCATTGATGACATCTTAGTGATCCGGATTGAGGAGAGGACAGCCTATCCACGCTGTCCCAGAATCTTAACACCTTCTTCCCCATTTGCTTCACCTGGTCCTTCTCAACCCAGTAAGCCACATTCCTTGATGTTGACATCCACCTCAAAGATGGCTAAATCAGTACCTCCATCCATATCAAATCTACCAACTACCAGCAATACCTCCACTTTGACAGCTGCCACCCATTCCTTACAAAGAAGTCCCTTCCACACAGCCCAGCCACCCGTGGCCATTGCACCTATAATTACAAGCAGTCCCTCTCAAAATACACCAGTGGTCTCACTGAGGTCTTAACAGGCTGTAATTACCTTCCCAACCATGTACAGAAACATATCTCCTTTGCCTTATCTCTGTAGTAAACCTCCTAAAGTCCCACCATCCAGCGACAGAGGAGCATCCCCTCGCAACTCAGTACCACCCAAGGCTGGAACAACTGAATCACATTCTGCTACCTACAGAACAAATCATGTGATCTACAAGCTAAGACACAACCACAGTGCTGCATTCTAGGTGTGCATGACAACAAACAAGCTATCTATACACATGAATGGCCACTGACAAACTGACCCAGAAACAGCTGGACCAGTTACTAAGCAAGCTGACCAACACCAGCTTTTCTGAATTGTGCAGGTGGTAACTCTCCCTGCAGCATATCCTACGTTCCTGTAACCCACCTGGCCTCAACCTTCATTAGTCATTGTCCTACACCCACATATCCCCTACTGTGTTCTCTCTCCGCCACTACACAACTCTTTATTCCAACTACAGTCCTGCAGACATTCTACTTCTCACATTTCCGACTAACCTATCAACTGCACCTAGCTGCTTTATGTTCACTCCACTCCATCCCTGTATGCTTCAATAAGCAGCACTTTACCATTCCCCATCCCTACCCTGCTATCTCTCCCATTCCCATGCCATCCTCTTCCCTAACCCCACCCCTCAGATTGATTCTCCCATGATGCACTGCTGCTGCTCCCAGCAGCCAAGTCTTTCTCTCTCTCTCTCTCTCTCTCTCTCTCTCTCTCTCTCTCTCTGTGTGTGTGTGTGTGTGTGTGTGTGTGTGTGTGTGTGTGTGTGTGTGTGTGTGTGTGTGAGAGAGAGAGAGAGAATATTGCCAATGAAGGCCTTTTTGACCAAAATCTTATTTGTTTGATAGTCTTTTTGTGTTGCCTATTTGTGGCTCAGCATCATCAACTACATCACATCACATTGAAAGTCTGTTAATTCCCATTGTGTGGCCATAGTCACGTTGGAAACCTTTTCATGTGAATCATCTGAGTAAAGAATGACATCTCTGCCAATGCATTGGACCACAAAATGTGCAACAAAGAGAATTCTCAAAGTTTGTTTCTCTGCCAATGCATTGGACCATAAAATGTGCAACAAAGGGAATTCTCCAAGTTTGTTTCTGCTCATTAGACCAAGTTGTTCCGGCCTTCAGATTTTCTGCCCAGCCAACTGTCAAACTGCAATTTAAAGATTGTGCATAAAATAGAAAATACTTGGCTAAACACCCAGAAGCAACCCTTAATGTTTTAGTTTTACTGCAGGATTACTCCATGTCAGTTCAGTAAAAAAAAAATCTGGATCAACATCTCAGATTTGAACTTTGCTCATGTGTTCTCCCTGTGGAAGCAATAACCATACGAGATTTCAGCATGTTATCTCTGTTTCTTTTTTATGGTACTTTAGATTTGGAAGCTTGGCCACTTGTAACATTGTGATGACACAAATTGTTGCTTGCTTACACTTGGATAAAAGTTACCATTTTTTATTTACTACCCAAAGAAGGTAAAATTTGGAGGTCGTACACTCTAGTATAAGGATTGTAAGTAAAACTGTCAATGCCTGGAGAGAGAAAAAACAAATATTCTTAAATTGAATATCACACAAAGGAAAAAGAATAACCAAAAAATTGTTTCTCAGGATAACAATCAAAGCATGAGCTGTCGCTTGGAAAATAAAATTAATGGTATTTTTGTCTTTTATTCCAACAAACAACTGTTCCTAATTTTATCTTGAAAATCTAAAATTAACTGTTGAAATTTCATTATTCCTGAATAATATAACTGAAATTTTAAGTGCAAATGGCTCTGAGCACTATGGGACTTAACATCTATGGTCATCAGTCCCCTAGAACTTAGAACTACTTAAACCTAACTAACCTAAGGACATCACACAACACCCAGCCATCACGAGGCAGAGAAAATCCCTGACCCCGCCGGGAATCGAACCCAGGAAGCCGGGCGTGGGAAGCGAGAACGCTACCGCATGACCACGAGATGCGGGCGAAATTTTAAGTGATTAAACTAATAAAAACAAGCTAGCATGACCAACTTTATGTTTAAGAAACTCAAATTAATTCATTTTTTAAAAAAAATATCACTTCTTACAGTAGGCGTAATTTATACAATAACTTTTTTCTGAATAGAGCACATACATTCCTTTGAAAATTGGTAAGTTCTTCCAGTTTGTTTTAGAACGTTCAATAACATCAAGAGTGCTAGTAAAGGGAACTAGGCAAATATCCTCTCATTTGGGCCAAGTGAATGGCAGCGAAGGTCCTGAAGGAGGCATAAATTATATGGTAACATCATTGCACCACTTATTGAAATATTTGCAGGCTACATGGATTGATGGGATCAGATTATCTTTTCTAACAAAGGATAGTAATTTATTCCACAAATTAGGTTTGAAGGTGAGCTCCACATCACTATTGATACTCCCTCCTCTCACTTTCTTTAAACAATATAATGGCTTAAACTTCTGGAAACTTTAGCAAAGTTTGAAATTCTGCAAAATCAAAGTGTATTTGATTTATAGATTCTTCTTGAATAAAATAAAACTTAACTTTGGTAATATTAACATTATAAAACTAAAGCAAATTTGATGCAGATAGTATTTGGTTTCCTCAATGTCTTGGTAAAATTTCCTTTTACGAATTCTTTTAACCCTTCTCAATTTTTCTGTGACTAGTTGCAGTGACCACTCAGTTCTGACATTAAAATCATTTTGATGAAGACATAAGTTTATAAAATAAAAATTTTTTTTTTATTATCCTGTAGAACCATCTCAAAATTATTTTTTTAAGCATTGGTGTATGTTTCTGTGATGAATTCAGGCACAGTTCTTGCATTTTGTGGACCATACACACATTGTTTCACATCATCGGATATAATGCCAAGACACTAAAGTAATCTTACATTACATTTTTTTTTTAGATTAATTGTAATAATATGTACAGTGCAAGAGTCAGATGTCCAGTGTTATCACTGTCTTTGTCGTGGATAGTAAAAGTAATTTTCACTCGTGAAAGTTAAGGGTTTCATCTTCATCACAGTTACTGTACTAGTGTTTCTATTGGAGGGCATTCATTACAACTCTGTAGCATATATGGAGAGGTCACATTTTCACATAATAATATTTTTGTTTGATCTTTATAGCTTTCTACAAATGCTACTGTGTTGATTAATAAAATTATGCTATGATGAATGGCTAAGACGTACTAAGAAGGTACCATTAACACCTGTTAAAACACACCACTTCAGGGTAAGTGAACCCAACACAGGAAAAAGTACTTTATTGTCTAGATGTTCAATACAATTGGAATAATTTTTAAGTAAATTGCCTAAAAATCTAGATTTGTTATTCATTAGATTAGATTAGATTTACTTTCATTCTAATTGATCTGTAGTAACTGGGTCCTCCAGGATGCAGAACATGTCAGAAAAACAACAATACATGACAAATATTTACAACAAAAACAAATGAGCTAATGTACTATTCAACGGGTCCCAAGTGGAAAGATCGTCATTTTTTTCATGAACACTATATAAAAGAATCATTTTGCAAATACTAATGCATTGAATTTAAAATAAAAAGGTTTATTTATTGATTTATAAGGTAAGAATATAATAGAGGGAAACATTCCACGTGGGAAAAATATATCTAAAAACAAAGAAGATGTGACTTACCAAACAAAAGCATTGTCAGGTTGATAGACACACAAACATACACACAAAATTCAAGCTTTCACAACCAACGGTTGCTTCACCAGGAAATAGAGAAGGGGAGGGAAAGACGAAAGGATGTGGGTTTTAAGGGAGAGGGTAAGGAGTCATTCCAATCCCGGGAGCGGAAAAACTTACCTTAGGGGGAAAGGAGGACAGGTATACACTCGCATACACACACACATCCATCCGCACATACACAGACACAAGCAGACATTTGTAAAGGCAAAGTGTTTGGGCAGAGATGTCAGTCGAGGTGGAAGTACAGAGGCAAAGCTGTTGTTGAATGACAGGTGAGGTATGAGCCGCAGCAACTTGAAATTACCGGAGGTTGAAGCCTGGCGGGTAACGAGAAGAGAGGATATACTGAAGGGCAAGTTCCCATCTCCGGGGTTCTGACAGGTTGGTGTTAGCAGGAAGTATCCAGATAATCTGGACGGTGTAACACTGTGCCAAGATGTGCTGGCCGTGCACCAAGGCATGTTTAGCCATAGGGTGATCCTCATTACCAACAAACACTGTCTGGCTGTGACCATTCATGCGAGTGGACAGTTTGTTGCTGGTCATTCCCACATAGAAAGCTTCACAGTGTAGGCAGGTCAATTGGTAAATCACGTGGGTGCTTTCACACGTGGCTCTGCCTTTGATTGTGTACACCTTCCGGGTTACAGGACTGGAGTAGGTGGTGGTGGGAGGGTGCATGGGACAGGTTTTACATTGGGGGCGGTTACAAGGGTAGGAGCCAGAGGGTAGGGGAGGTGGTTTGGGGATTTCATAGGGATGAACTAAGAGGTTACGAAGGTTAGGTGGTAGGTGGATGGCGGGAAGACACTCTTGGTGGTGTGGGGAGGATTTCATGAAGGATGGATCTCATTTCAGGGCAGGATTTGAGGAAGTCGTATCCCTGCTGGAGAGCCACATTCAGAGTCTGATCCAGTCTCGGAAAGTATCCTGTCACAAGTGGGGCACTTTTGGGGTTCTTCTGTAGGAGGTTCTGGGTTTGAGGGGATAAGGAAGTGGCTCTGGTTATTTGCTTCTGTACCAGGTCGGGTGGGTATCTGCGGGATGCGAAAGCTGTTTTCATGTTGTTGGTGTAATGGTTCAGGGATTCCGGACTGGAGCAGATTTGTTTGCCACGAAGACCTGGGCTGTAGGGAAGAGACTGTTTGATGTGGAATGGGTGGCAGCTGTCATAATGGAGGTACTGTTGTTTGTTGGTGGGTTTGATGTGGACGGACGTGTGAAGCTGCCCATTGGACAAATGGAGGTCAACGTCAAGGAAAGTGGCATGGGATTTGGAGTAGGGCCAGCTGACTCTGATGAAACCAAAGGATATGAGGTTGGAGAGGAAATTGTGGAGTTCTTCTTCACTGTGAGTCCAGATCATGAAGATGTCATCAATAAATCTGTACCAAACTTTGGGTTGGCAGGGCTGGGTAACCAAGAAGGCTTCCTCTAAGTGACCCATAAATAGGTTGGTGTACAAGGGGGCCATCCTGGTTCCCATGGCTGTTCCCTTTAATTGTTGGTGTGTCTGGCCTTCAAAAGTGAAGAAGTTGTGGGTCAGGATGAAGCTGGCTAAGGTAATGAGGAAAGAGGTTTTAGGTAGGGTGGCAGGTGATCAGCGTGAAAGGAAGTGCCATCGCAGTGAGGCCCTGGATGTGCGGAATATTTGTGTATAAGAAAGTGGCATCAATGGTTACAAGGATGGTTTCCGTGGGTAACAGATTGGGTAAGGATTCCAGGCATTCGAGAAAGTTGTTGGTGTCTTTGAAGAAGGATGGGAGACTGCATGTAATGGGTTGAAGGTGTTGATCTACGTAGGCAGAGATACGTTCTGTGGGGGCTTGGTGACCAGCTACAATGGGGCAGCCGGGATGATTGGGTAAAAATTTTAGGAAGAAGGTAAAAGGTAGGGGTGCAGGGTGTCGGTGGGGTCAGGAGGTTGATGGAGTCAGGTGAAAGGTTTTGTAGGGGGCCTAAGGTTCTGAGGATTCCTTGAAGCTCCGCCTGGACATCAGGAATGGGATTACCTTGGCAAACTTTGTATGTAGTGTTGTCTGAAAGCTGACGCAGTCCCTCAGCCACATACTCCAGACGATCAAGTACCACGGCCGTGGAACCCTTGTCTGCCGGAAGAATGATGATGGATCGGTCAGCCTTCAGATCATGGATAGCCTGGGCTTCAGCAGTGGTGATGTTGGGAGTAGGATTAAGGTTTTTTAAGAAGGATTGAGAGGCAAGGCTGGAAGTCAGAATTTCCTGGAAGGTTTGGAGAGGGTGATTTTGAGGAAGAGGAGGTGGGTCCTGCTGTGACTGAGGACGGAACTGTTCCAGGCAGGGTTCAATTTGGATAGTGTCTTGGGGAGTTGGATCATTAGTAGGATTAGGATCATTTTTCTTCATGGCAAAGTGATATTTCCAGCAGAGAGTATGAGTTTAGGACAGTAAATCTTTGACGAGGGCTGTTTGGTTGAATCTGGGAGCTGGGGCTGAAGGTGAGGCCTTTGGATAGGACAGAGGTTTGGGATTGGGAGAGAGTACTTTCTGCTGGAAATATCACTTCATCCCCTTACTGAATCAGTTAGTATGTGTTTAAGTTAGTTCCCCTTTTTTAGGCTTGGTTATGCTAAGAAACACTTTTATTTAAAAGATTCTATGTGAGCAAACCATGCTAAGTGCTCAGAAACTTTCAAAGTATTTCAGTGACACAAGAATAGTTAGCAGCTGAATGTCTCTTCTTTGTACCTTGATGTAAGTTGTTCCCTGTGTTATCAACCAGCAAGTCCGTACCCAGCAATTGTGTAATCATTGAACTAAATACGGCAGAACATGTTTCAATATTATTTATGCATCCTTAAAGACCTATAGCGCCATTCTTTTGGCACAAATGAGAGGATACTTTCCCAGTTTCCAGTACTCATGTGGTTGTTGTTGTTGAATGTCCTGATACATAAACTGGGTAAACATAACATTTTTCAAAAGAACTTATGCTAAGTGTGAATTTTAAGAACTTTCTCTCCAGATTGTTACATGAAATTTCATGTGAAGTGCCAGAAGTCTGTAACTTGCTGCTAGGATATTGGGGCACTTTTCTGGCCAGCTTCTGGTGAATACTGGCAAAAATATGCTGAGTTCTTAAAAAGTCTTAAATAGTCTTAAATAGAGGAGCCCAGCATATTTTTGCCAGTATTCATCTGAAGACTTCGTGCTGAAATATTGTGGCAGCAAGTTATGGACATCTGGCATCCCCTCTGAAATTTCATGAAACAAACATATTGCTGTTAGAAATTATATCTCCTGTATGTAGTGTCATCTAAGAATATGAATACACTTGAGCTCTTTAAAAATTTTATCGGTTGAGGCTATTTCTTTTAAAACTAATTAAATTTTTTTTATTATATTATCCGGGATCTCCGAAATTTCAGTGGTTTATTGTAGTTTCTCAAGTAAAAATTCAAACCTTTATTTGTTACAAAAAATAAAAGTAATAAAGTAACAAAAATGCTTTAATTTTATTTTTCCAAGTTACAGCTTATGCTTTAGAGAATATTTTGCAAAACAAATTTTTAGAGATAATTCCTTTCCCTTTACGTAAAATTCAATGTAATGATGAACCATGTCTTTTACTTTTTTAAATAAAAAAAATGTAAGTACACATTTTTATCCCTATCCGGACAGTTTTCTTAAAGGTATGAAGTGTTCCTTAAAAAAAAAATCTTATACTGTAGAGTATATTACGACCAAATTTCACACAAACATAAAAAAAGGGTTGTTTATGTTCTAAGTTTGAGCAGGAATTGTTTTTGCCATTACTCCATTAAATTGAGGAAACTTCCAAATTTGAAGCACCATGAAATGGAAACAGAGAGAGAGAAAATGCTAAAATATGATACGATTATTTATATCCATAGGTTGAATAAATAAGGAGTTTCATCTAGACTTGTGATAGTGGATGAAATGGTCTGCATGGCTTGACATGGGATGAACCTGCAACTTCCATAGAATTCCAGTCTTTCTACTTAGTCTGATTGGTTCCATTCTTTTCATATGTTTTTAGAATTTTAGCCTGTGTCTTTTCATATCAAATGAATGTTGCTATACTTCACAGTTCCTGTATTTGCTTTTAGTCTTTCTGTTCCTTCTTCAACATAATTTGGACCAGAAATTTTGTTCTCTCTTCTAAATTTTTTCAGTGTTTCTTTCTGTCTTTTTCTTTTTTGTGGTTATCTCAGCACCATAAAGACACTATGATTTGATGGCTGTGTTGTTTTTATGCAAAGTTTATAATATATTTAAAATATTATGGCTGCCCAGAACATGCAGTGTAATTCATAGACTCTGGAATTCAGTTTTGACATTTTTTTAGTCCTCCTTATAAATGTACACTTCTGTAGACATGCATATTCAAATACAGAGATATGTAAACAGGCAGAATACGGCACTGCAGTCGGCAGTGGCTATATAAGACAAGTGTCTGGTGCATTTATTACATTGATTATTGCTGATCAAGATTTGATTGAGTTTGAACATGGGGTTATAGTTGGCAAATGAGCAGTGGGACACAGCATTTCCGAATGAGTGATGAAGTGGCGATTTTCCCGTACGATCGTTTCAAGAGTGTACTGTGAATATCGGGAATCCAGTAAAACCTGAAATCTCAGACAGTGCTGCGGCTGGAGAATGAACTTGCAAGAACAGGACCAACAATGACTGAAGAGAATCGTTCAACATCACAGATGTGCAAACCTTCTGCAAATTGCTTCAGATTTCAGTGCTGGGCCATCAACAAGTGTCAGTGTACGAACCACTCAACAAAACATCATCTATATGAGCTTTTGGGGCCGAAGGCCCACTCTTGTACCCTTGATGACCGGTGGAGGCTCTGTTATAGTGTGGGGCATGTGCAGTAGGAATGATATGGAACCCCTGATACCTCTAGATATGACTGACAGGTGACACATATGTAAGCATCCTGTCTGACCACCTGCATGCATTCAAGTCCATTGTGCATTCCGACAGACTTGCGACACCCCACAGGCCCAGAATTGCTGCTGAGTGGCTCCAGAAACACTTTTCTGAGTTGAAACACGTCTGCCGGCTACCAAACTCCCCAGGCATGAACATTATTGAGCATATCTGGGATGCTTTGCAATGTGCTGTTCAGAAGAGACCTCCACTCAGTCGTACTCTTACGAATTTATGAACAGACCAGCAGGATTCATAGTGTCAATTCCCTCCTGCACTACTTCAGACGTTAGTTGAGTCCATGCCATGCCATGTCATGTTTATGGCACTACTGCATGCTCGCAGGGGCCCCAACGTGATATTGACAGTTTCTTTGGCTCGTTAGTGTATATAACAGTGAAGATACTGTATCCACTTTTATTGACGTATTTGACTGTGAACTTTCATGTCACTAAGCTTAATTTTTAGAGTCAGTATCCTGTTACTTCCGTGGCAGCTACATTCTCTCCTGTCATAGTAGTGGGTAATGATTTTTTTTTTTTTTCTGTTGCATGCTTTATCCACTATTTTGGTCATGCCATGTGTCTAATTCCCAAATGCCCTCAGGTGTCTGACAATTCTTCTGTGAGTATGTGTGCAGTGAACATGAGGCCCCAAGCCATTGCTGTACTTCTTCCTTTCCTGTGCTGCAATGTTACTCTATATCTTTTCTCAGGCTCTCTCTCTTGGACAGAATCCCTGCTGGAGACTTAACTTGCTCATAGGATGTTGACATGGATTTTCCCACTCTGTTGTTGTTGTTGTTGTTGTTGTTGTTGTTGTTGTTGTTGTTGTCTTCAGTCCTGAGACTGGTTTGATGCAGCTCTCCATGCTACTCTCTCCTGTGCAAGCTGCTTCATCTCCCAGTACCTACTGCAACCTACATCCTTCTGAATCTGCTTAGTGTACTCATCTCTCGGTCTCCCTCTACGATTTTTACCCTCCACACTGCCCTCCAATGCTAAATTTGTGATCCCTTGATGCCTCAAAACATGTCCTACCAACCGATCCCTTCTTCTAGTCAAGTTGTGCCACAAACTTCTCTTCTCCCCAATCCTATTCAATACCTCCTCATTAGTTACGTGATCTATCCACCTTATCTTCAGTATTCTTCTGTAGCACCACATTTCGAAAGCTTCTATTCTCTTCTTGTCCAAACTAGTTATCGTCCATGTTTCACTTCCATACATGGCTACACTCCAAACAAATACTTTCAGAAACGACTTCCTGATACATAGATCTATATTCGATGTTAACAAATTTCTCTTCTTCAGAAACGCTTTCCTTGCCATTGCCAGTCTACATTTTATATCCTCTCTACTTCGACCATCATCAGTTATTTTACTTCCTAAATAGCAAAACTCCTTTACTACTTTAAGTGTCTCATTTCCTAATCTAATTCCCTCAGCATCACCCGATTTAATTTGACTACATTCCATTATCCTCGTTTTGCTTTTGTTAATGTTCATCTTATATCCTCCTTTCAAGACACTGTCCATTCCGTTCAACTGCTCTTCCAAGTCCTTTGCCGTCTCTGACAGAATTACAATGTCATCGGCGAATTCCAGTCACCCATTACTATTAAATTTTCGTCTCCCTTCACTATCTGAATAATTTCTTTTATTTCATCGTACATTTCTTCAATTTCTTCATCATCTGCAGAGCTAGTTGGCATATAAACTTGTACTACTGTAGTAGGTGTGGGCTTCGTATCTATCTTGGCCACAATAATGCATTCACTATGCTGTTTGTAGTAGCTTACCCGCATTCCTATTTTCCTATTCATTATTAAACCTACTCCTGCATTACCCCTATTTGATTTTGTGTTTATAACCCTGTAGTCACCTGACCAGAAGTCTTGTTCCTCCTGCCACCGAACTTCACTAATTCCCACTATATCTAACTTTAACCTATCCATTTCCCTTTTTAAATTTTCTAACCTACCTGCCCGATTAAGGGATTTGACATTCCACGCTCCGATCCGTAGAACGCCAGTTTTCTTTCTCCTGATAACGACATCCTCCTGAGTAGTCCCCGCCCGGAGATCCGAATGGGGGACTATTTTACCTCCGGAATATTTTACCCAAGAGGATGCCATCATCATTTAATCATACAGTAAAGCTGCATGTCCTCGGGAAAAATTACTGCTGTAGTTTCCCCTTGCTTTCAGCCGTTCGCAGTACCAGCACAGCAAGGCCGTTTTGGTTAATGTTGCAAGGCCAGATCAGTCAATCATCCAGACTGTTGCCCTTGCAACTACTGAAAAGGCTGCTGCCCCTCTTCAGGAACCACATGTTTGTCTGGCCTCTCAACAGATACCCCTCCGTTGTGGTTGCACCTACGGTACGGCCATCTGTATCGCTGAGGCACGCAAGCCTCCCCACCAACGGCAAGGTCCATGGTTCATGGGGGGTTTCCCACTCTGTTTCATTATTTTACAGTAAGTTTTTTGGTTGACTTATGTTTGGAACCCACATATGGGTTTCTACTCTGTTATTTCAAAATTGGCTTGCTGTGAGGCATATTTTGTACAATATTCAGCATGGTAGCAACTCCATTGGTATCTACATGGTTGTAGCTGTCTGACTATACGGGGAATGCAGAAAACTGTCATACAGAGTAGGCATCAGGGCAAATATTTGTCGCCATTAAAGACTTTAAGTTATCACCAGGTCGCCAAGAGACTCTGGCAGTCCCTTCAGACAGACCAAAATTTTGTAGTGGGAACTTGCCCTCTTAGGCCACACCATGGGAGGAAGGCAAAATAAAGTGGCTTGCAGAAACTTACTTCCCTCAGTTTCTGGTTTGCACTTTGCACGTGGACAAATTATTGATGTGGGAAGGGGGGGGGGGGGGGGGGGGTCCAGTCTCTCTACTAAGCCAGTGTTCACTGTGGAGGATATTGAAAGCGTATTTGGAGACATTTCTTTCTTTAGTAAATTATGCCGTGTTTGCATCTTAATTAAAGTGGTGAACCCTACTCAGTCCCATGCATTACTCTCTGTAACACCCTGGAGATCCCAGATCCTCCCACGCTGTCCGACTCTCAGCTGATGTTCATTGATGTTGTTCTAACCCCCATTGGTGGCAGATAGTGATTCTGGGGTATGGCCTGGTGTGTTTGTGCTTAACAGGACATTCTCAATGTGATAATTGATGGAACTGCATAGATATTTCTGTCACCTCCCAGAACAAAAAAACTAATTTCTTCGTGTTCTCTCTCCAAGAAATTCATTTAACTAATGACCATTCACCAACTCTTCGAGGATACCATGCATTCTGTCGGAACCATATAGTTCCTGAGATAGCATCTCCAGGACACTGTAAGTTGGTTTTCACAGATGTCATCAGTGAATAGATTCCCCTCCGTCCCACAAGGGAAGCAATAGCAGTACAACAGCAAATGAACCTAGTGATAATCACTTGTCACTTTATTTCCTCTCAGGGTGGGCACTGGCATACCTTGAAATTATCACCTTAATCCAACAACTTCCACCCCCTGCCCCCCCCCCCCCCCCCCCCCCCCCCCCACTTTTTCTTCTACTTGCAGATTTCAGTGTGCATCATGCCCTGTGGGGAAGTACTATATTCGGTTGGAGCCTTCTGACTGACAATCTTCTTTCCAATCTTGATGTTTGTCTCCTCAGTGATGTTATTCCTACTCATTTCAGTGTCACACATGGCACCTTTTTGGCTATCAGCCTTATGACCTCCTTTCCCAACTCGTGGCTTTGCTATGTTAATTATCTCTTTAACCATGACCACTTTCTGGTGATCCTGTCACTCCCTGATCAGAAGGCAAAGGTTGGCATACTGGGCTCTTTGCAGAGCCAGCTGGTAGCATATAACTCTGCTGGTGCCTTTACCCCCTCTCTGTGAGGAGGTTGCGCCCAAGAGGTTGTGGGAGATGCCTCTGATTTGACCACCCACACAACTGGAACTGACATTCTGCTTTCTACAGGCCCCCATCCAATGCTGACTGAAGTCATGGTGGATCAACAGCATAGCTCTGAAACATCTCGGGCGACACACTCACAATACTTTTCAGTGGCTTCATGCTAGCGCTCACTGCCTACTCAAAAGTAGTAAGAGGAAATGCTGGAAGTGTTAAATTTCCTCCTCATGAATGTATGCTTCTTCATCCCAGGTGTGGGCTCTCCCTCAGTAGCCTTGTGGGCTTCCAGTTGTTAACTGTTCCAGGTCTTTTCCATATGATGATATTTCTACCAGTGCATTGTTTCTTGCTTGAATACTTCCCAACCCACTTTGTGAGAGTCTTCGTTATCTTCTTACGTGGCTACCTTTCAAACACATAGAAGTTGCAGACATCTGTCTGTCTTTTATCTCCTGTCTCAAATCTTCCAATAATTGGTAACAGGTTCTTGACTCATCACTTGTTACAGTCCCAGTTTCCGATTTGATTCATAATCTGATGATCTAGCTTCTGACTGTTACTCAAAGGTTTCATATACTCGGGTCTCTGATGGTATTTGGCCAGAAGGTGTTTTTTCTTCACATTAGCGAGATGGCATCGTGTTATCACTCCTTAAACCAGGCAGATAAATCCCGTATGTCAACAGCTAATGACCGGTTAGCCTCACCAACATGCTCAGCAAAGTGCTTGGAAGGATGGTAGCTCAACAATTATGCTGGGTTTTAGAATTGTGGGGACTTTCTTTTCCATATCAGTGTGTTTTCCATAAGGGATGATCTACAATTTACCATCTGATTAGGTTGTAATCAACAATCAAACAGGCTTTTTCTGCATGCCAACATCTCATTACATTCTTCTTGACTTACATAAGTAATAAGACACTGCTTGGTGCCACACATTTTAATGCTCCCTACCAATTTTTATTCACCAATTTTTATGCCATCAGTTGTTTCAGGTTGGAGTTGATATATTACTCAGATCCCGACAACTCTCTCTGCACATGACGAAGAAATTGAAGAAATGTATGATGAAATAAAAGAAATTATTCAGATAGTGAAGGGTGACGAAAATTTAATAGTCATGGGTGACTGGAATTCGAGTGTAGGAAAAGGGAGAGAAGGAAACGTAGTAGGTGGATATGGATTGGGGCTAAGAAATGAAAGAGGAAGCCATTTGGTAGAATTTTGCACAGAGCACAACTTAATCATAGCTAACACTTGGTTTAAGAATCATGAAAGAAGGTTGTATACATGGAAGAACCCTGGAGATACTAAAAGGTATCAGATAGATTACATAATGGTAAGACAGAGATTTAGGAACCAGATTTTAAATTGTAAGACGTTTCCAGGGGCAGATGTGGACTCTGACCACAATCTATTGGTTATGAACTGTAGATTAAAACAGAAGAAAATGCAAAAAGGAGGCAATTTAAGGAGATGGGAAGTGGATAAACTGAAAGAACCAGAGGTTGTACAAAGTTTCAGGGAGAGCATAAGGGAAAAATTGACAGGAATGGGGTAAAGAAATACAGTAGAAGAAGAATGGGTAGCTCTGAGGGATGAAGTAGTGAAGGCAGCAGAGGATCAAGTAGGTAAAAAGATGAGGGCTAGTAGAAATCCTCGGGTAACAGAAGAAATATTGAACTTAATTGATGAAAGGAGAAAATATAAAAATGCAATAAATGAAGCAGGCAAAAAGGAATACAAGCGTCTCAAAAATGAGATCGCCAGGAAATGCAAAATGGCTAAGCAGGGATGGCTAGAGGACAAATGTAAGGATGTAGAGGCTTATCTCACTAGGGGTAAGATAGATACTGCCTACAGGGAAATTAAAGAGACCTTTGGAGATAAGAGAAACACTTGTATGAACATCAAGAGCTCAGATGGAAACCCAGTTCTAAGCAAAGAAGGGAAAGCAGACAGGTGGAATGAGTATATAGGGGGTCTACACAAGGGCGATGTACTTCAGGACAATATTATGGAAATGGAAGAGGATGTAGATAAAGATAATATGGGAGATTCGATACTGCGTGAAGAGTTTGACCGAGCACTGAAAGACCGGAGTCGCAACAAGGCCCCCGGAGTAGACAACATTCCATTGGAACTACTGACGGCCGTGAGAGAGCCAGTCCTGACAAAACTCTACCATCTGGTGAGACAGATGTATGAGACAGGCGAAATACCCTCAGACTTCAAGAAGAGTATAGTAATTCCAATCCCAAAGAAAGCAGGTGTTGACAGATGTGAAAATTACCGAACTATCAGTTTAGTAAGCCACAGCTTCAAAATACTAACACGATTTCTTAACAGACGAATGGAAAAACTAGTAGAAGCCGACCTCAGGGAAGATCAGTTTGGATTGCGTAGAAATGTTGGAACACGTGAGGCAATAGTGACCTTACAACTTATCTTAGAAAAAAGATTAAGGAAAGGCAAACCTACGTTTCTAGCATTTGTAGACTTAGAGAAAGCTTCTGACAATGTTGCCTGCAATACTTTCTTTCAGATTCTAAGGGTGGCAGGGGTAAAATACAGGGAGCGAAAGGCTATTTACAATTTGTACAGAAACCAGATGGCAGTTATAAGGGTCGAAAGACATGAAAGGGAAGCAGTGGTTGGGAAGGGAGTAAGACAAGGTTGTAGCCTCTCCCCGATGTTATTCAATCTGTATATTGAGCAAGCATTAAAGGAAACAAAAGAAAAATTTGGAGTAGGTATTAAAATACATGGAGAAGAAATAAAAACTTTGAGGTTCGCCGATGACATTGTAATTCTGTCAGAGATAGCAAAGGACTTGGAAGAGCAGTTGAACGGAATGGACAGTGTCTTGAAAGGAGGATATAAGATGAACATCAACAAAAGCAAAACGAGGATAATGGAATGTAGTCAAATTAAATCGGGTGATGCTGAGGGAATTAGATTAGGAAATGAGACACTTAAAGAAGTAAAGGAGTTTTTCTATTTGGGGAGCAAAATAACTGATGATGGTCGAAGTAGAGAGGATATAAAATGTTGACTGGCAATGGCAAGGAAAGCGTTTCTGAAGAAGAGAAATTTGTTAACATCAAGTATAGATTTAAGTGTCAGGAAGTCTTTTCTGAAAGTATTTGTATGGAGTGTAGCCATGTATGGAAGTGAAACGTGGGCGATAAATAGTTTGGACAAGAAGAGAATAGAATTTTTCGAAATGTGGTACCACAGAAGAATGCTGAAGATTAGATGGATAGATCACATAACTAATGAGGAAGTATTGAATAGAATTGGGGAGAAGAGAAATTTGTGGCACAACTTGACAAGAAGAAGGGATTGGTTGGTAGGACATGTTTTGAGGCATCAAGAGATGACCAATTTAGTATTGGAGGGTAGCCTGGAGGGTAAAAATCGTAGAGGGAGACCAAGAGATGAATACACTAAGCAGATTCAGAAGGATGTAGGTTGCAGTAGGTACTGGGAGATGAAGAAGCTTGCACAGGATAGAGTAGCGTGGAGAGCTGCATCAAACCAGTCTCAGGACTGAAGACAACAACAACAACAACAACGACAACATCCCGACAAACCTAAGAGAACACCATTCTGCAGTGCTTCGTGCTGAGTGTTATTCTCTTGCTCATCGCCATTAATACACTAGTGAGCTCCATCAGACCAGTGATCATCTCTGTGCTGTATGTCAACAACTTTTACATTTGGTGCAGCTCCAGTCTGTAGCTGTGGTTGAACACCAGTTCGATGACACATTCCAAAGGCCCTCCATTTGGGCCCGTTTTCTTGGCTTGCAGTTCTCTCCTGCAAAAACACAAATCGTATATTTCTGTTTCATATCGTGGCCCATCTTGACCCAGACCTCTGTTTGGGTACAAAACACTTTGATGTTGTTACATGGGCCTAATATTTGGGAGTTCTCTAATAAAAAACTAACTTGGTTGCCCAATTCATCAACTGAAGACTGGATTCACGTGAAAGATTAACACTGGATTTCCTTGCCCACACTTGTTGCGGTGCGAATCGCAGTGCTCTCGGCCCTGATCTCATCCTGATTGGACTATGATTGCCAAGTTTATGACTCAGTGGCACATTCAGCTTTGAAATTATTGGTCCAGTCCATAATTGTAAGACTGGTCACTGTAGCCTTCTGGACTAGTCATGTAGATAGCCTCCTTACTTACGCAGAGAGTTTACCTCTTCAGTTCTGATGGTACCAACTCATGTAATCACCATTTAACGATTTCCCAAACATTCAACTTATCACATTATTTCTTTATACAAGGGGTATCAACCACCTGACAGCTGGTATGCACCTTGAGGTCGATAGCCGCAACCTCCACCGTTTCCAATTAGAATGTGCTCCCAATATTTTTCACACACTCCTTCCCTCTAGGTTAGTACACCCACCACAAATTAGGACAGACTTATTTCAGGGACCACAAATTTCAGTTGCCCTCTTGACCTTTTGGTATCTCTGTTCTGCAGAAGTATCAGAGTGCTTCTGTCATGTATGCTTACACTTCTAAAACTGTGGATAGGATGGAATGTACTCTGTACACTTCTGCTGGTCAGGAAGAACATTTGTTGCCAGGAACATGTAGTGTTTTTATGGTGGGGCTGATAGCTATGACAGAATCTTATGGTGTATTAAACAGACCTCCATCAACAGTGTTTTAATTTATAGTGACTCGGTGAGCAGTCTCACCCCTTGGTTGGTACATCACATCTTTCTCCATCCTTCCCTAATCCAATGAGACTAATGACCTTGCTGTCTGGTCTCCTTCCCCAAAATAACCCAACCCAACCAAAAGATGGCACTATTACAACCATAATGATGCCAAAGACTTCATTTGAAAGCAGACATTTTTACTGAAGCTGGTCTGACAGTCTCTGTTAAGATATTCATCTACAGAGTAGGAGGAGCTGCCTATCGAAAAGTCTCTCAAACTCTGTTAAGCTGTGCTTTATTTGGAACCAAGTTTTTAATGGTTTTGGAAATATATTGGCAATGTTTGTTCCTGCACATTAAGCCCATTTTATTTTAACAGGTTAAGTAATTTTAGGTTTTTATGTAGATTGTTCATACTCCTAGTATTGACACTATGTTTTGAGCTATTGGTGGGAAATACACATACATTACTTGCAACAAATTTCCTTAAGGAATAAATATACTGAGATGTGGTGGTTAGAATACCAAGTTCCTTGAACAGGTTTCTACAGGATATTCTTGAAGCTGCACCACAAATGAGTCTTATTACATGCTTTTGCACATTAAAAGCTTTTGCTTGGTTTGTTGAGTTACTCCAGAATATGATCCCAAATGACATAATAGAATAAAAGTAAGCGAAGTATGAAACTTTTTTGTATTTAGATCTCCTAAATCAGACATCATTCTCACTGCAAATACAGACTTGTTTAGGCGCTCCAGCAGTGCTGTGGTATGCCCTTCCCAAGTTAATGTATTACCAACTTGTAATCCCAGAAATGTAGCACTGTCACACTCTTCGATCTGCATGTCTTCTTATGTTCTACTCATGCTGGTAGGAAATCTCTTACAGGTTCTGAACTACATGTAGTGGGTCTTTTCAAAGTTTAATGACAGTGAATTAGCTTTAAACCATTTATTAATGTGCATGAAATTTGATTAGCAGCCATTTCTAAATCTATACATGACTTGCTATTTACTGCAATGTTTGTGTCATCTGCAAACAAAACAAATTTAGCATCTGGCACTATAATACGTGAGAGGCTATTAATGTACACAAAGATGGAACCTTGAGGAGCACCACACTAAGACTGATTGCTTGCTCCACAGGCATTTCGCAGCAACGCCCTTCGTTTCCTGTTAGTTAGGTAAGACTTAAATCATTTCGCCCCAGTGTTGGTAACTCCATAATATTCTAATTTATTTAAGAGGATGCTGTGATTCACACAGTCAAAGGCTTTTGCAAGGTCACAAAATGCCAGTAGTATCTATTCTGTTGTCTAATGACTTGCGTACATTCTCACTGTTTGTGTAAATAGCTTTATCTGTTTCAGACAACCTAAACTGTGACTTGGACAATATATTATATGCAGTCAGATGCTTAAGGAGATATTTAAACACAACCCTTTCAAATATGTTTTAAAAAGCCACAAAATAGAAATCAGTTGATAATTTGATGGTATCTCTTTATCACCCTTCTTTTAAAGAGTCTTAACTTCAGCATATTTTAGCCAGTCTGGAAATGTTCCACTGAGAAGAGATTGATTACACAAATAACTTAAGACAGAACTCAACTCACTTGAGCACTGTTTGAGTAACTTCAGTGAAATGTCATAACCACTAGAATAATTTGATTTTAAAGGTTTTTATGATGGATCCTGCTTTGGGAGATGTAAGTGTCATTTCTGTTCTGCTGAAGTTATTAGTAAAGACTTGTCTCAGATATTCCATTGCACTGTTAACTGAACCTGATAACCCCAACCTGTCAGTAACACAAGTACTTGTTTAAGAGGTTTGCAACACTACATGCTCTTGTTACCAATGTCTCATTTATTTTTCCAGCTATCTGTTTCTCCTCCTTTTTGGGTCCATGTGTGTCTGTCTTCACTATATCCTATATAGTTTTTATTTCGTTATCTGATGTAATTATTTTTTTCTCTTTATAAAGCCGTTTAGATTTCCATATTACTTGCTTCAATATTTTGCAGTATTCTTTGTAATGCATTACAATGCTAACATCAGAGGTGTTTGCAGATAGTAGATACAGCCTCCTTTGTGTCCCACATGATTCTTATTCCTTGTGTAATCCGTGGTTTATTTTTAGACTTGAGTTACCTTTAGGAAAAAATCATTTTCAAAAGAGGAAGTACTGTTATTTATGAATGCTTCGTATTTTTCATTTGAGTCACAAGTATTGTAAAAATCTATACAGTTCATGTCTTTGAGTACTCTGCTAAAATTCTCAAGTTTTGACTGACTTATTACCCTTCTGTACTCAGATTTAATAGATTTTTTGTACTGACAAGTGCAGAATGTGCTGCATGTGATGATCAGATAGCCCATTTAGTACTGATTTTGTGATATGTGTTGTTTGCCTAGATTTTCTACAAAGATATTATTAATAGCAGTCTCAGAGCATTCACATATCCTAATTGCAAAGTTCACAGCAGGAATTAATGGAAAGACACTGTTACTGATTGCAGTAATTGTTCAGTAACAGAGCTATTCAATAAATCCACTTTAAAATCACCAGCAACCACGGTTTCCTTTTTTTTTTAATGTGAGTTCAAGATTTTTAATGAAGAGTTTAAAGTTTTCGCATGGTGCTCTGCATATACTTACTATTGTAAAGAACTTGCTATGAAATTCTAATTCTTATGCTTAAGCTTCTAAGTGCTGCTCTGAGCAAAATTAATTAATAAGCAGTATTCTTGAAATTAAAACAGTTTCTGCTGACAAATGTGGCAATCTCTCCTTTCTCCATATTTTCTCCACAGGTGTAAAAAGCTAGCTTGAATCCTGCAACATGTAACATACCTTTGTCATTGTCTGCTTTTCAGAAGTCCAAAAAATGGACTCATTAGAGAGAGAGAGAGAGAGAGAGAGAGAGAGAGAGAGAGAGAGAGAGAGAGAGAAGGCTGATTTGGTTAGAAAATATAACTGCTTGCAATGGGCAACTTGCGCTTGCACAGTAGCATGCACAATAAACAGTGTTTGAGAGCCAAAGTGATTTATATTTTGTGGGCTTCATTTTGTAACAATGTCTACACTCACTCTCTCTCTCTCTCTCTCTCTCTCTCTCTCTCTCTCTCTCTCTCTCTCTATGTGGGTTATGACCAGTACTTTATGCCTCCATGCAAAATGGCATAATGTGGCTGATGGGTTTCTGGACCCTGTGTGATGTCTTTGAACAGCAGTCAGTATATGTCAGTATAGAAATTCATTCAAATTTATCAAAGCTGAAAAAATAAAAATAAAAACAGTGTACACAGAAAACCATGGGGCAAAGTTGATCTCTTGCTCGTTTTTAGAGTTGCAAAAATGTGTGTGACTTAATGCAGTAATGTCAAAACTGAGAAATTCCATTCAGAGTCAACACATGGAAATCTGAAGTTTGGAGCTGTCTTCGTTCTTTAATGTGTGATCATACATTGGTTACACATTTTGGAATTTCAAGTATAGATTATATAAACATCCCCTCCCCTCTTACAGTTCTTTTGTTGAAGTGTAATATTTCAAGAAATGGCTCATGCCTCATTGTTTTGAAGGTAGTAAAGTGAAATCCAATTTGAGACAGGCAAAAGTATCTATTTATCAAATTGTATATAGGAGGTTTAGAAAATCTCTTTCCATGGTGTCAGACATGCAAGTAGGCTAATGATTAGAAAACAGAGCAGAAGGTGTTTGTGTCAGTCTCAACATAAAATTTTAATATGAATCTTGTTGTAATCTCTTCTAGATGTGTAGTCTTCACAGTGCAGAAATGCCTCGCTGTTAGGAGTGTGAAAGGAGAAATACATGTTGAATGCAAATTGAAGCTGCATTTGTGTGGAAATGAATATGAACTTCATTTTCATTGATTGTTAATTAATGCTTAACTTATCTGATGTAGTGTCTTAAAGAGTGATTTTTTTCTGCAGTTCAACAATGGCAGATGAGCAGCAATTCTGTCTACGCTGGAATAACTTCCAGATGAACATAACATCCCAGTTTGAGGCATTACGTGATGAAGAAGACTTTGTGGATGTGACATTGGCTTGTGAGGGACAGCGTCTAAAAGCACATAAAGTTGTATTGTCAGCTTGTAGTCCTTACTTCAAGGAACTTTTCAAGGTGAAATACTATTGAGGACCTTTACGATTTTATAAAATTTCACTTAATCTGGAAATATTAGGTAGGGAGTTATTTTGCAAAGTAGTCTGTGGTATTTGTAGATTATAATTCATCCTACAGTGTTGAAATGTTATCAGTGACTGCAGAATTATGTCAGAAGGTAATTGGAGTGACTGTAGCACATTTTGACTCAGTGACCCCATTGTACTAAAATTTATGGTGTGCTATGTAACAGAAATGAGAAATAGTCAACTATTTCTAGGAAGAGATCTTTTGTTTTCGTTTAGTAGTTCAGGTGAATAAAATTTCTTTGTGCACATAATGAATTCCTTTCACCCTATGGGAGACAGATGTTTAGCTTCCCGTGTCCAACCCCCTCTCCTCCCAGTATCTTAAAAAGAACATATGTGGACTTCATTGCAGACGATTTTCATTTCACTTGTCTGTATTTTGTAGCTCTGGTGTAAAATATTAATTTGTGTGGGATGAAATACATGTTGTTAATTTCTGAATTACTGGAAAATAATTAATATTTTTCATTGGTTCACTTGCAATGCTTTCTATGATTTCTTTTTTATGGAGTTGTATATGAATTTATCTATTTTTGCAGAGTAATCCTTGCAAACATCCTATACTGTTCATGCGTGATGTGGAATTCAGACATTTGAAGTCTCTGGTAGAGTTCATGTATGCTGGAGAGGTCAATGTTGCACAGGCACAGTTATCAGCGTTCCTTAGAACTGCAGAATCACTACAAATACGTGGACTCACAGAAGCACCACAGAGGCATTCAAGGGTGAGCAACAAAGTTTTTCTTAGAAATTTACTTTACCTGTTCCTACAGTTTCTTTAGAGGAAAACTGTATATGCTTTATAAAGTAGTTGTTACTGCAACTTGTCATATTGTTTGAGTGCCAGAAGATATTCACAACTACTGGACCAGTGGTCCAATTTCCAGTCTGACGTAATTTTACACACAAGTTTCTTATACAATAATAGTAACCTACAAAAAAATTTGAGCTCAAGATACAAAAATTAAATGTTTATGTGCTGTTATTAGGGCAATGTATAATGTTATGCAAGCTCTACAACAGTCTCAACCAAATTTAAGATGGCTAAGAATTGAAACTAGTGGTACTTCAGAGGAGATATTTGGAGCAGATTCACACACACATGAAAATTTCAGGACAACGTCAATCACTATTTTCATATTACGTAAGGTCAAAGTTGTGGAGGAATCAGCCAGTGTTCTTGTTTGATTGCAGTCATTTTTGGACAGACACAATTTATTGAGTGATCTTAAGCAGTCACACAGTGAAGTTAAGTGTTACCAGTTGTACCAATTAGCAGCAGTTGTTTGAGAATATTCTATAAGTTCCTGATACATAAACATGCCATAAAATTTTTTACACCAAATTAGTGCATACCTTGATGTGTTCTGCTAAATATTACCACATATTATTTTCTTTACTTTTGTTTCATTAGAAAGAGCTGTTTTTGTCATCAGTAGGTGATTTTTATGAATGTACTCCACATGTTATGCAATTCAGTATTGAAAAATTCCTGGTGCTTTTAGAAAAGAAAAAACAACAGCCCAGTGGGTTAAATTGGGTTTTGGGATTTTTTTGTTATTGACAATTAAACAGTGCAATTTAAGTGCCACTCATTTTCTCCAACAACTGTCAAATGTTTCGTAGCCCTGGACCTTTTTAAAGCAGACAGCATGAATATTGCAGAAGCTGTCAAAGTATGGATGGATATTTTACCGATGTGGAACCCTATAGGAATGTAATGAAGAGCGAAAGGAACAAGCGCTAGAACTCTTTCATTGTCTTGTTAATAGATTAGATTCAAGATTCAGGGGGAGAAGATTATCTGCTGAACAAGAAGAAAGTGTAGAAAACTGGCTTGCAGAGCTGCATCCAGAGTGGATTGGAAGTTTTATGTCTTTTGGGAGTGATGATTATGATTATTTTCCTGCTACTACGTTTTCTGATGCAGGTGTAACTTAGTTCATGTACATCCATACTCCGCAAGCCACCTGACGGTGTATGGCGGAGGGTACCCTGAGTACCTCTATCGGTTCTCCCTTCTATTCCAGTCTCGTATTGTTCGTGGAAAGAAGGATTGTCGGTATGCCTGTGTGGGCTCCAATCTCTCTGATTTTTATCCTCGTGGTCTCTTTGTGAGATATACGTAGGAGGGAGCAATATACTGCTTGACTCTTCGGTAAAGGTATGTTCTCGAAACTTCAACAAAAGCCCTTGCCGAGCTACTGAGCCGTCTCTCCTGCAGAGTCTTCCACTGGAGTTTATCTATAATCTCCGTAACACTTTCGCAATTACTAAATGATCCTGTAACAAAGTTGGATCTTCTCTCTCTCTCTTCTATCAACCCTATCTGGTACGGATCCCACACTGCTGAGCAGTATTCAAGCAGTGGGCGAACAAGCGTATTGTAACCTACTTCCTTTGTTTTCGGGTTGCATTTCCTTAGGATTCTTCCAATGAATCTCAGTCTGGCATCTGCTTTACCGACGATCAACTATATATGATCATTCCATTTTAAATCACTCCTAATGCCTACTCCCAGGTAATTTATGGAATTAACTGCTCCCAGTTGCTAACCTGCTATTTTGTAGCTAAATGATAAAGGACCTTTCTTTCTATGTATTCACAGCACATTACACTTGCTACATTGAGATTCAATTGCCATTCCCTGCACCATGCGTCAATTCGCTGCAGATCCTCCTGCATTTCAGTACAATTTTCCATTGTTACAACCTCTCGATACACCACAGCATCATCTGCAAAAAGCCTCAGTGAACTTCGGATGTCATCCACCAGGTCATTTATGTATATTGTGAATAGCAACGGTCCTATGACACTTCCCTGCGGCACACCTGAAATCATTCTTACTTCGGAAGACTTCTCTCCATTGAGAATGACATACTGCTTTCTGTTATCTAGGAACTACTCAATCCAATCACACAATTGGTCTGATAGTCCATATTCTCTTACTTTGTTCATTAAACGACTGTGGGGAACTGTATCGAACACCTTGCGGAAGTCAAGAAACACGGCATCTACCTGTGAACCTGTGTCTATGGTCCTCTGAGTCTCGTGGACGAATAGCGTGAGCTGGTTTTCACAGGACCGCCTTTTGCGAAACCCATGCTGATTCCTACAGAGTAGATTTCTAGTTTCCAGAAAAGTCATTATACTTGAACGTAATACGTGTTCCAAAATTCTACAACTGATCGACGTTAGAGATATAGGTCTATAATTCTGCACATCTGTTCAATGTCCCTTCTTGAAAACAGGGATTACCTGTGCCCTTTTCCAATCCTTTGGAACGCTACGCTCTTCTAGAGACCTACGGTACACCGCTGCAAGAAGGGGAGCAAGTTCCTTCGCGTACTCTGTGTAAAATCGAGCTGGTATCCCATCAGGTCCAGCGGCCTTTCCTCTTTTGAGTGATTTTAATTGTTTCTCTATCCCTCTGTCGTCTATTTCGATATCTACCATTTTGTCATCTGTGAGACAATCTAGAGAAGGAACTACAGTGCAGTCTTCCTCTGTGAAACAGCCTTTATTCTGTCATCCTCTGTTTCGGTACCATTTTGGTCGCAGTGTGTCTGGACATTTTGTTTTGATCCACCTACCGCTTTGACGTAAGACCAAAATTTCTTAGGATTTTCTGCCAAGTCATTACATAGAACTTTACTTTTGAATTCATTGAACGCCTCTCGCATAGCCCTTCTCACACTACATTTCGCTTCATGTAATTTTTGTTTGTCTGCAAGGCTTTGGCTATGTTTATGTTTGCTGTGAAGTTCCCTTTGCTTCCGCAGCAGTTTTCTAACTCGGTTGTTGTACCACGGTGGCTCTTTTCCATCTCTTACGATCTTGCTTGGCACATACTCATCTAACGCATATTGTACAATGGTTTTGAACTTTGTCCACTTATCCTCAACACTGTCTGTACTTGAGACAAAACTTTTGTGTTTCAGCCGTCAGGTACTCTGAAATCTGCTTTTTGTCACTTTTGCTAAACAGAAAAATCTTCCTACCCTTTTTAATATTTCTATTTGCAGCTGAAATCATTGATGCCGTAACCGCTTTATGATTGCTGATTCCCTGTTCTGTGTTAACTGTTTCAAATAGTTCGGGTCTGTTTGTCACCAGAAGGTCTAATATGTTATTGCCACAAGTCAGTTCTCTGTTTAACTGCTCAAGGTAGTTTTCAGATAAAGCACTTAAAAAATTTTCAGTGGATTCTTTGTCCTTGCCACCCGTTATGAACATTTGAGTCTCCCAGTCTGTATCCGGCAAATTAAAATCTCCACCCAGAACTATAACATCATGGGGAAATCTACTCAAAATATTTTCCAAATTATCCTTCAGGTGCCCAGCCACAACAGCTGCTGAGCCAGGGGGCCTATAGAGACATCCAATTACCATGTCTGAGCCTGCTTTAACCGTGACCTTAACCCAAATCATTTCACATTTCGTATCTCCGTCAATTTCCTTCGATACTATTGCACTTCTAATCGCTATAAACACGCCTCCCCCTTCACTGTCTAGCCTGTCTCTGCGGTATACATTCCAATCTGAGTTTAGGATTTCATTACTGTTTACGTCTGGTTTCAGCCAACTTTCTGTCCCTAGTACTATATGGGCGTTGTGACCGTTGATTAATGAGAGCAGTTCTGGGACCTTTCTATAGACGCTCCTGCAGTTTCCTATTAGCACATTAATATTGTTATTCCCTGTTGCATTTTGCCTACTCCTATCTTGCCGTGTCTCAGGAGGCGTCTTGTCCGGCCTAGGGAGGGAATTCTCTAACCTAAAAAACCCCCATGTGCACTCCACACGTACTCCGCTACCCTTGTAGCCGCTTCCGGCGTGTAGTGCACGCCTGACCTATTCAGGGGGACCCTACATTTCTCCACCCGATAGCGGAGGTCGAAAAATTTGCGCCCCAGGTCTCCGCAGAGTCATCTGAGCCTCTGGTTTAAGCCTTCAACTCGGCTCCAAACCAGAGGACCGCGATCGGTTCTGGGAACGATACTACAATTAGTTAGCTCTGATTCCACCCCGTGAACGAGGCTTTCCGCCTTCACCAATTCCGCCAACCGCCTGTACGAACTGAGGATCACCTCTGAACCCAAACCGCAGGAGTCATTGGTACCGACATGAGCAACAATTTGCAGTCGGGTGCACCCAGTGCCCTCTATCGCCGCCGGTAGGGCCTCCTCCATATCTTGGATGACACCCCCTCCAGCAAGCAGGCAGAGTGAACACTTGCTTTCTTCCCCGACCTTTCCGCTATTTCCCTAAGGGGCTCCATCACCCGCCTAACATTGGAGCTCCCAATAACTAATAAACCCTTCCCCCCGTGTGCCTGCTCGGACCTTGCTGAAGGAGCAGCCACATGTCCTCCCACAGGCAGAGCGGGCAATGCCACACGGCCAGCCTCCACATTTACCCTCCGCCTTGAATGCCGCTGAACCCGCCACTCCCCTTGGGGAGAGGGTGGCCCAACCGCGCCCAGTACCTGCGAAGATGTCTAGACAGCAGGGACAGTGGGTGAAGCATGTAACACCTGGGGGGTACCTTGCGACGCATCAGACTCCCCTCTGCTGCTACACTCCGAAGCAGCAGCCTGAAGACGGCTGACCGCGGCCATCAACACGCTCAGCTGTTTGCGAACAGTGGCCAACTCCTCCTGCGTCCGTACACAGCAGTCACACATCCTATTCATCCTAAGGAATCAGTTTACTGTAGAGAGTTAATCAACTTTTAACTAGACTGCTAATTCACTAAAGGTGGCTGTTTATTGACTAAACTGTGGTTGCTAGCCACTTCTTGTAGAAAACAATGAAAATAGCACTACCTGTCTCTGCACTGTATTGAAAAGAAACACAAAATCAATGGAACACAATTAAAAGCACTCGACAATTAAAGCTTCCTAAAAGCAATTGCCCAAACAAATGGTAGAAGATAATGGAACTGAAAACTGCAATAAAAAAAGGAAACATACCAACACAGTTCATTACTTCTGTGAAAGCCTCATCTCTTGCCCCACCAGCACTATATTCTCCTGCAGGCGTCTTTGATCAAAATTAAGAGTTAATTTAGGAGAGGAAAGTGAGGAGAAATTAGTGATGATCTTTTTTTTTTTTTAGGAGCATGGTTTTTTAGTTCTGGTTAAGTTGCAACTACCCTGGTATGAGCCACAGTTTTCGTAGGGCTAAGCTCTGCACCTGATGCTTTTTTGTTTTGATTTAAATCATCCTTTTGCTTGTAAAGTCTTGGACGTGTATAATAAATATTTCTAGACAAACTGTGCAAGAAGGAGATTTTGCATGGTGGTGGGTTGAACGATATGACGAATAGTGGCACATGTTGATTGCAGCTTGGTTGGTAGGTTTGTATAAGTTGGTGGCAGTTTCCAACAGTTAAAATGTAGTGCACATGCATATAGTCAGTGTGCATCTGGAGCAAGTGTCTAGGATTCATTTGTGTAATCATATGTAAGTTATTAGCAGCCTCTTCTCATTTTTAACTTATTTCCACCTTGGAATTTCACCATCATAAAAACTTTTAGCTGTGATTAAGTATAGACATAAAGTAAATATATTGGCAAATATAGAAGATTGTGACACCTAAAAATAACAAAAACTGTCAAATAGTAAATGTAACAACAGTTGGTGAATATTTCACAGTAGTATTTCTGAGTTCATCCAGAGGGTCTCCAAAACAAGCAAAACCTCTTTTTAGTATAAAAAAAACTACTCTATCTAACTAAACAAAAATTAAGGAAATAGGTGGTGACAATATGTAGCAACAGAATAAAACCCAAAGGGGAGGAGAGACATAGGTCTATCAATGAAATGATTGACATACGTATAATTATTTGAATATGGAACTGGTGTATGCCTAATGACAAATTTGATAAGATATTTAGATGTGGTTGAATAGTTACCACTTCTGAAATATTCAAGAATACTTTCTGCAACTTGATAAAACTGATAGCAGGTAACTTCTCTGCAGAGCCACTAAATGGCACTCCTATGCCACAAATTTTAAGTGTATTGGGCACAGAAAGCTATGTATCTAATCCAGATATCTCTCTTGGATTACTACTAGTTTCAGTTCTAAGGCATATTAAAATTGGTCTAAACTTTTGTATAACACACATACAATTTTGCAGCCTACCACTGATAGTCTCCTAAAACTTTCAATGTTTGTATCTTGAGCTTAAATTTTTCCCACTGAAGTTTTATTATACAGACAAGTATGTGCAAAATTTTATTCGGGTTGGAAGTGGTGAGGTGAGGTGAGGCTGACTCATAAAACTGATCCACTTAATGTGAAAGGGTCCTGTTAAGCTTTATTCTGGATTTAATATTCTACACATGGCAGCTTTTGTCAGTTTGACTGCTTAGGGAACCTTTTAGCAGTATTTCTCACTGCCTGCATTGCACTCAGTATATTGAAGGTGCAACTGTATAGGATTGAACTACTGACTGAGAAATACTACTGTTAGACATACAAAGTGAAATGGTAACAGTCAGAATGTCATTTGTACGTGCACTTGGTACTTGTGACTCTGCAGTTACACATTTGAACAACAGAACTCCATTTTTGTAATAAAAGGGAAAGTTGTAGAGAATTCATTGTAATCTGAAAGTTATTCCATGTATTTTTAAAATATCCTTGATCTTAAGAGAGCTATCCATTGTTTTTGCTTTACCGTATTGTACAGGGTGATTGTAGTTAAAGCTATACTTTCTAAATGCTGTAGGAATAATACCACTGGTCAGGATGATGTCAAATTGCAACAGAATATTATTGAAGAAGGGGGAAAACGTATAGCAGAAGGAAAAAAAAAGTGTGAGAATTGATCAATAGATATGTAAATGAAAACACCTGTCATGTGCGTGACCCATTGAAGTTGGTATAAACACACTAGGTACATGGCTTTTCCTCCTTTCCCACGTGTGACAGTCACTATGACTGTCTCAATGCAGGGTCGCACTCTGCTTGTAAAGCTGTATTACAAGAATGATGAATGTGCACACGTTGATCTGCAGAAGTTCTGGACACTGAAGAGTTTGATAAAAGGCGTTGGTTCGATGATTGCCGTGGGTCTGGAGAAAATTGTTCGAAAATTTGAAAAGATGGGTTCTTTTTGTGTGCAACCTGGTAGAGGGAGGAAACAAATTAATTCTATGTCAATGGAAGCAGTGGCCACATCAATCCAGAAGGAGATGAGTGGTGGTGTGCAAATGTGTAGTGCACGGAGAATTGCCCGAACATTGGACATACACGTGAGCACGGTGTGTAAAATCCTACGAAACATCCTTCTTTGCTATCCATTCAAAATTACCCAGGTGCATGAGTTGCTTCCTGTTGAGCTGCCAGCAAGAGAGACCTTTGCTTTAGAAATTCTTGCTCGAATGGAAGTGGACAGTGATTGGCTGTGGAAGATTTTGTAGACAGAGAAGCCCACTTCCATTTAACAGGATAGGTCAATACACAGAATTGTTGAATATGGGCAATGGAAAATCCACACACAAATCAAACAGTACCACTTCGTCCTGAAAAGGTCACTGTGTGGTTCGGGTTTTTGGCATCATTTATCATAAGGCCATATTTTCTTGAAGAGACAGGTGCTTCTGGTCCTGTTACCTGTACCGTCACTGGTAAGCACTATGAGTGTCTTTTGCACAATCATGTCATTCCAGCTCTCCAACAGTGTGGATGGGATCATTATTATGCAACATGGCGCACCTCTGCACATTGCAAATCCAGTTAAGCAGCTGCTGAAGCGCCATTTTGGAAATAATATAATTGTTGTTGTTGTTGTTGTGGTCTTAAGTCCTAAGACTGGTTTGATGCATCTCTCCATGCTACTCTATCCTGTGCAAGCTTCATCATCTCCCAGTACCTACTGCAACCTACGTCCTTCTGAAACAGCTTAGTATATTCATCTCTTGGTCTCCCTCTACGATTTTTACCCTCCAATACTAAATTGGTGATCCCTTGATGCCTCAGAACATGTCCTACCAACCGATCCCTTCTTCTAGTCAAGTTGTGCCACAAACTCCTCTTCTCCCCAATTCTATTCAATACCTCCTCGTTATTTATGTCGTCTACCCATTTAATCTTCAGCAATCTTCTGTAGCACCACATTTCATAAGCTTCTATTCTCTTCTTGTCAAAACTATTTATCGTCCATGTTTCACTTCTATACATGGCTGTATTCCATACAAATACTTTCTGAAACGACTGCGTGACACTTAAATCTATACTCGATGTTAACAAATTTCTCTTCTTCAGAAACACTTTCCTTGCCATTGCCAGTCTACATTTTATATCCTCTCTACTTCGACCATCATCAGTTATTTTGCTCCCCAAATAGCAAAACTCCTTTACTACTTTAAGTGTCTTATTTCCCCATCTAATTCCCTCATAATCACCAGACTTAATTCGACTACATTTCCTTATCCTCGTTTTGCTTTTGTTGATGTTTATCAGCTGCAGTTTCGCTACAGCCTGGTCGTCCCAGTCACTTGACCTTAATACATTTGACTTCTGGCTGTGGGGCTATCACAAAGATGTTTTGTTCAGTGTTCCGATTGCAAACTTAGCTGCACTGAAGGCATGCATTGTGCAACACTTACTGAACGTGACCCCGGAAACTCTCCGATCAGTTGTGAAACATATGTTTCTCAATTTCAACTTGTTGCAGAAAATGGTGGACAGCATATTGAACATGTTTTGTACCAGTCACATGGAAATTCATAATCTGATTTATGCTTTTTATGTGGTTTTTGGCTTCAGGACAATTAAAAACCGATTTTTCCCCTCCAATGTAATATGATCTTTCTGTGGTGGATGGGCTTACGTAACTAACAGCATCACACCAGTACACCCATGCACACCAAGTAGTAGAGTTTGTTTAACGTTAAATGTAAACTGTAGGCATTGTTGTATGATTCATTTGTCACCTGTAGTCGACCACTGTTAAATTATGATGCTTACAGAGCCATCTATTGCTGCATTTTGTAACTGTTTATTTGTCTTATGCCATATGTTTTCCCCCTTCTCCAATAATAGTCTGTTGCAATTTGATGTCATTCTGACCAGTGGTGTTATTTCTACAACGGCTTGAATGTTTAATTTTAATTATAATCACCTTGTATGTGTCCCAAGAATAAATCACTTTTAAATAAAACTTTGTTGGCCGTATTTGGTTATTCTTTTTTAATAACTGATTGTGGTCTTGCACTGCATGGTAACTACCAAAATATAGTATTAAAGAAGGAGAAGACTGAAGAAATCCAACATGCGCTCATGAAAGAATTTTTTATATTAAAATGAGTGACACTGACAGCCCTAAAGAATCTGATCGTGTTTATGATAAAGGAAAATGGCATAGCTCTTGATGCTGTCTTTACATCAACTCAGAGGTGTAATTTACAGTTTGCATGAACTTTAAGGTGTTGCCACAAGAGCCAATAAATTAACAAAACGTATCATAGAAAGAATGCCAACATAACATAATAGGCTAGTTAAAAATATCCTCTCGTCAAGTGTTTGCAGCAAAAAACACACAGAAAACATGGTAAAATGCATGAGCTTTTAGAGCCAGTGGCCTCCCCAGGGGGCTCACCACCCTTTGGCGGGTTTGTGCTTGTCTACCATGGGGCCCCAGCCTTTGCAGCATCGTTTCACTTCCATGCTGCATGTCTATCCTCTTGCTATTCTTTTTCCCCTCCCTTGGGGAACATGTCTGGGTTGCTATTGGGAATGTTCCGCATTGTCCATCGCTGATGTAAGAACAGTCTCACCACTGTTTTTCGCTACCTTTTTCTTTTTACCTTCTCCTATCCTTCCACCATTTCGAATTTGAGGTTCCCCCCTCTTCCTCCCCATGCGCTTCTGAAGGCCGATCCACACATCTTGACGTATAACAGGTGACAGGGTAACACGTAATTCCCAGCCCCAGCTCAACAGGTAGGGTTCGCGTGTAGCCCCTGGTACAGGCCATGCCCAGGGTGGAGTGATTGCCTGAGTTGCTACCTTCCCAAATTGCAGATTGATACCTCTGTCAAGTGTTTGGGAGGTGTGAACAATCACCTAATGTGGATGTGCCTCTTCTCAAGGGGGGCCGCCAGGGAAGGAGTGTGCCTCTGGAGACGCTGGCAATCGTGGGGATTTTCTCGCAATGAGCCAATCATCTTCACAGTCAACCCCTGAAAAATGTAAATGGAGTGAGGCTAACAATTCAAAGACCCTCCCAGCTGCACTACGGTTCCTCGTGATTTCATGTACTGAAGACTGTCAGTCTTTTGCTACGGTAAATCAGTTTATTATTATTAAGAAAGGTGTTGATGCAATTGCTGGCCCTGTGAAATCCTGCTCTTGTTTATGCAATGCATGTTGCTTTTGGAGACTACTTCTGATTCTCAAGCACAACAACTGCTTGCAGCTTTGCTCCTCTGTGGTTATCCTGTTGTGTTGAGGCCCAGAGAACTCTGAATTCTTCCCATTGTGTTCTTTACACTAGGCTGCTCGAAGGTCTGACCGTGGCCAAAATCCAATTGTACCTATCTGATCAGGGAGTTACCGCCATCCATCGGGTGATGTAAAACATTGATTCCTTCTTAGTGTCCACATGCACTCTTTTCCTCACCTTTGATAGAGTTTTGCTTCTGTCCAAGATCAAAGCAGGTTATGAAATTATCACAGTTCGACCATACATTCTGACCCTGATGCGCTTCTACCGGTGTCACTCTCAAATGTCATACCCAGCCAAATGTGTAACCTGTGGTAGGGGTGTGCACGAGGGCGATTGTCCACCTCTTTCTCTCCGTTATATCAACTGCAGTGGTGGCCATGCTGTGATCAAGCAAGCTGGGATATTTTTTTACTTCCAATCCTCTTTTGCCATCTGCATCCTTAAAATTCGTTTTTCTTTTTGACTAATTACTATTAACAGACGTGAGTATGTATGGTAAGACAGAGATTTAGGAACCAGGTTTTAAATTGTAAGACATTTCCAAGGGCAGATGTGGAATCTGACCACAATCTATTGGTTATGAACTGTAGATTAAAATTGAAGAAACTGCAAAAAGATGGGAATTTAAGGAGATATGACCTGGATAAACTGAATAAACCAGAGGTTGTACAGTTTCAGGGAGAGCATAAGGGAACAATTGACAGGAATGGAGGAAAGAAATACGGTAGAGGAAGAATGGGTAGCTTTGAGGGATGAAGTAGTGAAGGCAGCAGAGGATCAAGTGAGTAAAAAGACGAGGGCTTGTAGAAATCCTTGGGTAACAGAAGAAATATTGAATTTAATTGACGAAAGAAGAAAATATAAAAATGCAGTAAATGAAACAGGCAAAAAGGAATATGAACATCTCAAAAATGAGATTGACATGAGGTGCAAAATGGCTAAGCAGGGATGGCTAGAGCACAAATGTAAGGATGTAGAGGCTTATCTCACTAGGGGTAAGATAGATATTGCCTACAGGAAAATTAAAGATACCTTTGGAGAAAAGAGAACCACTTGCATGAATATCAAGAGCTCAGATCGAAACCTAGTTCTAAGCAAAGAAGGGAAAGCAGAAAGGTGGAAGGAGTATATAGAGGGTCTACACAAGGGTGATGTACTTGAGGACAATATTATGGAAATGGAAGAGGATGTAGATGAAGATGAAATGGGAGATACGATACTGCGTGAAGAGTTTGACAGAGCACTGAAAGACCTGAGTCGAAACGAGGCCCCGGGAGTAGACAACATTGCATTAGAATTACTGACAGCCTTGGGAGAGCCAGTCCTGACAAAACTCTACCAGCTGGTGAGCAAGATGTATGAGACGGGTGAAATACCCTCAGACATACAGAACAATATAATAATTACAATCCCAAAGAAAGCAGGTGTTGACAGATGTGAAAATTACCGAACTATCAGTTTAATAAGTCATGGCTACAAAATGCTAACACGAATTCTTTACAGACGAATGGAAAAACTAGTAGAAACCGACCTCGGGGAAGATCAGTTTGGAAACTGTAGAAGTACTGGAACACGTGAGGCAATACTGACCCTAAGGCTTATCTTAAAAGATAAATTAGGGAAAGGCAAACCTACATTTCTAGCATTTGTAGACTTAGAGAAAGCTTTTGACAATGTTGACTGGAATACTCTCTTTCAAATTCTAAAGGTGGCAGGGGTAAAATACAGGGAGCGGAAGGCTATTTACAATTTGTACAGAAACCAGATGGCAGTTATAAGAGTAGAGGGACATGAAAGGGAAGCAGTGGTTGGGAAGGGAGTGAGACAGGGTTGTAGCCTCTCCCTGATGTTATTCAATCTGTATATTGAGCAAGCAGTGAAGGAAACAAAAGGAAAAGTTCGGAGTACGTATTAAAATCCATGGAGAAGAAATAAAAACTTTAAGGTTTGCCGATGACATTGTAATTCTCTCTGAGACAGCAAAGGACTTGGAAGAGCAGTTGAATGGAATGGACAGTGTCATGAAAGGAGGATATAAGATGAACATCAACAAAAGCAGAGCGAAGATGATGAAATTTAGTCGAATTAAACTGGGTGATGCTGAGGGAATTACTTTACAAAATGAGACACTTAAAGTAGTAAAGGAGTTTTGCTATTTGGTGAGCAAAATAACTGAGGATGGTCTAAGTAGAGAGGATATAAAATGTTGACTGTCAATGGCAAGGAAAGTGTTTCTGAAGAAGAGAAATTTGTTAACATCGAGTATAGATTTAAGTGTCAGGAAGTCGTTTCTGAAAGTATTTGTATGGAGTGTAGCCATGTATGGAAGTGAAACGTGGGCGATAAATAGTTTGGACAAGAAGAGAATAGAATTTTTCGAAATGTGGTACCACAGAAGAATGCTGAAGATTAGATGGATAGATCACATAACTAATGAGGAAGTATTGAATAGAATTGGGGAGAAGAGAAATTTGTGGCACAACTTGACAAGAAGAAGGGATTGGTTGGTAGGACATGTTCTGAGGCATCAAGGGATCACCAATTTAGTATTGGAGGGTAGCGTGGAGGGTAAAAATCTTAGAGGGAGACCAAGAGATGAATACACTAAACAGATTCAGGAGGATGTAGGTTGCAGCAGGTGCTGGGAGATGAAGAAGCTTGCACAGGATAGAATAGCATGGAGAGCTGCATCAAACCAGTCTCACGACTGAAGACCACAACAACAACAACAAACAATACGTGAGTATAACCTGCATTTTCATAAAAGAGAAAAGTTGGGTCTCAGTTTTAAAGAATATAACAACAGATCTAATTTTGTGCTTAGTTTTATGTATGTAATTGATTTTCTAATTTAGTTTGAATATTACTAGTTACTATCTACTATTAGTTATAGGGTGAAATCAGCAATTGTTTCGTAACTTTAATTCTACTGTTGACTTATAAACAAATTTAAATGCTGTACTGATTATAAATATTTGAAAGACGAAATACTAGGAATTTTAAAGTACCTATTTGGCTCTCTTCCGAAACATGATTGCAAAACCAGCCCTTCATTAATTCCAAAGTAATTAACAGTTTTGCCCAAAGTATTGTCTCATACTAATATTTGTTAATTTCTTGATTTGAACAAATAATTCGGCCTGATTCTCGTAGAAGAAGAAAGTGTTAAAAGGAACAAATTTTTTGATGTATCAGTTAATTTAATGAGCTAAGTAATTGTAACTTCTGAAAATTTAATTTTGAATAATGTTTAGTTTCAGTGCCTATTATTGTGAGGATATATAAGGGTCCGAATGCTGGTCACGAGACAGTCAGTCCACGGCTGAGTCTCAGACGAGAAACCTATGTTGGTTAGATCAACAACAATGCGTCCATGAAATAAATGTAATCCATGAAATAAGTGTAACACTATTAGGCTGTGTGTTGAAACAATGACAGTGTCTGCTCCATACGTACCATTCTATTTTTCAAGAACTGTGAAATCTCTGGTTAGGTTTCTACTGGTGATAGGTGTTCAATAGTAAACTAGTGTAGCAGTATGAGGAGGTTTGTCTACAAACTATTAATGAGTCTTATGGAAAGTTAAAACAGTATCGAACTGGCCATATTAAGTGTGTATATTGGGGGGGGGGAGTGAAAAGTGAAAGTAAACAACTGTGAATTGCAAATGTGCACCTGTCGGCTACATTATTTAAAGTAGTCAGAGTTGTACTTCCACGCCCCATTTTTCAGCCAGTGTCTCAGTGCAGTATGTTGACACAGAGGACAACAAACGGAGAAGCAACGAATGCAAACAGTCACAACGCCATCTCATTTCGAGATTGTCCCATGTATCTCGATGAGTGGGCTTTTCAGGAGTTCTGGGTAAAAGAAAAAGTTCCTTGTCCGCTCGCTTGCAAGTTAGTGGCTAGTCGCAAACACTGCGTTATACCATCTGGCACTTGCAGTACTGTTTTTGGTACTTCTTGCTCCATAAAGGACATGGCCACGCAGACATGTGACTTCAAATTCTGCTCTGGGGTTTTGAAATTGCCCATTATCAAGGTAGCATCGCTGTCCCCTCGTCCCACTGTGCAACAAGCCATCAAACTCTTACTTCAAGGGGCGATGACACCAGCTGCGCAACCAGCAGGCTGGAAAGGACAGGAGTTCTCCTGTGAAGACTTCTTATGTCCTTCCAGCCAACCAACACCTGAGTCTTCCTCTGCCAACCATAAAGGCTCGAAGCAGTCCATCAAAAGGCGAACTGTATTCTTCTTCACCAACTTGAAGAGCCTCTTTGACAGTGTTGCTACTTGATACCTTCGCACAGCCGGCCTTCCTGTCGCTGATGCATGCCACCAACCATTTTTCTGCATTGGACTCTGCATACTGACAGCACAAGAGAGCAGATGCTTCTGTGGATCTCATGGAGCCAGGATCCTCCTGCCTCTGTGTCCTGTAGCTGCGAGTCTTTGAAGGCTGTCACTCGGCAATCACTGAGGTGACACCTCTTTATTTTTTCCTTATCATGATTCTCCTCCAATGAAACATTTGCAACCTTCGATCTAACAAAGAGGATTTACGGCTGCTTTTAGAATTGCAGTGTCCCCTTGTATTCTGCCTTCAGAAAGCAAAATTGCATCCTCATGACCACGTTGATCTTTCACATTTCTTCCCAGTCTGTTTTGACCTTCCCCTTGAGGCCAGCACTCTACCTCATGATGGGGTCATCCTGCTCATACGGGACAACGTTCATAGTCAAACCATCTACCTGACTACCTGCCTTCAAGCTGTTTCATTTCTCCTTTTCCTCCCTCACATGACATTTTTCCTTTGTACCGTTTATATCCCTCCGTCATTCGATGTCACCAGGGCAGGCTTCCTCCAGCATATTTGGCAGCTACCTCACCCATTTCTGCTGCTTGACGATTTTAATGTGCACCATCTCCTTTGGGGTTCTCCCAGAACCTGTCAAAGAGGTGCCCTCTCGGCTGACCTTCTCCATCAACTTAACACAGGAGCACCCATACTCCTTTCCGATTTGACTCACACCTATTACCATTTAGACCTATCCTTCTGCACTGCCCAGCTTGCCCATCTTCTTGAGTGATCTGTTCTTTCTGAGACCTACTCAAGTGATCATTTTCCATGCGCTATCTGTTTGCTGACTCCTACCCCACCTGCGTGCATACCCAAAAGGCAGCTTACTAAGGCCGACTGGCAGCTTTACTCCTCCCTGGCGACCTTCGAAGAACAAGATTTCGCCAGTTATGATAACCAATTGGAATATCTTAAAAACGTTATTCTTACCACTGCAGAATGTTCCATTCCTAGCACCTCCTCTTTACCATGCAGTGTCTCAGTCCCTTGGTGGACTGAGGCATACCGACGCAATTTGCAGCCGAAGATGTACTCTCCATGTTTTTAACAGCCATTCTATGGTGGCAAACTGCATTCATTATAAACAGATGTGTGCACAATGTTGTCGCATTATTGGAAATAGCAAAAAAACTTGCTGGATTTCATTCACTAGTTCTTTTAAGAGTTCCCCCGCATCCTCCGTCCCGGGGCCCAACCTCCGATGGCTCTCTGGAACCACAATCCATTCCCCAATTTCTGGTCTCACAGCAGCAGACAATGTCATCATGGACACTATTGCTATCTCCAATACCTTGGGCCACTATTTTGTGGAAATTGCGGGCTCCATTGAAAATGAGCAGAGAAGGCTTGGGCGATACTCTTCTCTTGTCAGAATCTGAGTGCTACAATGCCACATTTACTATGAGGGAGCTAGATCATGCTCTCACTTCATCCCGATCCTCTGCCCCAGGGCCAGAGACTGTTAACAGTCAGATGTTGCAGAACAGTTCTCTTGAAGATAAGCACTTTCTGCTTTCTTCGTACAACCGCATCTGGGCAGAGGGCACGTTTCCCAGACGCTGGCATGAAGTCACTGTCATACTCATACCTAAGACCGGTAATAACCACCACCTTCCTTCTAGCTACTGCCTTGCCTCTCTCAGCAGCTGTGTAGGTGCTGGAACATATCAGTCATGCCAGGCTGACATGGTGGCTCGAGTCTCATAATTTACTAGCCACTGCACAGTGTGGATTTCGAGTGTGCCGTTCTACAGTTGACCACTTTGTCACTTTGTCCACCCATCTCATTAATGGTTTCCTGTAGAAATCCAAGGCTGTGGCCATGTTTTTCGATTTGGAGAAGGCCTGCAACACCTGCTGGAGAACTGGTATCCTCCGTACTCTCTACACATGGGGCCTTCCATGGCCGCCTGCCCTGTTTCATTGAGGAATTTTTAAAAGGGGGCTTCTGCCTTGTCGGACACCTTTATCCAGGAAAACAGTGTGCCTCAAGGTTCCGTCCCGAGCGTCATCCTTTTTGCTATCACCATTAACCCTATAATGGCCTGTCTCCCACCAGTCATAGCCAGCTACCTTTTTGTTGACGATTTTGCCATCTATTATAGTTCTCCACGGACCTGCCTCATTGAGTGACGTCTTCAGCAGTGTCTCGATCGTCTTTACTCTTGGAGCATCGACAATGGCCATAGTTCTTCTGCTGACAAAGCCACTTTGTATGAATTTCTGGTGATGCAGTTGGTTTTTCCCACAATCTTCAGATATTGGGCCTGTTGCCCTTCTGTTCGTTGAAACTGAAATTCCTGGAGCTCATTCTCGATAGGAAACTCTTCTGGTCCTCCCATGTGTCTTACCTGGTAGCCTGCTGTACGCGGTCCCTTTTTGTCTTGTGTGTTCTCAGTGGTGCTTCCTGGGGTGCAGAACGGACCACCCTCCTCTGTACTGGTCCCATGCCCGTTCAAAACTAGACTATGGGTGCTTTGTTTATGCATTTGCACATCTGCCCCTCTTATGCCATCTGAACACTATCTACCATCGCGGCATCTGTTTGACCACTGATGCCTTTTATACCTCCTCAACAGGTAAGCATGCTGTTTTGTTTCCCCTCCGTGGCCACCTATCCTATCCCTCCTTCAACTATGACTCCTTTGATCACCAGTATGGGGTGTATCCCTCTTCCCTGTTATCTCCTGGAGTTCGCTTTTGGCTCTTGCTTCAGCTGTTTAACTTCACACTGCCTGTAACTTTCCCGGTGGGTGTGCACCCTCACTACCTTGGCTTTGTGCGGCGGCCCATGTTCATTCACCTTGGCCTTCATTCACTTCCTAAGGACACTACTCAGAGTTCACTCAATCACCTTCAATTTCATGACCTTTGCATGGAACTTCGCGATAGTACCTTTGTGCATACTGATGGCTTTCAGACTAACTGTGCTGTGAGGCATGTCTTCAACACTGGCACCGATGTTTTTTGATATCTTCCTCCAGCACGCTGCTCGATATTTACAGCAGAGCTCACTCATCCCTTAGTGCAATGGGTCCATCCCTTAGTGCAATGGGTCCAGGAAAACTGTCAATTGCTCACTCTTGCTGGGGCACTGTAATGTTTATATGGATTCCCGTCATATTGGTCCGCCAGGGGACAAGGCTGCTGATGCTGCTGCCAAGAGTGCAGTCCTCGTACCTCTGCCCACTAGTTCCTATGTTCCCTCTGATGATCTCTCTGCTGCTGTCAGGAGGTGGTGTCACTTCGGCATTGCCATTGGTCCTTCCTTCGTTGAAGTAAACTCAAGATTATTAAGACTCTCCCAGCAGCTTGGATTACCTCCTCTCGGCCCTCTCAACAGGAGGAGGTCATTTTAACTAGGTTGTTTTTTTAGCCATGGTTATTTATTAAGTGTCACTCTCCCACCACTTTGTACAAATTGTGCTCAAGTTTTAACTGTCAGCCATTTCCTGACAGAATACCCATTTTTTAACCATTTACATTCCCACTTGGGTTTGCCATAAGAGTTATCGGTCGTTTTAGCAAACGACGCAATGACTGTTGACTGTGTTTTACTTTTTATTGGTTGTAGCAGTATGGCAAAGGCCATTTAATTTTTAGTTCTGGACCTCCGTTTCTGTATGGTGTCTTTTATAGCTGTATGGTGTCTTTTATAGCCCTTTCTCCAAATCCCTGTTTTTAGCTGTCTTCTCTTCTGTCAACTGGGATTGACATAAAGTAGTTTTTTAACTGCTCACTGTCTTAGTATTCTGTAGTTTTGATTTGGGTGTGTAAGGTTCCAAATGATTGGAAAAGAGCACAGGTAGTCCCAGTCTTCAAGAAGGGTCGTCGAGCAGATGTGCAAAACTATGGACCTATATCTCTGACGTTGATCTGTTGTAGAATTTTAGAACATGTTTTTTGCTCGAGTATCATGTCGTTTTTGGAAACCCAGAATCTACTCTGTAGGAATCAACATGGATTCCGGAAACAGAGATCGTGTGAGACATAACTCGCTTTATTTGTTCATGAGACCCAGAAAATATTAGATACAGTCCCCCAGGTAGATGCTGTTTTCCTTGACTTCCGGAAGGCATTCGATACAGTTCCGCACTGTCGCCTGATGAGCAGAGTAAGAGCCTACGGAATATCAGACCAACTGTGTGGCTGGATTGAAGAGTTTTTAGCAAACAGAATGCAGCATGTTGTTCTCAATGGAGAGGTGTCTACAGACGTTAAAGTAACATCTGGTGTGCCACAGGGGAGTGTTATGGGACCATTGCTTTTCACAATATATATAAATGACCTAGTAGATAGTGTCGGAAGTTCCATGTGGCTTTTCGCGGATGATGCTGTAGTATACAGAGAAGTTGAGGCATTAGAAAATTGTAGCGAAATGCAGGAAGATCTGCAGCGGATAGGCACTTGGTGCAGGGAGTGGCAACTGACCCTTAACACAGACTAATGTAATGTATTGCGAATACATAGAAAGAAGGATCCTTTATTGTATGATTATATGATAGCGGAACAAACACTGATAGCAGTTACTTCTGTAAAATATCTGGGAGTATGCGTGCGGAACGATTTGAAGTGGAATGATCATATACAATTAGTTGTTGGTAAGGCAGGTGCCAGGTTGAGATTCATTGGGAGAGTCCTTAGAAAATGCAGTCCATCAACAAAGAAGGTGGCTTACTAAACACTCGTTCAACCTATACTTGAGTATTGCTTGTCAGTGTGGGATGCGTACCAGATCGGGTTGACGGAGGAGATAGAGAAGATCCAAAGAAGAGCGGAGTGTTTTGTCACAGGGTTATTTGGTAACCGTGATAACGGAGATGTTTAGCAAACTCAAGTGGCAGACCCTGCAAGAGAGCTGCTCTGCGTCGCGGTGTAGCTTGCTTGCCAGGTTTCGAGAGAGTGCTTTTCTGGATGAGGTATCGAATATATTGCTTCCCCCCTACTTATACCTCCCGAGGAGATCACGAATGTAAAATTAGAGAGATTTGAGCGCGCACGGAGGCTTTCAGACAGTCGTTTATCACGTGAACCATATGCAACTGTAACAGGAAAGGGAGGTAATGACAGTGGCATGTAAAGTGCCCTCTGCCACACACCATTGTTGGCTTGCGGAGTATAGATGTAGATATAGTAGAAGTTCCAGTTGGTTTTGCACAGGAAAAGTACTGGTGAGGTTTAGGAAATAGGAAGAGTTACAGAAAAATTGCCCAGAACCCAGTCTCAGGAGAAACTTACTGAACAGGGTGAGGAGGAAAGACTGATTGTTGGTGCCTGAACTGAACTGGACAAGATTTGAAAACCTGAGAACTTAGAAGGTGGAAAAAAGGTGTAAGATAGGTAATAACCAAGAAAAGCTCACTAAAAAAATCGACAGGTCAGAAAATGACAAAGGAATAGTTGTTGAAAAGAAATGCTGAGACCAATGAAATTAATGTAAATTTAAGGTAGCTATGATGTGAGGACAAAGCACATGTCATAAAGCTGATTGCCACCTGCAGAGTTCTGAGAAATGGGTGTCAGGAGTAAGGATCCAGAGGGCACTTATAGTGATATAAGCACTGAGGTCATGTTATCGAGCATGCTCGACAAAGGTTTTGTGTGTTGCCAGTCTACGCCCTGTCTCTGTGTAAATTAATTGTAACCATAACTTGGTAGTAGTCATACCAGCATAGAAGATTGGATAGTCTTTACATGACAGGTCATTTCACATGTGGATCTCCCTTTGATGGTGTGTATTTTGCAGTTACAGTGGTGTTGTATGTAGGTGATGGAAGGAGGATGCATGTGCAAGCCTTACACTGGGGATGGTCACATGGGTAAGAGCTATAGGGCAGGGAAGTGGGTGTGGAAGGACCATAGGGTCTGATCAGGTTATTGTTAGGCGGGAGGAGGGGGGGGGGGGGGCTAAAAGCTAATCTAGATGATATGGAGAATATGTTGACAGAATTGAATGGACCTCATTTCAGAGCATGATTTAGGAAGTGGTAGCCCTTTCTAAGTAGCTGATTAATACATTCAAGACTAAGACAGAACTGAGTGACAAGAGGCATATTTCTAAGTTGTTTTTGGAGGGCTGTGAAGGCTGAGGTGTGAATGGTGGTGTATTGCTGTGAAGTGTCTGCATCTGAGCAAATAAGTTTGCCTCAAACATAAGACTGTGTGGGTCAGAACTTTCACATTAAATCTACAAATAAACAACAGTACTTACATTATGACATTTGTTCGCTTGCTGACACTTAGTACTGCCCTGATCTTTAATGTATTAGCTAACCACTTTGATAGGGCTATGACTTCCTAAAATCATGCCCTAAAATAAGGTACATTCTGTCAATATTTTGCTCACCTCACCTAGAATAACTTTTCGTTGCTCCCCTCTCCTTACCAGCTTCAATCTGTGCAGTATCCTGGTCAGACACTACACTCCTTCTGCACCCCATTTTCCTACCCTATGGTTCTTTACCAAGTGACTGTCTTTCCTGTAAGACTTGCCAGATGCACCGTCCAACCACCACCTACACCAGCCCTGTAACTGGCAAAATATATATCAAAAGGGAGAGCCACTGGTGAAAACACGCATTGCATAGCAGCTGTTATGTAAACACTGTCCAGAGTTTCCCAGAACTTTGGAAGTAGGAACCAGCCTTGTAAGATGTGCTTGGTGCTGGCCACCTAACTGGCTTAATTTTCTTTATGTTCTCAGCATTTCTGTTCAATAACTATTCCTTTTCATTGCTCCTTTCTTATTTTCCAACCTGTCCATTTTCCTCTGCCCCACTCATCTGTCTGCCACAGAACGCACTTAACTTTTCACTTGTATTGGCTTTTTCAGTAATCTCTTTTTGGTTGTGATCCTATCTTCCACCTTTTAAGTTCTCACAAGCTCCTGAACCAGGGTTCTGAGCAACTTTTCCATAAGTCTTCCCATTTTCTATAGCTCACCAGTTCTTTCCCTTCAACCCTTCTGTCAGGAGGAGTCACAGTCCCAAAAGCTTGTTCATTTCCACTTTTTTTTGTTTCTTTTTTCCCTGTCACATGATGAGTAGCTTTCTTTGTCCTGTTGTATTATACTTTTATACATGGAGCTATTTGTGTTGAAGAATGTCCACAGGATTGTTCTAAAGCAGTAATGCTGACAACTAGAGTACTAAGTTAATCAGTTACTTATTTTGTGTGGATGCAATAATGCAAAAGAAATTTAGGGTAAATCATGCATTCTGTTTGAACATAAAATCAAATATCATGTTAACAAATTAAAAACTTTGTCCCAAGTGTGATGAAATGGAATGTATTAGCATAGATGTGGCAAAACTACCAAAGTTTCTTGTAGATATATCTGATGCATAAAGTGTTATGACTGAAAGAACACAGACTGGATCACTGATACATGTTTATTACACACACCACAAAAATCAAGGTCCAGTTCACAAACCAAAGTCCATTTTTATAAACGATGTCAGGTAGTCTGGCCAAGCGTAGACAGTAAATGATCGAATATACCAAAGTTCTAGTCCATGATTTGGAGCATGGTTGTAGCTCTGTCATTGGCATAGGTAACAGTGTAGTGCAGCGAAGTGAGGTGAATTGGCTGTAGTGGCCTGTGTACTTCTTTAAATAAGGATGCTTCGCATTTGTGTGAGCACGGTGGTGGCCGAAGGCGAGACTCACTTCCAGATCACAATGATTTATCATATATTGGATGTATCAAAGTTGGCCTGTCTGGCCAGCCAGCAAATCTTTCCAACACGCTGTGGCTATTGTTGTTGTTGCTGCTGCTGCTGCTGCTGCTGCTGCTGCTGCTACCAATCTTTTTGGTAGAGTGGCTGACGTAGCCATAGCCGGACACGGTGCTGCCACTGGTTGGATTGTCTTGCATCTTATATCCTGCTACGATGTGAAGTGGTGGTCACAACATAAACAAAACACGAAGAAAATACATTCCCCAAAAAGATTTCATTTAATCTACATTTCGCAAGGAATGTATTATGTTAGCTTTAAAAATCTTTGGAACATAATAACATAGGAAAAATGGAGTTTTAATTTATTCAATGATACATGCTGTATTATTGAACTGTGGGAACAAAATAGGACAACTACAACTCTTGTTCAGTCCAATGGAAGAAAAATTCAAGTAAAGGTGCCAAAACAAAGAAAATGTTTCATCTAATAAATGCAAACAACTAGGTCAGTGGACAGTTCTGAAGCACTAAGCCAAAATTGTGAGTAGAAATGCTATATTTACTTAATGTGTCTGGGACATATAAACTTGTAAGCACATTGACACAAGTAAATGGTATGATTAAAAAATATTTCCAAGAGAATAGCTGTCAACCTATTGGTCTAAAAAATGTATTATGTTATTGTTTTGTATTGAATAAGATGCATAAGAAATCTTTCAACTAACTGCCATTACTGGTAAATCAATCCAGGCATATGCAATGGATTAGTAAGGGCAGAATTTGGCTAAAGTTTATGGCGGTCTATCAGTGTGCTGTGTTAAGTAGACCAGATGTCAGTCACAAGTTCTTAACCAAATGAGATCCGTATGCTGGAAAACACTAATTTCTCACAATGTATGGATTTCCCCTACTTCTCTTTTTGTGTCTGCCAAAGATTGACAGTTTGTGTGTGTGTGTGTGTGTATGTGTGTGTGTGTGTGTGTGTGTGTAGTACTTTTCAGTATTATGAAAAAGTTGCAACTCCCCATGTAGTGGAGATAATGAGTTGCAGATAGGCTCAACAGAAAGACTGTCACAGATAAAGCTTTCGGCCCATAAGGCCATCAAAAATAAATGAAATGTGTGTGTGTGTGTGTGTGTGTGTGTGTGTGTGTGTGTGTGTGTGTGTGTTTTGTCTATTTTTGACAAAGGCCCTGTGGCCCGAAAGCATTATTTGTGACAGTCTTTTCATTGTGCATATCTGCAACTCAGCATCTCTCCTATATGGCGAGTGGCAACTTTCCTTTTCATAATTTTGTTACATTCCATCCTGGATTTTCCATTATAGTACTTTTCTCAAATTTATCATATTGAAACATTTATTGATGAGTTCTGTTTGAAATACAAAATCATGGTTGTGGTGACAGGCTAATCTGCAGCAAAGTCTGAGGTCAAAGTTAGATTGAAAAGTTACAGTTTGCTTATGAGTTTTTGAAGCCAACAAATATGATTCTGAAATCCTGTTTGTTTTAAGGACTGGTGTGCAATGTATCCCGAACTGTATGTTAGGTATGGAGCTGCTAGCTGTATTTGCCATGAGCAAAGCTTAATTAAATAAATTTGTATAATTATTCTGAGTAATGATTACTACGGGTTGTCCTTGTCTTGTGGTATAGTCTGCAGGTTATAACATAAACTGTGATGTCAGCTAGCTCAGTCAACATGCACATAGTCTTGTGCTGGTTTTGTATGATGGGGAAGGAGCTTATTCAGACCTGTGCTGACTGCCTTTGCATTCACAGAGCATCTCTAACCTTGATTAAGAAAACATAGAGTTGTGTATGTAAGCTTATGAAGTACGTGTCTGATCTAAATTGGCCTATTTGTTTTAAACTTGTTGAGTCATACTGAAAAACAAATACTGCCTGAGGGAGGGCCAGAGGATATAACAAAGAAGCTGGATCATTTTCGGTGTGAAATAAAACTTTCTCAGAAGAAGCTGCAGTGGAACCATGGTTAATTCATTGGACAATATATTTCCATGGTATGAATGATGAATACACTTTGTTGAGAACGAAGCTTCCAGTTTTGAAATTACACTTTGTTGAGAACGAAGCTTCCAGTTTTGAAATGGAAGATAAATTTTTTAGGTAGGCTCCACAAAAGATTGTTGGCAAATAGAGATACAGATGGGGAAAATGGCAGAAAAGCTGAAATTATTTATGAGAAAGGACTATGCTGTCAAATTGTGGGTGCAATATTTGAAATAAGTGTGGAAAGAGTGGGAGGTCTATTATGTACTTTAACAAGACTTATGCGAACTCATTATGCACTGCATGTTCTTGTAGTGCTGATAAGAACAAAGGCATCATGCACAACTTTCAAAGGTAAAATGAACTGTCATTGTGAATGCCGGTGGTGCTAGGTGTTCACACCAAATGAATTATTAATAATTAAGTACAGGGTGAGAATATGTGATTTTGCTTTTCATAGTATTGAAGATAATCCATCGCCTAACTTTTACTCTCAGAATGACGAAATAATTAATTTCATGAAGTTGTATACAAAGCAGAACTGTGCTCTTTTCTTAAATAAGCAGAAGAAGATTCAAAACATTTAAAATTGATGTTACCCATGCCAAATATGAGCTATCAAATCGTAGGTCATCTCTGTACCATCCAAATTTAAGTTCACTCCATCTGCTCTGTGCTACAATGAAACACTATTTACAGACGAAGAATATTACTTTCATGTTGTATGGTATAATTAAAATAGAAAAAGAATGGTTTTGTGTTATGAGTTTAAAGAGGATTATCTTTTAGTTGAACAAACAATTGACAAGTGTACAAGCCAGTTCCACTGAGAGCAAAAGTAATAATGTAAGCATAAGTGATATTGGAAGTGACTTATAATGTGCCGACAATAGCTGTTGACAATATCGTTATCTAAGTGTCCTTAGTCCCCTCCTACAGTCCTACAGGTGTGTGCAGCCTGACACAGTAATATACACTCCTGGAAATGGAAAAAAGAACACATTGGCACCGGTGTGTCAGACCCACCATACTTGCTCCGGACACTGCGAAAGGACTGTACAAGCAATGATCACACGCACGGCACAGCGGACACACCAGGAACCGCGGTGTTGGCCGTCGAATGGCACTAGCTGCGCAGCATTTGTGCACCGCCGCCATCAGTGTCAGCCAGTTTGCCGTGGCATACGGAGCTCCATCGCAGTCTTTAACACTGGTAGCATGCCGCGACAGCGTGGACGTGAACCGTATGTGCAGTTGACGGACTTTGAGCGAGGGCGTATAGTGGGCATGCGGGAGGCCGGGTGGACGTACCACCGAATTGCTCAACACGTGGGGCGTGAGGTCTCCACAGTACATCGATGTTGTCGCCAGTGGTCGGCGGAAGGTGCACGTGCCCGTCGACCTGGGACCGGACCGCAGCGACGCACGGATGCACACCGAAGACCGTAGGATCCTACGCAGTGCCGTAGGGGACCGCACCGCCACTTCCCAGCAAATTAGGGACACTGTTGCTCCTGGGGTATCGGCGAGGACCATTCGCAACTGTCTCCATGAAGCTGGGCTACGGTCCCGCACACCGTTAGGCCATCTTCCGCTCACGCCCCAACATCGTTCAGCCCGCCTCCAGTGGTGTCGCGACAGGCGTGAATGGAGGGACGAATGGAGACGTGTCGTCTTCAGCGATGAGAGTCGCTTCTGCCTTGGTGCCAATGATGGTCGTATGCGTGTTTGGCGCCGTGCAGGTGAGCGCCACAATCAGGACTGCATACGACCGAGGCACACAGGGCCAACACCCGGGATCATGGTGTGGGGAGCGATCTCCTACACTGGCCATACACCTCTGGTGATCGTCGAGGGGACACTGAATAGTGCACGGTACATCCAAACCGTCATCGAACCCATCGTTCTACCATTCCTAGACCGCAAGGGAACTTGCTGTTCCAACAGGACAATGCACGTCCGCATGTATCCCGTGCCACCCAACGTGCTCTAGAAGGTGTAAGTCAACTACCCTGGCCAGCAAGATCTCTGGATCTGTCCCCCATTGAGCATGTTTGGGACTGGATGAAGCGTCATCTCACGCGGTCTGCACGTCCAACACGAACGCTGGTCCAACTGAGGCGCCAGGTGGAAATGGCATGGCAAGCCGTTCCACAGGACTACATCCAGCATCTCTACGATCGTCTCCATGGGAGAATAGCAGCCTGCATTGCTGCGAAAGGTGGATATACACTGTACTAGTGCCGACATTGTGCATGCTCTGTTGCCTGTGTCTATGTGCCTGTGGTTCTGTCAGTGTGATCATGTGATGTATCTTACCCCAGGAATGTGTCAATAAAGTTTCCCCTTCCTGGGACAATGAATTCACGGTGTTCTTATTTCAATTTCCAGGAGTGTATTTTAAGGTGATTAGCAGTATGGGACTCACTCACACTTCTAGTCCCCATGCACTGCTTTCCATGAAGTGTAGCTCACATTTCATGTAACACCTCACCAACTACAAATCATTTCCTAAGTGTTTGTTTATTTTGGAGGAGGAGGAGGAGGAGGAGGAGGAGGAGGAGGAGGGGGGGGGGGGAGATTAGATTATGATTTTATTACATTCTGACTGCTAGCAAGTCAAGAAATTGTTTTCCCATTAGTAACAAACATTTATTTTTCCTACAATCAAAAGAAAATTGTCTCATTAGTATGACCTTGGCTGCCCATAATCTGCCTTCTGAATCCCCATGATTTATTGTAACAGGCATTAACATATTGTACAACCTCTCGTAAACTTTTTCCCACAATTGTTTGTTTCGTAATATGTTTTAAATCCTATTTCAGTGAGTTCTGCGGAATTTTCTTTTTGAAACAAGTAAGTGTATGATGAGCTTGAGCAAGTTCTAAATGAATCTCAGACTAGAGGATACATTTTTAAATATCTAAATGTGATGGAGGTAAATAATGTAGGGCGAGTCACCGAAATGGTACACTTTGTTGGCTACTGTCCTAAGATGTAGACATGCTCGCACCATCTAATATGTCTGAGACCTGCATAGTATGCCATTCAGTTCAGTATGGAATGTTGGCGAGTGCAAGTGCATACTGAGGCAGTGGAGGAATTCTGTTGTGGCAGAGCATTGTGGCTGTCCAACTTGATGTGGAGGACACCAGCATTTTCATGTTCCAGACAGAAGGACAATATCCAGGTGGATAAAACAGTGGGGTGAGACAGGTTCTGTAACCAGTGCAAAACATGATGGAGCTGAAGAGGTAATTCGAATGCCGGAAAATATCTGATGAGTTCATACAGCTCTGCAACAAAACCCCCAGCAGTTTGTCCATCACCATTGCAGAACATTATAAAGCCCTTGCAAGTCTTTGCAGGGGATGAAGAAACAGTTTTTAAAATTTCATCCTTATAAACTGCAAGTTGCTCAACAGTTACAGCTGACAGATAAAGTGAGTGGTTGCAATTTGCGCACATTACTGGACAGAATTAACAGGGACAACCGCTGGCCTGCATGTGTCAGTTTTGTTTGGTATGTGTCCATGAATAACAATTTCTTCATCTCACAACTGCAGAGACCGTGGTTTTAGATGTGATATGGTTTCAGAAAGATGAGGCTGTAGCTATTAAAGGTAATGTCAGTGTAAAGTATGTGATATAAACTTGTGAGTGGACTGTTGACCTTCCCCCAGGAAAGATTTCTGCTACTGATTTGATAGCAGTGTGTGTGTGGTCCTGGGATTGTCATGGAGGAAATGGAATGAGGGGAAAATCCCCATCCCTATCTAGGATTGAATGCAGGACTTCAGGATCATAAGAATTTCAGAGTATTCAGTGTCATTGGGTTGTTCATCAAAAAGCTGCAGCTGATAGGAAGTACTTTAACTTAAAGCTCAATTCAGTGCTATTGAACTTCATTAAATTAAGCTTTCTGAGATGTTGATCCTTGAAAAACTTCATGTGAATATAATTTTTTAGAATTAAATATTTGAAGCTTAACTACATGGTGCAGCCACATTAATGTTACTGCTGCCTATGTTAGATGTCAGCATGCAGTAAAAAATCGCAGATGGCTAGTGGCATCACTAGCAGCGGAGCATATGTAAAGCATGTCGGGAAGATGTGGAAAACAGTTCAGTCATTGTCATAATGGGGAAACAGAGTGATTTTTGTGGCATCCGAAATGTGGAAGCACTTTTGAAACAGTGAAGTTTGTAAACTGTTCATGTGCCACAGTATACTGTGCGTGGCAAAATGATGCTGTGCAAAACTGCTGCTGAGTGACTGTGGTGCATCACAAGCTGTAGATGACGTGGATGAATGATGGCTGCAGAGATGTGTTTAACTGTTTAGCAATTCACTGCCCAGATAAACCAAGGGGCTACCAACAATGTCTCGTCAACAACCGTTCAGCAGTGTTGCTGTGTATGGGCTTCTGCATCAGGCACCTGGTTCATACACCCATGCTGACTGCTGTTTGTCAGCAACAAAAACTGGAATTTACATGCTAGTACTGCAAATGGCTGTCCACTGAGTGGCGACTGGTGCCCTTCTCAGGTGACAGATAGCCATTTGTGTATAGGGTGTGAAAAGTCTGAAAGCAAAATACCCTTCAAGAGTTGTCAGAAGGATTGAGGTTGGAGGAAGGAGTGTTATGGCCTGGTGAATGGTTTCATGACATTTCCTGGGTGATCTTGTTATTCTGGAATGCACAGTGGAGCAACATAAAGTATGCATCTATCCCTGGGGCCATGTCCACTCCTACATGCACTTTATTTTTCCTCTGAATGTTGACATCTGCCAGCAGGACAATGCAACATGTCACACAGTGCACATGCATAGTTGAAAGAGCACCAGGATAAGTTTGCAATACCCTTAAGGCCACCACAGTCCCTGGATTTAAACTCAATCAAGAGTGGGACCACGTTGATCGGGCTGTTCGTGCCAGGGATCCTAAGCCAAGAAGCTTAGCACAGCTGGCCACTGCAGTGTACTTGGTAGTTTCCAGAACCTCATTGACACTCTTCCTGTACATCTTTCAGTGGTCTTTGCTGCAAAAGATGGTTATTCAGGCTTTTTACAGGTGCTCACATTAATGTGACTGGACAGTGTAAATATGTAACAACCAGAAGGTTTTGAAGAAGTGTGTGCCAAAAATGAGCCTTTGTCAACTTAAGTAAACACTTTATTGCTGTAACAAACATTTTCTGTGAGTCATAAAGAAATTGGGTTTGTGAACTTCATTGATGGCTTAATTTTTAGTTGTTTTTTCTAACAGTTTATAACAAGAAAGTGATGAAACAAAAGTGAAGCTTGACAGTTTCTTTGGCATAAAAATAAAACAATATGAACGGAGAATTATGAAATACATTGAGATTTGTGTAACTTTTGTGATATGAATGAACAGAAAAACATCCGTCTGATGGATCTACAGAGGCACTTTGCTTGCTCTCCAATAGTACCACTATTTTGCCTGCTTTTATTTTACTTTGATGGAGCACCAGAATGAATAATCTGTTTCCAAAAGGCATATGTCGTGTACTATTTTTGATGCTGTTGGGCTTTTTACCGCCAGCAGTTTTAATAAGTCCATCTACTTTCTTTGTTTTTTAATGGAGAGTGACTCTTTTTCTGCTTATCATTTGTTTTTTCTTTTATAGTTTGATGGAGCAACATCAGATACTGGACACAGCCGGCGTGGTACACGCAGTGGCATTCCGACATCACCTATAGCAGGAGCTCCAGAAGAAGATGATATTCTGAGCCTAAGCCCTCCTGCCTCCCCATCTCCTCCTGCCAAACGCCCATGTACAGCACCAGATCCAGCAAATATCAAGAGAGAAGCTCCAGATATTGTTGAGGTGTGTATGTGCCTTTTTGGCAGATTTTTTTTAATGATAGAAAGAAAATTATACACTTTCAGAGTTACACAATGAAATCACCTGCTGTTTTAAGTGGAAAATAACAAAGTCGACTGAATGTGTCTGTGACAAAAATTTCCATATAGAAGTAGAATGTCATAGAGAGAATTAAGATGAATAACAATGTCTCATCAGTAAACTGGCCACAGTATAGTGGAGAACATAAGTAGTTTGATATGAACCTCTGAAAACATAGGTTTTTTCAAAAGTTTTTGATATTCCATACAAGTCAACTTGTTTTATTATGAAGTAACTGAAATGCTGGCAATGAGTAAACTGCTATTGTCAGTTACGGTGAAGTAAAGTGGAGTGGAGTCACTGGAGCAAGCCAATGTTTTTATGTTAATATTCATATTGTACATTTGTGATATGAACATGATAATGGAAAATTTTGTGTGGAATAAAGATAATTCAGAGAGTGAAGGTAACCAATCACCGTACAGTTAAGGCAGTTTGCAATTGATAGGCACATAAATGAGACTGAAAAAGTTGCCAAGCTTTGGACATTGCCATCCTTCAGAGCTCTCTCTCTCTCTCTCTCTCTCTCTCTCTCTCTCTCTCTCTCTCTCTCTCTCTTTCCATCTACATCTTCCCTCCACCCCTCTCTCATGCCTTTCTCATCTCACTCACTCCATGTGCCACAACCCCTCACCCCATTCAAGTTACTTTGTACAGACAATGTAGTCGCCTAGGACACTGTAGCCGTGTATTTTTGTGTGAATGCGTGTTTTTCAGCATATGACAGATCGGCACAGAATTTGATATCCAAAAGCTGAATGATGTCTTCAACCTCGTATACATCGTTGTCAACCATTTAACATCTGAACTATGTGGCGATTAGTTATATTTACTCCTTCCGTTGTTAGCGTTTATGATATGACCACATCAGGTGGAGACACTCAGACATCTTACAACACGCTAATCTTTTGGATGCCGCATAATTGTGGAATATGTATCATAACAAGGTGTCCCCTTTATATGCCGTACAATATATTTGTTTGCTCTGTAGTCATTTTCTAATGTTTGTATGCATTAATGCTTCTTAGCATACTGACTACATTTGTGACCAGTTTCTGTGTATTATTGTTATTATCGTTGTTATCATCATCATCATCAGCAGCAGCAGCAGCATCGTAAGTCGCCCCTCAAAGAGAGCCCTAAAATACAATCAGTTTTTATGGCTTTTTTCTTCCAGCTCTTTATTCTTTCTTCCCAAAAACCTCTCATATATTCACCGACTTTCATCTTCCTCTCTTCTGTCCTGTTTCTCATTGGATACTTGCTCAAAATTTTGTTTTCTGATTTTATAACCTGCCTTTACACTGATGTGACAAGTCATGTGGTGACATATGCACATATACAGATAGTGGCAGTATCACATACATGAAATATAAAAGGGCAGTGCATGGCAGAGTTGTCATTTATACTCCAGTGATTCATGTGAAAAGGTTTCCAGTATCATTATGACTACATGGCAGAATTAACAGGCATTGAATGTGGAATGGTAGTTGGAGCCAGATCCACAGTGTCAACAGTGCGCTAAGAATGCCACTTTTCAGGCATTACCTCTTACCACAGACAATACAGTGGTCGATAGCCTTCATGTAATGGCCTATAGCAGCGGTGTTTGTTTAGAGTTGTTCATGCCAACAGACAAGCAACACTGCCCGAAGTAACCACAGAAATCATTGTGTGATGTAAGACAAACATATCCCTTAGCACAGTGCGGCAAAATTTGGTGTTCATAGGTTATGGTGACAGATGAGCAATGGGAGTGCCTTTGCTAACAGCACAATGTTGCCTGCAATGCCTCTCCTGGGCTCATGGCTCATGCCCATATTGAGTGGACCCTAGATGACTGGGAAACTGTGGCCTGGTCAGCTGAGTCTCTGTTTGAGTGGGTAAGAGCTGATGGTATGGTTAGAACTGCTGCAAACTTCACAAAGCCATGTACCCCAGTTATCTTCTTGGCACTCTGCAAGGTGGTGGTATCGCCATTATGGTGTGGGCTGTGTTTTCGTGGAATGAACTGGGTCCACTGGTCCGATGGAACAAATCATTGACTGGAAATGGTTGTGTTTGGCTACATGGAGCCCATTTGGAGCTATTCATTGACTTCATGTTCCTAACCAACAATGGAATTTTTATGGATGACAGTGCTATGTCACCTGGCCACAATTGTTCATGATTGGTTTGAAGAACATTCTGTACAGTTCAAGTGAATGATTTGGCCAGCCTGATCACCCAGCACGAATCTCATCAGATTTTTATGGGACATAATTGAGAGGTAAGTTCATGCACATTCACAGTTATGAACTGCTACAGATGCAGCATGGCTCAATATTTCTGCACAGAACTTCCCATAACTTGTTGAGTCCATGCCATGTCATATACTAAGCAGGCAAAAAGTATTATCCTGTATCCCATGAATTTTGTCACCTCATGGAATAACTGTCTGTCATGTTTTCTGAGATGATGTTTATTTTCTTGAGGTCTTTCACTGTTTCCTTTACACAGCAGGTTTTCACTGTATTAGTCATCACTATGTTAAAAATCTTGTTTGTCATTGTCTCTTTGTTCACCCTGTGTTCATGTCCATGGAACTTTGGCCTCCTCCTCCTGTTGTTTCTAGTTGTCATCATTTGTACAGTTCTTTTTTCAGTCTCTGTATCCAGATTCACTCTTTCTGAACTGGTCTATAGATCTTTCTCATTGTTTTCCTCTCTTTGTTTTCCATTCTTCCCTTGATTGATGTCATTTCTGGGGCATACAAGACTAAAACAGTTATTTTTGAATGAAATTTTTTGAAAGAAGGTGTGTCACAATCTGCAACATTGCAGTTCATAACCATTTAATTTGACTTTATCACAAGTTATTTGCTGATGTGGATGGAACAACATATTTTCAGTAGCCCTATTTCAAACACTGCTGAGAGTCTTGTACACTAATACACTCTTGTTGACCAAAAAAAACAGTTTTTGAAAATAATGCTAGTATTTAGCACAAAAACTTCAAAATGTACAGATCTGACATTAATACTCCTAGTACACTTAGCTCCTTTAGCATATATACATTGTTACCACTCGAGGCACAACCATTATATAAGTCATGAGCAGTTAAATGGTTAATGTTAAAAGTGAGTGCCTAACATGGTGTGCCAAAGGGTACTTCACAACTTCAACGTCCTATAACTTGACTTGTGATTGACTTGAAGAAAAAAATAGTCAGTCTGATGCACCAACTAAAAAAGTTTTATATGTAAGGTAATCAATAAATGTTTTGCCTTTCCAGGTGACAAGAGCAACATATGTGAACAGAAATCTATGTTATTGCAGTGTGGCAGGAGCACCATAAATGAATTGAAGACTGGAGTCTGTACTGGACAAGATGCAGGGTGCGGCTTGGTTTATTGAAACGAAGTCGGACACACAAGTTCAGAGAAAGTTCAGGATGCAATACAGGAAACCACCACTCTCTGTCATCCATAAGAGAACGGCACAGGAACTTCATGCAAACAGGAAGCATGGATTTGAAGCACTATGTAATTGTGACAAAGATACGAAGAGAATTCAACATGTTTTCCAATATTCACCACATAAGCCTGTTCATAAGACATCAAAAGAACTGTGAATCCTTTGTACGACAGAGCAACAGATACTCAAAAAGTGCACAAACTGCAGTAGTTACAAGAAATCAAACCAGACAAATACTGCAGTAATGGCCTTGCAAGATGTTGCTAATTTAATTTTACAGTTTTGCAATATGATTTTGCAGTTGTGCAAGATTTCTGACATTCAGCAAACTATTGCTTTTACGGTTTGATTCATACCACTGAGAGCAATGTTTATTAACTATTGAAGAGAGTACAGTGGGTATTTCTATCGATCAGCTGATAGTGTGTTCAACTGATACATCTGGCTCTACTGCATTCTATGGCTTGTGGCTAATTCTAATGGAAATGACATGGCTTGAGGCTAATGGTAATGCAAATGAATGACTGTGCCACGGTGCTGTTAATTGAACTCACTTCACTAAATGGTACCTTTTATTAGTCAATCTGGCATATTCTGCTTGTTCTGATGTTTCTTCCATGAGCTACCTTGGATAGTACACTTTACATGGCAGTTGAACAGAGCGGTTTTTGCACTGTTTGCTATCAACTTTACTATCAAGTAACCTCTCGCAAGAGTGAAAAGAAGCCGAGTGTCGGATTCAGAGATGTAACACTGGTTTTACTGAGAGAAATGGTAACTTTGATGGCAGCTCTGTGAGCTGGAAAGAGAGGAAATGTGTAAAGTGAACTATCTGATAAAACTGGAAAATTACAACAGTCACCTGAATCTATTTTTGTGTACAGGAGTTCATCTCAAAGTCTTTTGTCTACTGGTAATAAGAATGGAACAAATCTGCCACTGACAAATTGTTGTGCATGTTTTGTTGAACTCTGTGCAAAGTATTAAACAAACAAACTTATACCCACATCAGAACACAGCTTCTCATTCTCCATCAGGAGTAGGATCAAGGGCTCACAGTTAGCAAGATACAATGGAATTGGAATATTTATACTCCTGGTGATTTTCTGCAAGCCAGAAATAAACCCTACTTGTCTAAGAGGAGTCGCCTGCCACATCTTTAGAAAACTTATGAGTAAAGGAGGTTTTACCTTTTTGATGAAGTTCTTACACTATACTTCATATGACCCTCAGTCACAGTGAAAAGAAAACATTTCATGTGCAAAAAATCATTATCTGAGATGTATATTCAGATCTAGTGACTTTTTTCCATAGTGTAGGTGATTTAGCATCATCCAGTTTTATGAAATATGTTAAGAGCTGCTCTAGATATGCCTGGGATTTTATTACTTGCATTGGAAAGTGAACAAATTATGGTAGCCACTAAGCTAAAGAGAAAATAGCTTCGAAAAATGTTTCTGGGTTTGCATTAGATTTGCTCTGAAAAGTCACTGTAACAATTAAAACATTATATATAGTCCAAATCTGGCCAAGAGACTAACGAGGAGGAATACTGATGTCAGCATACTGCAGCAGCACATACAGGACTTTGATGAATGAAATACTCATGAAAGGAAGGACGCACAACAATCTACAGTTGCAAACAGATAATGACAAAACGAAAGGGCAAAAGAGACATTGTAATGATCTACATGTTGCACAACTCTGCATTTATAGAGGCATATTCACAGAACAAGTCATGCAAAAGTGATATGATGATGTGGATCATCCAACAGATATGAGAGAGATGGACAAGTGATTTCCATTAGCAGTCATAGTATTTGTTCTGGAGTGAAATGAAAAAGTACTATCACAAGCTTCTTCACTATTAACTGGACATTGCACACTTTAATGTACACATTATATTTTACAACATGATGGTGAAAATTCAGAATGGAATTAATCACTGGTCTCAGTGACCAGTTAACTGCATCTCTTTACTACAAATATCATCTTCAAACACAAAAAGTGTGTAGCCTCACAGTATGACATTTTTTAGATTTTTTGAAAAAAAATGTAACAGAAAAGACCAAAAAGAGTGTGTAATATAACTGGATTGATAAAAAAGCTACTCTCAAGCAACAGCAAGAGAAAACACAAAAAAGTTATGGAAATTTGCAAACTTTTTGAGCCAGTAGCTCCTACTTTTGACAGAAGGGTTGAAAGGGAAGGAAGAGGAATGAAGAAAAAGGACTGCGAGGTATAGAAAATGGGGAGAGTTACAGTGAAGTCACCCAGAACCCTGCATAGGGGGAGGCTTGCCAGAAGAGTTGAGAAGGAAAGGCTGCCACATTTCCATAACTTTTATATGCATCTTTTCCTCTGGCAACTCTCTGAATAGATTTTTTATCCATCCATTGGCAGTAATAGTGGTAACAATGTATATATGCAACAGGAGCTAAGTGTACTAGGAGTATTAATGTCAGATCTGTACATTTTGAAGTTTTTGTGCTAAATACTAGCAATGTGGCAACATGATGTCACTTTTAGAATTCCATGCAGTGGATAGGATTACTAGCGCTTCCTTGATGTGATTTATACGGCAGAAGTGGTAGTGTATGGGCCTCTTGGCTTGCTTTCTATTGTTGCATTGTGTTTCGATATAAGTAAGTACACGCTGTCTGACAAAAAATAGAACATATTCACATGGAAAGTGGTAGTGAGAGAGAATCTCCTCCTGTTCGTCTGAAACTGAGGACACTGTGCCTCTTGATTCTTATTCTTTGACATCTCAAATGTTGGAAAGTCAGTTTTGTCATTGCATACCTTTGCCTTCCAGAAGTACAACTGCAGCAATAATGAAGGCGAAGATGACATGCCACCAGGGAAGAAAGACAAGTTTGAGGACAAATTTCTGTGGTACAAGATGGAGCCAAAGCCTCAGGTTATCGATTTCGATAGAATGCATTCAGGTGTGACTTCCAGAAAAACACTAGTGCACTAAAAGTTTTTTTAGAGATTATTCACAGAGGAGTTTGTCTCGATTACTGTAGATGAGACTAAGTTACTACACAGTTTGCAGTACTCTCTTTGTGATAAAAGCTGTTTGAAGGCCTGGAAAGATATGTGCCTAGTAGAAATGTATTATTTCCTGACAGTATGTCTTCTCATGACAAGATTTATAAACCTAAAACATTCTGAATATTGGTCAAATATTGGTCTCTCAGAACACTAATAGTGGATTAATGTCTCATGACAGATATTTATTGTTACTCGGAGTGTTGCATTCCCACAATAACAATATTCCTGCTCAAGCTGTTTTATATCTAGGAGGGAAGTTTAGGACAGCACTCACTCCATTCCAAATGTTTCATCATTACAAAGTCCCCCATTTTTCAAGGGAAACTTAGGTTTCAGATGCGCATTCCATCTAGAAGTCATTCTGGTATTAAAATGTTTATTCTGTGTGGTTGTGAAACAGGTTTTATACTTGACTTTTTAGTTTATACTGGCACAAAGTGCGACATAGTAGTCAGTGAATGCTACTTGGGAATTACAGGCAATATTGTGACAACACTTTTCGAACCTTATTTGGAAAGATGGCATGCGCCATATGTGGATAATTGTTGCACAAGTACATCTCTGTTCCCCTTCTTCCACAAAACAGGAAGAAATGCAGTAGGTACAGTTACCTTGAACAGGAAAGGTGCACTAAAACTTGAGGCCAAACTGTGAAGAGGAGACAGAATTTAGGTCAGAAGACATGATGAAAGACATATGTCTGACAACATGTCGTACAGCTGGAATGAAATCGGGGCAATATGGGAAAATGGACTGCCAAAGTGATACAAAAAGTTTGAATGAAAATGTGTATTGAAATGTAATGAGATTATTGGTCCAGTGGACAAAATAAACATGCTACTTAGTTCAGTGGAATGTGTTTACGAAACACTGAATTGTAAATGTGTTACATTCACACATTATTTACAAGTTTCGCACCGAGAAGAGTACTTCACTTGTACCAAGAAAGGAAATCAGCAGGAGGTTGCTGGTCAAATGAGGAAAAGTCTTTGTGGCTTTTAGAACGGCATTTTTCAAGCTCCATCGAATCATCAGTAAAACAACATGGATCTGTAAGCAGATGCATCATATGCAGCAAAAACAAAAAAAAAATTAAAGGAATCGTGTTACTGCTATAAACAATGTGAAATGCGACTGTGTGTTGTAGCTTGTTTTGAAATATATCACACAAAAAAGTCTGAAATGTGCTTCTTTGTAATGTTATCTGGTTTTAGGAACTCCATCAATAAAGATTATTAAAACTACACTTTATTTTAAAAACTTATTGGTGAGAATAAATTCAGAAGAGCCGGCTATGATAACTCGATGCAGCAGATGTGGCAGTATTCAGCGTCATATCGTGTTTAACATGGCAAGCATACTGCATGGAGCAGCCATCACACACACGGATGTGCGTACTGTTGTAGCAGTGAAGGATTAAAATACAGTTAGCATTGAAGGTCCGCTGTCAAAAGTATCAGAAATGAAAGAAGAGTCTCAAGCTTATTTGTCATAGCAAAAGAGCTATGTGATGCAATATCATACCAAGTAAAGCTTTTCATTAGTAAATTTCAGTTCTATATTACCCTTTTTGTTGTAGTACTTTGTGGTATATGTGAATAATTCCCCAATATAAGCATATCCATTTGTAGGGAGGCAATATCTAAAAACTAAACTATCTACAGGTGGCAAGACTACTTCTGTCATGAGTGCCAATACTAACATTTTTCAATTCATAAGCAAAAATGTTGTGGAAACATGCAAGCTTTTGAAATTTTTCTAATGGTTATTGTTGAGGCTGAAAGGTGCTTATCAACTCTGAAGGTGATGAAGATATTTTTAAGAACAACACTGATTGAGACTAGGTTGAGTGTATTAATAGTGCACACTGGAGGAAAGAACATAATTCAAAGCCTGTCTCATTTCAGTGAAAAGGCTGTTGACTGTGACTGCTTTGAAGAAAGGCAGAAGAATGGACAAATAAAATTGATATTGATTCAGGAAAATGTAAAGCTAAAACTGAAGAAAGAAAGAAAAAAAAATCTGCAGTAGAACAACAGCCGAAGAAAGCAGGAATAACACAACTTGATGTAACAAGCAGGAAATATATTGTCCAGAAAATTCACAGTTGGACAATTGCCCTGGTAGAAAAACTCAAGAAAATCCAAACAACTTGGTCTGATGAGTGGAAAAGAGCCCATTCTGAGAGACTGATAGGAATATGGGCACAAAGAAGCGGTGTTTTAACTCTGAAAAAGCCTTTTGTTGTACATCTTGTGGTCCAGTAGGGCCCAAACATACTATTATTATTATTATTATTATTATTATTATTATTTTTATTACCACCACCACCACCACTGCTGCTGCTGCTGCTACTACTACTACTACTACTACTACTACTACTACCACAACTGCATTAAATTGAGCAGTTGACAGTTTTATTCAAATCTATCCAACTGCCAACTAGTCACTGTGAAAAATGTGTGTGTGTGTGTGTGTGTGTGTGTGTGTGTGTGTGTGAGTGAGTGAGTGAGTGAGAGAGAGAGAGAGAGATAATAGTTTTTCATTTATTTAGTATCGTATCTGAATTTATTAGTGTGCAAAACAGTGTTTCCGCTTTTCATAAAGCTGCATAATGATCTAATATTTTCTGAAACTTAAATATTTTTGTATGCTTCTCATAGCATTTTTGGAATAAAGCCATAAAAAGTTATAAAATAATTATCTGTAAACTAATGTTGTAGCCAAAACTGGAAGTCCCTGACTATAGCAGTGATGGAGAAAGCAGAACTGAAAGTGGAAATGGAGCTCATTATGGTGGAATAGAAAATCCTCTTGATGCGAAATCAGCATATGCAACTGGAGGACTACAAGGTATTGTGTGTGTAATTTTATGTATAATTGTCACTTTTTCCTTTCATTGTGAATACTTCAAAGTGTGCTAACAGGAAAAACAGTCAACAACTGTTGAATGCATGACTCACTTTGAAATGACAAAAAAACTAATATTTCTTTTGCTTGCTAGTCATTTTAGTGAATGCTTGTATTATAAAACAAATGGGATACAATAGTATTCATGTCTACACTCTTGAGTTCGATGTTCTACAGATTACGCATCTTACTTTTATGAACACAAGTTTACTGGAACTGTATCACTCCACACTGTATCTTTAGATCATATATTCATTTACCATTTTCAGTACCCTCTGTATACTAACCTTCCCCTCTCCCACTCCCACTCCCACCTCATATTTTTTTACTACCTACTATTCATAATATTGCCCTTATACATTACTTCAGCACATTAGTGTACTACTTACTGTTACCAGATTTGGATTGCTCAATTTAGCTACTATTCTATTGTTTTCCTCTGTTTGTGTGATATACTGCTTGTTAAATACACACAGAATTGATTACTGTAAGATCTGGTGAAGTGCTTGGTTTAATACACCCAGCGCCAAAGGTTATTGTACTGTAATATGTATTGTCTGAGTGATTAGTGAAAAATTCACACTGACAGTCTAAAGACAGAAATAGTATGAACATCTAAAGGCGGAATCCAGTTATTTAGGGCGCTGTGTCTTTGGTAGTATATGATGATATGTAGAGATATTAATAAATGATTGGTAGAAATTCAAACTCCGTAGCATTACTGAAAAGGTAGGTCAATGATGAGAGCTAAGTTCAAAATAAATAATATGCATTGAAGAGTAACAAGAACTTGATGGAAAAAATTGAAATGGAAGTAGAAAAGTGTGTAACAATAAATCAAATAAAAGAGATAATTGATCCTTCTTTATCCCACCAATCCTTTCTTACTTTTCCTAAAGTCACTCCACTGTACTTCCACATAGTTACCCTGTCAGTGAATGATGGATAGTTTTCCTAGGTTGGTGCTTCACTTTATAAAAGCATCTGCAGATTCATAATGCCCTCTACAACATTTAGTTGGTGGAGTCTTCTAGATCAAAAAGACACATTAGTGTAATGCCAACTTCAAATCACCAGTTATACAAACGGCATTCATAGTGATAAATGCAAGAGAACAATTAGTGATACCTGTTTATGATGATTGTGCATCGTGATGACTGTTTTATTTCCAAGATGCATATGCTGTGAAGGTACTATTTGTTGTTGTTACACTGAATTAGTACTTGTGCGTTGTTGGCATCACAGGCTGTTGTAAATAATTTTTGGAATTTTCCAGATCTTAGACTAGATCTGAAGGCTTAAAACATTTGATCATTTATAATCATCCTAATCTGTCCCTTAGGAAATCTGTAATGGGCCTAGCAGTTTTAACAAAGTTTGGCTGAAAGCTCCCTAGCAGTTTGCCTTATTCCAGGAGACTGTTGGCTCATTTGGTCATTGCTGGGAAATAATGGACTGCTGCCAAAATCATTTAGAAATCTTATATGTCTGTAGCCAAAAACGTAAACCTCAATACAGTGTTGATCTCTGATCAGCTTAATACTGAGTTGTCTATCCAGTGAAGCCAAAAACTCAACAAAATCCATTACTGTGATTCAGATATCGGGTTTCAGTGCTAATTTCACTGATTTTACTTCAGTGAACAAAATGTCTACAACATGTATAGATAATATTTTAACCAGTTGTATTTATAACGAGGCAAATAAGTTTTATTCAGATAGGACTTACTGATCATTCTGCTCTGTTTATGGAGTTACGTAGGGAACTAAAACATAACAAGTCCAGATTTTGTTACCTATGTAAAAAATTACAAAAATATATAAAAAAATTGTGAATGCAGCAAAAGAACTGGCAAATAATAGATTTATTTTGGATTGTGACAACAAATCAAAGGCATTATGGTCAGTGATCAAAGTTGAAGCAGGTTCCACAGCCAGAGGCCATGATATTTCCAAAATCAAGATAGAGGATAAAACTATTGTAAAACCTACTCAGATTTCTGAATTATTTAATGAATTATTTATGAATGTAAACAAAGCTAACCTCAGTGAAGAAGATTATTCAGATAAGGTAAATTTCTTCAACAGTGAACAGTTTGAGGGTGAACCTTTCAGTACATTTACCAAAACTACTGTAAAAGATATAGAAAATTAATACCAACAAAAGTGTTAAAAACAGTGTCTAAAATAACTGCACAACCACTATCTACAATAGTTAACCAGTTACTTCAAGGAGGTTAGTTTCCAGACTCATTGAAGTGTGCAGTAGTTAAGCCACTATTCAAAAAAGACACAAAAGAACATATGGGAAACTATCGCCCAATCTCACTTCTTCCATCATTATCAAAAATATTTGAAAAGGTCACCACCATACAAATTCAAAATTTCATAAAGAAATTTAAAATAGTCTCAAAAAATCAGTATGGATTTCAAAAAGGCAAAACCACACTATCTGCTGTAAACGATTTTCTAGATAAAATTAGCTTCTCTCTAGACCATTCACTGTACACCACAGGAATTTTTTGTGACCTATCAAAGGCCTTTGATAGTGTGAACCACTACTTCCTACTCTGTAAACTGGAAAAGTATGGAATTTCGGACATGGTACTAGAATGGTTTAAGTCCTCTCTAACAAACGGAAGACAAAGAGTGGTTATATCATCAGAGAGAGGAACTTAATACTTTAAAGTGGAAACCATTTCACATGGAGTACCCCAAGGTTCTGATTTATGTTCCATTCTGTTTCTGTTTTCATAAATGATCTACCATTTAATATTTGCAGATTATACATCTGTAATCATTGAAAGTAACAGTACTGACCAAATTCTCCAAACTGTATTAAATACTTTAGAAAAATTGAATACCTGGCTTAATTTAAACGGGGTAATATTAAACATAGAAAAGACTCTGTTAACGTAGTTTGAAACAATACAAGCAAAATTAAAAGATATTCAGGTCAGTCACAGAAACCAGGATTTGCAGAAAGCTAGCTGTGTGAATTTCCTAGGAAAGCAACTGCATAAAAATGTGTCATGTGGCTCACATATACAGTACCCTGCAAATAAATAGCGTAGCATTTGCAGTGAGGGTATTGTACAATGCTGCCAGTATGGGCATAAGTAAGGTGGTATATCACAGCTACTTTGAGTCAGTAAAAAGGTGTGGAATTGTAATCTTAGGTAATCAAACCATAAGTGCCAAATATTAAAACTTCAGAAGACCATTATTATAAACATACACAATGTAGGGTGATGAAAATCGTTTCGCCCACTCCTAAAAAATCTAAGTATGTCAAGTGTTCCCTCACTATACATCTGTGAGCTGATTACCTTTGTGTACAGCAACCTTGATTTATTTGTAGCAAATTATTTCCAACATGATTACAACACAAGAAATCAAAATAATTTTATGCTGACCGCCCACTGTTTAAAACTTTATGCTCAAACTTCGCATTATATGGGCATGAAAATTTATAACAGAGTGGAAGGAAGATAATTGCTCAGCATAAATTTAGAAACACTAAAAAAATCCTATGTGAAAAACTAATGCAAAAATGTTTTTATTTATTGGAATAAATTATGAATGACCACCTGAAAATTTGAGCAGGAGAGCATAAGTACTTAGGACTGTTAATCTTTAAAAGTTTGTTACTTTTTAAGAAAAATATTAATTGCTTAATTAATTATCCAGTACAGTATATTATATTTCTGATATTGTAAAGAAAGTTGGAAACCAGTTTTTGTGTTTTGTCGAGTCTCCTGGTTGGTAGTGTGTTTACATTTTGCGGCGTTTGGTTACAGTTGTAGCGGTTTCAAATACAAGTACTGTTAAAGTTGTTTGTGCACTGTTATATATTTATAAACTTTAATAGCTTTTGATGGTGTTTTGTGCTGTTTGTGGTGAAACTACGATTTAATAAATGTTTGCTCGCTTTGTTTTTTAGAGTTTTCTGTGCATTGAAGTTGTTTGGTAAATTTTGTGCTTTAATTTTCAGCTGATGTTTCTTATTGTTTCTAGTGAAAAATTTCAGTAAAATTTTCATTCATTCTTTTAAGTTCGTTGAGTATTCCAGTTTCCACTTGAATTTTTGGTTTCAGCTAATAAATTTTGTGAAGTTGGTATTGGTATTAGTTGTGGTTTAGTAGTATTAATAAAAGTAGTTGCTTTCTTAGTATAGAGAGAATTGTGGGAGCACTATTGTTAGTTCTGTAAATGGTTTTAGTGGTGTAACTGAACTTAAGCAACGTAGATGCTTTTTAACTTCAAAATTTTGGCATGAGTGAGAAGTGTGGGCTCTGTCATAGGTGTGGGATTTATTCAAAATATTTTCATTGTGTGTGTGTGAGGAGGGGGGGATGCAGTGGGGAAGCCAGTGGACATTCTAGCAATCTAGCAAGATCTTCTCCTGTGAATGCAGAATCTGTAGAAGAAATAAGTTGATATAGAAGCAGGAGCATAAGATCTGTGCCCTTTGGGTGTAGTTACACTTTGCAAAGGAGGAACTAGATAGGTTGAGGGTGAAGGATGATGGGGAATGGGAACTGGCAGTTGGCATGAAGGCAGGTAAGAGGAAGAGGTATTCAGAGAGTTGTACTTTGCGTATATGCAATAGATTTGTCCAACTGTCAGAGTTGAGTGGAGAGGAGCCTCTTGTAGCTGTAGGTGTAGGGAACGTGCAGCAGTCCTCAGCAGTTAGGAGGCCTAAGTCAGTTGCAAAGTCTAACAGTACGGAGGTGGTTCTGCTGCTAGGTAGTTCACATGGTAGAGATGTGGGCCAGCAGTTGCAGGATGTGTTGGGGAGTGAGTACCAGGTCACCAGCATTGTGAAGCTTAGTGCAGGGTTGGCTCAGGTGACTGACAGCATAAGGGAGTTAAGTAGGAATTTTACGGAGGAGGATCAGGTAAAGATAGGGGATGGAGCAGAGACTAGTCTTCATAGGGACGGGGAATATGATGTAGGTGGTGACTTGCTAAATATAGCTACTCAAACTGGTGGCACTAATGTGCATTACGTGCAACTGTTTCAGCGTCATGATCAGCCTCGTCTTAAATGCAGCTGTTGGCATTTTAACATGGGGCTGGAGAAGGCACTGATGGCAGAGGGCATGCGGAGTGTATACGACCTGGGAGATCCAGGGAAAAACCTGGGAATTTTTTCATCCAGGAGAAAACCAGGAAAAACCCGGAAATTTTTTAGAATTCCAGGCATTTTTCATTGTTTTAGTTTTCAGTTAAATTTTTGTGATTTTGACTGATAGTAACTAATACTCTAACAAAGGATATTACTGTATCCTGCTTCTGCAGAATAATACTGCAGCAACAAAACATGAACGAGAGGGAGAAAAATGAAAATAGAACTTAAGTTGCAAAGGAAATGTGCCATATACAACAACAAAAAATGCCGCTCAGACAAGTGTCTGCCAGCAGCAATGTGTATCGAAGGCTGTGTATCGAAGACTATGCAATCTTCCTATCAATAAATTGCTTCCGATGAGTGTGACGTGACAACTGTTTACATTAGATTTGTGTGAGCAATTGTGGGCAGGCTCTTGTGCATGCACAGTGGAGTCACATATGAGTAGTACCTTCTCCCACTTCTGACTACATATGTGTGATTGGGCGCCACTACCTAGTATTGTCCTGGTTCAGAAATATCGTAGATCCGAGGCTGATGCACAGAGCAGTCTGAGTTGTAGTGGGGAGGTGGGTAGTCTCCACGTGACCAGTGTTTACGTTTAGTGATTTCGCTGTGTCCTCTTCATTTATTGCTCTCGCATCAAATGAAAACAAAACAGATTTCAGTGGCCAGGAGCTACCACATGAATTAAAATATGTTCGCATAATTGCGGAAGGCTAAAATATGATACTAGTTTCAGATTTTATTTCCACCTTTCTGACAGTCAAGTATTAACTGCCTTGCAGAACAATGAAACTATTTTTGTCGGTTTGCTAAAGAGATTTGGCTTTTATTAATCTTTTTGACTGAGGCAGTCAATTTATTTCAAATAAAGTGTTTAATTTCACACTGTTGGCTAGTTTCAACTGTTCGCTGCATTTTAAGTGCATGTTTTCATCTACTAGCTCGTTTGGCATTATGCTGTTATAAAGAGCCACACATGAGATAATACAGTACTGGTACTCCAAGAAAATTTACATCTCAATCTGGACATACGAATGTGCTCTTTAAGCTGAATTATGAATTTTAGTATGGTTCATGAAATTCCAATGCTCTTGACGTACCCTCTCGTGTCTTGTTTCTTTTATGACATAATGCGAGATCTTTTAATATTTTACACGTATGAACATACGGGCTTCCTGCATCATCATAGCTGCACAAGCATAGTGACACCTGTTATCTCTCTGCCAGCTTCTGAAACGAACCAATTTCTAACAGGTCTCAGGAAAATATTTCAAATGGTTTGAAAAGAGTTACTTTCAAAGTAAATGTCCTTTTACGTAAGATGAACTACTTGCAAGAATGTATTATTAATTTCTTAAATCACAGAGCGTTTGACTCTCATTGAAAAATCAACTTTCTGATGATGACCACCTAGAAGAATTTTGAACTCAGGAGATCAGACATTTACGCCGTTACTCAAAATTTTACTGGCTCACTGGCACATTTGCGTGATATATCTTAAAGTGTAACATGCACAAAAAAGATAAGCATTATATGTGGAAGCTTAGCTTCTCTTGCAACTTATTAATCTTAGAGACCAGTATTATATGTGAAAGCTTTGCTTTTCTTGTAGCAACACTATGTATATTAATTTAAACTATTAACTTTTCATATGTGTGTGTTTGCACTACTTAAAAGTGATCTTGCTATTGGCTGACTGCATCACGTGTCCTGTGCTGTCATCATCTGGTGAGATCATGTAACACGAGCTATGACTGGCTTACAAAAGCGTGTCACAATCTCAATTTCAATGCTTCGGAAAGTAACATGCGGTGTTTGGTGGAATTCAAATTCATATATTTGTAACACAAAAATATGCAGTGTACATGTTGCTGCGCTTCAAAGATCTTTCCAAAACATGTTCCCCCCCCCTCCCCCCACCCCAAGTTTCGTTTTCTAAAGTCACAGGAAATTCTGCATCAGTGTATAAAGCCATAAACATTCAAATGATTAATAAGTTTTACAGTGCCAAGGAAAATTATACTGTCATTTAACATGGAAAAATGGTTTTTCACCCTGGAAATCCAGGAAAAATCCGTGATTTTGTTTTCCTTGTCCACGTTTACACCCTGGCATGGGTCACATTGCAGTGATGCCAGTTTAGTCTATCAGTAGAGTGGGTTTCACTAGACATGGCCTTCACCTCAATAGGTATGGGAAGGGGAGGCTGGCAAAGCTTATAGGTACTGTGTAGTGGGTGGTGGTGGTATCACTCGTGGAAACATTCCTGTAGTAGTTGGTGTTACAACTGCACCTTTTATAGACTGAAGTCAGCTGATAGGTGTACCTGCTTGAAGGAAGTCCCTCTAGCTAAGGAATCACCTTCAGAGGACATCATGTTTCCAAGTAGAGAAAGAATTAGCATATTTCATCAAAATATAAAAGGTATTAGAGATGAAGTTAGTGAACTGCTTATAAAAGTTGACTCTGAAATTATTGGTACATAGGAGCACCTCTTGAATAACTTGACAATTCAGAGACTTCCTTTACCAGGATACAGATTAGCTGGCTGTTTTTCGAGGAGTTCCTTGCGGATTGGGGAAGTGGCAATATATGTAAAGATAGTATTCCTTTTGAGGCCATAGACACATCACGGCACTGCACACATATATGACTGTTGTGCAGGGGCAGTTGAATGTAGTAAATCTGAACTTGTGTCTTTTATTGTTTATAGGTCCCCAACTCTGACTTCAGAGCATTTCTGCTCTAGCTAGAGAGGGTTCTTGATTTCATTTTTTGGGAAGTACCAGAAATTAGCTGTATATGGTGACTTCATTATTAATTTTGTATATGATTATGCAAGAAAAAAAGGATGTTGGTAGATCCACTAAATTCATATGGTCTGATGCAGACTGTGTTTTGTCCAACTAAGGTGCAGGGGAACAGTAGCATAATCATAGACAATATTTTTATTCATTCGTCATTACTAGATGGGCATTCTGTTAATAAAAAGGTGAATGGCCTTTCAGACCATGATGCACAAATTTTAACACTAAAAGGCTTTTGTATTCAAACAAATGTCATTTAATTACAAACTATGTTGGAAAGTTAATACAACGGCAACAGTGAGTTTTATAAACTTCGTCAAGGAACAAGAGTGGCAGAATGTTTTAGTGCCCATAATATAGATGACAAATATAGTGCTTTCCTTAAAAAATTTCTCATGGCCTTTGAGAGATTCTTTCCATTAAAATGTTATAAATGGGGTACCAGCAGTAAAAGGCAGCCTGGGTGGCTGACTGGTGGGATAAGGATATCATGTAGTACAAAGTGGGAATTATATGAGAATGTTAGAAGCAGTCACAATCAAGCTACAGTAGCCCATTACAAACAGAATTGTAAGGTGCTTAAAAATGTTATTAGGAAGCAAAGAGTATGTGCTACACAAATAGAATAGCTAATTTACATGATAAAATTAAAACCATATGGTCTGTTGTGAAGGAAGTGTCTGTTCAGCAGCACAAGGTCAATGATATAAAGCCAGTTTGTACCAGAAATATTTCTGTTGCTGATAAATCAGATATATGTACAGTATTTAACAATCACTTTCTGAGCAATGCTGGTGAACTAAATAAAAATTTAGTTTCTACAGGGAATTGTATTACTTTTGGGAAATACCTTTCCAAGATTGATGTCTGAAATGCTCCTCTGTGATACAGACAAGGGGGAGATTGAGTCAATAAGTAAATCAATGAAGACTAAGGCCTCTCATGGATATGATGGAGTGCCTAGCTGAATATTAAAGTACTGTGCTGCACATGTTAGCCCTGTATTTAGCTACATTTGTAATTTTTCCGTTAGGAATGATCATTTGCCTGAAAGATTAAAGTACTCAGTAGTAAAGTCGCTTTATAAAAAGGGAGAAAAGGATAATCAAGACAATTTTAGACGTATTTCTATGCCATCAGTGTTTGCTAAAGGTATTGAAAACGCTGTGTTCGTAAGGATAATTGATCATTTCATATCACACGATCTGCTATCATATGTGCAGTTCGTCTTTAGAAGTCACTTAACATATTCTCTCTTCTCTGTGAGGTACTGGATGGGTTAAATAAAACGTTTTGAATGCTAGACATGTTTTTTTTTTTATTTAACTAAGGTGTTTGATTGTGTTGAACACAAAATATTGCTCCAGAAGTTGGTTCATTATGGAATAAGTGGACTTCACCTCTTACTTTAACAAAAGACAGCAAAAGGTCATTATTCACAGTGTTGAGAATGGCTGTGATACGGGGTCTGAGTGGGTATGGTCAAATGGGGGTACCCTAGGGATCAGTATTGGGGCCACACCTGTTCCTTATTTATATAAATGATATGCCCTCTAGTATTAAGGATAACTCTAAAATATTTTTGTTTGCTGATGACATTAGCTTGGTAGTAAAGGATGTTGTGTGTGACATTGGCTCGGATTCAAGTAGTGCAGTTCATGACATAAGTTCATGGTTTGTATAAAATAAACTAATGCTGAATCACAGTAAGACTCAGTTTTTACAGTTTCTAACACACAGTTCAACAAAACCCAAAGTTTTAATTTCACAGAATGGGCATATAGTTAGTGAAACTGAACAGTTAAGATTTCTTGGTGTTAAGATAGATAGTAAATTCTTGTGATAAGCCCATGTCCAGGATGTTTTTCATAGACTTAATGCTACCATTTTTATTATTTGAATGGTATCTGATGCAAATGATCATTTTACACAAAAATTAGTCTGCTGTGTTTATTTTCATTCACTTAGGTTTTATGGTATTGTATTTTGGGGTAATTCTTCCCATTCTAAAAGGATATTTTCGGTTCAGAAATGGGTGGTTCAGGCAATAAGTGGTGGAAGTTCGCGAACCTTTTGTTGACCCATGTTCACTAGTGTGGGTCTTTTGAAATTGGCCTCTCAACATATATATATTTTTAGTGTTATTTCTTGTTAACATATCAACTAATTCCAAAGAATAAGCAGCTTTAACTCTGTTAATACTCAGCAGAAATCCAACCTTCATTTGGATCACACTGCCTTAATTCTTGTGCAGAAAGGTGTGCAGTATATTGCTGCATCTATTTTCACTAAGCTACCACAAGAATCCAAAAATCTTAGCAGTAATCCACGCACTTTCAAATTGAGTTTCCTCGTGGGTCACTCCTTCTATTCTGTTGAGGAGTTCTTTGAAAAATTAAGCTGATTTTTTTTTTTAATGTTGATTGCATATACTTAAACTTATGGCATGACTTTTTTGGGTTCATAAACATTTTACTTTTATCTCATATTACTTTTATGTTATAATTGCATGTACTGTCATTTTCCATGACCTTGGAGATTACATGATGTGTAAGCAAATAAATAAAGTCAACGACTTGCAGTTGGATGTTATGAGATAATAAATGCTTATTCTATTCTATTCTATTGTGTTGTGTTCTGTTTGACACAAAATTGGGTTGAGTTAAGGTAGGCATTGGTGTAATAATGAACTAGAAAATAGGAATTTGGGTGAACTACTATGAACAGCTTAGTGAAAGGATTGTCATAGTCAAACAGTGGAAAATCCGGGATGGAATAACAACAGTGGATAAGGATAGATCACTACTCACCACGTATGCGAGGCATCAAATGACATTTAAATGCAAATTAAGATATCAGACAGAATCATCCCCCCTCTCCTCTCTCTCTCTCTCTCTCTCTCTCTCTCTCTCTCACACACACACACACACACACACACACACACACACATTGTCACTGTTGTCTCCAGGTTTCCAGATCCAACATTTCACACTCCAACTCTTAGATTGCAAGAAGTTTTAAGTTTTGCTATTTCTGATGATTTCATTGTCCATGGAAAATACTTTTTTTTTCTTCTTCAAAATATTCTAGAGAATGTCTTGAACACTAGATTCAGAGCTGTTGCCCTGTGCCATTTGTGACACGACGAGATTGACACACTGTGACAGCACATCCACTATTTACTACTGTCTGCTCGGAACTGGTATTTTAATCATTTGCTGTTACATTTCTGCAGTTTTTGCAGTTCACAGTTGCATATTTCTGAGCATTTTAAAACAAGTAGATAATATTTGCATCACTTTGTATCGTACCAAGATCTGACTGATTATTTGTGTGCAGTTTTTTTCAGGTCGTAATTCATTGTAGGTAACTGCATGATCTGCAAAAAGTCTAAGGATGCTATCAATATCACTTGCTAGATCACTAATATATAACATGAAGAGAGAGAATCTCAACACACATCTGTAACACCCAGCTGAATTTACATTGGAATGGTGTAGTGATTAAGAAAATGGACTCACCTTCTGGAAGACTAAGGCTCAAATACCTGTCCAGCTATCCAGATTTATGTTTCCTAAATCACAAAAGCTTGAAGTCAGAAAGGTTCCCTTTTTAGGGTGTGGTCAGTTTCTTTCCTTGTTGTTCCCCAGTCTGAGAATGTTCTTGCTATCTAATGATCACAAGCTTATCCTACCCCATCAGAAGCCAGGCCACCTGGTAAAGCAGGCCTGTCAATTACAACTCTGCTGCAAACAGTGAACAGCCTTTTATGTTGGTATGACCACCAGCTCGCTATCCTGCAGGATAAATGAGCACCACCAAACTGTTGTCAAGAACAAAGTTGACCACCAGGTGGCACAACATGCTACTGAGCACTAAGCACCACTTGCTCCATTTCAATTTCTGCTTCACAATCTGAGCCATCTGGATCCTTCCCTCCACCAACAGCTTCTCTGAACTACGCGAATGGGAGTTATCCTCACATCACATCCTCTACTTCCGTGATCGCCTTGTACTCAATCTCAGGTAACCCATTCTTTGCACACCATTCACCCAGGAGTTTCCCCTTCCTCCATCCTGTTGTCAAAAACTAGCATTGTCATTGCTCGTCTAAACAACACCATGTAGGGGCATAGGTGAGTGAGTGAGAGAGAGAGAGAGAGAGAGAGAGAGAGAGAGAGAGAGTGTGTGTGTGTGTGTGTGTGTGTGTGTGTTACTCTAGCTCATCAAAGGATAACTCCGAAATCCTGCAAGTTTTCTTTCCTTTGTTGGTGCATATCAACTACTCAGCACTTCTGCTTTAACCCTAAAGTGTCACCATTTGCAAGATCTTACCTACAACATTAATAATAAAAAATACAGAGTTTTGCTCTTCATTGCTGCACACACTAAGGATACCCACTGATGACTTCTAGATCATGAAGGTAGTGCTATGCCCTTTGCATAGCACTAGCCAGTTCGGACAATCTATTTCTGGGCCACTGACATTAAAGTATACTCCATGTCTCCTTCCTGTCCTTCCCTTTGTCAAAGATTACTACCATGCACTTTACTAGATCCTGAAACATGACTTTTTTGCAAAAGCAGTAAACCATAATCATGATAAAAATGTGAATGGTTGTTTTAGTTAACCCCTTCTGTTATTACCCACTGCTCTGAGTCCTCCAAGTAATCTTTACTTGTGCACTCTGCATTAGTTATGAAGAAGGCTTTAGCTGCCTTTTTGAACAAATGTACTTAAGTAATGTTTTTGTTTTTCATTTTTTGGGCAATTTATTATACAGTTTCATTCCCTGATGTATAATACTGTTTTGTGCTTTGTTTCTTGTTTCTTAGTCTGTGGTAAATGTAAGTTCATACTGACTCTTGTTCCATAATTATGAGTAGAACTAAAATTGGAACACTGCCCTGATAGGCACCACAGATTGTTATATGTACTCATGTGGTGCAGTGAGGATGCCCGGTTTTCTAAATAGCTCTTTACAAAGAGCCTGTCGTCTGCTTATAATTATTATTCTTATGGCCCTTTCCTGCAGTTTTAAAAACAGTGACAATGTTTCATGCTTTTGATCACCAGAAAAGACTCTCATAGCTAAGAATTGATTAACATAGGAGTTGTATATCACGACAAGACATTTTGCTGCTACAAATTGATGATAATACCCTAAGAACATGTAAAATACTGATGACATTCTTTTTGTCAGTGTCTTTGTGTCCTCATTCCACATTAGTTGGTACTCAATATTCATCCCTAAAACTTTTGTGCTTGTTACACAATCTGTAGATTCATCATCTATGGTTAATGTGACGTTGTTTTCCGTCTTTCTACTGATATGCACTCTGTACATCTCCTTTGTGTTCAGTGCCAATTTATTATGTGCTGCCAAACCATAAGCATCTGTTTTGCTTTCTATACTAGGAGCTCTGGCATTTTATCAGTGACCATGATGTTGCTGTCATCAGGAAAGAGAACATTTTCTCCGTGTCTGATACTATATGGTAAACATTGATATAGATTAAAAACGGAACTGGAGCCAATACACTATCCTGAGGAACACCTATGTTTATTTTTTAAAGGACGTCCTATTCACCATTGACTGTAGAAATTATTCATTTTCCAATTGCAATGTCGGACTTTATGCCATTTCCATGTGGTCCTGCAAAAGCTAAAAGAATATAAAAATGAATTACAGCGTGTCTATACAGAACTGTATAAACGTGTCATGCAGACAGAAGTACAATACGTGTGTATGTATTTCTTGTTTGACAGTTGTTTTACAAAAACATTATCAGCAGATAGGCAGACTATCTCTACCTTTTGCACCCTTTGTATCAGTTAACACAGGAACCATTTGTTCGCTGTATTCCTCATAGCCAGTGCTTCTAGCTTGTTTAGCAATATTTAATGGTCAAACATATGAAAAGAGTTGGACAAGAACATGCCTGAAACAGTCATCCTTGTCAAAGGCTTCAAGTATCACTTTTGTGAACTTGGTAACAGCCGATGTTCTACTTTTTCCACTTCAGAAACCAAACTGTGATTTGTTAAATATTAGGTAACTAATTAGTTGATCCTTCAGAATAGAGTAAATGATTTTTGGAAAACAAGACAGTAGTGAACCTGGCTAGTAGTTTTCAGTACTTTCTGCATTATCTTTCTTTGTACTAAAGGATAACTTGTGCATGCTTTAGGAACTCTGGAAAAATACGTGAATTGAAGGACTCATTTATTATCTTTGTTAATCAGATTTGTATGCGATCATACACCTCTTCAGAACAGAAACATTACTCTCATCTAAACCAGCTAACTTCTTGTTTTTTAATTTCTTTACTGTTTTCCAGACGTCTAGCTGTGTTGTGGGAAATGCAGTTACATGTTTCATAGATCATTTGAACGCTTCTCTTATTGAAATGATGTGAAATGAGTCAGTTTACATGGTGTATATATACTTGATTGGTGTTAACATTAATGAATTCATTTTTTCATTACTGGTTTCATATTCAGTACCTGTGTTAATATACTATTCTCCACATAATATTACATTTGTTTTGGGTGTGAGATTCTTTCCAGAATGTTGGTTAATTTGTTAAGGAAAATTCCCACATCACTAAGTGAGTGGAACACACATACACAGAATAATTTACTACTTGTAGGTGTCTAACTTTGTTAGTTAAACGTCTGCCAATCAAAAGGTTTATCCACACCAATTGCAATCAGATCATCTCTAGCTTTAAAATATGTGCCAACTCTGGTATAAATACATGATCTCCTTACATTTAATGTAGTTCTACAGCAGCAACTAGCATGTTCATGTGATGACAACACTATATGATGCAATTCACTATTTCTACCCCAGTGCTCTGTAAAGTATTCCACCACACTGGTCAAACATTGTAATTCAGCTCCAAGCTGGTGTATGTTATTTGTAATGAACTACATATTTTGGTGAATAATAGATACTTCCAAACAAATTTCTGTGGTGTTTGTGCACTCTGATGTGGAACAATCTATCTTCTGGACACACCATGAAAAAAATCCCTAAAGTGGTAGAGATAGTTACAGAAGAGCGGAACCTGTTGTTGTGACCATATTTTGTGTAGCCCCACCTCCCAATAGTCCCCAGTGATACCAGTTTAGTGTGCACCCGATCAACAATTGTCAATGCCACCTACTCCTCTGTAGTGACTTACCAAACACCAGTGTCAAGACAAGATCAATTGTACCACTGGAACAGACCAGCCATGCCCACATTGATGCCACCAGTTAGGGAAATTATCTTACTCAGGTCACCACCTGTGTTGTATGTCCTGTCCCTACCCAGAGCTGTTCCTTGCCCCATCAATTATCACTACCTGATCCTCCTCTGTAAAATCCATACACAAAGGCCCTAAACCTTAACCTAGAACCAACTAGCCCAGCACATGGCTTGAAAATGCTGGTTACCTGATACCCTTCCCCTAACTTCTCCTGCAACTGTAGGCCTACATCTCATCCAGGACTGCTGCCAGCAGCAGTACTCACTCTTCCTAACATTTGTGCTCTTCCTGGCCTTCCTATATAGGCATAGTGTCTGTTGCACATTCCCTACTTCTACACCATCTTAGACTTTTGCCCCCCTCATCTCTGGCTGCTGTAACCTGATCACATCCTCTTGCTAGCCTACCTACCAACTGCCAGTTCCCAATCCCCCCCGGCCCTCCCCACCTCTTATTTCTTTCGTCCTCACTGAGTCTGATCTTGATCGAAATGTGGCTGAAGAGCAAAGAATTTACTTTCCTGCTCCTCTATCACACTATTATTGTTGCATATTTTACGGTTCCAGGAGATGGCCTCAGTGATGTTCCCATAGTTCTCCCCACTACATTCCCCAAGTAAAGCCACTTGCTGCTCGCACAGTGCATCCCACTATTTACTTTCCTATGACAACTCCCACTGTTTCCACTCATGGTCAAACAAACATCTAAAGCAAAGGCGCAAAAAAAAAAAAAACTGCCAAACTAAAGGGATACAATGAGATTTATTATGTTTACTTCACTATAAAAATAATGTAACATCTGACAATGTGTTGCCTTTGTTATTGGCATGAGCTCTGTTATGTCAGATGTATATAAACAAAAATGTTGGACAGATGTCACACATAACGGAAATTCAAACATGAGATATTTCGTAAATGTCAGGCAGAAATGCCAATTCTCCATTCGAGCAACAACAAAAGAGACACAAGTGCAGTTCCTCACAGCAAAAGGTATGTATAGATATACATGCAGATGTGTGCAGTTCATTGTAAGTGTTTAGTTCAGTACGTAAACTTAAATAAGACCATTGGAAAAACACTATACAGGCAAACCTTCAGGGCAATAACCAAAAAATATACTGCAAAAGCTCTTAAAAATGTGAAACATGTAAAAAAAGAACTCAGATGCAATAAAAAATCATCAAAACTTATGTTTTAATGAGTAGAATTATTGCACTTGTCGCTTGACCACAATCTTGCCAAAAGTCTTTGTTGAAAGTCTCCTTTATAGGAGTTTTGTGGTAGAGATTCTCAGCAATTTCCACTGAAATACTACGACTATGATTTCCTACACCAAGAAAAGGCTGCTATCAAATTCTGGCAATGTGTCTTCACTGTTGATTTTAATGATTTTATATGTATTATAACTTAATACATATACATCTTTCTGGGTGATTTGTTATGTTGCTTTGGAGATGCAGCAGATACATGATGAAATGCTGAATTGGAATGTTCATAAAGTTGTGTTGATAACTACCATCCTATATATCTCTTGTAATAATATTTCGAAAATAGTAGAAATTGCTTGTACCAGCAAATTTGCCAATATTTCACCTGCAGTGGAACTCTGATAAATACTGGTATGGTTGCATATATATGCTTGAAGCACTCTTTTATGTTTTTCCAGTTGTACCATTCACATCAGTTGTTCTGTTTCTTGTTATGTGGAGAGCCATGAGAGGCTGATTTCTGTTATTGTACAGATGTTTATGAATAAAGCCTTATTTGTTACTTGGATTGGTTTTGTGTATTGCTTGGTTACTACACGACTGGCAACATGTTTGGAATGATTTCCATGTGTGCTGTCTCTTAAGTGTGGTTTCGTCAAGTTCATCGCTTATGGACACAGTACTACCGGCCGTAATTGAGCAGCTTACTTTGGCAATGACCACTTTGTCGGCTTCCATTAACAGACAGGTACCATTCCACCGATCCGTCCACCCACTTTTCCTCCTTATGATGATTCATCTGAGGTTTGTAATCTTATGAAAAGAGATTAAAATAGAATCTTTTGGTTTTCAGCATGACAGACTTGAATTTGTGCTCTGCCTTCTTCGTCTCAAGGGTTCCACCTAAAGCTTGTCCCTGGGCAAGAACCAGCAATTCTGTATCTTTTTTTTTTTTCTTTTTTTTTCTTTAAAATCACTTGAGCAGTTTCCTGTCCAACTACCATCGCAAATGAACACGTCATAGTGACATGAGTTGAATTCTACTGATGCCACAAGAAACCAAATCAGTCATAGATGGTCTGGGCAGCCAAACTTCATGGTCTTATCCATAAGTGTCAGTTCAGTACTGGTTGTGCAGACTCTATGGTGCACACCACAATTATCTATTTAGCTCCAGACAATGAAGTGCGGAAGAAGATTTTATTCTATTGAAAACCTCCTTTTCGTGGAAGTTTTTCAAATAGCACAGTCTTTTGAAGTTTCTCAAGCAGTGGGTGATCAAATTGAAGTGTGGGGCGTTGTGGCAGTAATGTCACAAGCTGGGCCCACTAGGATGACAGATAGCTTTCATGAGAAAGCAGGAGTGGCGACTGGGCTATTTGTGATGCCGTATGGCTGACGGGCTGGTGTCATGCCACTTCGATCAGTTGTGCCCCCCGTCGCTACACCCTGCCCCACTGCCCACCATCTCTTGCCCGTTCTTGCCTGCTGTGGAGGCACCCCCATCCCATTGGCTGCCTCCTCCATGTGTGGACCCCTCGTGTTCCAGCTTCCCAGTACTAGGTGCCAGAAGAAAGTCCACATCGCCTCTGTGTGTCTTTCGCCAAAGGTTGCTCGGGGTTTGGACAAAGACCTTCACTGTTTGACTCTAATACTTCTGACTTCTTCCAAGTTGTTTATTGAGTTAAGTGTTTCTTGCCAAGTGCTCTGGCTACATGTTGAAACAGGTGCTGCAGTGATGTCATTGAATTATCAAAATTTTGCGAATTTGGGCTCACTTCCATTGACACCAGTCACACGGAAGCTGGTCAGTTATAACAAACGAAACATTGTGCTGTTGGGACGACTTATGGCACCTACCTCTTACAAGTCAGTAGTTCGTTCCATTGCATTTTTGGTGGTTGCAGTGCCGGCATTCAGAACTTGTTTGGGATGGACTCATTTCAGGCATTTGGATTTTCTGTCACTGACACAGTTCACCCTGTGTCCAGTTAGGTACTGTATTCTCAGTTGCAAACATTGTGTGAAGAGTTTTAGGAGTTGTTTTTGGAAGTTAAAAGGGTTTGCTACAAACTTTTCTGCTCAGATTTCTTTGAAATCCATGGTTTGGACTCCTTTTTGTTGTGCATGTCCTGTTCCTGTCGCCATGAAATCTCAAGTGAAAGCAGAATTGGACAGCCTTCAATCTCTAGGGGTGGTGCAACTTGTTATGGATAGTGAATGGTCATCTCTGCTGGTTGTAGTTCAGAATCCATCAGGGAAATTTCGCCTGTGTGGTGACTTCAGTACTACTGTCAAAACATGTCGATTGCGGATACTTATCCTCTCCCTCGCCAGAAGGAACTGTTGGCGAAAATATTGGGTTGCGAGTACTTTTCTAAAATTGATTTGTCTGAAGCATACCTCCAGGTTCCTGTGGACAAAGAATCTTTGTGAATTATGGTTTTAAATACTCCTTTTGGTCTCTATCAATATTTGTGCCTTCCGTTTGGTGTCACCAGCACCCCTGCTATTTTCCAATTATTTTTAGAACAATTGACTATGCCTGTCCCAGGTTGCATTAATTATGTGGATTATATTGTTGTCTGGGCTCCTCCAGAGCTAATCACTTGAAAAAAATTGCGCACTTTGTTTTCTGTCTTACAATCTGTAGACCAACAGTGTAATCTCGCGAAATCTCGGGTTTTTCAACCTTCTGTTGTGTATTTGGGTTCGAGGTCTAATGAGATGAGGTTTGCCCTCTTCCAGACCACATCTCCCATTACGTCTATGCCTCGCTCATCCACAAAGGAGCTTAAGGCCTTCCTAGATAACCTAATACCGTAAATTCATGCAGGGGCGGCCACATTAAGCCATCTGTTGTATACCCTGTTATGCAACATTGTGCCTTTTTGCTGGAGCCCAGATTGCAAATGTTCTTTTCAAATGTTGAAATCCAAACTACTCTTGCCACATTGTTTAGCTGTGTTCTCTCCGGACCAGCAGTTTTTGCTTATCAATCCAGCTCAGCAGTGTTACTCTCATGGAAAAAAGATGCTCTTGTCATAGTCTATGCTCTCCGGAAATTTCATGGTTTTTTTCCCTCTATAGTTTCAAGTTACACCTTATTGCTGACCATAAACCCTTCATTTCTTTGTTTAACCTTCGCATTTCATTTCCTTTTAAGGCAGCACACCATCTACAGTTCTGAGTGCTGTTCTTGTCTCACTACAATTACTAAATCCATTTTCAACCTACTTGTAAACATGCCAATGTGAATGCCTTGTCTCGCCTTGCTGTGGACTCTGATCCCAATTTTGATTGCGAAGAATTGCTTTGCTTCCATCTTGATTTTGAAAATGCAGGCCACAGTCGAGAGTTTCCCAATTACCAGCTCATGCACGGCAACTGCTGCCCAATTCTACACCAGGTGGTTCAGTTTCTTCAACAGGGCTGGGCAGATAAATCGCCAGATTGGGCTCCATATCCCCTGTTTTGGGTGGTGTTTTGCTGTTGTTGACAAAAGACCTAGTCCCATTCTAAACAAAAGACCTCTCTCGCAGAGTAGTCATTCCCACTGCGTTACAGGCGAGGTTCTACGCCTTCTCCACTAGGGCCATAGGGGAGTTTTGTGCACTAAACTATTAGCTAGGGGACATGTTTTTTGGCCAAGGATTGGTGGCAAAATTGTTCATTTTGTTGTGGCTTGTGAGCAATGTACCCAACAACAGGCAGCTCCCAGGGCATCCCTGTCCCCCTGTGCCACTCCCTGCCAGCCTTGGGAACGCATTCCTGTAAACAATGAAAGTCTCTTCGTGAATTCCTGTTGGCTCACGGTTGTGGATGCATTTTCCTGGTTTCCTTACATTCTCATGTTTGTTTCTACATTGGCGGAGGTCACAATTCTTACACTTTTGATGATTTTTTTTTTCTAATGAGGGGTTGCCCTGTGCTGTAGTTTCTGATAATGGGCCCTAGTTCGTTTCTAACACCTTTCAGATGTTTTGTCCCTGTCATGGCATTCATCATGTCATGGCTCCCTCAACCAAACGGCAAGGCAAAATGACTAATGCATGCATTCAAGTCCCAAATCAAAAAGTTTGTTGTAGATTCTTCATCAGACGATGCCCTCCTCCGTTTTCTGAGCAGCTCTGTCTTCATGCCTACAGGGAGCTGAGCCAGACCACTTTGCTTCACAGCTGAAGCCATGCATGCTCCTCAACTTCTTGCCCGTGTTGCTCCTGTCACAGGCGGGTTCGTCCGTCTGCAGCCCACCAGGATCACCAGTGTGGGTGCGAGATTTTGGTTGCTTGCTCAAGTGGATACCAGTCACTATTGTCAACTGCTAGGGTCCACCACTGGGGATGCTGTCTTTTTGATGTCTGTAGGCCTGACGGACTGGTGTCATGCCACTTCGATCAGTTGTGCCCCCCGTCGCTACACCCTGCCCCACTGCCCACCATCTCGATCCCGTTCTTGCCTGCTGTGGAGGCACCCCCGTCCCATTGACTGCCTCCTCAATGTGTGGACCCCTCAGGTTCCAGCTTCCCAGTACTAGGCGCTAGTCTGTCTCCAGCCTTGGTCCATTGCTGCAGCCTGCTCTTCCAGTTGAGCCCCCTCCATCGGCCCCCTCACCATCATCACCTCAACTGTCATCACCAGTAGGTCCAGCTCTGTCTCCCTCACATTGGGACCTGTTTGCTGATGATGATGCTCAGATGACTGTCACCCTTCTCTCTGGTGCTGTCATAAGGCGCTGTACAAGTCCATTGCCCTCAGGCTTGCCTATGTCCAAGCACATTCTGGCACTGTGCTCTGGTGCCTACCTGGCACATCATGGCACCGGCTGCTGCCACTCCAGATCCAACAGATGCGTCTCTTGTTGGGCTGCTGGTGGCTTCTGCATTGCCTGGGCACCCAATTTGCACGAGGGAGAGGTGTGCTGTATCCTGCTACTAGTGAAAACACACACACACACACACACACACACACACACACACACACACACACACACACACTCTCTGTTCTCAGAGCTTTACTGTTTATAAATTATATTAAAGACCTGCCTAGTATCATGCCGTGGAAATCTGTTCTGTATGTTGTTGATACCAGTTTCATTGTGTGTGCTGCGAGCTGCTCCAAATGTGGTGTTGCCATGCCTGTGTGCTTGTATCAACCACCAACTGTAGCAGCGTGGGCTGGCAGGTGGCGGTCGCCTGTGTGAGGTGTGTGCTCGGCGCAATCTACACTATGCTGTCTATCAGCAACTCTCACATATATCTGATCAGAGCAGTGCTTTCTGACCCGCTTTTTTTTTTTTTCTTCCAGTTGTATCATTCACATCAGTTGTTCTTTGTCTTGTTGCGTAGGGATCTAAGAGAGAGTGATTTCAATTATTGATCAGAGGTTTATGAATACGACCATATTTGTATTACTTGATTACTGCACTCTTCAATGGTTACTACACACTTCTGGAATTCCAGATGTTTCAAGACGCATGTCTCAACAAGATTCCATTCTCAGAGCTTTACTGTTTATAATTTATATTAAAGACCTGCCTACTATCATGCTGTGGAAATCTGTTCTGTATGTTGTTGATACCAGTTTCATTGCAACTGCAAGTGACATAGAGGCCCTAAAGGAGCAAAGCTGAGCCAACCATTCTAGTATCTGGTTTAAAGACAACGAATTAACTGTAACCAGAATAAAACTGAAAAAAATTTTCAGATCATGCAGTACTGACAGTGACTGTACAGCTGTTAAACTTCAGTGTACAGTGTTTCCTTCTGAATTAACCTGAAACCTACACACAGATTCTTTATGCACTTAGTTATAAAGAGTAATACACCTGTTATATAAACATAGAGCATGTATGAGTGAAAACATGATGCTCAGCTCCTATGCATTGTTTTCATAGCCACATAACACACTGCAGCTCCATGGGGGTAAAAAGAGTTTTTGTGTGGCAAAAAGAGGCTATCAAATTGTAGCAGGTGTTTTCAAAAACAATGTATCTTGTAGGGTGCTGTTGGAGGTGTCACAAAAGTCCCATCAGTGTTTCTACTTAGTTGCCTAGTCTACGCAGGAGAAAACCAAGAGATCTATAAATTAAGGCAATCATTCCATTGTCACAATACATGTCACAAAGAAAAGATTGACCAGCCCTTTACAAGACTAAGCAAAACTCACAATAACTTTAAATATCTTGGAGTAAATGCACTGCCACCAGAAGCACATAGTGCCTCATTAAAAGCCACTTTCTATCCCATAGAGGAATTTTTTGATTGTGCAAAAGATGATTTAAAATTTTAACTTAAACTCATTTATGTATGTACACAAATCCACCAGATCTAACCATTTTCTTTGCTTAAGATGTAGGAAAAGATAGATTGCTACTTACCGTAAAGAAGACTTATCAAGTTGCAGACAGGCATGGTTAAAAGACACTCACATAAAGCTATTGACCACAGCCTTCATCAGAGAGAGAGAGAGAGAGAGAGAGAGAGAGAGAGAGAGAGATGCACGCGTGCGCGCGCGCACACACACACACACACACACACACACACACACACACACACAGCAACTACACCTCACAGACACATGACTGCCAACTCTAGCATTTTGTGTGTGTGTGTGTGTGGTTTATTGACAAAGGCTTTGGCCAAAAGCTACATGTGAGTGTATTTTTTATTTGTGCCTGTCTGCAACTTGATGCATCTCCTTTGTGGTAAGTAGCACTCTATCTTTTCCTACATTGCTGATATTCGTACCTGGAGTTTCCATTGTTTAATTTTCCTTATTATTATTATTAGTACACGTCACATTATGTATTATTCAAGTTGCACTAACTTTTAACATCAATAGCATGCAAAATGCTTGAAGATGAAATTAATAATAAAAAATCAAAAAAGTCTGACGGCTTAAATGCTAGTAACGTGGCTGTCACTTGTATATAACCTTATCTACACAGAAAATATCAATTTTCTCCTATTACAGAAGCTTGCAAAGAAACAGTAATAAAACAATGAAAGAGAGCTTGATAATGTTTCTGTTTCTTAACTGGTAGTGTTAGACAAAGAAGTGTTTTGATTATTATATTTTGATTTATAGGTGTATTTTGTATAGCCTCCGACTAGCATAGCAGTTTTCCTTCTTGTGTATGCTCTTACAATATTCTTATTTGAGGGAAAGTATTGTACTTAATTCTGTCAAGACTGTCAGTTATCATTAAGTGCAAATTATACATTTATATTAAAAAATAAAAGCTTTAGGAAGTTTGAAGTTGAGAAAATGTTCAGGTAGCCTAGAGAGAGAGAGAGAGAGAGAGAGAGAGAGAGAGAGGGGGGGGGGGGGGGGGAGGCAGACATCCTCTAGTTCAGCAGAGCAGGGTATAGTTTTGGATAACTCACTTGTAATTCCATAATTCCTATTGTACTTTTCTCTTCCATGAAAATTTCCTCTTCTAAACACTTGCCACATGTGTGAATTGTGCAGATTTTTCCTATGTAGAATTTTATTTTCATCTTACTTGACAGTGGCCCACCAAATAAAATAGTACAGTGATTAAGGTGTTGGACTTTCTCTAAAGAAGATTGGGATTCAGATGCCAACTTTGGCCATCAAGATGTAGGTTTCCATGGTTTCTCTAAAGCAAATGTCCTGATTTATTCCTTTGAAAAGGCCATGGTGATGTTCCTTTCACAATTCAGGCTTGTGTGCTCTCTCTAATGACTATGTGGTTGGTGAAACATAAAATTGTAATCTTTTTTCCTTATTATTGTAATCCATATCTCTAGTATACAGTAGCATTACACCATGGAGAAGGCCAATAACAACTTATCCCTCAGCCCTACACCGTTAAAATTATTTTTTATGGAAACATTTAATTTTATTTAAAGCAAATGTAGAGTTGCCCACCAGTATCTTATATTTGATAGGGAGTCTTATTATTTGCAGGTGGAATGGAAATGATTCCTGGAACATCCGCTGCACACAATTTCCTCTCAGACGTGTCAACACTGCCACAGGAGCCAGCTTCACAAGGTAAGTACCCAAATAAGACTCTGTCCTGACAAACTTAGTGTTATGTTTGATCCTGAGGGATATCCTGCCTGCTTTCCTGTTTTACTTGCCCTTCTCCTCACCAGCCGACACTTCCTGTCCATTTTCCCGTGCGGGTGTCCCGGGGGTGCGGTTTGCAGGCGGGAGAGCTCTGACACGGTTGCTTGTTGTGTGTGTTACAGCAGCTGACCACCGCAAACTGCACTCCCTGGACCCGCGGCCGTGCCCCATCTGCTACCGCATGTACAGTAACCTGTCGAACCTGCGCCAGCACCTGCGCCTCATCCACAACCCCCAGACCGTGGCGTGCCCCCTGTGTAGCAAGCCGTTCAAGACAAAGCTGTACCTCAAGCGTCATCTCATGAGTTTCCACGAGCTGCTGTGTGGACCACCGAAACAACAGCAGCAGCCTCCACCACATGCTGTTCCTGCTACAGCAGCCAGCTCTGGTCTAGACTTCTTCCCTCCGCCACCACAGGTTGTTTTGTCTGAAGAGAAAGAGGAGTTTATTGGGGCCAATGGAGGTGGTGGTGGTGGTGGTAGTAGCAGTAGTAGTGCATCCAACTTTCGTGCACCACCACCTCCATTTGCCTCCCAGGACTCTACTGTTTTTTCTGTTGCTCCCACAGCCAATAAGCAACCTGCCAACTAGTGAAATTGTTGCCTTCAGAAGTGGCCCAGTTCTTTTTATTTCTAATACTGTTCATTATGTAATTAAAAAAATAATAGAGCATATTGCGTCCTCTGGATCATTTTCTCAGTCTGTGCTTAATGATAGATGATGCATCAGAGGTTGATGATACTCCAGCTACTGTGTAGTATAATAGTGGTGCTCACTGAGCTGGTTGGTTCTGACCATGTCACTGTGGGGTTACTGATGTGCATAGTTGTGTAATAGGAGCCAGTTTTTTTTTAATGTATCGTAAAAGTGAGTAAAAAGTGCAGGGAGTAGTCTACCTACTTCCTGTTTTGTGCAATAAGCCTCTTGGCAACTTGTAATTGGTTATCCATCTTTGTATGCTTTACCATGTTTGGTCAAGATAAGAATTTTGTGTCTTGGAGCACTGCATGACTTGGTGCAAGTTCATGGGGCATTGTGAGGGTAATTTTTTGTTTGTTAAATTTGTACCTATATACATTGAATTATGCACATAATCTGATGACTTGGATATATGAGTGTTGCCATAGGAGTAAGATTGAAAACTTCGGGAATGTCTTGAAGTTTACTCACTATACGAGTAATATTTTAGACTGAAACCAGTTTCCAGAAGTGCTTATACAAATTTTGTTTTGCCTCATCGTGTAACTATAGGAGAGAATAGTACAAGACTTGCAATTAAAGCAGCTTCAGTACTACAAGATGTCTGGTTTGAGTTAATTTTACCAAAATTGGGACAAAAATTACATGTCTTCTCTTCAGTTCTTCAGGCTTTTGTAGTTTTCAGAATATCATTCCACAGTTTACATATTTTAGTGTAGATATGATTCTGGTGTTATTGGGAAATCTTAAGTAGCTCAAAATTGCTGGTTTTTTTATTTGTTTGTAAGGAGTGGCCGGGGAAGCCAAAACCAAGACCAATATGAAAAATGCATACCTGTGCATGTCTTGAATCCTCTTGTACTACAGATTGCAAAGTTCATGATTCTTCTCGTGTGATTTCTACTCAGTTGCAGGATCTTTTTGATCTCCATAAATCATAGATTTTTAATCATTTACACAGCATTGTGCTTAAATATAAGTGATAGATAAAAGTTAGTGAACTATTTGACTGATTGGGATATGCAGTTCTTTGACAATCAAAGAACTGCGACTGACGCCCAAGCAACTGGGAACTGACATGCATTGAGACTAGAAAATAATGCATTGATAATGGCTAGGCACTAGCCAAAATCTGGATTTGCCAAATAAAACATGCAAAAAAGGATGACTGACTGCTGTGCTCTATCATTTATAAATCTCTGCTTTAGTTGGTTTCAGTTACTGAATTTCAATATAGATCAGAATCAATGTAAAAGGCAGTTAAAGTAAATTGCTGTTGTGATATTTTCTTGGAGATCATGCGTCATATTTAGAGGCCTGCGTACGTAGAGTCATGTCACAGTTATTATCCATGGAACATGCAAGTAATTGTTGCATCTGACGTGAGAAACAGGGATCATAATTGTGAATGTGTATAGATCAGAAAATGAAACTCTGAGAACTACAGTTCCTTTGTTGGCAGCTATAGTCAAATAGTGTAGGTAGAAAAGGACATGTTAGGAGGGGTGCAATATAAGAGACAAAAATAAGTCATTGTTATGTTATCCATGTTCAGTTTGCAGATGTTAAGATCTTATCTGTACATATCTGCAATTATATCTGAAGAAACAGTGAATGATTTTTTTTAAAATCTTATCTGTACATATTTGAAGTTGCATCTGAAGAAACACTGACAGTAGTTATTTACTGCATGTCATCTATCTGCATTGTGTTATTCTACTTCCCTGTGAAGAAGTGTGTTATTTCAAAAGTTCAAAATTAATTTTTTGATGTTGCATTCATAGCTGAGTCTATTTTAGCTGAACAGAAGTACCTCTTTGAATGTCATCATAATTAACACTTTCTGCTCCTGTTTTTGTTTTGAGAGTCTAACGTTTCTTTGGTTCAGTTTTTCCTTATTTCACTTCTTTCCCTCTCCAGTATCCAGTTGTTCACCAGTTAAATAGGGCTATAATTGATTCCACTAGTCCGCCCCTGGTAGCTGAGTGGTCAGCGCGATGGAATGTCATGCCTAACGGCCCGGGTTGGATTCCTGGCTGGGTCGGAGATTTTCTCCGCTCAGAGACTGGGTGTTGTGTTATCCTTATCAACAACATTTCACCCCCATCGTCACACAAGTTGCCGAAGTGGCATCAACTCGAAAGACTTGCACCAGGCGAACAGTCTACTCGACGGGAGGCCCTAGCCCCTCGGCATTTCCATTTTATTGATTCCACCTTTTTTAAATTCAATTTTTGCTGTCAGTTTTGTCTTTCCTTGTGCAGAATTTAGATGTTTTCAACACATCTGAGCAGTTTTCATGTACTTCATCCCATTTGTTCCAACATGGACTTTGTTAGTTCTTCCAGAAATTATATTTTCCACTCTTTTTGTTCAGATGTAATTAAATGTAATTATTATCAGTACTAGATAATCACATCAAGTTTCTTTATCATCATCTCACTCTTAAAATATTCTCTCTCTCTCTCTCTCTCTCTCTCTCTCTCTCTCTCTGTGTCTGTATGTGTGTGTTTGTTTCTCTGTCTCTGTATGTCGGCCTGCCTGTTGTTTTATTTATTTACCTATCTTTCCAGCAATAAACTGTATAATGATCACTATATTGTGAAGGTACCCATATTGCTTTCAGATTATTAAAAAATTATGTCCTCTGTTTCTTTAACTCATGTCTGGACAACTTGTAGTACTGAAGCAATCTTTGAGGAACTGGTTTTGAACAGGAGAGAGACTACTTGATTCATTACACTTCAGCTAGAACTATATTCATAATATTTTTTAATCTTTACTTTGATGGCATCAAAGGGAAGAGCCTTGTTATGCATATATTACAATATTATCTACAGATTTTATCTGTAGTATCCTTTGTGCAGGATTTCTGTTTTGTGGCAATTACTTTACACTGCAGATTAGACATCAGTGATGGTAGTGTAAATGACAGAGTGGTTCTTTTCGTGTTCATGTGGATAGAACATGAGACTAAAGAAAAGTGAAAAGATTTTTTTCTCTTTCACTTCGCAATAATATTTGCCTGGAAGACTGTGTAGAGGACAGACTACAGTATTAAGATGCTGTTATGTGTATCTGAGAGGAAAGAGGCTTGTATATTAACTAATATATGGAGCATAATTTATTTTTTATGCCTTTAGCAGTTATACAGTTCCACAGACATATCACAGGTGAAGCGGTGAGAGGTTCCTACATCTTTCACTGCTGGTGTATATTTTGTTTATTTCTACACACTAAACTGTTAACCTCATATCACAATAAAGGAAGCTTGGTCAGCTTTTTTGCAAGAAAAGTGGCCACAGATTTTCAAGCATTATTTTTTTGTGATGTCTTTTACTACTTACAGTTTGAAAGTTCTGTTGAACTGAGATTTTTATATAAACTGTTCATGACAATAGGCGTTTGGCCGCCTTGTCTTGCAAATCCTGGCCAAGCTTCGTCAACAGACAGGCTCAACTCAGGTTAATTGGTAGAATATACAGACTGTACATATACTATATTGCAAAGCATTACACGCTTAACATACAAGACTAAAACATTATGTTGTTCTGTTATGTCATAGGCATCAGTAGAGTTTATCAGATGTTTTAAAATGCTTTGGTATTAAATTGTATATTACAAGACTTATGGTACTGTGTGACAGATATTTGTACAATGCTGCTTGAAGGAGTTGATATTTTACCAAGAATTTAGCATCCTGTTTTCTTCACACCATTGTTTAAGTCTTAATTGATATGTTTACTTTCAGTGAATCTGACTATCCTCAGAAAACAGTAAACTTTCTTGTTCTTAAAGTCTAGGTACAATTGGACTAAAATGTGTTGTTACTGTTATTGTTCGGTAACTTCTATCATACCTAAGTGCATGTACTTAACAAGAGGCGTGCCTCAGCATAATGCTGCCAGTGTGCGTGCCTTTCTCTCAGATTTTGTCATAAGAAAGTGATAAAATCACATAGCTATTTGATGTACTATTACATGTACTTAATACTGGCTGTGCAATTGAATGGACTCCCCAAGTATTTGCTTCATAAGTTCCTTATAAACCTGTAGATTCAGTAACATACTCTGAAGTAACAGTTCTTTCAATGTGTAATTGTATGTAAGCTGAAGTAATCAATCTGAGACCAGTGTTGGCATTGAATAGTAGCCATGAATTTAATTTGCTTCCACAGACTGGATTGAATGCAGTTTATTAACTCAGGAAGAAAGTTCTGAAGAACTGAGCAGGAAGTCTAAACTAGCGCTTAAAATAAGGACTTAGGAATTGTGAAGCAAGTTAATATTATCTAAACCTACAATGAAATTTGCTACCCATATCCAAACAGATTATTATGTTAGTACACAATAAAGCAATGAAAAGCTGTGTTTACTCAGAGTGCTAATAGAGGACAATAGTAACAAGAGAAATGCAGTACCCCATGTAATTTGAAAATAGGTATTGCATGTTCTTGTTGTGTTACTGATCCAGGCTTCATTGATCAGTAGACATGACTTGTACAGCTGAATGATTAATCTTTTTCTGCTGCAGTGTGTTGTGTTTCTTTTTGGAAGAAAATTGTATGAACAAATTTTCGTAATGTGTGTGTGTGTGTGTGTGTGTGTGTGTGTGTGTGTGTGTGTGTGTGTGTGCACAGAGAGAGAGAGAGAGAGAGAGAGAGAGAGAGAGATTTCATGAAAGTATGGATGCAGTTGCTTGCATTTGCAGCAATGTATGTTGTATTAAAGAAAGTGTCTTGTTTTAGAAAACTGGCATTTGTGATTGGTTGTGACAAGTTATTGCATGAAATGATCATTTTTAGAATAATTTTGTTGAAATATTTATCTGAGTAATAAGGCTGATACTGTTTTCATACTAAATAACTTTTGTTTGTAAAATGTAGTATTAACTGTACACGATTCTCATGAGAAGTAAACTAATTAAATATGTTCCTCTGTGTATTGTTCAACAAGATGCTTAGATTGTTAATCGGTAGAAGTGTTCATAACAAACAAAATTTTCATGAAACTTTTAAATATTGTAGTAGTTTGATATTAAGTGATAGTTCATAAGCAATGGGAAGCAAAATCATAAATAAGGAAGTTATTTATGGATTTCTTGTTGAGTACAATTAGAAGTAGCAGAAAAGGGTACACAAGCTCATCCTTGAAGTTGCATTTTGTCTCTGTGTAACTACCTACTTACTCCACTCTTTGCCCCCGTCTATTTTCCCCCCTCTCTCTCTTAAAGCTCTTGAGGTATTTGGAATCTTGGTGGTTGCCATCCATTTTCAGTAATCATTTGTCAAATAATTTTGTTATTTGTTGTTTACAATATTGGCAGCTTTATGTTCTCACACAACTGAAGCATATACTGATAAAGTGTAGTAACTACTTGAATTCCTCATTTTTCAAAGAGAGGAAGTTCATGTTTGTTTTAGTGTGAGTAGCTTGAATATTTCTGTTTTAGAAAGAAGCTTGGACTTTTTCATGCTATTTAACGTGCTTCTCATGATGATCTGGTACGTTGGTTTCTTGTATTATTGTAGTGCTCTATTTGTGGAATCCTTATCTGATAAATTTTTCTTATAATTAACTTATATTCTGGTAGTTAAATGTGTATAACATCACATTTTGCCCCTATTGCTGTAGATAGTGGTTTTATATGCATTACTAACGACTGTGTTACGAATCAGATGTCTTTAGTAGACTTGCAGACTAGTCAGGATTTTGAGAAATGTAACTTAAGATATCAATGAAAATGACTCGCATACAGGCAGTCTGACAGTCTTTGCCATTACTTTACTGATAATTTTGCTATGATCGGAAAGTTTGGCCCAGAACTAAGTAACTCAAATCAGGCAAGTTGAGCATTTTTATAAGTCTTGAAAACATATTGTAGGTGTTTTTCCAAATTATGCGGAATAAGAAATGATTTCCTGCAGCAAGTTATTGAATACTGAATTTTGATATTTTTGTTTTCTCTTGTTAAATGTGGCTTCTTTAAGCCAAAAATGTTTGACCTACAGTTACCACTTGTGGCTTAGCAATCAATTGAAACTTTCTGAAAAGAGAGAAATTTTATTTTCAGTTCTTGTGACATGCAGTTGAGGAAATATATTGTGAAGCAGAATTTAAATGTATTGCTTGTAAAATGTGATTTTTTGAGATTTCCATCATTTGTTATTGACATGTGGCAACTGAACATTTTAACTGTGCATTTTATCATCTGCCTGCATGTCTATAATGATTAAAAATTGTCTTCTTTGAGAACCACGTGGATATTAAAAATGTATTGACACACACTGTGCAACAGTAGCAAACTTTTAACATCTATTTGACTTTGTGTGTCCTATTTACCTTAATGGACTGAACAGTGCACGTTTTGTTTTTCAAAGCCCTTGTTGTCACTAAGTCATAAAGCCTCGAACACGAGATTCAAGCAACAATGAACTAACTAAACAAGAATAGAGTGTAGTAACGTTAAAAAAAAATGTAGTTACCTGTTTATAAGAGATGCGGGAAGTGGTGACCATGAGCATCCAAGCCACTTCACTAGCAGTTTGATTAGAGATAATTAACTGGTACATGAAGCACACTGGTCTTTTGTTTGGGGCTGTTTTAAATGCATAAAGAAAAATAGATAAAAATCAAACAATATCTGACATTTTGTCACGTATTTACGAGAATTGGATTCCCGAGTTGTTATATAACAATGGATTGCTTCAGTGAAAACAGACAAAGTTCAAAATAAAACTCTTCGAGAATTGTAATTGGTATGTGCTAAACCATTGACATACGCTACTGTTGATGAATCAAAGCAAAGTGGTGCAGGGCTTAAGACACTGGAGTTGCATTCAGGAAGACTGGGGTTCACATACTCCCTCCAGTCATCCAGATGTAAGTTTTCCATGGTTTTCGAAGTTTTGCATTACCAACCATGAATTACAGCTCTGTTGACCTCATCATTAATGGGACATTAAATTATATAGTCTCCATTCCTTCATTGAAGAAGAATCTGAGAAAATAGTCTGTCCGTAGAGGAATTTCGGTCTTTGTATGTTTATTATTTCTATGGGCTTTTGTGAAAGCTTGCACTGATGTCAAAAAGACTGAATTATTTTTAATTAAGAAATTGGGACTGAGTGGACCTCAATGGAAGTGGTGTTGGGAGTTGTTCCGGAAAAAGACAGGTAGTACTGAATGCCAAGTTCTCATTAGAAATTGTAACACGCAGTTGGCTGCTGATGTGCAGAGTTTAGTGTCATTGCTATGGGAAAAGATGTTGTCAAGAGTTCTCCTGTTTTACTCTTCCCTTTCATTATCTTCCATTATCTGCTTATTTAATTGGTCTTGCCTACACTAATGTGTTATCTTTCTTGCTGAGACGCCATTATTAAATGGAAGCTGCATTGAGCAAAAAAAAAATTTTTTTTCTGCAACTGGCTTTTTAAAATGAGATACTTGGCTCTATTGGCAACTAACTCTTTTCAAATTTGATAAGAGTTTTTTAAAATAGTGTAGCATTTTCATTGTCTGAATTAGACTTCCCTTTTATTTTGAAAAAAACATTCTGCACTGACCATGACACAAGCTCAAATGGAATTCTTACAGGGAAAAAACAGTAATTTAGGATTTTGTCTGTTTGTGGATGTGGCTAAAGTTTCTTGTAGTGGTGGTTCTATTGAAAATGTGCATCATTTTTTACTCCTGAAACAGCTGATGTCTTTTGTTTGGCATGAGCTAAATGAAATTATAATCATAAACAGCTGATTGCCGATGAACTTGTCGATTCAATACCAATATTGGTACTGTTTGTTTTAAATAAGTATCATTAAAAAGCAGCAACCACCTAGAATTAATACTTTTCTTTAGAACTAATCCGTATCTTTACAAAGCTGTGAGCTCATAATGTCTCAGTCTTTCGACAAAATTGCAGGAAGTAGTAGTTGTTATGTTTTACTGAGAATGAGTGCAGTTTTGTCTGTGTGTGCGTGTGTTGTGTTTTTCTTTTTTGCTGCTATGCTCTTAGTATGTGAAATACCTCAACTGCTGCAGTCACAGAACTACAATGGATTCTCTCTGAGACATAGAAAGGAAGAGCATCTGAGTAGACAATCAAAGACACAAAACATGGGTTTCATGTTAAGTAACTCATCACAATAAAATGCCATTGTCTTTCATACAGAAAACATATATGTGCAGTGTTTTGATTGTGTACTGATAAAAAAGTTACGCAAATCACAAGAAAAGTTTCACCATTTTTGCTGATATTTCTGTGATCTGAAGTAAATAAATAAGTGTTGTGTTAATCTATGAGAGAGGATCTGAATGAAATCTCTGAATTTATGAAAGATCTAACAACTTTTGTGAAGGTGAGAAACTGGCATTGAATGAAACAATTTAGATGGCCATTTTGATGAAACAGCCCTAGCTATGCTGTGGTACATGTTCCGAGTGCATTAGTGTATCTGCTGTGCAGTAAAATCCTTTCTGCTGTGTAATTCTAATTTCAGAATTATTTTATGTAACAGGCAATGACACACACACAGTTCCCAATGCTTTACAAAGAATGTCTGTGTCTAACAAACTGTGGGTCTTTCTTTTCAGTAATATTACTCTAAAGTTTGTAGAAAATGTGGGTAAAAGGTTTGAGTATGTTGGGAGGTTTACTATGATTTGAATTGCCTGGGTGCTAGGTAGGAAACCTTCATAGATATGTAGATATCTTGGAAGTATGGCTAGCCGTAGTGGCCGAGCGGTTCTAGGTGCTTCGGTCTGGAACCGCGCGACCACTACGGTCGCAGGTTCGAACACTGCCTTGGGCATGGATGTGTTATGTTCTTAGGTTAATTAGGTTTAAGTTGTTCTAGGGGACTGCTGACCACAGATGTTAAGTCCCATAGTGCTCAGAGCCATTTGGAGGTATGATTTGCACACCGGTATCATTACACATCATTGCAGGTGTTGTATTTATAAATGTGATTTTGTATGTTCTCAGTTGACACTGTATCTTCTGAATGAAAGTTTAATTCTGCTAACTACCCTGACCCTGTGGTCAAATCGTTCCCTACCACATCATTTATCCTAGGTATATTTAATCAGCAAGCAGGAGAATCCTTGTAAATTTTGGAAGAGTGGAAGGGGAGAGGTAATGATGAATTGAAGGTATAAATTGATCTCTGAGATGTATTTACATGGATCAGTAGAAACATCATTGTTCATAAGGTTCAAATAAAAACTGGTCTGAAATAAAGATTTAATAATTTTTCAAGCAGTATTTATTGGTATTTGTGGTGACTGAAAATACTCATGATTGAAAAAAATAAATATTGAATTGTGCACTACAAAGATTTGGCAGGTTTTTTCTGTGGCAGCTTTACTGATACTGATCAGTTAGTAATTCTTTCGCTTAAGATCGAAATGTAGTCTCTCTCTCTCTCTCTCTCTCTCTCTCTCTCTCTCTCTCTCGTGTGTGTGTGTGTGTGTGTGTGTGTGTGTGTGTGTGTGTGTGTGTGTGTGTGTGTGTGTGTGTGTGTGTGGGTGGGTGGGTGGGTGGGTGGGTGGGTGGGTGGGTGGGTGCACGCGCTCTCCTTATTGCAAAGATTCAGCAATATTAGGAAAAGGATAGATTGCTACTTTTCTTAAAGATGGACAGGCACAGTAAAAATACTTACACATTACAGCTAAAGGATAGATTGCTACTTTTCTTAAAGATGGATAGGCACAACAAAAATACTTACACATTACAGCTTTCAGCGAAAGCCACACACACACACACACACACACACACACACACACACACACACACACGGAAACATACCTCACCCCACGTGACCACAACTAAAGGCAGCTCCAACCTGAAGTATTTTGGTGTTAACACAGTAATTTTTCCCTGTACTGTATCTCTTCAGTAAACAGTTCAATTTACATTGTAATGTCTCTGCAGACAGTGTATCAAAATCTTCATTCTTTCTTGATTTCCTATATTATGTTGAGGTAATTGTTAGAGAATTACAGAGCCCATTTGTTTGTAAGTAGCCTCAGTACAAGATATTTATATATTTTATCCCAGTATTTGTTCTGCCCCATATGGATCAAGGTCTCAAAAAGCATCATAAGTAAAAAAATGTACATTTTCAGTACAGCGGGATTACTGGCAGATGTTAACAAATAGTCAAAGTTTGATTGCTTGTTAAGCCATTATCTCCTTTTGAGTGTGATACAGTGGGCCATAATTTTTATATTTACATCATTTCTGTAGGTGCACATCTACTGCAATGCGGCAGCATATCAGTTATTTTTGGAAAGGAATTCCAGATTTCTCCTGCATTTTTGCTATACTAAACTGTGGTTGTTGCGTGGGGTGTTCTTATATTTTGTGTAAGCACAAAATTATAAAAAAATGGAACATGAACTTTTAACAGTAAAGGCACTAAGTAAATATATCTTAAGTGAATATAAAATTTTCTAATGAATAGTGAGTTAGACTTTCAAATGTCATGGAGAAAGAGCCTTTCTTTAAAATGGGTAAAAAATGAAACTTACGTTTGTTTATAACAGTGTGATGTATCTATGGTAAAAATTAGTATGATAATGAAAAGATTGCTGCAGAATCATCATTTCTTTTTCCTGTATTACTTGTTCCATAATATTCTAGGGAGCATGTACTTGCCATATTTATAGGTTATGGTTTTATCTAATGCTTTGGAGACACTCGTGTAATTAATCTCAGATTTCAAATAACTGTTATTGTGTATATTTGTTGTTCTTCATGGTCAATTGATCTTAAGCGTCATCAAAATTTGCAGTAATAAAATTGCTACTTCTATTAAAAGTATTGTCAATTTGCAATGTAAATTGATTCTTACTGAATTAAAATTAATGAAAATGCTCAATGTTTAAATTACTTGCAGAATCTCATCCCTTGTGTGTAAAAAAAAAAAAAAAAAAAAAAGTGGACTTTCCACTATCAACATCACAAAGATAACATTATAATAATCACTTTAATTTGATTTATATGATTTGAAATGTAGTTTGTACCATAGGAAGCTAATAGGTGTGCCAGTGTGTTCAGCCAGACCACAATAGAATCTAATGAACAAAACAGTTTTATGAAATACGTCCCATACAAGATGTGTTGTAATGATAAGAAATGAACACTAATGTTCACTGTTTACATATACAAATAACAGGGCATTGGAGTAGTTCTTTTTTAGACCTTCCTCAACCCCAATCCATCTTGTCTTCACCTTCCAAACCCCATCATCCTCTCACTATTTATGTTTCTTTACACTCACTGGACAAGATTTAATGGCTGCAAATGCAAAATTTTTATGGTGTGCTCTGACTTGAAAACAGCTTTGTGCTGAGTGTAGGAAAGATGGTAGTACCACATTTACAAATAGTAACACTCATACCATAAAGACAGAATTGAAATTAGGATTAATAATGTTTGACAGAGCACAAATTTATTAACTGTTGACAGTGGAACAGTTGTATCATGGTTTGTACTATATATTATGAATTACCAACATTTTAGGTTGTGACTTCTATATTTCTGAGCAATGGCAGAAAAACAGATTAGAGAAAATTGAGAACTGGTAGGTACGACAAATGAAAAAAAAATAAAAAAATTCTTGAACCCCATTTTAGAACATTGTCCAAACTAACACTTATTAGTTACTCAGTAGACAGTTGAGGGAATATTATACACAGCCAGAAAGAAGGCAACACTCTCAATGACAAGGTCATTTTATTGACAAGTGAAGTGACAGGTTGTTCATCATTGTAGTAGTGTACAACAAATTCAGACCAAACGAAACACTCATCACAGTAAAGAGTGCCTAAATAGTCACATCAGTACACAGTGTATCATCATACAGTAGCAGTGCAGGCATGTATTCTCATGTGCAATCAATCACGAAAGTGCTGAATGATATCCTGCAATAGACTGTCCCAAGAATCTTGCACCTTTTGTTGTAATTTAACATTGGTTGTGGATGCCATGGAACATGAATAAGTTCCCACTTCATCGTGTCTCTTATCTGCTTAGTTCATGAAAGATCTAGTAATCTTGCTGGCCAGAGTAGTAGCACTTCACAAAGAGCATGCGTCACGGCAGACATATGTGGATTTGCATTGTCCTGCTGGAAAAAAATGGATGGTGTTCCTGTTGAAGAAATGGTATTAGCACGGGGATGATGGCCTCTGTAATGTAGCAGGCACTTGTTACTTTACACCACAGAAACGCCAAATGTGATCGCATGGAATGGCCTGGGATGGCACATGTGCATCACGGACAAATGCACTCTGGAATAGGCAGCTCACTGGTTCTGTGCCATACACTAGATCCATCACTCGCATACTAGCAGAATCTCATATAATCACAGAAGACAGCAGAATGCCATTCCACTCTCCAGTCAACTCTTTCACAATATCAGAGTTGCCATGCTTTGTGATGTTGTGTCATTGCTAACTTGGCCAGAGTCACATGTGATCTTTATCCTACTCCAAACAGGTAGTTCTCAATGGTGGCTTCTGATGCAACATGTGTCTGGATGTCATCCCTGGATTATGTTCAGTTGGCCATTACTGCTCACACAATGCATCAATATTGACATTTGTCTCTACTACACAGCTGTCAGAATCTGGTCTACAGGATGGGAGAGGAATGTTCCACAGATCACTCTTGAAAACAGTGACACACCACCAACACATTGTGCCCAACATTTGCAGTAGTCGGTTTGTGGGTCCATCCAGCTTCGCACAGATCCACCATGCAACACCATTCATATAGCTGAAACTGTTCAATATAATTACATACTAGTCAGTGGGGCGTGGTTGTATGCTAGAATGAATGTTGCAAACATTTCAGAGTCAAAATGGAGACATAGACAAAGGTTTCACTAACAGTAGAACCCCTCACAAGGGAACCTCCTCATCGCACCCCCCTCAGGTTTAGTTATAAGTTGGCACAGTGGATAGTCTGTTCGCTGTAATAAGTTTAGTGTCTGTTTTTTGCAAATGCACCGCAAAACCGTGCGATTAGTAGACGAAAGGACGTGCCTCTCCAATGGGAAATGAAAACATTTGATAGCAAGGTCATAGGTCAACAGATTATCCACTGGAAAACACGTCTGATATATTCTATTCTACACTGGTGACGGCATGTGCGTCACATGACAGGAATATGTTATCGACCCACCTAACTTGTACACTTGGCGAATGGGTAAAAAGATTCTTCTACCTTGCCCGATTTAGGTTTTCTTGTGGATGTGACAGTGTCACAAAAAAGTGATGAAACATAAAGAGTTTGTCACATCAACTGCAAGAAATGAATGCAACAGTTTCACAGTAGCACAGTTTTCCCTGTGCTCTGTCAAAACATATGTTTTTAACGTTTTCAAATTTTTCCGTGTGTAGACCGTCAAATCCTGCATATGTCCAAACAAAACTGAACATGTCCTGGAATTTTGGAGAGTGAAGTTGATTGTGTGTGAGTGCCTGAACTTTGATAATTGTCTGTAAATAAAAAATTAAACTTTTCACTTGAGGGAAGACTTGACCCAAGTTCCGCAGCTGCTCATGCTAACCATGGCACCAGGGCGCTCCTCGATGTTGTCTATCTTGCGCATGGACTAATCACTTTGTATATTTTGCTTATTTTTTCATAGTTCTACACAACTTCTTCCTGGTTTCTCGATTGATCTGTGTTCAGTTTTTCAAGGCCTATCCACTGTGCCAACTCATAACTAATCTGAGGGGGGTGCGATGGGGAGGTTCCCTTGTCAGTATGCACATATTATACCTTGGTGGCACTGAACACAGACCTTTTTTCCCCAGCAGAGTATGAATGAAATGAATATTGAAGTAGTAAACCTTCACTTTAAACAATGGAAAATCCAGAATGGAATGATGAGAATATTACAAAAAGGGTAGATTGCTACTCACCATCTAGCAGAGATGTTGACTTTCAGACAAGCACAATAAAAGGACTACTAAACACGTAAGCCTTCAGCCATAAGGCCTTCAGAAATAAACATACACATTCATGCAAACGCGGCTTATACATGCATGACCACTGTCTGTGGCTGCTGAGGCCTCAGCTTGTGGTCGCATGAGCTGTGTGTGTGTGTGTGTGTGTGTGTGTGTGTGTGTGTGTGTGTGTGTGTGTGTGTGTGTGTGTGTGTGTGGGAGGGGGGGGGGGGGGGTTGGTGTCTATTTCAGAAGGTGGTCTTCTGGCTGAAAGCTTACGTATTTAGTAATCTTCTTGTTGTGCCTTTCTGCGACTCATCATCTCTACTATATGCTGAGAAGCAATCTATCCTTTTCGTAAATCTTCATTTTAATTAGATAACCATTTTCAAGATTGAAATAGTGAAATATAATTTTTATGCTTTAAACTTGGTATTATTTATAAATATAGGAAGGAAAGTTGAGGGAGAATGTAAATATTTAGGAGTGAAGGAGATCACTCACTTCATAGCAGAAGCACTGAATCAAAAACAGGTACACTCAAAAAAGAATAGCAAATTTATTTATTTATAATCATGCCTGATGGTTGAAATATTTTTCAAAGTTTGCGGGATGCTTAAGGTCACTAGTGTACCTGGAAGTTTAATGTTAGTTTTTACTTAAACAAACACACACACACACACACAGACATCAATATTATTTTCCTATGACTAGACATTTACATAAATTCCTTACAGTGTCAGGCAGAATATCATGTGAACAGTTCTAATGAGCTGGTAAAAGATTCCCTAGTACCTGAATAGGTTTATTAATAAAGTGTTTAACACCTTTAATGTGACGATTATGATGAGAATAGTAAGTGGGAGAAACGTAGCTCTAAACTCCGTACGACTTTCCTTCAGATATTCACAAAACATAAAAGTGAGGAAACCTCAGTGGGGGGCCATTAACTATTGGGTTTTCAAAACAGTTACCAGAAAATAGAGCTAAAAATGGAAGATAGTTTCATATTTCTGTGTAAATCTGATTTGTTACACTTCCGTGTATGCATGTGACCTTGTGATAACAGATGTGAGAAGAAGTCATTCGTATACTCAGTGTGTTGTGTAATTTTATTCATCTTATTACCACTTGTTTTTTCCCCTTTATTTACCAAGTGAGCTCTTGGAATTTGAAAGCATATAATCGCTCAATTCATGCGGTTTAGCACTACTTATTATTTGAAGTGTATCGAAATGAAATTGCTATAACTGATGTACTATCCCGCATTGTGTCATCCATGTGAACATTTTTGAACATTTTGAGTAATGATAGTGCTGAAAACATTGAACATAATTTAATTGTCTCATACACTGGAGTTTTCTGATATAAGAGCTGTGGAGGGATATTATGTAAATAAAATAGAAAGAAACTTCCACATAGGAAAAATATATTAAAAACAAAGATTCCAAGACTCACCAAGCGGGAAAGCGCTGGTAGACAGGCACAATAAAATAACACACACACACACACACACACACACACACACACACACACACACACACACACACACAAAATTTCGAGCTTTTGCAACCGGCGGCTGCTTCGTCAGGAAAGAGGGAAGGAAAAGGAAAGATGAAAGGATGTCGGTTTTAAGGGAGAGGGTAAGGTGTCATTCCAATCCTGGGAACGGAGAGACTTACCTTAGGGGGAAAAAAGGATAGGTATATACTCGCGGGCGCGCACGCGCACGCGCACGCGCACGCGCACGCGCACGCGCACACGCACACGCACACGCACACACACACACACACACACACACACACACACACACACACCACTGTGTATGTATGTATGGATGGATGGATGGATGGATGGATGGATGTGTGTGTGTGTGTGTGTGTGTGTGTGTGTGTGGTGCGCGCGAGTATTGTTGCATCATGTTACATTTATTTCTTCACTTTTGAAATATATTCACCATTAGTTTCTAGACATACTTTAAGAGGACATTCAGACTCAGTCTGTGTCTTATGAGTTACAGTTTCTGATTTGTTGTGTTAGGTGTGTGGAATTAGTAATTTTTAACTGTAAGGAATGTTGTCAAAGTATGTATTGGAGAAGAGGGTGAGAGGTGCAAAATAAGAGCTCCAGCGAGGTCACGGCATTGGACTGTCCAGTCAGATTTAGTATTCATAAAAATTCATATTTGAGGTTGTATGCACAGATAGGAAGACATGTGGAGAAGCCCTGTCATGTATTAAAACAATCTTATTCCAAGTTGCACCTTCAAAATCTTCTATTTGTGAGAAAACACAATTTTCTTTGCTGTATCTCTGAGGAACGAAGGTCTAACAATACAGTTTTGGAGATGGTCGTTCCCATATCGTTTTGCAGTCATCTACATTCTGACTGGTTTTTGTGATCTTCAGCTGCAGTAGCTAAGCAGATTGCTGTACGTATTGTTGTGAAATATCACCTTGTCAATGAAAAGACTATGGTCGTAAGGTTCCTTCATTATCAAAGTAAAAACTCAACATGCTGTGGTCTGTTCTTTGACTTAATCCTGCATGTTAGTGAAATTTTGGAGTTGTGACATTGTAAAAAATTAACAAAGGACAGTTTGAATAGTAATATTGAAGTACTCAGTGATGATCTTGTTAGGACATTTAACACACGGGCCACAGACTGTGTTTTCCTATAAGGGCCTGGTTTGCACTGGAGATTTTCCTGTTGCTCTGAATCTAGTTGCTTTGAATAGTTTTGTCCATCGATTCAAATCTCTTATCATTTGCAGCCCTTTTTCCTGAATATGACATTGCCATTTATGTTACATTGGTACAGTTGAATTCAGTTTGCATGCCACAACACCAATTGTGCTCTTTGTTGCATAATCCACTTTTCCTAGTGTGTGACTACTTGACATGTACCACCAACAAACAACATTCCTTAATTCAGTTTTAACCAGGCAGGCCGGGAAGGGGGAGGGGGGATTTGAGATGAGATGGTTCTCACCTAGTGCACAGGCACAGAGGTGGGCATGAAAACAGGCCAGGGAAGGGGAGAGGGAGAAAGGTAATTTAAGAACTACCTGTTGTATTCCTAGCTTCTGCCTACGAGAAGAAGTGCACACTGTTGCCATTGCCATTTCTTCCAAGTAGCATAGTGAAGAAATAGCTACTACCAAACAGATGTCTACTTCTAATGTGATTTAAATCAACCCGTGGAAACTCCAGGTAGGAATTTCAACAATGTAGGAAAAGGCAGATTTCTACTTACTGCAAAGAAGACACAGGGTGCAAGTAAAAGACACTCACATATAGCTTTCAGCCACAGCCTTCATCAGTAAAAAAAAACACACACACACACACACACACACACACACACACACACACACACACACACACACACACACCCTGACCATCAACTCCAGACGGTCCAAGATGCTGGAATTGTTGGTGGTCGTGTGTGTTTCTGAAGGCTGTAGTCGAAAGCTAAATGTGAGTGCCGTTTAATTTTGCCTCTTTAATGTGATTTATATTCACTTTGTTAACACAACTGTTGCTTAAACAGATTGCTCATGATCAGTGATGAAGTTGTGCATTTGATTTATGGCATTGTACAACGCTTGTGCAAGAAGTTCATACCGCTCAGTTGTAAGTGTGTGCCACTGTCAAATGCCGAGTGGCAGTGCTGTGAATGTGCTTCTCATGTGTAAACAGCACATTGTAGAGTGAAGGTGTTGTGCACATGGTTTAGACCTAAAATGGATCAGCAAAAATGGCTTTGAGCACTATGGGACTCAACTGCTGTGGTCATTAGTCCCCTAGAACTTAGAACTACTTAAACCTAACTAACCTAAGGACATCACACACATCCATGCCCGAGGCAGCATTCGAACCTGCGACCGTAGCAGTCGCACGGTTCCGGACTGCGCACCTAGAACCGCGAGACCACCGCGGCCGGTGTGGATCAGCAAATGAATGTGCTGTTCCATTTCAAACTTGGAAGAACATTGAAAGCTACTCATACTGACAGCAGTTTATGAAGAACTTGTTGTCACCTTGAAGTGTGTTTGTGTGTTGTTGAAACACTTCTGTGATGGGCACAACACTATGGAAGACAAGGAAACAAAGAAACCTTTGTACCAGGATTGTTGTGTGACATTGCAAATGATAACAGTGAAAGTGGGCATTTGTTGTAGCAGGTACACCAAATGAGGCGACTGGACCCTGCTCCACAATAATGTCCAACCACACTGCCTTTCTGGTGCCGCAGTTCTTATGCAACATAGGAGTTTCGTCACTCGATCACCTACCGTACTCCGCATACTTGCCTCCCCCGATTCTTTCCCCCAAATTGAAAACAACCCTAATGGCCTAGAGGTTTTTGGACAGCCAATGTGTAGGACTTGTACGTCTGGTAGCAGACGTGCATTACTGTCCATGGGGATTACTTTGAAGGACAGTAACTGCTTTTTTCAGACAAGCCAACAATCCATTTGCACTATAGACACATTCACTGAAATCTTGACAGAGGTTGTAAGATCTCAAAGGCTGACGAGCTGATGCTGAAACAATATGTTATTTGAGATACGGATTTCTACAAGGTGAGGACTGGAGCGAGACAAGGTGGTGGAGGTATTGAGCAAAAGAAATGAAGAGGATATGTGATATACTTGCCTCTTTAGCCAGTACTTTTGCTGGTGGTTGGTACAACCTGTTGAGAAAATTTAAAAAAAATCATTAAAAAGCCTTGTGTAGCTGATTAAAAAAATGTGGAAATTGTTAGTCATTGTGAATTGTGGTTTATTTCTCTCATAACATACATAATCTAAATGATTTGATCCAGGTACAGGAGACGTCTCAAATTTTTGTAAAATTTCACCATATACAAAGAACAGCACACATTAAGAAACAGCATAATAATAATAATAATAATAATAAATAATAATAATAATAAAAATTCCATATCAAAATCCTTGCAATCCAGGAAACATGATTTACGGACGAAAACCATTTTGATACAGACAACTACAGGATCTACAAAGGAAAACCAACAGTTAAAACTAATGAGAAAGGGCTCAAACAGTTTGGCACAGCATTTGCAGTCCACAAATCTATCAGCGACTCTGTCATTGACTTCCAGTCTGCCTCAGAACGTATGTCAACGCTCTCCATCAAATCGGCCAACAAAGCATATACCTTGATCAACGCACACGCACCCACAAATAACTATAACAAGAAGAACCGCCAGAAAGTGGATGACTTCTGGAATGACCCTGAAGAGACGACAAACAAAATTGCCAAACACCATGTAATAATATTGTTAGGCGACTTTAATGCACAATTAGGTAAAGAGAAAAAATACAGGAAAATCACCGGAATCCATACAGCTCACAAGAGAACTAACAAGAATGGGGAAAGATTGATAAGCTTTTGCGAAAATTTCGGCCTCGTAATTATGTCAACACAATTCAAAAAACCCAATAAGAAACTGTATACTTGGAAGTCGCCCAACACAATGTTGGGTGAATTCCAGATAGACCATGTGGCCATCTCCAAGAGTAACACAGCAGAAATTCTGAATGTGAAAACAAGAAGAGGATTTTTTGACTCGGACCACCATCTTCTAGAGATAAAGGCCAGAATAAAACCCAATAGAAAAAAGCCAAAACTAAACAAAGTGCTGAGACCAGACCCCGAATACATAAAACTCAACAAGGAAAACATCTTACAGGAAATTAGTCAGACAAACACCACAAACTGGACAGAACTTGTGGACGTCCTCAAATCCACGATGAAATTGGGTCAACTTCCGAGAAGGAGAAAACACAGGTGGTTGAATATAATATGTGACCAAGCAATAGAAGAAAGGACCAATGCCTGGCAAAACTTCAATAGTCGCAAAACATCAGAAAATTTGCAACAATTTCTAGTAATCCGAAAACAAACATCGAAAACTATTCGGAGGGAAAAAAGAAATTATGACAAACGGCGATTAGATGAGAGAGAACAAGACTTTAAGAAAACAACATCAGGAATTTTTGTAAGACATTTAAAGAACATATTTCAGGATACCAGCCACCCAATATTTGTTTCAAGTAACTGGCTGGGTCACTAGAAACTAACACGAAGAATAACTGCCAAATCCTCACAGACTATTTCAAGAAACTTCTCAACTGCGAAAGACCTACAGAGGATATTCACTATGAGACGTCTACACCAAATCCTGACGCTAAACCGCCAACCATCAACGAAATAGTAGAAATTATCAAGACACTCAAAAACAATAGAGCCCCAGGAGAAGATGGAATTATTGCAGAACTATGGAAACTAAATGATGAAAGATTAACAGGAAAAATTCACAAAATCATATTAAACATTTGGGAAACAGAACAGATCCCTTCTGAATGGAAATGCGCTCTCATCCATCCACTCCACAAAAAAGGCGACAAAATTGAACCAAATAATTACAGGGGTATCTCACTCGTACCGGTCACATATAAAATCCTATCAAAAGTTCTCATGAATAGATTAGAAGAACAAGCTGACCCACAAATATGAGAATACCAGGCTGGTTTTCGCAAGGGACGACATGCATAGAGCAGATCTGGAATCTGAAAATGATTCTCCAGATGAGAAACACCCGAAACACAAAGGTTACTTTTGTAGATTTTAAAAAAGGCCTACGACTGAATAGACAGATTAGCGCTCTGCAAGATGCTGGAAAAGTTCAGCATTGACAGAAAGACAAGAGCAATCATTCGGGAAACATTAACTGACACAGTCTCCAAGGTTAAATTTATGGGGGATATCTCGGAACCATTTGAAATCCAAACTGGAGTGCGACAGGGTGACGGACTTTCACCATTACTCTTTAATATCATTCATGAAAAAAATAATCAGGACATGAGAAAAAGAAGCCAAAGGAATCCAAATTGGCATTAGAAAAGACAATAGATTCAATGTGAAGTGTTTAGCTTTTGCGGATGACCTTGGAATCCTCACAAATAATAGAAAAGAAGCCACTAACGCCATAGAGAAGTTACACGAAATTGCACAAAGAACTGGCCTGCAAATCTCATGTGAGAAAACCCAGTACATAGAAAGAGGGCCACAAGACAAATTGCCTATTGTGACAACCCATGGGAAAATCGTACAAGAACCATATTTTAAGTACCTGGGAGAAATCATCCAGCCATCAGGGATCAAACTAAAGGCCAATGAGGAAAGAATAAAAAAACTACAGAAAGCATATAAACTCACGTGGAACTATTATAACAAAAAGTCCATATCCATTAACGCAAAATTGAGGCACTACAACACTGTCGTACTTCCGGAGGCACTGTATGCATCAGAAACAACACAAAGGTGGGCAAACCAAAATCAAAGAAATAGAGAAACAAGAAAGGAAAATTCTCAGGAAAATTTTTGGCCCGATACAAGAGCAAGGAATCTGGAAGAAGAGACCAACATCAGAATTATATAAATACACAGACAAAATTAGGGATACAAGAAGGAAAAGAAGAATGCAGTTCTACGGACATATCCACAGGATGAACGAAAACAGAATTTCAAAGCGAATTCTTAAAGTCATCAACTCAGGCAGGGGAAAAACAAAATGGATAAAAGAAGTTGAAGAGGACCTCAGACAAGCACACACAACAGTAAACGATGCAGAAAATAGAACTGAATTCAGGAACATCATCAAAAAACATAAATTTGACACCACAACACAAAAGAGACCAGGATGCAAATGGACAGCGGAGTGAAAGAAACAACACAGTGAACACATGAAGAAAATTTGGGCTCAGAAAAAAACATAAACAATCATCATAAAGGAATTCAAGTTCAAACACACTCTTAAATGGGAATAAGCGAAAATAATAATAATAATAATAATAATAATATAACTTGCTCAAATTATCATTTCATCCTCTATGAATTCTTCTGTTGAATAGTAGCGTTTCTCCCAGAGTATCTGCTGTAGCATCATTTTTAAATTTTCTGGCTTCATATTAAATGTGTTTTTGCCCATTAACTTGTTATACATTATCTGATCAAAAGTATCCAGACACTGGGATGAACATGGCTTACAAGTTTATGACGCCCTCCATCGGTTAAGCTGGATTTTACTATGGTCTTGATGACAGTTTTCTCGCAGGCAAATGTTCAGTCAAGTGCTGGAAGGTTTCTTGAAGAATGGCAGCCCATTCTTCAGAATGCTGCACTGAGGAGAAGTATCGATGTCAGTCGGTGAGTTCTGGCATGAAGTCGGCATTCCAAAACGTCCCATAGGTATTCTATGGGATTCAGGTCAGGATTCTGTGCACACCAGTCCATTACATGGCTCTTATTGCTGTGTAAACGCTCCACGAAAAGCCGTGCATTATGAACAGGTGCTCTATTGTGTTGAAAGATGCAATCAACATCCCCGAATTGCTCTTCAACAGTGGGAAGCAAGAATGTGCTTAAAACATGTGCTGTAATAGTGCCACGCAAAACAACAAGGGATGCAAGCCCCTTCCGTGAAAAACATGACCACACCGCAACACCACCACCTCTGAATTTTATTGTTGGCACTACATGTGCTGGCAGATGATGATCACTGGGTATTCGCCATACCCACACCTTGCTATCAGATCACCACATTGTGTGCTGTGATTCATCACTCCACACAATGTTTTACCACTGTTCACTAGTCCAAGTGAGGTGTCATTTGGTACTTACTGGAGCAATGTGTGGCTTATGAGCAGTCGCTCAACCATGAAATCCAACTTTCTCACCTCCCGCCTATCTGTCGTAGTACTTCCTGATGCAGTTTGGAATTCCTGTGTGATGATCTGGATAGGTGTCTGCCTATTACACATTACGACCCTCTTCAACTGTCTGCAGTCTCTCTCAGTCAACGGACAAGGTCGGCCTGCATGCTGTTGTGCTGTATGTGTCCCTTCATGTTTGCACTTCATTATCACATCAGAAGTTCCAAGCATTTTGAATGTTTGTTATTGAAATGTACCGTATGGGTTTTTGCAATGTTCAGTTTCAACCCATTTAAATGGAATCAGTTTTTAAGGTGTCCAGTGTACATATGATGGAGCTTGGGATTTTTTTGTGCATCATCATCTTCAATTAAAACAGAAGTATCGTCTGCAAACCAAACTGATGGGGAATTTATATTTATAATTCACTGCATCTGAGGTGATAGTTGCCCTTTGTTTTCTGTTGTGATAACTATGATGTTAGCCAATTTAGAGCATTGTCCTTAATCTCGTATTTGTCTAATTTGTAGATAAGGAAGACATTGTTCATGGAGTCAAATGCTTATGTGAGATCACAGAAGATATGTGCAACTTTACTCCTCTGATCCAATGATTTGCCTCTCTTTTCAATAAAGTTATTCATTGCATCCAGAGTATTTTTTTTCCTGGTTGAAATCCAAATTGGGTACTTACAATAATATCATGTTGTACAATGTAATACTTTTGACAGGACTGGAAGAATAGACATAGGCTGATAGTTTCTCAGATCTTCACTTGACCCTGTCTTAAACAGAAGTCTGACTTCGACATACTTCAAAACATCGGAAGAGCATTCGAAAGACTGGTTGAATATTTTAGTTAGGTGCTATTATGCTACACACTGTTTTGATCGCTTTAGTGGGTATCCCATTCCACCCACAGAGTTTTTATTTTTTAATAGTTGTATAACATTTTCCACATTCCTTATTGTGACTTCTTTTTAAATCCATAAGCTACTCAGCCTCTTGGTGGATTCCAAAGGGATTTGTTTAACTCTGATACTCTGCTACATCAACATTTGACTTTGCCACATATATAAATAATTCATTTAAACACTCTGATATTTGAGCCGTGTTTACAATAAAGCTATCATCTACTTTAATCCTAGCTATTTCATTAGTACTAACTCTTAACACCTAACTCTTATTTGACAACAGGCCACTCTGCTTTCCAGTTCATTGTGGAGTTTCCACTTCCTGGCATTAGAAATTTTTATACCGTGGGCTATACACTTAAGTTTATTAGTCATTTTGTTGCATGTGGTTCTAAGTGGACAAGTTTCATTAAATATTTCAAGAAAGCAACTTAAAAAATTGTTAAAGTTACTATTACTCGAAATACAGCTGTTGTAAGGCCATTCGATGACTCTTAACTTATTTCTAAATGTAAATGATTTTTTTTCACTGAGGTTCTAAATCCTATGGCTTTTGTTACATGAAATTTCATTCTTAATTTTCGGTATTTCAGTACATAATGCATAGATTCCTAAATCTATGCAAGATTTATAAACATATTCAAATACATAATTTGGTATAATACTATCAATACAGGTGTGCATTTACTCTAGCGGGTTGCATGAAGTTTATTTTGAAGTTAAAGTTTTTTATTAAGTCAATGATTTGGACATATCATTGCTTTCAGCTATAATGTTATTAATGAAGTCAGCAGCAATTACTATTGTTTTCGTTTTTTCATTACTGAGCTTTTCAAGTAGGCGATGAAATTTCACCAGAAAGGCTTCAGTTGTGGCTTTCTCTGGTACTCTGTAAATAGGAACTACTATGAAATTTAGGTCCCTCAGTTCGATATAGTTTCTTTCAAATATACACTCTTCGTTCAAAAGTATACAATCATTTCTTATTTCATATTTTATATCAGAATAAATTAGTATGCATTTTGCCTTTAGATAACTATACTTTGTTCCTTGAAGTTGAGCCCTTTTCTGAACAAATGTTTGTCCTACTATTGGTCATTGGCTCTCAAGCGTCTGCTGTAAGTAGGCCTTACTTGTGTGTTAGGTACTTTATTTATTTTCTAGTACAAATGAAACTTGGACACATACTGAAGCATCAAAAGTTGTAGTTCTTTTCAATGTTTGACCCATGTAGTTCTTGTATCAATTTTTACTTTACTTCTCGGTGGCTCAGTTATATTAAACCTACTTAGAAAATTATAAAATTTACTTAATCTCCTAAGAAGAAAGGTAGCTTTTTGGTGGTAGTGTTGGGAGGGGGGAGGGGGGGCAGAGTAAGTTTGCCAGTACTGTCAGGAAAGCAGGATCACCTAGGTACAGCTTTGATATTTCAGCACAATATTTCCGTAAGTTCATCATTTAGACATAAGGAATTGAGGTAATGGATGGTAGTAATTGAAACCATGTGCCTGAATTCCCACAACCAGAGTCTGCATTCCAAGTAAGTGATCAGAGGCGGGGACAGAAAGAAAAGTAGATAAAGCAATAATAGTTGAAAAACTGAACTTTAGCAGCACATTTTGTGTAGTTACTAAGCTGAAATGTGAAATAATCATATATTCTGTGGATGTTTGCCAGAGCATGTGGCTCCTGAGATGTAATTCAGTAGTTACAGCACCTTTATAAAATGCGAAACAATAGCCACACTGCAGTCTGTAAGTAAATAATCCTTTTTTGGTGGCATAGGTACTGCTGCATCAGGACCTAATGCAGAATCACTGGCCATTAGTGAAAATGTGTGCCAGACTGGGACTCGAATCCTGGACCTCCTGCTTACTAGGCATTTGCATTAATCACTGCACCATCGGTACACAGTGTTTATCGCAAATGCGCGTACTATCTCAGCATATTCCCTGGCTGACTTACACTCCCACCTATCCACTGTCCCCATCCATGTCATCTATACTCATTAATTTTAGATTCCTGCTGGAGTTAGAACATAAAATGCACCTGCATTGAAGTGTGTTGATCTACTGGCTATCAAGGCAAATATGCATGCATTTCTACATCCGAATGGTTTTAGATTTGGAGGTTGCACACCAGTTGGATGAAAGTTGATAAGAAGTAATTTTTTACAGAGCATTCAGGGTGATTGTGAGGTATAAAGGCATCTAAGACTTTGTCCTCATGTAAGAAGCCAAGTAAAACAGATTAATTTGTTGCAGACAAAGGACATTTATAATTTGAAAAAGATACCAGCTGTCAAAATGGAGAGAGAGATACACTACGGCCATTAAAATTGCTACACCACAAAGATGACGTGCTACAGACATGAAATTTAACCAACAGGAACAAGATGCTGTGATATGCAAATGATTAAAAAAAAAAGTAAAAGTGTCCTGCCAAACAAGAGCACATAGAATACTGCAGCTTACTATAAGAGATCTGTTCATTAATACTTCTCTTCTAATAGGAATGGCTACTATAAGTGGTTTACTTGTTAAAATACTCATTTATATATGCATCACATCAGTACTCAATAGAAGAGAAAGTTTTACTGTATATGAACACATAGATCCTGCCTCTCACATCCAATTTACCTGCCTATTTAGTTCAGTTGTCCAAGGTTTTTTCCTTTTTCTGCTATCCATTATTCAGTTTTTCTCTGTTTTTTAGTTTCTCTATCATTAAATGCTGAGGTGGTAATTCTTACATTTTAGTTGAGACATGCTGTGTTCAGTAAATATCATTTTTAGATATGTACTTACAGCATGTTACCTCGGTGATGACATGAAGGCGTGCAAATAAGTTCTGTAATTGTTTACTGCATACTTTCTATAATGTTATCTAGTACTAGTAATCAATGTGAAAGGCAGTACGATTATTATTCACTGCATGTGGTCGGAAGATGGTGATATACTGTTTATTTGGACTGACGTGCAATCTGTCTCATTTGATGACATTTGAATAGTCTTTTCAGTTTGACAGGGGATGTAAATCAGAGATAGGTATGGTATTTTTCATGTGCATTAAGTATTGTCCAAAATGGAAGCAACATTTAGTGCCAGAAAAACATTCTAAGACTGTGAGTGGAAACTTACTGCGCTGTCCATACTCAGATCAAAGCTTGAACTTATATTTTTTAAATGAATTTCTTGTGTCATTTGATCTGTGTGTGTGCACTTGTTATATTGAATTGGAGTGAAAACAAGAAATTTTATATTAAATGCAACTGCTTTACAAATTTGAGTTCATTTACTCAGTTGTAGATTTGTGTTTTGCACTGCTTTAGTTTTCAAAAATCTTTCAAGCACCCATTAGTTTTCTTATCCATTGATAAACTTTATTATCTGGTGTCTTTGTTGGAAGTGGCAGTCTAGTGGGAAAGCACATGCCTAGAAACCTAAAAGTCATGGGTTCAAATCCTGGTCAGACCATGACATTTTTCAGTCTGCGTGTAACCTAGCCTTCACCTCTCAATGATGTGAAGATAAGCCAGGAATGACACATGGTTTGGATTCCACATTAAGGTGTAGATACTTATTCCCAGCTACAATTACTGGACTAGGTTAGGGACACACAAGTCACCTAAATGGCGTTCATTTGAAAGACTTGCACCAGGTGGCTGCACAGCCCTCTTGAGGAATTCTCAGCCAATCATGCTGTATGACCCCTTTTTTTATTAGGGTTTCTTTGATTGGTATTTATGCAAATGTATAATTCCTCCATTGGATAAAATCTTTCAGTTTGTATATATAAAGCATATGTGCTTGTATGTGATGGATTTCAGCACTGATTGATTTATTCTGCATCAACTCTGATTAGATTTTGCCACTGTTGTTTTACAGTGAAATTTTCTTTTGTAAGCATAGGAACCACACACAAAAAAAGCTCTCTTTTATTAATTATTTTTAATCTTTCACTTGCAAATGTTTATGAGTGTATTCTTTGTGTTATCAGATTGATTCTAGGCAGCAGTCGCTGAAAGCAAGTTACATAAGTAGTTGACTGGCAGAAACACTGCGTGCTACTTTCTTCAGTTACAGTTCCCTGGGTCATTAATTGCTTCATCCTGTTCTTGGATTACCAAGCTAAAATACTTACCTTTATTGATGATGGATATGTGATATTGGAGCCCAGTTGAGATACATTGACAGAATGAATGAGAAATGTAATTTTCACCAAAATCATTAATTGGTTGTCTGTACATGATTTGTCAGAAACTAAAAAAACACACTGTTTCAGTTTTGCACAACGCAGTGTAAACACCACAAAACACGTCAGAAATGAAATACAGTAAACTGAATGTTCAAAATTCGTGGATATGCATATTGAAAAAACTGCTAGTGATGGTGGTGGTGGTCTCCAAAGACTGGTTTCATGCAACTTTCCTGATAGTCTGTCCTGTGCAAATCTCTTCATCTCACAGAGTTGATACAACTGTTACACCATACAAATCTTTCTTCAATTCAGTACATCTTAATTGCTTATATAATCTACCCATTTAACATTTACCATTTTTCCGTAGCAACAATTTTCAGAAACTTCTGTTCTTGTCTGAACTGTTTATCATTTAAAGTATATATGATTTCAGTATTTCATTTCCTAATCTTATTCCTTTAATATCACCTGAGTTTTTTTTACTACATTTAATGAACAGTGTACTTATTTGGACCTGGTAAAGACTCAAATGATATAAACAGTTTTTCAAAAATAATCCAGTCACAGAAAATTCACTACAAATAGGAGAACAACTTATCCAAGCCATTTCAACACTGCAAACAGAAAAATAGGGTAATCTCCTCGAAAGTTGGGACATGAAATGTAGCAATCAGGAAGCCTGGAAATTATTTAAAAACCTTGATACTAATCTTACAGTTCCATCCTTAAGATTGGTCATGGTCACACTGACCAATTAGCACCCCAACAGCTGCTGAATGGCAAAAGGTCAAACATAATGAAACTTGAATGGAACGAAGAATAGAATGATTATCTCGACATTCTGTTTACATGTGAATTGAGAACTGATATTGATCAAATCCTTGGGTAACAGAAGAAATATTGAATTTAATTGATGAAAGGAGAAAATATAAAAATGCAGTAATGAAGCAGGCAAAAAGGAATACAAGCGTCTCAAAAATGAGATCGACAGGAAGTGCAAAATCGCTAAGCAGGGATGGCTAGAGGACAAATGTAAGGATGTAGAGGCTTATCTCACTAGGGGTAAGATAGATACTGCCTACAGGAAAATTAAAGAGACCTTTGGAGAAAAGAGAACCACTTGTATGAATATCAAGAGCTCAGATGGAAACACAGTTCTAAGCAAAGAAGGGAAAGCAGAAAGGTGGAAGGAGTATATAGAGGGTCTATACAAGGGCGATGTTCTTGAGGAAAATATTATGGAAATGGAAGAGGATGTAGATGAAGATGAAATGGGAGATATGATACTACATGAAGAGTTTGACAGAGCACTGAAAGACCTGAGTCGCAACAAAGCTCCGGGAGTAGACAACATTCCATTAGAATTACTGACAGCCTTGAGAGAGCCAGTCCTGACAAAACTCTAACCATCTGCTGAGCAAGATGTATGAGACAGGTGAAATACCCTCAGAGTTCAAGAAGAATATAATAATTTCAATCCCAAAGGAAGCAGGTATTGACAGATGTGAAAATTACCGAACTATCAGTTTAATAAGTCACGACTGCAAAGTACTAACATGAATTCTTTACAGACGAATGGAAAAACTAGTAGAAGGCGACCTCGGGGAATTTCAGTTTAGATTCCGTAGACATATTGGAACACGTGAGGCAATACTGACCTTATGACTTATCTTAGAAGCTAGATTAAGGAAAGGCAAACCTACGTTCCTAGCATTTGTAGACTTAGAGAAAGCTTTTGACAACATTGACTGGAATACTCTCTTTCAAATTCTAAAGGTGGCAGGGGTAAATTACAGGGAACGAAAAGCTATTTACAATTTGTACAGAAACCAGATGGCAGTTACAAGATTCGAGGGGCATGAAAGGAAAGCAGTGGTTGGGAAGAGAGTGAGACAGTGTTGTAGCCTCTCCCCGATGTTATTCAATCTGTATATTGAGCAAGCAGTAAAGGAAACAAAAGAAAAATTCAGAGTAGGTGTTAAAATCCATGGAGAAGAAATAAAAGCATTAAGGTTTGTCGATGACATTGTAATTCTGTCAGAGGCAGCAAGGGCTTGGAAGAGCAGTTGAACGGAATGGACAGTGTCTTGAAAGGAGGATATAAGATGAACATCAACAAAAGGAAAACAAGGATAATGGAATTTATTCGAATTAAGTCGGGTGATGCTGAGGGAATTAGATTAGGAAATGAGACACTTAAAGTAATAAAGGAGTTCTGCTATTTGGGGAGCAAAATAACTGATGATGGTCAAAGTAGAGAGGGTATAAAATGTAGACAGGCAATGGCAAGGAAAGCATTTCTGAAGAAGAGAAATTTGTTAACATCGAGTATAGGTTTAAGTGTCAGGAAGTTGGTTCTGAAAGTATTTGTATGGAGTGTAGCCATGTATGGAAGTGAAACATGGACGATAAATAGTTTGGACAAGAAGAGAATAGAAGCTTTTGAAATGTGATGCTACAGAAGAATGCTGAAGGTTAGATGGGTAGATCACATAACTAATGAGGAAGTAACACTTTAACCAACAAAACAATCATGTGTGACTTCGCTGGATATCCATCATGCGACGAGAGGTGGAAACATGTAATGCACCCAGGAACATTGTGAAACATGATAATATTGGTGGTCCAGGAGTTAGTGTTTGAAGGCATTTGTGAATGGGATTATTGACCACAAAAAACTTTGAATTGCACCATATGAGCTGTATATATGTTAGTTCTCTGTGATTTATTCCTGTTTCATTGCTCACCTGGAAGAATCTTCAGGGATGTGATTTAAGTTATCAAGAAAGGTGGCATGATGATAATGCACTGTGTTTGCAATTGGAACAGTGCGGCTCAAATCCCTGTCTGTCCATCAAGATTTAGGGTGTTCATGGATTTCCTAAATCACTTAAGGCAAATACTGAAATGGTTCCTTTGATCAGCTTCCCCTTCCTTTCCAAGCCAAGTTTGTGCTGTCTCTAACAACCTTGTTGCTACCAGGATGTTAAACTCCAGTCTTTGTATCCTCCATATTCTTGTGATATAAGTGAAAGATACACATTGACAGAGATAAGCAGCTGCTTTAAACAAATTCCATAAGAAATAATAGCAATTAATTATTTAAACTGCTGTCATCTGTTTCTGCTTACACAGTCTGTAAACATGCATAATAAAATTGCCAAGAAACCTGCTGTTCTGGGGAAACGTGAAAAAAAAAAAGCTTTCACTGTTTTTGTTGTGCTGAATATCATTAATACAACATGGCTTTGCATCTATCCATTACTGTAACAATAGAACCATTAATAGAGAATTTCACGTGCTGTATGTTTCATGGTTTATATAGTTTTTATTTATAATCCACAACTCATACTGGTCTTCACTTGTGTTCCATTTTTGCCACATTTATTTCCTTTTTGTGTAGAGCATTTCAGAAATACCAAGAAAAAATCATTAAGCAAATAAATGAAGAAATAACACACAATTCAGTAAACAAGGCTACTATTGTGATACGACAACGTATGTAAAACAAGAGTAGGTTAATATATGAGACAAGTTTGGTGGGTAGCTCTAGACTGTTTTCTTTCCTGCAGAGGTCAGTGACGATTGAAATCCTAATGAATGTTTATTGGAGAAATATGTTTGTGAACAAGTGACTGGTAATTAAATTACAAGACATGTGATTTTCTGCTAGAAAACTTGCTTGTCTCTTTGTGTGCTAAATTTTTGTTAGTATTGGCATTTTACTGAAACTAATGGCACATTTGGAGCAAATATGTTGCATTGAATTGTACATCACACCAGTAGATCACCAGCTAGAAGCATGTGGAAGATTAAATTGGTTTCTGGTAGTAACAGGAAAGAGATAGAGGAAAGGGGTGTGGGGGCAAGTAAAGATGAAAATGTTACCAGTTAAGTGCAGTGACTATCACCAGATCAGTCTTAAAGTTTGAACACATTAGTTGAATATGAGTTGTCCATGTAATAGTTCAGCCAAGAAAGTGTTTCCCTGATGTTAAAGACTGATATATTTCGAGGTTTTTTAAATCATCAACTCTGTTGGAGCCCTGAAAACACTCCATCAATTTATTTTCATTCTGTAATATCTTCAGTTTAACTGAAGTATTACTGCTGTAGCATTGCTGAAAGACTAGGAGGGTTATACAATGTCAAATTGATACAGAGTCTAAACCACACCATCTCAGATTTTGGTGTACTGTTGCCCAAAAACAGGAAACAGCGGTTTTTATATTTCCTGTAGAAGTTTTCCTAATTGAGCTACAGACTTGGGACAAGTACTATTTTACAGCATTTTGCATGCCCTTTTGCATGGTATACAGCAATATATCAGTTAATATAAGAAAATTCTTTTGAAATTTAAAAATTTTAATTTAATTTTGTTCCAAAAAGTACACACTTTAAATTTTCAAATTTATTCCATGAATAGCTAGTATTATTGTAAATCACAGGTCAAAATATAAATATGGGATGATAGTTTCTTCATAAATGAAAAAATTAAGACTGAAGCTCTATTTCCAATAATTCGACTGTGTGCTAATGTTAATTATTACAAGATTACTAATATTGACATTTTCGTGAAAATAAACATGAACACTTGTGATAAAGATTCAAGTAAATAGCCCACATTGAAACTAACTATTAAGTAAAAAGAGCTGTTTATCCTTTTAATTTTGAAAAGGCTTTATTTGTTTGATACACACCATTATCAAATAAACTATAAGTTTTTCAAGTAGAAGTCATGGGATTTACTTTCACCAGAACATCCGTTACTCATACCCAGACAATATCAGTTCTCCTTGGCTCGATGAAGAAAAGTCACATTTACTTACCAAGTTTTTAATTTTTCTGCAAGACATAACCAAGCCACAAGTTTGCTTGTACACAACAGTGATGTGGCTTTACATGTCTTCAAATTTTAATTTATTGGCAGGCTTTGACACCTCCTTTTTGCAAACTTCTGAATCCAAAGAAAAGTTTTTCCCAACATTTTTTATCCAGCTTTTAGAATGAATGTGTGGTACTGATGCGTTCCTTTGTTAGTAAATGCTTGTTCAAACCTAATATTTGAGAAACATGATTCAACCTAGTCTTGTTGGGTTGAATATGTAAAGTCTGCATTGGTAATGTTTTCTATTGCCCTATCAAAAAGGTGCAGTGGGATTTGTATTTGGTTCTCATTGGGTGTTTTCAAACAGATCCTCCAATACCATCAAAAGCCCTTTTGCCAAGTGCTTTGGCAAAAAGGTGCCTCTCTGCTTCCACTTTAAAATATTTCTCATGGAAACAGAGATTTAAGAAGTTCTTTCTGGTTTTGTATTGGACAGCAGACCCATCTGAAAAATAGAACATCTCTTTTGGAAGCTTGTGAAATTTGGCTGTCAGAAAAGTAATTACACTATTGGCCATTAAAATTGGTACACCATGAAGACGACGTGCTACAGACGCGAAATTTAACCGATGGGAAGAAGATGTTGTGATATGCAAATGATTAGCTTTTCAGAGCATTCACACAAGGTTGGTGCCGGTGGCGACACCTACAACGTGCTGACATGAGGAAAGTTCCCAACTGATTTCTCATACACAAACAGCAGTTGACCGGCGTTGCCTGGTGAAACGTTGTTGTGATGCCTCGTGTAAGGAGGAGAAATGCGTACCACCACGTTTCCGACTTTGATAAAGGTCGAATTGTAGCCTATAGCGATTGCGGATTATCGTATCGCGACATTGCTGCTCGCGTTGTTCGAGATACAATGACTGTTAGCAGAATATGGAATTGGTGGGTTCAGGAGGGTAATACGGAATGCCATGCTGGATTCCAATGGCCTCACATCTTTAGCAGTCGAGATGACAGGCATCTTATCCGCATTGCTGTAACGGATTGTGCAGCCATGTCTCGACCCCTGAGTCAACAGATGGGGACGTTTGCAAGACAACAACCATCGGCATGAACAGTTCAATGATGTTTGCAGCAGCATGGACTATCAGCTCGGAGACCATGGCTGCGGTTACCCTTGATGCTGCATTACAGACAGGAGCGCCTGCAATGATGTACTCAACGATGAACCTGGGTGCATGAATGGCAAAACGTCATTTTTTCGGATGAATCCAGGTTCTGTTTTTGGCACCATGATGGTCGCATCTGTGTTTGGCAACATCATGGTGAATGCACATTTGAAGCATGTATTCGTCATAACCATACAGGCATATCACCTGGCTTGATGGTATGGGGCGCCATTGGTTACACGTCTCTGTCACGTCTTGTTCGCATTGACAGCACTTTGAACGGTGGACGTTACATTTCAGATGTGTTACGACCCGTGGCTCTACCCTTCATTCGATCCCTGCGAAACCCTACATTTCAGTAGGATAATGCACGACCGCATGTTGCAGGTCCTGTATAGGCCTTTCTGGATACAGAAAATGTTTTTACTGCCGCCCTGACCAGTACATTCTCCAGATCTCTCACCAATTGAAAACGTCTAGTTAATGGTGGCCAAGCAACTGGCTCGTCACAATACGCCAGTCACTACTCTTGATGAACCGTGGTATCGTGTTGAAGCTGCATGGGCAGCTGTACCTGTACATGCCATCCAAACTCTGTTTGAGTCAATGCCCAGGCGTATCAAGGCCGTTATTATGGCCAGAGGTGGATGTTCTGGCTACTGATTTCTCAGCATCTATGCACCCAAATTGCCTGTAAATGTAATCACATGTCAGTTCTAGTATAATATATTTGTCCAATGAATATCCATTTATCATCTGCATTTCTTCTTGGTGTAGCAATTTTAATGGCCAGTAGTGTAGTTTTTTTGAAAATATATACAGCAACTGTGTTGTGCTCTAGTGAATCTGAAACATTGTATAACTAAGGTGCTCAGTTTTGTTTTCCTCTCAGAAATATGTAACAGAGGGATGGATTGTGACCTGTTGGTTTGTTCTGTGGTAACTCTGAGCTTTATCTTGTAGAACTGTGCTGCAATTTTCAGAAAAATCAAATGTGACAATGAATTCTGATTCTTTCAGATTTTCTTTTGTGCAGTTGAGAAAATATCAGTGCTTCTTGGTAATAAAGTCATGCTGAGTCAAAGAGGACAACTTGCAGCAGAATAAATTGATAAACTCTTCTCAATCTTTTGCCAAAGTCTCTAAATGACAACAGTCAACTGAAACCCACTGGAGAAAAACTGCACTTTTTCGGTTGCATTTTCAGCAAAGGATTCTTTCAAAATTTTAAGCATCTCAGTGCAACCTGGACAGTAAGCACATTCCCCCATGTTGCAATAGATAAGTAATGGGTTACAAAACACTTTTGCGAGGCATTGCTTGTAATTTTGAATTTTACTTTTTGTTACAGTTTTGAATTTAGTGATTTGTGCACACACAAACAGTATGTGTGCCACTTTGCCAGCTAACATACAACGTTTAGGTCTCAATTCATTAGAGAAACCTATTTTTATGCTGGAAAACTTCTCTTTAAACTCTGTGTATGCTTCCTTAAGGTTACACACTATGAGTCTTTTCAAAATAGTTGATTTACTTTGGTCTGATTCAGTAACTGTCACATAGTCTTTAATTCCTGGTATTTTCCTACTAACTAAATCATCTTCATGAAATGAACATACAATTCCCACTGTCTCTGTTGGCAAGCTTTTCCCTGGTTTTATTCACATTTCTCAACATCAGTATCACCGTCTGGTGACACTCTTTCAGCAGAAGCAGAAAAAAGTATATGTTTCATAGTTGTGGAAATTTTTCTTATTTTGTTGTGCAGTACTTATTGTATTTCATTTTTCCTTTAGCAGTGGGAGACTTGCCCAACTGTTCAAGAGATATATCAAATGATTGAACATCCTCTGAAGTAGTTATAAATTCTGTATCACTGTGCAGTAATGTTTCTGAGTGAGAATGATCATCATCAACATTATTGTCAATTAGGGAGTGGACTGACATTTTTTGACATAGTAATTTCCTTCCTGCATTTATCAAAGGTTTTTGAACCACTGATTATTTGCAGATACAATTAGACATTCATGATGTGACTTTTGGACCTTTTTGCTGTCTCTAACAAAGTGAATTGTTTTCCATAACGGGTTCCATAACTGTATTCTCAGTGAGTCTGTTTCCATTTTGAGAGGCAATGTGTCAATTTCCATCTTGGGAGAGGAGGGGGAGGGGGGCGGGGCACTCAAACACACTTAATGTGAAAGTAGATGTAGAATATCACTTGTTAAAAATTAGCCAATAACTTTTGCATTCAGAAATGAGTTGACATATCTTAGTAAAACAATTTTCTTCTTCTTCTTCTTCTTCTTCTTCTTCTTCTTCAAAGTCGATACCAAAAGTACACCTGTGCCAAATTTCAAGAAAATCTGAGATGGTGAAATACAAAAGGTCTTTTTCTGTGGTGAATGACCATGGACTACTATGCGGTAAAATTAGAAGAGACTAATCTTTATTGCCTTTTCTTCCACCCCCCCTCCCCCCAGCTCTTTTTGATCTTTTACTTACTTCACATGTTTTATTTTGTTATAACTTTTTGCATGCATTATAACTGCAGCAATAACCTGGTAAAATTTGCTATGATAGATTTCTGACAGCTGTTTTTGCTCTGTTCACAACTACACCACTGAAGCATATTATCACCTTCACCCCTCAATCTTATGACCAATCATCACATTTTCTTGTCTTTCAGTATCAAGAGGAAATAACGTACTACATGACAATGTGTCTCCATACTATTCAGGAGTGTCTCTCATAGGTATCGCAAGTAGGGGATGAAGAGGAAAAGGACTTGAATTGAATGAGGTTGCGATGGCTGAAGGGACATTTGATTTGACCCTAAAGGCCACATTACTTTACAGTAATTGATAACAACTGGACATTTTGAGAAATTACTGATCTGATGATGTCAGTGGGATGTAGGTCTGTCCTTTGCTGCTGTTATAGCATCTGCCCTTATTTCATCATCTGCCTCAATTGGAAGACTTTCCATTAACTTGCAGGAGGTTTCTGTTTCTTGTGAAGAAATTGATGAATCTGTCTCATCATCTTAGTAGATCAGAGAATGAGGAAAAGGTAAATTTTGCAGTTTCACGGTAGCCTAAATTAGTAGGACAGTGATTTTAATATGTTTCAGGGTGTCTGTTTCATCCTATGTTTTATGTCCTCAAGCAGCTGTGCATACCTGCATAATTTTTTTATGTTTCTCTTTTAATATGTTTTAAGCAGCAACAAATTGATGCATTCAAAAGTGTAGGAATAAGAATGTTTATACAGGTAATATGTGACTTGAATATAATATGTCGATACAGAAAGATACTGGAGACTCACTGTTGAACAGCCTAATGTAAAGATATCCATCTGTTTTGCCCATGTGTGCTCTGTTGGGTTGAAATAAGGGCTTTGCCTCACTGCTAGATTTTATTGTCTCCCATTTCTTCAAACCTCTCTGTAATGATTTCTAATTTGCCATGCTAGAAATTAAATCATCAGTTCTAAAGTACTGGCAGAGAATTTACAGTATCTAATAGAGTTCAGCTTCATGCTCCAAGAAATGAAGTTGATAGAGTGAGCCCAAACCACTACAATCCTGTTCATACCACGATGCTTCCTCAAACAAGTTTCTACTGTAAATATTGTGATTATTACTGTTTTCTTAATAACATTGACAAGACTAATGTGTATTCATTGGACTGTATTTGGCAGTATTTGATGCCTCATTTTCATTTTTCTGAAATGGTCAAATAATGTGTCTGGTACTAATGTAATCAGATTTGCCCCACAACTTCTGGATAAGTTTGAAGGTGCCAACAATTTTGCAACATATAGCCATGCACAACATACATCCAGTTCATTTTTCAGAGCTAGATAGCCTATATAACAGGAGACACGTGAAATTAATGTAATTACTTTCAGAATGGGTGACATTGTGGAGACTTACAAATATCACTTTAAATACCTTCCCCTTATGTTATTGTTTGTTCGTTGATGTGTCCCCTGAAAACTCTAAAAGCAAAAATTATTATACTTGAGGAAAACAGTGGAACTGGTTAATTTATTTCTGTAAATTAATTTTACCAGATAGACCAAAAGGGATATTAATTACTCTAGAATAAAAAACGTAACAGTTATCTCAAGCAAGGGTGTAAATGATAACAGTTTATGACAAACAGTTTTGTACGGACACTAGTGCTCTATCAAGTCAGAGAATTATCTTGAATTGGACCACACCACCACCCGAGATATAGTGCTTGTGTGTCGTGTGAGATTTTCCATATTCTCTCACTCTCTTTGAACAAACTATTAGTCCTAGAGAAAAAATGAAGTGGACGTATTTTGTAGAAAGTTCAATATAATTTAATTTTGTACTGGGAAATGTTTTTGCTAGAGACCCTGGTTTTCTAGAAAAACACACTGCAATTCCCACACTGAAACCCCACTGATCAGGATTTTTAGTGCATTGTTCATGGCACAGGCTTGTACCATATTACAGTAATTTGCAGCTACATGAATTATTTCCCATATTGACAGTTTGTGATCTTCATCAACAGTTCTGTTATGCCATCTGCTTAGTTAACTGTTTTGTTAATATTAATTATTTAAACTTTTCTTTGAGGGTAGTGAAAGTAGAAAGTCTTTTGTATACATTATGCAGAAGCTAATTACATATACAGTGTTATCTAAACTTAATGCTTAAATACATAGTAGTTTCATATTGAGAAAGCTAGACAAAGAAAATGATTTAATTGTTAATTTTATGGAAATTAACACAGACATGTATTTTACAGTTTGTAAGTGCACAACTAATCTGGTACCTTACATGCCCAGTCAGTGAAGACAAAAAAAGTTCGACCATGGGAAATAATTCCTGTACCTACAAATTTGCAAGGGCTGCAATGAACAACATAGTAAAACTCCTTGAATGTGGGGGCAGGGGTTCACTTGAATGATACTTCTGTATATTTTCCTTTAATAACTCAAAAACTGTGACTCCACCAAAAATTTATCCCAGTACAAAATAAAATTACATTAAATTTCCTACATAAAAATCTGTATTAATTTTTTCTCAAGGACTAGTAGTTTATGTAAAGATAGTGAGAGAATATAAAAAAAAATTTCAGGCAGTGTGTGTGTGTGTGTGTGTGTGTGTGTGTGTGTGTGTGTGTGTGTGTGTGTGTGTGTGCGCGCGCGCGCGCACTGGAGCTTAAGTGATTTTTGTAGGCCTATTTGAGGTAATTTTCTGACTTGATGGACCCCAAGTGTCCTGTATCAAACTGTTCATCTTGATTTCCTCTACACCACTGTGCTACACTGTAAACAGTTATTGTTTACACCTTGTAGAGGGCGATCAGTATAGTGCCTGGAGAGACACATAGAAATTGCTTAGGTACTTGATGAAGTGAGGAAAAAAAATGGAATAATGCTTGAATATCTCATTATAGGTATCGTCAGAACATTCTTCATTGGCATAGATTTCATCACAAGCACTCCATATTCAGTGAAAGTATTCATACTTAAACTGTGGTATACAATATGTCTTCCAGTATTCAGCTTCTGTGAGGTATAACAGTGATCTTCTGAAGAGTCTCCCCTATTTGCTGGATATCCCGTTTTATAGCAACTTTTTTCATTCCTCCTGGCTCCCTTACTGAGAGCTTTGTTTCTCATGTATATTTCTTATGATCATTGTTATAAATATGATCCCCCAAAGTATTATTGATGGCTTAAATTGCCTGACCAACAGATCTTGAAAAGTTTTCATATAATAATTGATACCATTGTCAACATAAAGCCTATTCTCTATTCACACTTCTACTGAAAGAAGGCAGTTTTGCTCAAGAGAATGTGAGGAATGGAGAAAGAGTGACTCACAGCCTATCCGTCTATCCGTCTAGAGTGCTTGTGAGGGCAGGGGCGGGGGGGGGGGGGGGGGGGGGCGGCATTTGTTTCTCAGTCGGTACTGGCAATTGATGGATGCACTCACCTCTTAGCAATCAGCAGTGCACAGAAGTAACAAGGAGACTTATTACTTCAACCAACTTCGTTAAGAAATGGAAGTACTGAGTATTCTTTGAATACGTTCTTGAATTTACATCACAAATGAGTCTTATTAAATGCTTTTATTCTCTAAAAACATTCTCTCTTTGTGGAGTTACCACAAAATATGATACCATATGACATAATAAAGTAAGAAAAATATACTAGTTTTTTATGTGTATATATCCATTGTCACACATTCCAAGAAAAAGTTATTTATTGTGACTAAATTTCCTATAAACCACCTTTAAAATCATGGTCAGATGTTGGTTATCTCCCTTAAAACCATGATCAAATGTTACTCACCGTAGTCCATGAACGTATCATCAAGTTTCCTGATCATAAAAGAAGTACATGTAAACTATGTCACTGAATATAAAAATCATCAGCTCCAACACATACATCCCTTTCAGGATGAGAATAAAACAGATGTGATCCGTTCTTTACATTAATTTGGATTTTTAATGTGAGACAATATGAAATCAAGATTGTGCCCCCCACCTCTAGAGCCAGGTGAGGAAGCGCACTTGCAAGTGGGGGTGTTTGTATGTTGCAGGGGGGCTGGCCCCGCGCAAGTATCGCTGGGAGGACCCACGTCCTTGTCCTGTATGCTACCGCATATACAGCAACAACAGCAACTTGCGGCGACACATGAAGACTGCACACCCTCCATATACACCAGGGTTGCAGGACGACAAATATTCATCTGCTGATTTTCCATGTCTGGGAAGTGCTGCATTTTAGCCAAAGCAGATCTATAATGAGCATGTAATCAGTGCTTGAGAGCGCGGCACAAACGCAGAGATTTTTCATCAGTCTGGTAAAACTGAATTGGCAGACATGATATGCAAGAATTCACTTAGCACAAATTTTACTCATTGTTTGTGAAGATAAGACTGCTTGTGTGCCTGAGGAACACAGCTAGAAAAGGACTTGCACAGGGCTGAGCATCACTTGAGGAAGGTGGTGTCAGATCTCCAAAGCAAATGAATGGCCACTGTTGTTGTGTGGGTAAAACTGGTCTTAGATTGTAAGATGAAGTAAAAGTATTAGTGTCATTACTAGCATTGTGTTCTATTTCTTCACTCATTTCACGTGAAGTCTTGGAGAGTCTATTTGCACTGACAGATATCTAGTACTGTTGCTGGGTTTATAGTTAATAGAATGTATTTTTTAAAAAAAATTAAATCTGTTGGGGAAATGAAGGCTTACACACCTACTTGAATAAACCTTCACAGGAAAACAGCAATGATAATATATTTGAATGTATTTTAAATGAAAGAATGTTTTGTAAGCCATTACTCAATCTATATATACTGAGAAATATCTGGTATTGAGTAATGGCCATTTCTACATGTGTAAATGAATTTTTTTTTCGCTCTGGTTTATGAATCTTAATCAATTGTTACCAAAAATTTTGGTACCCTTTTTATGTCATCATCCTCCTCAATTCCTTACATTTCTTTCCTCCGAACCTCCCCTTTTGGTGTGAAAGTAATTAGTAGTCTAGAAGTGATTATAACTAAGAGCCTCCTAAAATATCTTCAGTTCTTTTATCTGTTAGGTAATATTTTATTTTGAACCTTATAATTTTTTAATTGACATATCTTGCCTCCCCCACCCCCTCCCTCTCTCTCTCTCTCTCTCTCTCTCTCTCTCTCTCTCTCTCTCTTTCTGTCTCTTTCACTCTTCCCTCTCCCTCCCTCCCTTTTTTTAATTGTCACAAGTGGTCATGCTCTAACTTTCAAAGAAACTATTTTTAAGTTATTCTTTTTACGTCGCTAAAAATACTATTAACATTTTGTCCTAAAATGTCTTCTTCTGATCTGTCATTAGTTTAGTTGGTATGTTACTTGTACATTGCAGATACTTTGTGACATATTTGATAGTGGTCTAGTGGTCTAGTGTATGACCAGAAACGTGTTCTAATCAAGCAGTCAGTGGTTAACAGTAAGATTAATCCATATTGTTGCTTTCCTTATTCACATGGTGTATGTTAAGATGTGAAGCTGCAGACACTTCCATCAATATTTTTGTCTTTGTCACCGAAATTAATAATGGGGATACCCTTGTTGTTAATTTCTGTGAGCAGACAATTTCAATAAAAACATTTGTTAATATTAGATCTCTGCTCCATAGACAGTGTCTAGTTTCACGAGACTTCCATCAAAGCTGCTCACTATTAAAAATGGTTTATATTAATTAAACAAATCTAATTCGGGAAAGTACTGTTGGAAATTATATGCTTAAAATTATTTATTTTTTGTTGAGGAAAAATATATTAGTAGATTGACCCATTTGAAAAAACACCAAAGAATCAGTAATTATCTTTACAATTAAGTGAGATACAAACAGTTGCATTGTACTTGTAATCGTTAAGATTGAATTACTGAAATCAACGTATATAGTTCTTTTTATGAAATGAATAATTATGTATGTTTGTGGAGGTAATTGTCATGAACTACAGCAGTAACAACAAAATGTATGCATTAACTTTCAGATTTTACATGCAATGCTATTTCTGTTGTCTTTCAATTACGAGAGTAAAATTTGTGGTGCATATTGCTGTCATTTTTTGCCTCCTAATTGAACGTTTCTTTCAGTAATATAGTTACATTTTGAGTTAACACGCTGTGGCATCAAAAAGAAAAGATCCAATATTTATTGGAGTTAAAACCCAATTTTTTAAAGTAAAGCTGATGTCAACCTGAAGGTTTTGTAATACTACAGTGCTTTACTAGGCAAGGTCCAATTGGAGTCGGTATTCCCTTGCCTTCCTTAGTCAGTTATAGGGGGACACCAAAACAGAATTTTGAAATCAACATACAATGCTTACATTAGATAAATTTACACTTCACATTAACAGTGCTAGAAAAAAAAAAAAAAAATCATCCACACCCAACAATAACAACAATAGAAGCAGCATCAGCATGACAAATCTAGTGTCTTTTGTGTGAGTTAAAGAAAGGTGTAGATAGGGAAAGGCATATGAAAAGAGTAGACACAAGGATAAATTATTCGAACAAATAGTTGAGAAAAATTCAGCCATTGATGTATTTTAATTAGATTTCATAGTAATTTATCATCCTCCGCCATGTTTAATATTCTCACCATAGTCAACATAATCATCTCGAGAGATTCAGTAACTATATAAATATTTAAGATAATTCTCATTTATTGTTCCATACTAGTTGCACATTCTTAATTAGATTACATGTTTTGATCACTCAGGATCATCTTCAGATCCAATAAAGATCGGTTCTGGTATGTAGTTCTGAGTAGGCAAGACAGGTTGCTGTTGCAACTGCTTGAATCTGAAGATGATCTTGAGTGACCAAAACATGTAATCTAATTAAAAATGTGCATCTGAAATGGAAAAATACATAAGAGTTGTTTTAAACAATCATACATTTTTCTCTTTCTTGATTTTCCTTTGACTATCAAGAAGGTATCCCCAATACTGAAAGTTTGAGACGCAACAACCCATGACACCATTGCCCAAGACATCATAATTTCTCCTATTTCTTCTTCTGATAATTACAGACATATCTTTGCCCTTGTGGTAGACCATATCTATTTAATTTACTAATGAGCTAGTGAGGAAACTCCTATCAAGAAGGTAGTTCACAAAGACAACAGATAGGTCAAGTGTCACGAATATGGAAAAAGACATTAAAGTTGCTGTGAACTTGACCAATAGTGAATTGTGCAAATTTAAATGGATGCAGACAGTCTTTTAAAATAGCTTTACCTAGCACAGAATATATATTTTGCTTGGTTGCATGTTCGTTTTTCAGTTATCATGGTATATATGTTGTGTCTTTGATTGAACAATTGTGTATGCCAACAACTTAATTGTGTCTTTCTTGTAACATTAGATCATGTTGCGGCCATTTAACAGAGATCTGTACCTTGTTAAATGATGGAAGTAGTAAAGGTAGCAACTTACCGTTGTCGTCTACAGGCAGATAAAAAAGAACAAAACTGTTATTGAATCCTTTTTCTGATCTAAACATACTGGACAATCAAGCTGTAGTCCTGGCACCAAAACACACACATAGTAGGCAGTCACGCTCCAGTGCTGGCACAATGTTATCAGCTTGGACAATATAACCATACAGGTGTGAGCGAGTGAGTGAGTGACTGTCTCAAATGCTATGAAGAAATGCATGTATTACAGGTGAATGACATTAATTCCCACCTAATTATACTTACAGTAAATAAAATAAGTTACTTTGAAACCAGTATGTGAAGAGATATAACAAGCAGGCTATGTAGAAAGGAGAAGAACTGTGGTCAAAAATAATAACAAGCAAAACCTGAACACACTGCGAGAAGAGGATAGGGCAAATGAAAAATGAAAAGAGCATCTTTACGCTAAATACTATTAAAATACAAGGTACTATGTACTTTTGACTCACATACAAAGAAAAGTAAAAAATCTGGTTTTCTTTCCATTTTGTGGAAGTATTTATTCACCACTGGTGTTGAGTAGCTTCCTTCTTTTCTTCAGTTACATTATTTTAATTACATCTTAAATGACATTTAAGATTTCAGAATATAACTTTAATTAATACAAAAACCATAATGGTTTTGCATTAAAAATTTGTCCCTTATATTTATTACAAAGGCTTAGTGGAACGAGGGAGCATCCCTTAGTGTGGTGAAATCTGAGCTATGTGCATATTATTTGAGCTGGATCCATCTGGCATCAGTTTATTGATCTGCCAGTGTGTTGGATAGCTCCATGTCAATACTAAAAAGCATAAGGTAACAGGCTTTACAAAGCAGTCTCAAACTTCTAAGCAGAATAAGGCAGTATCCCATATCTATGTGATACCTGGGTTCCAATTGGCTAACTGATTAAAACTAATTGACAAGTGGTAGAGCAGCTTTATACCTTGGGTTTGTAATCAGTATGGCTGACACAGAAAGAGAGAGTTTAATTATAAATGATGAATGCCTTGTGATGCAGATTTTGGCATCATTGAAAAGTTATAGCAATGTTCACAGTATGTTTACAACCCTCAAGAATGGGCAAAGCTGATTTAAAATGCAAGGAGAAACAAACCCTCCTCTATAGGGGAAATGCAGAAAGAGGATTGTGTTATTTTAACTTTATTAACAAAAAAAGCTAATAAAAACAAACAAAAACACTTCTGGCATCAGTGTGAACTTCAGAAAGGCATCTGTTCTAAGATACCATGTATGGTTCATGTATAGAGATACAGGTAACTATACTGCCATAAATGTACCGAAGGATAAAGGTAAGGTACAGAAAATAAATGGCACTTTTCTGGAACCTAAGTATCCCAATGGTAGGTCCATCAAAGCTGCCAAACAGTGTGCTATAGTGTCGTGTTGAAGTTTGTATCTCCGTTTAACCACAGCTTTTATCAAAATTTGAAATCAGGCAATGGAAATGAAACAGAAGAAAATAAAGCAAGAAAATTGTGTAATTTAGTTTTTTTTCTGTTATATTTTAAAACATGTGTTGGGTCGGCAATATCATCTATATGTCATTAGTCAAGTGTAAGTTTTTTACAATTATTGTTGTATTCTGCATCACATTTATAGGAAGGTAATACATTACCTATATAACCTAACCCTTAAAATATTTTCTGATTTTTATATTTTCGATAAAATTATAGACAATCTAACAAAATGTTAAATATCTCAAAAGTACGTTTTTGAGAGATATCCTCTATTCCACTAAGCCCTTCAGTTCTTAAATTCTTAAAAGATTTTACTAATAATTAATTGTTATGTATCACTACTTTGTTGGTTTTTACTTTCGTAGACTAGCAAATATGAGTATACTTTTGATAGTACTCATTACATATGCACCTGTTCTTCTACGCAAACATTTCACCAGTGTGTGGGCCAGGAAGACAGATTCTGTATGTTCAGACCTTTTTCTCTCATCAGACTGGTAATTTAGTACATGAATGAGCATAATTATGTAACTGTATTTTGTTAAGTATCCAGAGTCTGTATATTACTTTGATGTGGACATAATAGTATTACAGCATTAGTCTTCTGCAATACTTCTTGTTTATAGTTAGTTCTGATATTGTCATTTGTAGATTTTTAATCATTAATGTCATAAATACTTTAGTGACATAAGCAATTACAAGACCACATAGTAAGTTATTGTCTTCCATTCCCATGATGCTTTGTTTAAAGCATATTATCATTTTATGGCAGAATATCAGCTTTTGATGTGATCTGTGTCATGGAAAAATTGGCAGCTGTAAACAGTAACAATTGGGAAATGTTCATTTTTATTAAGCTTTAAGCTGTTACTGTTCAGCATAGATGAGCGTAGGTATTATAAATATCAAAGTGTTTCAGGTATCTTGTCAGTCATTGAGTCTTATTTCTTCCCTCTGGTTAAGGTATGCTCATAAGGGTACTGTATGTGGAACACCATTTTTATTCTGTGGATATTTTTTTAGCTGTAAAGAAGATGACTCATCAAAAAACAGAAGCCTTAAGTGATCGACAGGCACGCACATCGAGTGATTTCCTTCATTTTTAAGTGTCAACATTCTACCAGAACTTTCAAACAATAATAACAATTTTTATTTTGTTTACTGCTGACAGTAAATTAAGTAATTGAGCAGATGAGCTTGCCATACCAGTTTTCTTACTTGCAACTATGCAGTGAAATCACATTTGCTGCTATGCGGTGACTTCACATTTGTTATTGTGTTAGTAGAAGAGCATCATTTGTAATTTAGATGGCTTGGGGATATGGTAGAATGCTCCAATTTGGTCCTGTACGTTTAGTTTGATTTGCCTCTTTGAATAACTGTGTTGTGATTTCTATTGACATCGATAGCTTACAGTCATTGAAAGACGTTATTTTACTCTTGTGAAGTATAGTTAATATCAAACAAATTCTTTAAAAAATATGTTAACTCTTTTTTGCATAAACCGTATCACATTGTGTGATGAATCACTTCCATTTTCACGTTCATGGCACCTTTCTTTGGGCGCTCTGCCCGAGGACTGTGTGTTGGTGTGTGTTGTTATCATCATCATCATCATCATTTCTTTGGGTAAACTCTCAAAATGGCTCTTTTTTTTTTAAAAAAAAAGAAAGAAAGAAAGAAAAGAAAGAGGTTTTAAGAAGTACACTATCTAAGTGTAAACATGTACCTGCATTATTGCATTTGTTTCTGAATATCATTATTTTCATTTCTAGTTAAAATGGAAATATTGACATTCTGAAGCAGATCTGTGTATCAGATTGATTTTTTTAAACAATATAAACCTTTAAAGGAATCTTGGAATGCTTGTAGAATTTTCTTTCTATTGGTTGCTTTGTCATCTGACACCTTAATTGAGGAAAACCAACATTTTTACCATCTTTGGTGGTGGTGATTTTGTGAAGGTGCACCATATAGCTTCCATTACACACATGAAGATATTTTGGCATCATTTACTATGTTGCACTAATCATTTAACATTCTCTCTGCATGTCAGATGTTTCACTTAAGACTTCTGGGTTCCAAGCTTCATTTGTCACATGCTGAAACTACTATATTTTAAAGCAAAATTGCATCAGAACACTATAAACACAGATCACCAAGCAACTTGATTTTCAGAATTTCACTGAAAAGCTCAGTTTTTAATGATATGTGTCCCAATGTAATAATTTTAATATTATTGTATTATAATGCGACTGATGGCAGTATATAACAGATTATTCATAGCAGTCATGGTACCTGTGCTTAAGCACTGTGGCCACAGTTAATTGTTTAATTAAATGTGTTTTACTTGCCTGTTCATAAATAAATTCTCATAATCTTCATTTCTGTAAATTTGTGACTTCCTGCTTGATAAGACTCCATCCCACACACAGTTACTTTGCTACCTGTTTATTACTTTTTTCTCCACCACTATTACCTTTTCTTGTGATTTGCCGTGGACTTCTTCTGCACAACCACATTTTTATTCTTATAGTTTCATACACTGTGTTTAATTTATAGCTCTCCTTTCATTTAGTTTCCTTTTTTTCTGTACTTATTTCCCACTTTTCAAATATGTTGAGTCCTTTTGTGTATTGTTTTGTTTTTGTAAACTAATCTTACCATATTTTTGTCTTGTTACTTCTCTGTTATACAACTTTTGACTATCAGCCTTTCTAATTCTGTGCATTATCTTCAACAGAAATTAATTAACTTCTGAGGGATATAAAACTTATGTCTATTGTGGCACTTGCTTTTTCTTGAGTTCCTGGTCTTTTATGACCTGATATTTTTGGTGACTTGGGGAACTTCCATAGGAGAATACTAGCTTTTTGTCCTTTGTTCTCTCATTCATTAACTGAATAATTCTAGAGTGCTTACTGTTTATTGTCAATGAAGATTATTTCGTGACTTCACTGCAGCCACTTGACCCATTCATTATTCACTTCAATAGTCATTTCGTAAATAACTCTCAGAGACTGTGAATGTGTGAAACTGTTGTGGAGGGATGGAAGTCGCTCATCATCAACGTGCACAATAAGGGACTGTGTCTTTTTGTTTGTTCCATCCCCTTCAAAATTTCTGAAGCCATCTCTTTATTGCTCTACCTAAAGACCTTTTGCCTCTTTGTTTATGTTGTATTGTTTTTTTAGTGCCTATCGCATCTGATATATGGTTTATGTGTTCTTTCCATTTTATCTTACATGTTGTTATTGTTTCAGTTTTGTTCTGCATATTCAGTTCATATTGAATGTTATCAGTTCTCTTTTCATCCATTAAAGTATACCCAGCCATGTATCTAAGGAAGTTTATTTCACATGCTTCTTTTCTCTTTTAATTTCTGTTCTTAATGATCCAATTCTCATATCCACAGAGTAGTACAGGTACAACCATAACCTTAGAAAACTTCCATAGAATATCTCTGTGGATCCAATTCTCATATCCACAGAGTAGTACAGGTACAACCATAACCTTAGAAAACTTCCATAGAATATCTCTGTGGACTTTCTTCCCAGTGTTCTGCTTATAATTCCACAGAAACGGTTGAAGAGTTCTAACGTATTTTTTATTTCATTGTTTGCCATATATGTAACATCTCTGTGGATCCAATTCTCATATCCACAGAGTAGTACAGGTACAACCATAACATTAGAAAACTTCCATAGAATATCTCTGTGGACTTTCTTCCCAGTGTTCTGCTTATAATTCCACAGAAACGGTTGAAGAGTTCTAACGTATTTTTTATTTCATTGTTTGCCATATATGTAATATTACAATTTTGAACTTAACTTGCGTGATGCCCGAAAAATGCCATTGATTTTCTCTTTGGAATGAAGATTGTATTCCCTGGCTGTTTCTCCTTCTTCTTCTTCTTCTTCTTCTTCTTCTTCTTCTTGTTTTGGCAATCTGAGGATCTAGTTTATTTGTGTCATCTTCATGACTTCTAGTCTTTCTCCTTGCCCAGCATTTTTCCATTCTCGTATTTGGCTACCTTCTATGCTCTTATGTCCATGATGATTATGTTCTGGGTCTAGTTTTGTGCTCCAAACCTGTAAAAACCTAAATTTTTCACTTAGAAATCATCCTGTTGTATACGTCTGGTTCCTGTGTTCCCATTTCTTCCAGATCCTTCTGTACCTCATGGATTTGGCATGCTTCGTTTTGTTCACAAGAAACTGTGTTATTTGCTCTTTCATCGCCCCAAGGTCCATTCTTAAGGTGTATCCGAAGAACGTACTACTTCTTTTCTTGATGATGTCCAACAGTCCCGCTATCTTGGTTTTCAGTTCCTGGTTCGCTAATCTTCCAAATTGGCCAATTTCTGTTCTTTTTGGTCTCAGTACCTTCCTGAGAATTTTTTGTTCCACCAATTCTAGTCTCTTGAGCACACCTGTTTGTACTAGGTTAAGAGTTTCTGCTGAGTATAAGGCTCAGGGCAGATGACCATCTGGTAATATCTCAATTTCGATTGACTTAAATATTCTTCATATTATAGACATTTGTAGTTAGTTTGTATGCTAAATGTGTTTGGTTTATTCGTGCTCCCATTCTTTCCTTTTCTGTGAGCCCAGTTTCTATCCATTCTAGGTATTTAAAACTCTTCACCTTCTGAATTTTCCCTCCTCCTATTGTCATCCATCTACAAGCTGCCATGATGTTTGTGATGTAGTGCATCTTCTTGATGAGGTCTGTATGACTGCTTAGACAATCTACCTGTTTTCCTTTTTTCATACACCTTAGTCATATTGTACCCATTCCTTTGATATCTCGTTGCCACTATGTGATTGTCTTATCAAGTTCACAGTTAAAGAGCAAAGGGGGGTATAGTTCTAAACTAGAAGGCCTCCGAAAACTTACCTTTGAACTTACCTAGGATGTTGTGTTGCTTAAGGTGTGTTTAATTAGTTCTCTGGATTGTCCATCCAAACTCATATCCTCTAAAATTTGGAATGGTGTTCGCCTATTTACTGAATCATGAGCGTTATTGAAGTCAATGAATGTGCACAGAAAAATTTTGCTCCTCTGTTTTTGATATGTGATTATAAGTTTCAGATTCAAAATTTGTTATACACCCAATCTCTGTTCTAAAGCCTCCTTGATACTCATCAGTTTGTGAATGTAGCTGTTTTTCCACTCTGTTTAGCAATGCTTTTGAGGTTACCTTGTCTGTCATTGGTACTGACAATATTGCTCTGTAGTTCTCAGGCTCTGGCTTACCTCCTTTTTATGTATGTGGATGTATTAGTGCTGACATCCATTCTTCTGCCAGCTGATCTTCATCCCAAATTTTACTTGAAATATGTGTCAATTCAATGATCATATTCTCATTCACATACTTGAAGAGTTTTCCAATGAACCCGTTTTCCCCAGGAGCTTTATTATTCTTCAAGGTATTGATAATGCTCCTAGCCACATATAGAGATGATGGTTCTGAATTGGCGTTTGGTTCTTTCTCACAGTAGCTGAATGTTCCAGATGGTGGTTGACAATACAGGAGTTCTTCAAGTTACTTGCCCAATATCTGTCTGTCTTCTGTGCCTCTATATATTACCTTTCCTTCTTTGTTCTAAGCTGAGGTTTGGTGGATCATATCTACTTAGATTAGTTTTGAATGTTTTATAAAATTCTTGTATATTGTTCCTTTGTAAGACTTCTTCTATTTGAGACTCATATTTTCTCTGCAGCTTTCTGATAATGTGGTGATATGTTTCATTACTTTTTGGAATGTCTTTACATTTAATGGCTGTTTTACGTAAATTAAAAACAGCATCTTCTAGATTATTTTCATTCTATTAATTACATGATCATCAACAAAAAGCACTATATTAACATCCATGTTATTAATTTTAAAATGTGTTTTTGTCTTTACCCAATCTTTTTTTACATCATCGGTATATTAAAAAGTGTTTGGTGAAACAGGCACCATTGTCTAAAACCTTCATTTATTTCAGCCATATTGTGTCTGCCGTCCATTGTTTTTAATTTGTATTTTGTTATATATAAACATTGTACAGCAGTTACGAGATAGAATTCCTCTGTTTCGTAAAATTTCACACAGTTTGTTTTGATTTACTTTAAGAAGTGTTTTTTATTGGTTGTGTCATAGTGGACAAGCTTTACCTTCAGGAAACAAATTAAGTACTGCCAGTAGGGATAGACAGAACTACACACATACTACCCTAGCTTTCAGAACTGTTAGTTCCTTCTTCTAGGAGGAGAGAGAAATAAGTTAGTGAATGTTAAAAAGAAAGAGAAGGCACCTAAGACCCCAAGATGAGATACATTTAAGATTCAAAATTTGACAACGCTTTGCTTTTCACTTTCATTAAAATGGCTCCATCTTTTTAATATCGTAACATTACCCAATCCAGAAGTAGTACAAGTGAAACAGGGGGAAAAAGGTTAAACTGAAGTTGTCAGGAGTGAAAGTTTCTGTTTGAGGATGATGAAGCAAATTATGAAATGAAAATAGATGAAGAATTATGTGCTATGTGTGTGAAGAAGAAAATGTCGCTCACTGTCCAACATTCTGATGGAGGCAAATGATGTGCAAATTACAGATGAGATGTGGTATGTAATATGTAACAACCAGATTTAAGTTTAAAAGTTCTGTGCTGCAGGTAATAAGTTCAACATAATAAATAAATACAAGAAGACTATCAAAAATTTGGGCTGAGATTGTAGGTACTGGGAAGAGACAAATAAAGCAAATAAGAAAGGAAAGGAAAAGCAAGATTTTAGAACAAGAGAGAGGGATAATGTAATTAAGACCAGTTAGATATGAGATGCTTGTTAGAATTGTGTCTTATTTTGAATTCTCTCTGAATGTGTTTGATGTTTTATTTCATTTAAAAATACTAATTCCATGTGACTTTACTACCTTTTTATAAATTGATCCTAGTTTTTACACACACACACACACACACACACACACACACACACACACACACACACACACACACCACACACACACACACACACAAACAAGCTGAGACTGAAATTCAGAATTTGTAGATGAAAAATGTACACTTACAAAGAGATGTCTTAACTTCAGAATTTTGTATAGCTCTTATTAATTTTCTGATACAGCTTACTAAAAATGTGAAAACAAAATTACTATTAATTCTTTTTGACACCATACGAGTGGTATTTGAAAAGTCCGTGCAATTTTTTAACATAGTCTCAATTTAGACTTATACACTTTGTCCAATGCTGTTCTAATTCGTTGATCCCTTCCGAATAATAGGGATTGTCCAAGTCTGCAAAATAGCTGTTAGTTGCTGCAATCACATCCTTATTTGAATAAAACCTTTGTCCCGTCAGCCATTTCTTCAAATTGGGGAACAACCAGTAGTCCAAGGGAGCCAAGTCTGGAGAATAGGGGGGATGTGAAACGAGTTGGAATCCTATTTCTATTGATTTTGCGACCACCACTGCTGAGGTGTGTGCTGGCGCATTGTCGTGATGGAAAAGGACTTTTTTGCGGTCCATTTGTGGGTGTTTTTCTTGCAGCTCGGTTTTCAAACAGTCCAATAACGATGAATAATATGCACCTATAATAGTTTTACCCTTTTCCAGATAGTCGATGAGGATTATCCCTTGTGAATCCCAAAAGACAGTTGCCATAACCTTTCTGGCTGAATGAATGGTCTTCTCCTTTTTTGGTGCAGATTCTCCCTTGGTAACCCATTGTTTAGATTGTTGTTTGGTCTCAGGAGTTAAGTAATGTATCCATGTTTCATCCACAGTGATGAAACGACGCTTAAAGTCCTGCGGATTCTTCCTAAAGAGCTGCAAACCATCCTTTCAACACTTCACACAATTCCATTTTGGTCAAGTGTGAGCAATCGTGAACCCATCTTGCAGATAGCTTTCTCATGTCCAAATGTTTATGCAAAATATTACGTACCCATTCATTCGAGATGCCCACAGCACTAGCAATCTCACACACCTTAACTCTTCTGTCATCCATAACCATATCATGTATTTTATCAATGATTTCTGGAGTCATAACCTCCACAGGCCGTCCAGAACATTCAGCATCACTTGTGCCTATATGGCCACTCTCAAAATTTTGAAACTACCTGTAAACTGTTCTAATCGATGGTGCAGAGTCACAGTAATGTTTATCAAGCTTCTCTTTAGTCTCCTGAGGTGTTTTGCCTTTCATAAAGTAATGTTTAATCACCAGACGAAATTCTTCTTCATCCAGTTTTTGACAATCACTCAACTTCCTTGATTCACACGAATGCCAAACACAAAGAAATTGACAAATATAGCTGTAACTTGGGGTACGTCATTTCCAAGGATGCTAGTAACTAAACCTGACCTCGATACGCGCCAATGGTGCCATCTCTAGGACTTTGCGTGGACTTTTCAAACGCCCCTTGCATATGCTATAGTATTTGGCATGCCTTATAATATATTATTCAAAGATTTTTTTTTACTGTGATGTGTCCTTGCTTGTTTGACTTGGCGAAATGTAATGTCTTAATATAAAACATTTGTTGCTACTGTGTTACATCCCACTTCTTTGTCTGCTGTACATTAATAAATTATGAGACAGAATTCCTGGCCAGTACTTACATTCAGGGGCAAAATGTGTTGTGCACTAGACTCTTGATACTCCGGGCATTCCTTGCATATGTGAGTGCCGGATTAGTGGAAGTGTCAGATTATTAGAATTTCTTAAATTTAGTGTAAACACCTAGGAATTATACTTTATTAAATCCAAAGATACATTCATTTTAGTAGAGAACTTAGTCCTAGAGTATGTACATATACAATAGTATCACTATGAAAAATATCCCAAATTTTTAGTTGTCACAATGATGACGCATGACTTCATTATGGTTTGTCACACAATGGCGTTACAAGCATTATATCAGTACTGCGTGTTTCTGATTGTTGCGTAATGTGCTCCAGAAAGACATCTACAGCTTCAGTACCAGCAGTGCAACATATCTTCATATTCTCTCCTCCTATGTCCTCTCTTTCATCACTTTCATCATAACTTTCCTATTCACTTTTAATTATCTCTTTATCTATTAAAGTATTTTTTTAAATGGTTGCTTATCCAGCATTGTACTCAGCAGCAGTAGCTTTCTTTGAAGAACCTCAGTTCAACTTATCTCAAATCTCGGGTTTTTGCTTGAGGTCTAACATCGCATATTTCCTCTTAGAAGCTGTCATACTGAACTATAAAAAAGGTAGAATTTCAAACAAGTATAGCATTGTTTAATATTGTAATTAACTAACAACATTATTGCACATGAACATTTATTATTGTATGTGTCATTTTTGCTTGGATCAGCTACAGACTGGATGTGGGCAGGGTTACTGAGAGGCTGAATTAGTGAGAGCTTAGTGTACTACCGATAGACATATACACTCCTGGAAATGAAAAAAGAACACATTGACACCGGTGTGTCAGACCCACCATACTTGCTCCGGACACTGCGAGAGGGCTGTACAAGCAATGATCACACGCACGGCACAGCGGACACACCAGGAACTGCGGTTTTGGCCGTTGAATGGCGCTAGCTGCGCAGCATTTGTGCACCGCTGCCGTCAGTGTCAGCCAGTTTGCCGTGGCATACAGAGCTCCATCGCAGTCTTTAACACTGGTAGCATGCCGCGACAGCGTGGACGTGAACCGTATGTGCAGTTGACGGACTTTTAGCGAGGGCGTATAGTGGGCATGCGGGAGGCCGGATGGACGTACCGCCGAATTGCTCAACGCGTGGGGCGTGAGGTCTCCACAGTACATCGATGTTGTCGCCAGTGGTCGGCGGAAGGTGCACGTGCCCGTCGACCTGGGACCGGACCGCAGCGAAGCATGGATGCACGCCAAGACCGTAGGATCCTACGCAGTGCTGTAGGGGACCGCACCGCCACTTCCCAGCAAATTAGGGACACTGTTGCTCCTGGGGTATCGGCGAGGACCATTCGCAACCGTCTCCATGAAGCTGGGCTCTGGTCCCGCACACCGTTAGGCCATCTTCCGCTCACGCCCCAACATCGTGCAGCCCGCCTCCAGTGGTGTCGCGACAGGTGTGAATGGAGGGACGAATGGAGACATGTCGTCTTCAGCAATGAGAGTCGCTTCTGCCTTGGTGCCAATGATGGTCGTATGCGTGTTTGGCGCCGTGCAGGTGAGCGCCACAATCAGGACTGCATACGACCGAGGCACACAGGGCCAACACCCGGCATCATGGTGTGGGGAGCGATCTCCTACACTGGCCGAACACCTCTGGTGATCATCGAGGGGACACTGAATAGTGCACGGTACATCCAAACCGTCATCGAACCCATCGTTCTACCATTCCTAGACCGGCAAGGGAACTTGCTGTTCCAACAGGACAATGCACGTCCGCATGTATCCCGTGCCACCCAACGTGCTCTAGAAGGTGTAAGTCAACTACCCTGGCCAGCAAGATCTCCGGATCTGTCCCCCATTGAGCATGTTTGGGACTGGATGAAGCGTCGTCTCACGCGGTCTGCACGTCCAGCACGAACGCTGGTCCAACTGAGGCACCAGGTGGAAATGGCATGGCAAGCCGTTCCACAGGACTACATCCAGCATCTCTACGGTCGTCTCCATGGGAGAATAGCAGCCTGCATTGCTGCGAAAGGTGAATATACACTGTACTAGTGCCGACATTGTGCGTGCTCTGTTGCCTGTGTCTATGTGCCTGTGGTTCTGTCAGTGTGATCATGTGATGTATCTGACCCCAGGAATGTGTCAATAAAGTTTCCCCTTCCTTGGACAATGAATTCACGGTGTTCTTATATCAATTTCCAGGTGTGTATAAAATTAAAAGTGACACGCTATCTGACTAATAGTTCCTTCCACATGGAGAAGACTGGGGAGATTGGGGAAGGTTTAAAAGGAAGGGCAAGTTACTCAGACCACATGATGAGAGACACACACTTGTAATGAAGACAAGGACAAACAGATCGAAAGGGGAAGTATAAATAATGAAAAATGACAGACAAGAATCACTAAAAATACACAGACAGAAAAAAAAAATTGTGCCAGAAAGATGATTACATATATCAAAACCTACATTATTCTGTCTTCAGGAAGGATATGTGACATCTAAAACTCATTTGAAATATCTGCATAAGTGTGTTCATAGAGCAGTGAACATTGTCATGCAAGTTTGTATCACTCTGTTGCCTTACTATGCTTCTTTATTGCATTATAAATTAATCTGCCATCCGTCCCCAACTATATATGACTTTTATATGTATTATTAAAATTGTATATTACAATATTAAAAGCTGCACACATATATAAAAATAATATTGTGTGTTCTATCTGTTGCATTATAAGTGGCACAATCTATATCACTTCAGGCAGCAGGGTTACCTTCATAGTCTCGGATGTTATTGAATTTAGCATATGTTAAAATTCAGGAGTAAGTAAGAAACACACATTTTTTTGCTTTCTCCAAAATAATTCTTGCCCTGTGACATAGGCCTCAAAAAATGACTCTGTGATCACCATTTTGAAGATGTGAATTTCAGAAGAATTTTTAAATTGCTGTGTCTCTCTAACAGTTCTAGATATTTTGTTACAATTTTTTTTTATTTGAAAGATAATTGCTTTATGATTACAATGGTATCCTCCATTTGGACATATCTGTCAAAGTTCTTTTACTGTCACCTTTTGAATTTTTGTTATAATCTACAGATTTTTTTTCTTCGAAAAAACCAATCCAGAAAAATCTAGATTTATCTGTTGATTAGTACCATGCAGTACTATATTCTCTGTAAAGGAGAGCTTCCACTTTTAAGTTGGACAGGTTTTATTTTATAAAATCATTTTTTTTAACTTTCAAGTGTAATGTATGTTTTCACTGAAGTTGTTTCTTACTAATTTATTTGTTACAATGTTTATTTCTACTGTCTTTGTTGCAGTTATTTCTTTTCACTTTCATTGTTGCAGGTATTTCTTACACTTCGTTGCAGTTTCTTGATAGTATCATTGTTGTGATTGTTCATTGCAGGTTTCTGTATTGTAGTTGTTCAGTGCTAATTTGTTTACTGAAGAGGCTTCTAAGAAATCTGAGACCATCCAGTGAGTTCTGTGTTTTCGTGAGGAATTTGCATGTTGACACAGTTGTAGTGTGTTATTTGAAAAGGACTATTTGAAATGTCTTCTGACTGGGGCCACAGGAGAGTGAAGTGTGCTGACTATTTGCATATCCATGAAAGGGTGATATAGAAGACAAAGAAGGAAACAGACATTGTTCAGGTTGGGAATAAGTGCTCACATTTGAAGACTCTGTTTCAAAGTGAAGATCTTTCCAGAGATGACTTTTTGTGCTCTAAATGTTTTGACAGAATAACAGGAATGATAGTATGTGGACAAGGTGAAGCTTCCCATGGTGCAGATGATGCAGGTGTTAGTCCTGTTAAGAAACCGTGGTCAGTGAAGTCGGGTCATAAGCTCTATGCATCAAGAAAGCGCAGAGAAATTATTAAAGCTATGGATGAATAAACTACATCAAAACTGACCACATGCTTCAAATTAGAAATTCCATCTTCAGAAGAAAATGAACCATAGCACTCGTGCACCTCTTGCCAGGAATTTTTCACAAAAATCATTTCAGCTGTTGAATATTTTGCATCCTACATTGAAAAAGTGCAAGTTTTAACTATTATTCCAGAGACATTTTCAAAGAAAACAATTTTTAACCACATTCCATCAATATCAAAGTACAAGGTAGACAAAGCAATAAATGTGAGATCTGTAAAAGGAGTCTTTGGAAGACCAGATCCCTATTATGGTCATCCTGTAAAAGCAGCTCAAGTTCAAATATTGCAGTCATTTTATCTGGAAGATAAACAGGACTGTTCTCACCAGAGTGCCAACAGAAAATACACTATAACTGTGACAGTTGAAGATCAAAAAGTTGTGAAAGTGAAGAGATATATGACTTGCAATATTAAAAAAACTTTCGCAATTTATAAGAACTTCACCTATCGGAAGATCAAAATTTTATGCACTACGACCTAAATGGGTAGTCCCATGGCCACACCTTTATGTGTGTACTGCACAAATTTTGAACTTTGTATTGTAACTTTGAAGAACTTACTAGAGCACGTGACATATGACACGTTGTTTCGGCATATGAAGTCATTATCAATCTGTGATGTAAAGCAAGAGACTTGTTTGTTTCAAGAATGTGGTGACTGTCCTGGAAAGGGAGGGTGTTCTGTACAGACACTTGGCCTGGAAGATGTAGCAGATAACTCTGCAGAAATTACATATGTGACGTGGGAGGAAAATAAACTAATTAAGAAAACTGTTACCTTTGACAGTTTCATTGATGAACTTGGTAAATGGTCCGTGAAAGCAGTAACACACCGGCATCTGAAGAAATTGCAACAACAACATGTTGCAGAAGTGGAAGGGTGTGTACAGGCTGAATAACTATGTTTAGTGCTTCATTGTGATTTTGCTGGGAACTGGTCTGTAATTCTCCCACAAGAAGTACAGGGGTGTCATTGGAGTAATGACCAGGTTTCAGTTTTTACAGGAGTGACAAATTTTCAGACCAAGACCACAAGTGTTGCAGTTATAAATCATCACACAGGACATGACCCAGCACATGCTTTGGTAGCAATGCGCAAAATTCTTCAACTGCAAACAAGGGCAGAAAAGATCTTCATTATTGCTGATGGTTCTGTTAGTCGTTTTAAAAGTTGTTACCAGCTGTTTGAATTGAGTAAGTCACTTGTGCCAACTGACTGGTCACAGGAAGGGGCCTTGTGATGGTGTAGGCCTGCTGAAGCACCTCACTACAAAACAATCTTTCCAGATCAAATACAGCTGTGATTCAGAATGCTGAGGTTTTTATGAGAGTCATGAAATCTTACACATCCACAGCCCGTATTCTTTTGTCCAAAGAGGAAATCGAAGAATTCAGTGAGTAGAAAAAAGAAGAATGGTCCAAACAAACTACTCCTGTGAAACGAATTCAGAGGACATATTTTTGGACTCAAAGTGATGGGCGAATTCGTATTGTATGCACTTTAAAGAGCAAGAAAGAAAAAATTTCATTCATTCGGCCAACACCTCAGAAACAGCAGGATAATATTCAGATTCACAGCCTGAGAAGGGGAATGTTTAATGTTTGTGGTGTGTGTATGTGTGTATGACTGTGACTGGAGGATTGCAGAGATCATAGACACCAGTTATGAGTTAAACGAAATTGTAGGGAACTTTACACTACAACTACCCCCCTTGGCCTAGCTGCTGGATATAGGTTTCCTGCTGAAGGACAGCAACAACGCTATCAATGCTCACTTCCTGTTCACAATGTTTTATGTTTGTAAGTGCTCCAGTTCCTATTGGTGCAACAGGGAGACATCACTTCATATCAAAGGAAGATACTGTAACAGTGGAATACATTTTTAGTTTATTGACAGACTGATATTAGTAAAAAACAGTGTGCACTGAAGTTGTATAAATTGAAACCTTTAAGTTTTTGGGCCTTTCACATACATTTTGGAACCATTTAAAGTGCCTGAAAAATGAGTCTCTTACTCATCTTTCAAAACTAAAATTATGTTAAATAAGGCTAAGTTTTGACATTTTTTGGCCTTTTATGTGATAATGTGGTAACAAAACAGGCTTTACGTATGGCAAAAATTTCAGTTGTTTCTAAAACCTGTTCAGGAAAATGTGAAGAACTAGTGGACATTATGGAAAGGAGAAAATTAATGATACTGGGGATGATAGAAACAAAATGGAAAGGGAAAGGTATGAAGAAATTAAGGAAACAGTACACACTGTATTGGCGTGGAAATAACAAAGAGATGAAGAATGGTGTCAGTTTCATTGTGAATAAAGCTCTGGGACATTCAGTACATTAGTGGGAGACTAGTAAAGATGACTGTACATTTAGGGAGAGAAAAACTAACTTTAGTATTGGTGTATGCACCTCAGACTGGATAAGAACCAGTTTATTGTAGGTTTGGAAAAAGTCATTAGTAAAGAGAGAGTGATCATTATAGGAGACCTAAATGCATAGATTGGGACAGATAGAACAGGATATGAGAATGTCATGGGACCCCATGGATATGGTAGAATAAATATAGAAGGGGAGCATCTCCTTGACTTCTGTATGAGAATGGGTTGGTGGGGAAAAATAGTTTGTGTGAGAAGAGGCAGAGCCGTAAGACAACACGATACAGTTGAGATGGATTACAAAAGACAGTAATTGATTATGTCATCACAGATGAAGAGAGGAGTAGAATGGTAACTAATGTCTAAGAAGTCCCTCGTGAGAGACTTGACAGCAATCACCATCTATTAGTAGTGGACCTGAGAAACTTCCATGTACCAAAAGTACAGACCAAGAAGATCCCAAAAATCAAAGTATGGGAACTCCAGAAAACAGAGAAGAGATCCGAATATCAGAACCAGATAAAATTTGTGTTACCAAAAGGTGAAAGTAAAAATGGAGATACAGAATGGACCAGACTAAGATACACATTTGTAAAGGAAGCCATTGAAGTTTGCAAAAAGACAAGTATTATGACAAGATAAAAGGAAACACCTTAGTGGAATGAAAGTATAAGAGCAGTAATCAGGAAAAGAAATCTCTTCAGGAAAGAGAGGGATAGAGAGAAAAATAAAATGGATAGGCAAAGATCAGAAACCTCGAACAAATGTACTGAATCAAGAAACTGGAACTTAAAAGAACAGTTGCAGAAGAAAAGACCAAGGCACTGAAGATATTCACTCAGAAATTGGAGTAGGACAGTAGAGGCAATAAGAAACTGTTGTATAGGGTTATCAGGGGTAAAAGGAAACCAATGAATACCATAAAAGCACTTGAAGATGAAAATGGAAGTCTGGTTTGGACAGAAAGTGACACGAAAGAAGTCCTGAAAAATCATTTTGAGCACCTATTAAATAGATCAGTTGAAGAACCAAATATTGAACTGGAAATCCACACTTATAATGAGGAAACTCCCATCACCTGGGTAGGAACAGAGGCAGCCTTAAAATCTGTGCCTAAAGCAAAATCTTCAGGTGCAGATGAAGTGAAGGTAGACATGCTAAAGGCAGCAGGTATCCAAGGCATACAATGGCTGCACCGAGTACTCAATTCCATATGGGCAGATAACAAAATACTTGAAAATACTTGCAGTTTGGAGTAAGAGTGTAATAATTCTCCCGTTTAAGAAAGGTAGCAGGCGGAAACCCACCAACTATAGAGGAATAACCCTATTGTCTTATGGCCTGAAAATACTTGAGAAGATCGTAGAAAAGAGACTGAGAACTATCATAGAACCTTAGCTGGAGGGGGAACAATGTGGCTTCAGAAGTAACAGATCAACAATAGATCTAATTTTTAGCACCTGCATGTTGATGGAAAAGTATTGGGAGAAAGGCAAAAACCTGGTCTTTGTATTCCTGGATATAGGAAAAGCCTGTGATAGTGTTGTAAGAGATAAGATCTGGTAATGCCTGAGGAAAAAGAATGTGCCTGTCCCCACTACTATTCATCACTGTTACGGATACTATAATGAAGAACGTCAAGGAGACATCAGGTGAACTGAAGGCATTTGCCTTTGCTGATGACATCGTGATATGGGGTGAAACTGAATAGGAAGTACAGATCAGACTTGATGAATGGAAATCTCAGTTCCAGAAATATAACCTCAACATCAGCAAGACCAAGACAGTGGTGATGGCAGTCTACAGATATGGACAACCAGCAAGTGTAAAACTAGGAGACCACCAGCTAGACTGTGTGGACAGTTTTCCTTACATTGGATGTTTAATCTCTAGTGATAATTTGGTCAGAAATGAAATCACCTACAGAGTGCAAAAAGGATCTGAATTCTACCAACAAGTAAGGTCACTTTTATGGGATGACTTGAATCCAAAACCAGCCAAACTGATGACGTTCAATAGCTATTTCATATCAATATGGACCTATGGTTTGGAAACATGCACCCTCACAAAAAGAGGATCACCAAAGCTGCAAGCATCAGAGATGAAATTTCTTAGGTCCACTGTCCAGAAGAGCAAGATGGACAAGTTAAGGAATGAGGTGGTGAGGAAAGAAGCCGGAATAAAGACATCCCTATTAGATCGAATTGGCGCATCTAGACTTCGATGGTACAGGCATGTGATGAGAACGGCGCCAACCAGAACAGGCAAAATAAATTTGGAAAGGCAGGTGGATGGGGAGAGACCTCAAGGAAGACCTCGAACCCGATTGATAAACTTGATTAAGGTCAATCTAATGCCCAGAGGATAAACACTGGATGATGTCCTCTGTGAACAGGTGTGTTTGGACAGGACGAAGTGGAAGAAGCTCATTATAGTACCCGGGAAACTGGAACTGTTAAATGATGGTGATAAAACCTGTTCAACCTAAAAGTGGAAGCTCTCCGTTTCACAGAATATAGAGCTGTATGGTACTAATCAACAGGAAAAAAATAAAAAAATTAATGATTGGCATTTTTGGGGAAAAAATAATTCATAAATTGTAAAAAAAAATCAGAACGCTGTAATAAAAGAATTTTGACAGATAAGTCCAAATGGAGGATTTATTTGTAATTATAAAGCAGTTATCTTTCAAGTAAAAAAACGCAACAAAATATATAGAATTCTCCAGATATTATTATTACTATTATTATTATTATTTTGCAAAATTTGCATCTTTAAAATGGTATGCACTTTTGGAGGGCTGTATCTTGGAGCAGAATTTTTTTTTGAGAAAACAAAAAATACATGTTTCTTACTTAGTCCTTCATTTTAACGTATGCGAAATTCAATAACACCCATGACTCTGAAGGTAAGATTTTTTTTCTAGCCTGCCTGAATTAATATGGACTATGCTAAGTCATTTTAGATGACATACATCTGTTTAAAAGTCTACATGTTTTGTGTATCTCTGTTCTGATCTTTCTTCACTTTTTGTAAATATATTTATCTTATGTTGCTTCACATTGGGGCATCTGTAGCATCTGGGTGACAGTAAATTGAGAGTAAAATATAATTGCTTTCAATTCCTAATCTTTTTGCTCTGTGGAGTGCAGTTAATTTACCCCTTCAGTAGATATTTTGGTTGTGTCTGGCCAACATAATGTGAAATTCCATGTTAGATCATCAAACTTCTAGATGGTAGCTATTTTTAGTATTGATGTTATGCCTGAGAGATTCATCCTTTGTGCAACTTTCTGTAGACTTTCTTGTAAACTATTACCTTCAGCGGATAAATTTGCAATATTATAAGAATAAAAAAGAAGCAGTCAATAATGATTACACAGAAAGTATTGTTAATTACAAATATTTGGGTTGTTTCCAATTAAGATTCATGCAGACCCTTTGCACCCATTATCAGATGTCAACCATTATTTCTCTTGCTCTTGAGCAGATTGAGCTCAGGGAAAGTGTGTTCCTGTTACGTAAAGGTTATAACAGTATAAACTTTTACCCATGTGTACTGTTTGCTTGAGAGTAAGGGAAATTAAGCAAAGAAATTAAAAAAGGTCCCACAGGGCCCAGAATGCCTGATGTAATACAGCAAAGCACAAACATCTTTGATCACCTGTAATTGCAAAATTTGGGCAGAATTAAGCACTAATGATCAATGGGAGTAACCTGCAACTTATACTTTTGCTTGTATAACTTGGGTGTTTGTTGCATAGGGATAGACAAATTGACTGTCACTTTTCAAATTTAGTTATGTCCTAACAGTATGTTAATACATTCTCAACATGTAGATACTGAACTGACTTTCAAGGAGGGACATCCATATCATTGATGGTGTATGTTTTTTCATTCAAATCCAAAATATGATTATATTCAGTTTGCATAACAGTATCTCCAATTTTTTTTCCACCCGTAAGTGATGGAGTCTTGTAGCATTTAATACCATTGAACATACTGGAAATGAATAGAACCATTATTGGGAAGCTGTAAATTTTAAAAAGATTGTGATGATAAAATGTTAGAAACTATACACACACTCGTTTTTAAATAATACAGGCCTTGTTGTGGTTGTTTGTAAACCATTTCAGTTTTGGCACACAGTAGTTTTTGCAGTTAATGTTACAGCACTCAAAGCAGTGATGAGTAATTTCACATTAACTTAGAAAAGTGAATCAATCTGATTGTCTTTCTAGTTAGATTATAGCACCAACAATAGTCAAAAAATAAGAAATCTGTTCCTGCCCAGAGGTGATTCCACAAGTTTTAGTCTTCTTTTTCATTTAACCCACCTACTCCACTTTACCTTTACTCTTGAACCCAGGCACTGCTAGCATGCCGAGTGTTTCAGCTGGACTTGCTTGCCAGGAAACCGTGTGGGCTGGTGTCCACCAACACTGCTGCGGCATGCCATGTCTTCCTGGTCCAGGGACCACTCTGCCCGATACTTTGGAACTCCTCCTAATTTTGTTGGTGATGAACAAGACTCAAAGGAGATGGTAAGTCTTATAAAAATAGTTTTTATATGTTATGCTTTCTGTTAAAGTTGAGGTGAGGTGTATAACAGCTTCACTTTATAAATAATAATAATAATAATAATAATAATAATAATATGTCAAGTACCAGTTACTCACATGATAGATGTCATAAACTATTTACAGATGAATGGAAAGACAGGTAGAAGTTGACTCTGGGGAAGATCAGATTAGGTTCCAGAGAAATACTGAAACACGTGAGATAATACTGAACCTGAAACTTCTCTTAGAAGATAACTCAGAGAAAGACAGATCTGCATTTGTAGCACCCATAGATTCAGAGAAAGCTTTTGATACTTGGGAATGAAATACATTCCATGAACTTCTGAAGGTAGCAGAGATAAAATACAGGAAGAGAGAGGTTACCTACAACTTGCACAGAGTCCATACTGCAATTACAAGTAATGAAGAGGATTATTTTAATACAGAAGTTGAGAAGGAAATGAGACTGCATTATAGTCTGCCCTTATGTTATTCGACCTGTACAATGAGCAGCTCAGAGAGGAGAAATAAAAACTTTGACATTTGAAGATGATATTTTAAGTCCCACAAGAGACAGCAAAAGACTTGTAAGATCAATTAAAAGCAATGAATAGTGTGTTGAAAAGAGTTTTTTGGGGTGAATATCCACAAAAGTAAAATAAGGGTAATAGAAGGCATTCAGATTAAATCATTAATAGATTTTAAAAAATCTACTTCACTTGCCATTAATTTCTTATCTATTCCACAGCCAGTTTTGAAACCTAAAGCTGTAGCTTAAAGTGCCACCAACTATGAGCAAGAAGAGGAGCTACTGGTGTATGAGTACTATGGGGTTAACATAATGTAAAAGGTAAAGCCATGAAAAGTGGCATACTCATACAAATGTGTAGCACTCAGAGGGTCACATTCACTTTGAACAAATGCATGGGGCTGGAACAAAGACGCTAACATAGAAGGAAGGTTCTGGACAAAAACGAATGTGATAGTGGATAAATAAATAAATCACTGCACTCATGCCAAGGACCAGCAGTCACAGCGCCCGCCTTGACAGTATGACACAAAAGTGACCAGTGCAGTCAGCCAGGGAGACAGCTGACCACAGTGGTGGAAGTGAGTAATGTAGGAGCCAGTGAGGTGGGGAAACCAAGTAGACAGCCTGAAAAGCAGGGGAGACAGAGGCTGATTAGTCCATCTGCTACGTAAGTGTGGCTTGCAATATCAGTGCAGAATAGAACTACAAATATAAGAATAAATATAATAAGATTAGTGTTTGGCAAAAATGCCTGGAAGTCAACATGACAGAGTGAATTGGAATAAAAATATAAAAGATAAAAATACAACTAAAACAGGGGAGACAGATAGTGTATGGAAATATATCAAAAAATTAAGCAATATGACAATGACAACAGGTGAAGTGTGGCAGGAGAATGATGTCAACGATTAAGATCGGTAATAATGTATAGACTAATCTTAAACAGCCAAAACAAGTCTAAGTATAACAAGTTTAGTCAGAATTAGAATGAAATACATAAAGGAATAGCATCACACCCATATAAACAGCATGGTGCATCTTTGCAGCACCACACATAATAAAAGTAAGCAAGGAGAAAAAAAAAAGACATACAAATTAGGACTAGAGAAAGCAAGTAAAGAAATTAAGCCTATGTCTAGTGGTTGAGGACACTTATGATTTGGACATAATGCAGTGACTGAGTCGTTAAAATGAAATAACATAAATTTGATACGCGGCATCGTTCTCCTACCACACTTCACCTGTTGCTGTCTTATTGCTCAATTTTTAGATACATTTCCATATACTATCTGTGTCACCCGGTTTAGTTTTAATTTAATAGTTTTATCTTTTTATTCTAATTCACTAAGTCAAATTGACTTGTTGGCATTTTTGCCGAACCTCATGTTGTAATATTTATTCTTATATTTCTAGTTCAATTTTGTATCAGTCTTATGAACCACATATATGTAAGTGGATGGACCAGTCAGCCCCTGTTTCCTGCACTTTTTCGGCTATCTGTTTGGGTTCCCCACCTCATTGGCTACTATGTTGGTCACAGCTGGCTCCGTGACCAGCTGCATTAGTTTCTTCCATGTTGTGCTGTTGAGGGAGGTGCTTCAGTTGCTGGCCCTAAGCATGAGTGCAGTTACTCATTTATTTACTTATTTCTCTACTATCGAGTTCATTTTTGTCCAGATCCCTCCCTCTAGGTTAGTGTCTTTCCTCCAGCCACATGTGTTTGTTTGATGTTGGTGTGACCTCCCCATAACTGACTGTACTGGCCACCACACATTTATGTTTTCATAATCATGTGAGTACACCACTTTCCATGGCTTTGCCTTTCAGTTTGGTATGTCAACCCAATAGTTTGTATGCACTAATAGTTCCTCCTCTTGTCTGCAGTCCGTGGCACCTGAAGACAAAGCTTCAGGCATCAAAACCAGTCATGCAATAAATAAGATATTTCTGGCAACTAAAGCAAATTTATCCTATTAATATCTTCCTCAGTTGTGGATGTTTGCCTGATATTTTATACCAAATTAAATCAGGTGATACTGAGTGATCCACATTAGAAAATGAAACACTAAAAATAGTAGAGGATATAAATTGCAGGCTTGCAGTAGTAAGAAAAGTTTTCCTGGAAAAGAAAAATTATTTTAAAAATTAATTTAACTTTTAAGTGCTGTAAGCTGCCCTCTTTTTTATATCAGTTTGGTGGAAACGTTTTATTCTGGCTTTCTGATATGTTTAGACATTGGACATGTAGATTAGTCAGTTCTTGAAAGGCAAACTTACTCTGAAAATATATGCATTATTAGTTAGAGGCTCAACAGTTTAGCCTGTATCCTACATGCCCTATCTACTCCACTCCCACTACAACAAATCAGTCTTATCCAAAAGCTATCAAAGTGATTTAGGATATAAATTAGGTAACACCCTTGTATGGCACACTCGATTTTATTTGTTCCTTGTTTGCATATCACTTTAACACGCTTTCTAACACCACTTGGACTACACTTGCATATACTCATCATTCATGATATAAAATGAGTTAGCCATTGCAATTCTTTTTGTTACAGTCGCCTTTACAACATTAAACATTTTATAATCAACAAATTAATATTTTTAACACAGTTCGCGCAATCATGCTCTCATGTATATTTGTGTCTTGCTCATGTGATGGTTCTGGATATGGCTTGAGTGTAACAGACTCACTGCCTGCCTCCAACCAATCTCTAGGCTCCCACTTCTAGAACTATGGAGCATCCCCATCAGGGATGTCACTGTGCCATAGCAAAGAGGCATACTCTGATGTAGGAAAAACCCCAAGGGATAGATTCGATCAATTGAATGCCGGATTGTCCCCCTAATTTTTTTTCCAAAATCGCTGCAAAAATGGCAATGGTGCCCTCATTTTCACACAGTATCATTCTTCAGTAACAGTAGGATTATCTCATACACGCTCCACAGCCATTTATACCAAGTAATTTGCAAAATCTTTACAAAGTTTGAAATATTTGACAAAAATGTTTGGGAAATTCATTAAATTCTTTTCAGTATGACATATCAAGAGTGGAATTCCATATTTCTAGCTGATAGGAGAATGACACAAAACAAATCTTGAAATTCAAAAACAAGTCACTTATGAGATCAAAAAATTTATGAACAGTTCAGATTTGTTGCAAAGTACTACATTTTTAGGCAAATGCTTTAATTGTAATGTAGTTGGTCATATCAAACATAATAAATTCTATAAAAAGCAGGGAACGTGAGAGATACAATTTGATAGCTTGAAAACTTTTCTCTGGAACAAAACATAACACAAAATACTAAAATGATCCTAAGCTTTTAAAATCATATTTTTTCACTGGGCTCTGATCAATGTAAATGACTATATAGACAAACGAAAACAGAAAATTTTGCTATAAAGAAAGTACTGCATTTACAGAAAATAGAACAACTTTACGCATTTGTATGCAAGTTTTTGCAACCTATAGTAGACGCACAGTGGGATAACAGTTGTTATGAAAGGGAGCCACACACAAGAACTGTGAAGCAGAACAGTGCTGTTCATAGCTGACTGCACATCTCCTTGCTGTCATTGTCACCTGAGGAGGTTTGGGTACCTCGTTTGCCATCAGTGCCCTGTCGGCTGCTGTATTCTCCCCTGCAAATGGTTCCTTCAGTCAATGCCTAAAACCTTGTTCACTGTGTAATCTGCCCCTTCCTCCCCTTGTTATCTTGCTGTGCAGCATCATTGTCCTGGCAAATGCAGTGCGCAGTCAACGCCAGTTCCCAGCACGAAACAAAATTCATTGTATGCGCCGTCTGCTTCTGTGGTAACACTTTACTGTTGCTTGTACTTGTCACGCAACCTAGCAAGCGTCACAAATTCTATGCTTGCCTCCCTGTTAACTCGATCATCACTATGTTTTAATATTTTTAATATGCAACACTCTAAATACTTGGCTGTGTATATTTATGTTCACATTGTGCAGTTGTATCAATATACATTTAACACTTCCGCTATTGTTCTTAATGATAATTAATATTTCCATAGTGCTTCATCTTTTTAAAAGAAACATTTCGTTACAACTATGTTTCACTGCTGATTATAATTAACAGTCACAAATATTACACATCAAACACTTCATTTATAACACTAATTGTTTTCACTGCTCTTCTCCTCTTCCTCTTCAGAAAGAGACAGTTCCTTGGTAAAATATTTCTTTGCATTTTCAATGTGTTCATTACCATGGATCCTATCACCCTGGCACATGTCAAGTTCGAAAGTATTAGAATGCTTCAAAGCAACAACCCTATAGGGTTCCTTCTGCACATGGTGAAACACTTTTTTAATCTATCATCCCTCTGTGATTGAACATGTGTATTAAAACAGGTCCCTAACCATGTACACTATAGGATGCACTATCTTGTTATATTGTCTTTTTCGTGCTTCAGCTCTCCTGTGAAGCATTTGTTTGGCCCTTTTAATTTTTTCTGCCCTATATTTAGCAATTAATGCAGTGCTACCCTGTCAAATGTGTTTTCATCAACCAATTGGTGGTAAAATCACAGAGACCAATGAAGCTTCTCAGCTGCTTCCTATTTCTTGGTGTCAGAAAATTTCTTATTGCTGTAAGCTTCCTGGGTTGGATTTTATTCGTGCTGGCCTAATAATGTACCCCAGGAAAGGTATTTCTGAATTCTGACATATGAAAATTAAGTATGGCGCCTGCATGTTCACATCTTTCTAATATCTCCTCCAAGATCCTTAATTGTATCCTTCACATTTTACTGGCTGCTAACATTGATAGCATTTCAGCTGCTTTTCTATCAATATTCCTAATTCCGTATATTTTGCTCCTGACTTCTTCCCATGAGCTCATTTGCTTCTTGTGCACTGACAGGAATTGTACTCCTGTGTCTATGGTTTACTAAATTTTCCTCTTCCATTAAATCTTCACTCAGCTAGCTTTACAAATTGACCAAAGACTAGTTGTGTGCCCACATATTTTAATTTCAGTTATTAGAATAATTACCACCTTATCTTTTACACAACATCTTCTAGTTTATATTCTTGTTTTTCATGTAGTTATTCACCTTTATTACATAAATATTTCTTTCTACTCGGTCTGTGTTTGGAGGCCCTACCATATATGTTTCACAGCAGATTCTGCTCCACCGCTTTGCCTCCATCTGTTGTAGCTTTCTTCATGCATGCTACATGTTTATTCCCCTCTACCACTTGTCCCTCACTCATCATGAGACCTGAAAGTGTTACTGCTGTGTCCTCGACCTCTGCTGGTTCTCTATTTGTTCACCCATGTTCGTAATGTGTTCCGCGCTGTGGTGCTGCATCCTGAAACAGTCTTTGGTCACTTCTGGTGGCCTATCTTCCCACTCTGATTGTGTAAATGTAACGCTGGCCTGGCCCACAGAGTCAGTAATAGTTTCTATTAAATGATTACATACTTCATGTGGCAGCCTTTGTATTACCCATCACACCACATTTGTCTCATCATACAGTGTGTCAAGATACTGATTCCTCTTTAATGGAAAACTACATATAGAGATTAATATGTCATCGTGTTTGCTCATAATAATATTTTAGGAACATCATCTCAAATTCTGAGTAGGTTAAATGTTTCTTATCTAAGTGTGTGCCCCAGTTATATGCTTTGTCCTCCATTTCATTTATGACATAAGCGATTTTATTCCTTTCATCCCATGATTTTGGTGACAATCCCTGGAAATTCCTTATAAACTAAACAGGGTGCAGCTTGCCTCTGGGGTGGAATTTACCGAACTTACAACTGTTTCTGAACTCCACTTGAGGGTCACTTTTGGTCACAACTGCAGTTTGGCCACGTAATGATTTCATTTTGCTGCTCAGTCTCTCAGTTTCAACCTACTCGGTCTGTTGATTGATATTTTGTTGTACTTTCTGTGCTTTGCTGCCGCCTTGCTCCATGTCTTTCAACTCATTCTTGATCTCTTCTACTCATTTATTAATTTCCTCTCATCCTTGTGCTTTCATATTTGTGAAAACAGCTATCGCATTTATCTTGAGTGTTAGGCTCTTCTGCATCTGTTTTTGTAGTTCTTTTATTGGTGTGACTACTTTTTCCTGTTTTCCCACTTGCAATTATACCTCCTTGTTTACTTTCTCTTGTTCTTCCTTCTCTTTCTTTAATTCATTATCCATCTCTTTCTCCCACACTTTAAACCTTGCCTCAGAACTTGCAAATTGTTTTCCATGATCTTATTGAAGTGCTTTAATGTCTGATTTAAGTTCACTTGACATTGATGATTTCGTTTCTTTTGCTCCCCTGTCTGCTTTTTCATCTAACTACTTGAATGCCTCCATGAACCAGTTCCTCCTCTTGGTTTGGACATTCATCGAAAACATCTTTGATGACCCACGGCTTCCTGCCTCTCTGTGTGGTCTGACTTCCTGCACTTTCCTGCTCCATGCTGTCTTCGAAGAATAATTTTGTTGAGTTAGCTGTCAGACTTTCTTTCCCTTCAGATTCATTTTCTTGTTTAATTTCACTACCTTACAACCAATTTTCCCATTCTTCTAAATTTGATTCATTTGAAGCACTATTCTGTTTGATTTCCTCTACAAGCTATATTGGTTCCATTTTACACTATTTGACATTTACTACTATTTTTCTGAATATTATCCCAAATTTACTAATATCCACAGTTCTAAAATTTCACTGTTTCATCACATACAATTTTACGTATACTTAATAGATTATGCAGCACCTCCCATTGAATATTTACGGCTAGATTATTAATCAATATTTACGGCACTGTTTTTTCGTTAATGGCCTACAGCAACTTACAACACTTACGTTTTGTACTTGTGCTGCTGTTGGCTGCTGGCTGATGATCATTGTGCTGTGACATCTGCTTGATCCGTTATTCGTCAGTTTGTCTGCTTTCTTCATCTTTCTTGCAATGGCTCTTCTGTCATATCCAAAATGTTTAGGAAACTGTTCCTTCCTTTGTTCTTCTTACAATTGCACCCAAGGTTCTTGCAGTCCAGGTTGTCACACGTCGCCATGTGTATGCTGCCTCCTCCCCCTTTTTTTTATATCAGTTTACTGGAAATTTTTCCAGTTTCAGTCTGGCTCTTTGATATTTTTAATACATCAGTAGTTAGAATCTCAACTCTGTAGCCTGTGACATATGCCCTATTTTCTGTATCCACTCTTAACACAAAACAGTCCCATCCAAAAGTTATGAAAGTGATTTAGATTGTAAATTAGATAACATTTGTACAGAACACTTGATTTTATTTATTTTATTTGTTCCTTGTTTGCATATCACTTTAACATGGTTTCTAACACCACTTGGACTACACTTGCATATACTCATCATTCATGATATAAAATGAGTTAGCCATTGCATTCTTTTTCTGTATGATCGCCTTTTCATTATTAAACATTTCATAATTGACAGGTTAATATTTTGAACACAGTTACCACAATGGCGCCCTCATACTTATTTGCTTCCCACAATCGTGCTCTCGTAGCACATTCATGTCCATTCCTAGCTATGGATCAAGTGCAACAGACTCACTGCTTCTCACCAACTGATGTCTAGGTGCCCACTTGCACCTTCCAGGACTATGGAGCATCCCCGTCAGTGATGCCACTGCACTGTAACAAAGAGGCACCCAATGCTGTATCAAAAAGCGTAAGGGTAGATTTGAACTGTCGAATGCTTCATCGACATATGTACCCTTATAGTGCTAGACAATTTTTTCTAAAAGTATTTGCATGGAGTATAGCCTTGTATTGAAATGAAATACAGGCAGTAAATAGATCAGGCGAGAACAGAATAGAACCTTTTGAAGTGTAAAAAATGGTGGGATTAAGTGGGTAGATCAGTTAAGTACTGAAGCGATACTGTGCTGAATTGAGGAGAAAATAAATTTATGGCACAATGAGACTAGAAGAAGGTAACAACTGGTAAGACACACTCTGAGGCATTTAAGAATCCTCATCTTGGTAATTGAAGTAAGTATTGGGGATTGAATTGCAGAGTGCGACCAAGGCTTGACTATACTAAGCAGATTCAAGTGGATCTGCAATGCAGTAGTTATGCAGATGTGTAGAGGATTACATACAATAGATTAGCTTGAAGAGCTGCACCAAACCAGCCTTTGAAGAAAAACAATAACATTAATAAACTAATGATCTGAGCCATACATTGTATCCTATTTCCAGGGGAAATAGGAGGGAGCATTATTTAGTTCGTTAGTTAAATTTTCCATAGATTATGATCATGATACATGCAGTAATGTGGACTGTGTTAACTAACTTAATATTGCACACACAATTAAACAAAAAACATTTACAGGGTTAGGTGCTGGCTGCTTATGAGTTTGTAATGGACTATTTATTTACATTTCAAGAATTCCTCTATGACGTAGTAGTAGTTGTTACAGAGAAACAACTTAAATCTACATTTGGAATCACTTCTGCTGTTTGTAAGATATTTTATTCTCAAAGACAGATCATCAAGAGTTTATGGTTGTGTATATCTCTTGTGTGTGTGGCAAAGTTGATACATCAGAGAGTGCCAATCATTCTAGTACTGTGTTTATAAATATCTCTATTATTCTCTAACTGCAGTGGATTGTAAACAATGAAGTCCATCAACGAATAAATGTACCTTGAGTCTGCGGTTAATGTATCCAACTGCTTAAATAGATACTTGCAAGGTCTGTATGTGTGAACCCTGTCATAATTCTAATTACTCTAGTAATAGAATGAATATCTTTTGTTTTATTGAGGAGGTACATTAAACTATTATCGCTTAGGACACAATGAAAAAGTACAAAATATGTTAACATACTGATTCTTATATCTTAAAAATTGGAAATTATTCTCATGGCAGAACTAGTTCAATCCAAACATTTTAACTGGTCTGCTGTATGGTTTTTCTGCTTATAAAGTTGTCATCAATATGCAAACCCAAGAACTTACAACTTTCTGCTTTGTTGTTATTTCTTGTTAATACACTACTAGTGTTACCTGTTAGTGTCTATTAATAGGGAAGGTGGTGTATTTTTGTCTGTATAAACCTGGATGAATAGTGTGTTTTCTAATCACATTTATGCAAACCATTTAGTAACTTAAACAAAATATATTTTACTATTTTTTCTGTTAATATTCCATTTCTTGGTGTGACAATAATCTTGCAAAACATATTAAAAGAAGTAATTGTGTTTTTCAGATTTGAATATAAAATGGCAAATCATTAACATGGAACAAGGACAGCAGTGGTCACATGATTGAACCCTGCAAAATACTTTTTGCGATATATCCCCATGCGGATGACGGGTGTCCCCCCTTATATTATCTGAACATCCTAGTGTAACTTTCAGCACACTGTTTCATAAATAGTAACTAAACCATGCACCCCCCAAAAACGTAATTTATTATTTTAAATTGTATTATTTGCTGAGTAAAAGTATTGGTTGCTGCCCTAGTAGTGCAACCCTTTTGAAACTTAAGCTACTATTGGTGACTATCCCATTACTACACAAGTGGCTGACAACCCAAGAGCACATCACCCTATCAAAAATTTTGGACAGTAACAAAAGGAGTGAGGCTGACTAGTAGGTATTGACATCCATGCAGTCTCCTTTCTTATAGAGAGACATAACAATGACATATTTTATTCTGTCTGGGAAAATACTCTGAATTAGTTATAACTGACACATATTTTTGAAAAATCATGATTTGCACAATAACTGTGTGTTACTTTATTGAAATCAATCAGTTTCAGTTAGAGAGTAGGTCATCCAGTGGTGTGTATATAGTTTGAAAGAGACCATAATTTGGCATTACCAAGCACAATCATCATATAGGTATACAATATTCATCACATAATATTTGCTTACAAAACATCTTCAGTTACAGGATATATGTCGAATCATGATTACTTGAATCTATGTCAGTGCTGAAGACCAACTACAATATGCTGGAAAGTATCCAGTGCAGACAGGTTTTGGTAGAGTTGGTTGTTAATGTAGATTCAGGATGTCACAATTTGAATTGTGTGCTGTAATTTAAGTCATTTTGTAAGTGTAATACTTCAAGTAATTTCATTGTTTTTCCATTAATTACTCTTATAGTTTTCTCGAGTGTTTCTGGACTGTATGTGCAGCTCGTTGACATAACACGTATCATGAGCTGACAAACCATTTGCCACGAGATGAGCTTGTTGTATGCACACATTCTCTATCAGGTAATTTCCAAAATACCGTATGGGGACTGCATACTGTAACTGTAACAGATAATACCTTTCCAATATTAACAGGCCTCTTCATTCTGATTTGTACAGAATTTACTTACACTGACAGCCAGAACATTATGACCACTGCCAAAGAGGTAGAAGGATAGTGGAACCACCACTAGACACTAAATGGTTGGATGACCATGGCTCTTCATGCAGCACAGGGTTCAGAGGTTTGTCTGCTCTGCAAAGTAGGATAGATGGTGATCTGTGGCATCTCTGTTGAAGGAGCACAAAGCTGGTGAACGCATAACTGTTTTGGAGCACACTGTTCATTGTAAATTGTTGAACATGGAGCTCTGCAGCAGACAACCCTTGCGAGTTCATATGTTGACCCAACAACATTGTAATTTATGGTTACAGTGGGCATGGGACCATTGGGATTTGACCATCGATCAATGGAAACATGTTGGCTCTTCAGGTGAATCACATTACATCGATGGTTGTCTCCATAAACGCTGTCATAAATGGGAACGGCGGCTCAAAACGCGGAGCATGCCATGGACGCAGGCTAGTGGAGCAATATTATGCTATGGAAGAGATTCTTCTGTGCTTTCATGGGACCTGGGGTAGAAATCAAAGACACGCAGACAGCTGCAAAACACCTACATCCGTTCACATTTGATGTCTTTCCCAATAGCAATGTCATCTTTCAGTAGCATAATTGTATGTGTCTCAGAGCTGGAACCATGCTACAGTGGTTTGAGGAGCATTACAGTGAAATCACGTTGATGTCTCAGGAACCAAATTCACCTGATATAAATCCTATGGAGCCCGTCTGGCTCACTATCTGGCACCATCACTGCATACACAAATCAGCGGCCCACTATTTACGTGAATTATGTAACCTGTGTTTAGAAATCTAATGTTGCACACCCGCACAAACCTTCCAACGAACTGTTGAATCCCTGATACTCAGAAACAGTGATGTATTTTGTTCTAAAGACTGACAGACAAACCATTAAGCACATAGTCATAATGTTTTCACTCATCAGTGTAGTTCTGTGTTTTTCAAAGTCTATTTAGTTTTTAGGAATGCGGTGGCTTCTTTTCTATCCCTAACAGATCTACATCAATACGTATCTGATTTATAACCCCTTACTTTAGGATTTTCTATCCCTGTGCTCTGACAGACAAATGCTGTGAATATGTTTACAGTTACTGAGTCTGCAAAACAAACTAACGACTCCTTTACTTTATTTTTAACCCCACCAATATTTTGATGAAGCAAGTTGATTTTCCCTTTCTCTTTACCTTTCCGTGTATTCTTAAACGATGAATTGGGAGTCTCTGACAATTAAATATGTTTAATACTTTCTTTCTGAATTCCAAATTTAACCTAAAAGAGAAGTCTCATCTGGCGCCAACAACCAGAAGGATTAGCCTTTGTGTGGTAGTAGACACTTTATGCTGCTTTCTTATACTTTCTGCTAACAGATCTAGCTTTTCTTTAAACCTCCTATTCAGTTGTAGATGATGAGAAGAATATTTCCATCTTCCTGTAGCATCCACTGGGCTCAACAGTATAAGATTTTACAGTCATCACAATGAGCCTGCCCAGCCATTTACTCACCCTACAGCATAGTTAATTCTGGCTGGTCATGGTACCAAAAAACCTCCATGAAACCCACATTTATGTGTTCAGCATCAGCTCCTATTTTGCACAGGTTACATACCAGGTTGTTTCAAGCTCTGTCGGTCAGCACCTGGTCATCTTTGCTAGAATCCTTAAACATTTATCTTAGCTTTCTGTTAGATGTTGAGATTAGCACTTTGTTTCACAAAATTTGTGACCTGGAAAACTTAATTTTTCCTGTAGCTGTTGAATTACATCTTTCTTATGACAGCTGTCTACCAGCAGATAGAGAGAGAGAGAGAGAGAGAGAGAGAGAGAGAGAGAGAGAGAGAGAGAGAGAGATAATATATCTAATTTTCATTGATTATTAGATATTACACTGTGTAGAAATGTTAATTTTTTGATCTGGACTACTCAGTAAATAAGTTTTGGCCTCTTCATTCTAGGTGCCTTTGGCTGCTGGTGTCCTGGTACCTGCTTCTCTGCTGCAACGAGTTAATCGAGCTGACTATCGGAAACTCACCCGCGGTCTTGCATCAGCTCTTTTCTCACCCCTTGAACTAGGATCAAGTTCAGTGACTGGTCAGCGGTGGACTCGAGCAGGTTATTGCTCAGGCCGACCAACGAAACCTGCTCTGGATCGGCGTCGTGTGGAAGCCATTCTCGGTGTGTCTATGTTGATACAGTTGTACCATTCTTTATAACTTAATATCAGAAAAGAAGCATTAAGTAGACATTAGTGGGAAATAGTAACCTAAATCATAGAAAGTAATATAAATGCATGAGAAAAAATAAGAGGTGATGATTTTTGAATTGGTGAAGATAATTCAAATAAGTAACAAATAAGAGAACATATTAAGGAGGACACACAAGGAGAGTGAAAGAATGTAGAAGTAGAAGAAATTTTATGATGAGATTCTGGGTATGATGGGAAGGGATGTCAGTGAAAAGTAGTAGAAGAAATGTTAGGAAAAATAAAATAAAGATATGTAATGTAATAGAGAAACAGAAATATAAAATTTTATTTTTATTAACGGCTAAGATGTAGTTCATAGTAGTGTAGTTTGTATCCTCCTACCCAGTCCTAATTTCATATCCTGGTTTCCACTCCTTTTTTGCAATACTTAAAACAGTTTACTTTTTTTTCTATAATTACACTATACATGATACCTGAAATAAAAGCTCATAAAAAGGTTAGTGAAATTCGAGCTTTTGAAGGTAATTTTCATTCTCTGAATTCAATGTCACAAAGAAGAAAAGTAGCAGTTTCATGTGTTGCTGCAGTCTTCGCATATTTTGTTAGTGCAGGGCATTTGTCAGTGTACCTCACTTATCTTGTACTGTCGGTTGTCTTCACCAGTTCCAGTGACCATCAATATGATAAAAGTATTCCTCAAGTTGTATAGAGTTCTTACTGCATGCCTTCACTAACTTAATTCTTAGATTTCCTTTCAATTTTTGACTATTTTGTATGATTCATACATTTCAAGATATAACTTCTTACCTCTCTGCCCAGTGTCTTGTGATATATCTGTATATTTATTTCATGTTCATTTCCTTTCTTTGAAGCTAATTTCTTTCCCACTGTTTCATATCTTGACCAGCAGTTAAACTCAAGATGTCACCTTAAAATGTAAAGATTTGTCCTCCACTACTCACTATACAATCTTTCATAACGCATATGTTTCATATTGTTTATTATCCTTACACTCTTCATGTTAACTATGTTACGAGAAGAGTTCTTACCGAGAATGTTTTAAAGTATGTATGTATACACATCTCATTTTTTCTGACTTGTTGTTTCACTTTTTTAAATAGTTTAGTTGTATTCACCTTGTTTTAATCTTATTGATTATTATAAGACAAATAACGCATTTTAGCACAGTAGCAACATTGTTCTCCTGTCTTCACAGATGCTGCGTTAGTGGGGAGTTATACATGACTTTCAACACAGTAGCCCCTTAGAAGTTTTGTATTTCTTATCCAAGAACCTAAGCAAAAAAGAAAACTGACAAACTAGATGCTCACAAGGGCAAACTCAGACACTGTGTAGTCTGTAGACTGCACTTCAACAATTAGACAGTTTTCAGGATTGAGTAAATCACATTACTAATAGCGTGTAATCTGTCACTCATGCCTCTATGAGGGTCTACCCAAAATCTCTGAGAATTTCATTGTAAGAGTCAGAAATCTATAGTTACGTCCTAGTGTCCTCCATCACCTTCAAAGTAGTCACCTCAGGTATGCATGCAATTATCCCAGCGCTGTTCCCATTTTTGGAAGCATTACTGGAAGCCCTCGAGGTGAAGGGTGTTCAGGACCCATTGTGATTCCACATGGATGTCTTCAGTCGAGTCAAAATGTTGCCCTTGCAAGATGATTTTCATCTTCAAGAGCAGGTAGAAATTGAATGGCGCTAGATCTGGGGAGTAGGGAGGGTGGCAGCCATTTCCATGTTGTTTTTCACCAGGAATTCTTTCACAACAAGTGAAGTATGTGTGGGTGCCTAGTCATGGTGCACCAACCAGTCTTTCTTTTCCCACAACTCTATCCATATGCACTGAACATTTTTCCCTCAGTTGCCTCAAAACCTCACTGTAAAACTGCCTGTTGATACTCTAACCATGTGCAATATAATCCTTATGCACCATTTCCCAAATGTTGAAAAAAATCATCAGCATTGACTTTGTTTTTCTGTGAACTTGTCAAGCTTTTTTCAGCATTGGAGAAGATGGCGTTTTCCATTGTGATGACTACTGCTTCATTTCAGAACTGTAGACCCAAGATTCATCACCTGTTATGATTCTAGATAAGAATTTTGGACACTCTCGAACTCTTTGTTGCAGTTCAGTGCACGTCTGAATCCTGAGGCTTCATTGGACGATGTTGAGAGGGCTGTAATTTGTCATGTTCAGTTCTTCAGCTAGAATTTGTTTACATGTGATGTATGACAGCAAGTCTGTTACAAACATCGTGAATTGTCTGCCTTCAGTCTTTGTAAAACACTTCATGCACTTTCATGATAATGTCCGGTGTTGTGAATGTTGACGATTGACCAGAATGCTTGTCATCTTTGACAGATTCGTGGTCTTCCTTGAAGCACTTGAACCAAATGTTCTTGTTTGTCTTAGTGCACTCTCACCAAATGCCTCTGTCAGCATGCAGTGAGTTTGAGCTGCAGTTTTCTTCAACTTCAAACAGAATTTTGATATAAATCTCTTGCTTCTTCACTTTAACCATTTCACAATTTGCAGAAACACTGAAACACATCCTGACAGGCACCACTACAACTCACAACTACATCCGCCAAAGATGGCAGAACTTTGTGCCACAGTAGCTATAATGTCTACCTCTAGACACCTAGCAGCGGAATGTCGTACTGCTACTGGTTTGGGTAGCACCTTGTATAACAAAATCTTCAGGGTATCACAGAAGACAGCCCATTCATTGTTGGAACAGGCAGTCTACTATAATGACAAATGATTGGCACTGCAGGCTCAAGGGCAGCTTATCTGCATAAACAACATGCATGCCTTGAGGCAGTGTGTTGATAACTTGACCAATCATCGAGGGAAGGTCCACAATTATAGTATGGGAACATGTTGCAATACTGTGCCAACAAATCACCTTCCATGAATCCAGTTCCAGGAGAACGAGGGAGAACAGATTTCCATTCAAGAAATGATTAGGACAATAACCTTCACTACTCATTGTCTGCAGTGGGTAAGTGGATACCATGGTATTGATGGTACATGATAATATCCTTCACCAGACTTGTTTTATTATGGTATCCTGTGGAAACTTAACTGAAAAACCAAGGATAATCTGCTTGCCTTTTTTCAAATAAAATACACACCAAAGGCCAATATCCTGGCATGGGGAGGTCACAAATAATTGATCCTCTCCTTAAACCGGGAAACAAGTGCACAAATCCTAACTGTTGTTGATTTCGTCGTTACTGTTGTTATCATCATCATCATCTCACCCTTACCAGCTACATTGATAACCCACTAGAATAGGTGACAAAATGCCTCCTCATCAGCTCTCTAGTATCAAAAATCTTGTAAGATGATTCCTGTCTGTGCTTAGAATATACCATTCAACTCTGATAATATACCCTACTGGAGCCATCCCTACAGGAAATGTTTTTAAATGAGCAGTGTGATGTAAGTGTCTTCTTTGGTACTGAAAAAGGCATGGAGTAATACCTGTAGACACAACATTATCAGCAATTATCCAGATGAGGTTTCTGCCTTTGTTTCCCCATTTTTGTGCAAATCTTCTGTGAGGCAGTGACAGTGGTTTTGAATATTTTTGGCCATAACTGTAATTCTTAGCTGACATAAACAACATCTTTCCTGCTACCCACTCAACAAGAATAAGCAGAACATTTGTTGGTAACTGGAAAATAGGAAAAAACTGATTATGTGTAATTGCTTTTCACTTGCTGACATCTCAGGTGGTATGCCGAAAAAGAGCTAACAGCAACTCTTAATGAAATAGGACTGAAATCTAACATACCACATTTAAATTAAAAAAGAAATCTTTCAGAGGTAAAAAACTCTCTATTAATTCCCAACCATCTCTCTCTCTCTCTCTCTCTCTCTCTCTCTCTCTCTCTCTCTCTCTCTCTCTCTCACACACACACACACACACACACACACACACACACACACACACACTAGCCACTCACTCACTCTGTATATAACCTCCTCCCTTCCCCACCCCTTCTTCGCAAAAACACCTAACAACACCTTGCACCTCTTGGAAATGAAAAGGCTATAATGTTTCCATATCAGAATACAATTAATTAAAAGTTATAGGCATTTAAGCTCAGTAGAAGCTTGCTCCCCATTAAATGAAAACTACGTTAAATTAATTTCCAGTTGTCACGTGTTACGTAAAACAGGCAGGCACAGTAACAAACACACATATGCCCTAATATCTGTGAAGCAACCAGTTGTAAACACTTCATAGTTCCATAAGAGAAACACAAACAAAGCATCAGTATTATGAGAGCCATAGAAACTCGCACATCTTCCTATTATCATGTAGGGCCCCTGTGAGCGTGCAGAAGTGCCGGAACATGACATGGCATGGACTCAACTAATATTTGAATTAGTGCTGGAGGCAATTGACACCAAGAATCCTGCAGGGCTGTCCATAAGTTCAGAAGAGTACAAGGAAGTAGAGATCTCTTCTAAACGGCACGTTCCAAGGCATCACAGGTATGCTCAGTCTGGCGATTTTGATGGCCAGCAGATGTGTTTAAACTCAGAAGAGTGTTACTGAAGCTACTATGTAGCAGTTCTGGACTTATGTGGTGTCGCATTGTCCTGCTAGAATTGCCCAAGTCCATCGAATGCACAGTGGACATGTCTGGATGTAGGTGATTAGGCAGAATGCTTACGTATTTGTCGCCTGTCAGAATCATATCTAGATGTATCAGGGGTCCCATATGACCAACTGCACATACCCACACCTTTACAGAGCCTCTACCAGCTTGAACAGCCCCCTGCTGACACGCAGGGCCCAAGGATTCATGAGGTTGTCTCAATAACCATACATGTCCATCCTCTCAATACAATTTGAAACAAGACTTGTCTGACCAGGTAACATGTTTCCTGTCATCAACAGTCCAATGTCTGTGTCGGTAGGCCCAGGCAAGGCATAAAGCTTTGTGTTGTGCAGTCATCAAGGGTACATGAGTGTACCTTTGGCTCAGAAAGCGCATATTGATGATGTTTTTTTTTGACTGGCTCACACGCTGCCACTTGTTGATGGCCCAGTATTGAAATCCAACAACTTGTGGAAGGGTTGCACTTCTGTCACATTGAACGATTCTCTTCAGTCAGTGTTGATCCTCTTCTTCCAGGATCTTTCCCTGCAACAGCATTGTCAGAGATTTGTGTTTTACCAGATTCCTGATGTTCATGGTACACTAGAGAAATGGTCGTACAGAAAAATCCCCACTTCATTGCTACCTCGGAGACGCTGCATCCCATCACTCATGTGCCGACTATAACACCACATTCAAATTCACTTAATTCTTGATAATCTGCCATTGTAGCAGCAGTAACCAATTTAACAACTGTGCCAGACACTTGCATTATATAGGCGTTGCCAACTGCAGCGCCATATTCTGCCTGTTTACATACCTCTGTATTGGAATACACTGCCTATACCAGGTTCTTTGGCACTTCAGTGTATATCTACATCTATTACAGCTATACTCTGCAAACCACATGAAGTGCATGGCAGAGGGTACATCCCATTATACAATTTATTAAGGTTTCTTCCCATACTGGTCACATATGAAATGCGGGAAGAATGATTGATTGAATGCCTCTGTGTGTAAAGTATTTATTCTGTTCTTATCCTCATTATCCCTATGTGAGTGGTACGTAGAGGGTTGTAATATATTCCTAGAGTCACCATTTGAAGCTGGTTCTTGAAACTTTGTTAATAGAACTTTTCGGGATAGTTTACACCTAACTTCAAGAGTCTGCCAGTTCAGTTTCCTAATTGTCTCTTTTACACTCTCCCATGGATCAAATAGGCCTGTGACCATTCATGCTGTCATTCTTTGTATACATTCAGTATCCTCCATTAGTCGTATTTGAAATGGGACTCACAGACATGAGCAATATACTAGACCTGGCCACACGAGTGATTTGTAAGGAATCTGCTTTGTAGTTTGATTGCACTTCCCTGGTTTTCTACCAACCAACCAAAGCCTACTACATGCTTTATGCTCAACTGAACCTGTGTGATCATTCCATTTCATATCCATATAAAGTGTTAAACTCAGCTATTTATATGAGTTGGCTGATTTCAACAGTGCCTCATTGGCATTAATAGTCATAGAATACTATGTTTTTTGTTTTGTGAAATACACAATTTTATATTTCTAAAAATTTAAAGCAAGTTTTCGAACTTTCCACCAGTTTGAAATCTTACCAAGATCAGACTGAATGTTGATGCAGCTGCTTTCAGACAGTACCTCATATGGAAAACTGCATCATGTGCAAAAAGGCAGAGGTTACTATTAATATTGTCTTCTTGGTCACTAATATACAACATGAAAAGCAAGGCTCCCAACACGCTTTCTGAGGCACACCTGTAGTTACTTGTATGTGTGAATATGACACTTCATCCAAGATAACATTCTGCATCGTCCCTACCAAAAAGTCCTCAATCCAGTCACAAATTAACTTGATACCCTATATGATCCTTCTGTTGACAATAAGTGTAGATGTGGCACTTATTCAAATTCTGTTTGGAAATCAAGAAATACTGCATCTATCTGGGTGTCTTGAACCACAACTTTCAGTATGTCATGTGAGAAAAATGCCAATTGGGTTTCACATGATCAATGTTTTCGGAATCCATGCTGGTTAGCATGGAGGGGGTCTTTCTGTTTGAGAGATCTCATTATGTATGAGTTCAGAATATATTCTAAGGTACTACAACAAATCAGTGCCAAGGATATTGGACACTTGTTTTGTGGTGATACAAGAATTAAATTGGAGCAATTCCCCTGCGTTTTTCCTTTGTAAGGGAACATTTGAAAACAAAGTTAATCATTTCAGCTTTTGCTGTGCTGCCCTATATTGCAGTTCCTCTCTCATTCACTAGGGACTGGACACTAACTTTGGTGGCACTAACAGAGCTTATATACAATCCACTTTTGTGCCTCTAAAAGCCTTGACATATAATCAGAAGATCTTTGGGTTTTGTGAAAGATCATTTGACAATATTCTGCTACAACAGTCCCTAAAGACTTCATTCATTGCTCTCTTTCATGCTCAAATGAATTTCATTCAGCATCTCTACCTATAACCTTATGCTTTGTTATCAAAGCTTGCTCTGTTTTTGTGACCATATTTTAAGATTGTTGTTGTTGTTGTTGTTGTTGTGGTCTTCAGTCCTGAGACTGGTTTGATGCAGCTCTCCATGCTACTCTATCCTGTGCAAGCTTCTTCATCTCCCAGTACCCACTGCAACCCACATCCTTCTCAATCTGCTTACTGTAGTCATCTCTTGGTCTCCCTCTACGATTTTTACCCTCTACGCTGCCCTCCAATACTAAATTGGTGATCCCTTGATACCTCAGAACATGTCCTACCAACCGATCCCTTCTTCTGGTCAAGTTGTGCCACAAACTTTCGACTACATTCCATTATCCTCGTTTTGCTTTTGTTGGTGTTCATCTTATATCCTCCTTTCAAGACACTATCCATTTCGTTCAACTGCTCTTCCAAGTCCTTTGCTGTCTCTGACAGAATTACAATGTCATCGGCAAACCTCAAAGTTTTTATTTCTTCTCCATGGATTTTAATACCTACTCCAAATTTTTCTTTTGTTTCCTTTACTGCTTGCTCAATATACAGATTGAATAACATCGGGGAGAGACTACAACCCTGTCTCACTCCCTTCCCAACCACTGCTTCCCTTTCATGTCCGTCGACTCTTATAACTGCCATCTGATTTCTGTACAAATTGTAAATAGCCTTTCGCTCCCTGTAATTTACCCCTGCCACCTTCAGAATTTGAAAGAGAGTATTCCAGTCAACATTGTCAAAAGCTTTCTCTAAGTCTACAAATGCTAGAAATGTAGGTTTGTGCTTCCTTAATCTAGCTTCTAAGATAAGTTGTAGGGTCAGTATTGACTCACGTGTTCAAACATTTCTACGTAATCCAAACTGATCTTCCCCGAGGTCGGCTTCTACTAGTTTTTCCATTCGTCTGTAAAGAATTCACGTTAGTATTTTGCAGCTGTGACTTATTAAACTGATAGTTCGGTAGTTTTCACATCTGTCAACACCAGCTTTCTTTGGGATTGGAATTATTATATTCATCTTGAAGTCTGAGGGTATTTTGCCTTTCTCATACATCTTGCTCACCAGATGGTAGAGTTTTGTCAGGACTGGCTCTCCCAAGGCCGTCAGTAGTTCCAGTGGAATGTTGTCTACTCCAGAGGCCTTGCTTCGACTCAGGTCTTTCAGTGCTCTGTCAAATTCTACATGCAGTATTGTATCTCCCATTTCATCTTCATCTACAGCCTCTTCCATTTCCACAACATTGTCCTCAAGTACATCGCCCTTGTATAGACCCTCTATATACTCCTTCCACCTTTCTGCTCTCCCTTGTTTGCTTAGAACTTGGTTTCCATCTGAGCTCTTGATGTTGATACAAGTGGTTCTCTTGTCTCCAAAGGTCTCTTTAATTTTCCTGTAGGCAATATCTATCTTACCCCTAGTGAGATAAGCCTCTACGTCCTTACATTTGTCCTCTAGCCATCCCTGCTTAGCCATTTTGCACTTCCTGTCGATCTCATTTTTGAGACATCTGTATTCGTTTTTGCCTGCTTCATTTACTGCATTTTTATATTTTCTCCTTTCATCAATTAAATTCAATATTTCTTCTGTTACCCAAGGATTTCTACTAGCCCTCATCTTTTTACCTACTTGATCCTCAGCTGCCTTCACTTTCTTTCCCCCATTCCTGTCAATTGCTCCCTTATGCTGTCCTTGAAACTCTGTACAACCTCTGGTTTAGTCAGTTTGTCCAGGTCCCATCTCCTTAAATTCCAACCTTTTTGCAGTTTCTTCTGTTTTAATCTACAGGTCATAACCAATAGATTGTGGTCAGAGTCGACATCTGCCCCTGGAAATATCTTATAATTTAAAATCTGGTTCCTAAATCTCAGTCTTACCATTATATAATCTATCTGATACCTTTTAGTATCTCCAGATTCTTCCATGTATACAGCCTTCTTTTATGATTCTTGAACCAAGTGTTACCTATGCTTAAGTTATGCTCTGTGCAAAATTCTACCAGGCAGCTTCCTCTTTCATTTCTTTGCCCCAGTCCATATTCATCTACTACGTTTCCGTCTCTCCCTTTTCCTACACTCGAATTCCAGTCACCCATGACTATTAAATTTTCATCTCCCTTCACTATCTGAATAATTTCTTTTATTTGATCATACATTTCTTCAATTTCTTCGTCATCTGCAGAGCTAGTTGGCATATAAACTTGTACTACTGTAGTAGGTGTGGGCTTTGTATCTATCTTTTTTGGATTTTAAGATTATATTTTAATACTAAGGGTATATGAGAGAGGTAGTCATAAAATTTTAACTATCACATGAAAAACATGAAGTTACATAATTAATAGTTACAGTGTGGAAGTTTTGTAACAAACATATATGAAAAGGCTGCATGTAGAATCATGTTTTTGTGTGTGTTTGTGTTTGTGTGTGTGTGTGTGTGTAGGGGGGGGGGGGGGGTGATCTTGGTGCTCTGTTCCTATTTGAACTAGAAACATGGGGTAAAAAATTTTGGCTTAGCCTAGACTAGCACCCATTTGTATAACCATTCAAACATTAGTCTTCCTGTATCTATGTTACAGCATATTAAGCAATGTTTGAACAGTGAACCAGAGCTGGCACCCAGGCAAACTGTGTGAATCAATTAATTCATTTTGCAAAAGACCATAACTGGGCTGAAAGTAATGCTCAGCTAATAACAGTATTTGTATGTACACATGTCGAATTTTATGTGGGAGAACAACTGCCCTCATTCTATTTTTACAAGCAAAAACAGTCACCTTTAAATAACTCTGGACTGGAGCAAGACTTATGCTTCAAATTTGGTTCTCTGGTGTATCAGACCTTGATCTAAGATAAGCTTCAATTACTTGAAAACTCTTGCTTCGTTTGGAAATTACATGCAAAAAACATATTTCTGGCAGGTTTTTGCAACATGCAATAAAGTCATCCAAAATGTAGCTTGTAACATTTGTTTTTATATGAACTGAATACACGGAAACAGTTTAATGTGAATCAAATAAATAAAAAATCCATTCTTATGATAAAATCTATCTTCATTCATTGTTTACTTGCAAAAAAACATGTTTTTTGTGAGGGCCTTTTTTTACATGTGCCACCTCTGTGCTTCATACTTGTGCGAATCAGTTCAAACTTTGTAAGAAGTTATATCAATACATATAATTAATGGGTGTCCTGTTATTTTGTGAAAGCCTCGTCCATTGCCTTGATATAAGCAGCGTGGTTCAAATGTCACTAAAAAAATCGATACTGAATCAGTCAACCCCAGAGTTAACAAAAATCTACTTCAGTTGCCAATCTGTGGCAGATTATTGTCAAAATTGCAGTAGAGTAAAAGTTGGGAACCAGAATGAAAAATACTGCTATCATGGTACAGAAAAGGGAAATAAGTCCTGGGCAGAGTTACGGATATAAAAGAAAGGAAGTAGCTTTTTGACTTATCTGGCAGCTTAAGAGAGATTTAACTCAAAACATCTTGATACATTTGCTGTTTTTTTATGTGGTAACCCTACTTCCCCAATGCAGCAAGCTCTCACAGCTGCAAGGTGTCGGCTCATCGGCATCTTGAAATTAACGGCTAAAGTCCCTGATACTGAGACCGAGATTCAGAAAATTTGTCAGCCATTGTAAGCAATATAACATTTTATCTTATGGCTGAAGAGCATACATGTAGTACCTAAAAAAGTTTTTGGAGGTATTAAATTTCTGGGGATGGATTTGTTCCTTGGGGGGGAAAGGGGGGGGGGGGGTTGTAAAACAGTTATTGCTTTCTGGGTTAGTGGGGAGGGGGAAGGGATTTTTTCCCTGAGGTGACCATTTCTACCCCAAACACACCCCCTGTTATATGTATAGTAGGGGTGAAAGAAGAAATAGACACAAATTTATGGGCTTCTAGAGAGTAAAATGCATCTGAAATTGGAAGTATTGGAGGGTGGAGTGCATCCATAATAGGAAATATCCCAGAGTAATATGACAAATGACATGTGTAGATTGCACAACACAAAACATCTACATCTACATCTACATCCATACTCCGCAAGCCACCTGACGGTGTGTGGCGGAGGGTACCCTGAGTACCTCTATTGGTTCTCCCTTCTATTCCAGTCTCGTATTGTACGTGGAAAGAAGGATTGTCGGTATGCTTCTGTGTGGGCTCTAATCTCTCTGATTTTATCCTCATGGTCTCTTCGCGTGATATACGTAGGAGGGAGCAATATACTGCTTGACTCTTCGGTGAAGGTATGTTCTCGAAACTTTAACAAAAGCCCGTACCGAGGTACTGAGCATCTCTCCTGCAGAGTCTTCCACTGGAGTTTATCTATCATCTCCGTAACGCTTTCGCAATTACTAAATGATCCTGTAATGAAGCACGCTGCTCTCCGTTGGATCTTCTCTATCTCTTCTATCAACCCTACCTGGTGCGGATCCCACACTGCTGAGCAGTATTCAAGCATTGGGCGAACAAGCGTACTGTAACCTACTTCCTTTGTTGTCGGATTGCATTTCCTTAGGATTCTTCCAATGAATCTCAGTCTGGCATCTGCTTTACCAACGATCAACTTTATATGATCATTCCATTTTAAATCACTCCTAATGCGTACTCCCAGATAATTTATGGAATTAACTGCTTCCAGTTGCTGACCTGCTATTTTATAGCTAAATGATAAGGGACCTATCTTTCTATGTATTCGCATCACATTACACTTGTCTACATTGAGATTCAATTGCCATTCCGTGCACCATGCGTCAATTCGCTGCAGATCCTCCTGCATTTCAGTACAATTTTCCATTGTTGCAACCTCTCGATACACCACAGCATCATCTGCAAAAAGCCTCAGTGAACTTCGGATGTCATCCACCAGGTCATTCATGTATATTGTGAATAGCAACGGTCCTATGACACTCCCCTGTGGCACACCTGAATTCACTCTTACTTCGGAAGACTTCTCTCCATTGAGAATGACATGCTGCGTTCTGTTATCTAGGAACTCCTCAATCCACATGACATGATGGCAGGTCTCATGTAATACAGCATGACATCATGTAACATGTTACTTGACACAATGAATTATATTACATGACATTTGTACTGATACTAACAAGTAAAAAAGCACAAATATGTCAAGATGTTTTGGTTTAAAAGTTTTTGAAGCTGTCAGATAAGTCGAAAAGCTAGCTCCCTTCTCTTACAGCCCAAACTCTGCGCAGGACATGTTCAACTTTTTTAGTTCTGTAATAGGAGCCTTTTTCATTCCGGTTTTTTATTTGTTTGTTTACAGGCACTTATATGCATTCATGGTACACTCTGACACTCCCACATCAAAATATTATAACGTGTCACTAGAGGGGCAAAAACAGAATAGTGCAGCCCATCTCCACTGTATCAGTGGGCTGTGCCATCTTGTTTTGGCCCTTCTAGTGACTTGTTATGGTGCTATTGTGTGGGAATGTCAATGTGTACCATGAATGCATTAATTAGGTAACATCATTTTTATGTGCTGATTAAAACATTATCACCCATTGTCTTAATATGTTTTAGGCTTTGTGTGAACAAATGTGAGAGATTGAGTTTTAGCAAATATCTTATGATGATATTATTTCTGTTTAAATATTGTAACAACATTTGTCTTCCAGAGCACTTTCAAAAGCGCTAATAACTGTGCTTTTAAGTGTCCCAAATGAACAAACCAGAAAACACTGTACAGTGTATGGCAGAGAGTACTCATGCCAAAGCGGTCCAGTTGTAACAAGAGTCAAGTCAAAATCCAAAAGTAGGGTCATCAGTGAAGTACAACATTTAGCATTGAAAGCACTTCCTTACGAACGCCAGTGTGCAGCCAGAACAGAACAGAAGTGATCTCTTGGATGGAGAGTGCTGGGATTTAAACAGGCATCAAATATTTCATAACATACAAACTTTATAAACATAAGGCATTCTCAGAACCATCCAGAAATGATAAATACTAAAATAATAAATAATTGATCGTGGTCATGTTTGAACTAGAGACCCGAAGCATGCCAGCCAGTGACGCTAACCGTTACATGCAGCACAGCTTGTGGCAGTATTGGTGATTAACTGTCATGTATTTGACTTATTATTTACATGCCTCTATACACAACCTAACCTCTCATTTTATTCTTGTAGGGATTACACATGATATCTTATGGAACAGCAGAATTGTTGTTAAGTCTTCCTTGAATACTAATACTCCATATTTACATATCACAGTTTTGTATGAATATTGTCACATTCCCAATTATTTTCTGTGATCATCTTTGTTACATTTTTATTTGGACTATACCAGTCAATTACAGTACAATCGTAACAGTGGGTCTATGAATTTGTTCCTGCTTTATGCCTCAAACTCTCAAACAATATTCAAGAATTGGTTTACATCTACATCAAATGGATACTTGGCAAATAACACTAAGTGCCTGGAAAAGTCACCCAGAACTGCAGGTCAGGGGAGACTTACCAGACGGACAAATTTATTTTGTCAAAAATTGATTGTTTTCGTGTTATATAGGTATTTAAGTTGAATTTACAGCCTTTAGATTTGACAGATTTATCATGTAACTGAAGTTTAATGGATTCCTCTTAGCACTCATGTGGATGATCTAACACTTCATTATTTAGAATCAATTGCCAATTTTTGCACAATCAAATAACTTTTTTAAGCCTGCCTCTTATGGTTTTACCATCAGAAAGTGTCTTGTGTCTTGAACTTTGTTTCAACTTCCTCAACCTGGTGCCCATCCTCTTCTGGACGTGTCCAACACATACCAGTTTTGTGACAATCTTCTCACCATAAGGCTGAGTAGCTACTATACTTTATATGCTTTTGAGTCTCCATCACCTAAGAACTTGGTGTAACACACTCCCCTTTCATTCACAGATAGACTAAAAATGTCAATATCTGCAGAGACCTCCATACCACCACTTATTCCTTCATAATTTCTTTCACAGATATGCCCTTCTTTAGTCCCTGATTTGCACTTATAACAATGTTTGGTTAAAATCTGGAGATCTATTACCTTTCCAGTATCCACACTGGTCACCATAGCAACAGAATTCTTTGAACTGTAGCTGTGCTTCTGCCAAGGGCCATCAAAAGCTACTGGTATATCAGTCACACCATCATTTATTTCAGCAGCTTTGTTTGCAGCACCCTTCATTGACTCATGTGCAAGAGATTCCATGGCAGCTCCAATAAATCCTGCATAATTGTCGATTTTACAGGGTGGACATGGCATATTCATCATGGCACACATTGCTTCTGTTGCAGTGTGTCCTTTGGCAATAGCTCTCAATCCATAAAACCACCGAACGTTTACTTCAAAATAATTATCTTTAGACTTATCAGAATTCCAAAATGAATGAGCATATTTACAACTGGCACAATTAATGATAAGTTTCCTGGCTAGCCCATTTGATACCTCACTGTCTTCATGTAAACTAACTGGACCTCCACATATTTTACAACACACACATTCACCTAACACTCTTGTTAGGACGCATAAATCTAACAGAATATAACCTAACTTACCATTTACATCACTTTTGTTTTGAGAAAACTATGTATAACAACGTTTTGTTTTAATCTTCGAAGTACTAATGGGTGTTTCTCTAGGTAACTGATGAGTTTGCCTGTATTTCATTGTCTGTAACTTCACACGCCACATGTGGAACACAATGTTTCCCTTTATTCAAAAGTCTATTACCATGAAACCCACATTTCTAAAAAACACTTTGTTTTAGCATCATACTTTACTTTTTGAGAGATTTACCAATCTGTTTCTCACTTTTCCTCGGAGAAACGGTAGCACTTTGACATACAATGCATGTTTATGCTATGAAATGATATGATACTGTTTTGACAGTGCTACCAAAACAAACACGTAATTTAACCTTTATAACACAGCAATGCACGTAAAAATTTTAAAATTTTCAACCAGTGTAGATTATATTTAAATAAGTAAAATAAAATACTTCCCATGTGAGTTTTGGAAAATTGCATATTTTATAATGAGAGAAAAATCCAAAAATGTGAACAAAAAAAATTTTCTTTTGTAAGTCCCCTTAAGAATTCAGTCAGGAAGCAGTGTAAATCAGAAGCATAAAACAGACAGGCTAAAACTCTACTATTCAGTGGCGTGTAACTAAAGGCTTCAAAGATTAGTGACAGCCTGACCAGAAGGTGCCTGGCTGTGGTATTTACAGGCAGTCTCACATCAGTAGAGAGCTCCATGTGACATGCTTGCAGCGGCAGTGCCTCGAATGGAAGCAAATTGTTGCTTCAGTATGTAGCCTGAGTATCTAGGACCTGTTCTCCATACCAGTACTCAGCTTGGTGGAGAGTCCGAATCACTGTCAGATACTAATCCCTCTCCCTGCCATTTTAATCAGTATATACAACCAGAAGTGGCAGGCCTGTGCCAACTTTGTTGAGAGGAAACGGGGGGAGGGGGGGGGGGCACTAGAAGCCCTGCTAAAGGCCCATGTAGAAGGTCATCGCATGGGTGCCGACTATGTAGGAAATGTGCACAATTATTTGGCCTCCTTGGTCACCTGGGTCTGAAAATAATCCACCTCATTCATAATGTGATGAGGGGATTACTGGTGTCAATGGGAGCCACAAATGGTCTACGGGGTGGAAGTGGTTTCACCTCTGTCAGTTTCCATCACTAGCCACTGTCCCCCAAGTGTTGGTGCTGTACATGAGAGCAAAAGTTGCAGTGGCAGCAGGCAGCCGTGTCACTGGTGTCATGGCATATGTTGCGCATTGCCAGCAGTGGAATGGTTGGAGGGAGGGTTGATACCCCTCGCTGCAGATAGAGCTGATTTTGAAGCTTCATTAAACATCCCTGACCATCTACAGCCTTCAAAACACAAGTGTGCAGGGTCTGCACATGTGTAAAAGCTTTGCTGATTTGCATCTGTTTACCATGGGGGTGGACTGGTGGGTTCTGAGGAAGCTGGTCATTGCTTCACTGGAATTGCTGTTGTTATTATTTTGTGTATCAATGTTTTGGAGGCCCTGACCTCCTGCTCAGCCTCTGAATTGGATACAGGACGAAAAGTGATGGTGGTAAGTGCCAATGCATTTACAAAAATCAGTAAACGCAGATGCCATGAATTGAGGGCCATTGTCAGAAACCAGGGTGGAATGGACAAGGCATAGATAGTAGCTACTGTGGTACATTGTTCCCAATAACTATTCAGTGAAATTAATATGGCAGGTGTGGCCAGGGTTTAAAGACTGTGCTGGGGCTGGTTCATTATGGCTGCAGCTTCAACAGCAAGCCAGTACAGAGACGCCACACTTGCTTTCGGCCTGAACATTCCCCAGTGAGGGGCTTCAGTACCCCATGGCACAGCGTGGTAGAGACTTCCAAGTGGCATTCAGAATTGTCTGTAGGTAACAAACTCACAACACCAATGATGTTAAACCAGTGCCGTAAGAAAAAATAGTTGTGCAATTCTGGTCATTGCCCTTAGGCAGGTGCTCCAGCTGACCCCACTGTATAGAAGACTTCATACTGTGGAGTAACAGATTGCCACATGTTTTTCCACATTCTGTAATCAGGAATTTGTGAAGCATGTGTCACTAATTTGCATCTAAAGTAGAACACAATGCTTCATGCCTATCAAATGCTGCTTCTGGGTCACACAGCAAGTGGAACAGGTTGTCAGCTTTTGAAAGCTGCATGATGGGTTGGTAATGGATCTTGTAGATTTAGTTACTAAGGAAAAAGACCACCATCGCAGCCACTATGCTGTTTTATCGAGAAGTTTGGTATGGGGACCAAACAGCAAAATGAAAAGCTTGTGATCAATGATCAGGTGGAACTTGGTACCATAGAGATGCACATAAAATTTTGTGTTGCCATATATGATAGCCAACACCTCTATCTCAATTTGCAAATAATTTTTGTAGTGCTGCTTTTAATGTTTTAGATGTGATTTTAATGGGCTGTTCTGTGTCATTGGCATATTCGTGGGACAACATATCCCACCAATGACACAATCTAACTCATCAGCAGCAAGTGTTAAATGTTTCCTGGGATGGAACATCACTAAACAATGATCCAACCTAAGGCTCTTTTTAAGTTGCAAGAAAGGCTTCTGGCACACACCTGACATCATCTTTTTTATGCACGTGGGAAATCTAGGCTGCATTGGGAATAAACTTTACATGCTAATTGACTTTGCTGAGGAGTGACAGTAGTTTTTTGAAGGTCTTAGGAGCTGGTAAGTTAGTGATTGTGTCGGCATGATCCTATGTGGAAGTGGTTCCTTCTTTACATAATATATGTTCCAGGTACTTGACACTCGACTCAAAGAAACTGCATTTGTCAAATCGACAACGAAGACCATAGACCTAGAGCTCCTGAAACAACATTTGTGCAGGTCCTGCTCTCATGTGGTTCCAGTAATTAGTGAGTGAGTTAAAACACAGTTGGGGATACCGTGGGTGAGTTGCTCTGGGTATCTCAGAAATATTGCAGGAGTGCTTGTGACCCCAGGTGACAGCCTTTTATAACAATACATGCCGAATGGTGAATCGATCACATAAAACTCCTACATCTGATCTTCATTAGTCATTTGAAAGTAGGTATCAGTGAGATCTATATTTGCAAAATAATGGTCCATAGCTAATTTTGCCAGCAGTTGCTCTGGCTGAGGAATTTGGTACAGACAGACATGTGCTTGAGCATTAGTGGTAGACTTAAATCACCAAATATTCTGAGTGATCGATTTGGTTTCTTAAATATGACCATGGGGATAGCCCATTTATTAAACAATATTGGAGATATAACTCCCATACTTTGCAACTTATCTGGTTGCCCTTTAATTTGTTTGTTCATGCCAAAAGACCCCAGACAAGTTCTAAGAAACTTAGGCAGTGCCATTTGCTTTAAGGATATGTGGCCCTGGATCTCTATTGTACAAAATAATGTAGGTTCAAACAGTTACTTAAATTGCTCACATAATGTATAATGTTCTGTGAAAGCTAGCATGGTTGATGCTAATTCACCTTGTCCTGAATTTGAAAACCAAAAAGTGCAGAAGTTTCTAAGCCAAAAACGTTAGTCGTCATCCTAGGGTTGACCGCTAGCTGGATTAGCTGCCCAGCTACATTTTTATACTTGGCTTGGATTATGATCTAAGCCTGCAATGGGACTGACTGGCATCTGTATGTCAATACCCTGCATTGAAGGGACTTCAGATGATGAGAGATATTGTGCTGGTACATGCCCTCATGTACCAGCACATGCCATGCCAATGTCTAATTGGAAATCTCGTGTTACCCATTAATTACCATTGAAACATGAGTATTGACATCCCATCTACTGCTGCCAAGGGCACTGGCGAGATAGTGTGCAGCGCACTGACAACTGAAGTTGTTGGCCCATGCTCGCTGAAACAGACACTCATGAGGTGATCCAGTTTGCAGCATGCGAAGCAAGTGATGTCATGGAAAAGTCAGTAATGGGTAGTGACAGCATTGATACTATGGGCTGCAATCCAGACATGATTTGATGGCACAAACCTTTTTTGGACCCTTTAAAGATAATGGGGAGGAAACTGTTTTATGAGCTTCTGCTCGTTTTGGGACACATTGATGGCGAACAAAACAATTCTGTTTTTGCTTGTCTGTGGACAATAATGGTGGTGGATCCCTAACTACTGAATCCTGTATCACTGGACTACATCTACATCTACATGGATACTCTGCAAATCACATTTAAGCGCCTGGCAGAGGGTTCATTGAACTACCTTCACAATTCTCTATTATTCCAATCTTGTATGGCGCACGGGAAGAATGAACACCTATATCTTTCAATACAAGCTCTAATTTCCTTTATTTTATCTTGGTGATCGTTCCTCCCTTTGTAAGTTGGTGTCAACAAAATATTTTCCCATTCGGAGGAGAAAGTTGGTGATTGGAATTTCATGAGAAGATTCCGTCGCAACGAAAAGCACCTTTCTTTTAATGATGTCCATCCCAAATCCTGTATCATTTCTGTGACACTCTCTCCCATATTCCGCACTAATACAAAATGTGCTGCCTTTCTTTGAACTTTTTCAATGTACACAGTCAGTCCTATCTGGTAAGGATCCCACACCGCGCAACAGTATTCTAAAAGAGGATGGACAAGTGTAGTGTAGGCTGTCTCCTTAGTAGGTCTGTTACATTTTCCAAGTGTCCTGCCAATAAAAGGCAGTCTTTGGTTAGCTTTCCCCACAACATTTTCTATGCGTTCCTTCCAATTTAAATTGTTCGTAAATGTAATACCTAGCTATTTAGTTGAATTTACGGCTTTTAGATTAGACTGATTTATCATGTAACTGAAGTTTAACACGTTCCTTTTAGCACTCATGTGTATGACCTCACACTTTTCGTTATTTAAGGTCAACTGCCACTTTTCACACCGTTCTTCTAAATCGTTTTTCAGTTTGTTTTGATCTTCTGATGAATTTATTAGTCGATAAACGACAGCGTCATCTGCAAACAACCAAAAATGGCTGCTCAGATTATCTCCCAAATCGTTTATGTAGATAAGGAACAGCAAAGGGCCTATAGCACTACCTTGGGGAATGCCAGAAATAACTTATTTTTTTACTCGATGACTGTGTGGTACAGTGTCAAAAGCCTTCCGGAAATCCAGAAATACGGAATTCATCTGAAATCCCTTATCAATAGCACTCAGCACTTCATGTAAATAAAGAGCTAGTTGTGTTTCACAAGAACGATGTTTCCTAAGCCCATGTTGACTGTGTGTCAATAGATGGTTTTCTTGGGGGTAATTCATTATGTTCAAACACAATATGTGTTCTAAAATCCTTCTGCATATTGACGTTAACGATATGGGCCTGTAATTTAGTGGATTACTCCTACTACTTTTATTGAATATTGGTGTGACCTGTGAAACTTCCAGTCTTTGGGTACAGATCTTTCGCCGAGTGAATGGTTGTATATGATTGTTAAGCATGGAGCTAATGCATCAGCATACTCCAAAAGGAACCTAATTGATATACAGTCTGGACCAGAAGACTTGCTTTTATTAAGTGATTTAAGTTGCTTCACTACTCTGAGCATATTTACTTCTACGTTACTGATGTTGGCAACTGTTCTCAATTCGAATTCTGGAATATTTACTTTGTCTTCTTTTGTGAAGGCATTTCAGAAGGCTGTGTTTAGTAACTATGCTTTGGCAGCACCGTCTTCAGTATATCTCCATTTGTATCACACAGAGAAGGCATTTTTTCTTGCCACTAACATACTTCACCTATAACCAGAATCTCTTTGGATTTTCTGCCAGGTTTCGAGACAAAGTTTCGTTATGGAAACTGTTATAAGCATATCGCATTGAAGTCGATGGTAAATTTCGAGCTACTGTAAAAGATCACCAATCTTGGGGATTTTGTATCTGTTTAAATTTGGCATGTTTGTTTTGTTGTTTCTGTAACAGTGTTCTAACCCATTTTTTGTACCAAGAAGGATCACCTCCATCGTTTGTTAATTTATTTGGTATAAATCTCTCAATTGCTGCCAATACTATTTCTTTGAATTCAAGCCACATCTTGTCTGAACTTATGTTATTAATTTAGAGTGAGTGGAGATTGTCTCTCAGGAAGGTGTCAAGTGAATTTTTATCTGGTTTTTCGAATAGGTACATTTTTTGCTTATTTTTTGAGGATTTGGGGATTACAATATTCCAATCTTGCTACGACAACCCTGTGTTCACTCTTCCCTGAATTGGTTTTGATGCTCATTATTAACTCAGGATTATTTGTTGCTAAGTATGTTTTCATAACCGTGTACTATTCGTGTGGGCTCATGAACTAATTGCTCGAGATAATTTTCAGAGAATGTGTTTAGCACAATTTCGGATGATATTTAATGCATACCTCTGGAATTAAACATGTATTTTCGCCAACATATCGAGTGTAAATTAAAGTCACCACCAACTATCATCGTATGATTCGGGTAAGTGTTCGAAATCAAACTCAAGTTTTCTTTGAAAATTTCAGCAACTGTATCATCTGAATTGGGAGGTCGGTATAAGGATCCAATTATTATTTTATTCTGGTTGCCAACAATGACCTCTGCCCATACTAACTCACACAAAGTATTTACTTCAATTACGTGACAAGTTAGACTACTTCCAACAGCAACCCCACTGCCAACCATATTTAGCCTATCCTTTCGGAACACCGTTAGGTTCTTTGCAAAAATTTTGGCTGTGCTTATATCCGGCTTTAGCCAGCTTTCAGTGCCTATAATGATTTGAGTATCAGTGCTTTCTGTTAGCGCTTGGAGCTCTGGTACTTTCCCAAGACAGATATGACTATTTACAACTGTTATACCAATGGTTCTTGTATCTACATTTTTCCTGTGTTCAGCCTACTCCCTTTGTAACTGAAGCCCTTCTTGTCTTTTCTTGAGACCCTCTAACCTAAAAAACCACCCAGTCCACACCACAGAGCCCCCGCTACTCGTGTAGCTGCCTCCTGCATATAGTGGACACCTGACCTATTCAGTGGAACCCGAAACCCAACCACCCTTTGGCAAAAGTAGAGAAATCTGCAGCCTACATGGTTGCAGAACCGTCTGAGCCTCTGATTCAGACCCTCAACTCGGCTCTGTACCAGAGGTCCACAATCGGTGCAAATGATCAGCTCTGCTTTCATCTTGCAAGCAAGACTGGTAGCCTTTACCACTTATCTTAGCCGTTCGAAACCAGAGAGAATCTCTTCTGATCCAAAGTGACACACATCATTGGTACCGACGTGAGCCAGCACCTGCAGTTGGCTGCACCCTGTGCTCTTCATGGCATCTGGGAGGACCCTTTCCACATCTGGAATGACTCCATCCAGTGTGCACATGGAGTGCATATTGGATTTCTTACACTTCTTGTCAGCCAAGTCCCTCAGGGGCCCCACAACACGCCTAACGTTGGAGTCCCTAACTACCAATAATCCTACCCTCTGCGATTGACCAGATCTTGCAGGCTGAGTGGCTTCCTCTGAAACAGGACAGGCGACAGCATCTGGCTCAGTGACAGTGTCAGCCACAGAAAAACTGGGAGGCCTTATGTGCAGCCACCTGAGAAGTCTTTCGCCACCTGCTTCGCCCCAGGGTGACCTCCCACTCGACCACAGGTGAGGGGTCAGCCTCAGTGCGAGCAGTAACTATGTTGGCCATTGGTGAGGACCGATCGGAGGACTCTGACGTGCTGGACGTCCGTTGGATCCTGCGGCCGGCCCACAACAGTGATACCCATCCACTGCAGCCCCAAGCTGTGTAACCGAAGCCATCACAGCCTGATGCTGAGAGCGAAGTGTCACCAACTTGGCTCGCATCCGCACACAACAGTCACAGTCCCTGTCCATACTAAAGACAGTGGAAAACTAAACTATGCAGATAAACGTACTATCAGCACGTGCTGTGCAACTCTACTGTAGAACCTGACAAAAATGCACGAACTGGATGAACGGGTCCTCGGTAATGCTGATGATGACATTGACTAGAAGTCATCTGTTGATCATAGAGCACAATGTCAACTAATACTACTAACAGTGGCAACACTAGAAGAAGTGTGAAACATAGCTTGTACCAATGTAGTTACATTGTGAGGTTTGGTAATTTGTAACACATCTCTCTGGGCTGGATTATACAGCTCTAAGGTCTTTGTACTAACTTCTCTGTCAGTAGTGAGGCATATAATATCATGCGTGAAGGGTACCACATGTGTTGGGCCACACTGTTGAGAGGAAAAAGCATACTTATATGTCAAAATCCTACAAGACAGCAGCCCATACTGCTTAGGAATGCTGATGTTGCTCAAAACATTCATTAAATTGTAGTCTGGTCTCAGTGACATGGGTTTGACGACTGTAATAATCAGTCAGCAAATCAAAAACCTCAGAAAGACTCAAGCCACTAGGTTCCTAGAGTGAGCATAGTTTCTACACAACTGCATACAATTAGTTACTAGAAGACAGTAAGAGCGTGCACTGACATTTAGGGTCAGTTATTTGGCTTATATTGCAGTGAAACAAAAATGATGTTAATAGATCTCCAAACTCTTGTCTTGTCAAAACAAGCAAATGGTATAGGGGGGGGGGGGGGGGGGGGGGGGAGCAAGTAAACTGCAACTGCTGGCTGTTGTTTTTAGAGCAATTGTAACAGCAATTTCTGCTGTTGCTGGTGGAATTCCATGGTTTTTCCTGTTGTTGCTGGTGTTGCAGCTGTTGTTGGTGCTGCTGCTAGGAGTCCTACTTTTTTCTTGCTGTTGCACTTGCAGCAGTAGTTTAAACTCAGGATCCGTGTTCCACTGAAACAGTTGCATAGTGAGAAAGTTCTCATCACCACTTTTCTATCCTACTCTCCACAGATAGAACACAGTTTATGATCACTCACACTGGTGATAACAACTCGGAGACTGAAGCAGCAAACAGATGATCCCAGAGGTTGATGATGTCAGAGTACACAAAACGGATGCCTAACCATAAAACAAGTCCAGGGTATATCAGAGTTATTTTAAGCATATACAACATTCCAGGGAGCAATCCAAATCACAAACATAAAACAAGGAAGGTCAAAACTCAACTGTTCAAAGGCCCATAATTAAGGGCTTCAAAAACCAGTAAGAGACTGACCAGCAAGTGCCAAGCTAAGGCATGTAGAGGCAGTCTCACATCAGTGGACAGCTCCATGTGACATGCTTGCTACAGTGACGCCTTGGGCAGCAACACACTGCTGTTTGAGTATGTAGCCTGAGTATCTCTGACCTGTTTTCCACATCAATACTCAGGCTGCATGGGGAATCTGAATCAGGATCAGATACTAAAATGATTAAGCCGTGTCCCAGTTTATTCACTTCAATGAAACACACACAATGTGACTACTTTTACATCTACATCAACCTAAATACTCCACAAGCGACTGTACTGCACATCGTGAATGGCACGTTGTACCATTGCTAACCATTTCCCTTTCCTGTTCACTTGCAAACGGAGCAAGGGAAAAACAACCGTCTATTTGCTTCCATGTAAACCCTCATTTCTCTTATGTTGTCTTTGTGATCATTACACAAGATGTATATTGGTGGCATAGAATCGTACTGCTCTCTATCGCAAATGCTGGTTCTCTGAACGCTCTCAGTACTGATTAGGGAAAAGAATGTCTTCAACTCTCCAGGAATTACCATTTGAATTCACTTTTCATTTCTGTGATGCTCTTATCCTGATTGAACCTACTTACTGGTAACAAATGTAGCAGCATGCCTCTGACTTGCTTTGATATCTTTCTTTAATCTTGACGTGTATCCCAAATGCTTGAGCAATACTCCAGAATGGGTCTGGCAAGTGTTCTGTATGCAGTGTCCTTTATAGATGAACTATGACAAGCAGTCTTTGTCACAATTTCATAGTTCACTACTGGCAATACCTTTGTCTCTAATGAACATTGACAATTTAGGATAACATACTGGAGCCTATTACTTAAAAAGATTTCAAGCTACTGATGTACGAGAACTTATTCAATATTCCTTTGTTAACAGGCTAGTGTGTAGTGTTGTGCCAAGTAATTTCTGGAAATCTAGGAGTATGAAATCCGCCTGTTGCCCTTCAACCATGGTTTGCAGGGTATCATGTGAGAAAAGGCAAGTTACGTTTTTCACAAGTTGTGTTTTCTAAATACTTGGCAGTTTGTGGACAGAATCTTTTCTCTCCACAAGAAATTTATTAGATTCACACTTAGAATATTCTCAAGAATTTTGTCAGAAAGACATGAGGAGGAAGAGACTAGTGTTTAATGTCCCACAAGCTTGGATGAGGGAAGGTTGGGGAAGGAAATCAGCCGAGCCCTTTCAAAGGAAGCATCCCTGCATTTGCTTAGTGATTTAGGAAAATCACAGAAAACGTAAATCAGGATGGCCGGACTTGGGTTTGAACCATCATCCTCCCGAATGCAAGTTCAGTATGCTAACCACTGTGCCCACCTCACTCATGGGGGATGAGGGTTGTGAATGAGGGATATTGGTCTGCAGTATTGCAGGTGCACTAGGTAACAGATTAGCAATAAATGCATGTTAAGTGAAGGGCTAATGCCAAAGAGTATTTTCTGTAAATAGTGTGGGGATTTGATTTGGACCTTCAAATTACCTGTTTTTAACACTTTAAGTTGTTTTTCAGTACCAGTGATACTAATTTATGTGTCCTCTGTATGGAAGTTTGTGTGGTGTATGATTTTCTTGCATGAATGATTTTTTAAGTGTGAAATTTAAAACTTCAGCTTTCCCATCACTGTCCTTTACTGCCACAACAGGCTGGCTGCTAATTTATAATGGTGCAAGTTATTGTATGCCAACAACTAACATTGCATGATCAGAATACTTCCACACTACAGAAACTTTCTTTGAATAATTCTACAATTGTTACCTTGGAATCAGGTGCCTGGTAAAAATTTATGATGGTTAATTTTCATTCATCTAGACCGGTTACTCAGTCCTGATAACTTTGCAGTCGGACCCCATTTTACCTGGATACACACATTGTTTTTGTCAATTGCAATGAACCATCCCCATCCTATGATGTTTAATCAGTCTTTTCGAAATATGTTCCATGCCGTGATAAATGTTTTGGAGGTGCCTCCTTTGTAGTTCATCCAGCCCTCAGTTCCGTGTATGGGTATGACAGCTTTCCTGGAGAGCAGTGGATTCAGGGAATTTGTTATGAATGCTTTGTCAATTTTTTGTTAAAATCTTGATATTTGAAATATCTTCATTTTGTATGTGGTCTTATTTTGTTTGTTGTATATTGAATGGTGAATGTTCATCAAAGGACCCCTATCACTTGCCCTAAAAATGCAATCAGCACTTACTGTGCTTCCTGAACAGCTGCTTCCTTTCTATATTGCACACCATACTGTAGGTCCGAAAATGGGCAGCCAAGATGACCACAGAATTGATGGAGCATCTTGTTGAGATCCTTCTTTCAGCTCCAAACTGAAGGATCCCAATCAATTCTGTCAAATTGTAAGCTCTGCTTGTACCCTGCAAACAAAGTCAGCAGTCTTCATCAGTTTCACCAGCTGTCTGCAGGAACTGAGGATGGCCTTAGAACTAAAGTAACAGGCATCATTGGTGCCAACATGTTCCACAACTTGGCTTTCTCTCCATCCTTGGCATATCATCAAAACCATTCCATAAATCAAGAAGACATTTCACTTACATCATTGTGCAACATGTACTGATATAACAAAAACAAAATTTCTTTGTTATCAACACTAGCTCTGTGTAGGGATGAGAAATTTTCTCGTTTTGCTCATACTGGTTCTTTTTTGGCACTTCCTTGTGGCTGTCAGAACTATTTTGTTTATAAGGTTTATTAAATATTTTCAGACCTGTAAGAGTGAGTCAGCCATTCTCTGCACTTTTGTTGTAGCTAACTGCTAGATGGCACCATTCTCACTGCTAGATGGTGGCATTCCCTCTGTTTAATTCAGTTTTAAACATTACATCAGTTCACAATAAGTAATCAGTAAACAATTAGTAAACAATTAGTAATCAGTAAACATGACTATGGCTCTCTCCACTTGTGCTAATGAAAAACAGTTTGTTGTAATCTGCTCTTTTTTTGGTTTGAGTAACACTAACAAAAATCCATAGAACACTTTCAGCTCTATATGAGGGCAGCATTTTACCGTGGGCAAATGGATTGCCAGAGCATTTAACAGTGCACAAGCAATGGAACAGGCTTGAAGAACAATGAAACAGCAGGGTCCATCCACGTTCATTGCTAATGCCATCATTGAACAAGGCTGATTGACTGATAAGTGACTGTCAATGAAGTCACAAACCATGTGGGCTTTGGTCATGGTTCTTCATGGGAAATAATGCATAATAGATGTAACTTTCATAAGGTTTGTGTGATATTGGTACCAAACTAAGGGGAGAGCACAAGAGCAACTGATTGAGTATATATCAGAGCCCATGGGACTGATAAACTAATGTACATGAAACTTTTCAGGAATTAATCATCACTAACATTAAAATATGATTATTACAACTGATACCGTTATAATAAATATTTTAAAATTTTGGTCACTTGGAGAATCTCCCACGACAGTATGTCATCCAGTATTAATGTACTATAGATTCATCACTTCCAACTAGAAAGCAAATACCAGATCACAAAATAGCAACATCTTCATTGGTGTGTCATTAGTTTGTTTCACTAAAATTCATGTTAAAGAGGCCAACAGTTTGCATCCAGTCAAGAGGCAAAGGAAGTGGTGCATACATGACTTGTTGCTCAACTGAATACTATTTTTTGTTCCTTAGGTCATTAGAAAACTTGTGCAGTGATGGACAAAGTGCCTCAAAGATCTGGATGAAATCCGGGTGATCAAAAAGTCAGTATAAATTTGAAAACTTAATAAACCACGAAATAATGTAGATAGAGAGGTAAAAATTGACACACATGCCTGGAATGACATGGGGATGGTGCTGGACAGCAAAATGTCAGTGACTGTGCATGACAATCGCGTATAAAAGGAGCTGTAATTATAGAGAGAATCAGATGCGCCAGCAGTCGCAGCATGTTGACGTTATCTGAAAAGGACATTTTAGTGAAGCTGTATTATCAGAATGGGGAATGTGCTAGTTCAGCGTTATGATCCTATTGCCAAAGGAAGGGGATTCGAATGGGTAAAGGTCCGTTGACAAATGCAGCTGTGGCGAGAATGATTTCGAAGTTCGAAGGCATGAGTTGTTTAGACGATAGACCCCATAGTGGCCGACCAAGCACAATGCGTAATGCTGCTGAGACACTTCAGGAAGAAATGGAGACTGTAGCGGGTTCATCTATGCATGGGGAAGTCAGCGCTCGTGCAGTCACACGTCGCACTGGCATTCCATACACTATTGTTTGGTTGGCACTTAGGCGTACCCTCCAATACTACCCGTACAAAATCCATCGGTGTCATGAACTGTTACCTGGCGGTGCGAAGCCCATTTCGTGCTCTGAGGGTCTGTCAACACCCACAACTGCAGAATTTGGGCTACCGAAAATCCTAGATCTGTCGTGGAAACTCCATTGCATGACGAGAAAGTCACGGTATGGGTTGGATTTACCACATCCACCGTTATCGGGCGTTTTTCTTCGTGGAAATGTGTGATTCTGGTTTTATAACTGCTACCATGATGGGTGAGAGGTACGCCGATATGTTACAGAATCGCATCATCCCCAGCCTGGCTGATAAAGACCTGCTGGAACGTCATGCTTGGCCTCCCAGGTCCCCAGACCTCGGTCTGTGTGATTATTGGCTTTGGCGTTACCTGAAGTCGCAAGTGTATCGTGATCGACCGACATCTCTAGGGATGCTGAAAGACAACATCCGACTCCAATGCCTCACCAAAACTCCGGACATGCTTTACAGTGCTGTTCAAAACATTATTGCTCGACTACAGCTATTGTTGAGGAATGATGGTTGACATATTGAGCATTTCCTGTAAAGAACATCATCTTTGCTTTGTCTTACTTTTTTATGCTAATTATTGCTATTCTGATCAGATGAAGCACCATCTGTTGGACATTTTTTGAACTTTTTTTTTTCTTCTCTCTCTCTCTCTCTCTCTCCTCTCTCTCTCTCTCTCTCTCTCTCTCTCTAATAAACCCCATGTCATTCCAAGCATGTGTGTCAATTTGTACCTCTCTATCTACATTATTCCGTGATTTATTCAGTTTTTCAAATTTATACTGACTTTTTGATCACCCGGTATTTTAAAAAATAATGTCATTGTAATTGTTTTTGCTGCTGCTGTAACAAATTACACACATAAAAAAAAGTTTTTCATCGCCTCAGTTCCAAGAGTTCTGGAACATGTACAGAAATTTGGATTAGAGACCAACATAAACATTATTTCTGCCCTTTTTATTGCTCATGAAAACAACACATTGCATGTTGCACCACTATACAGCGAGACCTTCAGAGGTGATGGTTCAGATTGCTGTACACACTGGTACCTCTAATACCAAGTAGCCCGTCCTCTTTCATTGATGCATGCTTGTATTCATCGTGGCATACTATCTGCAAGTTCATCAAGGCACGGTTGGTCCAGATTGTCCCAATCAATGGTGATTTGGTGTAGATCCCTCAGAGTGTTTGGTGGGTCATGTCGTCCATAAACAGCCCTTTTCAATCTATCCCAATGTGTTTGAAAGAGTTCATGTCTGGAGAACATCTGACCACTCTAGTCGAGTGATATCGGTATCCTGAGGGAAGCCATTCACAAGATATGCACTATGGGGGCGTGAATTACCATCCATGAAGACGAATGCTTTGCCAATATGCTGCCGATATTGTTGCACTATTGGTCGGAGGATGGCATTCACATATCGTATGGCCATTATGGCACCTTCCATGATGACCAGCGGTGAACGTCGGTCACACATAATGCCACCCCAAAACGCCAGGGAACCACCACCTTGCTGGAGTCGCTGGACAGTGTGTCTAAGGCATTCAGTCTGACCGGGTTGCCTCCAAACATGTCTACAACTATTGTCTGGTTGAAGACATATGCAACATTCATTGCTGAAGAGAACTTGTTGCCAATCCTGATCGGTCCATTCGGCATATTGTTGGGCCGATCTTTACTGTGCTGCATGGTGTTGTGGTTGCAAAGATGGACCTCGCTGTGGACGTTGGGAGTGAAGCTGTGCATCATACAGCCTATTGTGCACAGTTTGAGTCGTAACACGACATTCTGTGGTTGCACGAAATGCATTATTCAATATGGTGGCACTGCTGTCAGGGTTCCTCCAAGCCATAATCCATAGGTAGCAGTTATTCACTGCAGTAGTAGCCCTTGGGTGGCCTGAGCAAGGCTTGTCATCGACAGTTCCTGTCTCTCTGTATCTCCTCCATGTGCAAATAACATTGCTTTGGTTCACTCCGTGACACCTGGACACTTCCCTCGTTGAGAGCCCTTCCTGACACAATGTAACAATGCAGACCATCTAGGCATGGTTGAACTACAGACAACACAAGCTGTGTACCTCTTTCCTGGTGGAATGACTGGAACTGATTGGCTGTTTGACACTCTCTGTCTAATAGGTGCTGCTCCATTCATGGTTGTTTACATCTTTGGGTGGGATTAGTGACATCTATAAACAGTCAAAGGGACTGTGTCTGTGATACAGTATCCACAGTCAACGTCTATCTTCAGGAATTCTAGGGGTGATTCAAAACTTTTTTTGATGTGTGTATAAAAGCTGTTTTCAGATACTTAGTGACTTACTTTCTGTTATTCTGCTATATTTGTGCATAGTCTCATCTCTCAAAGATTGTTGGCAATGTCTCTCATAGTTTAATTCTTTATGACAATAGTTTCATTGAGAGTTGTGGGAATTATATTTGGGAATCTGGTAGCAGCAGTGCACAGAAATGCAGGCTAGTTTTTAGAATTTTCAAAACTTTTTATACTGTTTTTTATTGAAAAGGAAGAAGGAATAAAGTGAAGAGGAGAACACTGAAATGAAAAAAATGTTAGTGACGTAAATGGTTAACTTGTTGGTTTCTAGGTGAATTATTCTCTGTTTTAGTTACTTTTGTTTACCATTTTTTCCCTTTTCATTTTTCTTAGATTTTTTTCCCCTGTTTTTTAGTATTGTATCCATCTTTAACAACAGGAGTCCTTCTATAATGAAATAATAGGCAACCAGTTGCATATAAGAAATTTAATTTCTTGGCTGGTTTTGGGCACTTAGTGCCCTTCTTCGGAAGGTCCAGTCACATGTTCCAGCCTCAAAATGCGCTCCACACTTTGTTTTTGCCGACAGGTTCCCTACTTTGTTATGTTTCCTCTAAGAAGAGATTGCTATTTGGAAGACAGTTAAATGTACTTTCATGCTGCATGTTCTTAGTAGCCCTTTGCTTTTTCATTTGTTAGAGATTACAGTATTCGGTAAAATATTGTCAACTGCCACTTCAGACTTTTCTTATAATAAGAAAGGTAAGGCTGACTTACACTCAGATGTTGAAGTGCTCTCCAGAGTGCTTTACAAGGCATTATCTGATGGGAGATATATCCTGGGAACTGGCTCACACAACAACTTATATGGCGGTGTTCACACCAGCTTTATTTTTTTATTCATATACAATGGACTGACAAATGTGAACATCATATCAATAAACAAAAAATAATCCCAGGGACAAAGGGAGACTGAACATTCGGCCTTGGATTTGTGTTATGATCATTACGCGGAAAAACATTTTTTTGTAAGGGAAATGGTGAATCGTGTGCTTTGAATAAAAATCCTTCTATAATTTATCAAAAGGTTTAGACTCGGGAATATAATGTGTGGTTAATAGTAATGTGGCCAGTAACACATCAAAAGAGGGTGTGAGAACTGTGGTAATCAAAACAGAAACTAAAAGATGAAAGGGTGCTGGCCAGTGAAATTTGTTGATGCAAATTAGCACAATTAAATTTGGTTATATAATTTGTAAGACATGTAGGTAGTATAATTTCTATATATTTATTACATTTTTACATATCCTTTACAGCATATGTTGGTACACATTTTCCCACCATCGAGCGCAGCAAAGTGAAGCAGGTACTGGCATACAAGTGTAAAGAAAGTGCTGCTGCGCTGAGGGTACGTGGATCTAAACTCCTTGGACTCAAGTAAGCATCTAGTTTTAGTGTTTAATATATTAAGAACAGAAGTAGTTTCCAGGCTCTTGTTAGATTTCTTGAGTTTGTTCTGCTTTGTTCACTATTTTACAATAATTGTGTTAACCATATGTCCCACAAAATTTTTCCATTCTATTCTTTATATGAATATCTGGCAGACGCTCTTGACCCACATCTGATCCGTGATCCATAGCTCCAACCTTCTTTTAACGGTGGCAGGAGGAAAAGAGCATACAACCCAGACAACATCTTTGTTTCTTCAAAGGTAGCTGTACAGTGTATGAAGACTGTAGGAGAGCCCATCCCCCGTGCACAACATAGACCTGTCATATGCACTGTGAGTCCTGTAGTAGTGCCTGAAGTGGTACCATTCAAGAGGAGGTTTAACTTCAAGAAGGCTGACTGGCAGACATTCAGTGAAGAGCTTGACTCAAAAGTGATAAATATTCCACCGCAACCTGAAATGTATGAAACCTTCATCAAATGTGTCCAACAAATTTCGAGGAAAACTTCCGAGAGGATGCAGAACTCAGTATGTTCCAGGCATGTCCAGTGATGAAAAACTTTTGTTAGAAAGATACCAAACTCTCTATAAAGATGATCCATTTGCAGAAGAAACAATCCAAGCTGGTGGACTATTGCTGCAAGCCATTTCAGCAACTCCCAAGGCCAAGTAGAGTAACCTGGTAGAGAACCTCAACATGAAGCTGAACAGTAGACAAGCCTGGAAACTGCTTAAAAACCTGAGAGGCGACTCTGTAATATCACAAGACAATTTTACGAGTGTGACTCCTGATACAGTGGCAACCCAGCTCCTGTGGAATGGCAAAATAAAAGGAAGGATGCCCCAAGACGCTCTTCTGCATGATCCAGAAACAGATCATTATTTTCTTAGGGCTCCCTTCTCCATGGCTGAACTTGAAGCTGCCATCTCCAGTTTGAAGATGCATAAGGCTGCAGGTGTCGATGACCTTAGAATTGAACAGATAAATAACTTCAGCTGTAAAACGATGGAGTGGCTACTAAGCCTAATGAACACTTGTTTTGCCAAGCTACACATCCCCAAAATGTGGTGAAAGTCTCGATCATTGCAATACTTAAGCTTGGGAAGGAACCAAATGATCCAAAAATTTATTGACCTATCTCCCTTTTATGCCACGCCTTCAAGATATTAGAATGGCTGGTACTTGACCGAATCAGTGCCACCCTCAAAGTGAAGTTTATATCCCACAACAAACAGGCTTTTGTGTTGGCGAATCATGCTGCAGTCAGATCTTGAATCTAACGCAGCACATCTAGGATGGTTTTGAGTGTGGTGAGATCACTGGAGTCGCTTTTGCTGATCTAACAGCTGCGTGCGACATTGTGAATCATAGGAAACTGTTAAAGAAAGTGTATTACCTTACTAAGGACTACCAACTAACACCCCTTATTAGCACCTTCCATCAGAACAGTAGGTTCCAAGTTTCATTACAGGGTAAGAGGCAAACACAGAAGAATGGTCTCTCCCAAGGCAGTGTGCCTGCTCCAGCACTGTGCAATATCTGCACAAATGATCAGCCAATACCAGCAAGTACTAGGCTCTTCATCTATGCTGATGGCACAGCAGTAACTGTTCAGGGGCAAACCTTTAAAGAAGTAGAGGGAAAACTGCCTCTAGCAAAGGATGAACACTCCAATTACTATGATACCAACCACCTGAAGCCCAATCCCGGTAAAACTCAAGTGATCACCTTCCACTTACGAAACAGGGAAGCGCAGCAAAAGCTAGACATCAGATGGTGAGGAGAGCAACTGAAATATTACCCAACACCAGTGTACCTAGGTGTCACACTGGACAGGGCTCTAACGTACAGGCAGAAATGTCTAAACGTAAACAGAAAGCTATTGCTCACATGGGATACTTAAGAAGCTGATTGGCAACAGTGGGGAAGCCAGTCCACACCTCCTAAAGACTTCTGCACTTGCACTTTGTGTATCAGCCGCTGAGTATGGTGCTCCTGTGTGGATCACTTCAGCTCATGCTAAGCAAGTCAATATTGCGGTCAATGATTCAGCAAGGATCATCTCAGGATGCTTGAAGCCAACTTCATTTCAGAAATTGTATCTGATTGTTGGAATAACACCACCCAACGCGTGGAGGGCCATTGTTGCAGACAATGAGAGAACAAAGCAGGAGAATGACCGTTAACATCCTCTGTATGGTCATCAGGCAGCAAGATCCCACCTTAAATCTCGCAAGAGTTTCCTTGCTAGGACTTTGCCAATGAAGGGAGCACCAGTGACAATTCGTCTTGCAACATGGAAGAGCTCACTGCCTGTAGACATCTCTCCAAAAGAACAACTAGCTCCTGGCACAAACCTACAATACCCTGTATGAAGGTCCCTCAACTGCCCAAGAATTGGCATCCCCTGACCAACCTGAAGAAATGAGGAATCCTTCCAGCGAGTGCTGACACCTTATGCAACTGTGGGGCTGAAGAAGATCCAAGCTCCTGCTTGTATGCCCCCTCCTGGACAACCCATGCACAATACAAGATATTTACAAAGGAAATGACAAAGGTATCACAGCTGCTATTTTTTGGAAATGCTGACTGGACACACAAATGAATGATGAATAGAGTTAAGAAAATGAAGATCTGATATGGTTGTGGCATAGGAATAAGTTATTTATTAATACTTGACTTCAAAATATTGAAAGATCTTAAGTATTCCATTGAGGAAAATGTGGTCATTGCAAAATGCAGAATGGAATGTAGTATGTATTTGATGGGTACTACTAAGTAGACAGAAAGAACTGAAAAGCAGGCAGTCCCATAGGAATGATGAGGAGTTTATTAAGATGATCCTACTGGTATCTGTGAATCAAAGAATAAGCATTAGCATGTGATCTATTCCTGAACTCTTTTCTGTTTAAACAAATACTATTTCTGTTTCCCATTCAAATATTAGTAATTTTACAATAAATATCTATTTCTTAAACAGGTGACAGAGTTTGTAAAACATTATAACACAACTTGTAGGATGTTCTGTTCTGTTTAACATAATGTTCTGTTTCATGGAGTGGATTGCATCCTCCTCCTCCTCCTCCTCCTACTACTACTATGACGCCATGGAAGAGTTCCTTTTTGTAGACAATGTCTTCAACTTTGATGAGAAAGTCGTTCCCTAACTGTATTAATGTACACTTTGCAGACCTCATCTTTCACCAACCATATATAAACAATTATTTTGGAGGATACAAGGACTGTTATAAGTTTAATCATTGAAGTCTGTTACTATTGTCAACTGTTGATGGGCTTTTATTCTAAGGCAAAAGTTCTACCTTTTACATATGAACATATTTAAGGTCATTTAACAGAGTAAACAAATACAGCACCATTCTTACTTGTTTTCCATGCTATGCTGAAATCTCTTTATTTTCTTTGAACGAAGATAGTAGCTGGAGAAATAGTACTGTTCTGTGGATAATGTGTTGTCGTCACCAATACAAAAATGTTTGCAAGAAGTGGATTGTAAGGTCCTGTAGCTTAAGCATTTAATATCACTGGAGGATACCAACTCAGTTTAGTGTTGGAAGGCTATGATTTGATTGATAATTCATAAGCATTATGGATATTAACAGGACTCTGTAAGAAAACTCAGTCATCAAAACTAACATGTGGCTCTCAGTAGAAGTAGTTTCCACTATAATGTTTTAATAGTGTGGTAGATTGCAGATATACTAATCAAAGCCTACATCTGAATTAATAACTGCCCATAGTTGTATCTTTGAAGTTACATTTAATAACAATGTACCATGTAACAGTTTTTGGCAGGCCCCAATTGAACAGTCTGTAATAGACTACCAATACAAAGAACACACCTAATGGCCCCCACCCCTCTGAGTCCACCCTCTCTCCTTTTGCTCTTCAGTTTATTAATCTCACATCAGAAAAAGTACCACTTCATAAATGGCTCAAGGCTCGTCAATCAGTTTTACTGAATTAGCAAGAGATCATCCATTAACAAGTATTCCAGTATTTTGGAACACAAATTGCACACTTTATTTGTTAATTAAGAGAAACTGAAGGCGTGTGTGTAATATAACTCACCAAAGTATATGCCAATATCACTGAACAATATTTTTTTCTGAAATTACTTACATCTTACAAAACAAAACACACTTTTGCTCACCATTTTTACTAAAGGTATGGAAGTTATGTTAGTGGTACTGGAAACTTCAGTTAAGCATATGTTTCTTTTATAAATAGTTTATTGAAATATTAATGAAGTATCAAAATGCATAAAAATAATTTGCTGTACTTGTCCCCAAGCACGAGAGAAGGTTTTTAATTACTTCATCTGTGAATATTGCCTGTAGGTATCCAATAATTTGATATTAAGACCGTTTCAGTTTCTCATATGAATCCTACAGTATTCGTCTGAAACAGAGTCAACTGGAGCTTTTCTTTGTTTCAGTGAACTTCAAGACCAGTAGCACCTGTCTGCACTCAAACCTGGATACTCTGATAACATTTATAGTCTATAAACAATAGCATGCCTTTGTAACAGCTGTCAATAATCACAACTGTACGAGGTGTTTTGTTCTGAGATTCTGTAAACTATGATACTTGAACTTGGTTCATTTGCACCTATTTTAAGTTGTTAACATTGTTTTATATTAGACTATTTGAGCAGTTACACTGCATTTATCATTTTTTATTCTATCTAGTTTATGTTTAATTATCTCTCTAGCTATTTGGCCATGTCTGTTTTCAACATGCATTATGTCACTGTGGATGTACCAGGCACATCTCAGTCTGTATTATGTGACAAATTAAATATTATTTGCCTTCTGAGACTGGAGAGAACAGGTTTTTAATATAGATATGTAATGTGCATTAATGTAGCAACAATTATGAACATCAGAAAGATCTCAATGTTGCTACACTGGAAATGAGTTTTGTGGCTCAAATTAAATAATAATAGTAATAATAATAACAATAATAATCATATGAAATGTGCCTTACTGAACTGTCTTTTCCCTGAGTAGCAGGGCTCAACTTGATTAAAACATTCCATCATGTTTTTATATCTGAATAATACTGGTAGCTATCATATGATCATAAATTGAGGTATGATGAAATGTTTTTGCTCTGTAGTTAGAACTTTTTGTTAACTTCTGATAAATTTCTACTTTTTTAATGGGAAAAAGTTGGAAAACTCTATGTTTTAGTGTGTAGGCACTATTTAGCATGTCCTGTTGTATTTGGATCCATCATTGTAGTGACAGTATGTTAGGGAGGTGATTGTAGTACTTAATCTGGAGCAGTTCATTTCTGAATGAAAATAACCAGTTCAGCTGCTATATGATGCCAGTATAAAGGAAGTAATTTTAAGTTTTCAGATGTCTGCATGCTGATTCTTTCATTGTGAAAAAAAAACACTGTGCATTGATAAAATAAAAAAGAAGGCTTATTTGAATTGCCATTGGCTTATCTTCCTAAGTTATTGGGAGATGCCTATTCAGATAAGGCACCATACATATTTCATTGGAAGTGTTTCATATTGGTCATTTATTCCCTGTGTGAGACCTTGTATACATCTTAAATATAATGTTCTTTGCGTTCCATTTGTATGTATCAGACTGAGTGAAATGTTATAAATGTTCCTGAGTTGTGTAGTTGCTATTGTTTGTATACATATAGGATTGTCACACTTCATTTGTGAGTACTATTTTGACTGGGAAGAAGTTAGTTGACAAGCATAAACCTGAAGATAGTACTGACTGATCAGTAATTTTCTGCATTTGTTTCTACTTGGGGACACTTCCATTATTTTAATGTTTTAAAATACCAATTTTATTGATTAATGTTAGATTTCAACATTCCTCTTTTACTGGCAGAAGTTCAGATGTGTATGTTTTATATTGGTGTGGTTTAACACTGTCATTGTGGAGTATTTATATCGAATAGTAGCAATGCCAACTCTTCTCTATAAGAATTAAATCTGAATATGAAAGACAAGTGTTAAGCTTGAGGTCAGACAGTTGAAGTTACTGGGAGATATTAAAGACCATAGATATGGACTGTATCCATGAATAAAGAGAGCTCAAGCAACAGGCTGGGGTAAAGTAGTTGGCATGATGAGGCATGTGAGTATAACTTGAGGAAAAATGACAGTAGCGATGACAAATCTGTAGCAGTAGAGTGCTTACAGTAGTAGGCATCATGGGGCATGTGGTTTTAACTTGAGAAAAAAAAAATGACAGTAGCAGTGACAAATCCAGAGCTGTAGAATGCTTGGAGAGTCTTCAAGCCTTCATAAAACTCACTCTTCAGGCTCACTCAGACTAGACTGCAATTCGTGAGTACAATGAACCTATGCACAATGTGGTCACACAGCTCTGTGCTTTGTTAGTCCCAGTATTCTGTTAGGCAAGAAAATGAATCTATGTATATCGTATAATCACTGTGAAGGGAAAGATAAACCTGAAGTTTGAAGAATGTAAAAGCAGGTGTTCTTCGCCACTTATCCATAATTCCACCACCATGCTAGATCCACTCCACACACACACACACACACACACACACACACACACACACACACACACACACAGAGAGAGAGAGAGAGAGAGAGAGAGAGAGAGATGTTCTTGTTGCAAGAGCTCCTTACTGGGACTTAGTTATTCATTGTTACTGTTCATGATTAATGTCATAAATGTTACTATTTGCTGCTCACCTAATAGTGATTATACAGGTCCAAGATGACGAATGCCGTTGGGTTTTCCTATCTGATAATACTGAGCAAGATGACACAGTTGTTAAGGTTTAGGGCTCATATTCAGTTCACCTTGCCATGCAGATGAAAATTTTTGCACAGTTTCCTTCAATCAGTTGATACCTTGGTGGTTCACTGCCAATATCCAATATCCTTGTTCACCAATGTCCTATTTCATCTTGTGCTCCTTTTCTCTCCTCTTTTTTGTTTACTGTATACATATCCCACAGCGAAGACCAATAACACAATTTTTCATTGTTTAATGTAAATTTTCTGCTTCTTCAGTGATGTAAGTGTTCATTTATTTCATAGAATTTGCATTTAGCAGCTAGGTGAAAAAAAATTTCAGCCACGATCAGTTTTTCTTTTATAGTCAATGTATGTGGGATATTCAATAATTGATACAAACTGTTGAGAAAAAAGGAGAATAAAAATGTATTCAGTGGCAGTTAAATTTGTGCTTCATTTGAATATAATCTCCACCAGTCTTAAGACATTTTACATTTTTCCCACAGCTCTGCTGCCTTTCTAATTCCAGTAGTGAAGAATATTGACTTTGTTATCTGAGTCTTTTATGCGCAGTGCATCTGCTCATCTTACAGCTTTGCTGTCTTCTAACTTGGTACTGTGTAAAACTGTTTTAATGGTCAGATCAGATGAAAATTGGATCGGTTAGAGGCCAGGATTGTATGATGTATGTGGCATCTGCCAATTCAAATTTTCTGTCCTCGTTTTCAGGGAATTTTAGGAATGGTCATTATCATGCAGCAATTTTATGAGTTTGTAATTCCTGCCACCACCTTTTACATATTACAGTAATAGAAATTCTTCTGTGGGATAGAAAGAGTTGTCAGGGGGAAACTTTTTCAGTTTATTTTCGTTTTACTTTGTTGTCTGTCAGATATTTTATATCACTCGGTAAGTGATCAAAAATTGTTGTTGCAGTATTGTGCACCACTTTATGTGCTAAAGACAACCTTAATGTGGAGTAATGACTGTCATTATTTCGTCTAGTGTTGCAATTATGTACACCACTGATCCTTTTGAAATGTAGTGGGGTGTTTACAAGAAACTTCAGTAGGGAATAAATATATACTGTTAAACTGTAGTCTGTATGCCAATCTCCTTAAACATATGTCTACAAGATGGCCATGGGTGAGCACCTCATTTTATTCTTACAGCACATTTATGGGCAATTAAAACCTTTGTTAAAGACGAGTTACCCTAGAACATTATTCCACATGACATTATTGAATGAAAATATGCAAAATATTTCAATTTACTGATTTGTGTGTCCTCAAGAAGCGTTAGTGGGCAAGTCAAAATGATTCCATTGAAGTTTCTTATGTTTGAATTCAGGGTAACAGAGGAAATTCCAAATGCAACCTCAGGCTGTAACACGCTAGAAAGTCATTACCAACCACTAAAATCTGTTGTTTGAGTGCGTAACAAATGCAAGCATGAATGTCTTTTGAACTCGAGTCAGTTGTCTTGGACCAATCTTGAGTATGATTAATTATAATTATGTTTATCATGAATGACTAATAATAATCAGTAGTTTTCCCAGTAACTCATTGTCCCTCATATGCCACAAGAGACAGTCGTTTGTGTGTCACATATGACTATTATTTTCATTATTAGCATAGGGTATGAGGAAACAATTGACCTCTTCTCAAGCACATTTAACTTACTGACCTTGATAACATTTAGGCTTCATGTAAGCTGCTGCTGCTAAGTTATTTAACTATGATATTAATTACACTAATTTAAAATTGTAGAAAATGAGACATCCAACAGTAAGAAGACATGTTGTCTGTGCACTACTGCACAGTGGGGGAAATAAATCTAATGGCAACCACTTCTTCACTATTTGGGCAGTGCCAAATTAGAAATTTCTATTATTTCAACCCCCAAACTACAATACTTATGGGCATAGCAGGTTAATATGTGTCAAATCCCACTACCTGTAGTTGAAACTGTTTTTTCTTTAGAGGGAAAGAAGTAGACCAAGGTAGTGCTGCACCACTTGATTTTTCTCTGGTATCAAAATGCATGTTACACTACTGCACATCATATACATAACTTTTTGTAATGAACGTCTTTTAAGGCAAAATGCCATTACAATAGAATTATTATTATTATTTTTAGTGCACCAGTTTTCAGCTGTATGTACATTTCAGATTTGGTTTAGTAATCACACTCATGAATCTTCAATTACAGCTAAACTAATGTGATTTAAATTATATTTCTGAACACTTTAATCTTGTTGTGTTAATCTGTGCTGCATTTTCTTTAGCTAAATATCATGTACCAAATTTCCATCAGTAGTTTGTATCCTACAATTTGGTTTTATCTTAGTTATCCTATATTTGTTTATTTTGTTTCCTTTCGATTTGGGAATATTAATCCTCCATTATACGTATCATGTGTCAGTCATGCAATTTTTGCAGAAAAATGTGAAGTTTATAAATGTATGTCCATTTTGCTTTTATTAGACTCAGTGCTGAAATGAGGGTCACTGTAGGTAGGTTAAGTTGTTACACTCATTAAAAGTTTCCTATTTGGTTACCATGTTGGTGCCTGACTGCCACTAAATTAGTTTTCCTCCCATGATCCTTTTGTAGTCTTCAAGGAAGTCTAGAGTGTTTTGGAATAAAATGTGTCAGGTTCCTTGCCAGATTTGCTGTAGAATACCACAAGAATTCCACTGTAAATATTCCAGTCAACTGAATATTTTTTTTAGTTGGAGAGTTTTGTAAGAATAACTTAATCTGAAATTAATGCTGTAGGAAAAGATTTACTGTAAAGAAGATATGATAAGTTGTAGACAGGGACAATTAAAAGACATTTATTCAAGCAGACCCGAGTGCCAGATATGGTAATCATGTGTGCATGAAGTATACCTGCTTGTGTGTATGAATGGTGTGTTTCTCTTTTTTTGATGAAGGCTGTGGCCAAAAGCATTATGTAAGGGTCTTTTAATTGTGCCTATCTGCAACTTAACATGTCTTCTTTAAGGTAAGTAGCAATGTATCTTTTCCTACATTGTTGGTATTTCTACCTGGAGTTTCCATTGTTTAGTCTGAAATTAACTACCCTCATTTCAGTATTTGCACTTGGAAATACTTGTATGTATATGGTAAGTTACTGTTCTTTTTCTTGTGCCTTTGTCTTGCATCTATACACAGTCAGCATGGTTATAAATGCATTTAGTAGGGTTAATTTTAAGGGGTGTCTTAATGCCCTTTCTGTTGCCACTCGTTACCCCCAGGACAGAGTGTGTGTACACCAACTGTCTGCGTGGGGTATTAATCTTGTGAAAGTTTTCGAAATGTTTTTGAATCATAAAACTGCAGTGGGATTTTGGTGACTAGCCCAGTATTGACTTAGGCTGATGTAGTAAACTGCCTAAAAACAATATCCAGGCTTGCCGGCATACCGACCCAAGTCCTTAATCCACCAAGCAGATTCGATCTGGGGCCAGCATATGTGACCATCCCAGAAGCAGCACTTCAAGATGCACTGCTCTCTGTGTGGTTTGTATTGTAAATTCTTCATGCACAATTTTATGTTTATCTGACTTTTTGAGGCTGGTTTTTTTATGCATCTCACCTTTTCATTCTCATTGCCTTTGTGATTTCTCCTTCATCCTTATTTTACCCAGCTCCCACATTTGTTTCATGTTTTCCATATTTGTCTTTTGCACATTTTGTGTGTCTGAATTTCAAGGAGTGCTATTAAAAGTTGGTATCAGTAGTCACATAATGTCATCATCGGTTAACCATTGCTGTGTTTAATCAAGCCATGAACACACTTCTCAGATATTTCAGCACTATTTCCTTTGAGGCTGTTCAGTTATTAGTCTTTCCTGTCTCTTAGTTACTGTTGTTACTTATATTTGATATTTTACCGAGCTCCCACATTCGTTTCATGTTTTCCATATTTGTCTTTTGCACATTTTGTGTGTCTGAATTTCAAGGAGTACTATTAAAAGTTGGTATCAGTAGTCACATAATAGCATCATCGGTTAACCATTGCTCTGTTTAATCAAGCCATGAACACACTTCTCAGATATTTCAGCACTATTTCCTTTGAGGCTGTTCATTTATTAGCCTTTCCTGTCTCTTAGTTACCGTTGTTACTTATATTTGATCAGATTTTATACACAATTCATCAGTTATTTCCACAGGCTAGCTTAACATATCAGTTCATCAGGGGTTTACTTTGTTTGCTCATTAAAAAAATGGAAGCTCCAATGTACTGTAAAAATCAGCCAAATATTGATTAACCTCTCTATTCTCATTAAGATCTTCATATCAAGTAGTATGTAGTAAACCTTATTGTATCAAGAAATAATTTTCCTACAAAACTTTTGAATCATAGAATTGGAATTAGTTTTGAGCTAATGAGATAAAACTCTTTATATTAATATTTATTAACAATTTTAACCTGGAATGCTTTTAAGTGGTTTGTGGGTATAGAATGATTGTGCATAAAAATAAAAGTGAGTGTTTTCAAGCAAAGAGTACAATTTGTGTGGTCGGCTTATCTGCCCCTTCCAATGAATAAGACACAGTAATGATTAGGGACGCTATTTATGTCTTAAAACTATAGGTACCATGTGAACTTAATATTTTGTGTGGCATGTAGGAAAAATAGATCTTTTCAAGTTAAGAGTGACACATTTCCTTCAGTCAGTTTGGTGGGCTTAGCTCCTCATTCCAGTGAATAAGACAGATAATAATACATTACATTATTTGTGTACAAAACAAAACTGTGGCACTTTTTAAATATAATTTTATATAACACACTATATTTAAATACCCTAGTTACAGAAAACTCTACAATATTTTACATAGTGTCTCCTGAGGTTGACCATTCCAAAATAACAACATAAAAGTCAGACACTTCATTGCTTTCTTAATATCTTCAAGTTTCTTTGCATTATTTGGGACATGGCCTTGTGAATGTGCTCCTGGCATAGACAGTTGGATATTTTGTACTGTTGGCAACATCACTCTATGCTCTTGCTATGACTGCTCCTGGGTTTACTGGTTTCACTCTGTGAAGGACTCGTAACCATTTTCAAACAACATCAAAATTATACAGGTTGAATACCTCGTGTATAAACACGAGATCTGCTTCCTTTTTCTGCAGAGTGCCGTACTACCACCAACTCAATTTCAGAAAAACTGTGACATTATGCCATTTTCCAATTCCTGACTCAATTTTGTTAGAAGTGTATGCAATATGGGAAGAGAAGTAAGTAGTATACGGTTAGAAAAAGACATTTAGTTACATATGTCAAATGAAAACTTTCTTAGTTTATAGAATCAGATCTTCATATCTAATTCAGATACCTCTTTGTCATTGCTGGTATTATAACTTCATACTTACTCTCCTTTCAAGTTCTCAAAAACAATGCTGTTGCCCATATCATCTGAGGAACTAAAAGTGACAGATATGAATGCATAACCTCACCTCACTACCCCAAGAATACTTCTGCTGTTGTGTCCAGTGTGTGGCAGGAACAGTGGCCACTACAAAGCAATAATTACGTCAATATTAATATAATAGATTTTCTGTAGAGGAGTAAAATACCTAAATCTGTGTAGTGTTGATCATCATCTTATCGGAATGAGAAAAAACGGAGGGTGGTTTGTGTCATGTATACGTAGTGACAGGAAGACTGAATAACTGTTAACTTTATTGACAACTCAGACTCAAAACCATTTTCTCATTTACAGTAGTGAAATATTACATTTGTTCAACTCAACTTTACCCGCTGTAGTTGTTGTGTATTGTTTTATCAACTGTTAATCTGACTGCATGATATAAATGTGCACTTTGTCCCTTACTTGTTCAATAATAATAATAATTTCAAGTGTTTCAATGGCCTGGTGCAAGGCTTTCAGTTAGATGCCACTTTGGCAGTTTGTGTTTCCCTAACCTATCCCATTTATCCAGCCAGGGAAAGGGGACCTACAGTTTAATGTGGAATCCAAACGTGTCATTTCTGGTGACTCCTCACATCATTGAGAGGTGAAGGCTAGGTTAATATTTGGACTGAAAAATCTGTGACCCAACCAGAATTCAATTGCTGCAACCTCATGGTTTCCAGGTACACACTTTACCACTTGATCACTAGGTCTGACTACTTTTTCAATTATTAGTAAAAAGTCTCTCTAGTTTAATCTGTATTTCATTTCATTCTTTGGATTGATATGACTTTGTGTAAGTACTTGTGAAGCGGAATGCATACATCTGAAATCATGAACTACTCCAAAGAGCTCCAGTAATACAGACCAAAACAAATCTGAGATGAGCAATGAAATACTTTGACAGAATTCTGAAAGGTGTAGATACTCAGTTTTTTTCATGTGTAGCTTATAGTAAGCAAACATACAGACATTGTGGTGATGGCTTTAAAATGTCTTCCTAGATTTTTGGAAGATCTGATATCCAAGGTGTTGTGCATTTTTTTTTAGAAATTACTATTTGTGTTTTATATTACATAAAAAATTTATTATTTATAAATGTAATATGTTCTCTTTCTGTGTTTCATATCTGTGGTATCTTTGAAATGTCATGTTCACATTTAGTGTTCAATTCCGTTTTGTAAAGAAACCAAAGGAAAAGTGCAAGTGTTTCGCAATGAATTGTGGGAACTTATGTTTTGCATTTGTTCCAGAGCATTTATGCTTCTCACAATTTGGGGCTGTTGCCATAAAAATATTCATTAGTTACCAGATACTGTACAGGTTAGACCACAATTTTATTGCAAATGGTCTGTTATCATGCATGTCAAGCAGCAGACTTTATTATTTACTGTAGGTTTAGTAGATGAAGAGAACTATGTATATTTAATTTTGCAACCTCTAAAAAATATAATATCTAAGTACTGTATTTGACTCATACCTTTAAACTTTGAAATCTTAATAAAGTTTTCCAGTTTGTAATATTGTGACATTAAACAATCTTAAACATGTGATCTAAAATTGTCAGAAATTTTGAGAATTGTTTAGTAGAACAATAAATTAATAGACCAGTTTTTCTTTCAAAACATTTTAGTGGTACAATGAATCTTGCTGTTACTAGATGTTATAAACTGTTGACTAAATTGTAGAAAATATTTCGTCTTGTATCATGTTGTATATATTGTTATGTGCTGAAATTAATAAACTTTGTTAAAATACAAGAACTGACAAAAGGGTTAGTGTCTCATTAGTATAGAGTTGAAATATGTGTATTAAACATTCATAGTAATATGTAAAGCAGTACATTACTCATGTTAATATGTATATATTACAAAATTTTAACATAAAATTTCTATTTTGTATGCTTCAATCAGTTTTCATTTATCATGGATGGAAATATATTATGAGATTGCAGCCTATCTGTAACCTGCATTTTTATTGACTCTTCCATACTAAATGTTTATAGTATGTGAAAAATGAGTGCTATACATATTGAAATACATCTTAATATATGGCTTTCTTGTAAAAATCCCCATGACAGGTGGTTGTAATCTTAATGTAACTATGGTCTATTTTTATGAGAAATTGCTGTACATTATCAGTTCTAATAACGTAACTGCATCATGGGCACAAAACATTGAAAGTGATTGTCTTCATTAGTACAATGGCAAGTCAAGAAGTAAGTTCCCTAAGTGTAACTGAATATGCCTCAATAAAAAAAAGAAATTACCATTTTTATGTTACTTCCACTTTTTTTGTTTTTTGTATTACTACAAAAGTTATTTATGCATTTGGTATAGTCTAAAGTGGAATTTCGCATTCCAGTAACAAAAACTGGTCCACACTGAGTATAAGAGTGTTGGGCCTCTTACCTTGTGACTAGACTAATAACCAAGAATGTTCACAATTCATGTTCTATACAACAAACAAATTAGTTCAGAAAAGTACAAAATAAGTCTGTCACAATGTACTTTTCTGTATGTTGAATATGCTTTCAACACCTAGCTTTGGAATAATTTGTTGTACACATGATGATCCTGTTGTAAATGACTTCCTATGGCACTCATATATTGCATTCATCATTTTGTCCACTTTCATCTTCACTACAGTTGAATTCCTCTCATCCCTCTCAGCCTGAGTGACCAGGCCTTCCTTTTTAAACCTCCTCAATCCATCCCTCCCTACTAATAGGGATAATAATGCCATCTCTTGTATAAAAAAAGATACAATGCAGAAACCACATAAACTTTGAGAAATGTGCGCTAAAATAGGCATGTGGCAAGATTTGCTACATATGCTGGTGTAGAGCAATAATCAAGAAGAAAATGAGCTCCAAGACCTCATCACCTGTTATTGGTGATTTCTACCCAGCACAGTTTTTGGGCTGGAAAATTGATGGTGCAAGACTTTGACAAACTCAAGGAGTATTTAACACTTTTCTCTCAAAGCATACCTCATGAGACTTACGAAGATTCACACAATTTTTTATCATACGTAGTAGACTAAGAAGGAGAAGAGACGTTTACTTCTTGCCCAGTGAGGCAACAAGATTCACAGATGGCATTCTGTTGATAGTGAACTGGAAATGTACATGCTGGTTGATCTGCAATATCATGCAATGTATGAGAAAGAATTCATGTCATTTCATTTGAGACCTATGATTCAACTGATCTGGGTAGATTATAATAAGTGCATCCGTAAGCCATAGGTTAGCATCAGCGGTTTCTGATATAAAAGCTTAAGAATTGATTTCCGACGAGCAACATAAATTTTTTTCTGTCAAGGGAAAATCTCAGAAGGTATCAACAGAGCCTCTTGACAGTTAATGGGAAGCTTTTTGAGAAAATAAGCAGTAAAAAGTAAATCTGAGTTGCAAATTACTTAAATGCTGTTCAGTGCATATTGAACGATACTGTGTGTAAATAGTGGATCTGTGTAGTCACAAATGTCCTAGAACATAAAATCTGATGTGACAAACTCTAATTTAATTTTCATATTGAAAGAAAACAAGAAACATAAAAATGAATGATCTAGACAAAGTGTTTTCAGATCTATGTTTATAGTGTAAATTCTTGGCAGGCCACAGTATATAGCCACAGTATATAACTGCTGGCAGCAGTGGTCACGGCAATGTATGGTCATGAGAAGACCAGGCTCCAGATGGCCACATGGCACTACTAAGAGGCAAAAACATTGTATTTGGCTTATGGTGCATTGTGCTACATCTGAAGGAGCAATTTCAGGAACAGCTGGCACCACAGTGAGACAACAGACTGTTACAAATTGGTTACTTCAAGGACAGCTCCAAACCAGTCACCCTGTAATTTTCATTCCAATGACCTCAAATCGCTGCCATTGGGAACTTCAGTGGTGTCGAGTGAGAGCTCATTCAAGGGCAGTGTGGTGGTCTGTTATCTTTACTGATGACAGATGGTTGTACGTCGGTGCCAGTGATGGCTGTGTGTTAATTAGGAGGAGGCTAGTTGAGTGCCTGCAACCATCCTGTATGCGTGCTACTCACATTGGATCTACATCTGGAGTTGTGGTCTGAGGTGTGATTTCATATGACAGCAGGAGCACTCTCGTGGTTATCCCACCCACCCCTGACAGCAAATTTGTACTTCAGTCTGATGATGTGACCTGTTGTGCTGCCATTCATGAACAGCATTTCACGAGGTGTTTTCCAACAGGATAACACTCGCCCACATGCTGCTGTTGTATTCCAACGTGCTCTACATAGTGTCAACATGTTGCCTTGGCCTGCTCAATCACCATATCTGTCTCCAGTCGAACAAATATGGGACATTACTGGACAACAACTCCAGCACCATCCACAACCAGCATAAATATTGTCCCTGTATTGATTGACCAAGTGCAACAGGCCTGGAACTCCATCACACAAACTGACATCTGCCACCTGTACAGTGCAATGTATACACGTTTGCACCCTTGCATTCAACATTCTGATGGTTACATTGGTTATTAATGTACCAATCTTTCATATTTGCAATGGCTTATCTCACCCTTACAGTAACCTGCAATATTGCATTGTTACTCACTTAAATACACTGATCAACCATAACATTATGACCACCTACCTAATAGCCGGTATGTCCACTTTTGGCATAGATAACAGCGATGATACTTCATGGCATGGAAGCAATAACACCTTGCTCGATATGTTGCTGGAGGGAGCTGGCATCGCATCTGCACTTACAAGTCATGTAACTCCTATAAATTCCGGGAAGGGTGCCCGATGAGCTCTGACACCACATTCAGTAACATCCCAGATGTGTTTGATTGGTTCAGATCTGTTGAATTGGGGGGCCAGCACATCAATTGGAACTTACCACTGTGTACCTCGAATTACTTCACCACACTACTGACATTGTGACACTGCACATTATCTTGAGAAATCAAACTGCCATTGGGAAACATGATCATCATGAATGGGTGTACACAGTCTGCAACGAGTGTATAGTACTCGTTGGCCGTCATGGTGCCTTGCACAAGCTTCACTGGATCCACGAATGCCCATGTGAATGTTCACCAGAGCCTAATGGAGTCACCACCAGCTTGTCTCCAGTGCACTGTACAGGTGTCAAGGAGCTGTTCTGCAATACGATGGATTTGTGCCATTCCATTGCCATGGTGAAGAAGGTATTGGGATTGATCAGACCATGCAATGCTCTACCACTATGCCAACGTCCAGTGCTAATGGTCTTATGCCCATCTCAGTCGTTGTTACTGATATTGGCACACGCATGGGTCATCGGGTGCGGTGGCCTATTGTTAAGAGTGTTCGGTGCAGTGTGTGCTCAGACACACTTGTACTCTGCCCTGTATTAAAGTCTGATGTTAATTCCACTACAGTTTGCTGACTATCCTGTTTTACCAATATGCCCAGCCTACGACGTCCGACATCCGTAATGAGGGGTGACTGCTCAGCCCCACAACGTCTGGACGTGCTTTCACCACATGGTGAAGACGCTCACTACAGCACTCCTTAAATATCTGACAAGTTGTGTAATTTCTGAAACACTCATGCTGAGCCTCTGCACCACTGCAATCTGCTTGGTCAGACTCAAATTGTGCATGTTTCCCATTCTACAAGCAGACAACATGCTCACTGATACTACATGCAATGTACTTTTGTCTGACTAACAGTCATTCCTTGCCAAGTGACACTGCTATTGTCTGGTTGGGTTTGTTTCGATAGTTGGTCACTGGTCATAATGTTCTGGCTAATCAGTGTACGTTAGCCAGAAAAACATATTCCTGAAACTTCATTACCCCACATTATTTTTTTTAATTGCATTTTTGTACATCACTGTACAATAAGTCAGTGGAAGAGCAATGCATGACTTCATTCTGTGTTGTGAAAGAATGCAGTGTATCTATTTCTGAAATTCATCTAAACTGACATTTATTCTTTTTTTCCCCCTAAATAAGCAGTTTGTTCTTGTATAATATCAAAGCAAATGCTCCATGTCTATTTTGATAGGTTAACAGAAAAGGAAGACATTTAAAACAACCTATCTGTTGTGCTTCTGTAGTACAGTTACAGTGTAACACTATTTTGAGATTCACACACGTACTGCAGAGACTATACATTTTCTCTCAGGATGCGCTATGACATTCTTGAGATTTTTTCTCAAGGTTCTTGAGTGACAGATCTTCCCTATCCTAGTGAATGCTCCTGTGGACCACTGTCAATCATTCTTTTATATGTTGTAGTCCATATTTATTGCTTTTTTATGAAGCATCTTTTACAAGCTCTGATTACACCATTACAGCACTATCAGTAAAGAGTGTGTGGTTTTTGCAAAACTTTCAAAATTTAAATGAACTATAAAATGCTCACTAATTGCTGACTTTTAATTATATGCTCAATGCAGTTTTTTGTAGTTGCATTAGAGGCAAATCAAAACTTGCTGGTAACGTTACACATAAAACTTTACTTTCTTAGAACTAGTGCAACCACCAAAATACAAGAATAATTATTGTAATATAAAGTATCTCTGAAAGCATTTTGAGTTTTCTTTAATTCCATTGGACATGATTTCATGTCTTTCTGGTTTTAATAAAATTGCATAAATGCCACCAGCTTTTTATAACATTGTCTGCAATATGTAGATGTATGTCCCTCACATGCTTCTACCAGTGCCTCAAACCATTAGGCCATGAAATCAAAGATGTCCTGCAGTGTGTACCTTGAGAATCTCCCTCCATGCATGCAGATTTTATGTATGGCCACAAAGAATCCTCAACAATTGTTTGGGAACCACACTAAACAAGTTGCTGGCTGACTATATCCCACACATGTTCAGTAGGCAACATCAGGTGAACATGCATGGCAGGAACACTACCTGTAGTTCTTCAAAGAAGGCTTGCATATTTATCACTACATGTTGTGGTTGGGCACTGTATTACTACCAAACAGCTAAGATGTGTCTTTGGCCGAAATAGCAGCTACTCCTCAACTTCACATCAATACTTTTAAGTTGAGATTGCACATTGGTGTACGATAGAATCCCAAACCATCATTCTTGTCTGTCTGCTATGTTGCCCAACAGTTCATGACTTACAGACTGTGGTCACCATTATAACAACTAATACATGCATAGCCATCACCACAGGGCAGACAGAAATGGAAGCCGTCGAAAAAAAAGGTACAGTTTGAAGCTCAGCACACCAGCAGTGCCCCATGGCAGTCGGTCTGAGATATCTGTTTTCTAATCAGTGAAAGCTAGCACAGTGATGTACTAACAGTGCAGTTCACAGTAAATAGAACTGAACCATCAACACAGATGGCAGTAGGTTGAACCTACCTAGATATTAGCTTGCACCCGTGACATAAGGATGTGATGACATGGCATCATACATGCACAGAGAAAGAACAAAACACTGTCAGTATTTATTTTGTTTCTATATTATGTTTTAGGCTCTAGTGGCCAGCTTATCTGCAGTATAGTCTAGGTCTAGGTTAAGTTGAAAGGTGGCACTGTTGTTATGAGTTAGTGAAGCCAACCATTGTCAATATGAAATATTGGTTTGTAGTGACATGGTTTTTTAGCTTAAACTAACATTATGGTCTTGTTGTGAGTTGTTAAGAGAAAAATGCTATTATGAGAATAAACGTAATTCTTTTAATGACATGTATTTTAAGCATATTGGATTTCAGTGAGTGTTTTACTTTCACCATTGTGAGTCAAACGACAGACATTTATCAGCAGGTTCAGTATTTCCAAGTCAGGTCTGCTCCTGCTACAGTGCTCCGCCATTTGGGAAAACATTGGAGACAAAATTGTACAAACTATCATGTTGACAATGTGAATGTGATTCGGTTGTGTAGACACATTGCTTAGTCCCGTTCATTCTCATTACATGTAGGACTCTATTCTATGCTAGAAGAACTGTAACATTATGAACTGAAATGTCATGGAATGAGAGACCCATTTCCTGGAAAAAGATAATTCTGTCCTACTACTCCTTCCTCAATTACTGATGTTACTGAGGCATATTGGTTGTTGCATTCACTTACATGTATGCTGTCTCATGGCAGTAGCAGTTCCTTACTTCTTACTTTAGATTCATGTAGTGATGAAATTTTGGCAGCCATTAATGCATTATGCGGTACAGAAAAGGAAATGCAAGGGAACTGAAGGATTTTTTAAAATTTTGTAATTTATTTGTATTTTTCAATTAGAATAAATTTTGGGCAGTGAAATAACAAAAAGCAATAAATATTAGGACTGATAATCTCTCTCTCTCTCTCTCTCTCTCTCTCTCTCTCTCTCTCTCTCTCTGTCATTATATTTAGCTCACAGAATGTTTCTGAAATTTGTACAGAAAGTGTTGTAAAAGTAAGCAACAAATAATATTTACTATATTGGCAGTTTATAATGTACCTTTGAAGTAATGTAGTCTCTGCCTCCTTTTATTACCCACCACACCCTCTTATTTCAACACTATAAAATTAGTAGCTGGGTAGCCATGGTCTGTCCTCTGTTCTCCCAAATGCCCTATTCCCTTTTCTTTTCTTTCATGAACATTGTGTTCATTGTGTATGAATTATTATAAGACGTGAAGATGTTTCATAATTTTGCTCTTATTATTTATTTCTATCTGAAATACATGATTCATATTTAAGGAACTTTACAGTTAATTCAATAATGAAAGAATTAAAGGTAACAGCTCACCATAAGTGTAAGTGTGTTGAGCACTAAACAGGCTCAGCAAAACACACACACACACACACACACACACACACACACACACACACACACATACACACACACACACTGTGTCAGCCAACTAAATTATCCTGTACTGCAAGTGAATTGGGAATTGTGTTGGGTGGAATAGATGAGAGGAAGAAGAAGACAGGAAGTGAAGAGAAGCTGGGAGCCAGAGACAGTAAATGACAGGATAGGAATGTGGCCCCATTGGGCTCTCTATTGGCATATGAAGTGGAAGAGTAGGTGTGTAGGGAGATTAGAACAGAGGGAGAAGGGGTACTGCAAAGAGAAAAAGTGTAAGTGTAGATTAATGAGTGGAGTAGGAGGCACGGAGAAAGGAGTGAAAGTTTGCGGGATCGAAGGTTGTGTTGCACATTCAGCCTACATCAGGATGTAATCTGACTGCTGTCTTAAGCCATGGCATGTGAGGTTTCTGATTTTTATATCAATTTCATATACAGTATGAAGTGAAATTTGCACACTCAGGCTTCGCAGCACGATTCCTCACATGCCAGTGATAAAAAAATGTCTCTCACAAAATTTCGGCTGGCGAGTACATCCAACAGGAAAAAGATGTTAAAGAGAGGCAACTTGGTAATGCTGTAACCACATGTGTGGTAACTACCTCTTTCAGCACATATTAGCTGTGCTGTATAGTTGGTGCAGTCGATAGAGTTTTGGGTTACCATGCAGGAGGTCAATGGTTCAATCCTGGGTTGAGGCATATGTTTTTTATTTGATAAAAGTAGTCCAGGTGGTGTGGTGTCTGGTATCTTAATCGCCAACAGCGATTGCAGCAGTTCCTGTGGAAAACATTTGCACTTACATACTACAATCGCAGAAATGGAAGATTGGTCAGCTTTGAAAGAAGCCCTTTCCACGTTGTGGGTGTGAATTTATTCGCACCACTTCATGTACTAGATGCAAAACCTGTTTTTTTAGTACCCTCCTCCAGTGCTTCCATGGATTAGTACTAACTATTATTCTTGCCTCGTTCATGTCCATTGCATTTTGTTAGGACCTTACGTTAGCAGTAGGACTAGCAACATGCTTTGCGAATAATGTCCAAACTTGGTTACTATTTGTATGTGTTAGCACCATAGTCTCACTAATTATGCCTTTCAACATTGAGTCTAGTAACCGCATGCTATTTAGTACGTATCTCAATGCATTATTTTTATTATTATTATTATTATTATTCTATCAATGGGATTGTGTAAACATCACGTCTGTTACTGTTAGGGAAAGAGTGTAATTCAAAACCAGACATTTCACAATTAGTAATGTTAGGATGAATCATGCAGACCAATATCTGTCAGAGGAGTAATCCACATTGATGGAACAGTGCACAGGACTGACAGTGCATTTATACTGTAAGCGCTGTCCACCAGACAGGGACCAGTTTCAAGTGGAGTAATGCACCCGTGACAGACCCCAATGTACATGAATACACACATAGAATTTTCTCACTGTAAACCTCAAAACCAGTGTGGCAGACATATGGCCCACAAAAACAGTAAATATGTGGATATGCTTATGGTCCTTGATGCATATGATAACCACGCTGGTGTTGCCACTCATAAATATACTGCTAGATATCCTGGTTGACACCATACAGATAACAATGTGTTTCATCATCTGTACATTCACGAGTCAGGTTCTCTCCTTCCACCATCACGTGTCAGAGATCATCCATAGACTCACCGTACTCCAGCTACTGAGGAAGCTATTCTGGAGATCATACACCAAAAACCTCAGCGAAGTACACATAGTGTAGCAAGGCAGTTGCCTGTCTCACAATACACAATCATCAGTGTGCTGCACGAGCTTGGGCTGCACCACTATCATTGTGATTTCATGCAACACCTGCATCCTGCAGATCATCATTGGTGGATACAATTCTGTGAATGGTTCCAACAACAACACGAAGCCAACAATGACTGATGACTACGTAAACACCGTAATATGGTAGGGTGCAGCACCATTCACTCAGGAGGGTGTCTTCAATATGCATTATGCCCACCATTGTTGTGAGATTAACCCGCACGCTACCCGTGACTGTGGATATCAAGTTCACTTTGGTATCAACTGGGCCAGAATATTGGGTGGCAGGTATTTGGGTCCCTACATGTTGCCTGCCTGGTTAACTGCGTGAATGTATAATTCATTCCTCTAAACTACCCACCTGATCCACTGGAAGATGTTCCACTACATGTTTGGCAGAGGATATGGTTCCAGCATGATGGTGCACTCCATAATGTGCGACAGTGTTTGGACACTGGGGAAATGTCATGGACATGAAGGTCCAGTTGTATAGCCACAATGTTCACCTGACCTAAATCCCCTGGATTTCTTCCTGTGGGGGCACCTGAAGGAATACATGTACTCTACTCCACCAATGAATGTGGAAGAATTGGTAGCACATGTTCACGCTGCTGCTGTTACTTTGGACACAGGTTTGCTGTGACTGGTCTAGCGCTGTATTATCCAGCAGGTTGTGCAATGTTTGGATGACAAGTACATGTGTTATTGTACTGTACCCTCATTTTTAGCATCTCAAAATTGATATTGTTTTTGTAGTTATAGTTTGTAGTTGTAGTCAGGCAGTAGTAGCCGAAAGAGACACAAGCAGGAACAGGGAAGAAACTGCTTGGAACAGAGAAGAAACTGCTTTTGTGACATTTACGAGTTCCTAACCAGGAGCAAATTTTATAATATCATCTGTGTGCTTTTAATAATTTAGTTTCTTGAGTTTCTGCTTGTAAATTTAATATCTAATAGCCACAGTTCTTGCGTTTTCATTTGCGTTGGAAAGTAAGTCGATTTTGTGACACGTTGTTGTTGTTGTTGTGGTCTTCAGTTCAGAGACTGGTTTGATCAGCTCTCCATGCTACTCTATCCTTTGCAAGCTTCTTCATCTCCCAATACTTACTGCAACCTACATCCTTCTGAATCTGCTTAATGTATACATCTCTTGGTCTCCTTCTACGATTTTTACCCTCGACACTGCCCTCCAATGCTAAATTTGTGATCCCTTGATGCCTCAGAACATGTCCTACCAACCAGTACCTTCTTCTTGTCAAGTTGCACCACAAACTCCTCTTCTCCCAATTCTATTCAATACCTCCTCATTACAGAATGAGATTTTCACTCTGCAGCGGAGTGTGCACTGATATGAAACTTCTTGGCAGATTAAAACTGTGTGCACCGACCGAGACTCGAACTCGGGACCATTGCCTTTCGCGGGCAAGTGCTCTACCATCTGAGCTACCGAGGCACAACTCACGCCCGGTCCTCACAGCCTTACTTCTGCCAGTATCTCGTCTCCTACGTTCCACACAGTTTTAATCTGCCAGGAAGTTTCATATCAGTGCACACTCCGCTGCAGAGTGAAAATCTCATTCTGGAAACATCCCCCAGGGTGTGGCTAAGCCATGTCTCCCCAATATCCTTTCTTTCAGGAGTGCTAGTTCTGCAAGGTTCACAGGAGAGCTTCTGTGAAGTTTGAAAGGTAGGAGACGAGATAATGGCAGAAGTAAGGCTCTGAGGACTGGGCGTGAGTCGTGCTTCGGTAGCTCAGATGGTAGAGCACTTGTCCGCAAAAGGCAAAGGTCCCGAGTTCGAGTCTCGGTCGGTGCACACAGTTTTAATCTGCCAGGAAGTTTCACCTCCTGATTAGTTATGTGATCCACACATCTAATCTTCAGCATTCTTCCCTAGCACCACATTTCGAAACCTTATATCTTCTTTTTGTCCGAACTATTTTTCGTCCACGTTTCACTTCCATACATGGCAACACTCCATACAAACGCTTTCAGAAACGACTTCCTGACACTTAAAACTGTACTCGATGTTTTCTCTTCTTCAGAAATGCTTTCCTTGCCATTGCCAGTATACATTTTATATCCTCTCTACTTCGACCATCATCAATTATTTTGCTCCCCAAATAACAAAACTCCTTTACTACTTTAAGTGTCTCATTTCCTAATCTAATTCCCTCAGCATCACCCGACTTAATTCCACTACATTCCATTATCCTCCCTGTATTTTACCCCTGCCACCTTTAGAATTTGAAAGAGAGTATTCCAATTAGCATTGTCAAAAGCTATTTAGTACGTATCTCAATGCATTATTTTTATTATTATTATTATTATTATTCTATCAATGGGATTGTGTAAACATCACGTCTGTTACTGTTAGGGAAAGAGTGTAATTCAAAACCAGACATTTCACAATTAGTAATGTTAGGATGAATCATGCAGACCAATATCTGTCAGAGGAGTAATCCACATTGATGGAACAGTGCACAGGACTGACAGTGCATTTATACTGTAAGCGCTGTCCACCAGACAGGGACCAGTTTCAAGTGGAATAATGCACCCGTGACAGACCCCAATGTACATGAATACACACATAGAATTTTCTCACTGTAAACCTCAAAACCAGTGTGGCAGACATATGGCCCACAAAAACAGTAAATATGTGGATATGCTTATGGTCCTTGATGCATATGATAACCACGCTGGTGTTGCCACTCATAAATATACTGCTAGATATCCTGGTTGACACCATACAGATAACAATGTGTTTCATCATCTGTACATTCACGAGTCAGGTTCTCTCCTTCCACCATCACGTGTCAGAGATCATCCATAGACTCACCGTACTCCAGCTACTGAGGAAGCTATTCTGGAGATCATACACCAAAAACCTCAGCGAAGTACACATAGTGTAGCAAGGCAGTTGCCTGTCTCACAATACACAATCATCAGTGTGCTGCACGAGCTTGGGCTGCACCACTATCATTGTGATTTCATGCAACACCTGCATCCTGCAGATCATCATTGGTGGATACAATTCTGTGAATGGTTCCAACAACAACACGAAGCCAACAATGACTGATGACTACGTAAACACCGTAATATGGTAGGGTGCAGCACCATTCACTCAGGAGGGTGTCTTCAATATGCATTATGCCCACCATTGTTGTGAGATTAACCCGCACGCTACCCGTGACTGTGGATATCAAGTTCACTTTGGTATCAACTGGGCCAGAATATTGGGTGGCAGGTATTTGGGTCCCTACATGTTGCCTGCCTGGTTAACTGCGTGAATGTATAATTCATTCCTCTAAACTACCCACCTGATCCACTGGAAGATGTTCCACTACATGTTTGGCAGAGGATATGGTTCCAGCATGATGGTGCACTCCATAATGTGCGACAGTGTTTGGACACTGGGGAAATGTCATGGACATGAAGGTCCAGTTGTATAGCCACAATGTTCACCTGACCTAAATCCCCTGGATTTCTTCCTGTGGGGGCACCTGAAGGAATACATGTACTCTACTCCACCAATGAATGTGGAAGAATTGGTAGCACATGTTCACGCTGCTGCTGTTACTTTGGACACAGGTTTGCTGTGACTGGTCTAGCGCTGTATTATCCAGCAGGTTGTGCAATGTTTGGATGACAAGTACATGTGTTATTGTACTGTACCCTCATTTTTAGCATCTCAAAATTGATATTGTTTTTGTAGTTATAGTTTGTAGTTGTAGTCAGGCAGTAGTAGCCGAAAGAGACACAAGCAGGAACAGGGAAGAAACTGCTTGGAACAGAGAAGAAACTGCTTTTGTGACATTTACGAGTTCCTAACCAGGAGCAAATTTTATAATATCATCTGTGTGCTTTTAATAATTTAGTTTCTTGAGTTTCTGCTTGTAAATTTAATATCTAATAGCCACAGTTCTTGCGTTTTCATTTGCGTTGGAAAGTAAGTCGATTTTGTGACACGTTGTTGTTGTTGTTGTGGTCTTCAGTTCAGAGACTGGTTTGATCAGCTCTCCATGCTACTCTATCCTTTGCAAGCTTCTTCATCTCCCAATACTTACTGCAACCTACATCCTTCTGAATCTGCTTAATGTATACATCTCTTGGTCTCCTTCTACGATTTTTACCCTCGACACTGCCCTCCAATGCTAAATTTGTGATCCCTTGATGCCTCAGAACATGTCCTACCAACCAGTACCTTCTTCTTGTCAAGTTGCACCACAAACTCCTCTTCTCCCAATTCTATTCAATACCTCCTCATTACAGAATGAGATTTTCACTCTGCAGCGGAGTGTGCACTGATATGAAACTTCTTGGCAGATTAAAACTGTGTGCACCGACCGAGACTCGAACTCGGGACCATTGCCTTTCGCGGGCAAGTGCTCTACCATCTGAGCTACCGAGGCACAACTCACGCCCGGTCCTCACAGCCTTACTTCTGCCAGTATCTCGTCTCCTACGTTCCACACAGTTTTAATCTGCCAGGAAGTTTCATATCAGTGCACACTCCGCTGCAGAGTGAAAATCTCATTCTGGAAACATCCCCCAGGGTGTGGCTAAGCCATGTCTCCCCAATATCCTTTCTTTCAGGAGTGCTAGTTCTGCAAGGTTCACAGGAGAGCTTCTGTGAAGTTTGAAAGGTAGGAGACGAGATAATGGCAGAAGTAAGGCTCTGAGGACTGGGCGTGAGTCGTGCTTCGGTAGCTCAGATGGTAGAGCACTTGTCCGCAAAAGGCAAAGGTCCCGAGTTCGAGTCTCGGTCGGTGCACACAGTTTTAATCTGCCAGGAAGTTTCACCTCCTGATTAGTTATGTGATCCACACATCTAATCTTCAGCATTCTTCCCTAGCACCACATTTCGAAACCTTATATCTTCTTTTTGTCCGAACTATTTTTCGTCCACGTTTCACTTCCATACATGGCAACACTCCATACAAACGCTTTCAGAAACGACTTCCTGACACTTAAAACTGTACTCGATGTTTTCTCTTCTTCAGAAATGCTTTCCTTGCCATTGCCAGTATACATTTTATATCCTCTCTACTTCGACCATCATCAATTATTTTGCTCCCCAAATAACAAAACTCCTTTACTACTTTAAGTGTCTCATTTCCTAATCTAATTCCCTCAGCATCACCCGACTTAATTCCACTACATTCCATTATCCTCCCTGTATTTTACCCCTGCCACCTTTAGAATTTGAAAGAGAGTATTCCAATTAGCATTGTCAAAAGCTATTTAGTACGTATCTCAATGCATTATTTTTATTATTATTATTATTATTATTCTATCAATGGGATTGTGTAAACATCACGTCTGTTACTGTTAGGGAAAGAGTGTAATTCAAAACCAGACATTTCACAATTAGTAATGTTAGGATGAATCATGCAGACCAATATCTGTCAGAGGAGTAATCCACATTGATGGAACAGTGCACAGGACTGACAGTGCATTTATACTGTAAGCGCTGTCCACCAGACAGGGACCAGTTTCAAGTGGAGTAATGCACCCGTGACAGACCCCAATGTACATGAATACACACATAGAATTTTCTCACTGTAAACCTCAAAACCAGTGTGGCAGACATATGGCCCACAAAAACAGTAAATATGTGGATATGCTTATGGTCCTTGATGCATATGATAACCACGCTGGTGTTGCCACTCATAAATATACTGCTAGATATCCTGGTTGACACCATACAGATAACAATGTGTTTCATCATCTGTACATTCACGAGTCAGGTTCTCTCCTTCCACCATCACGTGTCAGAGATCATCCATAGACTCACCGTACTCCAGCTACTGAGGAAGCTATTCTGGAGATCATACACCAAAAACCTCAGCGAAGTACACATAGTGTAGCAAGGCAGTTGCCTGTCTCACAATACACAATCATCAGTGTGCTGCACGAGCTTGGGCTGCACCACTATCATTGTGATTTCATGCAACACCTGCATCCTGCAGATCATCATTGGTGGATACAATTCTGTGAATGGTTCCAACAACAACACGAAGCCAACAATGACTGATGACTACGTAAACACCGTAATATGGTAGGGTGCAGCACCATTCACTCAGGAGGGTGTCTTCAATATGCATTATGCCCACCATTGTTGTGAGATTAACCCGCACGCTACCCGTGACTGTGGATATCAAGTTCACTTTGGTATCAACTGGGCCAGAATATTGGGTGGCAGGTATTTGGGTCCCTACATGTTGCCTGCCTGGTTAACTGCGTGAATGTATAATTCATTCCTCTAAACTACCCACCTGATCCACTGGAAGATGTTCCACTACATGTTTGGCAGAGGATATGGTTCCAGCATGATGGTGCACTCCATAATGTGCGACAGTGTTTGGACACTGGGGAAATGTCATGGACATGAAGGTCCAGTTGTATAGCCACAATGTTCACCTGACCTAAATCCCCTGGATTTCTTCCTGTGGGGGCACCTGAAGGAATACATGTACTCTACTCCACCAATGAATGTGGAAGAATTGGTAGCACATGTTCACGCTGCTGCTGTTACTTTGGACACAGGTTTGCTGTGACTGGTCTAGCGCTGTATTATCCAGCAGGTTGTGCAATGTTTGGATGACAAGTACATGTGTTATTGTACTGTACCCTCATTTTTAGCATCTCAAAATTGATATTGTTTTTGTAGTTATAGTTTGTAGTTGTAGTCAGGCAGTAGTAGCCGAAAGAGACACAAGCAGGAACAGGGAAGAAACTGCTTGGAACAGAGAAGAAACTGCTTTTGTGACATTTACGAGTTCCTAACCAGGAGCAAATTTTATAATATCATCTGTGTGCTTTTAATAATTTAGTTTCTTGAGTTTCTGCTTGTAAATTTAATATCTAATAGCCACAGTTCTTGCGTTTTCATTTGCGTTGGAAAGTAAGTCGATTTTGTGACACGTTGTTGTTGTTGTTGTGGTCTTCAGTTCAGAGACTGGTTTGATCAGCTCTCCATGCTACTCTATCCTTTGCAAGCTTCTTCATCTCCCAATACTTACTGCAACCTACATCCTTCTGAATCTGCTTAATGTATACATCTCTTGGTCTCCTTCTACGATTTTTACCCTCGACACTGCCCTCCAATGCTAAATTTGTGATCCCTTGATGCCTCAGAACATGTCCTACCAACCAGTACCTTCTTCTTGTCAAGTTGCACCACAAACTCCTCTTCTCCCAATTCTATTCAATACCTCCTCATTACAGAATGAGATTTTCACTCTGCAGCGGAGTGTGCACTGATATGAAACTTCTTGGCAGATTAAAACTGTGTGCACCGACCGAGACTCGAACTCGGGACCATTGCCTTTCGCGGGCAAGTGCTCTACCATCTGAGCTACCGAGGCACAACTCACGCCCGGTCCTCACAGCCTTACTTCTGCCAGTATCTCGTCTCCTACGTTCCACACAGTTTTAATCTGCCAGGAAGTTTCATATCAGTGCACACTCCGCTGCAGAGTGAAAATCTCATTCTGGAAACATCCCCCAGGGTGTGGCTAAGCCATGTCTCCCCAATATCCTTTCTTTCAGGAGTGCTAGTTCTGCAAGGTTCACAGGAGAGCTTCTGTGAAGTTTGAAAGGTAGGAGACGAGATAATGGCAGAAGTAAGGCTCTGAGGACTGGGCGTGAGTCGTGCTTCGGTAGCTCAGATGGTAGAGCACTTGTCCGCAAAAGGCAAAGGTCCCGAGTTCGAGTCTCGGTCGGTGCACACAGTTTTAATCTGCCAGGAAGTTTCACCTCCTGATTAGTTATGTGATCCACACATCTAATCTTCAGCATTCTTCCCTAGCACCACATTTCGAAACCTTATATCTTCTTTTTGTCCGAACTATTTTTCGTCCACGTTTCACTTCCATACATGGCAACACTCCATACAAACGCTTTCAGAAACGACTTCCTGACACTTAAAACTGTACTCGATGTTTTCTCTTCTTCAGAAATGCTTTCCTTGCCATTGCCAGTATACATTTTATATCCTCTCTACTTCGACCATCATCAATTATTTTGCTCCCCAAATAACAAAACTCCTTTACTACTTTAAGTGTCTCATTTCCTAATCTAATTCCCTCAGCATCACCCGACTTAATTCCACTACATTCCATTATCCTCCCTGTATTTTACCCCTGCCACCTTTAGAATTTGAAAGAGAGTATTCCAATTAGCATTGTCAAAAGCTTTCTCTAAGTCTACAAATGCTAGAAACGTAGGTTTGCCTTTCCTTAATCTTGCTTCTAATGTAAGTCGTAAGGTCACTATTGCCTCATGTGTTCCAACATTTCTACGGAATCCAAACTGATCTTCCCCAAGGTCGGCTTCTATCAGTTTTTCCATTCGTCTGTAAAGAATTCGCGTTAGTATTTTGCAGCTGTGACTTATTAAACTGTTAGTTCAGTAATTTTCACATCTGTCAACACCTGCTTTCTTTGGGATAGGAATTATTATACTCTTTTTGAAGTCTGAGGGTATTTCACCTGTCTCATGTTTTCTACTCCCGGGGCCTTGTTTCAGCTTAGGTCTTTCAGTGCTCTGTCAAACTCTTCATGAACTATCATATCTCCCATTTCATCTTCTTCTATATCCTCTTCCATTTCCATAATATTGTCCTCAAGTACATTACCCTCGTATAGACCCTCTATATACTCCTTCCACCTTTCTGCTTTCCCTTGTTTGCTTAGAACTGGGTTTCCATCTGAGCTCTTGATATTCATACAAGTGGCTATCTTTTCTCCAAAGGTCTCTTTAATTTTCCCATAGGCAGTATCTATCTTACTCCTAGTAAGATAAGCCTCTACATGCTTACGTTTGTCCTCTAGCCATCCCTGCTTAGCCATTTTGCGCTTCCTGTCAATCTTGTTTTTGAGCCGTTTGTACTCCTTTTTGCCTGCTTCATTTACTGAATTTTTATATTTTCTCCTTTCATCAATTAAATTCAATATTTCGTCTGTTACCCAAGGACTTTTACTACTCCTCGTCTTTGTACCTACTTGATCATCTGCTGCCTTCACTACTTCATCCCTCAGAGCTACCCATTCTTCTTCTACTGTATTTCTTTCCCCCATTCCTGTCAATTGATCCCTTATTCTCTCTCTGAAACTCTGTACAACCTCTGGTTTAGTCAGTTTGTCCAGGTCCCATCTCCTTAAATTCCCACCTTTTTCCAGTTTCTTCAGTTTTAATCTACAGTTCATAACCAATAGATTGTGGTCAGAGTCCACATCTGCCCCTGGAAATGTCTTACAATTTAAAACCTGGTTCCTAAATGTCTGTCTTACCATTATATAATCTATCTGATACCTTCTAGTACCTCCAGGATTCTTCCATGTATACAACATTCTTTCATGATTCTTGAACCAAGCGTTAGCTATGATTAAGTTATGCTCTGTGCAAAATTCTACCAGACAGTTTACTCTTTCATTTCTTACCCCCAATCCATATTCACCTACCATGTTTCCTTCTCTCCCTTTTCCTACTCTCGAATTCCAGTCACCCATGACTATTAAATTTTCGTCTCCCTTTTGCTACCTGAATAATTTTTTTTTCTCCTCATACATTTCATCAATTTCTTCATCATCTGGAGAATTAGTTGGCATATAAATTTGTACCACTAGTAGGCATGGGCTTCTTGTCTATCTTGGCCACAATAATGCGCTCACTATGCTGTTTGTAGTAGCTTACCCACACTCCTATTTTTTTATTCATTATTAAACATACTCCTGCATTGTCCCTATTTGATTTTGTGTTTATAATGCTGTATTCACCTGACCAAAAGTCTTGTTCCTCCTGCCACCGAACTTCACTAATTCCCACTATATCAAACTTTAACTTATCTAGTTCCCTTTTTAATTCTAACCTACCTGCCCTATTAAGGGATCTGACATTCCACGCCCCGATCCATAGAACGCCAGTTTTATTTCTCCTGGTAACGACGTCCTTTAGAGCAGCCCACACCCGGAGATCCGAATGGGGGACTATTTTACCTCCCGAATATTTTACCCAAGTATACACCATCATCATACTGTAAAGCTACATGCCCTTGGGAAAAATTACGGCTTTAGATTCCCCTTGCTTTCAGCTGTTCGCAGTACCACCACAGCAAGGCCGTTTTGGTTAGTGTTACAAGACCAGATCAGTCAATCATCCAGACTGTTGCCCCTGCAACTACTGAAAAGGCTGCTGCCCTTCTTCAGGAACCACATGTTCACATGTTTGTCTGGCCTCTCAACAGATACCCCTTCGTTGTGGTTGCACCTATGGTATGGCCATCTGTATCGCTGAGGCACGCAAGCCTCCCCACCAACGGCAAGGTTCATGGGCGGGTAGGGGGGGAGGGCTGTGACATATTGTAATATGTGACATATTACAAGCTCCTAATCGAGGCAAACTATCAAGTTTCACTTGAGTGCTTTGATAGTTAGGCTTTTGATTATCTGTGTATTATTAGACAAAGTTCCTGCGTTTTTGTCAGGGTCTACAGTGGGTTTCCATAACTCCAGTCGATAGTCTGTTTGTCTGCATAGTTTAGTTTTTCACGGTCTTTAGTATGGCAGGGACTGTGATTGTTGGGTGGAGGTACGAGCCGAGTTGGTGACACTTCGCTCTCAGCGTCAGGCTGTGATGGCTTTGGTTACACAGCTTGAGGCTGCAGTGGATGGGCACCACTGATGTGGGCCGGCTGTGGGGATCCAACAGTCATCCAGCAAGTCTGAATCCTCCAATTGGTCCTCACTGGTGGCCAGCCCAGTTACTGCTCGCACTGAGGTTGACCTCTCACCTGTGGTCCAGTGGGGTGAAGCAGGCAGGTGGCAAGAGACCTCCCAGATGGCCGCACGTAAGGTCTCCCCAGGCGGCCGTACGTAAGGCCTCCCTGGTTTGTCTGACAAACAGGTTCCTGGTGTGCTGTCTGTGGCTGACACTGTTGCTGAGCCAGATGCTGTCGCCTGTCCTGTTTCAGAGGAAACCACTCAGCATGCAGGATCTAGGCAATCACAGAGGGTGGGGTGATTGGTAGTCAGGAGCTCCAATGTTAGGCGCATTATGAGGCTCCTTAGGGACATGGCTGCCAAGAAGGGAAAGAAAACCGATGTGCACTCCATGTTCATACTGGGTGGAGTCATTCCAGATATGGAAAGGTTCCTCCCAGATGTCATTAAGAGCACAGGGTGCAGCCAGCCAACTACAGATGGTTGCTCACATCAGTACCAATTATGTGTGTCACTATGGATCAGAATAGATCCTCTCTGGTTTCAAGCAGCTCACAGAAGTGGTAAAGGCTACTAGTCTTGCTTGCAAGATGAAAGCAGAGCTGACCATTTGCAGCATAGTCGACAGGACCAACTGTGGACCTCTGGTACAGAGCCGAGCGAAGGGTCTGAATCAGAGGCTCAGACAGTTCCGTGACCATGAAGGCTGCAGATTCATCTACTTGTGCCAAAGGGTGGTTGGGTTTCGGGTTCCGCAGAATAGGTCAGGTGTCCACTATACGCAGGAGGTGGCTACACAGGTAGCAGGGGCTGTTTGCCATGGACTGGGCGGTTTTTTAGGGTAGAGGTTCACAGGGAAAACACAAGAAGGGCTTTAGGCACAAAGGGTGCGGTACGAACACAGGAAGAACGTAGATACAGGAACCATTGGTATAACAGTTGTAAATTGTTATAGCTGTGTTGGGAAAGTACCAGAGCTCCAAGCACTAATAGAAAGCATTGATGCTCAAATTGTTATAGGCACTGAAAGTTGGCTAAAGCTGGATATAAGCACAGCCGAAATATTTTATAAGAACCAAACGGTGTTGCGAAAGGATAGGCTAAATATGATTGGCGGTGGGGTTGCTGTTAGAAGTAGTCTAACTTGTCACAAAATTGAAGTAAATACTTCGTGTGAGTTGGTATGGGCAGAGGTCATTGTTGGCAACCAGAATAAAATAATAATTGGATCCTTATACCGACCTCCCAATTCAGATGATACAGTTGCTGAAAGGTTCAAAGAAAACTTGAGTCTGATTTCAAACTCGTACCTGACTCATACGATTACAGTTGGTGGTGACTTTAATTTACCCTTGATGTGTTGGCGAAAATACATGTTTAATTCCAGAGGTATGCATTAAATATCACCCAAAATTGTGCTAAACGCATTGTCTGAAAATTATTTAGCGCAGTTAGTCCATGAGCCCACGAGAATAGTAAACAGTTGTGAAAACACACTTGGTCTCTTATCGGCAAACAATCCTGAGTTAATAACAAGCATCAAAACTGATACAGGGATTAGTGAACACAGGGTTAACGTAGCAAGATTGAATATTGTAATCCTCAAATCCTCCAAATATAAATGAAAAGTATACCTAATCGACCAAACCAGATTAAAATTCACTTGATGCCTTCCTAAGAGACAATCTCCACTCACTCTAAATTAATAATATAAGTTCAGACCAGATGTGGCTTGAATTCAAGCCTTCTCTGTGTGGTACAAATGGAGATACATTGAAGACAGTGCTGTCAAAGCAGAGTTACTAAACACGGCCTTTCAAAATGCCTTCACAAAAGAAGATGAAGTAAATATTCAGAATTCGAATTGAGAACAGCTGCCAACATGAGTAACGTAGAAGTAAATATGCTCGGAGTCGTGAAGCAACTTAAATCACTTAATAAAAGCAAGTCTTCTGGTCCAGACTGTGTACTAATTAGGTTTCTTTCGGAGTATGCTGAAGAATTAGCTCCATACTTAACAATCATATACAACCAACCACTCGACGAAAGATCCATACCCATAGACTGGAAAGTTGCGCAGGTCACACCAAAAGGCTATTCAAGGAAGATAGTAGGAGCAATCCACTTAATTACAGGCTCATATCTTTAACGTTGATACGCAGCAGGATTTTGGAACATATATTGTATTCATACATTATGAATTACCTCGAAGATAACTGTCTATTGACACACATTCAACATGGGTTTAGAAAACGCTGTTCTTGTGAAACACAACTAGCTCTTTATTCATATGAAGTGTTGAGTGTTATTGACAAGGGATTTCAGATCGATTCTGGATTTTTGAATTTCCGGAAGGCTTTTCACACTGTACCACACAAGCTGCTTGTAGTGAAATTGCATGCTTATGGAATATCCTCTCAGTTATGTGACTGGATTTGTGATTTCCTATCAGAGAGATCACAGTTCGTAGTAATTGATGGAAAGTCATCAAGTAAAACAGACGTGATTTCTGGTGTTCCCCAAAGTAGTGTTTTAGGCCCTTTGCTGTTTCTTATCTATATAAATGACTTGGGAGACAATCTGAGCTGCCGTCTTAGGTTGTTTTGCAGATGACGCAGTCATTTATCAACTAATAAACTCATCAGAAGATCAAAATAAATTGCACAACGATTTACAAAAGATCTGTGAATGGTGCAAAAATTGGCAGTTCACCCTAAATAACGAAAAGTGTGAGGTCATCCACATGAGTGCTAAAAGGAATCTGTTAAACTTTAGCTACACGATAAATCAGTCTAATCTAAAGGCCATAAATTCAACTAAATACCTAGGTATTACAATTACAAACTACTTAAATTGGAAGGAATACGTAGAAAATATTGTGAGGAAGGCCAACCAAAGACTGCATTTCATTGGCAGGATACTTCATAAATGTAGCAGATCTACTAAGGAGACTGCCTACACTACTCTTGTCTGTCTTCTTTTAGAACATTTCTGTGCGGTGTGAGACCCTTACCAGATAGAACTGACAGAGTACTTGGTAAAAGTTCAAAGAAGGGTAACACATTTTGTATTATCATGAAATATGGGAGAGAGTGTCACAGAAATGATACAGGCCTTGGGCTGGATATCATTAAAAGAAAGGCATTTTTCGTTGTGACGGAATCTTTTCACAAAATTCCAATCACCAACTTTCTCCTCCGAATGCAAAAATATTTTGTTGACACTTACCTACATAGGGAGAAACAATCACCATGATAAAATAAGGGAAATCAGAGCTCTAACAAAAAGATGTAGGTGTTTGTTCTTTCCGTTGTACAAGATTGGAATAATAGAGAATTGTGAAGGTGGTTTGATGAACCCTCTGCCACACACTTAAATTTGATTTGCAGAGTATCCATGTAGATGCAGATGTAGATGTAGATTCTGTCCTATGACAGGTCATTTGTTTCAACTGTCTATTTCTTATTTGTCTAGCCACTTATTTGTTATGTTCCACATTACAAAATCTTGTAAATTTAGGGTACATGTGGCCTAAGAAATGGTGTATCTTACAGTATGAAATGTCAGAATGAAATTAGCAAATAAAAAAAATGCACCCCAATCCAGGATCAAACCCTCGACCCCCTGCATGCTAACCCAATTTCTTCCCATTGCACCAACTGTACAGCATGACTAATATGTGCTAACAGAGGTAGTTATCATAAATGTGGTTACAGTATTGCCACATTGCCACTTTTTAAAGTCCTTTTTCATATGAATGTAGACGATTGTGAGAGACGTTTTTTATCGCTGGCATGTAAGCAGTTGCACTGTGTAGCCTGAGTACACGAATTTCGCTTCATCCTGTATATGACAAGAGCTGCTGAGCATCAGCTAATGTAATTTACCACCATGTTATATAACAAGTGAGTATGTTTACATCACAAATATTTTTCTATTATTAATATTTTGTTATATCTGTAAAAATAGTTTGTATTCATTTATCATTTTTAGGGCCCATTCCTTCTGAAGACGACATTGTAGAAATATTGAAACCAAGGTTAAATAAACCTTTGGTTTGCACTTGCTTGGCAGGTCATTTTTTTTTCCAACTTTTTCAAATTTATACAGTTGCTGAATCACAGCCATGTTTAAGATTCCTCTCATTATTTGAATTCCACCCAGGACATTTTGGCATCATATTAACCGTTAATATAAATCATAACTGTTATCAGTGGACTACAAAGACTCTTACTGTAGTTCTGCCAGTTATTCTATGTGTGTTACAGTATTGCCACATTGCCACTTTTTAAAGTCCTTTTTCATATGGATGTAGACGATTGTGAGAGACGTTTTTTATCGCTGGTATGTGAGCAGTTGCACTGTGTAGCCTGAGTACACGAATTTCGCTTCATCCTGTATATGACAAGAGCTGCTGTTGTTGAATATCCACCCCTTTTTATATATACATACTTTAGCGTTTTGTGTGTATAATACCTTTTCATAAAAGTTTCAGTAAGAATTGGTGCATAGGTCTATAATTAATTGTATAGGAATTGTTATTTGTTAATAAAAGGTCTTTCAGTGATGATCAGTTTTTATTCAACTTTGAACTAGTATTAATCTATATATTTGAGGTGTTCACCCCTTGTAAACATTACATGAGGTAATTATATCTCAGGCATTAATGTGCTCCATACCTCTGAAATATGATTTGTCCTGTATTCTTGAACTGCTGTCTAGTATTCAACCAGGTGGCATAGACCAAATGGTGTAATATTCTACCAAGCTGACTTGTTTGCCATCGTCAGGTTGTGCTGATGACTGACTGATTTCTGAGTGTGCCATCTTATATTCTAGTGTTGATCCTGGGCCCTCAGTGGCCCTGAGAGCAAAAGCAAGAGGTTGCAGCTAAGCTGACACTCACATTAAGACATTGTCATCAGCACCACCTGAGGATGGCCACAAGTCAGTGTGCTGAAAACTGGACCATCTATACAATGCCCCCAATACACAAGACCAGTTCAAGATCATATGCTTAGAAAGCATAAGGTCACACGTTGTCTTTAGCTGTTTTATGCAGTTGTCATGTTTACAATTATCTCACCCATTTCTACATAAAATTATGAAAAGTGGACAGTTGACTACATATCCAAGCAGTGTATAGCAAACTGAAATAATAAGGTGATTGGATAGATAAAAAAAATCTACTCGCCAAGCAGTGCCAGAACAAACTCATAAAAAATATAATTAAGCAAGCTTTTGGATACAGTGGCTCCTTCTTCAAGCAGCAGGGTTGAAGGGGGAGACAGGGTGGTGAAGGAAAAGGACTCGATAGGTCTAAGAAAAGGGGTAGATTTCAGGAAAGTCACTCAGAACTGCAGGTCAGGGGAGGCTTAGTGGAAGGGATGAGAAGGGAAGACTGATCATTGGGGACTGCACAAGACGAGATTAGAAAACCTGAGAATTTGATGGTGGAAGACAGGGTAATAAGCAAGGCAGAGATCACTGCTTAAACATCATGCATGAGTTTATAGTGAGAAGCTAAGTGCATTGTATGTAACAGAGGAAGGGGAAGGGGCATAGTATAATGTGTCTGGTTGCTGTAATCTTCTATGTAAGAGTCAACCTATACTGGGGATGTGTGGTTTGGGTGGTGCGAGAAGTTCTATGGATTGAGGAGTTATTTCTTGTGAAGAGCCTGAGTTTTTAAGGGCAGAATGCAGGCCAGTTCGAATCACAGAGATGGGATCTTGATCACAGATACTGTATGTAGAGGTGTCAAACAGCTGGTATAGACGTTCATTAACATATTCCATTCAGCCAAGTACCACAATGGTAGATCCTTTGTCTCCTGACAGGATAATGATAGAGTCAACAACTTTTAGGGAAAGTGGAGCATGGAGTTATGCAGAGGACAGGCTGGGGTCATCTTGTAGCGACCTGACGAAGGGTTGTGAAGCAGTGCTGCATGTGAGGAATTCTTGGAAAGCTTGTAAGGGATGATTTTGAGGTAGTGGTAGTGTATCAAGTTGGGACTGTGGTTGGAACTGTTCAAGACAGGGTTCAATGTCATGTTTGCTGTTGGAAAGGTTTCAAGGTTGGGTTCCGAAGCATATTTCTAGTTGACATTACGGGTGAAAGAAAGTAGGTCCTTCGCCAAAGCAGCATGACCAAATGCCGGTTTAGAGCTGAAGGTGAGACCCTTGGATAATATAGATAACTCAGGAGGGGAGAATGTTTTAGAAAAGAGGTTGATAACACTTTACTGTTGTGACTGGTTCTTGGTATAAATTAGCTATTAAATCTGGGAGGCAGTGGTGAAGGCTGTGGAATGTTAAGGAGGGCAAGAAGGGAAACATCACAGTTCCATCCAAGGAAACAGAACTCCACAGGTGGGAACTAGCGTTACAATACGTCCTTAGTTACTGCCACCCACCTGGCCTTAATTTATGTTAACTTTTTCTGCCTCGACATTTCTTCACAGTAACTACTCCTTTCTTCAATCCATTTTAGTTTTCTACATCTTTCATTTTCTTACCTGTCTATTTTTCACTGCCTTGCCCTCCTGTGTTTCATACAATGCACTTATCTTTTCATTATTAACTCATGCACAATGTTTAAGCAGTAATCTCTGTCTTGCATATTACCATGTCTTCCACCTTTAAACTCTCAGGTTTTCAAATCTCATCCAGTGCAGTTTCCCAACAACCAGTCTTTCCTTCTCATCCTGTCTGGTAAGTCTGCCCTGATATGCAGTTCTGGGCAACTTTTCCGAAATGTACCCCTTTCCTAGACCTCTTCAGTCCTTTTCCTTCACCACTCTGTCTTCCCCTTGAACCCTTCTGTCTAAAGAAGGATCCTCTGGCTTCAAAAGCTTGCCTAATTATAATTTTTCATGTGTGCATTCTGCCGCTACTTGGTGAGTAGATTTTTTTATCTACCCAATTACCTCATTTTGTCAAAAAGTGATTGTTTTCGTTCTTATATTAGCCCTTGTGACCATCATTCCATCTTATGTAACCCTCTTGTTAGTAATTGTCGTCTGTCTTGTTCAAACTGTCTTCTGTTTACTATCTTATGTGCTAATCTGTTCGTTTACTTACATGTATCACCAAAATTAATCAACACTTTGCCCCTACATTTTTCTAGTACTGACTTCTGTGCGCGAATACGGGTCCATTTTTATTTGCATGTAACAATTCCATTGGTATTTTGAATTTGGATATGACAATTTGCAGTTCACTACACTGCTGGGCCTTGTCCCAATCGTCTTTGCTGACTTGTTCACAAATTTGGCAGCTATTTTCTTTCCCTCCCTCCACTTACCCTGTTTATATGTAATTCATTCACGTTTTTGTGCGTTTGTTTTTTGCCAAACCGCTCTGGTCGACTTTTACTGCCGTCTCTTATATTACTTTAATTGTCAAGCTAAGTAGTTTTCATTTTCTTCAATGACTTTCTGTTTCTGTTCACCCAGATTTTAAAATTTTGTCTTCTGACGACTTTCATAGTCGATTTTTTTCCCCAATCAATTTTTTTCATACCATATAGACCACTTTTCTGGCGAGAATTTCTCTCCCACTCAATTCTTCTTGATAACAATCATCCGTTGTCACGATTTTCGGACGATTTTTCTGATTTTTGCCGAATTTTTTCTGTGCTTTTCTTCCGATTTTCTACCATTTATCCTCGCTCTGCTCATCATTTTTGCCACTCCCACGATTTCTAATACTCCAAACTGTCCCCTCTTGCCATAATGTACCCCATCACATATTACAGCCATTCTTTCCGAAAACATTTCTTTGCCCTATCAAAACTAGGCCCCACAGTCTTTTTTTTATAAATCTGTTTGTCTCTTGGAGTTACTCCAAAAGGCCTAACATTGAAAGTCCCCATTTCTGGATGTAATCATATTCTACACTAGGCTCTTTTTCAGTTTCAAACACAGCAATCTCTTGCTCTTACCCGGCTAATCTGTGACCTGTATGTCCTATCAGCCAATTTCTACTCCACCAGACTTGTCTCATTCTACAAAACCCTGCAGTTATCTGCCCCTCATGTTTCCTTGAATGGTATCATCTGCCAAGCCAACTTCAACCTGCAATAACATGTCAGACTTCATCTCAAAAAGCTACCCCACTGGCTTATCTGAACATTGGTGTTTCTCTTCCGATCCTTGTGCAGCTCCTTAAACAGCCACACCATCAAACACCACTCCTCTCCTACAAACCAAACGTGGCCAATCTCCTTAACATTCCACAGCCTTCACCGTTGCCTTCATACCAATAATAACTCATTATCACAAGAACCAGTCACAACAGAACAGTGTCCTCAACCTTTTGTCTAAAGCATCCTCCCTTCCTGAATTATCTGTATTATCCAAGGGTCTCACTGTCACCCCTAAACTGGCATTTGATCATGCTACTGTGGTGAAGGACCTGTTTTTTTTCTTCACGCATAGTGTCAGCTGGAAATAATACTTTGCAACCCAATCCCTTTTAAAGAGCAGCAAACTTGATATTGAACACTGCCTTGAATAGTGCCGACCACAGTCCCAACTTGACCCACCACCACTACCTCAAAAATATCCCTTACAAGCCTTCTAAGAATTCCTCACATGCAGCATTGCTTCACAACCCTTCCTCAGGTTGCTACAGGATGATCCTAACCTGTCCTCTGCAGAACTCTGGGCTCTACTTTACCTTGAAGCTGTTGACTCCATTGATGGATAATGATCATTATCCCTCCAGGAGACAAAGGATCTGCCACTGTGGTACTTGACTGAAAGGAGTTTGATAGTGAACCCCTACACCAGCTGTCTGACACGTCTACATACAGTGTCTGCCATCAAGATCCCATCCCTGTGATCCCTGCCTGCAGTCTATCCTCAAAACCCAGCCTCCTCACAAGGACTAACTCCTCAGTCCATAGACTTCTCATCCCCACCTAAACCACACACCCCCATCTTTTACCTGCTTCATAAGATACACAAACCCAATCATCCTGGCTGTCCTATAGTTGCTGGCTTCAAAGCACCTATCGAACGTATATCTACCTTAGTTGATCAGTACCTGCAACCCATAGTACAAAGACTTCCCTCTTATGTCAAAGATACTAACAATTTCCTAGATAGTCTGGAATCTGTACTCATCCCACTCCTACCACACAGCTCTCTCTATGCCAACATCCCTCATGTACATGGTCTCTCTGCTGCTGAACATTTCCTCTGTCAGGCCCGCCTGATTTCAGACCTATGGCGTCCTTGCTACTCACTTTAATTGACTTCATACTTACCAACAACTCCTTCACCTTTAAGCAAACAGATCAGGGTACAGCCATGTGAACCAGGATGGCTCCTTCCTACACCAACCTTTTCATGGGTCACTTGGACAGGGCTTTCCTGGGATCCATAAATCTTTAGTTTTGGTTTGGTTTAGGTACATTAGTGACATCTTTACCATATGGACTCATGGTGAGGCTGACCTGTTAAAATTCCTGGAATCTCGGAATACCTTCTCCCAATTAAATTTCACATGGTTGTATTCCGAATCACGTGTCTCTTTCCTTGATGTTGATCTTGTCCTCACTGAAGGCCAGCTGCATGCTTCTGTCTACATAAAACCTACTAACAAACAACATTATGTACATTTTGACAGCTACCATCCATTCCATGTCAAACGTTCCCCCCCATACAGTCTTGGCATTCAAGGCAAACATATTTATTTGGATGCAGACTCTTTATGGCAGTACACCACCATTCTCACCTCAGCCTTCACTGGACGTAATTACCCCACCAGCCTAGTTCAAAAGCAGGTTTCCTGGGCCACCACATCCAATCCTGGTATTGCTGAACCCTCCAAAAAAACAACTTCGCAGCACACCACTGGTCACTCAGCATTATCCTGGTGTGGAATGTATTAAACAGCTGCTTCAACAAGGCCATGACATCCTAAAATCATGCCCTGAAATATGTTTGATCTGTCTGAGATTTTGCCCACAGCACCTGGAATAGCTTTTCGTCAACCTCCCAATCTGTGCAATACTCTTGTCAGACCCTATGCACCTTCTGCACCCATCTCCCTACCCTATTGCTCCTACCCTTGTGAACGTTCCTGCTGCAAGACTTGTTCTATGCACCCTACCACTACCAACTATACCAACCCTGTAACTGAAAAAACATATAATATTGCTGGGACAGCCACCTGTGAAACAACGTGTCATTTACCAACAGTTATCTAATCACTGTTCAGACTTTTACATCGGCATGAGTAGAACCAAACTATCAGTTTGGATGAATGGGAATAGGCAGAGGGTGTATACTGGCAACATGCAATATCCTGTTGCAGAGCATGGTCTACAATATGACAATCGTGACATTGGCGCCTGTTTCACCACACGCACCATCTGGATTCTTCCCTCAGACACCAGTTTCTCAGAACTCCCCATGTGATTCTCACTACCCACCTAGCCTTAATTTGGGTTACTTTCTTCTGCCTCAGCATTTCTTCACAGTAACTTCTCCTTTCTTCACTCCATTTTAGTTTTGTACATCTTTCATCTGTCTATTTTTTGCCACCCCCTCCCTCCTGTATTTTGTACAATGCACTTATCTTTTCACTATTAATTCATGCACAATGTTTTAGCAGTAATCTCTGTCTTGCATATTACTCTGCCTTCCACCTTTAAGCTCTCAGGTTTTCACATCTCATCCAGTGCAGTTCCCCAACAATCAGTCTTTACTTCTCATCCTGTCCACTAAATCTCCCCTGACATGCGGTTCTGGGTGACTTTCATGAAATCTACCCCATAGACCACTTCAGTCCTTTTCCTTCACCCCTCCCGCTTCCCCTTCAACCGTTCTGCCTGAAGAAGGAACCACAGACTCTGAAAGCTTGCAAAAATTGATTGTTTTCATTGTTATAAACTGAAATGATATGTGGTGTACAACTTCGCTTCTGCCGTTTTTATCTCCAACATTTGCGCCTTTAATGAAACAAATTGGTTACACATGTAGCATTCAACACTTTGCAAAATGGTTTGATAACAAGCACCTGTGATTGCTTCACTTGGTTTTAACACCTCATAGTACACAATGCCGAGCTGGTCCCAACAAATGCAGAGTATGATCTTGGAGCCATGAATATTCGGTTTGGCCATTGACGTGGAAGCATGGACGGGATATCTCCATGATTTTTTGCATTCAGTGTTATTGTAATGAACCCATTTTTCACTCCCAGTCACATTGCAATGCAGAAATCCCTTCCGTTTTTGCCTCTGAAGCAACTGTTCACAAACACACAAACGCCGTTCAATGTCTCTCGGTTTCAGCTCACAAGGGACCCAAGTTTTTTCTTCCTGAATCATTCCCATAGCCGTGAGACATTTTGAAATTGCCTGCTGTGTCACTCCCACTAATCATGCCAATTCTTCTTGTGTTTGACATGAGTCTTCACTCAGCAATGTCTCCAACCAATTCTGCATCTTCGAAAGCATTCTCTCTTCCACCACTAAGTTGGTGTATGGTGTTAAAATCACCATTCTTGAAGTGTTGAAACCACTCACATCACATTCTTTAACTAGTAGCACCCTTACCATATGTACTTGAGAACATTCAATGAGACTCAGCTGCTGTTTTCTTCATATCGAAACAAAACAGTAACACCTCCCGCAAATGGCGAGAATTAGGCTCGTAAACTGACATTTTCAATCAAGAACAACTTTATGATGCAGACACAAATCAAGTATTGTTTAAATGAGGTTATGTCGACCAAGGTCCAAGCTAACTGCCTGATATCTGCGATCTGTTTCTTTCAACCGCTACTTACCGCTGTTGCCACCTGTCGACAAACAGAGGCAAAGTTGTACACCTGGTAGTACTCTTAGACCATGCAAATTAACAATATTGTCAGTTCAATCACATCCGTTGAGGCTTCAGTGGTTTATTTAAGGTATTCTATGAAACCGTTCTTTTACTTCTTCCTATGCCTTTCTAGCTATCTTCATCATATGTCTGTTTGTTTTCATTTAATGTGGCTATCTGTCTTGTAAATATCTTCCTTTTTTCTCAAAACAAAAGGGGAAGAAGAAAATTCTCCTATTTAACCTCCTAACATACCTATTTCTGTCACAAAACCTTCTTTTTTCCTATGTAATTTTACACTTTTTTGAAAATATATTGCTTTGGCACTCAGTTCTACATTTAACTTGAAAATTTAAGGAGACATTGTAGGTGCAAATGGATAGCTCAGGATCATCACAAGCTCTGGAAATACTCATTGCAAAACATTGCTTATCAAAAAGATGATTTTTTTTATTTGAAGATACATATCAGAAGGTAGATAACATATAAATATGAAAACCATACTAGAATTGTATTAGAAATCTATTTTTATATGATAGATTCTGAAGCATGGTGTGTTGCCCAAGGGGATGTGGCACTGGGTGCAGTAGTATCGTGTTTCTCCCCAGACATGCTTCACAAGTGTATTCTGCTTCTTGGAGTAAACTGTAAACACTCATATCACATTGCTCTTCTTCAGTGTTGGTTCAGTGACTTCTGGGAAATGTCTTTCTGTCAGTAGAGAGGGTGGGACATTCATCCTAGGTGGGCTCGCTTTCTAAATTCCAGGGAGTCCTTTTGCTCTCAAGGTTTGTCATACAAATAAAAGAATTCCACACAGAAATTTCCAGCTAATGGACAAAGGTTTCTTGTAGTATTTCTCGCATTGCATTCTGGGTATTGGATATGATGCCATTCTCTGATTTTCTTGATCCACTCCTCCCACTGTATTGTTGTAGTCAAGCGCAAGCCTTGACTTCATTATTTTCTTGACCTGTACTCAGTCTCCTCCATATCCGTAGTGTGGATAGTTGAAAGAAGTACCATATTTTTCTCGTCTTTCCAATGCAATGCTAGAACTTTTCCTCACTTTTTGCCTGCAATTTCCACTTTTCATTATTTTTTATTTCAGAGAGATTGTGCCATATCTTTCTGGATAATGTCTACTGTTCCATAACTCTCAGTGGATTTCAAAATTAAAAAATCTCCCACTGTGGGCATGTATAAAAGCTATCTGTCACTGTGCAGTAGCTTTGCATCAGGAGTGGTTTTACAAGTGTCAAAACAACCTATGATGACATAGCTTTGTCCCTTTCATTCTGTAACTATTCAGGGACCACATATATCTACCAGATGATTCACACAGCATGTAGAATTGTATTCCAGTTCATGCCCTTTTTATCAGGATATACTCGTACTGTACAAACCCAGTCAGCCCTAGTACAAAAGTAGACTTTCATCCACTGTAACGTCCAGTTCAGGAACATAAGAAGCTTTGAACTTATTTCCAAGGTTCTGTAAACTGGCTAAATTTTGTTCAGTGATTTCGCAAAACCTTTTGTAAGACATTATGTCATTGAAAAATGGAGTTGATATGCCTACATGCCATGTCTAGTAGAGCCATAATTCAGGTTTCTGAACAACACTGCAAAATGGTTAGAACAAGGAAAGTTCAAAGTTCTTCACACGATAGCAGCAAGACATAATATCCGGTGGTTGAAACACACTGGCTGATATCTTTAACTGTTTCCACCTGTATCATTTCCATCAAATCCCTACCAAAAAGTGTTACAATATATTAACAATATACGAAAAGGATAGTTGCTGCTCACCATATAGAGGAGGTGCTGACTCGCAGAAAGGTGCAACAAAAAGACTGTCAGAAAGTTAGCTTTCGGTCAACAAGGCCTTTGTCAAAAGTAGACAAAACACACACACACACACACACACACACACACACACACACACACACACACAGAATTAACACACACACACGGCCACAGTCTCTGGCAACTGGAGTCAGACTGACCGAGACTGTGGTTGTGTGTGTGTTAATTGCATTTGTGTGTGTGTGTGTGTGTGTGTGCGTGTGTGTGTGTGTGTGTGTGTGTGTGCTGTCTACTTTTGACAAAGGCCTTGGTGTCTGAAAGCTAACTTTCTGACAGTCTTTTTGTTGTACCTTTCTGCAACTCAATATCTACACTATATGGTGAGAAACAACTGTCCTTTCTTTCATTTATTGTTACATTCCATACTGGATTTTCCATTGTTCAAATATGTTAAGTTCATCATCAGCAAAAGGAATTATACTGCCACGATTAGCAGTAAGTGGTAATCTTGGTGGAGCCTAATCAGTATCTGGATCAACAACATGCCACTAGAGACCAGTCTATATCAGTGTCTTCCTCAAATTCTTTCTCAATTGATGAAAGTGCAAAAGAGTCATTACCATATTCTGAAACACAAGTGTCTTCCCACTGCTTTTTCGCACTGCAACAATCACGATTCATTGACGAAAACTGCAAGTACACGTAACACTGCAACAATTGCACTAGTTTCAACAACTTCATGAGCACAAGCCAGTAGCTTACACTGCAATAAAATATGAAACTTCTAGAAACACTAACTTATGACAGCAGAAGTAACTGTTGTTGTTATTGTGGTCTTCAGTCCAGAGACTGGTTTGATGCAGCTCTCCATGCTACTCTATCCTGTGCAAGCTTCTTCATCTCCCAGTACTTACTACAACCTACATCTTTCTGAATCTGCTTAGTGTATTCATCTCTTGGTCTCCCTCTACAATTTTGACCCTCCACACTGCCCTCCAATACTAAATTGGTAATCCGTTAATGGCTCAGAACATGTCCTACCAGCTGATCCCTTCTTCTAGTCAAGTTGTGCCACAGATTTCTCTTCTCCCCAATTCTATTCAGTTCCTCCTCATTAGTTATGTGATCTACCCATCTAATCTTCAGCATTCTTCTGTAGCATCACATTTCAAAAGCTTCTATTCTCATCTTGTCCAGACTATTTATCGTCCACGTTTCACTTCCATACATGGCTACACTCCATACAAATACTTTCATAAACGACTTCCTGACCCTTAAATCTATACTCGATGTTAACAAATTTCTCTTCTTTAGAAACGCTTTCCTTGCCATTGCCAGTCTACATTTTATGTGCTCTCTACTTTGACCAACATTAGTTATTTTGCTCCCCAAATAGTAAAACTAATCTACTACTTTAAGAGTCTCATTTCCCAATCTAATTCCCTCAGCATCACCTGATTTAATGCGAGTGCATTCAATTACCCTCGTTTTGCTTTTGTTGATGTTCATCTTATATCCTTCTTTCAAGACAATGTCCATTCCATTCAGCTGCTCTTCCAAGTCCTTTGTTGTCCCTGACAGAATTACAATGTCATTGGCGAACTTCCAAGTTTTTATTTCTTCTCCATGGATTTTAATTCCTACTCCAAATTTTTCTTTTGTTTCCTTTACTCCTTGCTCAATATACAGATTGAATAACACTGGGGATAGGCTACAACCCTGTCTCACTCCCTTCCCAACCACTGCCTCCCTTTCATGCCCCACGACTCGTATAACTGCCATCTGGTTTCTGTACAAATTGTAAACGGCCTTTCGATCCCTGTATTTCACCCCTGCCACCTTCAGAATATGACAGAGTATTCCAGTCAACATTGTCAAAAGCTTTCTCTAAGTCTACAAATGCTAGAAACATAGGTTTGCCTTTCCTTAATCTTTCTTCTAAGATAAGTCATAGGGTCAGTATTGCCTCACGTGTTCCAATATTTCTACGGAATCCAAACTGATCTTCCCCGAGGTCAGCTTCAACCAGTTTTTCCATTTGTCTGTAAAGAATTCGCGTTAGTATTTTGCAGCTGTGACTTATTAAACTGATAGTTCAGTAATTTTCACATCTGTCAACACCTGCTTTCTTTAGGATTGGAATTATTATATTCTTCTTGAAGTCTGAGGGTATTTTGCCTGTCTCATACATCTTGCTCACCAAATAGTAGAGCTTTGTCAGGACTGGCTCTCCCCAGGCTGTCAGTAGTTCAAATGGAATGTTGTCTGCTCCCGGGCCTTGTTTCGGCTCAGGTCTTTCAGTGCTCTGTCAAACTCTTCATGAAGTATCATATCTCCCATTTCATCTTCATCTACATCTATATCCTCTTCCATTTCCATAATATTGTCCTCAAGTACATCACCCTTGTATAGACCCTCTATATACTCCTTCTACCTTTGTGCTTGCCCTTCTTTGCTTGGAACTGGGTTTCCATCTGAGTTCTTGATATTCATACAAGTGGTTCTCTTTTCTCCAAAGGTCCTTTAATTTTCCTATACTCGGTATCTATCTTACCCCTAGTGAGATAAGCCTCTACATCCTTAGATTTGTCCTCTAGCCATCCCTGCTTAGCCATTCTGCACTTCCTGTCGATCTCATTTTTGAGACGTTTGTATTCCTTTTTGCCTGCTTCATTTACTGCATTTTTATATTTTCTCCTTTGATCAATTAAATTCAAAATATCTTCTCTTACCCAAGGAGTTCTACTAGCCCTCGTCTTTTTACCTACTTGATCCTCTGCTGCCTTCACTACTTCATCCCTCAAAGCTACCCATTCTTCTTCTACTGTATTTCTATCCCCCATTCCTGTCAATCATTCCCTTATGCTCTCCCTGAAACTCTGTACAACCTCTGGTTTAGTCAGTTTATCCAGGTCCCTTCTCCTTAAATTCCCACCTTTTTCCAGTTTCTTCAGTTTTAATCTACAGTTCATAACTAATAGATTGTGGTCAGAGTCCACATCTGCCCCTGGAAATGTCTTACAATTTAAAACCTGGTGCCTAAATGTCTGTCTTACCATTATATAATCTATCTGATACCTTTTAGTATCTCCAGGCTTCTTCCATGTATACAGCCTTCTTTTATGATTGTTGAACCAAATGTTACCTATGATTAAGTTGTGCTCTGTGCAAAATTCTACAAGGCAGCTTCCTCTTTCATTTCTTTGCCCCAGTCCATATTCATCTACTACGTTTCCTTCTCTCCCTTTTCCTACTACTGAATTCCAGTCACGCATTACTATTAAATTTTCGTCTCCCTTTCGCTACCTGAATATTTTTTTTTATCTCCTCATACATTTCATCAATTTCTTCATCATCTGGAGAATTAGTTGGCATATAAACTTGTACCACTGTAGTAGGAATGGGCTTCTTGTCTATCTTGGCCACAATAATGCACTCACTATGCTGTTTGTAGTAGCTTACCCGCACTCCTTTTTTTTTATTCATCATTAAGCCTACTCCTGCATTACCCCTATTTGATTTTGTATTTATAACCCTGTATTCACCTGAGCGAAAGTCTTGTTCCTCCTCTCACCGAACTTCACCAATTCCCACTATATCCATCTTTAAGCTACCCATTTCCCTTTTTAAATTTTGTAACCTACCTGCCCAATTAAGAGATCTGACAGTCCACGCTCCGATCTGTAGAATGCCAGTTTTCTTTCTCCTGATAACGACGTCCTCCTGAGGAGTCTCCGCCCGGAGATCCGAATGTGGGACTATTTTACCTCCGGAATATTTTACCCAAGAGGACGCCATCGTCATTCAACCATACAGTAAAGCTGCATGCCCTCAGGAAAAATTATGGCTGTAGTTTCCCCTTGCTTTCAGGTGTTTGCAGTACCAGCACAGCAAGGCCGTTTTGGTTAGTGTTATAAGGCCAGATCAGTCAATCATCCAGACTGTAGCCCCTGCAACTACTGAAAAGGCTGCTGCCCATCTTCAGAAACTACATGTTTGTCTGGCCTCTCAACAGATACCCCTCTGTTGTGTTTGAACTTACGGTACAGCTATCAGTATCGCTGAGGCACGCAAGCCTCCCCACCAACAGCAAAGTCTATGGTTCATGGGGAATAACTACTACAATTATGATGGACATGTTGGTGCTAACTGGTGGCAGTTAAAAGAACTATAATGTTTATAATCAGCATATTTGTGCAGGAATGCATAAAATTTGGAGGTATGAGTTATCTTGGGATAATATTTATCAGCAAAATGGATTATCTTGGAATAATCAGTTAGAAGATTAATAGCTAACTTTGTAAAATGGCCCTCAGTCTTCTTTAACTGGGTTTTAAACGCTTATTTTTGCACTTTGTTTTAATCTGTGGGTGGTGATTTTTTTTTTTTTTTTTTAAAAAGAACTGATTCTCTCTTTTGAGTAATGACTTTGCAGAATAGTACACATACTTTGATCCTCCTTATCAGGTTAAGATTTGGAAGTGACTAGTGCAATAGTTACTTTTATGTGCTGCAATTAACTAACATCTCCTACAGTCTTTTAAAGACCGCAACTTATTTGTAGATCTAGCATAGTCATGTTATTGGGAGTGATTCATAATTTTAGAGGAACAGAGATAAAGGCAATATCTCTTAAATTAAAAAAAAGTCTCAGGTAGACTGTTGTTCCTTTTTTATTGCCATTTATTTATACACTGATGTGCCAAAGAAACTGGTATAGGCATGCTTATCCAAACACAGAGATATATAAACAGGCAGAAAATGGCACTGCGGTCGGCAATGCCTTTATAAGACAGCAAGTGTCTGACACAATTGTTAGATCAGTTACAGCTGCTACAATGGCAGGTTTTCAAGATGTGAGCGAGTCTGAACATGGTGTTATAGTCAATGCACAAGTGATGGGACACAGCATCTCTGAGGTAACGATGAAATGAGGATTTTTCAGTGCAACTATTTCCATGAGTGTACTGTGAATATGAGGAATCCAGTAAAACATCAACTCTCTGACATTGCTGTGGGTAGAAAGAGATCTTTCAAGAACGGGATTGATGATGACTGAAGAGAATCATTCAACATGACAGAAGTGCAGCCCTTCTGCAAATTGCTGCAGATTTATGTGATGAGCCATCAAAAAGTGCCAGCATGTGAACCATCCAACGAATCATCATCGATGTAGGCATTTTGAGGCAAAGGTCAACTCTTGCACCCTTGACGACTGCATGACACAAAGCTTTATGCCTTGCCTGGGCCCATCAACACTGACATTGGACTATTGATGACTGGAAACATGTTGCCCGACAGACGAGACTCGTTTCAAATTGAATCGAGTGGATAGACCTGTATGGGTATGGAGAAAACCTCATGAATCCATGGATCCTGCATGTTGGCAGGGAACTTTTCAAGTGGCTGGAGGCTCTGTAATGGTGTTGCGTGTGTGCAATTAGAGTGATATGGGATCCCTAATACATATAGATATGACTCTTGACAAGTGACATGTAAGTAAGCATCCTGTCTGATCACCTGCATCCATTCATGTCCATTGTGTATTCCAACGGACTTTGGAAATTCCATCAGGACATTGCCAACCCCACACATCCAGAATTGACACAGAGTAGCTCTAGGAACACTCTTCAGAGTTTAAATGCTTCCGCTGGCCACCAAACTCCCCAGACATGAACATTATTGAGCATATCTGGGATGCCTTGCAACGTGCTGTTCAGAAAATATATCCACCACCTTGTACTCTTAGATTTGTGGACAGCCCTGTAGGATTCATGGTGTCAGTTACCTCCAGCACTACTTCAGACATTAGTTGAGTCCATGCAACATCATGTTGCAGCACTTCTGTGTGCTCACGGGGGCCCTACATGATATTAGGCAGGTGTACCAGATTCTTTGGCTCTTCAGTGTAAATAGACACTGACCAGTGTGGCACAGCAGTTCTGACACTGGACTAACTTTCAAGAGGAACATGGTTCAAATCTCTGTCAGCCATCCAGATTTAGGTTTTCCATTTTCTCTAAAACACTAGGATGGTTCATTTGAAAATGAATGGCCAGTTTCTTTCCCCATCAGAGGCATACCTTAAGTTGTTCTCTTTCTCTAATGACATTGTTGTTGAGTGGGCTTTAAAGACTAATCTTCCTTTTCCTTATAAAGACAAACCTGACATTAGCTCAGACTGTTTTATAGCTTCCATAATTGCTCCAACCTATTCATTTACTTTTTCAAAAAATTGGTTGCCTTTCTATAGTATTAATTTGCCTCAAGTAATTATGTATTTTTGTTTATTAATATGATAAAAATTAATTTATTTATTTGTACAAAAATTAGCAATTTTATTTCCATGTATTTATTACAAAAGTTTCCTTAAGTAAAAACAAACAATGGGAAGCCCAAATTGGAATATTGACAATTGTATGAAAATAATAGATTGCTACTCACCATAAAATTGATATGTTGAGTTACAGACCAACACAATGAAAAAATTGCTACATATAAGCTTTCATGAACAGCCTTGTTCAGAAAAGAAAAATACACACACATTCACACAAGGAAGCACAACTCACACACACGATATCACCATCTCTGGCAAGAACACAACAGAAATGTGTCAAATAGAAGCAACAATCCAAAGTGGAGTGAAGAATGGATTGCACAATGCTGGTAGCAGGAAGAGGAATCAGTGCTGCCTGGCAGAGCATGCAGGAACTAGAGGTGGCAGAACAGTCACAGCATCAATGGTTTTGGGGGAGAGGAGAATGGGGGACAGCAAGGAGAAGAGCAGAGAAGGGGAAAGTCCGGTAGATGCACCAGAAGAGAGCAGTGCACAGTGAGGATGAGAGGAAGGGAACTGTGAGGAGGTGGCAGGACAGAGGGGGTGGAAATAGTTGGGTGGAGTGTGTGGGGACAGTAGGTTACCATAGGTTGAGGCTGGGATGATTTTGGAAGCAGAGAATAGGTTTTAAAGGATAACTCCCATCCACACAGTTCAGAAAAGCTGGTGATGGAGGGGAGGATCCAGGTTGTGGAGCATCCAAAGAAATCAAGCATGTTGTGCCACAGGGATGTCCACTTTGCTCTTGACCACAGTTTGGCAGTGGCTATTCATTCTGGTGTACAGTTGGTTGGTAGTCACACCAATATAAAAAGTTGAATGGTGACTGCAGCAAAGCTTGTAGATGACATGGCTGCTTTCAGAAATGGCCCAGCCTCTCACGAGGTAGTGTACGCATGTGTGCATTTGCTTAAGTAACATTTAATTGGATGTTCATTATGTGTTGTCACCTTCTTGAAACTCTTCTTAACATGGCAATTTCCTGCAGTACCTGTTTTTTTTTTTTTTTTTTTTTTTTTTTTTTTTTTTTTTTTTTTTTTTTAATGAAATTTGCCTTCTTGATACTGAAAGATGAATTAAACAAAGCCTCCAATTCAGTAATATTCTCAACTTTAAGTTTTACTTGAGCATCTCATAATTTTCCTGTTTTTACAAATTACCAGTGAGGTAGCTGATAAACAGTGTTTTTCACCTTGTCCTGATTTGCTTTGGCTCACGCTTTGCTGTATATTTGTTAACATATTTAGAAATGGTAAGTGAGCAGTTTATTTATGTCTCATTCTTCTTCTGCTTCTTTTTTCATTTTGGCCATCTTAAGATCACATAAATTCGCTTCAACTTTGTTTCTTCTGGTATTTCATTTTTCCCAATATTCTTTCATTCTCAAACTTTGCGACCATTATTATGAGCTCTAGGATTTATTTTTTTATTCACAATTGGTGGATTAACGGGTCTAGTACTAGCAAATTCATCTTTGTTCTTCTGTCCAAGATGATTTTGTTAGGGGCCTTATCCTGTCCTCAAAATCTTTGAAGGCCTGAATTTTTTATTTAAAAATCTGGTTCCTTTATTCTTATTTCTCCCAGATCTCTTTGTATCTCTTGGATCCACCATATTTTGGTTTTCTTGTTCATCAGAAATTGTGTGTTTCACTGTGTTAACTTCCCCTGGTCCATTCTGAGAATGTGTGTGAAGCACATGCTCCTTCTTCTCCTGAAGACATCAGAATTTTTTTCTATTTTGGTATACAGTTCCTGGTCGGCTCAACCAGGTAGGGTTGATAGAAGAGATAGAGAAGATCCAATGGAGAGCAGCGCGCTTCGTTACAGGATCATTTAGTAATTGCGAAAGCGTTACGGAGATGATAGATAAACTCCAGTGGAAGACTCTGCAGGAGAGACGCTCAGTAGCTCGGTACGGGCTTTTGTTGAAGTTTCGAGAACATACCTTCACCGAAGAGTCAAGCAGTATATTGCTCCCTCCTACGTATATCTCGCGAAGAGACCATGAGGATAAAATCAGAGAGATTAGAGCCCACACAGAAGCATACCGACAATCCTTCTTTCCACATACAATACGAGACTGGAATAGAAGGGAGAACCAATAGAGGTACTCAGGGTACCCTCCGCCACACACCGTCAGGTGGCTTGCGGAGTACGGATGTAGATGTAGATGTAGATGTAGATGTAGACCATCTTATGTTCTTCGAGGTCCTAATATTCTCCTGAGAATCTTGCATTCTATCAGTTCTAGCCTCTTGATCACTCCGGTTCTTACTAAGTTGAGAGTTTCTGCTGCATATAGAGCTTCAGGGCGGATCACTGTTTTTAATGTTTCAGTTTTGCATTTATTAAAATATTCTTCTTATTGTAGGTGTTGACAGTTAGTTTATATGCTAAGTTCATTTTGTTTATTCGTGCTCCCATTGCTTCTTTTTCAGTCATTCCATTGTCTATCCATTCTCCAAGGTATCTGAATCTCTCCACCTTCTGAATTTCCCCTCCTTCTGTTGTCATCCATCTAGGAGCTGTCATGATGTTTGCCATGTAATGTGTTTTCTTGATAGTGATTTGTAGGCCTGCTTTAGCTGCCTGTCTCTGCAGTTCTGTGGTTTGGTTAACTGCCTCTTCTAGTGATTCAGACAAAATCACAATGTCATCTGCGAATGCTAGACAGTCTACCTATACTCCTTTATTCTTACACTCTAGTCATATTCCACCCAGTCCTTTCATTCCTTGTTGCCACTCTCTGATTATCTTATCGAGGACACAATTAAAGATCAAAGGGGAGAGTCCATCTCCCTCCGGTGTTAATCTTAAAGGCCTCCAACAGCTTTCCTCAGAACTTGGATGTTGTGTTGATTAGGGTCTGTTTAGCCAGTTCATTGGATTTTCTGTCCAAATTCATCTCCCCTATAATTTGGAACAGTGTGTGTGCATCTACAGAATCATTGGCTTTCTTGAAGTCTATGAATGTAAGCATGAACATCTTGCTCCTCTGTTTTTGATAAGTGATTATTAGTTTTAGATTCAGGATCTGTCCTGTGCATGATCTCTCCTTTCTGAAGCCTCCTTGGCACTCATCAATTTGTGGATTTAGTTGTTCTTCCACTCTATTTAGCAGTGCTTTTGAGAACACCTTATAGGTCACAGGTATTAAAGAAATTCCCCTGTAGTTCCCAAGTTCCATCTTATCGCCTTTCTTGTGTATGGGATGTATTGGTGCCAATGTCCAACCTTCTCGAAGCTGCTGCCCTTTCCAGATTTTTCATACAAAAGTTCTCTGATCACATTCTCATTCACATACTTTTTTGTGATGATCCCATCTTCCCCAGGTGCTTTGTTATTTGTCAAGGTTCTTATAATGTTCTTAACCTCTTCTATAGTTGATGGTTCTGAGTCAAGGTTTGGTTCTTTCTCATTGTAATTGAATGTCTCAGATGGTGCTTCACAATTCAGGAGGTCTTCAAAGTATTCCACCAAGATCTGACTGTTTTCCATGTCTCCATACACTGTCTTTCCTTCATTATTCTTAAAGCTGAGTTTTGAAGGATCATATCTACTTAAGTTGGTCTTGAACATTCTATAGAAGTCTTACATGTTGTTCTTCTGGAAGTCTTCTTCTATTTGAATTAAACATTCTTGCAAATATTTCCTCTTGAGATTTCTGATAGTTTTAGCAGTGGTTTTACTTACTTCTTGGAAGTTCTTTAGATTTTCTGGTGTTCACCAATCAACCCACACTTTTTGCTTGCTTTATCTTCTTCTATCAGCCACCATGCATGTTTCTTCCTCTTCTCCAGGTGAACTGTTTAAGTTGTCAATCAGTACACCTTTCAACTGTTTCCAACCTTGATAGTTCTTCTGATTCAAGCTCTCCTTAAAATCTTTGCTAGTTCTAAGTTACTCTGTATCATACTTCCTAATAGAGGTAGTGTATTTAGTCTGATGGGCTCTTGGTAGAATTTTGATTTTTATTTTTGATAGAAAGCGATCTGAGTCTAAATTTGCACTCTTGAGGACTTTGAATTTCCTTCTCTACATGTCTTGATAAGGCTACATGGTCAAGCTGAAACTCTCCTAGTACTGGTTTGGGGGATACCCATGTTTTCTGTTTTCTTGGAAGGCATTTAAATGCCATTGATCTCATTATCAGGTCAAAGGTCTTAAAAATTTCCACTAGTCATTCACAATTCCTATTAGTCCTGTTGTGGGCTGGATAGTTCCCAATTATGTTTCTGAACTTCCTCTCTTTCCCTAGCTGAGCATTGAAGTCTCCAAATAGTATGATAACATTCTTAGTTGGAATCTTCGATAGTGTTTCCTCCAGGTCTTCCCAAAATTCTTCCACTTTCTCTGGGTCAGTTCTATCAGTCTCATTTGTGGGAGCATCTTCATTGACAATGATATAAATCTTATTTGCTCCCATAAAGGTAAGTGTGGAAAGTCTACTGTTTCTGGATCTGGAATCAGTGATGGCTCCCAGGATTTGTTTATTGATTATAAAGCCTGTGCCCAGTTGAGGTATGTTCTTCATTACTTGTCAGGTTTTCCCTTCAGATTGTGATATCCTTCTGATTCAAATGCTGCTTCGTCTGTATATCTTGTTTCTTGTAATGCAGTTGCAATGATTTTTTGCTTGGCCAAAGTAACAGTGAGATGTCTCAGTTTTGAGGAGTGAGTTAATGTTGAAGGTAGCAAAGTATGACACTTTCTTACTTTGCAATCGCTTGCATGCTGGTGCGAATTCCCCAGAATCTGTTGGCTCACTAATATTGTCATTGACAACAGTGGATTGGTTACCACATGGGGTAGTGCTTCCTCTAAGAGAACTTACCATCATGCTGAATCGAATGATTTATGTTGGGGTCAACATCTAGGTGTTAACAGGCTTACAGCTGGGGTAGTTAGCTTCAGAGGTGCCTTGAGATGTGACCTGGCTTCTCTTTTATGGATTTTTGGGTACCAACCCTCCTCCTTTATCCAGGCTTGGGACCGGCAGCAGCACTTTCAGATTACTCAGTCCATCCATCAGTACTTCAGGCAGATGTTATTATTATTATTGACTCTTTTTGTTTTGATTTCAAGGGATGAAGGAATAAAATGCCAGCCAGCTTGAATGTGGTTTTCAGCCATTTTGTCAGTAAATAACAGGCAAATTCCTATGTCCAAATGCACAAGCATTTTGCAGAACAATGTGACATTTGACCATGTGTTTACACTAGCTGCAGGCAGAAAGGGTAAACAAATTCATCCCTGGTTGGGAAGAAAGGGAGGGGAGGGCAGTGAGCTGTTAGTAACATTAAAATGCCTTTGGAGATGGTGACACTTTCATAATAATGGCCTATATGTAGGAATGATTGATTCTCCATAAAATAGTGGTCCCAACCCTGCATCAGTTGGATACAAGGCACCAGAAAGGAAGGATACATGAATAAAATTTCATGTTTGCCTCTTATGTTATGTAATTGAGCATCTGAATATTTTATGTGGAGATTTTCATGTAGTCATGTGCTATCTAGCACTCAAATGTGACCTAAAATACAAAGTGCATCCATAATGTAAGTTTCCTTGGTGTTGTGACCAGAAACAAAGCACAACTGAAAAAAATTATTGGAACAGGTACAGGAAGTCTCAGGCTGTTTTTCAACGTATTCATCACCAAAATTCATACATTTGTCATATTGTGGAAGCAATTTTTGTATCCCTATGTCATAGAAGTCAGTCATCTGAGATTGGAAACATGGTGTGTCAACCATCTCAGCCTCTCTGTCAGACTGAAAATGCTGACTCTGACCAGATAGTAATTTTTTGAGGTTCAGGGAAAGATGGAAATCACTGGGAGAAAGGTCTGGGCTAAAGTGGGGATGGTCAAACATCTCCCAGCTGAACATCTGCAGGAGCTCTGTTGTTTGTCGAGCCATGTGTGGATGTGTATTACTGTCCAGCAAGATAACATTGGCACTGAGCATCCTCCACCATTGCAATTAATGCATCATTTTGCAGTAATGCTCAGCATTCACCGTCTCATCTCTGCTTAGAAATTAAATAAGGAGAACTTGCCATCTGTAACAGAACACTGAACACAGTACTTGCTGTGTGACAATCTGCTTGAATTTCATCTTGCAGGGAGAGCATTGAATGCTACTTTCTCTGTGGTGTATCGTATGCAACCCACAACTCATCACCTATGATGATACAGTCCAGAATCTCATTACCTTCATCATGGTGCTGCTGAAGGAAAATCAAGGTTGTCTACACATGCTGCGCTTTGTGGTTCTGGTGTCAGCTGCTTCAGCACCCACCTGGTGTGCAATTTCTGGAGCAAGTGCTCCATAATAATTTATGTAACAAGAAGTGACTGCTGAGTTCCAGTGTTGTGAACTAACAATACTCCATAAAACATCCCCACATAATTTGCCTGTAATGATGAATAGCCTCCAACTGCATTCCTCATCATGAACATTTTGGTGACCTGCTGCAAAATGTCTGCATCAGTAACGCACCACCTGTTTGCTGATGACATTAGGCACACGACCTGGGACAGCTGATTATCAAATTCAGTCAGCACTATGTTCAGTGCATTCAAAACCTTTATCACTGACTGCACTTCACACACAGCAGGAGCTGGAATATGAGCCTCCATTTTCAACCACTGCTACAAAGCTACTGTGAGATCTAGGGAAGTTCCACTAGGACATGTACCATGTCATGTGATTACTCTTACCACGTACAAGCAATTGCTCCATGCAACATATTATTTGATAACTGTAGTACCAGTAGCAAACTTACTTTATGGATGTCCCACAAACATATCATCAACTGAAGGACCTTTATCTGACAGTGACGCAATTTCCACCTCCAGACTATTGGTTTTGGTCAACTTAGTATTCTGAAATTATGTGCTGAATATTTTGCCATTTTTACTTGATATATCATTTTAAATATGTAAAAGACAATTTTAATGACCAATTTGGCATGTTGCCTCATATTGTTACATTATGATACCATGATGCAAAACTGGGGTTCATTAACACTCTTAATATATAATTTATGTATATTGGAAATCTGTTTTCAGTAATTAAGCCATGAATAAAGCTTCTGAAAATAACAGTGTTTACTAAGCATTTTTGTTCACTTCCTTAAAATAATTCACATCCACATGGTACATTCCTCTGTTATACAATGAGGCATAATAGTGATTACATCTCTTTATTAGTTGTTTGCTTCACACTCAAACAAAACAGTGATATACACACAGCTTCACTGCACTGTAATTTAACATTCAACTGTGTTGGAAAAAATTAGCTTTATGTTTATTTGCTAGCTTCAAAGAAGGACATTGTCCGAAGCTTAAGCTAAAGTTGTATGATGTGTGATTCGAGTGTACCGGGATCCGCTAGAAGCTGTAAATTTGTGCCGCTTCATATAATGGACAAACAGAATGAAAAAGTAAAGATAATGGATAAACTAGAGACAAGAATTTGTACCAGATATCAATTTCTTGCACTGGATTGTTCTGTCTATTGTGTCTTTGCATCCAACTTTATATGACTTGCTATTTTTTTTCTTATACTTCTCCTTGTTTAACACACTTGTCCCACTTTACACTCTTGCTTTACAGTGGTGCTTCCTGTCCTTGATTTCCACATAACTTAACTGTCAAAAATAAGGATATCAAAAAATGAGAAAGTTGTGTGTCTGTTGGATTGTTTCTGTCTTATAGTTTTTTAAAGAATGGTTTAAATAGTAACAATGTAACTACTATATTCAATCCATTGTGTTCACTGTTTTCCACTCACAAGGAATACAATAGATTTCAGACATAGCATATTATTGCATCCACTTTTTTATTTTCAGTAGTTTCTATACATTATCAAATCCTGATATTTTATGTATGAAAGGTCATACAGCTGCTACACCTTTTTTCCACAGAGAGTGAAGTAAACAATGGAAAAATGTATTTTTCTATTTCTCACTTTTAATCTCTCTAATGACTTCTGCAGTAATTAAAAATAATTCATGGTCTGATTATTTGAGAACCTTTTGAAGACAGCAGGGATTAGAGTTGAGTGATTCAAGGAAATGCTGGAAAACAGGAATCAGTTACAAAAAGACTGCAATTTAAATCAAGCTCTTACCAAATAATGAGTATAGTGTGAACAATGTGTCACTTCATTTAGTGTCTTGAATATAACAATTATCTTTTAATTGCTGTTGAGCTTAATGCCACATCTAACTGCTAAATATTATGTAAAAAAATATTAGTGACCAGAGCATTCAGTCAATAAAATTTTACTTTATTTCAAACATTGGGCTGTAGATATGCTAACTATCTCAACAAGCATTATGACTGACAAACTGTCTATTGGCTTCTGTCTTGGGTTCTTCGGCCGACTTTCATCTAATGATTTTTTTGACGTTTCGCCAGCACGAGTGGCTGGCACTGTCAAACAGAGAAACCTGTGCAAAACAGAAGCCCTACCACCTAGGCTGTATGGATTACCCAAGATCCATAAGAACAATGTTCCACTGAGACCTGGATCACCGTCATATAAACTGGCAAAACACTTGGCCTCTCTGCTCCAGCCACACATGGGGAAGACCGACACATACATTAAGAACTCAGGACATTTCATTGAGAAGCTGAAGAAATTGAAACTTGCACCAAACGACATCCTGGTCAGCTTTGATGTTGTATTGTTATTTACGAAAGTGCCTCTCAGTGACGCTCTGGAGCACATCAGTTCCATTTTCCCGCAAGACATCAGAAAGCTCTTCCATGCATGTCTCACCACGAGCTATTTCACGTGGAATGGCGATTCCTACGAACAGCTGGAAGGCATCGCCATGGGTAGTCCTCTCAGTCCAGTGGTGGCCAACTTCTTCATGGAACAATTCGAAGCACAGGCACTGGACTCAGTGACTTGCAAACCTAAGGTGTGGTACAGGTACGTTGATGATACTTTCTTGGTGTGGAGCCATGGTGAAGAACAGCTCGGTGACTTCGTAAGACACTTGAACAGCCTCCATGCCAACATAACATTTACCATAGAAGTAGAAAAGGACAAGAAACTGCCATTTCTAGATGTGCTGGTTACAAGGGAAGGCAAAAACCTGGGACACAGCGTGTATCGAAAACCGACACACATGGACCGATACCTGCACAAACTGTTAAACCACCACCCAAGCCAGAAAAGAGGCATGATTAGTATGCTCGTAACAAGAGCAGGACGAATATGTGAGCAACACCTCAAACGAGAAATGCAACACCTGGAAACTGTCCTGAGGAGCAATGGGTACTCCACAAATTATATTAAAAGTGTAACAGAGCCAAACACTGGGCGAAGTAAGGAACCAGAAAAAGAAATGTCGGGTACGGCCTTTCTGCCATACATTCCCAGAGTGATGGACAGAATCGGCCGTATATTGTGCAAACATGGCATAAAGACGATTTTCAAACCGACAAGGAAGATCAAAGAGTGTCTTAGATCGGCGAAGGAGAAAGGAGACCCACTTGCAATGTCGGGAATATACCGTATCCCATGCACATATGGAAAAGTTTATGTCGGAATGACTGGACGATCCATTAACACCAGGATCAAAGAGCATTAGCGACATTGCAGGTTGGGGCAGGTGCAGAAATCAGCCGTGGCAGAGCATGCACTGAATGAGACCGACCACGTAATAAAATTCGCCGACACAGAAGTTCTGGCTGTATAGAAGCACTATCACATACGCTTGTTCAGAGAAGCTGTAGAAATACAAAAACACGCAAACAGTTTGAACAAGAAAGAGGAAAGCCTTAAGGTAAACAAGGTAAACAGATCCTGGCTTCTCGTACTGCAGCAAACGACCATCGCAGGTAGCAAGAGGAGAACTGCACCGGAAATGACCGCGGAGAAGCCCTCGAACATTGGCGCGCCAGGTACATATAGTCTGCGCCCGCGAGCTTGGCTCCAGTTCACCCCCGGCAATGGAGGGTGAAGCTTTGACAATGGCAGCCACTCATGCTGGCAAAATGTCAGAAAAATCATTAGATGAACATCGGCCGAAGAACCCAAGACAGAAGCCAATAGGCAGTTTGTCAACAAGTGGCCACGATAGCCTTAACAATTTTGTAAGCCTTATGACTGTCAAAAGAGAGAATTCTGCAAAGCCACTATCTTTCATTTGGAATATGAAGCAGTGCTGTTATTGTAGCACTGTCAGAAGGCATTTTCTCATTAATCACTAGATTCTCCTTTATTCATTAAATAATCATATTTTATTTATTTTTATTTGTTGTGTACTGCATCACTTCAACAAAATCATCCCAGTGCCATACTAATAAATAAATGAAAATCCTTTTGTCATGGCTAAGGCTATGGAGGAAAGCTTCATGACTGTGTTTCAGGTTGAGTCTGATTAATAGGGTTGGTTGCAAAAAAGTGTTTCCACTTGAAAATCAGTTCATAATTTCAAATGTCATTATAACAAATTTTGAGTGAAATACTAACACTGAAATGAGGAAACAAAAATGCTCACCATGTAGTGGCTGCATTGAATGATAAATAGGTATGTAAACATGAATTGGAACACGGTAACTCATATGTGTGTTTGGAGGGGGGGATACCTAACAGACCAATGAAAGTAAGAATAATTTGTTATATTATACAAAGAAATGCTTTGGCACTGACATCCACATAATATCTTACATTTTGAATGCTACTCATTTTTTGTATATAAATAATACTAGGGTGAGAGTTATGAATGGTCTGAAAAGTAAAAGAGGCTACCCATGGTGGAAACAGTAAATGAGACACATTAGTACTCTCAGCTGCACTTATGATTTGTGCATGAATGTTGATCTTGGATTCTGAATAATTTATCTTCCTCTATCCTACATGAGTACAGTAAAGGAAAGTCCTTGGGGAATTACAAATAGTGGAAAGAGTAAGAGTAGTGTCACTTAATAGTTGAAACAAATATGAATAATGGAAAGAATAAAAATAGTATATTGTAAATTATTACCTTTACTCCTTTCACAATTATTTCTTGCATCAGTTATCTCCTTAAATCAGTTCCTTCATTATTCTTTCCCCTTAGCTTCAAATGAAGGAATGTGAAAGTGTTTCAGTAACATTACCCTTAAGGTTCTCTTGGCCTTGTTCCAATTTCTGTTTTACACAAATGGATTCTTATTTACTTTGTGTAATATGAATCATTGTGCAGTAGTTTTTGTGTTTATAATGTAGTATTTTATTCTTTTACAGGGTATTGTCCTGAATATTTATGTGAATAAAAATTGTATTTTTTTTTTTTTAATCAGGAGAACAAAGTGAAGGACCTATGCCATGCCAGGTGTGTGGGAAACTCATATCTCGTCGTACAAATATGTACAAGCACATTGCTCGCATGCATACTGCCCTTCCTACTGCTAGATGTGAGTACTGTGGGAAAACAGTGAAGAACAAATTTGCCATGCGAGACCATGTGCGTATGCATCACATACAAATAATGAGTACCTCATCCATGGACACCAGATGCTCTCCGACCTTCACTACTTCCACTGGCAGTTCATCAGTTTCTGGGAATCCTAGTACACCGTAGTCTAGCATCTCTAGATGAGATTGATCATTATAGATACTAGTAGTGTGTTCAGCTGCCTTACTGTCTTTCACTATCGACAAAAAGTCATCTACGTAGCAAAATGCTAAGTAGATTGTCAGTTGCACCATACTGCTTGGACTTTTATTATAATATTGCATATTCAGTTGCTCTTAGCAAAATATCCCCAGTTCATTAAGAATAAATAAAGTTTTGCAAACCATTGTTAGATGTTTCAGACCCAGTGTATAATGTGTGAGAAAGATGTTTGACAACCAATGTATAATATGTGAGAAAGAATGACGTTCAAAGTATAATATAACTTTAAATCTCATAAGCTGATGCACTGGTACTAAAGCACAAAAAATTCTGCAGACCAGTATGAGTCAACAAGTGAAAATGTTTAACAGAAAAACATTTTTAAAGATTGCATTATTGATGAAGTAATTGAAAATATAAATTCAAATTAATTTCACCAAGTGATGGTGGTAAAACTTACAGCGTTTCCTTTTTTCTGTACCATTCCAGTTAACGTATTGAGTGAGATAAAACTGTCTATATGCCTCTGTAATCACCCTAATACCATGTATCTTCTTCTCATAATCTCTGCACGAGATGTACGATGGTAATAGCATAATGCCGATGTTTTAGCAAAAAACTTACTGACTGCTGTATGACTGAAAACTGTCTTGGATGAAAATAACTTAGTACATCAAACTGTAGCAGATAGACATTCAAATGCATAATACTCAGGCACAACAACTCACCAAAGTCTGAAACAGTCCTCTATCATATTTAAATATGTAAATGAGGCTGTTTAGGCAGATTCACAGTCTCATATATGTTTTCAAACAAGACTGCAAGTATGGGGGCATTAAATACAGACACATCTGTCGCCTAATTATAGCTTTCTTTCATGACTCCCATCATTTGGCTTAGTCAAAGAGGTAGAATGGTTTTCATGGTGACAAAATGTAAAAATCATACTTGTAAATAAAAAAATTCTTTATCTTTATGAAATTAATCTAGAATGCACATATCCCTTTTTTTAAAAAAAATTGATGATGCTCAGGTAATAAAATAACACACATTCAATACTCTTTTTTTCCCTCACACACTAATCTTTTATGTGTGGAATAACCTCCTGGGAGTCAAAATCATAAAACATAATAACTTTTTTTTTTAAACTACAGAAAAATGGCATAAGAGTAACTAAAAGGAAGAAATTGGATTCATCAATGACATACCATAGTTAAAAAGTTAAGACTATGCATCAAACTTTAGTGTATATAGACACTAATACACTACTGGCCATTAAAATTGCTACACCATGAAGATGACATGCTACAGACATGAAATTTAACCGACATGAAGAAGATGCTGTGTTATGCAAATGATTAGCTTTTCAGAGCATTCATGCAAGGTTGGCGACACCTACAACGTACTGACATGAGGAAAGTTTCCAACCAATTTCTCAGACACAAACAGCAGTTGACCGGCATTGCCTGGTGAAATGTTATTGTGATGCCTCGTGTAAGGAGGAGAAATGCGTACCATCATACTTCTGACTCTGATAAAGGTCGGATTGTAGCCTATCACGATTGCAGTTAATCGTATCGCGACATTGCTGCTCGTGTTGGTCGAGATCCTATGACAGTTAGCAGAATATGGAATCGATGTGTTCAGGAGGGTAATACGGAACGCCATGCTGGACTCCAATAGCCTTGTATCACTAGCAGTCGAGATGACAGGCATCTTATCTGAATAGCTGTTATGGATCATGCAGCCATGTCTTGATCCCTGAGTCAACAGATGGGGATGTTTGCAAGACAACAACCACCTGCACAAACAGTTCGACAACATTTGCAGCAGCATTGACTATCAACTCGGAGACCATGGCTGCTGTTACCCTTGATGCTGCATCACAGACAGGAGCGCCTGCAATGATGTACTCAACGACGAACCTGGGTGCATGAATGGCAAAACGTCATTTTTTCGGATGAGTCCAGGTTCTGTTTATGGCACCATGGTGGTCCACATCTGTGTTTGGCAACATCATGGTGAATGAACATTGGAAGAATGTATTCATCATCACCATACTGGCATATCCCCTGGCTTGATGGTATGGGGTGCCATTGGTTACACGTCTCGGTCACGTCTTGTTCGCATTGACAGCACTTTGGACGGTGGACCTTACATTTCAGGTGTGTTACGAACCGTGGCTCTACCCTTCATTCGATCCCTGCGAAACCCTACATTTCAGCAGGATAATGCACGACTGCATGTTGCAGGTCCTGTATGGGCCTTTCTGGATACATAAAATGTTTTGACTGCTGCCCTGACCAGTACATTCTCCAGCTCTCTCACCAATTTAAAACGTCTGGTTAATGGTGGCCAAGCAACTGGCTCGTCACAATACGACAGTCACTACTCTTGATGAACTGTGGTATCGTGTTGAAGCTGCATGGGCAGCTTTACCTGTACACACCATTCAAGCTCTGTCTGACTCAATGCCCAGGCATATCAAGGCTGTTATTTGGCCCGAGGTGGTTGTTCTGAGTACTGATTTCTCAAGATCTATGCACCCAAATTGCATGAAAATGTAATCATATGTTAGTTCTAGTACAACATATTTGTCCAATGAATACCTGTTTATCATCTGCATTTCTTCTTGGTGTAGCAATTTTAATGGCCAATAGTGTATATATTGATAACTACTCCACAAGCTATTTTGCTCTTATCGTGAGATGCAGTACATTTCCAGAAAAGAAGATATTCAAAAATAACTTGAAACAGCAAGTTCTGTCAAGGGTTCAGAATATAAAGTAAATTTGAACAATAGATTGATGCTGGTAAATAATAGGTATTTGAAGATATCACGAATGACACAGAATATATGAGTAGTGTGAGGAAAGTAATGAGACTGACAACAGTGCGAGTGGTGTTGCAACACTGTGTTGTTCTTGTGTAGACCTTTGTGTGCATCCCTTCCAGATGCTCAGTCTGCGTTTCAGCTCTGTACAGCAGTCACGCGATTTTTGAGAGTGCCATCAGTAAATTTGTGTTCTCGTTGCATGTAACAAAACTGGAACAGCAGAATTTAGAGCAATGTTATGCAATTAAGTTTTGTGTTAAACTTGGAGAAATACATGAGTGTGACCTATGAAAAGTTGAAACAGGCCTATGGGAGATATTTCTTACCGAGAGCACTAGTTTTTCACTGGCACAAATAATTTTTGGAATGGCAAAAACACGGTGAAGATGAAGCTCACAAACTTGTTCATGCTCTTTTAAGTTCTAACTGACATTTAACAATAAGGATGATATGTGACCTGTTAAACATAAACACTTTCATTATACATCAAATTTTGCCTGAGGATTTGCACATTTGAAATGTTTGTACCAAAATGGTGCCAAAAAGGCTCACAGTGGAGCAGGACAATCAAAGAAACATATGCATCAATCTCTAGAGGAATGCTTGGTTCAGTCGTGTGATCACTGGTGATAAATACTGGATTTTTTTAGTACGATCCTGAGACAAAGTGGCAAAAAGAGAAATGGCACACTGAGACATCTCCTCGACTGAAAAAAAAATATCAAATGAGCAAATCAAAGATCAAGACAATGCCGATTTGCATTCTTGACAGTAGGGATATCATGAATAAAGAATATATTCATCCAGGATAGACTGTCAACCAAATGTTTCATAAAGATGTCCTTGAAACGCTCAGGAAAAGGGTGCATCAAGTGAGACTGGACATTGCAGACAAATAAATGCTGCATCATGACAATGTCATAAATCACACAGTCACTTCCATCATGGAAATTTTGATGTCTAAAGGCATTCCTGTTGTTCCATAGCCCCACCCCCATTAACACAGTCTGTGCTCTTATGACTTTATTCTTTTCCTGCGATTGAAAAATGTCTTAAAACAATCCCATTTTGGGGCTCAAAAAAACGTGACTGACATGTGAAAGGATCTACCAGTTGAAGCCTTTCAATGACGCTAATAAGATTGTGAACAATGTCTCTATCTGTGTATAGCTGCTGAAGGAAATTATTTTGAAGGGGACAACACTGTTTCTTGAAAAAAATAAAACCTTCGTTACATTTCTCACACACGTTGTATATTTGTGAAAAGATTATGTAAACAGGTAATAAAGTGTGTTATTTTTTCAGAGACTAAAAACAAAGTAAAATGCATCTGACTGAAAATCTTACATCTATTGTAAAGACCGTAATATTAATCTCTGTTATTGTTCATAAGCTGAGCAGTCCATTAATTTTGAATCAGTGCTCGTATAGTATTCTGTGATGTCGGTATCAGTTCAGAGGCAGAGACCTTAGCATTATCTGAGTCAGTGCCTTTTGATAAAGTCCATGCTAGTTATCAGCATTGGGCAAAGTGGGCACGTCCACTAACAAGCAAGCTGTAGCTATGTATGGCCTCTGACTAGTAGTGACTTCTAAGTCATGCACAGTTACCAAGTTGTCACTTGCTATCTGTACATGATGCCTTAAATTGTGCCATTACAGTATCAGTACAATGACACAGTGATCATATTTTGTATTATGCTTACAGTCTTTTCCCTTGGTACTATAGACTTAGCTCTGGGTTGTTTCCAGTTTTTGGTTGCTCTACCAATCTACTCAAGCATTCTACTTGCTGGCTGGACTGCCTCCAGTTCCAGCACCTTGTGCTACTGCAGTGTGACTGCTTCAGTTTTCAGTTGAGCTGCTCCATGCAAGACACCAAGTACAGGTGTTCCTATTCTGGCTAATAGATGACTGGCGATGAGGAACATTCCTATTGCGCAGTGTTTGATCACTGTGGATCCACACTTTCTCACATTTTGAAGACAGCCTTTGCAGCAACAGCAGACATCAGCATCAACAACTAGTTCAACCACTAAAGCAGCAACAATGGTTACAACTGTTACAGCTACTGCATCAAAAACAAAAGACAGCAGCATTATCATTGCTCCAGCCACTGCTGTCAAAGAGGCAAAGGAAACATGGGACCTTCATTTACAATATTTCTTAATGTATCATAAGGCAAATGCTGTTTCTGATTCAGTTTAACAGTGTGCTACAGTGCTGTCTCCCAGCAGTCAATTATAAGAAGTAATTTAAAATTTGCAGCCTCTACTTGATCCCAGTATACTAAAATCTTACATGAAAAACAATTATTGAGCGGTTCTCTGGAATTATTTCCTAACTGAAATCGGGCTACATGCCTCAAACATTTTAAGTTGTTTTTTATTCACTTTAAACTCTCATATATAGACTAAATTTCAGACACATATAATTGCAATATTGTGGTTTCAGAATATGTGATGTGATAGTCTAACATGTTAGACTCAGCATCTCATTTGAAGTGATAATATAGTACTAATTTTTCCATAAATAGTTTTTTTATATAGATGACTGTATAATATGAAAAATAAAATTAAATTTGGCATATTTTACTGTTAAACATTAAGAAAAAATAAAGGTACTATTCTTAGAATTTAATCCAGCAAAAACTATATTCTTACCAAACAAATTTACTTCGCAAAATAATGGGTTATTTAAAGTTGTTCTTTAAGTCATTTTATACAATAAAGAGCAAAACACATAACATTTCTCTTTAAAAACCTATTAGTAACAGTAGCATTTACAATGTGAAATAAATACCTTTTCAATAAAATAAACAAATAAATAGCATAAAATGACTTTCTCTCAAATGATCTTCAGTAATCTTTGTATGGCTATTAATTAATGACAAGTTTCCTGTTTCGCATTCAGAGAATTCACATTTCTTTGTGGATGCATAGATATTTTAATTGTCTATAGCATTTCTGCATTTTGTTCTCTTAGGAACTTGGGTAGTGCAAAAATATATTTCTTCTTTGTGCCTGTCAACTCAGGATGTGATATCTTTCACATCACCATTTCAGTCTTCAGCATTAGGAATGTACACCCTCTTCCCATTGTATTTAAGGCTAACTGAGCTACATTCAGCCTAAGTTCTCTATATGTATTGCTACAGCTTTTTGTGTATGCTACTGGTTCCTGCTGAATGTTGGTGAAATATTGTGCACAAGTTTTCAATGCTTCCATGGAATAAAGTTGTTTTCAGTCTATGTTCGGGTTTGTATTTACACTTAATATCAATATGATCGGCAACAAGTGTGATCTTGTTTTCCATGCAGATTTCTACTATGGCTGATGGCATTATGAAGAACATTTTGCATCAGTTGGTCGAACAACAAGAATCATTCGCCACAGCATTGCACCACCAATCACTGGATAATCAAACTCAGGTACTTCAATCATTGGCTTCTGTTTTGTCTAGTCAGTGTGCTCCTCAGCCTGTGTTCCTTGCATTTTTGCCCTTCATGGCCCCCACAGTTTATCTGCCTCCCTTTTCTACATATTATGAATCCATTGAGGAATGGGGTGCATACAGGAAATGTCTGCGACAACACTTTCAAGCTTTTTGGATTGCTGATGCTATTTTATGTTGTGCCTTGTTCCTTTCATGGATATCGCCAAGAATGTATCAAGTCCTATGTTGAATTGCCCCTTTGCAGGATCCGTCTTCTTTAACATTTGACCAAACGTGTAAACTTCTTTCAAAATACTACTGTAAAAGCACCCATGTTATTGCATGCTGGGTTGAGTTTCACTGCTGTAGGAAGCAACCCCATCAATCCTGTTGAGCAAAGGAAAGTGAGCTCCATGGATTAAGTCATTTTTGTCATTTTGTGGCCAATGTGCATAAAGATCTGTATGCTGATCAGGTGGTGAGAGAGACTGTAATTTGTTTAGCTCCAGATAGTGAGGTGTGAGAGCAGGCCCTTTAGTGTGAAAATCCACACCTCTCCAAGGTTTTAGCTATTCCACAGTCGTTAGAGGTGTTGCAAGCTGTGGGTAACCAAATTGAGTCAAACGTGTAAACTTCTTTCAAAATACTACTGTAAAAGCACCCATGTTATTGCATGCTGGGTTGAGTTTCACTGCTGTAGGGAGCAACCCCATCAATCCTGTTGAGCAAAGGAAAGTGAGCTCCATGGATTAAGTCATTTTTGTCATTTTGTGGCCAATGTGCATAAAGATCTGTATGCTGATCAGGTGGTGAGAGAGACTGTAATTTGTTTAGCTCCAGATAGTGAGGTGTGAGAGCAGGCCCTTTAGTGTGAAAATCCACACCTCTCCAAGGTTTTAGCTATTCCACAGTCGTTAGAGGTGTTGCAAGCTGTGGGTAACCAAATTGAGTCATGGTGTGAGGTATCAGCAATCCAGCCGTCTCCTCCACACCAAGCTTCAGATTAGTTCGCACGCGGAAGACATCGTGGTGGCGATCAGCCCATGATCACAGCATCAAGGCAGCCAGCCTTGTTCCCTGCAGCAGCCACACCAACAAAGTAAACAGGCTAGTAAATAGCAATGTAAACATTCCACGCTCCCAACCTGCTCGTATTGTTTCATTAACCATGAGCACCCAGACTGCCGACAATATTGGGCTATCTGTCATAACTGCAAGAAAAAAAGGTCACATTGCTTTTATTTGTAATGCAAAAATTCAGCACAGTGACAGTGATGTGGATATGGGTGTAAACATCATATCTGTAATTCTTCAGGCTTTCCCAGTGATCTAATGACATCTTGGGTTCTCGGGTGTTCTGCCGGATATCAGTGTCGTACTTGCACAATATTTTGATAACATAGCTCAGTACCATCATCAGGTGCAACCAGAGACTATTCCTCGAGTGGACGTGGTCCAGTAATTATGCCTGTGGCCTTCCCCCTTCACCAGACGCTCCCTCCGTGGTCCACGCCTGCTCGCTGTGATCTTCTGGAGCATTGCTTTCCCTTTTCATCTGCTGCAGTCCTGAGTGTTCTCTTTGCAGTCAGGCATTGCAGGAAGTCTTCTGAGTTTTGGATGTGGTGAACACATTTCCCCACATACAGAGACAGCAGATTTTTCAAATACTTGGCTGTTGCATACGTAGGTACCCCAATGGTACTGACAGTTTGGCGTAGAGGCACGCCCTCCAGTCTAGGTGGTGCTGGTTCTTTTGCCTGAAGTTGTCTGATGATCTTCTCAGGCATTCCTGTCTCCTTCAGGAGAGCCCTGGTCTTCTTGTCCAGCTTGTCAGTGGGGTCACACTCTGAAGTTCTGTATGCTGGGTTCTCCAGAAGTTGACGTACTTTCTCATCGTAATCCACCCACTGTAAAATGACTGTAGAGTTCCCTTTGTCTGCTGGCAGTACTAAAATACCATTGTCTTCCTGGAGCTTCTTCAGTGCAAGCCTCTCCTCAGATGCGATGCTCAATTTTGGAGGCCTGGCATTGGTGAGTGCCCTGCAAGTCTCAATAGAGATAAAACTAATTGATAATCTCATGAACCATTACACGGGGTACCAGCTAAGTAGAGTCTGGGATCCTGCTTTGGAATTGTTGAAGAAGCAACAGGGACAGCTGCGGCACTCCACAAATAGAAGAACTGAAGGCACGGACATGGAGAACAATCCCCATACAGCGTTCCAGGAGCACCCAGGTTCAGGTCTGATGGGAGCGGACCTCAGAGGGAGCATCTAGAACCACAGCAGACCAAAAATGGAATGGCAACACTCCAGCAGATCACAGTGAGTGGGAGAGGACCACAGGGGGAATGCCTGGTACCACAGGTGGGATTCCAAATGCACCAGACCAAAGATGGAACACTCAGGACTGCAGTGGGTGAAAAGGGAAGGCAATGCTCTAGAAGATTGCAGCGATCAGCTGCGGACCACAGAGGGGGCATCTGGTGAAAGGGGAAGGCCACAGGCATAAATAATGTACCAGGTTCACTTGAGGAGTAGTCTCAGGTTGCACCTGATGAAGGTAATGAGCTACATTACCGAAATATCATGCAAGTATGACACTGATATCCGGCAGAACACCCGATATCATATCATCTGTTCTTATTATGCCAAACAAGCTTTTCTTGATGTTTTTTTTTTGTAAAGTTCTGCACATGCAAGTGGATACGGGGGCTGCAGTATCCTTGTTAAATTCACTAACTGATTGGGGCTTGAGCTCCACTTTGCTTCTCCCTGTGTCATGAAAGTTAGTAAATTAAATAAACAGAGTATTCATATTCTCTTCCAATCCTCTGCCCCAGCGACCTACAAGTCAGTAGTCTTGTCACTTACATTTCTTGTTGTAGATAATGCGTGTGTGGAGAATCTTTTTGGATTAGTTTCTTTTAAGTTGTTTGGTTTTACCATTTCAGATGAAGTGAATTTAGTGTATGAAAAGTGCTGTATACAAAGTTATATGCATTATGTACTGTATCTTCCTCTTTGTTCTCTTCTGAATTGTGCTCCCTGCCGCCGTTGGATAAGAAGCTGCAGCAGCAAGTCGTATAACCCTAGCTTACTTATTTGTTAGATAGTTTAATTAATTTCTTTGCGTGTTTTTGGGTACTTGCATTGTTTAATTCATATATTTCGGGCGTATTATAATATTTGAGGGTTGTAGCATCACGCCTTAGTACCTGAATAGTGCAAATTCGCGTAGTCGTCTGTCTTCTGTTTTTGTTGTGAACGGCCAGTGTCGGTTGGTCAGTCAGTGTGCTCCCTGCCGCCGTTGGATAAGCAGCTGCAGCAGCAAGTCGTATAACCCTAGCTTACTTATTTGTTAGATACTTTAATTAATTTCTTTGCGTGTTTTTGGGTACTTGCATTGTTTAATTCATATATTTCGGGCGTATTATAGTATTTGACAGTTGTAGCATTGCGCTTTAGTGTTTACTTCGTAGATTCTTATTTAAATTGCGTTTGAGTTTCGTATAGGAGGTGCAATTTCGAGTTTTAGTTACTGTAATCGTAAATTCAGCAGATTGTAGCGCAGTCGTTAGGCACTTGTACAGGTTAGTTGATACATTCTTTGCGTGTTTCGCTTGCGTTATCTAGGCACGGACTCGTGTTTCGGTAACTGTTGTTAAACATCGATTAGAATGGACAGGGCCTGCGATTGCTGTGCTTGGATGAGGGCTGACTTGGCATCCCTTCGCTCACAGCTGCAATTGGCGCTGACTTCGGTCGCGCAGCTTGAGGCTGTTGCCAATGGGCACCACTGTGGGGAGCCGGACTTGGGTATCACGGGGATGTCAACCTCGTCCGGTCTGTCCCCAGATCGGTCTGCCGCTGTAGTTGCCCCGGTTGCTGCCCGCAGTGGGGCTGAGCCCTCGCCTGTGGTTGATTGGGAGGTCGTTCCGAGGCGTGGCAGGCAGCGAAAGGTGTCCCCGGAGGCTGATCAGAAAGCCTCCCCGGTGCGTCTGACAAACCGGTTTCAGGCACTGTCTCTGGCTGAGCCAGATGCAGCTGCCTGCCCTGTTTCAGAGGATCATTCTCAGCTTTCAAGGTCCGGGCAATTGCAGAGGGTGGGCTTACTGGTAGTTGGGAGCTCCAATGTTAGGCGCGTAATGGGGCCCCTTAGGGATACGGCGGCTAAGGAGGGGAAGAAATCCAGTGCGCACTCCGTGTGCATTCCGGGAGGAGTCATTCCTGATGTGGAAAGGGTCCTTCCAGTTGCCATGAAGAGCACAGGGTGCAGCCAGCTGCAGGTGGTGGCACATGTCGGCACTAATGACGTGTGTCGCTTTGGACCTGAGGAAATTCTCTCTGGATTCCAGCGGCTATCTGATTTGGTGAAGGCTGCCGGTCTTGCTTACAAGATGAAGGCAGAGCTCACCATCTGCAGCATTGTTGACAGAACCGACTGCGGACCTTTGGTGCAGAGCCGGGTGGAGGGTCTGAATCAGAGGCTCAGACGGTTTTGCGACCGTATTGGCTGCAGATTCCTTGACTTGCGCCATAGGGTGGTGGGTTTTCGGGTTCCGCTGAATAGGTCAGGAGTTCACTACACTCAGCTGGCGGCTACACGGGTAGCGGAGGCTGTGTGGCATGGACTGGGCGGTTTTTTAGGTTAGAAGGCATCGGGAAAGTGCGGGATGGGCTGCAGTGTCAAAGGGTGCTTGGCAATTACAGGACGTGCTTGGATCAAGGAACAGTAGGAATTATAGTTGTAAATTGTTGTAGTTGCGCTGGAAAAGTCCCTGAGCTTCAAGCGCTAATAGAAAGCACAGAAGCTGATATCGTTATAGGTACAGAAAGCTGGCTAAAGCCTGAAATAAGTTCTGCAGAAATTTTTACGAAGTCTCAGACGGTGTTCAGGAAAGATAGATAAGGCAGAATTGGTGGTGGAGTGTTTGTGTCTGTCAGTAGTGGTTTATCTTGTAGTGAAGTCGAAGTAGATACTCCGTGCGAATTGGTGTGGGTGGAGGTTATACTTAACAGCCGAATTAAGTTAATAATAGGCTACTTCTACCGACCCCCAGACTCTGATGATACAGTTGCGGAACAGTTCAGAGAAAGTTTGAGTCGCGTAACAAATGAATACCCCACTCATACGGTTATAGTTGGTGGGGACTTCAACCTACCCTCGGTATGTTGGCAAAAATACTTGTTCAAAACCGGTGGTAGGCAGAAAACGTCTTCCGAGATTGTCCTAAATTCATTCTCCGAAAATTATTTCGAGCAGTTAGTCCACGAACCCACGCGAATTGTAAATGGTTGCGAAAACACACTTGACCTCTTGGCCACAAACAATCCAGAGCTGATAGAGAGCATCATGACTGATACAGGGATTAGTGATCACAAGGTCATTGTAGCTAGGCTCAATACCATTTCTTCCAAATCCATCAGAAACAAACGCAAAATTAATTTTATTTAAAAAAGTGGATAAAGTGCCACTAGAAGCCTTCCTAAAAGACAATTTCCATTCCTTCCGAACTGACTATGCGAATGTAGACGAGATGTGGCTCAAATTCAAAGATATAGTAGCAACAGCAATTGAGATATTCATACCTCATAAATTGGTAAGAGATGGAACGGATCCCCTGTGGTACACAAAAAAGGTCCGAAGGCTGTCGCAGAGGCAACGGAAAAAGCATGCGAAGTTCAGAAGAACGCGAAATCCCGAAGATGGGCTAAAATTTACAGACGCGCAAAATTTGGCACGTACTTCGATGCGAGATGCCTTTAATAGGTTCCACAACGAAACATTGTCTCGAAATTTGGTAGAAAATCCGAAGAAATTCTGGTCGTATGTAAGGTACACAAGCGGCAAGACGCAGTGAATACCTTCGCTGCGCAGTGCCGATGGTACTGTTATCGACGACTGTGCCGCTAAAGCGGAGTTACTGAATGCAGTTTTCCGAAATTCCTTCACCAGGGAAGACGAATGGAATATTCCAGAATTTGAAACACGAACATCTGCTAGCATGAGTTTCTTAGAAGTAGATACCTTAGGGGTTGCGAAGCAACTCAAATCGCTTGATACAGGCAAGTCTTCAGGTCCAGATTGTATACCGATTAGGTTCCTTTCAGATTACGCTGATACTATAGCTCCCTACTTAGCACTCATATACAACCGCTCGCTCACCGATAGATCTGTACCTACAGATTGGAAAATTGCGCAGGTCGCACCAGTGTTCAAGAAGGGTAGTAGGAGTAATCCATTTAACTACAGACCTATATCATTGACGTCGGTTTGCAGTAGGGTTTTGGAGCATATACTGTATTCAAACATTATGAATCACCTCGAAGGGAACGATCTATTGACACGTAATCAGCATGGCTTCAGAAAACATCGCTCTTGTGCAACGCAGCTAGCTCTTTATTCGCACAAAGTAATGGCCGCTATCGACAGGGGATCTCAAGTTGATTCCGTATTTCTAGATTTCCGGAAAACTTTCGACACCGTTCCTCACAAGCAACTTCTAATCAAGCTACGGAGCTATGCGGTATCGTCTAAGTTGTGCGACTGGATTCGTGATTTCCTGTCGGGAAGGTCGCAGTTCGTAGTAATAGACGGCAAATCATCGAGTAAAACTGAAGTGATATCAGGTGTTCCCCAGGGAAGCGTCCTGGGACCTCTACTGTTCCTGATCTATATAAATGACCTGGGTGATAATCTGAGCAGTTCTCTTAGACTGTTCACAGATGATGCTGTAATTTACCGTCTAGTGAGGTCATCCGAAGACCAGTATCAGCTGCAAAGTGATTTAGAAAAGATTGCTGTATGGTGTGTCAGGTGGCAGTTGACGCTAAATAACGAAAAGTGTGAGGTGATCCACATGAGTTCCAAAAGAAATCCGTTGGAATTCGATTACTCGATAAATAGTACAATTCTCAAGGCTGTCAATTCAACTAAGTACCTGGGTGTTAAAATTACGAACAGCTTCAGTTGGAAGGACCACATAGATAATATTGTCGGGAAGGCGAGCCAAAGGTTGCGTTTCATTGGCAGGACACTTAGAAGATGCAACAAGTCCACTAAAGAGACAGCTTACACTACACTCGTTCGTCCTCTGTTAGAATATTGCTGCGCGGTGTGGGATCCTTACCAGGTGGGATTGACGGAGGACATCGAAAAGGTGCAAAAAAGGGCAGCTCATTTTGTATTATCGCGTTATAGGGGAGAGAGTGTGGCAGATATGATACACGAGTTGGGATGGAAGTCATTACAGCATAGACGTTTTTCGTCGCGGCGAGACCTTTTTACGAAATTTCAGTCACCAATTTTCTCTTCCGAATGCGAAAATATTTTGTTGAGCCCAACCTACATAGGTAGGAATGATCATCAAAATAAAATAAGAGAAATCAGAGCTCGAACAGAAAGGTTTAGGTGTTCGTTTTTCCCGCTCGCTGTTTGGGAGTGGAATAGTAGAGAGATAGTATGATTGTGGTTCAATGAACCCTCTGCCAAGCACTTAAATGTGAATTGCAGAGTAGTCATGTAGATGTAGATGTAGATGTAGATGTAGATGGATTGGGGTGCACCAACAATTTTCAAGTGCACATTACCATGAAACCTTCTGCTCAGCTTTTTCAGGCCCGTGTGGTTCCAGTGGCACTCACAGAGGAAGTCTAAGATGCTACCCTCTTAGTTATAGTAGAGAAACCGTTGGGCGATTTATGACTTTGTGGCAATTTTAAAGTTCCTCACAATGCACAATCTATAGCAGATACATACTCAATACAGCACCCAGACAAACTCTTTGCAAAGTTATCAGGTGGTCAATATTTCTCAAAAATTGATGTGTCAGATTCCTATTTAATACTCTTTGTAAATACAGAATCACATGTATTAGTTATCAATACCTCTTTTGGATCGGACTAGTATCTGCAATTGCCTTTTGGAGTCACCAGAACTCCAGTTATTTTTCAACATTTTTTGCAACAACTTACAGTGTCTGTTCCAGGTTGGGCAAACTATTTGGATGACACTGTAGTTCCTGGTGCCTCCACTGATGAACATTTAAAAATCTCTGTACTCTTTTTTTCTGGCCTCCAAGCTGATGGGCTGAAATGTAATTTAGAAAAGTGTCAACTTCTTCAACCTTATATCGTTTATCTTGGGTCTGATGTTTTCCATGAGGATTTCAAACCCCTTCATCAATATGCTCCTGCTATTGTGTCACTTTACACTCTATGCCAGCCAAAGAACTTCCTGTTTTTCTAGGCAAAGTCGCCGACTACCTTAAATTTTTGCCTGGAGCAGTAACAACCATCCAGCTGTTACATGCGTTGCTGTGCAAAGGCACTCAGTTTTACTGTTTACCAGCTTGTGAAACCACATTTTCTTCCCTTAAGACCCTTTTGTAGTCTGCGCCCTGCTTAGTGACATACCAACCAAGCCCCACTTGGTTTTCGTGGCAGAGACTTCACAGTATGGGTTGGGAGAAGTACTGGCTCATAGATATCCCGACGGCTCTGAGCAGCCTACTGCTTATGCCTCCAAATCGCTGACTCTTGCTCAAATGAGGTACTCTCAGTTCGAAAAGTAAGCTTTTGCATTATTACCTGCTAAAGCAGCACATCACATTCAATGTTGGGCCTGTTTCCTTTTGTGTTGCAACTATGAGATTAATTCCCACCCGACAAATCAACATGCAAACACCGATGCTTTGTCCCCACTGCCGGCCAGTCTGGAACAATGATTTGATCAGGAGGAATTGCTTTGTTTCCACATTGATGTCCCGCAAAGCAGATGATTTATGGTTTTCCTGTAACTAGCACATGGATCACAAAGACTATAGCTTCATATCTCAATTTGCAGAAAGTCATAACTTTTGTACAAAATGGTTGGCCAGATTCGCTGTCTTCTCATGCATTTGACCCCTCCATAATTATTACGGCTTTCGACACTGATTCTCTGTTGTGGGTGGTGTTCTGCTTTTAGACACAGATCATGCTGCCCCTTGTGTAGTGATCCCCTCAGTGCTTCATTCGAAGGTTCTCCATTTATTAGATGTGGATCATTGCGGTGTATCAATAAAAAAACATTGGCTGGTTGACACATATTTTGGCCGGGCTTGGATGGTGACATTGCCTGTCTGGTTGCCTCCTATTCACAGTGTGTGACACACAAAGCAGCTCCTCGGTGTTATTGTCTCCTTGGCTGATGCAGTCACATCCATGGCACCATATAAAATATATATGGATTTTGCTGGCCCCTTTCTCAACACTTGTTGGTTGTTGGTCATTGACTCATATTCTTATTTCCATATGTTGTTCATTATGTTTCCATGTACACAACAGCCAGCATCACAGCCTTGTCCTGAGTTTTTTCAATTGAAGACTTGCCCCCAATGTTAGTGTCTAATAATTGTACTCAATTGTCATTGCAAGAGTTTTCAAAATTTTGCGATTCTTGTAGCATCCATTACATCCTCACCCAACTGTTCCATCCACAATCCAACAGTGAGGTGGAACACCTAACATGAATGTTCAAAACTCAGTCAAAAAAATAGGTTGCCAACTCTTCATCTGAAGTTTCCTTAGATCAGTTTCTCTTCTTGTACCCTTTCACACCATTCAGCAAGAAGAGCACAAGAGCTACGCCACGGGCACCAGTTGAGGACAATGTCACACCTTGTGTATCTTCCACCTGGACATCAACCGATGCAGCAGCTGCGCCTCCTGCGGCTGTCTGGGTGGGCATTTCCAGATATCATCCTAAAAGGATTCCACCTGTCACCACCAGATGCCAGGGCTGGCGTCTCTGTGACATCTGCATGGAGGACAGCCTCTGCTCAAGGAACCATGATCAGCTTCACCTTCACATGGACAGACAAGTGCCCCCTGACATCACACCATCACCTCTGAGCCCTTCCACATCAGGCATCACATCACATGCTGCTGCCAGTTCTCCACTCCATGCAGGGGAGGGCATCTGTCCTCGGTGGCCAAACCAACAGTTCCTCTACTGCTTCTGACATCATCATCTGGGATTCTGTCACCTTTTCCTGAGCAACCACTGATACCAGTATCATCAGCACCATGAGCATCGTCACCCTGAATCAATGCCAGAGATTTACATGGAAATGGCCCCAGCATCGCTGGGTTGCCATATGGTTCGGCACAGAAAGGTGGGCGCAAAATCTGACTGCGCCTGAAGTGCTTCAGACTGTACGCTCCTATTGCAGCCCAACACCCTAGCCAGAGCCCAGGGGATGAGGAGGACAGCATGGATGCCTTAAGAATCCATTATCTCCATAAGAGAGAAGGAGTGCAGTTTTGTGTCACTGTTAGAGCCCCCTTCCCCCACCGGTCTCAGTCTATTTAAGGTTAGCCAAGCTACACTCAGCCTCCATTCTCTTTGTGTATTGCTACAGCTCTTTGTGTACATAATTCTTTCTTGCTGAATATTACTGAAATACTGTTTTCAGTAGTTAATGCTTCTGTGAAATAAATTTGTGTTCAGTCTTCTGGTTGTGATGTACTTATAAATAATTATAACAATTAGTATATGTTGTAATACAAAATAACACACTTTTGTATTCCGAATTGTGACTTCCTTTGAGTTTCTTGTCATAGCATGGTGATAAAATTGATGCCCAATCCTCAGTAATGTCCATTTGTTCTTCCACTTCAAAGTGTGGTGGATTCTTTTGTGCAGCTCTGAAGCTCTGTAAAATATTGGTGTACATTGTCAGTGTTTTAGATATCTTTTAGAATTTTTCCATACAGGTCAAAGTTATGGTCGTATTGACTCTATGAAATGGTGTATCGTTATGTTTTTTGATACTGAAAGGTGTGTACAAAATCTTAACACACACATATTTTCATTTTGCCCTGAACATGAAGTTGATGGAAGTATAATGGTATTAATATTGTTTGGAGCTTTGATTATACTAGTTATGAAATTGTATAAATATAAACCTGAAAAACTGGAATATTTTTTGCTGCACCTTCTAGAAAACAATAATGGATTGTTCATTGTGACAGTGAACATAAAAAACGTAGCACCACACTAATGCTCAGTTTAGGCAGAGGCAAGTCTTGCATGTAATAAAAGTCAAGCACTAAGGTATCCATGTTTTCATGATTGAACAACCTCAAATTCTTTTCCTTTAGTTCTTGGTACTAGACAACTTTTATTTTTCATTCTTCATATACTTGTTTACAAAGATTTTTTTCATTGACACTCACTGTAACTTCACATTCCTGACAGAAATCAGCTCTTGGTATTTGAAATGAATACAGGGTATTTATTCTCTTTAAAGAATATGTGAAAGGTTTTTCGCTTTAACTGGAGTACTATATTAATTGCATGCAGAAAATAATTTTGGAGACAATGAATAATTTTTTTACACTAAAGTCAGGATTGACAAAATATTTCCCTATGGGGTTTGATTTGATAATAAGGCAATGGTTTGGAAGAACACTTTCCCAGTGAGATCAGACCATTTCCCAAATTTCCATTGCTATTTTGTTCGATCTGTTAGTGGTCTGTCTCTATTGTTTTCTAGTGTAAGAGCATCAGCATTCAATACCATTTTAAAAAAAGCTTTTCGATAATGAGCAAATTCATCTGGAAAAGGGATTTGCAGACTACATTTGTGCTATTCTTGTTGCATTTTACATGGTAAATAAATGAAGAGCTACAGTTCTCACCAGACTTAGTTTGGTAGACGTTCAAGATTCTTCTTGACTTTTCAGTTACACTTAAAATCATTGTATCTTGCCTGTGCTTTGCCCCTGTAGCCCAAAATCTTCCATTAATCTCTTCTTGATGTTTTTAGTTTGTTTTTTGTAAAACAGTCCTTTGTACAGCATCTCTTACTGAATCCAAATTTCTTACAAAGGAAACTTTCATTCATGCCCCTGAGATTTAATGATAAGATGGTCCAGTGAATAGGCCATCAAAAACTGAACACAGATCAAGCATGAAAACAGAAATAAAATGTGCTGAACTTTGAAAAAAGAAGCAAAACAGAAATGGAGATTGGTCGGAGCTCAAGATGTACAACACCAAGCGACTTGGCAGAGCCATGGCGTCATGGTTATATGGTCATGGTGCTGGACTACAGAATGGGAGATTTGCATTCAAATCTCGCTTGTGCCACTTTGTTTTTCCTTTTTTTTCCACAAAATTATGAACTGTCCATCCAGTCATTGATGTACTTGTACTCTTTCTGTATCTTGCAATTGTCGTACTATACATTGTTATAGAATATGAGTCATTCGGTAAGAATATATTACTGTCACAAGTAAATGTAATGAATAGTGGGAGTGGGCAAATTGCTGCACAGGCTTTTCACAGAAATGAAAACAATAAATAAACAGATGTGAACTATGTTAAAACAAAGGAATTCAAGAGTGAAAACTTCCATAATGGAAAACAAGAGCCGTAACATGTGGTACTTGTGTAGAACAAATCGGAGGTGTGTACATCTGGAGGCTAATTGCCTCGTAATCATGGGTCTCCAGTATCGAGTACTAGTGGAAACATACAAGATCTTGGAATCTACTTTCATTATAGGTCCCTTCCTTACACCTTGCAGTTGCAAATGGATGTTACACCACAACACAGACTAAAATATGAATATAACAAACAGATACATTCATAATTTTGTGGGGAAAAAATCATTTTTTGGCACTAGGGAGATTTGAACACGTATCTCCCCTTTTGCAGTCCAACATCAGGACCACATAACCATGACGACTTGGCACCACCGATCTGCTTGGTGTTACACATCTTGAGCTTAGGCCATTCACTGTTTCTATTTTACTTTTTTTCACAGTTTAGTACACCTTCTTCTGGTTTTTATGCTTGCTCTGTGTTCATCTTTTGACGGGCCGTTCCACTGTTTAGTGTACATGTTTCACTTTCACACAAATCTTCCCTTCAGAAAAGGCACATAAATCCGTATTTAATGTTAGCAAATATCTCTCTCTGAGAAACTCTTTTCTTGCCATTGCCAACTTGCATTTTGTATCCCCTCTACTTCAGCCATTTTCAGTCATTTTGCTGGCCAAAGATCAAAACCTGAGAACAAGTTTCGGTATCTCATTTTCTAATCTAATTCCCTCAGCATTTGCCTGATTTAATTTGACTATATTCTATTTTATTACTTTTGTTGATGTCCATCTTATAACCTCTTTTCAAGAAAGTCCCCTTTCTGTTCAACTACTATTCCAACACCTTTCCAATCTCTGACACAGTTAAAATATTATCATCAAAACTCAAAGTTTTTATTTCTTCTCTCAAAAATTTGATTCACTTTCCAAATTTCTCCTTGGTTTCCTTTACTGCTTGCTCAGTGTACAGATTGAATGGCTTTGGGGACAAGCTCACGCTGTCTCGCTCCCTTCTCAGCTACTATTTCCCTTACATGTCCTAAGACTCTTATAACTGCAGTCTGGTTCCTCTAAATGTTATAAATTTTCGCTCATTGCATTTTATTCCTGCAACTTTCAGAAATTCAAAGACTGTATTCCCATCAACATTGTCAAAAGTGACAGCTAATAAATATAGAATTTGAACAGAAGTCTGTAGCTAAGGTAGAATTTTCAAAATTTTTAGGTGTGTCCATTGATGAGAGGTTAAACTGGAAGCAACACATTGATGGTCTGCTGAAACGTCTGAGTTCAGCTACGTATGCTATTAGGGTTATTGCAAATTTTGGTGATAAGAATCTCAGTAAATTAGCTTACTATGCCTACTTTCATTCACTGCTTTCGTATGGCATCATATTCTGGGGTAATTCATCGTTGAGTAGAAAAGTATTCATTGCACAAAAACGTGTAATCAGAATAATTGCTGGAGCCCACCCACGGTCATCCTGCAGACATCTATTTAAGGATCTAGGGATCCTCACAGTAACCTCACAGTATATATATTCCCTTATGAAATTTGTTGATAATAATCCAACCCAATTCAAAAGTAATAGCAGTGTGCATACCTATAACACCAGGAGAAAGGATGATCTTCACTATGCAGGGTTAAATCTGACTTTGGCACAGAAAGGGGTAAATTATGCTGCCACAAAAGTCTTTGGGCACCTACCAAACAGCATCAAAAGCCTGACAGATAGCCAACTAACATTTAAAAATAAATTAAAAGAATTTCTAGATGACAACTCCTTCTACTCATTGGCTGAATTTTTAGATATAAAGTATAAAAAAAAAAAAAAAAAAAAAAAAAAAAAAAAAAAAAAAAAAAACTTAATCATTAGTGTCATGCAATATTTTGTGTAATGTAATTTCTTGTACAGACATCTTTTATTAACCTGACACGTTCCACATCATTACGAAGTGTCGTATTCATGATCTATGGAACAAGTATTAATCTAATCTAATCTAATCTAATCTACAAATAGGCCCCCTACTGTAAATCTGGTTTGATTTCTTCAACCTATTTTGTAAGATAATTTGTGTGTTCCTGCAGTTATCCTGAGCCTAAACTGATATTTTCCAAGGTTAGCTTCAAAGTATTTTTCTTACATTTTGTAAATATTTTGCAGCCAGACACGTAGTTTGGAAATATTCATACCCTTCAGCATCCACCTCCTTTGAAACTGGGATTATTATTGAAGTGTGAGGGTATTTTGCCTTTATCATATATCTTGCATACCAGGTACAGATAGCTCTCTCAAATATCTCAATAATTCTGAGGAAATTTCATCGTGTTCTGACTCAGGTTGTGCAGTGATCTGCCAAATTCTTCTGGCAGTATAGTATCTCACATCTCATCTTCATGTACTTCCTCTTTCCTTTCTGCAATATTGCTTTGTAGTTCTTTTCCCTTGTACAGACCTTATAAATATTGATTTCAACTTTTCATTATTTCCTTAGAACCTGCTTTTCACCTGAGCTCTTAATATTCATGGAGCTGCTTATCTTTTCTCCAGAGATCTCTCTGTTTTTCCTTCTCGCTCTTTCAGTCAACCTCATTTTTTAAACATCTTTATTCCCTTTTGCCTCCTTCATTTTTATCTTTCTCCTTTTGCAAATTAAATTCAATGACGAATAGTTATCTGAGGGTTTCTACGGGGTGTTGTCTTTCTTTTTACCTATTTGATCATCTGTTGCCTTCACTGATTCTTCTCTAAAGGCGGCAATTCGTATTCTGTTGTGTTAACACTGCCCAGTCACATTCTGTTTACTGCTAGTGAACAATACTGTTTTGTTCGTACAAAGGTTAGATTATATTAGTACTTGTTCCATAGATCATGAATACGACACTTTGTGATGATGTGGAACATGTCAGGTTAATAAAAAGTGTCTGTACAAGATATTAAATTACACAAAATATCATATGACACTATTTTTGTGAGGGTTGGGGAAATTAACCCTTACTATATCCAAAAATTCATCTAATGAGTAGACGGAGTTGCCATTAATAAATTCTTTTAATTTCCTTTTAAATGCGATACCTGTCAGACTTTTGATGCTATTAGCTAAGTGACCAAAGACTTTTGTGGCAGCATAATTTACCGCCTTCTGAGGCAAAGTTAGATTTAACCTTGAGTAGTGAAGATCATCCTTTCTCCTATTGTCATAGCCATGTACACTGCTATTATTTTTGAATTCGTTCTGATTGTTAATAACAAATTTCATAAGTGAATATATATATATATATATATTGTGAGGCTACAGTGAAGATCTCTAGCTCTTTAAATAAGTGTCTGCAGGATGATCTTGGATAAGCTCTAGCAATTATTCTGATTACAAGCTTTTGTGCAATGAACACTTTTTTACCCAATGCGAGTTACCCCAGAATATGATGCCATACGAAAGCAGAGAATGAAAATAGGTGTGGTGAGCTAATTTACTGAGATGTATATTGCCAAAATTTGCAATGACCCTAATAGCATAAGTAGCTAGAAATTTCGAATATTCTACCTTAGCTACCGAATTCTGGTCAAAGTCTATATTTATTAATGGTGTCATTCCATTTACTGTGTGGAACTGTGTATACTGTGTTTTGTCAAAGTTTAATGAGAGCCCATTTGCAGAGAACCACTTAATGATTTTCTGAAAAATATTGTTTACAATTTCAGCAGTTAATTCTTGTCTGTTGGGTGTGATAGCTGTATTTGTATCATCGGCAAAAAGTACGAGCTTTGCATCTTCATGAATATAGAATGGCAAGTCATTAATATATATTAAGAACAGCAGAAGACCCAAGATCAAACCTTGCGGCACCCCATTCTTGATTGATAGCCAGTTTGAGAAATCACCGTTTTTTGCATATTGTGTGAACTGCTTATTTCAACTTTCTGCACTCTTCCAGTTAGGTATGATTTAAACCATTTGAGCACTGTCCCATTCATACCACAGTACTTGAGCTTATCTAGAAGTATTCCATGATTTACACAATCAAAAACCTTTGAGAGATCACAAAAAATCCCAACAGGTGACTTTCGGTTACTCAGAGCATTTAATATTTCGTTAGTGAAAGTATATACAGCATTTTCTGTTGAAAAACCTTTCTGGAAACCAAATGATGTTTTGTTGTGTGAAGCTACTCTACAATACATTAGTTTTTCAAGAATTTTGGATAAGGCAGTCGGAAAAGAGATTGACTGGTAGTTATTGACATCAGACGTATCCCCTTTTTTATGCAGTGGTTTAACAATGGCATACTTCAGTCCATCTGGGAAAATACTCTGCTTCAGAGAGCTATTACATATGTGGCTAAGAATCCCACTCATCTCTTGGGAACAAGCTTTTATTATCTTGCTGCAAACGCCATCAATTCCATGTGAGCTTTTATTCTTGAGAGAGTTTATTATCTTCCTAATTTCAGAAGGAGAGGTAGGTGGAATGCCAATTGTATCAAACTGTGTGGGGAAGGCCTCTTCCATTAACTGCCTTGCTTCTTCTAATGAACATTTAGATCCTATTTTCTCTACAACATTTAAAAAATGATTATTCAAAATATTTTCAACATCCAGCTTGTTGTCTGTCAAGTTTCCATTCACTTTGATAGTAATGCCGTCCTGTATTCTTGGTTGCCCTGTCTCCCTTGTAATAATATTCCAATTGTTTTGATTTTTTTATCAGAGGTATTAAGCTCAGACATGATACACATGCTTCTGGACTTTTTAATAACCTTTCTTAATGTAGCACTGAATTTTTTATAATATTTGGCTGTTTCTGGGTCATTACTCTGTCTTGTTGTTAGATACAGTTCCCTTTTGTGGTTACAAGATATTTTTATTCCTTTAGTAATCCAAGGTTTCTTGCATGCTTTCTTATAATTAGATTTAACTACTTTCTTGGGGAAACAGTTTTCAAATTCTCTTACAAGTGTATCATGAAATAAGTTGTATTTTAAATAAGCATTGGGTTCATTGTACACCTCATCTCATTTGTACACCTCATCCCAGACTAACTGCTGAAGATTTTCCCTGAAATTTCTAATTGTTGAGTCATTAATTGAACACACAACTTTGGAGGGTAGTTTTGAATTACTGAATGGAGCTATGTCATATACTGTAACTAGCTGAGCGCCATGATCAGTCCTTCAGTTATGTAAATCACTAGCGTTACTCTGTTTATTCACCTCTTATTATTAAACCTAAGTGCAATATGATATTTACATCTAAAAGTGATTTTGAAAGACAATCACATGCTAGAAGCAGCAAAACAAATAGTTTTCCCATTCTATCAATGAATCACCAGGGTGAAGCTCTTTGCAGACGACCAATGCGTTGTCTTCTCCAAGCTGAAAGCAAGAACATCAATAAGACACTCTACAAACTTACTGAGAATGACGAAACAGCTGTTGTTTAAACTTACTGAAAATGATGAAACAGCTGTTGTTTAAGTGTGCCCTCCCTGTGTCCACATGATGTCTCTTTCTCATGTGCAAAAATGAGAGCAAAGACTGTACTGTACACATGTGCGCACTCGTGTATTCATGTTGACCTATTGTGCATCCACTTCTTTGCTCAATAGTTTGTGTTGTGTCTATCGAGATGAAAGGCTGCAGCATAAGCAAACACAAAGACAAATATGGGTAAAACAGTATCTTGTGCATACGATGCAAACAGTGGTGCCCCTGCTGGTTGCATCAATTTGAAAGAAAGCCAGATACATTTTTAAAAAATTTCGCCTGGTGTACATTTTGATGTGACTTTATTTGCATATACATTGCCGCAGAGTAGAAATATCTCTGCTGTGAACTTATGGATGCTCAGAACAGATTTTGTGTTGTCAACATACAGGAAAGCTTCTTTTCACCCAAACAAGCTAAGGAAGTGACGTCAAAATGACGTAGCCCAGCGTTCGCGAGTTGACGTGAAAGCTTACGCCAGCCACGGCCTTTTGGGTGCAGTCTCACACGGAGTGTGCAGGAAGGAGGAGTGTGTGTTAACTATGTAATAAAAATACGTAGTTAACATGTGGATCAGTTATCGAGTTTTCTGTTGTATTCTAACTAACTCTGCTGTGTCTGTTCATTCACCCGTGGCAAAATATGCATATGACTTGTTGTGCAATTATATTTGCCAAATTTTACGTGTTTTTCCCTAGTTGACTAATGAAGTGTCATTAATTGATTTGTTGTAATGCATTCACCAGTCTGATTAAGAAATGAAAGTTGTCACAGACTCAAAGATGTCTTACTCTATATTTGCTGCTGTATATATGAAACAACTTGTGTCAGCACATCATTTAGAACATTCATTCCCACGCCATATCAGAATTGAACGTGGATGTTCAGTCGATTATTAAAAAAGAAATGTAAATAAATTATGAAACAATTACCAATACTCTCATGTGAATGTTATTTCTTCTGAAAATGTATGTATTGTTTTACTGCTTTCATTAAGAGCAATGTACAGTCTTCAGTCACACTCACAATCATGGCTCCATACATACAGAACTGTACAAATAGTGTGCAATAAGGTGTTAATAAAAAGTGAAAATAATATATGGCTACCTTCTGAGTGGTAGTGATTAAACATAATTCACAAACTAAATATTGAGATAACTGTGTGATTTGACTGGCTATTGGTTGGCATAGTATATCAGCTTCTCAACCTTTTTTACTCTTAGGGGTGGGGTGGATTTTGTAAACAGCAACAATTTGTATTGTTTGAAAAAAGTGCATCACTGAATTTATTTCTTTGTGTACTGTATCATATATAAAGTGCTCATCTCTGTTTGGAATGTATTCTCATTTGCCAATACTGAATGGAAGTTGCCAAAGTAGTTAGCTTCTTTGGAAGGTAGCTGGGTAGCCCATACAGAATGTCAGTTACACAGCCACAAGTGTGTTTAATTTGTTTGTATCCAGATACTGATATTGCAGACTGTTGCAATAGTGACAACATTGTTTTAATATTGATTCTTCTATGCACCCCCACAGAATTTAGTGCATGTTGTTAATTGCTGTTCCCTCAGTCTTAAAAAGGTTATTTGCAATAGTTTAAGCCACACTTGTGACATTATTTTATGCTAGGACACTGAGAACCTCATTCTTCAGTGGCATAAAACCAGTCAACTTCTTGGCATGAAAGTGAGATGTAAAGCAAAAGTCACAGAGCTTGGTTTCCTCTACAAATGTAGTAGAATATCAAATGTCCAGTTCAGTCTGGTGTCAATCATTCTCTATTTTATTTATTGTGATTAAAATTATGTTTTATAACTGTTAGCAAGACAGACTGACAAGCCCTGTACAAAGATTAATGGTAACAGTAAACAGTGGATGCACAGAATACTCTTTATCCTCATCCTTTGACTATATTTGCTTATTCATGGAGGAGATGAGGGAACCAAAACCCAGTATGGAAAAAGCTCCTAGCTACACTTTTACAGAACGGCATGGAGGATGGGGTGCAGATCAAGACAGTAATAGCCACAGTACAAGAGGACAGAATTTCATGGGTTGCACTTGTCTGCTCTGTTCCCAAAGGAGTTTTCAGTTTCCTTATCAAATACTAACCCTTGCTACTATTTGTGGCAAATAATTTTGTCATCTTAGATATTGAAATTAGGTGGTTGTGGAAATACCTCTTAAAATTGTGATGAAAACTCATTTATGCATGTTTAATATTAAACTGTCAGTACTATACACAGGAGACAGTCATAAGCTAGAATTTATGGTTGCAGATTTTTCATTGTACCTCTAAATGGTTCTAAACTGCAAAAACACTGAACAACTAAGGTCTTTCTTAGTGCTTTCATTTAAATAATGTACATTAAGAACTCCCCACAAGATTATTTCTCTTATAGTACTAGGTGAAGCAGGTATGTTTCTTAACTTTCATGAACTTAGTAAGCAGACATGGGCTATTTGTAGGAAACTCTCTACCAACAAGAGGAGTTATTTGTCTAGACACAATTGTGACAAACCTAAGTAGTTGGGACTACAAAGTAAAAGTGGTGGCCCTATACTAGCAGATCACCATGCAGTAATCATGAAGTTATGGACAAACTCAGTAAGTACACAACAAATTCCAAGCTGGCATTCAAATTATGTATTCAGAAATAGTTACTACAAAGAAATGCTTAGATGATTTCAAAACTACAGTGTCTTCTATAGATTGGCACCAAATAATTGATGAATTGCCACAAAATTCTGCATTCAATCACATGTTCCAGAGTCTTAAAGTGAAATTTGATGAACATTATCCAGTAAAAACCAAGAGATGTTCAAATGATAAATCAAAATGTAGACAAAAAACTAATAAAGTAAAGAGGTGATATACTCCTAGACTAGCCAAAATAAAATGTATTGTCCAAATACTAAATGACAAGGTCAAAGCTGCTAAAGATATAGATATTAAAAATAGACTTAACTCTAGTTATTTACAGACCAAAAGATCTACAGAAAAGAAGTAGAAAAAGCAAAGAAGGAAAGGAATGCCAGATTTATTGAAGAAGCTCACAATTCTTGTAAAGCAGCATGGGATCTGGTCAATGAGCACAGGAAAAAACCCACCTCTTCCTCTAATTCTTGCAGTCCAGATGAGTTTAATGACTATTTTACAAAAATAGTGGAAAACACAGGAGATGAAATTCCCGACTTTGGAATAGATCCTGCAGTTGCTGTAAAATTTGAGAATAAATGCAGCATGGTAATGTGGAAGAGAGAGTATACAAAAGAAATAATAAAAATTGTAAAAAGCTATAAATCTTCAGGGAGTCCTGATATTTATGGCATGTCCTGTACTATGTTAAAACTACAACCAGTGAAATTGCCCAGCCTTTAACAGTAGTAATAAATAAAAGCCTCCATGCAGGGGAATTTACAGACTTCCTGAAAGTAGCATGCACAGTGCCGGTTTACAAAACAAAGGCAGTCCACATGAGGTGTCAAGCTACAGGCCCATATCTATAATACCAGTACTAGCGAAGGTGATGGAGTCGATAATGAAAGAACAATAAAGGAAATAGTCTCTTTTATGATGCGCAATGTGGCTTTTGGAAGGGCAGGTCAACAACAACAGTTGTACTTAACTTAGTTATAAACATAAGTCACGCTTTTGAAGACAAAGAGTCTATAGCACTAATACTCTGTGACCTTAGTAAGGCATTTGACTGAATCCCACATAAGGCCCCACTCAGAAAGCTAAAAACATATGGTATAAGGGGATCTGTCCTGCAAACTCTTGAATCCTAACTGAGAAACATGCGACAGATTGTCTCTGTGCAAGGAGCTGATTCAGGTGAGAAGAGGCTACAGCATGGTGTGCCACAGGGATCGGTAATAGGGCCCCTGCTGTTAGTATCTTCGTAAATGACATGGGCTCCAATGGGCACACCTTGCAGTTCTCAAAAGGAGAGAATGTTGTACAGGCAGTCCAACAAGCCCAAGTCTTGTTCAATGAAGCTAAGGCCTGGTTTATCATGAACAAAATGAAAATTAATGAAGAAAAAACTCAAAGGATGATAATTTGGCCTAAGAAATACAGGAGCACTGAGTAATGCAGCAGATGTTAAACTTCTGGGCTTTCTCATTGATACCATATTAACCTGGCAACAGCACACCAAACATGTATGTTCCAAACTTTCCCCGCTCCTGTAGCTCTTGAGGAAACTGAAAAGTATAGTACCAGAACAGTACCTGTTAACTGTGAACTATGCAATGTTACACAGCCACATCAGTTATGGGCTGTTGTTTTGGGGCCATTCTGCAGACTGCAAGAATGTACTTTTACTGCGAACAAAAGCAATGGGGATCATTACTTCAAGCAAAAAAACAGACCACTGTAAACCAATTTTCACCAGGTTAGGAGTTCTGACTGTTTACAGCCAGTATAAATTGAACTGCCTCTTCCACATAAAGAGAAACCACGAAACATATAAAATACATTGATATGTACAATAGTATTAACATTTTAAAAACACTGTAACTATTAGTCATTTTGAACAACAGATTGTGTGTAAGCTTACAGGAACAATGCATTTATAAGAGTATACACTGACAAAGATGATTTGAAAATTGCTCTTCCCTCTAATGTCATATTTAACTCATATTATTCATCGCCAAAGGAAATGATAATTACATAATTGAATTTCTTCTTTCCAATAGGGCATAACAAAAATAAGCATGTGTATTCTGACTACACAAGAAATTATAGCAAAGCCAAAATGAGTGATGATGACTTGATTACTGTTTTCTAAATGTAAAACCTCTTCTCAAATATTGTTTCACCACACAGCTTAAACAACTTACACTCATGTGTACAGAGCTTATTTGTTGTAAGGAAGTCAGTGAGTGACTAGGAAGCAATACAAAAAGACACACACTTGCTGCAAATAAAACATAACTAAAGTTTGTTGGTTAACACTTTCAGGGTTTGTGCACATTAGTGTTGCTGGAAAAACAGACCAGATCAGATGAAAATGTTTTACTCAACAGAAGAGCCTGATATGTATGGTCATAAATAGTATTATTTGAGTTAAAGAAAACAGTTATTGACACAAATTGCATTACGGAATCAAATTAATGAGTGGGAAAAGGAATCTAAGGATGAGAGACCATTTTCAGGTGACAATGAAAAAGTGCAGCCATTGCTCTTTGTTAGCGACACAAGTGACAAATGGAACTTTTTCAAAAGTATGGTAGGGTATGTTTGCTTGATGCAACATACAAGACAACAAAGTATGACATTTATTATTTTTCTTAGTAGTGAAAGCTAATGTATGCTGTTTAGTAGTTGGAATATTCTTCATTCAAGTAGAAAACAGTAGATCAGTTAAAGCGGCTCTAGAAATTTTCAAGGTTAATAAATGTAAACATGGTATGTAGTAAGCTGTAATGCACTGCTTAAGTGTTTGATCAGCTAATTTCGACTAAGCATCGTCAAGTCACATTTGTAACAGTTATGTTGTATATAGAGCAAAGTTCAGAATACGATCTTAAAGGGTGTCACTGTAGTGTGCATCCTTTGGTGAAATGATGGAATATGGCTACTTCTTACTTCTAATTAAGTGATCTGAAAATGACACGAAATACAGATATTACAAATGTACTACAGATATTACAAATGTACTGGACAAAACAGCCAAAATTTGGTAATTGCACAATCAAACAAACATTGTATTACAGCCTACTACAGACCATGTTTACATTTATTTAGCATCTGGAAGCTGTGTATCCCCACAAATACAAAATTTACAATTTCATGGGTAACAGATTTCTCTGAGCCTGAGATACGGACAATTGAAAGAACATTTCCAATGTCAAGGGTTAATTTTTGTTTATTTCACTGAAAGCATGCATGCCAATTGTGGCTTAGCAAAAAGAACAATTTAACTGCACTAAAGCTGTGGGAAGAAATTGCTACATCACCATGTGTGAAAAAAAAAATCTTAGCTGGAAAATAAAAGCTTCAATCTCATAAATTATTAACTGAGTTTATGATGATCTTTACTATTTTAATAAGCAATGGCTTTCAACTCTGAAAAGTGGGTGAAGGCCTATGAGGACAAAGAGAATTCCTTCACCAATATAACAACTAATGTTGATGAATCAGTGCATAAGATTACTATTTTAATAAGCAATGGCTTTCAACTCTGAAAAGTGGGTGAAGGCCTATGAGGACAAAGAGAATTTCTTCACCAATATAACAACTACTGTTGATGAATCAGTGCATAAGAAGACAAAACATTTTGCCTTAAACACTCAGCAGACAGACCAATGACAGGTTAACTTTTAGTAAATGGTTTCCTCCCTAGCCTGTTTAAAAAATATTGTCTTAAGAATTCAGCTGTCAAATGTTTCAACAGAGAGATTCCCCATTTCTTGCAGAGATTTGTGAATCATGCAATGAAAAGGTATTCGTCAGCACAAACTGAATTTACCAAAAGCTCAGTGAGATAAATGGGTGAGGCATTGTTTTATGTTGAAAGTGCCAAGTCTAGGAACCGTTATTATGTGGTGACTTTTGCAAAGCCTAATTGCATGTGTGAAGACTTCCAAAGGTAAAAATATCCATGCAAACATATCTGCACTGTTTTCATTTGTTACCCTTACTGTGGCTTTCATAAACTGAATGAAAGTTACAAGAATAATGCTTTAGTTTGTCTTGATGGGACATTGGTTTGGCTCAAGCAGCAGTTCGTTTATATATGCCAGTCCCGTATTACAAAACTTCTGAGGGTACTAGCAGTGAACAGCCAGCAAACTAAGGCAGTGACAATCTCAGAAGCTCAACTTCACCAGAGGAACAAGATGAAAGGCAGTTAGCTAGGCTAGTTATAAACCTGACCTACAACACTAGAAACATTAATAGACATGTTCATCAAAAATTCAGAATTTTGCCTTTCTGTCTTACTTGAACACCAAGACCACTTCTGCAGCTACCTCAATCATTGATTTAGGAATACCATTAACATGTAACAATAAAAAGCTGTCAAATAATGTACAGTGAAGTGGTTTGATAACAAGTTCTTACAAATATAATTCACAATCAGATATTATACTCACTTCTGTTTCCCAGTGATAATTTTCTCACTGAACAGAAAACCTGGAAAATTCAACCATTTGTGTGAAACTGTGACTGAGCACTCACTCATTTGTATTCATCATGTTTTTTCTTAGACTATTACGGTCTGACTAAGTGTAGAAAGCAAAATGAATTAAAAAACTTGCCTTGTAATAAGAATTTACATAAATAAATGTTATCACTTTACGCATCTTGATATTACACAACCAAATAATGTTCCACAGTAACCTTATTTGTAACAGTAGGGGCAATTGCACCTGGATATGCATTGCGTGTCGGTTACACTTTCCACGAGAGAAGGAGGTACAGATAAACGACCGCAGTATTGCCTCTCACTGCTGGGAGAAGACAACTGTGTCACCTGAATGGGAATACAATGATTAACTTTAAAATAACTTGGCCTGCAAGTGATATTTTAATCAAAAAATCAACGCAGATATTGACATACTTTGATGTTGCTGAGGTGATCTGCAACTCTCTTGTAAACTGTACTTGTGGCTTCTCCACTGCTTCCAGGAAACATGAAAGAACAAAAAATCTGATCTGAATGTTGCTTTTAAATGTGGCACAAGAACACAACCAGAGCACCTGTGAACTGTGAAATGATGTTTTTCACGAAGTAAGCAAAAAAGGGTAAACAATACATATTTAATGATGAAGTACATATGTAACATGTTTAACTGCAAAAGGGGATAACTCCAACACCAGTCACAGGTTTAAAATAAAAGATATATTGCAATTCTTACCTACTGATACTGCAATCTATATATTACTGACAAGGTGTTGATAAAAATTTCCTTTGCAATATAATGATCTGTATTTACACTGAGGAACTGTGGTAAACACTATAAATTCATTCTACTTGATGCAGAGTGCACATAACATATATAAGATTTGTAATATTATAACAATAGAAAGTCCAGGATGGAATAACAACAATATTACATTGTTATCCATCTTGGCTTTCAGCCAAAGCTCCTTCAACTGAAATACAAACTAAACAATGGAAAATCCAGGATGGAATGTAACAATATTAAGAAGGAAAGTTGCTAGTCACCATATAGCGGAGATGCTGAGTCGCGATAGGCACAGCAAAAAGATTCACACAATTATAGCTTTTGGCCATCAAGGCCTTTGTCAGCAACAGGCATACATACACATCTATTGCAGACAAAGGCCTTCATGGCTGCAAGCTATAATTGTGTGAATCTTTTTGATGTGCCTATCGTGACTAAGCATCTCCGCTATATGGTGAGTAGCAAGTAGCAACTTTCCTTCCTAATATTATTGAAATACAAATTAGACACACATTCTGGCCACAATAGTGAGAGACATCAGTCATGTGTGTGTATTTCCTACATCAGACAAAGGCCTGTGGGCTGAAAGCTAAGATTTATCAGTCTTTTTGTTGTGCCTGTTTGCGAAAACATCTCTTATTTTTTTCGTAACATTAATATCCTACTTCATTAAGCCTGTCACAATTGGGAAGTCCTCAATCAATGTTGATCTTCAACAGACTTTGTCTTCATACAATTTCTAATTTTTGGATAGTGAATGCCAATCACAGTGTGTGAATTTGGAATTAGCTGCAACATGTCAGTTCGTCTTTAGCAAAGAGTAAAACACTGCCTGCCATGACATACAAATTAAATTGTTGTAAATTCCGATTTACAGGATACATTTATCAACAGTGATTAAGGGCTTAGCCTGTTGTCTATAATTATCAACCATCAAAGATCCACTTGCAACACTGTATACATTGTTTACTATATCTGCAAGGTTGCTTTACATCATGGTTGGTAGTCTTAACAAGTTGTTTTACAGAAGTAATTGCAGATGTAATATCTCATTAAAATTTCAGTATGGAAAAAATAAAGTGCTGTGTGTGAAATGACTTCTACCAAGCACCCCTACATTCTATACAATTAATTGATAAAATATTAGGAGTTACCCACAAAGAATGAGTGGTATCATACAACAGATTAATATTGCCATTTTTTTTTTTTTTTACGTACTTGTCCCTGCACTTCATACATCAATGCAAATGACAGAGCTACCTGAGGTAAATCTTTCCACATAGGTAAGGCTCTATAACAGCTCACTGTTAAAAGTTAAAGGGGCAGGATAACAAATGAGGGCAGCTCAAGGAGTGTGTGTCGATCTCTCAACAAGATTGGCAAGAAGGGGAAAAAGGGGCTACTGGAATGATTACTACTGAAAAAAATAGCAATACTATTAGTGATTAATGGATATACAGACCAGAACCTCAGACAAATTCGTGTATGTATACACATACAGGTAGCATAATTGAATAATCTTTGGGAATTTTATATAACATCCAATTGTGTGTAAGAGTAACTGTACAACAACATTTAGTCCATTCATGCATGTGATGAGGCATTAGCTACCTAAGACAAGGGCTCCTTTCGTCTGATCACCACCAGAATGTATACAGTAAATTCCACAAGCGAAAAGATTGAAAACTGTACACCACAGTATAAGAAACATGTAAATTGAGTCATCCTAGGTGCCTCTACCTTTCGGTAATTATAGTAATATGTAGTGAAAGGCAAGACAAGAATCTATACAAGAGATAAGGTGGAGAGAATGAGGGCAAATAGAGAAAGAATTTGCTTACAGTAATTTTTATAAGGCACACATTATTAGAAAAATTTTTGGTAAGGTAAGACAAACTATGAGAGGACGAAGGGGGGGGGGGGGGGGGGGGGGGGCAAAACAGTTATTTAGGGGCAGATGGCACTTGTGCAGGCTAGACAAATGGGTGTTATGTGGAAGCAGCCCAAGTTGTGAACCAACTATTGTGAAAAATATAGACTAGGGCCAGCAGCATACTTACGCGTTTTGTGCAGGAATGTTGTCAGCACTTGTTGTGAGGTATCGTGGGAACAAAAGAGAGTGTGTCCACTGTATTACACAGCCAACGAGAGAGCAGCAGGCAGACTACATGTTTCGATGTAATATATTTGAAAGAAAGGATGAAACATTGTTTTAAACAAGAATCATATATTTAACTGCTCCCTGTTTGAGTCACAGCTATTTAAACTGTGCCAGTATCGGCAAAGTAAGTATAGTGTCACAACCCATGGTATATTTCAGAAAGCAGTGAAATATTTCTCTCCTCTTGAGTTGGTATGCAGTCTACCTACATGAGAACAATGAGTAAGTGGATCAATGTTTTTTTTTTAATTAAATCAGGTGGATCAGTGTTTTTCAATGTATAACATGTGCAACTATCAATAAATACTGATCCACCTACCTTCTTCCATGATGGAATTTAAAAAAACATTGATCTTGTTACTGAGAGTGGAGGCTTATGCTGCACTTCCAGATGATTCCACAGACATTTCACCATCACATCTGACATTTTCACGTATCTGCAATTAATCCATGAGATATACACAAACAGATGACATCATCATGTAGAACAATCACTGAAATCAGTAATTTATAGCTTGCATCCTTTATCACAAAATATTTCTCAAAACTCACGAATACACTGAAATCCAGCAAACATGACAATGCTTTACAATTTCAATACTAGAAGTACATTGTGTGAGTTCTCGCCTCTCATTGAATATGTCAAAGAATCATTCTTCTGGCTATGCAAAACTGTCGCGTCGCCAACCAATGCGCAGTTGATAAGCACCTCTGTGACTATTGCTGGCCCTGATCTAGATTTTAGCACAAATTATTTAAAATTAAATTGGTTTTTAGCAACTGGTTTATTACATTTAAATAAATACTACTGGCTGTCTTGCTATATTCATGCCTAACTGATTCATGGGGCTAAGATGTATTTTGAGTTTTATTTATGTTCCTCTTTTAGTCCAGGGTGATCAGTATGGGCATCAATGCAAGTAAGTAATTCTTTCACTGATTACAGTTATAGTACATTAGTTTTAGAAAATGTATAACTATACAATTTATTTTCACTTACATATTCTTGGAGGTAAATTTGCTTCAGCAGAGAGGTAGGATACTTCAGGCTCCATCTGTTTGAACTAAGCATGTTTCTTACTCCTCCCTTCCATCCATTTTCTTTCACACACACACACACACACACACACACACACACACACACATACACACACACACACACACACACACACACACACACACACACACACACACACACACACACAACCCTTTGTAATACAAGGCTGGCACGTTCAAACCGACTGCTGCTTGAGCCAAATCCAAATGTCTCAATGAGACCAATTAAAGGGCTGTTCTTGTAACTGTCATTCAACTTATGAAAGCCCCATCTAGGGTAAAAATGAAAACAGTTGTAATGTACCCTCTTCCGTTCGGGGGGTGAAAATCAAATATCAAGCGACAAAATTTAAATTCATTTAAATGCTATTTTCAAACCCTGAGATTATGATGATCAATTGACGACACCCCACCAGCTTGGGTGGTCTGTATCTACAACAGACGATGTTAAGCTTAATATTTAGACAAAAGAATGATACATCACAGAATACTAAAACTAATTAAAATACCTTACCTTTAGATGCTGAATTCGGTCTCATTGTCTTGATTCTCGCCATGATGCGTTCCATCCATCTATCATTGTTAATATTAGGTCCGGGTCTTTGTGTGCTAATGAAAACTGGTACTCACTTTTTGTTTTACTATTGATTCTTCATTTTTATTAATTTAACTTTTTCACAATAATTTCCATCTTCATATCACATACTATTTATAAATACTCTCTATATAAGACGACAGACTTCCTTCCATACTCCCATCAACAGTCCACCTCACAAAAAACACGCTCTCCCCACAACCGCCCAACTAACTCACTCCAACAGTCACCTTAACAATGTCTGACTCTCTACCTTTCACACACAAATGTCTTTGTCTCACACTGGTGCCAACATATTCTCCACAAATAAACAAATAAAGTTCACATTATAGAATAATATAATAAAAAATATTTGGGCAAAATTAAATACTACATACAATAATATTAAATAAAAAAATCACAGAAATGAAATTGCAAGGGCAGATGCGACTATAAGGGTGGTATCGCACTCTTCAGTAATCCATTACATTACACACACCCCTCGAGATTTCATGCAAAAGTATTTTGCAAGAGATCTCGACAGATACGCAAAGCAACGAACCACTGTTCTTTTCTTTTTTTTTTAATTAATGTAATCTTCAATAGTTGTCTCCTCGTCTCTTTCTGCTGGTCTTCTCCTCTTGAATTTGTCCCCTTAATCGCCTCATCTGTCAAATTATATCATGGTAATTTTCCTGAAATTAGTCACATATAAATACATTGGTATCTCATCCATGATGCCTCTTTCCTACCATACTGGGTTTGATTACCAGAGTTCACTTACATATTTATATAATGATTGTACAAATATATTAGACACTAAAAGTAAGACATAAAAGAGATAAATGTGGTCTTATATCGACTTGGTTTTAACATCAGCTAAAAAGGTTATTTCAATTTAGTTCAGACATCTACTGAGAAATATGTGGCTAATATTTTTTTTTATGTAAAGAGTATCATTTGAACAATCTCAGTTAAATAAGCGTCTCAGCGTCATATCAATAAGTTTTCCATAATGTAATGTAAAATAGCTAAAAAGTGAGAGTTTAGAACTGGCAGTGCAATGGGATCATGTTAACCCAGCCATCATCAGTGGTATCATGCTTCACTTGTACATATGTATAAAATAATTCAAATGTACAAATTCAGAGGTGGCATTGCAATGGGAATCTGTAAACCCCGTTAAATGTAGTGGGAAAATACTTTTCTCGCAAATATAAATTAAATGGTAATAAAGTGAATACATGTAAATACTACACTAAGTTTTGTGTTTGTCAGTTCCTGCATGTACTTTATCCTCTAATCCTAATCCACTCCATGCTGACACTCATCCAACCTACCCTTATCTCATATTGTGTGTCTATACAAGATCAATTTCTTTCAGAGTTAGTGTCAGTAAAACATAAATCTGCGGAGATACAGAGCTCCATCCACATAAAAGTGTTGTTGTTTTCTCAACTGATCAGAACAGAAGCTAGCAATTGCTTGGTCAGGTCAGTTTTTCAATATAAGATAATAAAATAGCAAACACACTTCTAATCCTAAAATTCAAAGAAAATATAAATACATATATATGAAAATTCCCTCTACTCATGGCATAGGCAATGTGTAATCATGTAAAGTGTACATCTATGTACAGTGTGTAGTCCTCTCTGAATACCCAGTTCCTTTATCACATAAAACATGTAGATTAGTTAATTATATTGCAGAATCATCCACCTTCTGCCACCAATACTCAGCCTTCAATCAATCTTGGCCATATGCACAGGACGCAAGACTAAACAGTATGCAGAAGTCCAACCAGTACCAAGGTGCACGGTGTCTATGTGTCTCCATGAGAACCACATAGTATACACAACTGTGGCAAAACAGGATCACCATCACTATTAGAGTATGAACACTGGTTCACTCAAGATTAATTGCAGTTTTTCATCCTCATACTTCAACCCACATAGTTTGTAGTAAAGACAGGTTACTCTGGTCATAACTTCTCGCAGTCACATATCCATATCGTAGCATATAAGTCACTTCACAAGTGTAAATTTGTGGTTAGTGTAGTTGTCTATGTCATAAGACATGGCGTCTACTCCCCATTTCATTAACCCCTACTGAGCTGACCACACAACAAAACCAAAGTTTCATAGCTTTGTGCATAAGTAAGTGAAATAGTCAGCATTTTGATATCTGCAGTTTCAATGTATATCTTCAGTAAGTGATTAATTCCAGATTTCTAATGTCATTTAGAGTGTACAGTTTTATCATATATACACTGCTTTCACAGTTATTTTATAGATCTCAGAATCAAATCTTGACAAAATTACCTAAGTGTTTGTGTATTACAGACACAACATTGTCAGTGGCAAGGTAAGTTTCGAATGAGATGCCTCAGTGGTATAGAACAAACGTCACACCTCCGGAATTTTGACTAAGTAATAACACAAGACATAAAGAAATTTAAATATTACATAAAAAGGATTCACGAATAAAAGTTTACCACTGAAAAATCTCATCTACTGTTATTTCTCTCCAGTCCTATCATTGTGTTTTTATGTTAGGTATCAGTGAATCAAAATGTAAATTTCTAAAGGGTATGGTATCCTATTAAATCCATATATACTTGAGGTAATAGTAGATAAGCCTCACAACAGGCAATGGTACAAATTATTATACTTAAGTACTCATATTTTGTGAGTTTGAGTTATGCCTCAACAAGAAAAACAATGTATAGCATATATAAGTGTTCTAAAACTATAGTTCAGGTAAGTTTCTCACAGAAATGATAATTGTTTCACTGGTTCAAGAGTAAATGCCTGTCCAGGTATCTACTTATGTGCACAGTGCACATGTTTTCAAACAAGATAAGACTAGTGATCTGTCTTGAAGCAACATGGCCCAATACTGTGTTAAAAGTCCATAGTTAATGGACAAGACAAAGCTATGCAATAAAAATGATAATACAAAAGTTAAAACTCCATAAGCATAAACAAGAATAGAAACATGAAAACTTCTCTCCCCAACACAAATACTTAGCATAAGAGTGTGTTGGTCAGTTACTCATAAAGTCTGGTTCATAAAGGATCTTCAGTAACAAAATGTTACAAACAGTTTACACTGTGTATAATAAATATCAATAACAAAGATATTAAGCATAATGTCTAAATAAATAAGCTCTTTTGAGCACAGCATAGCCATACTCAAACAGATGAAGTATGGCCTCATCAACTTAAACTAACACAATGATACTACGACTAAAAATCTATATTTTCAAATCACATGAGTATAAAGAAACATTTAAGTTTTGCACTCATCGTGCAAGACAAGAGCATAAGATATTCATTGTAATAACCATAAATATACACTTCTGGAAATGGAAAAAAGAACACATTGACACCGGTGTGTCAGACCCACCATACTTGCTCCGAACACTGCGAGAGGGCTGCACAAACAGTGATCACACGCACGGCACAGTGGACACACCAGGAACCGCGGTGTTGGCCGTCAAATGGCGCTAGCTGCGCAGCATTTGTGCACCGCCGCCGTCAGTGTCAGACAGTTTGCCGTAGCATACGGCATAGTGGGCATGCGGGAGGCCGTGTGAACGTACCGCCAAATTGCTCAACACGTGGGGCGTGAGGTCTCCACAGTACATCGATGTTGTCGCCAGTGGTCGGCGGAAGGTGCATGTGCCCGTCGACCTGGGACCGGACCGCAGCGACGCACGGATGCACGCCAAGACCGTAGGATCCTACGCAGTGCCGTAGGGGACCACACCGCCACTTCCCAGCAAATTAGGGACACTGTTGCTCCTGGGGTATCGGTGAGGACCATTTGCAACCGTCTCCATGAAGCTGGGCTACGATCCCGCACACCATTAGGCCGTCTTCCGTTCACGCCCCAACATCGTGCAGCCCGCCTCCAGTGGTGTCGCGACAGGCGTGAATGGAGGGACGAATGGAGACGTGTCGTCTTCAGCGATGAGAGTCGCTTCTGCCTTGGTGCCAATGATGGTCGTATGCATGTTTGGCGCCGTGCAGGTGAGCGCCACAATCAGGACTGCATACGACCGAGGCACACAGGGCCAACACCCGGCATCATGGTGTGGGGAGCGATCTCCTACACTGGCCGTACACCTCTGGTGATCGTCGAGGGGACGCTGAATAGTGCACGGTACATCCAAACCATCATCGAACCCATCGTTTTACCATTCCTAGACCAGCAAGGGAACTTGCTGTTCCAACAGGACAATGCACGTCTGCATGTATCCCGTGCCACCCAACGTGCTCTAGAAGGTGTAAGTCAACTACCCTGGCCAGCAAGATCTCCGGATCTGTCCCCCATTGAGCATGTTTGGGACTGGATGAAGCGTCGTCTCACACGGTCTGTACGTCCAGCACGAATGCTGGTCCAACTGAGGCGCCAGGTGGAAAAGGCATGGCAAGCCATTCCACAGGACTACATCCAGCATCTCTACGATCGTCTCCATGGGAGAATAGCAGCCAGCATTGCTGCGAAAGGTGGATATACACTGTACTAGTGCCGACATTGTGCATGCTCTGTTGCCTGTGTCTATGTGCCTGTGGTTCTGTCAGTGTGATCATGTGATGTATCTGACCCCAGGAATGTGTCAATAAAGTTTCCCCTTCCTGGGACAATGAATGCACGGTGTTCTTATTTCAATTTCCAGGAGTGTATATACAAAGCAAAATGCAAGATTAAACAGCAAAGATACAGATCAAGACAGAGTCCCAAGTTTTCAAAATTGTGACACTGTAAACTTAGCTTGGACTTTTATAATGCTTCAACTCCGTGATGTTACGTATACCAAAAAGATTTCTAGATTCAGGATAGATCAAACTATAGGCATTTGGATGTGGGTTCTCAGATATAACAAATGGTCCTATATATATATATATATATATATATATATATATGTCTGCTTGTGTCTGTGTATGTGCGGATGGATATGCGTGTGTGTGTGCGAGTGTACACCTGTCCTTTTTTTCCCCTAAGGGAAGTCTTTCCGCTCCCGGGATTGGAATGACTCCTTACCCTCTCCCTTAAAACCCACATCCTTTCATTTTTCCCTCTCCTTCCCTCTTTCCTGACGAAGCAACTGCCAGTTGCGAAAGCTCGTAATTCTATGTGTGTGTTTGTGTGTTTTGTTCATGTGCCTGTCTGCCGGCGCTTTCCCGCTTGGTAAGTCTTGGAATCTTTGTTTTTAATATATTTTTCCCATGTGGAAGTTTCTTTCTGTTTTTTATATATATATATATATATATATATATATATATATATATATATATATATATATATATATATATATATATCAAAGAATTTCTTAAGTTCCCCACACAATGATTTTGACTTTTCTACTGTTTTCACTAGGACTAAATCTCCCACATTAAACTCGCACATTTTCCCCCTCTTATCATGTCTACTTTTCCTAATTTCCCCTTGCTTTTTCATGTTGTTCCTTACAATCTCCTCTCTTTCTTCTTTTGACAAGCTGTTACATGCTGGAAACACAATCAATTCACTATTAAGATTTGGTGGCTTTTTATCATAAAGTATCTCATGTGGAGAGAATCCTGTTGAACTGTGCTGTAAGCTATTCATCACATCTTGAAGTTTGCTAATGTAATGTATCCAAGTGTCGTGGTCAGTATGACAGTATGTCCTAAATAATATCCCAATTTCACGCTTGTATATTTCGGCTGGGTTGCTGGATGGGTGATAAGCTGAAATAAGTATGTGGTTGATCTCCTCTCTATATATAAATGTTTCCCAACTTTTGGATGTAAACTGTGATCCGTTGTCACTAAGAATTGCCTTGGGTACAGCTACACATTTAAAATAGTCACGGGAAAAACATGAAATGTTTTTGCTAGTATCATTCCTCAATGGGTACAACTTAATAAATTTGGAAAATAAGTCCACCACTACAAAAACATACATAAACCCTCCTCTAGTGGTTGGCAGTCACCCACACAAGTCAATTGCTACAACATCAAGCTGCTGTTTCGGAAGTATATTTCACATCTGACCTCTACTCGTTTGATTGGTTACCTTGACTCTGACACAAGTCACAAGTGGACAAGATTTTCCTCACAGTCCTCGCCATATTGTAAAAGTAAATGTTTTCTTGAATCTTTTGTATACATTTTGCTGCCCCACAATGACCATAACTTGCATGGGTATATTTTACAAGTAATTTGACAAATTCATATGGCCAACACAACTTCCACACCTCACTATCTTCCTTCATCCTCCGAAATAATATTCCCCTATGAACTTTGTAATACTGCCCTACTTTTTCTTTTCCCTTCTTTCCAATATAACGTTTTACCAGTTTCCACTCTTCATCATGATTCTGAAACCGTCTAATGTCACTGCAGATTTTCACGACATCTTTCTCCTCATTTATCCCTTTTAAATACATAATTTTAAATTCATTCCCTCCTTCATCACCATTGTCACCAATAGATTCTCCCAAAGGATGCCTTGAAAGAGCATCTGCTATGCAATTTTCATCACCTTTAATATATTTGATGGTGTAGTTAAACCGCTGAAGAAAAAGTGCCCATCTCGTGATTCTACTATGGTGTAATTTACATTCTTGTAAGTAGGATAGTGCTTTATGATCTGAAAAGACTATCACTTCATGACCCAATAAATAATTCTTAAATATGGAGAAAGCCCAATGAATTTTCTGTAATGGTGTACTGCCTCTCATGTTTCTTCAATGTCCTGCTGGCAAAAGCAATAGATCTATGTTCTTCCACCCATTCTGACTTCTCACTTGGAAAAGGTGTGCCCCTAAACCATAGTTACTACTGTCAGTCATAATACAGAAAGGCAACCCAAAATCAAGCCTACATAAGATTTTACTATTTACCAACTGGTGTTTAATCTCTTCAAAAGCAATCTGACAATCTTTATTCCAATCCCATATAGTATTCTTTTTAAGCAAATTCCCTAAACAAGGTGCATTAAGAGCCTGAGTAGCACAATACTTCCTATAGAATCCACAAAGTCCGAGAAATGACTTTAGCTGTTTCTTATTCCTAGGTGGTGGAAACTTTGCAATTGCTTCAATTTTCTCATCATCTGGCATAATTCCATTGTCAGATATAATGTGCCCCAAAAATTTTAATTGTCTCACTGCAAATTTACATTTTGACAACTTCAGTGACATTCCTCCTTTTGTAAACTCCTCACAAATTTCCTTAAGTAACCCTATGTGTTCTTCCCAACTTTTACTGGATACCAAAATATCATCTACAGATATAGTTAATTTATGTAACAATTTCTTTCCTAACACATAATCTAAAGCTCTGATAAACTCTGCAACAGATACATTCTGCCCAAATGGTACTACACTAAAGGTATAACATTTTTCATTATATAAGAATGCTGTGTATTTCTGAGATTCCCTTGCTAATGGTATTTGATGAAATCCAGAGGTCAGATCGAGGCTAGACATAAACTTTATATGTTCAAACTTGTGTAGTAATTCATCAATGTTTTCAGGATGATCAGTTTCCCTACATAATAATTTAATGAGGAACCTAGAATCTAGGACAAGTCTTACACTATTATCCTTCTTGGCAATGACTATGATAGGATTATTATATTCGCTATTACACCTCTGAATAACCCCCCAAGTCTGCATCTTTTCCAACTCCCTCTCTACAGCTTTCCTCCTGCTTAATGGAATCCCATAAGGTTTAATGAAAAATGGATCATGCGGTTTGAGTACAAGTTTACATTCATACCCTTTCACTCTGCCAGGTGTGTCACTAAATACATCAGAATATTCCCATAAAAGTTCCATGAGATCAGATTGCTGTTCCCTAGTTAAACTCTCTGCTTCAGCAATCTTATTTTCTACTATGCTTTGATAATCTTTGTCATCAATAGAAGTGTGTTTTTCAAAAGGATCAGTGCATCTCCCATCATCTAAATAATCCATCCCCCTGATCTGATTATGACTATTACTATTCTTCTCAATGAAGCTCTCTGTATACAACTTATTTTTATCTGTTGGTTCCCTAAATTTGTCAGTTTTGTTTTTCCAATTAAATCCCATATCCACTTTTACTATCCAATCCATACCTAGAATTATGTCCTCACTCAGGTCCGGAATGACAAGACAACCCTGATCAAAGACCACATCTCCAACTTTGAAAGACAAAAGAATTTGACATTTTACTGTTTTACTGAATCTTCCTGTCGCTCCCCTAATTTTAACCCCAACTACTGATAAATCTGCAAATTCACGGTTTTTATTTATCCTATCCCTCAATTTTTCACTGATTCCTGATATTGGGCTTCCAGTATCAATCAAACAATAACCTGTCCAATCATTAATACAAATTTACATGTATGGGCTACATACAATTTCACTCTCCTGCTCACCAACATCTTCATGCATCAAGTCATCTTCTACGCTTTTAAAATTCAGATCATCATTTGTTTGACATAAGTTCAACTATTATCAGTCTGCACATTGTGCAGAAGCCAACTAGGATTCTCAACACAAACATAATTAGACACATTATTATTATCAGTAATCATAGGCAATTCTTTACATTTTATACCAGTTTTTGCTTTTTCCCACCAAATAGGATATACCTTCTAGCAGATGGATAACAATTGCATCCAAAACATATTATGTTTATTAGCCTCATTAAGGCTGTCCCACAATCTACAAATGAACTCTTGTCCCTGGTTTCTTAAGTTAATAATTACCTTCATTTCATTCGCAATATTAATGTCATCCCTGTCTATCCCCTCGATTACTGGTGATGTATTAACCCATGTGACTGCAGCCTGATCCTCTTGTACTGAATGATTATTTTCTCTAACACTATTACCCTCCTCCTTCATAACTACATCTGCATCATTCTTAATCACAACAAATACTCTTATCTCACTTCTATATTCCATATCATCACTATCATTTACTGCCTCCTCCTCAGCATCATTTAACATCTCACCATTTCACTCAACTTTCCTAACCTTAGCTACATCAGCACGACTTCTCACATCAACATCACACTCTACTTCTTCTAATTCTACAACCTTATTATTCAGTACTTGATTGACATTCTCACCCACAGAAGTTTTTACATCACTCAGATCTCGATTTACTGCAATTTCATCAGAATACATTAATGCATTTATTCCGAAGGTATCATAACTATTATTACCTACATCCCCCCTCACATCACTTTCTTCCTGCCTAACCAAATTATTCATTATCTCCCCACTAACCTCTGAATCTTCATTACTAATGTGTCTAGAATTATCTGTGCTCATAGCCTTCTCACTGACTTGCTGCCAAAACTGTTTATCAAATGGTCTCTTATCAATTTCCGGTGCTCTTGTCATGTTATTACTATGTCTGTTTCTGTAATCATTTTGCCCATACCTATTCTGATTCCACTTAGCCTGATTTCTAGCATTATATCTGTTCATCCCAAACTGACAGGCCCTCATTGGGACGGCTCTTAGTTTAACCGGCCTTGCCCATTCCCATCTTGTCTTCTATCTGGATTTTCCCATTGTCTATTTCTGTTCCCACCATAATAATTACCTCCCTTGTTCTCATGTTGACGCCAGTTGCTATTCTCTCCTCTATTGAAATCTCTCTGAAAATTACCTTGACGATCCTGTTGATTATTCCCATTATGATTATTTCGCCTACCATTACTCCCATTATTAAAATTTTGGTTCCACCCTCCATGATTTTGTTCATAATGACGCCCATTAAATCTTTTGCTTCTTTCTAATGCACGATCCAATTTCTCCACATATTTCAAAAATTGTTCAACTGAATCATCTGGCCCATATACCAAGTCCCACTGAACTCTATTTGGTAACCTCCTTTTTAGAGCGTCTATTTGCGTTAGTTCATCAAAAGGTCTGTCTAAATGCGCCAACTTTCTTAGCTGTTTCTCGCAAAATCCCCTCATTGTACCATCACATTCTTTATAATTAGGCCCATTAAGAAAATCGCTTTTGATTTTGGCCTGAACAGACGCTGAGAAAAATTTGTTCAAAAAACTTTTTTCAAATTGACTATAGGTTAAATCAGAACTGGTGGTTAGATTAGCCCACGACAATGCTTCTCCATCTAAGAATTTTTTAACAAATTTGATCTTTACAGTGTCACTCATTTCAAACGAAAAATTGTCACGACACTTCATAATGAAATCAACTGGGTGTAATTTTCCGTCTCCCGGAAAATTACGCACGTTTGTACCTGGCCATAATCCGTTAAATGAAGTCGCTACCGATTTCATAGCTAAATCTTCCCGAATTTCATTTAATTGTTTCTGTAGTCGAACTACCTCATGCTCATTGTCTTTAATTACATTGTTACAAGAATCTACATTATGTTCAATAATTTTCACTTTTTCTGTTACCTTGTTTTCGAACAATGACAATTTGTCATCGACATTTTTCGTATGTAAGTCAATTCTCGTAATCATTTCCCTATCTTTAATTTTTCTCTCACTCGAAAATGATTCAAAATACTTCGCGGTTTCTTCCACTTCCCGTTTGATTGTTAATTCGACTTCATTGAGTTTATCTTCCACATTGTCTACTCTATCTTCAATTTCGTCTGTCCGCTCCTCCAAACTGGTTTTCGTCTCTTTCATTTCCGATCTGATAGTTGAACATTCATTAAAGAATTCCTCGGCCAATTGGCTATTTTCTTTTAAAAGCTTCTCTTCTAAATCAGACACTTTCTTTTCCATACTTTTCGCGTTTTCTGTAATTACATTATTCAAGAAACTAAAATGTTCAGAACATTGCTTATTCAAACAACTAAACCGTTTGTTCAAAGTATCGATTGTTCAGCATTCTATGTTAACAGTAATTGCAACATAGCGGACATATCTAATTCTTCAACCTTTCCTTCCGATTTCTTACCTGCCGTTTCTGTACTAGCACTTGCTTGAACACTTTCGATAGACTTTTTATCCCCCTGCTGATTTTTTTCCAATTCGTCTGTCACGGTCATTTTTAATCGAATTAAGAAACTCTTGCTCCGACAAAACGCCCAAAATGTCAACAATACAAATAACTTGGGTCTACTTATCTCGTTTTTCCGCATGGTCCCACGTCCGTTATTATTTACTTTTCTGATTCTTGTTGGGTTGTTACTTCCATTTGTCAGTAGATTATATTTCCTTTCATTTAGATCGTTCTCCTCTTCTTTCTAATACATTATTAGTCCATGCCTATTAACATAAAACGAGTATCAGTCCAATAATGCAATGGATCCCGGACAAGAGCCCCCAATTGTAATGTACCCTGTTTCGTCCGGGGTGAAAATCAAATATCAAGCGACAAAATTTAAATTCATTTAAATGCTATTTTCAAACCCTGAGATTATGATGATCAATTGACGACACCCCGCCAGCTTGGGTAGTCTGTATCTACAACAGACGATGTTAAGCTTAATATTTAGACAAAAGAATGATACATCACAGAATACTAAAACTAATTTAAATACCTTACCTTTAGATGCTGAATTCGGTCTCATTGTCTTGATTCTCGCCATGATGCGTTCCATCCATCTATCATTGTTAATATTAGGTCCGGGTCTTTGTGTGCTAATGAAAACTGGTACTCACTTTTTGTTTTACTATTGATTCTTCATTTTTATTAATTTAACTTTTTCACAATAATTTCCATCTTCATATCACATACTATTTATAAATACTCTCTATATAAGACGACAGACTTCCTTCCATACTCCCATCAACAGTCCACCTCACAAAAAACACGCTCTCCCCACAACCGCCCAACTAACTCACTCCAACAGTCACCTTAACAATGTCTGACTCTCTACCTTTCACACACAAATGTCTTTGTCTCACACTGGTGCCAACATATTCTCCACAAATAAACAAATAAAGTTCACATTATAGAATAATATAATAAAAAAGATTTGGGCAAAATTAAATACTACATACAATAATATTAAATAAAAAATCACAGAAATGAAATTGCAAGGGCAGATGCGACTATAAGGGTGGTATCGCACTCTTCAGTAGTCCGTTACATTACACAGTGCAGAAATGTTTGCATGGATATTTCCAGCTTTGGAAGTCTTCACACATGAACTTAGGCCTTGCACAATTCTCCACATAGTAATAATCCTTGGACTCAGCACTTTCTATGCAAAATACTCCCTCACTCATTTCTCCCACCGAGTTTTTTTAGTAAATTCAGTTTTCGCTGAAGAATATCTTTTCATTATGATTCATTATGATTCAGAAATTTGTGTGACTTGTTATGTAAGAAATGAGGAATCTCTCTGCTGTAAAATTTGACACCTGAATTCTTCAGACAATATTTTTTATACAAGCTAGGGAGGAAATCATTTATTGAAACTTTAACAACGGCTGTCAATGTTTTATCCACTGAATGTCTAAGAAAAAAATGTTTCACTCTTTTATTTACTGATTCAACACCATTAGTAGTAGTTACATTGGTGAAGAAATTCTCCTTGTCCTCATAGGCCTTCACCGACCTTTCAGATATTGAAAGCCATTACTTATTAAAATAGTCAACTGCACCAAAATTTCTAGTTAATAATTCACGAGACAGAAGCTTTGTTTTGCAGTTAAAAATTGTTCTTCAGATGGTGATGCAGCAATTTCTTCCCACAGCTTCAGAATTTGCTCACTATCTCCCGGTACATCTAAATTGTCCTTTTTGCTAAGCCACTGTAGCCAGGCGTGCTTTCGATGACATAAACTAAGATAAATCCTTGACATTGGAAATGTTCCTTCGATTGTCCATAACTAAGGCTCAGAGAAATTTGTAACCCATAAACTGGATTCCAATCTTGGTTCCATGTCTTGAAAATTTCTAGAGCCTCTGTAATTGATGTATTTTCTACTTGAATGAAGAATGTTCCAACAACTAAATAGCATACATTAGCTTTCAATACAAAGAAAAATAATGGAATGTCATACTTCGTTGTCTTGCATGTTGCTTCAAGCAAACATACCCTACGATACTTTTTCAAAAGTTCCCTTTGCCACTTGTGCTGGTAACAAAAGAGGAATGGCTGCACTTTTTCATTGTCATATGGAAACGGTGTGAAAAAAATTCTCCCATCCTTCAATTCCTTTTCCCACTCGTTAATTTGATTCCTTAATGCAACTTGGTCAATAACTTTTTTTTTATCAGACAGAGCCCGATACATATATTGGTTAAAACATTATGTTTATCTGATCTGGTCTATTTTCCCCAGCGAAATTTTTGTCCACAAATCGTTCCAATTCTAACTCAATAATTCGAACTGAGTTTTTCCCCTTTCCAACCATATACACGATCTCTCTTGAAAGCAAAGGGTGTACATGTCCAATTGCTTTCACACATTCAGTGACATGATTATGGCGGCTTGCTTGGGAGGCAGATAGGTTTTTGGAGCCAGTGTCGACTCCAAGTCTCGTTTCAATTTCTCCATACCCTTTAACACAATACAAATTTATCAATGAATTACAAATATTTATAAACAAGAGCTAGTCAAATGACATACATGTAACTGATCATGCTAATATATCCACACGCATTTTTCAATTGGATACTAATTTTCTTTTCTTTTTTTAGCCGTCTGTTGCAGACTTTATTGCATAATTGGGGAATAGCCGACACACTTAACGTCCAGTGTCGCTAGACAGTCTTTCTTTCTTGTGTCCATGATCACTTTTCTTTTTTGGGTTAACATGGTTCACCTTTATGCATAAAATGATCCTAATTTAATACACCCTTGCCTGTAACTATTGCTTTTTGATTGAAAATGTATATAATTGCAACTTAGAGCTTTATTTTACTTACCAGACGATCTGCAACAGGAGTCTCATTTTTACTGTGATATAATGGGCATGAGTACGCTCTCTTTTTACAAGGCTTTCTATACAGAAAAAAGGCCAAAAATCTGGATCTGTATGTTTGCTTTTGTATAGCTATAGTAGAAGCCTGCCTTGTCTGGTAAAAGCATAATTTTAATAAAACCTACAATCATGTGATTGCACATACATGAAACTGGGGTAGGCCACTGATGTACATGGAAACTATTATGTAGCAGGCCTATGTAAAATATAAATGATAGGATCATGCAAAACCAACAGAATTTAGTGCAAAAACCGATTCCTTTCGCAACAGGAACTAGCACAATCAAGATCAGTTTATTGATACATGAATGGATACAGTTTACTATTGGATACAAGTAGATGTCTTTGACCACGGAAGCAAACAGCATGGAAATGATGTCAGTACTTAAGTTACAGTATTTTCACGCACTAATGGGTAGATAGTTTCGCAAATTTTGCTGTTTTAACTGTACAGGAACTATGTCCATGAGTTTTAGGATACGCTGTAAAGAGCCTTGACAGAGTAGAGGCACGAAGATTGGCGTTTCGTGCGTGGATGCTGTTGTTGCAATACTCAATAAAAAAAAACTGTATCAGTTTCTACATTTGAGCTACATTTTAATCCTTACATGGCTAAAAATGTTTCCAAAATCAAATTCTTTCATTTCTTCCATTCCCACATGCCCTTTGTTCACTGCATTCTGGTTATTCTGTTAATGTGGGCATGTTTTTTTCTCCCACATTTATCACTTCTCTTGCATATGGAGAAAACTAATTGTTTTCTCCACACTACACTAACAAATTCTATTTGTACATTCTATAAACTTTGACAATGGTATTCCTGTTTGAAATTTCATTCTTAGTTATCCGTCACAAAAAGCAATTTTATTATCTTTAGCTACATAGCCATTAATGTTATTTGGCGATTGTTACTTTCGTGTGTGCTACAAGGCCTGCTGCCTTCTCCATCCCACTACGATTGATTAGCCCAACTGAACAGTACATACTGCAAGAATGAAAAGTGTAATGTATTCACAGAATGAAAATGGGGAACGGAAGCGTCCGATTCTACCTGTCTGCTCTGACCCATGGCGTAAAGGTGTTGTGGTGTGTGACTGTGACGTCTCTCTCTCTCTCTCTCTCTCTCTCTCTCTCTCTGCGCGCGCGTGTCCTATTTAGCAGTAACTAAATTTGTTGGTGGTAAGTGTTTTTTGGGTCTATTTTTCTCTAGTTGTAATGTTTTGTTTTGTGTATTCTATGTGTTTCAATTTCCGTAGGGATCTTTGACTTTCGAATTTTTGAGGTGTTGTAGTACTGGTTTTGTTTTTCGTAGTTGTAGTTCCTGGATTTTTCGAATCAATAGTTGTGGTTGAAATGACCGATTCCAATTTTCTCTCTATGAAGACATACCTCTTTCAGAAATAACCACATTAGTCTCTCGAACACGCCTACTTCCCGGTCTACAACACGATCAGTAGGAACAGTCGAAGAAGTACCTGAATCAAAAGTTCACGGCATATTGCTGCGACAGAACTCTACATCACACGAATCTCCCGCCCCTTTTACGTGAGCTCGATTCTCTCCCACGTCAGCTCTATTTGTAGTCGCCGATCGATATATCGACATAATTTACGAACGCTAGGCTACGTCACTTTGACGTCACTTCCTTAGTTTGTTCGGGTGGAAAGAAGTTTTCTCCCTATTCATTAGAAGTGATAAATGTGGCAGAACAAAACATGCCCACATTAACAGAATAACCAGAATGCAGTGAACAAAGGGCATGTGGGAATGGAAGAAATGAAAGAATTTGATTTTGGAAACATTTAAGCCATGTAAGGATTAAAATGTAGCTCAAATGTAGAAACTGATACACTTTTTTTTTATTGAGTATTGCAACAACAGCATCCACGCACGAAACGCCAATCTTCGTGCCTCTACTCTGTCAAGATTCTTTACAGCGTATCCTAAAACTCATGGACTACAGGTGACTCTGTGTTGTGTATCTATTGTCATTTGGTACATAGTTCCTGTACAGTTAAAACAGCAAAATTTACGAAACTATCTACCCATTAGTGTGTGAAAATACTGTAACTTAAGTACTGACATCATTTCCATGCTGTTTGCTTCCGTGGTCAAAGACATCTACTTGTATCCAATAGTAAACTGTATCCATTCATGTATCAATAAACTGATCTTGATTGTGCTAGTTCCTGTTGCGAAAGGAATCGGTTTTTGCACTAAATTCTGTTGGTTTTGCATGATCCTATCATTTATATTTTACATAGGCCTGCTACATAATAGTTTCCATGTACATCAGTGGCCTACCCCAGTTTCATGTATGTGCAATCACATGATTGTAGGTTTTATTAAAATTATGCTTTTACCAGACAAGGCAGGCTTCTACTATAGCTATACAAAAGCAAACATACAGATCCAGATTTTTGGCCTTTTTTCTGTATAGAAAGCCTTGTAAAAAGAGAGTGTACTCATGCCCATTATATCACAGTAAAAATGAGACTCCTGTTGCAGATCGTCTGGTAAGTAAAATAAAGCTCTAAGTTGCAATTATATACATTTTCAATCAAAAAGCAATAGTTACAGGCAAGGGTGTATTAAATTAGGATCATTTTATGCATAAAGGTGAACCATGTTAACCCAAAAAAGAAAAGTGATCATGGACACAAGAAAGAAAGACTGTCTAGCGACACTGGACGTTAAGTGTGTCGGCTATTCCCCAATTATGCAATAAAGTCTGCAACAGACGGCTAAAAAAAGAAAAGAAAATTAGTATCCAATTGAAAAATGCGTGTGGATATATTAGCATGATCAGTTACATGTATGTCATTTGACTAGCTCTTGTTTATAAATATTTGTAATTCATTGATAAATTTGTATTGTGTTAAAGGGTATGGAGAAATTGAAACGAGACTTGGAGTCGACACTGGCTCCAAAAACCTATCTGCCTCCCAAGCAAGCCGCCATAATCATGTCACTGAATGTGTGAAAGCAATTGGACATGTACACCCTTTGCTTTCAAGAGAGATCGTGTATATGGTTGGAAAGGGGAAAAACTCAGTTCGAATTATTGAGTTAGAATTGGAACGATTTGTGGACAAAAATTTCGCTGGGGAAAATAGACCAGATCAGATAAACATAATGTTTTAACCAATATATGTATCGGGCTCTGTCTGATAAAAAAAAAGTTATTGACCAAGTTGCATTAAGGAATCAAATTAACGAGTGGGAAAAGGAATTGAAGGATGGGAGAATTTTTTTCACACCGTTTCCATATGACAATGAAAAAGTGCAGCCATTCCTCTTTTGTTACCAGCACAAGTGGCAAAGGGAACTTTTGAAAAAGTATCGTAGGGTATGTTTGCTTGAAGCAACATGCAAGACAACGAAGTATGACATTCCATTATTTTTCTTTGTATTGAAAGCTAATGTATGCTATTTAGTTGTTGGAACATTCTTCATTCAAGTAGAAAATACATCAATTACAGAGGCTCTAGAAATTTTCAAGACATGGAACCAAGATTGGAATCCAGTTTATGGGTTACAAATTTCTCTGAGCCTTAGTTATGGACAATCGAAGGAACATTTCCAATGTCAAGGATTTATCTTAGTTTATGTCATCGAAAGCACGCCTGGCTACAGTGGCTTAGCAAAAAGGACAATTTAGATGTACCGGGAGATAGTGAGCAAATTCTGAAGCTGTGGGAAGAAATTGCTGCATCACCATCTGAAGAACAATTTTTAACTGCAAAACAAAGCTTCTGTCTCGTGAATTATTAACTAGAAATTTTGGTGCAGTTGACTATTTTAATAAGTAATGGCTTTCAATATCTGAAAGGTCGGTGAAGGCCTATGAGGACAAGGAGAATTTCTTCACCAATGTAACTACCACTAATGGTGTTGAATCAGTAAATAAAAGTGTGAAACATTTTTTTTCTTAGACATTCAGTGGATAAAACATTGAGAGGAGTTGTTAATGTTTTAATACATGATATTCTCCCTAGCCTGTTTAAAAAATATTGTCTGAAGAATTCAGCTCTCAAATCTTACAGCAGAGAGATTCCCCATTTCTTACATTATAAGCCACTGTGGTCATGTGATCTCCTGACATCAGGAATGTCATTACATCGCTAGTACAAACATATTCTTTTCGTAGTTGCTGTAGATTTGGTAGACACACTTCGTAAACAACGTAACAATTGGCATTCGGCACCTGGAATAAATCTTACTCTTTATCCTTGAAAAGAAAAATTAAGAGGCATTTTTGCTTGTTTGCGACAAGTGTCACAGTTAAGATGCACTCATTTTCTCTTATCCAGGACAGTCACCACTACCTTTGCTTTTTATACGGAACTTTATCGTATTGACAAGTCTATTGTGGTAGATTTTTGCTGTCACAAATATTGGAAAGCGCCTTAGCAGCAAGCCATTGGCTTTGACATGTCCCAAAAAATACTCACTCTGTTCACATTAGCAATTATTTAACCTGGTTCTTCCTCTTTTTTCCCTCCAGTTTTTGTGTACTTATTGTCGTCTTTACTGTAGGTTAGAGCACAATTCTGCACAATGGTAACACTTTGATATATTTATTTAGCGAATTTAAATTACATACTCCCACTACATTACAGACAATGGTAAGCAGACTTGAAAAAAAAAATGCCGATCGTTCGTTAAATGCACTACAAAGCCAAATGGATCCCAAATATGTATGACACATTTCACTAGAGTTGGGCAACACGAATCTATTTCCAGATTCGATTCCTACGATTCAATCCCACATTGCGATTCTATTCCTACGATTCGTTCACGATTCTTTCATAATTCATTCTAGTATGCGATGGCACGATTCTTACAGAATGCAAAAAGCTGTACATCTTACTAACAGATGGCAGGACATGTCTGAAATTATCAATGGGGTTAGAATCAACTTGTATCATAAGATGTGAGATAAATAGTTTATTTATGAGTAAACATGCATATGACGTTACAAGTGTGATTCTCGATTTATACGTGTAATGCCTTAATTGATGGAAGGTCGCGTTTGTTTTGATTGCATCTATTGTTTTATTTCAGTATGTCAGGAAAGAGGAGTCGATTTGTGCGAAAGGCGGTGCAAAATTACGTGGTATGCCGATTTGTTTGTGTGGCTTGAATGTATCTAATACAGACGTCTGTTTTATAGTAACAAAATCTAGCAGTGAGGCAGACGTGGTTTGGCTCATATCATCCTTAGCTTTCTGTGCTAATATGTCTTTTCAAGTCCGCATCACCATTGTAATTCATGACGCAGCTGACAGCCCTCCCACACAGCAAATTTAGCTTCACTTTCATTTCTTCTAAATACAAAGCATAGGTATTTTTCTTTTAATTTGTCTGAGAACTTGCCGCTGTCACTACTATTTACGTGAGAAGACGACATACCTCTAAACAGTAGATTCAATCGTATACAGCGACATTACTTCACTAAAATTTAATATGAATCTGAACACAATAACATTCGAAACTCGAAATTGAAATTATTAATTAAAAAGCTTTTGTTTAAAGACGGTATTACACGGCGATCCGCCAAGAAAAGTATTGGTTAGAGAGCCTTTATTCTCTCTATATAGGGTCTGTAATAGTGGTCTAGTGCGACAGACATTTAGTGGGAGCACTGATGGAAGTAACAGAATTAGCAGTGAAGTAATGTCGCTGTATACGATTGTATCCTACACTTTAGAAGTATGTTGTCTTCTCACATAAATAGTAGTGGCAGAAGCAAGTAATCAGACAAATTAAAAGCAAAATACCTATGCTTTGTATTTCGACGAAACAAAAGTTAAACTAAATTTGCAGTGTGGGAGGGCTGACAGCTGCTTCATTATGAAATATAAGGTGCTGTGGAATTGGAAAGAGCACAGAAAAACTTAGGATGATACTAATTCATGCATGTGAACTATATAGGGATAACTCGCGCATGCGCACAAGGGGGTACTACAGTCAGCTTTCTGCCTATTTGTTTATGGTTTACTGTTGCTATTAACCTCTGTGACCAGATCCCAACTTCAAGTTTTTATATTGAAGATTTTGTCCATTCTTCAAAATTTCATAAATGCAGCAACTAAACAATTATTTTCGAGCAGACTTTCTTTACTCAAGCTATTTTCGAAAGAGATTCTTTGTACTGTGATTGCTTCGTATTCTAGAAATAGAATGGATCATACAAGCATTAATAGTCTTAATTCAGGCATATTCCGAGGAATGGTATTTGTATTCTTCTCACGATCCACTGTATCGTGATAAGATACGCCACCAATCGTTTATTTCTGAGTAATGATACATATGACTTTACAAGTGTCATTTGCGATTTGTATGGGTAATGTCTTAAAATTGACGATAGGTAACGTTTGATTTGATTGCATATTATGTTTTATTTTAGTACGCCAGGAAAGAAAAACTGACAGAAGTCAGTAAGATGGTCCGATCACGAAATGAATAAATAAACTGTGTGGACCTGGCTTCTTCATTGATAGTAAGATATGAGCCACATCACGTCTGCCTTCGTCCCTTCTTCCCCGTCAGGGTTTAACCCAACAACGTCTGGCTTTTCGTCGTCGTCATCCTGCCCCAATCTTAAGGGTTACAGGCCAGCAGCTCGAATAACAATGCGTCAACCATGGGCGAAATGCTGTCTAAATGTAAATTTAGATAAATATATGCTTGTGCAACAAATAGTTGAGACCATAAGTCAGAACACTAATACTGTAGCATAATTCGGTGACATCTCTATGAGAGAACAATTACTCAATAAAAAATATAACGACTACTTAATAAATATGAACTTTAAGCTCTCAGAAAATTTAATTAAAATGAACGGCTTCACAAAAAATCAGATGGTTCCCTATGAGTTTCGCATGGTATTGTCATCTAGTATGGATGCACATTTTCGCGTGAGGACTACCATCCGTGCATTCTCTGATCGGGCAACGTAAACCGGTCTGCAGTTCCCGATGTTTACGTTTAGGAAAGACACCTGTACACAGATAAACATAAAAACCAAAACCTTAACTACATTCAATACGTACTAACCAAGTTTTACAAGATCGCGTTATAAAAACATGTGAAATAGCGTTTCTATAATATAAAATTGCGTTTTCACGAATGGAACTATATAGGATATATATTTTGTAAAATTGACTTTTTACGAAGGAATGGAACTATGTAGGTGAACTCAAAAAGCAAAAACAAGTCTAAATATAAAATTTCATCGAAATCGTTAGGGCCATTTTCGAGATACACGAAATATCATACATAATCCAAGTGCTAATGCTCGTGTGTAAAGAAGGTGTGTGTGTTTTGCATTGCATCTGCAACAAATAAGAGATACGTATTTATTCATCATACTTGGATTTCTTGATTTTAATCGTGTGTATTGGGAGCTGTGTACTCGCTGTACAGTATACCGTTTCTGTCATCACTAGTTTGTGTATTACTCGCGCAAGCTAAGCTATCGTCGGCGCGGTGGCTGATTGTAACGATAGTAAATGGGAAATGCCTTTACGCTCGTTCCTGTCAGTCATCGCCAAGTGTCAGCTTGGTTTTCACGAGTAATATCATGGCCCACGAACTTCGTTTGTTCATTCCGAGCTTCGTTTGTTCACAAGCATCCTCCACTTGACTGCCATCTGGCGGACGTAATCACTCGGCACGTCTCGGCATAATTCGGAAGTTGCCTTCGAATCATAACTTTCTAAGAATCGATGAATCGTTGGAACTTGGAATCGTCATGACTCGGAAACACGCAATCGTTCTTTTGAACAACGATTCGTCCGTATCACGATTAGATTTTTACGATTCTTTATTTAGAGTGGTCATATGAACGACTCATTCACGAATCGCAACAACTCTACATTTAACTCTCCTCGATCGCCCCCCCCCCCTTTACCCCTCCTACGCGCGCGCAAACACACACACACACACACACACACACACACACAAATCTAATAGACGTTCAACACAGTTGCCTCCACGACATCTATTTTAGCTCCTTAGCGGTCATCTCTTACATACATAATCTCCAACCAATAGTGGAATTTTTGACGAACATTTCGATTTTGCATAAAACATGAAACTGTTTTTTCATGCCACATATTACCATAGGAGAAGCCTAGTTCAGTTTAAAACAAACAAACTGACCATAAATCACGCAGGTGTGAGCTATCAGAAAAGTATAAAAAGGAAAAAAGTCAACTTCTACCAGTCTTTTTTTATTTATGTTCACAGCTGTCAAAAGAAAAGCCTGTTTTTTGCGAGCTGTAGGTTTCTCGCCTTATATGTGTACAAATATCAAGAAATGGCTGCCGCAGATGACCAAAGACTTCACTCAACAAACCTACATATTCTGCACATATAATAAAGTATTTAAAACATTTACTAAAAACCCAACCAAAACAGCACACTACGGTATTGGTACATCTAACTATACATATAATACCAGCTTTCTCTCCTTTTGTGTATTTCTCTTTGCACATGTAGCAACTACAGTAAATCTCCATTGCTGCCACGAATAAACAAACAGTGAAAAGCATCAAATATGTGTAATGTTAAATGCTGTGAACTCTGTAGCAAACACAAACACCATCCTCCCGAAGTCAGTGCCACATGCAGTTTATAATGTTGACATTATGCGCTGAACTCAATGTGCAGACCAGAGATATTTCTACTCTATGTACATTACGAGATGTACTCTATCTGCATTCCTTTCAAAGTTATATTTTGGCTGAAGCTCTTGCGTTAACCTTACGGATTTCGCCAAGCCCGCATTTGGTGAGTTTTGTATTATAACTGTACTATAACTAATGGCCTATAAATAAATGCTGCTCCACAACACTAGTACACTGAGAATCTCTCAAAAAGGTGCAATTTATTGATATTAAAAAGCAGATAATGAGTTACTAGTCTTTCAGTGATGTGTGACATAAATCAAAACTGGTCACTGTGGTAGAGTGGGTCACATCATTACATTTTTTAAAAAATTTCTTAAGAAATACGCCACTCTAGACATCCTTGCAGTAACATACTTAATGTGTGGGTACCGAGACAACTTTCTGTCAATGGCAATACCTAAAAACGTAGTACTAACTAAACAGTCTTCTGCTGGCACATCTCTTAAAATAAATGCAGTTTCTTCAGTTGTACTCTCATTGAGGAAGAATCCATTAGCTCTAAACCAGATTGATACTTGTGACAATGTGTCTTTAGTCATAATTTGAAAAGCTTCAAACTGTGAACTGAGACTGAAAAAAATGTATTAACAGTGTAGAGAATGAAATAAGTATTTATATGAAGTGGCAACTCACTTATAATTAGAAATAATAACAAGGGCCCAAAACCTGAACCTTGCCACCTACCATCTCTCCTTCTCAATGCAATTTGTTTAAAGTTGTTAAGAAATGATTAAAAATGTTACATATAATGTTGTTAATTATCCCCTAATAAACTAATTTGTTGAGAAGCGAATCATGCTGTACACAGTTAACTGTGAAATGTAGTCTGAGTAAAGTTTTTCTCCTCATAAGCACTAAGCATCTTTTTAATCAAAGAGTCAATAGCATGAACAGCAGATTTGCCCTTCCTAAAGCCATACTGTGTAGCAGAAAGAATGTTATTATATTCCAGATAATCACATAACTGGCAATATCTGACAGATTCTGAGACTTCAGATAAAATTATTGAGAGATGCTGGGCAATAGTTGTAGAAGTAATTTCTATCTCCCTTCTTATAAATGGGCACAACTTCTGACAATATTAGCACATCTGGGAATACACCTTCAGTTAAACATTTATTTGTGCAAATAAATAAAAGGAAATACTATACACTCAGCTGTCTTTCTTGACATATTATTAGGAAGATCGCATATATCTACGTTGTCAGAAGGCTTAAAATTATTTATAATACTTAAAACAACGTCTGGTCCAATACAGCGAAAAATATTTTGTTTCTATGCATAGCTTGCATACGACATTTTATTGTATCAGTTTCATGAGGCCTAACAAAGCTTCCACAAATTTCATTAAAAGAAGTGATTAAATTCTACTCGTGATATAGCTAAATTCTCTTTTTGTTCGCTTTTAGCCACTGAGTGTACTACACTTCCTGGTTTGTAGCATCTATTTTTGGACGATTCTATACTAAACAAATTATGTTGTTTCTTAGCCTCATTGACTGAATATTTATAACACTTTCGAGCTCTTAGGTATCTTAGCTTAGCCATATCTGTTGTGTATAATCTGTAAAAATCGAAATACGTTAACATCTGTTTTTCACATTGGCTAGTTGAGATGTATACGATGAATTCTTATGCCTATGCTTATTTATATTGGGATTGATGTAACATTTCTACTGAGTAAAGTTTGTCTCAGACATATTTAAGAAAGCATAAAATATCTATAAAAGGTTTTATTAGCAGAACAGTGACTATCATTGTTAAACAATTGTTTTCCAATCATAATTCTTGAGCAGAACTATACAATTAGAATTTTTGATCGGAATTCATGGTCTTGTAATGGGCACTTTAGGATGTTTGAGTTCTTTAGACTTCATATTAGGTTTACTTATTTGTACGAAAATTGAACCATGATCTCGGAAAGCAAAAATAGTTACATTAGAACAAATTAAATCTTTACTAACATTTGTATTTATATTGTCAAGACAAGCTGTCTCTCTTGTAGGTTTACACTTAGTAAAACTAAAATTAAAGTGTCTTAATAGATGTTTTAAATTCATTTACATTGTCTGTATCTTCCGTCTTATCAAACGAAGCCTTTATATCACCATCAATCACTATACTATACTTTCTTCATTCAGGACTGTGATAAAACTTTATAAATTCTCATGTTTTCGAAGAAAGACTACTGGATCAGCATTTAGTAACCTATATGTTGATACAACAACAATTTTTAAGTGCTAAGAACATATACCTGTAGCTTCAAAGTGCAAGTCAGTCCACAAAAAACCTGGGTCTAATCCACTACTACCAATAACTAATGCTTTCTTAACATAAAATGACACAACCTTATGATTATGCTGCTCTCTGCTGCAACTATTAACAAACAGGAAATCATCTAATACATGAAACGAAATTTCATTCATATTGCAGCAGTGTTTGCTCAAACAAAACAAATGGACCATATTCTGATTTGCAAAATATTTTAAAACTACATGTTTTCCAAACGTAGTAGTAGTAGTAGTTTTATTCATCCGTAGATCTCTTTTTACAAGGATATAGGACATGTCAAAGTATTTACAAGCTTAGATCAATTTACAATAAGCTAATTCGTATACACATATATTTACAGACTTCTAGTTAGAGACAATCATTAGATTTTATTCCTGGTATACAATAATTTATTTACAAATAACTCATTAAATAATGTAATGACACACTATTCACTCATATTTCACTATCAGTCACTGCACACACTATACACACATTGTTTCATAACACTTCACTCACTACATACACACACACACACACACACACACACACACACACACACACACACACACACACACACACACACACACACACACACACACACACAAGTGATCCTTGGGCCATTTTCTGTACTGCAAGTTCCCATTTGCTATCCTGAAAACCTGAGTCAGCATCCCTTCATAATGAGTGAGATGTTGAGCTCAGAAAGAGGAAGAGGTGTTAGTATTGTGCTATGCATAGCTTGAGGGGAGAGTGTCTCTAGAAAGGAAAAATAATAAAGTGAAGGTGTTATGTGGAATATTGGATGTTTTATAATCATCACTATTATTATTATTTGTTTGTATAACATTTATTATCAAACCCCTACTGTGCTTTATCTAAGTAATCCTTCAATGTATAAAATGTATTGCATAACAGGTACTTTTTAGCTGCCTTCTTAAATAAGTGTATTTTTGAAATTTCTTTAATCTCTTTTGGTAATTTATTGTACAGTTTTATTCCTTGGTAGAAAATGCTGTTTTGAGTTTTATGTTTATTTTTTCTTGGTAAATGTAAGTTGAGTCTATCTCTTGTTGCATGGTCATGGACAGAGCTGTTTGTGCAGTAATTGCCAATGTTACTTTTGATGTGTACAACTGACTGGTAAATGTGTTCACATGGAGCAGTTAAAATTCCCAGTGTTTTGAACAGATCTTTACAATGAGCTCGACTACTATTTCTGGTTATTATTCTTATGGCTCTTTTCTACATTGAAATAGCCTCTCTTGAATGACTAAAGTTTATGAATAAGTTCTGTTATAAGGACAATCATTATTCCTTGTACTTTTCTCGAAACAATGATTAACTTCCGCCTGGATCACGTCACAAAGTGAAGAACTATGTGCAAAATTCTCAAGCCTAATTTTATTCTGAACCTTTGATATTTTCCCTGACCATCTTATGGGACCAATACAGATATTTACTAAATCTTGCTTATCTTTAAGTTGGTTCTGCATTATGAATCTAGTTAAAACAGTCTATGCCTTCTATGTTATATCTAAAAAATAATTTTCCTTAAAGCTAAGTGGTATTGACTCTAACCTACCAATTTGTGCTAAGCCTTAAGTATCATCTAGATTTATGATTTAATCTGAATGACTGACTCCATGACACTACGGTCCTCCTCAATCACAGATTTCCAATCATCCCAGTCTTCAGCACGTCTGCGCCACCTCCTCACTCCCACTGCTCTCAGGTCAGCTTCCACATCTGCCAGTCATCTCACACATGGTCGTATTCTACCTCCAATATGTCTCATCATCTTCTTCTTTGGGGGCTTTTCTTCTGCCATACAATGGACATGTCCTAACCATCTTAGCCTTTCCATTTTGATATAGGTTACCAAACCAGGTTCTTTGTACAGAGCCATTATTTCTTCATTAGTCCTAATTTCCCATATCTCACTTTCTTTTACAGGACCAAAAGTCTTCCTCAGCACTTTCCTTTCCCATATACTTAGTTTCTTCTCCAAAGCCTACGTCAGTACCCATGCCTCGCTGCCACACATAAGAACTGGTTTGATCACTGTTTTGTACTGTGTCAGCTTTAATTTCCTATGTAGGTTCTTGCTTTTGAACATTGTATACAGTGCTCTATATGATCTGTTTGCAGCCTTAATTCGATTTATTATATATGCCTCCAGTTTTTTCTGATATTATTCCTGAGCCAAGATAAATAAAGCTATCTACTCTGTCGAAGTTGTACCCTTCTAACTGTAGAGAACCTGTGTTTCTTCTATCTCTCTCAGTTACCATATGCTTAGCTTTTGTCTCACTAATTTCTAAACCAAGATACTTTGAAGGCTGATGTGGGCACCTACATACTTCTAGCACTTATTACTACATCATCTGTATAGGCTAATATTTCCTGAAGTCTATTGTAAATATTGCCTCCTGGGTTTGTGGTTATTGATCTTACTGCTTTCTCTAATACCAGGTTGAATAGTACTGGGGATAGTGGGTCTCTCTGTCTTAGTACTTCTTCCATTGGGAACGATCTCGACAGACATCCCTGAACTTTAACCTGGCTTTTGCTGTTTTCCACAGCCATCTTAGTTAATTTTACTCGCTTATTAGGAAATGTGGATGTCTGCATTGTTCCCCACAGTGCTAATCTTTCACTCTGTCATAGACCTGTTTAAAGCCTAGAAAGAGATATTCTAATCTAACACTATATTCGTAAGTATTTTCCAGCATCATACATACTGTAAAGATATGGTCAGCTGTAGACCTCCCAGCTCTAAAACGTGCCTGGTACTCACCTAGAATCTTTTCTACTCTTCTACTTACTCTCCTTGTTATAGCTGTGGAAAGGATTTTGTAGGTGATACTAAACAGAGATGTTCCTCGGTAGTTCTTACACTGCGTGTGTGATCCTTTCTTATGTATGGGGCAGTTGGTTGCTAACGTACAGTCCTCTGGCATTTTCTCTGTTTTTCAGGCCATTATAATTATTTTATGTATCCTCCATACTAATATTTCAGTTCCGTGTTTTATCATGTCCTCTTTTACCATGTCATATCCAAGAGCTTTGTTATTCCCAAGTTGCTTTATAATTACTCTTAGCTCTTCTATCGATGGTGGTTCTGTGTCCACCACATCATCATCTCCATTCACCTCTTGTTCTTTGTTTCTTCTCTAGCCCCTCAATTTCTTTCTTCACTTATGATGTGTCTGTTTGACAGTAACACTTCAAAATGTTGTGACCATGTTTCTATTATTTTTTCCTTTCCAACTATCAAACTGCCTGTCTCATCTTTCATCACATCCATCCTTGGCTGATATCCTCTCTTTATTTGACCCAACCCATAACAGAATTTCCTCCCCTGTTTATTTTAAAAGTTCTTCTGTATTTCATCCACCTTTCCCCTTTCCTCTTCTCTCTTTTTAATCGATGCTAAATTCTTAGGTACCCTTTTCTTCTCTTTAAACATAGCCACATTACTTCGTAAAAATTTTTGTCGAGCTTGATTTCTATCATCTAGCGCCTTTGACATTTCCTCACCAACCACCCATTTCTTTTCTGTTTTCCTCTTTCTCCAAGTACCTCTTGAGCTGTTGTATTTAAAGCTATCTTAGTTTCCTCTTATAGTACGTTGATATCCTTTCCCTCCATCCCGCAAATCTTTTGAAACTTCTCTTGCACTTAGTTCCTGTACTTTTCCTTTTTCTTCTGATCTTTGAGCATCTCCACTTTGTAGACCTTACTTTTCTCCAACCCAGCCCTTGTGCCTTTAACTGCAATCCTTTCTAAGGTTTTGATTCTTACCAAAAAATGGTCTGAGTCAATATCCAGTCCTCGGCAGCTAATCACATCCAAAATATCTGAAGCATGCCATCCATCTATCAGTACATGAGCTATTTGATTTCTTGTCAACCCATCTGGTGATATCCAAGTCTACTTATGGATGTCTTTGTGTGGGAAACATGTGCTTTTAATCAGTAATTTTTGCTAAAAGCAAATTCAGTTTCCAACCTTGGTTATTTGATTCCAGGTGTTTACTATGAAGACATAACACCAGTTGGTTCTCTTTCTCATAATACAGGATGTGAATACATATCTACAGTATCACAGTTTCAGCCATATTATCTATCTTTTATATGCACTCATATCCCGTAATATTACAACTGGTCTGTAAGACCCCAAATATGTTTTTTTTATGATGATGTGTCATGTACATAACTCAGATATATTGTAATGTTTAAGTAATATTTTCAAACACATAATGACTTTTTAATCCTGTGCCCTGTACTGTCTGATATGAATGCTTTATTAATTTCACTTCAGCAGGCAGTTGAGGATGGTTCTAAAGCCAAAGTCGTGTTTGTGAAAAATAATGAAGAGTAATTTACAGTCAAACGTTGGAAATTTATTTCAGAAAGCTTTACATGAATGTGGTCCCCCACAAAGAAAAAATAATTTAGTTTTGTCTTCGAATGTTCTTTGACAAATTTAATGAAAGAATTGTCGCTATTCAATTATGAGAGACAAAGTGTGTCAGGTGGAACATTAATAGATTGAAAATTCACAATGGAAATATTGGGAGTCTAGCATATATAAATAGATTCGTCACTTAACACTGGCGTCTAACACCAGACTTGCAGCACTGTATCTTCCAGTATATGTCACTTCAGGTTATTCAGCATCTTTGTAATGCTCTCCCATGAGTCAAAGAAACCTATCACGATTCTTGCTGTTCGTCTTGGTATACGTTCTGTATCCCCTGTTAGTAAGTACAGTTCCCTTTTTTGTCATCAGTCTTCTAAATGGTTTGGTGTCGCCCGTCACGAATTCCTCTCCTGTCCCAATCTCTTCATCTCACTGTAGCACCTGCAACCTATTCCAATCTTTGTCTTTCTCTATAGCTCCTTCAGGACCATAGAAGTTATTCCCTAATGTCTTTACAGATGCTCTTCCTTCTTGTCCCTTCTTCTTGTCAATATTTTTTATATATTCCTTTACTTGTTGATTCTATAGAAAACCTCCTCGTTCCTTACCTTGTCGGATGGGTTAATTTTCAACATTCGTCTGTAACATCACATCGTGCAACTTCGATTCTCCTCTCTTCTGTTTTTCCCACAGTCTATGTTTCACTGCCATACAATGCTGTACTCCAAATGTGCATTCTCAGAAATTCTTCCTCAAACCAAGGCCTACGTTTGCAACTAGTAGACTTCTCTTGGCTAGGAATGCCCTTTTTGCCAGTGCCAGTCTGCTTTTGAAATCCTTCATGCTCGGTCCATCATGGGTTATTTTGCTGCAAACCATAGTTCATAGTTTCTCACTGTTCTCATTTCTGACATTTCTCACTACTTTTTCTTTCTTCAATTTACTCTTAACCCATATTCTGAACTCATTAGACTGTTCATTCCATTCGGGCAGATGCTGTAATTCTTCACTTTCACTCTGGATAGCAATGTCATCAATGAATATTAGCATTGCTATCCTTTCCTTTAATCTTTCTTTTGTTTCCATCATTGCTTCTTCAATGAATAAATTGAACAGCAAAAGTGTACAACCTTGTCCTAAACTCTTTTTAACCTGAGTACTTAGTTCTTGGTCTTGTTGTTCCCTCTCGCTCTCATACGTATCATACATTATCCACTGTGTTACGTACTTTACCTAATTTTGCATTTGGGGAAGTGTTCAGTTTTATATTGTTGAATATTTGAAGCAATGTGCGAAAATTTGCACCAAGGTGAAACCTTGTCAAGATCTGTCTTGATATTTGTGCAGCATTTTTAAGGCAGACAGCTGTGTCATCTGAAAAAGATTCGAAGTTAATTTTATCTGCCAGATCATTAACATAAATACATATTGGAAGGGTCCCAAAACACTTCCTGGAGCGTGTCTGAATTTCCTTCTATAGCTGTTGATAACTCTTCATCCAAGGTAACATGCTGTGTCCTCCCCACCCCGAAATCATCAATACAGTCACTAATTTTGTTTGTTACATCTTGCACCATAGCCTACTTTACACAAGCCAGAGTCTTCAGTATTCCAACATCGTGCTGTTTTACATTCTAATGCAAGAAAATGTGCGTTTAACACATGCACACACGAATGATTCGTTCACATTTTATTATTTAAACCTCCAGAAATGTATTTTTAACAGATTATGTAGCACAGGGACAAAACACGGTGCACAATGCAGAAATCAACTACCACATATGACTGGTTGTGTCATATGCTCAAACATCAAATCAGTGCCATGATTAACACATCTGCAGAAGATCAAATCGATAAAACTGCTACTATTTACATGGGTAAGATGGGTCTTCAATGAAGGATGAACATTATGTTATATGAAAACTAAATATTATGCAGCTATCAAGTATAGGGCAGAATGTGTGGCATGCACATACATAACACATTATAAACATTCATAATGTTATTATACAATCGTTTAATTCAAGGAATTTTCAGTACCTGGTTCTCTAGAGTAAACAGTAAGACATAGAGATGTTTGGTTTAACTAACAATACCACTCTGATGAACTGCTTGGTAGACTCATTCCAGGTGTTTGTACATCCAGAAGTCACTCTTGAAAAGGAAAGTAAAAAATAATGGAAAAGAGGAAAACATACACAATATGAACATAAATTCCATTTTAGCAACTATTTTTAACTTTTATGACAGTATATGGTTTTTTTGGTGTTGTTTGAAACTGATATATACTTCGTTTTTCGCCGCCATATAGCCACAGTTTCTTAGTTAAAAAAAAAGATTAGATCATATGTATGAAGCAAGATACAAGATTATCTGAATGTAAATTCCTCTTAGAATCTGCCTGGCTGTATTTGCAGGTAAGACACTGATTTGTTAACTTTCTTGAACCTGCTCTCGTGGATGGTGTAAAACGCTTTTGTTGTAAACACACCATGACCTATACCAACTTTCTTCAGCACTTTAATTCTACCATTATTTCCATTATTGCAAGATGAAAATGCATCAAAGACACCTATTTCGAGTACTGGGAGTCCACCGAATGCCCTTTTGAGTATCTAATCCAAATTAAATTCTTGAGGCTTTAATTTGCATTTTGTGTATTTCTGTAAAGACACTTCCTCAATAAACCAAGATTGGCAAGAAACCTGAATATGGGCTTAATCGCAGTCAGAACAGGTTCTGGTAATTAGTGTTTATATGAATATGTCTCATTTCTGTTGCTGAACTTACATTAATGTCTTTCAGACACAGATTGTGCATTGGTGTTTAGTCAGTGGATAGTTTGTGTCAAATAATTATCCACACAGCACGCCTCATTGCCTCTAAATTGTGTTTGTTTTTCCTGATAGCTCTCCCATAAAATAACTGAAAAGAACCAATGTCTTTCAGAGTAAGCCTCGATTTTCCTTCTATTGGTTTTCCATTCTCAGTTACTTCACCTTTCTTCTCTTTCAGCAAGTGACGAAGACTTCCACCATGCCTCTTTTGGATGTGGCCAATACATTCCAACTTCTCTATTGTTGTGTTGTACAGATTTTTATCTGTGGCAGCTTTGAATGTAAAGGAGTCCCCTATCAGCAAGGTATTTAGTATATCTAACACTATATTGGTTCTCAGATCTGGTGAACATCATCCCAATTTCAGCAGTCTCCACTTGTGTCACTATAATGTTTAGAGCATGCTACTGAATGCATTTCTTGCCACCGTTTCTCACTGTCTTCGTTGTTAGACATTTTCCTTGTAGCACACTGGTGGCAATATTTAGACATAATTTCTACATCTAAAACGCTACCTAAGTCAATACTGTACCAAGAACAGTTGCAACTCCATACAAAGATGTGTGACCCCTTTTCATCCAGGTCCCATCTACTGACACACAAGGGCCAGTAACATTTGTAGTAGAGTCGCTGTGATGAATACGTACCTCAGCATCTATTTCTTTTTCGTTTATTTCCACCAATTCCTTCACTGCTTTCTTCATAGAAACTTTGAAAGTATCGCATACAGCGTCAGACACTTCTTTATTTATCTTTTCAAACCTTGCACAAGTTGGAGGCATGTTCAGAAAACTGCACAATAAATTACTACCTTCCCCTGCCCTGCCCAAGGCACCTCAGAGCATATGCTAACGTAAAATAGCTTTCATAGGTGCCAGTGTCAGTTTGTTTGGAGGAGGAAAATGTAAATGGTCACACGAATTACGAATTCATTTAAAGATCACAAGCTATTCCCACTCATCTTTCTTCAACAACAATTGTGCATTGTGTATTTTTACAACTAACACATGGATATTAAAACTTTATAGCCTGGCAGAGATGCTCTAAACCAGTAAGTCTGAATCCACTGTAATTCATATCAACACCATTCACAAACCTGTACAATGCTCCTGTCCCAAGTTTCAACACTGAATCTAACAGCTTATGTTCTTCATTTCGAGCTGCTTCCTCTTTTTTGTTGATAAACCGATTTCTATGAAACCTCAGTTTCCTAAACACAGTTTTTCCACCACCCATTACGCATAATGGTTTCCGAATTCAACCTTCTACTTTCTAATTTGGGTCAGTATTGTCAAAACTTAAATAAACCACATGCAAGAAAGTTTGCAGGCAAATATATAGATGCCAGCCAGAGATATAGATGTCAGAGTTAAGCATTTTATCAATTTAAAGGTATTTCTATAGCTGCTATCACGATAAAATTCACACACAACATAGATTAAACTGCATAGATCAAGAAAATAATATTGTGGAAAAATCGAGTTTTTGGACCAAAATCCAGTGCATCCCCCATTAATATTGTCTGCAAGGTCATTAATAGACAAGATGAACAGCAAGGGTTCCAACACACTTCCATGGGGCAGACCTGAAGCTACTTGTACATATGAAGACGACTCTCCATATAAGATAACATGCTGCGTCCTCCCTACCAAAAAGTTCTCAATCCAGCCACAAATTTCTGTTGGTACTCCATTTGATCCAAAGCGTTCAGTATGTCATGTGAGAAAAGTGGGAATGGGGTTTCACATGACCCTTGTCTTTGGAATCTGTGCTGGTTGACATTGATGAGGTCATTCTGTTCAAGATACCTCAATATGTTTGAGCCCAGAATATGTTCTATGAGGAAGAGAACCTGGCTTGACAGGCAAATCAGTAGTCTGTGGTTGCCTAGGAGAGACATTTTGACAGACATTGCTCATATTACAACAACTGAAGTCAAAATTCGTATTTCACTGAAGACAACACTGCCTCAGTTGTAGGCTTTCTTCACAGCTTTGGCTCTTGCCAAGACTCCAGCTTGTATAAAGTCAGCTGTGATTAGTTCATACTTACATTAATAAGTATTGATGTGCCTGTGAGTTAAGTACTTTTTGAAAGCCTAGAAATACTACATCCACAGGACTGCCTTGATCCATAGTTCTTAAGATGTCGTGTGAGAAAAGTACATGTTTAGTTTCGTGTTGCCAGTGATTCATTTGAGCCAGGGCTAGAAAGGGGGGGGGGGGGGGAGTCAGGCGAACTGAGCCACTGACCAGTATGGCTGCTTTTCAGGGGGCAGCAGATTCTTGAATTTTAATATGGTTCCAAAAGGACAGATTAAACTTCGCAATGAATTGTGTTTTGCATAAATGAGGAATTGTGAAAATAATTTGGAAATACAAATCATTCATATAATCTGAAAATATCTATAGTATTGTGAAATACACAAGAAATGAAACGCTGGAAATCTTGGGTGCATCTTTCAAAATAGCAACACTTGCTTGAGGCAGTTTTGCCAACTCATTTTCTACCATGTGCCTACTCAACTCTTGAAATATAGCTACACCAGCTTGAAAACCTCGTTCACAAATGGAAAACTTTATGGCGAAAAAATAAAGATAAGTGTCATTATAGACTAACAGTTCCTATGCAGGAAATGTAAACAACTATACCACTATCTGTGAGAAAAATTCTTTGTTATAAATAAGCAGTGGGTTAGTAAAATATGGACTGCCCATCATATGCGATAGTCTTTTGATTCCAGACTTCGTGTTTATGTGACGTTTACACAGGGAAAGTTGAATGGCATCCTTCTCAAACAACTCCCTCTCCTTTAGAAGTGACATTATTCTTGTTCTTGGCACTCTTCTCCAATTAATTTTTTTCTGGTTTGCTTGTAACAAGTTTCCTTTCATTCCCTTTTCTTTCTCTGTGTTGAATCACTAATCAACAGATACTAACATTAAGGTCTTATGGAAAAGAAATATAAATCCTTATTTTGGAACTGAAGCAACTAATCTGCACTGCACGAATTGTATATCCAGTTTCGTCGTATTTCACAGCGTTTGCGTCCTAAACTTTATTTAGAATTTAACTGTTGTTTTTCGCTACAATAAATGAAAGTTCTTTCAAAAAAGCTTGTTTTGAGCTATAAATAATACCCTTTCGTTATCCGACGACCGTCATTTTTGCTTCACATCCTACAGACAAATTAAACGGGCACTGAGGATTTATAGACTTTTTCAATAAATAAAGCATTTATCGGAAAGTCACTTAGTTCTATAACCTTCCACGTCATACAGGAGAAGTGGCAATGTTATCACCGACAATGCAGTACTCAAATGTGGATGTCGCTACAGGTCTCTTGCCGTAGTTATTGTCTCCAGAACTGTCACTCTGTCTTCAGGGTTGCGTTGTAAATTTCCTTGCTGCCAGCAGCCAATCGTAACGATGTTGTTTCGTTTTATTTTAACCAGATGATGACCATACAACGTGGAATCTGAGATATAAGCGCAGTTTCTGTCACAGAAATATTGGAAGTGCCATTTCACATACCATAGCCTGTTTACTGTTTCTTGTTCCTTGAACTCCATAGCCCTGCTCAGAACTCGCTGACATAATTCAGAACGTTTTGTGCCTTTTCCAACTTCGGCAACGTAAGCGATCTACCACTGCCCTGCCCTGCAGTGAGGCGTTTCAGTGCGCAGTGAACAGGTGTGCATTTGTTTCTTTTACTTTGTAGTGTGCTATGAATATGTACTGCATGTGGAGATATATACGCACTTTCACGAAAATTGTCTATCCTGCACATCATTTACATGTCCACAAGCTATCAGTATTCAACACAAAATGTGAACGTTGAAAGTACTGCGAGAACTCTACTCACCTATGAAAGCCAGGCCATAAAAGTAGATAAATCGGACTCGGCGCTATATTTAGTTGGACATTTGTTTCGAAAAGTCAGACTACCGATTTTAAATAGAAGTAGAAACAGTAAGATATTTTCACTCGTTTATTAATAATGAAATACAGTCTCTGTTTGTTGCAAGTCTTACCTTAAACATGCTTAAACTAAAAAAGCAAAATCAGTAAACAGCTTTATAATCCGGCAATTATAATATCACCAGGTGCTCAGACTTCTTAACACATATATTTTTATGTTCTTACAGAATATCTCCTTAATCTGCTTCATACTTTTGTCTACTTGCATCATTAGTTGGGTACAGGTCTCTGTTGTGCAGCATAACTTGTGCTTTCTGGAGTTCATAACTAGAAAGCCTAAAAAACCTCAGGTTGGCTGGACTCTTACAAATTTGGCTGGACACGACCGTAAAAAACTGGACATAACTGGTTATAGCCTAAGCCATGTCTCCGCAATATCCTTTTTTCAGGAGTGCTAGTACTGCAAGGTTCGCAGGAGAGCTTCTGTAAAGTTTGGAAGGTAGGAGACGATGAACTGGCAGAAGTAAAGCTGTGAGGACGGGTCGTGAGTCGTGCTTGGGTAGCTCAGTAGTGGAGCACTTGCCCGCAAAAGGCAAAGGTCCCGAGTTCGAGTCTCGGTCGGGCACACAGTTTTAATCTGCCAGGAAGTTTCATAACTGGTTATAGCCAGACATCTAACAACTCAATACACACCTCTTCTCCTCACTTGTTAATCTCCCTGTGGCTGTCCTGGTGCTCCTCCCTCCATACTGCAAGCTCATCTGGGATCAGGAAACAAGAAAAATTGAACATACGTTAGTTGTGTATCCTTAATTTTGGTTAAAACAGTTTATTTTGAGGTTTTTACTAAAAATGTATTATACTGCAAACATTTCAGTTCTGTTTCTCTGACTATCTCGTGCTTTAAATATGTATCAAGTCAGAAATATGCATGATTAAATATTATATGTGAAAATAAGACGTCATGGGTGAATGATATTATGAAAAAGGTGTGAAAATACGAAGAGCGGCTGGACCCGAAATTTTCTCATTCGACTGCAAAATCTCTGGTTGGACCTCAGAATACTATCCAAGATACTTATACAGATGGATGTCAACGATAGTGGACAGTAGTTTCACGTATCACGACTGGAATCCTTCTTGTAAATCGGGAGATGGTCCAGTGTTCTTCTTGCCATGACAAATGTTTTGTGGTGGCGCTTTTCTGTATAAAGAGGAATTATTCTTCCTAAAATTATAATTATGTCTACATCAGATTAAAGACTAATTTTATTCTGACACTGTTTTAAGTTCGCCACTTTTCCACCTTTTAGACGTACCATAGACTGAACAAAAGATTCCTCGTCGTAGCCTCTTTGAGCCGCTACTATGCTTTCATTTACCATTGTAGTTCGATTCCTATTGCTCACTGATTTTATTTTTTGCGCAGTTGTTTTATTTCTGATTATTGTTATCACTTTAAACCTGATTAGATCAGTGATCCGGATGTTGAAACATTGATGTTTTAGTTTAGCTATTTCCAAAATCTTTTAAAAATATTCGGGATCAGCGTTTTATGTTAAGAGTTTCAGTTTTTAATCAGTGAACTTTCATACTGTAGTTTGGTGCCCTTCCTTTTACACGTAGAACAGTTTAGGTTTTTTCTCCTTTACGAGATAACATGAAGCCTGTGATCATTGATTCTAGCTCATTAGCAGCAGAAGCGCAGATAGGTTACTTACTATCGAATGTCTTTGACTGTTCGCTTTGGTGTTGAAATGACAGGTAGTGCACTCTAGTATATGGCAATCTTGTAGAGAGTAAGCAATGGATTCCCAGCTACTTGGGACATGGGAGGTAAGCAAAGTGCGGAACATTTGTGTAGTTTTGTGTTAGTGACATGTTTAGACAGAACTTTGTGGTTAGTGTGATGGCTGGTGCCGTCAGAGAAGCAGTTGTGATGTTTTGGTTGCAATTGTCACAACACATAACATGTAGAGGTTTGACAACTTCGTGTTGTACGAAAAGGTGCGGGATATAGCTGAGTTCGTATACTGCTTTACAGGTTGTTTCATGCACTCCTCGCCAGACTGGACTAGTGGAAAACACTGGTGTTGATGGGTAAGTAGTGAATCTCGTATTTAAAAAATATTAAAACAAAACAAATTCTTTATGTGCAGAGTATTTTTCTTAACCAGATTTGTGTTTGCATTTTAGGACCCGCTTTTGCCTGGATGAGAGTGGTGATGTTACGTGGACAGTTCCGGATGACGCTGAGGCTGTACCTCTGTTTAACTGTGAAACATATGAAGTTTATAATTCACCTCCCATGGGCGTTGTGATAAGATTCGGAGCGTATGCGGGTCACGTCATTGAGTTTCGGGTGGGTTTTTTAACATTTAAAGTTTTTGCGCTTTTAAAATTCCTTAACCTGAGTATCAGTAGTATTTCTTAAAAAAGGATCCATTCCTTTATCGAATAAACCTTCTTGGTCTTATTTGGAATGTATTTACTACATTATCCTATGTATCATATGACGAGCAGTTGTCGGTAGGGGTAACAAACAACTAATTTATGCAAACAAGATTGGTAAAAGAGCGCTGTCCTCAGAAGGAGTGCTGAATTGTTAAATACAGACTAAATTTGTGTAGTAACTAATTTCGTTGATTTTAGATTGGATGCTGTACACAGACGAAACAAGCATTAGCTTTTGACTGAGGTAAATAAATGGAGAACATGAAGTCTTAATGACACTGTAAGCTTGAAATGTTCATTGTAACCAGTGGCTTTGTTAGAAAATGTTGCATGAGATTTAAAGAGAAACCGAAATTCTTAAAAAAAAAAAAAAAAAAAAAAAAAAAAAAAAAAAAAAAAAAAAAAAATTAGACTTGATATGTTTATAGAGATATGACCTAGTTGCTCCTTTTAAGCTGCAAGATGAACCAGGAGGTAACTGAAGTTTTGTTGGGATACATGTCTTGTGATCCAAAGATAAATATAAAGATTTGGAGGATCTGGCTAAAAACTGTCAATACGTGTAGGCCTATAGGAAATGATGGAGAGTCTTCATCACATGTAGAGTAACTTCGGGTGTGCCCCAAGGAAGTGTGTTGGTGCTCTTGCTGTTCATATGATCAATTAATGAACTTGCTGACAACATTAGTATTAAAATAAGGCATTTTGCAAATTATGCAGTTATCTGTAATGAATTAATATTGGAGAAGCAGCATAAATATTCAGTTAGTGATAGGATTTCAACTTTGTGCAGAGATTGGAAATGTAAAATTTTGCACTTTACAAAACGAAAAAATGTAGTATCCTATGACCATAATATCAGTGATTCTCTGTTGGAATTGGCCAACTCATACATATACCTGGGTGTAACACTTTTTAGGGATACGAAATGGAGTGATCACATAGGTTCAGTCATGAGTAAAGCAGGTGGTAGACTTATGTCTATTGGTGGAACACTGGGGAAGTGCAGTCAGTCTACAAAGGAGATTGTTACCAGTTCTAGAATATTGCTCAAGTTTATGGGACCCATACCAGACAGAACTAAGGGGGGATATTGAATGTATACTGAGAAGAACAGCTTGAATGGTCACAGATTTGTTTAATTCCTGGGAGAGTCTCTCGGAGATACTGTAGGAACTGAACTGGAAGACTCTTATCCCAAGAAATTCTATTAACAAAATTTCAAGAACTGGCTTTAAAAGATTACTCTAGGAATATACGACAACCCCCTATGTATCACTCACACAAGAATTGTGAGGATAAGATTAGAATAATTCTGCATGCACAGAGGCATTCAAACAGTCATTCTTCCCGCACTCCATACAGTGATTTGCTGAGTATAGATATAGAACTTCCTTACTCCCATTACCAGTTTTCGAACTACATTATGAAGTAGCTAAAGCAGCTGAAACTAGAAAAATATTTGTATGGTTTCCTCTTTTGTGAATGAACCAGAAATGTTTACCTATTTTTATTCGCTGCATTAGTAAAATTTTCCTTATGATGCTCTGAGAAAGAATTTGTGTGTTTAACAACAGTGAGCATTACAGCTAATAGCTTGCAAGCACTTACTTTCCTAATGGAACACTCATAAGATTGATAACAGAACTTTTTAATTTTTTTGTTTTTTATCATTCTGAAGAAGGAAAAAAAACATAATTTACTTTATTCTATAAAACTCCTTTCCTTGTGCATTGAAATGTTGAATTACAACTCTAGGTGCCTGTAGTTAGACCTTTGCTTGTTTGTCAATACTTTGTTTGAAATTCTTTTTAGGATCTCCAAACAATGGAAAATCACTGGATGAAGTGCCAATATTATGAGAAAGATACAATGTTCTTCACTACATGCAAGTGATATTGAGTGACAAACAGAAACAATGAAAAAGACTGCTAAATATTAATCATATGCTGGATTATGTCATTCATCAGACATAGACAGTACAAAAGCCACTCAGCCCAGTGATATTTACTGGGTTGGATGGTATCGGACAGGGAAGGTGAAGGCCGGTAAAAGCTAGTGTTGCGGGAGCATGCAGGGCTGTGGTGGGGACAGGATAGTGGGCTGTTAGGTATGGCATCAGAAGACTGTGCTATGGGAGGCTGTGTTGTGGGATGGGGAGGAAGGGGAGAGGAGAGAAGTAGACAGGCAAAGGACTCTACAGGTGTTGCACTAGTGAGATAGGTGTATGTATGGCTGGAATGGGAGCATGTCATGGGATAGATAGGTGGAGGACAGGGACCAGTGAAGATTGAGGCCAGATGGATTACAGTAAAGGAGGATGTGTTGCAATGAGAGTTCCTACATGCACTGTTCAGAAAAGATGGTGTTGATGGAAAGAATCCAGATGGGAAGGCTTTGAAGCAGCCATTGAAGGCAAGCACATTGTGTGTGGTGGTATCTTCAGCAACTGGATGGTCCCACTGTCTTTTGTCCATAGTTTGGCTGTGGCTGTTATTACAGTCAAACACCTTGTTAGTGGTCATGCCCACATAGAATGTAGCGTTGTGGTTGCGGCTAAGTTGGTAGACCACATGGTTGCGTAAATGTGTCCCTACCTTTAATTGGATGGGAGGTGCCTTTGACTGGACTGGAATAGGTAGTACGATGATGATGATGATCATAGGGACAGATTTTGTATTTAGGTGTATTGCAGGGATATGAGCTGGGGCAATTTTTTTGAGAGCAGATGTGGAATAGGGATGGTCAAGGATATTTCAGTGGGGAGGTGTCAGAAACTTGCCTAAGACAGGGAAGGAGAGGGTCTTTCTCCCAACTTTTACTAATGCCTGTCCTCCACAAACCTATCAGCTTCCTTACTTTTGTAAGAAAACTAATCTTGTGGCTGTGTTGTGAGATTGGGGTGAATGACATCATTTCTTTGCTGCCTCTGCTGCTTGATTAAATTTGGTGTATATTGTATATTTGTAATACATTCAGGTTAATGATCAACTCATGAATGTATCTTCACTTCTAATGCTCTGATGGTGGGAGGGACACAGAGCTGCGCCATACAACTGCTGAAAGGTTGATTTTTTTTTTTTTAAGTTTATTCCTGCAACACCATGTTGGACGTAACTTCTTTGCATAGTCTTTTTTTTTCAATTTATGGCAGCACTGATTTTTTTTTCTTCCACTTGGCTTTACGTCACAATAGTGATTTATTGTTAACTATTCCTACAGGTAGATCAGTGTCAAAAGTTGAGGTTAGAAATACCCTTTTTGCTCCGTGGCAATTGGCAATGCTCGTTGCAAAGTTGCACAAAAAATAATGTGTTGTAAACGAGCCTCTTATGTTATGGATGAAACTATTTTCTTTGAAAATGCCAATGTTTTCAACCTACTACTGAGAGAGAAACAATAGCAGAAACCCGAAGAAGCAGATTTTGTTTATTTTTTCCGAAGTGGTGGTGGCCATCCTGCTTATTGACTAAGACACTTTGGATGGTATTATCACAAAGAGTACTAAGCAATATTTGGATTGTTTGTTGTTACAATGTGTTCAGATTAAATTCCCAAGTTTTTCTTTTTCTAATGTCTTAACTCCTAGCACATTTGTGAGGGTTCTCACTTTTGATTGGGTGCACAGAACATTTCGAATGAAATAATTACACTACCTCAAAAAAATACACTTTCATGACGGTGACTGCCATATTTATTCTTGACAGTATTGCTTTCCTTTTTCTCTCTTGACAGTGTGTTACCTCACAGTAAAGTAATTACACTTAGAACTCTCCAATTTGTAGTAGTTATGCTACTCACCATATCGCGGAGATGCTGAGTCGCACCGAGCGAGGTGGCGCAGTGGTTAGCACACTAGATGCATTTGGGAGGACGATAGTTCAATCCCGCGTCCGGCCATCCTGATTTAGGTTTTCCGTGATTTCCCTAGATCACTCCAGCCAAATGCTGGGATGGTTCCTTTGAAAGGGCACAGCCGACTTCCTTCTGCATCCTTCCCTAATCCGAGCTTGCACTCCGTCTCTAATGACCTTGTTGTCGACGGGATGTTAAACACCAATATCATCCTCCTCCTCCTGCTGAGTCGCAGATAGCCACAGCAAGAAGATTGTCAGAAGTGAGCTTTCAACCAACTAGGCCTTCATCTTAAATAGACAAAACACACCCACACACACACACACACACACACACACACACACACACACCCTCAGGGGGCTCAGCGTTTAGTTGCTGGTTCGGGCTTGGCGACCCTGGGGTCCCTGAGCTGGGGAGTGGGAAGAGCCACCAGTCCTCAATACCGTAACCTCTGAGTGTGCTTCAACGACCACTGTAAGGCGCGACGGTGGAATGCTGTACGGTACAGAGACCGGGGATCTTGGCTTAACTGCCTGGATCACGAGACTGGTATAAACCTCTATAAAAAAACTTCAACCTCGAGGTGTGCTGCGTGCTGAGGAGACACATGGCTGTTGAGGTAGAACAGTTGCTAGCAGCGACCTCTGGGGAACCTGCCACCCCCCAGTTGTATTAGGCTTACCCAGGCAATTGGGGCTCTGTCTGGGTGGACATTCCTTTCCCTAGCTGCTCGTGGGACGACCATGAAATGAAATATGAATAGTATGCAAGCACAAGACTCTAAAAAGGAAAGTTCAATGCTTCAAAGTAGGACCCCCCAATTGTTCCCTTCCCTGCCCACACCAGGGGAGGAACGGCGGTCTAAATTACCTGGTGACACGTATTTTAATAGATTTCTGGTTTGCAGCCGAACAGATGGGGACTCATTTCTGACCACAAAGCCTCAGTTTTTTGTGGAAAATTTAGAGGACAAGTTTGGAGAAGTTGAGGGCATATCTAAAATGAGGTCTGGAGCAGTCCTCATACAGACAACATCCCCAGCACAGTCACAGGCATTGCTTGTTTCTGACAAGCTCGGTGATGTTGCAGTCTCCATTACGCCTTATAAGAGCCTCAATATGGTTCAGGGACTTATTTTTCATCGTGATCTGTTGTTGCAATCTGACGATGAGCTCTGTGCAAATCTGGAACGCTGCGCTGTCCACTTTGTAAGATGTGTCTTGATGGAACCTAAAGGTAATAGGGTCGCCACCGGCGCCTTCATCTTGGCTTCCGAGGGTGACACACTGCCCGAGAAGGTCAAGGTATATGATATATTGATGTGATGTTAAGCCTTATGTCCCTCCTCCCTTGTGCTGCTTTAAGTGCTGGAGGTATGGGCATATGTCATCGAGATGTGACGCCAACCCTACCTGTCGGGATTGTGGACGTGCCTCCCACCCCAACGCTTGGTGCCCTCCCTTCCATGGTTACTGCCTCTCCAGACGTCAGCCAGTGGCTAAAAAAGCCACCACTTGTGGGCCTTAGGGCTTCCAGGTCTTCCTTGGTCCATGAGACTGGATCAGAAAAGCCCACCCAGCCTGATAAACCGAAGTACAAACGGGACCCTACCAAAAAGAAGAAAAAGCAAAAGGAGGAGGAGGTAGAGACAGAAAAGAAGTTCACCACTGTACCTGAAGATGATGTGGAACATCTAGTGTCCACTCAACCCGCAGTTCCTATGGAAGTTGATCAGGCTACTTCGCAATCGGTGGCGGTGAGCACTTCTAAGGTGTGACCTATCTCCCCTCCCCAGGTTCTCTCTTGTCTTCGCAGTCGGATACCATTATCCTTCAATGGAATTTCTGTGGTTTTTTCCACCACCTTGCTGAGTTGAAACAGCTTTTGTGCTGCTTCCCTGCCACTTGTCTGGCCCTACAGGAAACCTGATTTCCTGTTCGGCAGACCCCCTCCCTCTGTGGCTACTGGTGTTACTATAAGAATCACGTAGAATATGACAGGGTGTCTGGCGGTGTCTGTGTTTATGTTCTTGCCACTGTTCCTAGTGCTCCAGTGCCACTTCACACGGCTTTAGAGGCTGTGGCTGTTAAAATCTGGGCAGGAATGGAGCTCACCCTCTGATCTCTCTACTTTCCCCTGGATGCGGTTCTCCCTCTTGTCGACCTAGCTGCCTTGTTCGCCCAGCTCCCCCCGCCATTTCTCCTTTTGGGGGACTTTAATCCCCACCACCCTTTATGGGGTGGGACCCAGACCTCCGGCCAGGGTAGGAACGTTGAGGCTCTCTTGGCACAGCAGGACATTTGCCTCCTTAACAGTGGTGCTCTTACATATTTTGGCTTGACTCATGGCACATACTTGGCCATTGAACTCTCTCTTAGTACCCCAGGTCTTCTTCCGTATCTCAGTTGGATGGTCCATGACGACCACTTTCCTATCCTGGTTTCTCTTCTTCAATCCGAATCCCCTGAGCAGCTGCCACGATGGTGTCTTCTTGGAGCTGATTGGGCAGCCTACACCTCAGCTACCATGGCCATTGTTTCTGCTGCTGAGGCACTTGTCCCCTGCTTTTAAAGTATCCTAAGGCATAAGTCAGTCCCTTGGTGGACACCAGAGATTGCAGAAGCTATCCGGGACCGCCAGTGAGCCCTACGATGACACCAGTGTCGTCCTTCCCTAGAGAATCTGGTTGCCTTTAAACGGCTGCGGGCCCAGGCTCGGCGGTTAATCCGGCAGAGCAAACAGGGCTGTTGGGAATGATATGTTGCCACCATAGGTTCTCGCACCTCCCCATTTCAGTTGTGGCCGTATGTTCGGTGCATTTTTGGCTTTCGCCCTCATACGTCCGTCCCTTGCCTTTCTCTTCGGGGTTCACTTTGTACTGACCCAATCGCCATCGCCAAACATCTGGCAGAGTACTTCAGTCACATTTCTACGACAGCAGGCTACAGGGCAGAATTCCGCGCCATAAAAGAGCAGGCTGAGCATACGCAGTTGTGGTTTCGCACGCACCGTTGTGAGTGATACAGTGCCCCATTTAGTGAATGGGAGTTCCAAAGTGCCCTTACTGCTTGCCCCGATACCTCTCCATGTTCAGACCGAATGCACAACCAGTTTCTGTCAGGGTGAATTACTCGCCCTGTTTAACCGCATCTGGACGGAGGGCTTTTTTCTAACTCATTTGCAGGATAGTGTTACCATCCTGGTGCTGAAACCAGGTGCAGATCCGCTGGTGGTTGATAGCTATCGCCCTATCAGCCTTACCAACGTTATGTGCAAACTCCTGGAACGGATGGTGAGTCGGCGGCTCATGTGGATCCTCGAAGCTCAGGGCCTCCTAGCCCAGCAACAGGGGGGCTTCCGTCAGGGCAGCTCACCGATCGACAATTTAGTCTTGCTAGAGTTGGCTATTCGTACAGCTTTTACCCGGCAAGAACATCTAGTTGCTGTTTTCTTTGATCTTCGGAAGGCGTATGATACCACCTGGTGCCATCATATCCTTGCTACGCTGCACAAATGGGGCTTAAGGGGTCCACTTACAATTTTTCTACGGAATTTTTCTCTCCAATTGCTCCTTTTGGGTTAGAGTTGGCACTTATTTTAACTCTGCTCATATTCAGGAGAACGGTGTCCTGCAGGGCATGGTTCTCAGTGTTCCCCCTCTTTTTGGTGGCGATTAATGGTCTTGCGGCTGCGGTGGGCTCATTGGTCTGATCCTCTTTATATGCCGATGACTTTTGCCTTTATTACAGTTCCCCAAGCATCAGTGTCGCTGAACAGCGGCTGCAAGGAGCTATCCATAAGGCCCATTTTTGGGCATCCAACCATGGTTTTCAGTTCTCGGCCTCTAAGACCCGAGTGATGCATTTCTGTCATCGGCGAACAGTCCACCTCCATCCAAAGCTCTACCTTGCTAATGAACACCTTCGTATTGAGGAGACGCATAGCTTCCTTGGCATGTTGTTTGATGCTCAGCTCACTTGGACACCTCATCTTCTCGAGCTTAAACAATGGTGCTGGTGGCACCTCAACATCCTTCGCTGCCTCATCCACACTGTTTCGGGGGCTGCACAAACAACCCTCCTACAGCTCTATAAGGCCTTAGTCCAGTTCCGTTTCGACTACGGGAGCATGGTGTACGACTCAGCAGCACCTTCAACATTGCAGATACTCGACCCGATTCTCCATTGTGGCGCCAGACTGGCGACAGGTGCCTTCCGCACTAGTCCGGTGACTAGCCTTCTAGTAGAAGCTGGAATCCCTCCCCTGTGATTCCATCGACAACGTTGCTTGCATCATATGTCATCAGAGACCATGCCTTGCCCGACCACCCAAACCACAGGCTCCTTTTCCATCTTCTGCACTCCCCTACCCAAGACGGCGGCCTAGGTCGAGTCTCCTGATCGCAGTCTGCGTTCGTTCCCTTCTCTAGTCACTAGAGTCCTTTCCCCTTTGTCCATCCTTCCGGCCCCTCCTTGGTCCCTCCCTTGCTTGTGGCTTTGCTTGGATTTGTCCTGCGACTCCAAGTCCTCCGTTCCACTTGCCAGTCTTCGCCAACAATTCCTGGCTCTTCTTGCCTCGTTTCGCAATGCAGATGTAGTCTGCACCAATGGTTCTGTGGTCGATGGATGCACTGGGTTTGCTTTCATCCACAGAGACTGTGTTGAGCAGCATTCCATGCCTTGAGGGAGCAGTATTTTCAGTGCGGAGCTGGTTGCTCTTTATCGTGCTCTCGCTCATCTTTCCTCCTCCCCTGGGGAGTCATTTGTCATATGCAGTGACTCCCTGAGTGTATTGCAAGCACTCGACCAGTGTTTTTCTTGGGATCCTTTGGTGCGCGGTATTCAAGATGCTGTTTTTGCTCTCACCGAGTGTGGTCGTTCAGTGAAGTTTGTGTGGACCCCGGGCCACATCGGCATTCCAGAAAACGAACATGTCGATCGGTTGGCCAAGCAGGTCACCACTTCACCGCCCCTGGAGCTTGGTCTCATGGAAAGAGACCTCTGGTCAGCCCTAGATTGCCAGGTCCGCGATGTCTGGAGCTCTGAATGGTATGTCTTGAACATGCCAAATAAGCTCCGCATGGTCAAGTCGTCCATAGCTGTATGGAACTCATCCTTAAGGGGCATGCATAGGGACTCGGTTATTCTCTGCTGTCTCTGAATTGGACATACGCGGTTGACCCACAGCTCTCTCATTCGTTGTGAGAACCCGCCCAAGTGTCGCTGTGATGCAGGGCTGACATGGTACATCTTCTGATGGACTGCCCCCTTTTAGCCCCCTTGCGGCAGTCCTTTAATTTACCAGCTGCACTTCCTTTAATTCTAGGTGTCGATGTCTCTATAGCTGACTCAGTTTTATGTTTTATCCGTGCAGCTGGGTTTTCTTACTCGCTCTAGTGTGGGCGTTCGCACATGATTTCTCAGGCTACACCCACTCCAGCGACTTTTAATTGTGATTTGGATACCAATATAGCGTCTTTTATGGTAACAAGTTGTGTTGGTACCTCTATCAACGCTTTCCAGCTGGAGGTACTTCGTTTGTAGTTGATTGGTTGACCTTTTACCTGATCCATCAACTACTGTAGTCTGTTTTACTCTCGTCAACTATTTGCTCTGCTCCTTTTAAGTGTGCTCTATTTTGTGTTGTTGCGGTGTTCATTTTAGCTGGGTGCAGAGGTTACACTTTTACTGTATAGGACTCTTACAAGTATGTCTGTTTGGAACAGGGGATTGATGTCCTTGATGTTTAGCCCCCATCAAACCCCAAAACCAACCAACACGCACACGCACACACACACACACACACACACACACACACACACACACACACACAGTCTATGGCTACTGAAGCCAGGTACAAGCAACAGTGCATGTTGTGAGAGGCAACCAGGTGGTGGGATAAGGAGGTGGCTGGGGCAGGGAGGGGGAAGGATAGCAGGGTACGGGTCGCAGATAGTAAAGTGCTGCACAGCTAGGTGCAGTCGGGAGTTAGACAAACGTTGGGGGAGGGGGGGGGGGCTAGCAGAAAAGGAGAGAAGTGAATGGACTGAGGGTGCATTGGTGGGATAGAAGCCTGTATAATGTTGGAGTGGGGACCGGGACAGGGCTGATTGGTAAGGACAATGACTATCGATGGTTGAAGCCAAGAGGGTTACAGGAATGTAAGATATATTGAAGGAAGAGTTCCCATCTCCACAATTCAGAAAAGCTTGTGTTGATGGGAAGGATACAGATGTCACAGACAGTGAAGCAGTCATTGAAATGAAGAACTTCACATTGGATGGAGTGCTCAGGAGCAGGGTGATCGGTGGCCATTCGTGCAGACATGACAGCTTATGGCTATCATGCCAACATTAAATGAAGTGTAGTGGTTGCAACTTAGTTCTAGATCACATGACTGTTTGTGCAGGCAACCCTGCTGTTGGTGGGATAGATGGCACTTATGACCAGACTGGGGTGGTGATGGTGGTGGGAGGATGTGGGGCAGGTCTTGAATCTAGGTCTATTACAGGGATATATGAGCCATGAGGCAAGGGGTTGGGAGCAGGACTCATGTAGGGATGAATGTGGATGGGTTCGGAGTAAGAGGGGGTGGGAAGAGTAATGAGTTGGACATTCGTTTAGGGCACAATAAGAGGTAGTCAAAACTCTGGTTGAGAAAGTGATTCAGTTTCTCTAGTCCTGGGTGGCTTTGAGATACGAGGGGAATGCTGCTCTGTGGATCAATGGTAGGACTTTGGAATATGACAGGTGACTGGAGAGATAAGGCATGGGAAATCCATTTTTGTACTAGATTGGGAGGGTAATTATGGCCTGTGAAGGCCTCGGTGAGACCTTTGGAATATTTCTAGAGGGACCACATGACACTACAGACGCAACAGCCTGATGTGGCTAGGTGTACAGAAGGGACTTATTGGTATGGAATGGGTGGCAGCTCTTGAAGTGGATATTGCTGATGGCTTATAGGTTTGATATAGTTGTACAAACTAATTTAGCTGTCTTTGAGGTGGAGGTCAATGTAAGGAAAGGTGTTGCGTTGGGTTGAGTTGGACCAGGTAAAGCAAGTGGGGGAGATGATGAGTGTCTGGGGGACTGTGGATAGGGTGATCACACCCTCAATCCAGGTCACTAAGATATCATCACTGAATCTGAACAAGGTGACAGGTTTGCAATTCTGTGTGTTTAGGAAGGTTTTCTCTAGATGAACCATGAATAGGTTGGCGTAGGAGGATGCCATGCGGGTGCTCATAGCTGTACCTCGGATTTGTTTGTAGGTAATGTCTTCTAAAGAAGTGAGGATATAGTTTGTCATGGCAACTAGGAAGGTTATAGCTTTGTAATTCATTGGGTATTGGGAAAGGTAGTGCTCAATAGCAGTAAGGCCATGGGCATTAGCAATGTTAATGTAAGGGAGGTCGCGTCAGTAGTGGTAAAGGAACAGGAACCTTGGAGAGTCAGTGGTTGGTATTTTTAATATAGGTGGGCAGGTTGCAGGTAATAGACTGAATGAGTTGGTCTACGGGAGTAGAAATTCTCTGTGGCATCATTAAAATTGGACACAATGAGTCATCCTGGGATGCTTACTATCCCACTAAATGAGCCACTGGATGCAGATGGACAGACAGCACTCTTTGGGGCTCTCCCCCCATCCATTCCTTCTTGTGGGTGACTTCATTGCACAGAATGTGCAGTGGGGCTTCACTACCACTTGCTGCGGGGGTCAAATTATCGAGCACTTCATCCATCCAGAGAATATCTGCCTGTTGCACTCTGGTCAAGTGACACACTTTCCTACAGCTACAGTGTGATTATCAGCCACTGACCTTTGTGTTTGCTCCCCCGCTATTGCAGACTCAGTTCAGCGGGAAATTTCTACAGATTTGCATTCCAGTAACCACTTTCCGATGTGGATTTTTCTGCTGACTCGGATGGTGGTTGACAGGAGGCCACAAAAGTGGATGGTTCAGAGGCAAATTGGTTGCGACTCATTCAGCAGGCCATCTTCGAACAACAGGATTGTGCCCTGGAGATAGTCGACTGTATCATCTGTATGATCCAACGAGCTGCCACAGATTCTATTCCCCAATCTAGCAACCACCTCAGAGGACAGCCCGTCCCTTAGTGGAATGATGATTGTCAATGGCAATCGGAGCCAAGTGTACAGAAAAGCTTTGTACCATCAGATCTGTGGGAACACAAGTTAGGTGAGTGATAAAAAATGGAAGAGGAACTCCTGGAAGGAATTTATGACTTCCATTAATCAGTCCACTTCCACTGCTCATTCTTGGGACTTAATAAGCTGGATTTCAGGCAAGGGCAGTTCACATCCCCTTACGGCCTTGTTGAGAAATTTGGTCTTGTTGGAAGCGTGTAAAGATACAGCTTAGGTTTTAGCTGATTATGTTTTTACCATCAGTGTGTTATCTAGACAAACTCCTGCATATCAGGAGTTCTGAGCACTGTGGAGATAAGGCAACTACCCTTCTTCTCAGGTATTGAGACGGTCTACAATCTTTCATTCTCCTTGTAGGGAGTGGAATCATCTCTGTGCATAGCCAGAGACAGTACTCCAAGACTGGATCAGATTCCTTTAAGACAGGCTCTGTTATCTGTGCTCTGGAGCCAAAGGAGCTCCTATCTTGTTTCAATAACATCTGTTTTGATGGGCCGTACCCCGTGACTTGGAAAGAGGCAATATTAATTTCATCATGGAAACCAGGCAAGGATCTACTGACCCTAACCATTACCAGAGTGAGACCGTACCAGTTGTACAGGTAACACTTTAGAGCATGTGGTTAACCACTACCACAAATGCCACCTTGTCGGATTTCCGAGGTCACCTGTGCCCTCCCATTGTGCTACTGTTCTGCCCTTGACAACTTAATTCTGCTGGAGAGGGCAATACAGTATTCCCTCTCTGAAATTGGTTGGTGTGTTTTTTTGAGCTCGCAAAAATGTACCTGCTTGGAGGTATAACACCCTTTGCCAACTTCATGAATGAGGACTACTTGGACATCTGCTACTTTTTATCCAGTCATTCCTTAAAGACTAGTGCTTTCACTATTACGTTGGTGATACTTTGACTGATTGCTGTGCTCAGGAGAATGGGTCATTCTATGAACTGCACTCAGTATCACACCATTTACAATCCCTATCAATGGCATCTGCTCATCATTCCGTAGCTCTTTATTTGTGGATAAATTAGCAATCTTCCACTATTCCTCCAGGTGTAAAATGACAACATAGCTACTGCAGCTGAGCATCAGGAGGCTGGAAGCTTGGGCCAATAAAATTAGTTTTAGGGTCTCACAAGAGAAGACTATGTATGTCAGTTTTAATTGTGCTTGTTGATGTTTTATTTATCCAGAGCTCACAATAGCGAAAAATTTTTCACATCTTAAGGGTGAAGTGCACTTTTTGGGCCTGTAATTTGAATCAAAATTAACCTGGCTCCTGCACCTGAAAGATCTGCAAATAAAGGGCTTCAGATCATTGAATAATTTGAAATGCCTCGGCAGATAGGTGAGGGGAGCTGACATGTTTCTCCTCCTGCAACTTTATAGGGCATTTGTCAGATCACTGTTATTTTATGGCAGTGTGATTTATGGATCAGCCCATATTTCTTGTCTCAAGATGTTGGACACTGTCTTCAGTCTCTGTGTGCAAAGGCTGGTAAACCACCACTCTAGATTTGGTGGCACCTCTTTCTGGCTCAGCAGACCCTGAAAATCTGTGTTGGTCATTGGCATTTAGTGCAGTAGTCCATCCCAATTTTGAGTGGCTGTTCAGAATTAGACACAATGTGACTAAGCCTTTCGAGATTTGTGCTGTTGACTGTCTCGAGGATTTGCTTATACCAGACCTCAGAATACACATTTGGTGAAGGGACAGATTGCAGCCTTGGTGTCTTTGTATGCCCAAAGTGATTTTTAGCTTGACACAGTACAAGAAAACTTATACTTCAGATTACATTTATACAATTGTTTTCTTCCATTTTAAGAACTTAACACAGTTTTATTGTTCATATGGATGGATCTTAGCAAGAGAATGCCCTAGGTTGTTCAGCCGTTTCTCTGATTGGGTTTTTAGAGTGCACGTTTTGGATCAATGTACAAATTATGAAGTGGCATTATGCGGCATTATGATGATACTGGAGTGAATATACAGGTGTCACAGTACAAAGTTTCTTATTCTGCCTTGCTCAGTGCACTACAAGCTGTCCACACACTAATTGATTGATACCATTCCTAACTCATTACAGTGGCCCTAACACCATGTTAAGGTGGTGATCTTTTGCTGACTATCTGGATACATTGGGAAAGAAGGAAATGACGTACACGATAGCACAATAGTGATAAAGAAGCATGTCAGGATGGAGTTTTATGTTGATGTGCCGTTCCCTTACATGATGTCATCTCCTTTTTGACAGGTGAATAACATGTCTCTGGGAAATTGAATGTTTGGAGGTGACAGAAAATAAACTGTGGTCACTCAAGGTGCTGGCAGACTTCATGCCCACCTCACCAGTGGAAGGTGGTAGTGCTCATCAAGCTTCACATGGGACATATGCATTTAACACACAGTTTCCTCTTGTGGCAGGAGGGTCCACCACTCTGTGAAGTTTGTGGTGTACCACATTTGGTTTAGTGTATTTGGCTTTGTATATCTTGTGTATGACATCGGAGCAGCCCTTGGTTTAGCTGGAGACCTGTTCACCATGCACACGGACACTGACACCAGTGTTACACGGGTACTGTTGTTTTGTGAATTGTCGGTCCTCATCCCTAAAGTGTTGGGAAGGAAAGGTGGACTATAATGCATTACAAACTACTCTACCGCCCACCCCACTCCCCTCGTGAGAATGACATATTGACTTTTCATCAGGGCATTGATGTTAATGAAGTTGAATACCCCACATCCAAAATAATCATTGTCGTCGTCATCAAGAATGGAAAAGGCTTCCTCTGGTGGTGATAACACACAGGCTGAGAATCAGTGTCCTGATCCCTGCGTTATACTTATTGTAATTTTCTGCAGTATAAGTGTTCTGCACATCAACTTCACAATTCCATGCCATAAATTAAGGTATGGGAAAATTTTGTGTGTTCTGCACATCAACTTCACAATTCCATGCCATAAATTAAGGTATGGGAAAATTTTGCCTTGTGAAACTATTCTTAATGTTTTGCTGGCAGCTGCTTTTGATACCGTAGGTGCGTGAGCAGATATAAGCCACAGCTAATTTTCCCCTCTTATCAAGCTTATGTGGTTTACCCATGTAAGGCTTTTGTCTAGGTAGGAATTTTAATGTTGCCAATGCGAGTGGACTGTTTTAAATTTTGTGCAGAATATTATGATTTTTAATTGTTCTAACATTTAAAGTGATCAAAGATCATCAGATAGAGAGTAGAAATAAATTCAAAGTTGGAAAGAAATTGATTAGACAGGAAGTCCAAATTGTATATCATGACTGTGTTCTTAACAATAAGGTTTCCCTATAGTAAGTTAAGTTTTGCCACAGGGTCCTGGGAAACAAGTTTGTTCAGATATAAAAAGTACAGCTATTTAACACGGATGTTTTGGGAAACACCCAAAGCTGCTCTAGGCTTTAAGAAGGTAAAAGAAATAAAATCTCAGTAGGAACGAGGTAACAATAAAGCAAGTTTCAAGCAAATGATAGGAATATCTTAGAGTATGCTGTGATAAAGGGAACTGTTGGGCAGTTAACAAGAGAAGATGTAGTAAAAAAATTGATGAGAGAGTTGATTGAAAACAATGAATGTGAAAAAGATATGGAGTTATATTAATGTTTTTGATTGCCTTTTGCCTGTTCACTCATTTACCATTGCTATACTAGAGGTTGAATGTGGCCTCCTGTAGTCATTGACAGTGTCATTTTTTGTTTGGCATTCGCTAAAAGCAATTCAGTCATGTACTGATGATGTGTTGTATCACTTCACTGTCTAATTTTTGGCTGCATGACAAAATGATCTACAAAATATTTCAGAATGAAGTTTAAAATGTCAAAACCAGACATCTGAGTAAAAATTGTTGATAGTGTCCATTGAAAGGTGGTTTACTGAGTTCGTGGGACATTTAAGGCACAGAAACCTACAAGAACTGTTAAACTGTGTGAGCCATTGAATGCCAAATAATTTATTCATTTGGATGTGCTTTTTTATCTAGTTTTTATTGGGAAGCAGCCTTAATCTATGGAAATATGTATCTAGAAATGCGTTAAATTTAGTATTACTGTGACAGGTTTTGGTTTGTATCATTTCACTTGTCACTGCACAGACTCCCCATAAATCAGTCTGTTGTGAAATCATGAGGTACTTTTTCATGTTAATACTTGGCTGCGATATTGCCGTGTTCTTGCAGCTCAGCGTGATTCAAAATCTCATTTATGACAATCTAAATGTTAATCTATTGTTTATAGTCTTTAATACAGGAATGTTATCTACTATGTTTCTAGTCTCGTCCACGCTAATCGTAGCAAAATTTACAATTGCTGACTCATTGTAACAGTTTCGTGGTTTTTCTCTTTTGCTTAAGACACACACGGGGTAGTTCCTCTGAAAAGGTCATGGTTGATTCCGTTTTCCGTTCTTGTCAAATTGGAGCTTGCACAATGTTTCTAAGATTTATGAGTGAAAATATGTCAAAGCTCAAATTTTCTCTGCTTTGTAGTTTGGTAGTGTGTGACAGACTGTTTCTACCTGATATTGTCATGTTTCACATAAAAGATGATTTAATGGTGGTAGTGTCTCAATAGGTTAATAACCTAATTGGCAGTCATTATTTTGTTATGTAACAAATTTCACACTTTGCTATGTGTGCTGTTCATTGGTAACTGTTACTTTTGCTGTGAAATTAGTAACTATGGAATGGTATGAATTATCCTTACATACTCTAGGAATGCACATCCAGCCTTATACTGTTTGCAATTGTCTGTGGAACAATGATGGTATACAGGCATACACCTCTTGAAAGCCTCAAACATCTTTTCTTTAGGGCACAGAAAATATCAAAACTGTACGGGGGAGAGATCAGGACTGTATGGAGGGTGTATAAGGGCTTCCTAGTGAATCTTCTCCTGCATAGTCAAAACTACCTTGGCAACATATGTGTGGGCATTTTTTTTGGCATGTTGTTTCAACTATGCTGCAGGGAGTGTTGCTGGGAAGCCCTTACACATCCTTCATACAGTCTCAACCTCTCCCTGTGTGATTCTCATATTTTTGGAGCCCTGAAGAAAGACATTCATAGCCAATGATAAGCTTTGGATGACGAGAGGCATGTCTCAGTACAGTCGGGGTTCTTAGGCAACCACAAAATTTTTTCCGTGAGGGCATTGACCATCTTGTCTCATAGTGGAATAAATGTATTAATGGTTATGGTGATTTCTATTGCAGTAATAAACAGTTCACCTCCTTTTTGTCCATTGTCTCATTTTCATTTGACTGTCCTTTATAATTGGTAAGAGATGTAAAGAAATATTTGCTAGAGTTTCAAAATTTATTCATACTGTTTAATACAGTCTTTGCCATCTAGACATAATTTCTTTCAGGCTATAAATATAGTGTCCTTCTCGTTAGTTTCATTTCACATTTTTACCCCAAATTGTTCTGTTGTATTTGTCTGAAGTTTTGGGTCTGAAGAATTGGTATATGTACTTTTTATTGCAGGTAGACCATCCTGATGGTCAGGATACAATGGTGCTGACTTGTGATGCTTGGTGCATGCTACGGTGCAAACGTGTGGTGGAATCTGACCCTGACCCACCTGGAGATGCTCCATTCTCACTGTTACCAGCTCTTGAGGATGGCTATTTTTCTGATGTCTCCATCACTGCCAGTAATGGTCGCATCTTTGCGGCACATTCGTGTGTGCTCAATTTGTCTGCTCCTGGGGTATGTGTTGGCCATTATGTTCAGTTCTTGTCACATGTGATTCAACTTTTATTATAAAATATATGTACAAAATAAATTTATTTATATCTTTCACATAATTAATTTTTGTGCACTATCTGCAAATATCACACAAATTGGTGGGTAAAAAAGTAAAAAAGACAGCAACTTTTGAGTGAGGAATGTCAACATTTTGGTGATTAGTAGAAGCCTCGCCGTTAAATGATTCCTTGAACTCTATAAAATGTGAGCTATTTCATTCATTGTGAATTTTTATCCACCAAATCACTTTTCAACTGTAACAGTAAATTATTGCAGTGTCCCAAATTTGGAGGCACCGTGGATGAAGTAACTGTAGGACACCATGACAATTTTTGTTGTAGCAATTAAACAAGATCGTGGATGTTTCAGATTGGTAAACAAAAATCTTATGGTTCACTAAAAGGGTTTACTTTTCAACTAGTCATTTGTGAAATTCTGTGGAAATGTTTAATAATGACCTTGTTTATCAGTTGACAGAATAGTTTTTGTCTGCATTGTAGCATATTACAGTGGGCCAAGTCTGCATGTTTTATAGTTTCTTTCTTGAGGGTGGGCTGTAACTTATTCACATTTTACCATGTCTACAACAGTGCCTCAAAAACTGATGAGGGTTGCACTGCTGAGAAATATTCACGCAATTCAATTTTATGTCATGCATAATCAGTCTGGATACTTACTTTGTTGACATCACCACCACATTCAAATCGATATTAAATTCTTGTTCACCTGGGTACTTCCAGTATGTTCCAGCATGTGGACTTCACTTAGCAACCTTCATACAAATAATTATGATGTTGTTGTACCACTTGTTTGTCAAGTTGGCTAAGTTGTCTTGGGCACTTACAGTCATGTATACTCATAAGATCATTCTGAATTTCAGTTAGTTTTTCATGGATTACAACCTGGCAGCAGAGCATCAATTATAATTTGTCAGCTCTTCTTCTGTTTCCTCCTTTGTTTCTACAAGCAGTAAGTAGTGCTCTGCGGACACTCAAAATTCATTTAACAGTTTCACCAAAGACCCATTTTATCTACTTTGAGATGCTGTTAATGAAGTTCTAACAAGAAATCAGTAAATTCATTTCATGTCTGAGCTGAGAGAGAAAGGTAAAATGCAATCTCAGTTCCAAGTGAGTTGCCTACTAAACAGTCCTCGTGTTTTTCAAAACTAGGAATTTGGGAATGATATGTCAAGTGCATTTTTGCTTTGGAATTTTAAAGTGCTGCAAACTTCCTCCCAGGAGGCTCGCAACTCTCTTGTTGGTATGTGTGTGGTTTAGGTTGGGTCCCCAAGCTACTGCAGTACTTCTTCCTTCCCCTTGCTGCAATTTTATTCTCAGAGGATCTTTTCTCAGACTTGTTTTCTAGGACTGATTCTCTGCCGACAACTTGGCTCACTTGTATGGTATATGTTATGACTTCTACCACTTTGTCTCTTGTTTTGCATTGTATATTTTGATTAACATAAGTTCAGTCCCCACATTTGGGTTTGACCTCCACCTTTTCAAAACTTTGTACAGAATTAGAAGTCATTAGAGAAAGATTACCAAACGTCTAGCATGGTAGCCAGTCCATATGGGGTTTTGTGATGTACCCACAAAGTAGTAGACCCCTGACAATGCAGAGATCGCACTATAAATGCCTGAGCTGTCACTTTCCTGTATATGCCAATGAATAGGTGCCTGTCAGTTGGGAGCACTGGGTCTCCCATCACTGCTTTGTGGCATCCATGGGGAGAGCGGCACTGAGAGCAAGTAGGATCATGGTGGGTATCTGGTGATATGAAAAGACTGAAGTTATCAGCTATGATCATAAGGCCCTGGCAATCTCTTTCCATAGATTGCAATTTAGTGCCAATTGTTACAAACACAGGAATTTTTCCACCTTGGCACACCAGTGAGGAATGCAGCCACATACTCTTGTATTTTTCTAGTTCGTGCTTGAGCAGACGGAGGGTCCTTAATTAAGGTGCAATTCCCACCAAATCCTGGGCATTATTGTCTTGCAAACAACTTGGTGATGTACCTCAAAACTCATAAGAACCTAAAGGTGGGGCAAGGTTTAATTTTCACCTCAATCTAATGCTGCAGGTGGATGAAGAATCATTCAAACACTTGATAAAGTGATGAATACACTTCGTATGTCACAAGCCTGCCAGACGACAAGGTTGATACTGTAATATTTGTCCCTACTTTCGAGGGTGGGGGGGATTCATTTGGAGAGAAGACTAAAATCTTGCTTTATGGCTATGATGTGAAACTGTATTTCCTACTCCAGGTGTGATGATGTAAACACCAACATATCAGGCATATGTTTCCCAGTATTCATGTGACCCAATTTGTAGAGACTGTTCCTGGCCACTTCGTGACAGCCCTGTCCACTGCCATGTGTCTGTGTCAATTGTGGGATCAGTCGTCCTGCCCAATCCTCGAAATGTGCTGTTCTGTTTAAAGAAAGTGACATCCAGGGAGGTCTCCAATTATATCTCATATTTTGAAACTTTTATGATTGAAAATATCATGTGAAGGGTATTGACTTTTACCACTACTGTGGTCAAAACATTGGCAGTACCTGGTATACTTACTCACTCAACATCAACTTCCAGTAGTTATGCAGATAAATTAGACGACTGTGGGGGTGATAAGCCCTCTCATCTCATGGTTCCTGCAGTACCATATTCAGGAACAATGCCCCGCTCCTAGCCAGAGAAGCAGCTTTGTCCTCCATTGTCAAATAGTGACATGGTTCCCTTCCAGCAACTCTCCTCAGGAAACCTGTTCAGAAGTGCTCTCTCCATTTTCTGTGCTACACCCACACTGGATAAGCTATTACAAGAATATTGACAGACAGAAGCAGTGAAAGAGAGAGAGAAAAATCTTGGAAGAAGGCTACTAGGGTGTCCTCAGATTACAGTTCCTCCCACACGGGCTCTGAACTGGTGTTAGTTGATATTTTTTCCACTCTCACCTCTGTTTGTCTTGGGACATGACCTGTTTACCTGACCCCTCCACACTTAATCAGAATGCCCATGGTGATATAATTCAATGGAACTCAATATGTATTACTATCACCTGTGAGAACTAAACTGCAGAGCCAAAGAAACTGGTACACATGCCTAATATTGTTTACCCCCCCGCAAGCATGCAGAAGTGCCCAACATGACGTGGCATGGATTCAACTAAAGTCTGAAGGAGTGCTGGTGGAAACTGACACCATGTATCCTGCAAGGCTGTCCATAACTCTGTAAGAGTGCGAGGGGGTGGAGATCTCTTGAGAACAGCACTTTGCAAGAATCTCAGATATGCTTAATAATGTTTATGACTGGGGAGTTTGGTGGCCAGTGGAAGTTTTTAAGCTCATAAGAGTGTTCCTGAACCACTCTGTAAAAATTCTGGACATGTGAGGTGTCACATTGTCCTGATGGAATAGCCCAAGTCTGTCGGAAAGCACAAAGGACATGCATGGATGCAGGTAATAAGGCAGGATGCTTACATATGTGTCACCTGTCAGAGTTGTATCTAGATGTATCAGGGGTCCCATATCACTCCAACTACACACGCCCCACACCATTACAGAGCCTCCACCAGCTTGATCAGTCCCCTGGTGACATACAGGGCCCATGGATTCATGAGGTTGTTTCCATGCATGTACACGCCCATCCACTTGATACAATTTGACACAAGACTTGTCCAACCAGGAAACATCTATCCAGTCATCAACAGTCCAATGTCCATGTTGACAGGCCCTGGTGAAGTGTAAAGCTTTGTGTTGTGCAATCATAAGGCATGCGACTGGCCTTCGGCTCCAAAAGCCCATATCGGTGATGTTTCATTGACTGGTTTGTACGCTGATACTTGTCGATGGCCCAGCATTGAAATCTGCAGCAATTTGTGGAAGGGTTGCACTTCCGTCATGTTGAACGATTCTCTTCAGTCATCGTTTGTTCTGTTCTTGCAGGTTCTTTTTCCAGCCACAGTGATGTTGGAGTTTTCATGTTTTACTGGATTACTGGATTCCTGATATTCGCAGCGCACTCGTCAAATGGTTGTACAGGAAATTCCCCACTTCACTGCTACCTCAGATATAGTGTGTCCCATCACTCGTGTCCCTTTTAAACCCACTTAAATCTTGATAACTTGCCATTGTAGCAGCAGTAACCAATCTTAACAACTGCACCAGACGCTTGTTGCCTTATATAGGTAGTGCCGACCGCAGTACTGTTTTCTGCCTGTATTTGAATATGCATGCATTTATCAGTTTCTTTGGCACTTCATTGTAAAACAACCAATTTCATCCTGTTCTGTGACCTGCTCACCAAGAAACACATCTCACTGATGACCATTCTCCATGTCTTTGAAGTTACTATGTGTTCTGTCAGAAATGCATTGCTCATAAGAGCATCTGGAGGGGTCTGTCTATTGGTTTGTACAGATGTCATCAGTGAGTGGATTCTCCTCCATAGTGCAGTGGAAGCAGTCATTTGTAACCTTTCTTTACCATGAGGTATGGCATTTAAATACCTTGAGATGATCACTTCAGTCCAACAACTTTCTTTGCCCCCTCCCCTCCCCTTTCCTCCTGGTTGAGGATTTCATTGTGCTCCACTCCCTGTGGGGAAGTAGCATGTTGTCTGACAGGGGCCTTCTGATCAACCAGCTTCTCTCCAATCTTGATCTCTCTCCTCACTGATTGTATCCATACCCACTTCATTGCCATCCATGGTGATGATTTGGCCATCAACCTGACAGTATCTTCCCTGAAACTTTGGCTTCAATAGAATAGTCATTCTACGATGATATTCGTGGCAGTGATCACTTTCTGGTGATCGTGTCATACGTTGTGATCATTCACATTGAGTTGTTTGAAGAGTTAACTGACTGTTGTACACCTCTTCCCTCACTTCCATCATCTGTCAGATAGTATTGACAAGGTTGTAGGAGACATTTCGTACATGATCCCTCACAGTAAGTACTATTTGTCTATCTGCAGGCTCCCCACCTCCACCCCGAATGGTGCTGTAGTGGACTAAAGACATTGCAGCGATTGTGTAGATCATCGAAGGGCCCTGTAACATCTGAAGAGTATCTGTCAGTAAACTCTCATAATTTTCAAGCAGCTTTGTACTAAGCCTCACTGTCTAATTAAACACAGTAAGAAAGAATGCTGGGAGTGCTACATCCCCTCCTTCTGAATGTATGCATTTTTATCCGAGGTGGACCAAGCTCCGTAGCCTGCTGGGTTGCCACAGATCAACAAATGTTCCAAGTTCCCTCCTTTATGGTTGCATTTCTACTGATGCATCTGTTCTTGCTAAACACCTTGTGGGTCACTTTGCAACAGTATTGGCATCCTCTTCTTATGCATCTACAGTGTGTTAACTGTAAGATGGCAGAGTTGTGAGGGGAGTGCGGGGAGAGGAGGAAGCAAGCATTGGCTGGCGAGGGGAGAGGAGCCGTTGGTGGGGGGGGGGGGGGGGGGACAAGACACGCCTACTAGTTGCAGTACTGGCACTACAAATTGCGCGTCATGCTTACACGAAAGCAGGCGAAAGGCTTGGAGGTAAAACTCGCTTTAAATGTTGTTCGTAAACGAAACTGAAATTGTCAGATTTGTAAATGGGGTGAAGCAATTTTTTCTTCTCCTTTTCCCTTTCGCAGCATTCTGTCACATGCAATATAATTTTGCGAACATCGCTACGTAATATTGGTTTCCTTCTAACCGTAAGCCTACCGGCAGGGTTATTGGCGACTCCCGAGATGGGCCAGCAATTGCCTCTTCACTCATTTTGATAATTTTTAGCACAACTGCACAATAAAAACACGCAGAACAGTACAGCACAAAACAACAACGAAGCAGACGACAATGGCTACCTTGTACAACACAGTCAGCTATGTAATGTTGGCAACAGTCGGAACTGCGTGCCTACCGAAGACTCCCGACGTTTGCCGACTTCTACCAATTCAGGTCTAGGGAGAGGTCTGCCATCTAAAAGTTTACACGCTGTAGCTTCTGAACACACGAGAAAAGATGGAGACATCCCCCTATCATTTGCGACTTTTCATCGAGTGGGATCTCCTTCAAGCTCTTCACTCATCACATGATACGGTCCCAGACTCTGACTTTTAATCAGGCAATCCAAAATCTTAATGTTACTCGAAGACTCCATCTACTCAGGGTCTTTGTCAATAACAACTCACTCACAGTTGAAACATCATCTGGCAGGCTACTGCCTCCTCTAATAATCTCTGCATTATCCAGGAGGCTACTGCTGCATGGTGATCCTCATTCTATTCCTCGTGGAAGGATTCCACCGTCCTGTGTTGCCCTTTCATCAGTCATATTGGATTAACTTGTAGTATTATTTTATAAAATGAGCTGCCACTGCATTGCGCTTGAAGAGTCTCTCAGACAGTGATGTAATACCCCACCTTCTGGGTCTCCATGCGAACCATGATTTTCCGTATTCACGCCTCTAATATTGGCGGACAGTTGTACTGGTTATCTCTTTTCTCTGTGAAAGTAGTTTTCATTCTCAGATGTAATGTTTTGAACTAGTTTTGGTCCGGGGCAAGGTAGTTGGGGTAGGGGTGGCTTCTGTCGCATGCTGGCTCTGGAGACCTTGACCATCCTTTGCCGGCTGCATTAGTCACCCCATTTTCAGATGCGGTTAACCGCTTATTCCGTCACACCATTTCTTCTGTTTTAGGGTTAACACTCCAGTGGGTGGTGGTGGTGGTGGTGGTGGTTGTCTGCTCTGTAAGTGGATCAGGAGTGGGATGACTATGGGAGGGATGACCCCTGCAACATACAGAGTCCATACGGACACTCTTCTGGCACCACCCACTTGCTGATCTAATTTGTCTCACCCTATTTTATTATTGTCAGGGTATATGATATTCATTACATTTTTAGCTTCCTCTCATTTACTATTATGAAACTCCTGGCACAGCCTTTCTTTCCTCTGTTACTGTTTTAGCCCGGGAGTCAGAAGCAGGTGAGCCTTCTCTTGCCAAAGAAGAGCCCTGGGAGAGCCTTGGTCTGCTTCTGACCTGCTTACTGGTCCAATCTCTCTCCAAATTTTTTCTCAGCTCTGGTGTCAGTATTGCTGTCAGTGCCTTGATTTAACCTCTCCTGCATGCTTTCATAATTTGAGCAAATTTTTGGCTGCCATTGCTGACTCTAGATGGACGTCAGTGACTCCAGATGACCTATCTATTGACAGAGGTCTGATGTAGCTTGCTGTTTAGCCCTTTAACCCACTAACCAACCAAATATGTAGACAGTGAATAGAAAACTTTGGTTACATTTTTTATGGTGTTTGTTTGTTGTATTTGAAATAGCCATTAAATGAACAGTGCTCTGGAATGCAGTTGTCTGTTTTTTCCCTTATAATTAAATTTTTATTTATTTCATGGAATAATACAGGATGTTACAAAAAGGTACAGGTACTTTCAGGAAACATTTCTCATACACAAATAAAGAAAAGATGTTATGTGGACATGTGTCTGGAAACGCTTAATTTCCATGTTAGAGCTCATTTTAGTTTCGTTCTTCCACCAATGCTCAATGGAGCACGTTATCATGATTTCCTACGGGATACTCTACCTGTGCTGCTAGAACATGTGCCTTTACAAGTATGACACAACATGTGGTTCATGCACGATGGAGCTCCTGCACATTTCAGTCGAAGTGTTCGTACGCTTCTCAACAACTGATTCGGTGACCGATGGACTGTAGAGGTGGACCAATTCCATGGCCTCCACGCTCTCCTGACCTCAACCCTCTTGACTTTCATTTATGGGGGCATTTGAAAGCTCTTGTCTACGCAACCCCGTTACCAAATGTAGAGACTCATTGTGCTCGTATTGTGGACGGCTGTGATACAATACGCCATTCTCCAGGGCTGCATCAGCGCATCAGGGATTCCATGCGACGGAGGGTGGATGCACGTATCCTCGCTAACGGAGGACATTTTGAACATTTCCTGTAACAAAGTGTTTGAAGTCAAGCTGGTATGTTCTATTGCTGTGTGTTTCCATTTCATGATTAATGTGATTTGAAGAGAAGTAATAAAATTAGCTCTAACATGGAAAGTAAGCGTTTCTGGACACATGTCCACATAACATATTTTCTTTCTTTGTGTGTGAGGAATGTTTCCTGAAAGTTTGGCCGTACCTTTTTGTAACACCCTGTATAAAGATTGGAAGAAAATAATAACTATGTGTATATATTCGTGTGGTTCTTGCCTGTATAAAGTGGAAATGAAATAAGAGGTTGAAACTTGGTGACATTTTAAAACTGTCAGATTGAGAGTTAGACTCGGATGTTTATCTTGTCTATTGCAAAATGAAAAATTTGTCTCTAAAATTGTGCACTTGGGTATCTGGTGAGGGAATATTAGCCAAAAAGAAAACTTCAGTATAGGAGTTACATAAAAGACCTGACTAATTAGTTGGAATATGGCACTATACTTACACACAAAGTGATGAAATTTTCATATTTACAAAAAGATACTGAGTGAGGTGGCACATTGATTAGCACACTGGACTTGCATTTAGGAGGACAATGGTTATTCAGATTTAAGTTTATAGAAACTTCTCTAAATTGCTCCAGGTAAATGTCAGGATGGTTCCTTTGAAGAGGGCACAGTTCATTTCCTTATATGGACTTTTGTAATCGTATATTGTACTCTGTCCCTAATGACCTCACTGTTGACAATACATTTCTCTCTAATCTTCCTTCATATATATATACAAGGGAGAGATAAGGTGATAATTTTTAGTAGTGATTGGATAGGTGCAGGAAGGTCATCCAGGAACTGTTCAAAAGATGGGGGGGGGGGGGGGGGAGGGGGGGGGGGAAACAAAAAACTGACAGTGGAAAGCAATAAATCTGATTTTGAAATCATTCTCTGAATTGTTTTGTGACCATAATAAGTATGTTTCTGCAATTTAGAAAGAAGATTACCACAAATGCTTCAATGGAATACCTGTTAAAACTTGTGCTTGCACAGGTGGATTGGGGGCGTCAATTGGCTGGTCTTCCAGAGGATGTATTGGGCACTGTGCTACACTACCTGTATTCAGAGTGCCTCCCAGCGAATCTGGCAGAGGGCACTGCACGCCAGTGTGCTGTCGCCACCCACGCTCTGCCAGGCCTGCAACCTCTCGCTCGTCTCTGCGAACTCTACCTCAAGAACATGGCACTCAAGCAGCGTGAGTAGTTTGTTATACATTCTATTGGAAACTGGAATGTATGCTTAAGATGCAGATTCTTCAACTGCCCACATAAAATGTGCGGTGTAACCTGCAACTTTGAGTTGGAAAGAGTGAGTTCCTTTATTCAGCAGATGAATTCGAAGTTTTCCTTACTGATGACTGCAGTTTCCTACAGTTCAATAAGCTCCTTAATGCACATACAATTCTTTAGTGTGGATGTAGTTTGTGAATGCGGTACCCTTGAGCCCTCGTTGGGGTTAACAATTCTATTTTAGAAGGTGGGACAAGAGAAATGATTGGAGAAAAAGAACTAAATAATTTATCCATTTTTTGAAGTGCCCTAAAACTGATGAAGATTCCTAGATAGTAATAAAACTATTATTCTTTGTGGGACACATTGAAGTAAGTTTACAGATAAAAATTTGTTATCTACTGATTAATGATCAGCTACTACCCAATTACTGTCACTTCAAAAGTATGATAATGTGGGAGACATTCCAGTCACCATTGTTTCCTTAATAGTGTTAACATCATGCAAGGTATCTTTTTCCACTGAGATCTTTCATATCAGAAAAATGATAAATTGCAAGACAGGAACAATTAGGGAGTCCATTCTGTTCAATCCATTCTTATTGACTTGTACTGGAGGTGGATTCCAGAATGAGATTTTCACTCTGCAGCAGAGTGTGCGCTGATATGAAACTTCCTGGCAGATTAAAACTGTGTTCCGGACTGAGACTCGAACTCGGGACCTTTGCCTTTCGCGGGCTAGTGCTCTACCAACTCCTCTAAATGATCGACAGGGAACTGTGGCTTCATTGTCAAGAAAGATTCACAATTAGCTCTCGAACATACAAGGTACTGGGGAAAATAAGATCCGCTGCCATCCTTAGCCTGATATCCTCCCATGGTGTGGCCAGGGGAACAATTTGGGGTTGTACTTCTGTGCATTGAATTGAGCTCATGAACACTTAGAGACTGCTGGTGTTTCACCACCAGCAAGAGATGATGGACTATGCTTCATTGCATGTCATCCACCCTGATGCCACCCACTCCGACCAGGGGCCCTCCCCACTGGTGCCACCCAGCCTCAGCAACGACCACCTGGCAGGATGGCCATTGCCGGGAGTCCCGATGCCCCTGAGGGATGGGCATCTACCCCTTGGCATTTGTGGGAGGTTAACAGTGCAGGCATCAGCAGAGCAATCCCTGTGTAGTCAGGAGGATACAACCAACAGGGTACATGGCGGCTCCAACACAACAGACTGGCTACCATGCTGGATATCAGGATCAACCAAGAAAACAAGGCCATTATCATCATCAGCGTAGAAAATGATACTTGATGGAAAATTACGCACCCAAGAGGGTGACATCGCCCAATAGTTGGAGAATGAACAGAAGTGCAGATTCACAGTGTCAAAGGATGCGATTGGTCTCGGTGCATGATGGACATCTACATCTACATCTACATCTACATCCGTACTCCGCAAGCCACCTGACGGTGTGTGGCGGAGGGTACCCTGAGTACCTCTATCGGTTCTCCCTTCTATTCCAGTCTCGTATTGTACGTGGAAAGAAGGATTGTCGGTATGCTTCTGTGTGGGCTCTAATGTCTCTGATTTTATCCTCATGGTCTCTTCGCGAGATATACGTAGGAGGGAGCAATATACTGCTTGACTCTTCGGTGAAGGTATGTTCTCGAAACTTCAACAAAAGCCCGTACCGAGCTACTGAGCGTCTCTCCTGCAGAGTCTTCCACTGGAGTTTATCTATCATCTCCGTAACGCTTTCGCAATTACTAAATGATCCTGTAACGAAGCGCGCTGCTCTCCGTTGGATCTTCTCTATCTCTTCTATCAACCCTACCTGGTGCGGATCCCACACTGCTGAGCAGTATTCAAGCATTGGGCGAACAAGCGTACTGTAACCTACTTCCTTTGTTGTCGGATTGCATTTCCTTAGGATTCTTCCAATGAATCTCAGTCTGGCATCTGCTTTACCGACGATCAACTTTATATGATCATTCCATTTTAAATCACTCCTAATGCGTACTCCCAGATAATTTATGGAATTAACTGCTTCCAGTTGCTGACCTGCTATTTTGTAGCTAAATGATAAGGGACCTATCTTTCTATGTATTCGCATCACATTACACTTCGCTACATTGAGATTCAATTGCCATTCCGTGCACCATGCGTCAATTCGCTGCAGATCCTCCTGCATTTCAGTACAATTTTCCATTGTTGCAACCTCTCGATACACCACAGCATCATCTGCAAAAAGCCTCAGTGAACTTCCGATGTCATCCACCAGGTCATTTATGTATATTGTGAATAGCAACGGTCCTATGACACTCCCCTGCGGCACACCTGAAATCACTCTTACTTCGGAAGACTTCTCTCCATTGAGAATGACGTGCTGCGTTCTGTTATCTAGGAACTCCTCAATCCAATCAGACAATTGATCTGGTAGTCCATATGCTCTTACTTTGTTCATTAAACGACTATGGGGAACTGTGTCAAACGCCTTGCGGAAGTCAAGAAACACGGCATCTACCTGTGAACCCGTGTCTAAGGCCCTCTGACTCTCGTGGACGAATAGCGCGAGCTGGGTTTCACACGATCGTCTTTTTCGAAACCCATTCTGATTCCTACAGAGTAGATTTCTAGTCTCCAGAAAAGACATTATACTCGAACATAATACGTGTTCCAAAATTCTACAACTGATCGACGTTAGAGATATAGGTCTATAGTTCTGCACATCTGTTCGACGTCCCTTCTTGAGAACGGGGATGACCTGTGCCCTTTTCCAATCCTTTGGAACGCTTCGCTCTTCTAGAGACCTACGGTACACCGCTGCAAGAAGGGGGGCAAGTTCCTTCGCGTACTCTGTGTAAAATCGAACTGGTATCCCATCAGGACCAGCGGCCTTTCCTCTTTTGAGCGATTTTAATTGTTTCTCTATCCCTCTGTCGTCTACTTCGATATCTACCATTTTGTCAACTGTGCGACAATCTAGAGAAGGAAGCACAGTGCAGTCTTCCTCTGTGAAACAGCTTTGGAAGAAGACATTTAGTAATTCGGCCTTTAGTCTGTCATCCTCTGTTTCAGTACCATTTTGGTCACAGAGTGTCTGGACATTTTGTTTTGATCCACCTACCGCTTTGACATAGGACCAAAATTTCTTAGGATTTTCTGCCAAGTCAGTACATAGAACGTTACTTTCGAATTCATTGAAAGCCTCTCGCATAGCCCTCCTCACACTACATTTCGCTTCGCGTAATTTTTGTTTGTCTGCAAGGCTTTGGCTATGTTTATGTTTGCTGTGAAGTTCCCTTTGCTTCCGCAGCAGTTTTCTAACTCGGTTGTTGTACCACGGTGGCTCTTTTCCATCTCTTACGATCTTGCTTGGCACATACTCATCTAACGCATATTGTACCATGGTTTTGAACTTTGTCCACTGATCCTCAACACTATCTGCACTTGAGACAAAACTTTTGTGTTGAGCCGTCAGGTACTCTGTAATCTGCTTTTTGTCACTTTTGCTAAACAGAAAAATCTTCCTACCTTTTTTAATATTTCTATTTACGGCTGAAATCATCGACGCAGTAACCGCTTTATGATCGCTGATTCCCTGTTCTGCATTAACTGATTCAAATAGTTCGGGTCTGTTTGTCACCAGAAGGTCTAATATATTATCGCCACGAGTCGGTTTTCTGTTTAACTGCTCAAGGTAGTTTTCAGATAAAGCACTTAAAAATATTTCACTGGATTCTTTGTCCCTGCCACCCGTTATGAACGTTTGAGTCTCCCAGTCTATATCCGGCAAATTAAAATCTCCACCCAGAACTATAACATGGTGGGGAAATCTACTCGAAATATTTTCCAAATTATTCTTCAGGTGCTGAGCCACAACAGCTGCTGAGCCCGGGGGCCTATAGAGACATCCAATTACCATGTCTGAGCCTGCTTTAACCGTGACCTTCACCCAAATCATTTCACAATTCGAATCTCCGTCAATTTCCTTCGATACTATTGCACTTCTTATCGCTATAAACACATGATGCACCAAGTAAGGCACCCTTCCCTAATTGGCTCGCTCTTCAGGAAAATTTTGGAAAAATGGAGGTCAAACCCTACAGGGGACCATCACAAAGGCCAAAACATTTGAGATTCCTTTTAGTCGCCTCTGAAGACTGGCAGGAATACCTTAGGGAGGTGGAGGGATTGTCCAAAATGAGGTCTGGGTCAGTCTTGATCAAAACAGCATCCTCTGCCCAGTTACGGACATTACTAACTTGTGACAAGCTGGGGGAAGTTTCTGTAACCATCACACCCCATAAGAGCCCTATGTTCCTCCTCCGATGCTGTGCTTTAAGTGCTGGAAGTTTGGCCATGTCTTCCCACTGTACATATGACATCGTCTTATGCCACTGCTACAACAGTTCTGGCACCACGAGCACCGCCAATCCAGGTCACCTCTCCTAGCCGGAAGACCACACCTGCCCCCTAGATGGTGTGGAGCATTTGCTCCTGTTCCATCTACTTCTGGAGCAACATCCCCCCCCCCCCCCTCCCAACCATCAGGGACATCAGTCACCACTTCTAAGCCGGAGAAGTTTCTTTGGCTTCTCTCGGTAGGAATGGGTCCCTTCGGTCACTCCCTTCCCACGTTTCGTCTAGTGGGAAAGAAGACACCCGCCAATGGCTGAAGAGCCAAAAAGCAGCTGGTTGTAGGCCTTCATGCTCATTCTCAATCCCCGAGACTGAGCCAGTGAAGTCCTCCTAGCCAGGGAAACCCAAGGAGCAATGAGAGAAATCCAAAAAAGAAAACCCCTAATACCAAGGAAATTGCGCTGGCACCCACACCACCACTATCTACAAGCTCTGTGGCTTAGGATGGTTTGGAGATTTTGGCGTCCGCTGAGGACCTAGATCTTGCCAGACCCTCGGACCCCTCCTGCGGGTCCGGGGGTTAGAATAGGCCCGAGGTATTCCTGCCTGTCGTAAGAGGCAACTAAAAGGAGTCCCTCCCCCACAAGGGGGTAGTTAGCGCCTGCGTCCGGAGACGGACGTTTCTACAACCTATATTTGCGGTCATTTTGGTTTTTCTCTTCTTCTGGTTTCTTCCTTTCTTTGTTCTTCTCCATCTCACTGTCTTACTTACTCTTTCCCTTGCCTTCTTCTCCTTGCCTTCTCTGGTCTCTGCTTTGGCATTTGAGACAGTCTGTCCTTTCTCTCCCCCTCGCCCTTGTTTTTCCTCTTCTTCCTTCCTCCCTGTGCGTGCCTGAAGGCTGACCCATGCGTACGCACGCGTAGCCTTTTATGGGGTAACGTGTAATTCCCCAACCTGGGTAGGCACGCACGTACCCCCTGGTACAGGCCAGGCCCAGGCAGGGGTGATTGCCTGAGCTGACACCTTCCCTTCCGACCATGCCGATTGGTCCCTCCGTCCGTTTCTCGGGAGGTGTGACCTGAAGTGGAAACATTCACCTAAGGTGGGAGCGCCCTCTGAGAGGGTCCCCACAAGGAAGGAGCCCGCAATTGGAGACGCTGACAATCATGGGGGATTCCTCCGCACTGGATTTCTCTTCTTCTTCTCTCTCAAATTCTGCCCACAAGCGGAAACTTGACCAGCTACCAGTGACAAAAGTACTACCACCTGCACCACAGTTCCTCGTAGTTTCTCGATCTGAGAACGGAAAGGATTTTTCCTCTGTCAACCCTTTCGTTATCCAGAAGGGCGTAGATGCCATAGCCGGATCAGTCAAGTCTTGTACCAGGTTGCATCGCGGTACCTTGTTACTAGAAACTGAAAGTGCCTTTCAGGCACAAAAACTGCTTCGGGCCACACTCCTGTACACGTTCCCTGTCCGGGTGGAGGCTCACGGCACTTTGAATTCATCTCGAGGTGTGGTATATACTAGATCACTCGACGGATTGACTGATGAGGAGATTGTCTTTCCTCGCTGAGCAGGGCGTGATGGCTGTCCATAGGGTCATGAAAAAGGTCGACAATGACCTTGTACTGACCTGGCACTTTTCTTGACCTTTGATAGTGTTCAGCTGCTGTCGCGCATCAAAGCGGGCTACGAGGTTATTTCTGATCGCCCCTATGTCCCGACACCTACGCGCTACTATCAGTGTCAGCGTTTTAATCACACTCGCCACTCTTGTTCCAATGTGGCTAAATGTGTCACTTGTGGCAGGGATGCCCATGAGGGTGACTGTCCACCTCCGTCTCCTCGTTGTGTGAACTGTCAGGGTGACCATGCAGCGTCCTCCCGGGACTGTCCCATCTACAAGGAAGAACGCTGTATGCAGGAAATTCGGGTCAAAGAGAAAGTGTCCACCTCGGCTGCTCGCAAGCTATTTGCAAGTAGGAAGCCCACGCTGCTCCCAGCGGGGAAATACAGTATTGTCCTCGCATCTCCTCGGACTACCAGGGAGGTGGCGAAGCAGGCATGCGATCTGACCTTCAGCACTATGGTCGTCCGTTCGGCCAGTGCTAAGATCGCCCGGTCAACGTCTCCTCTTCCTCCCGTCACCTCTCAGGCACAATCACCTTCATCAGCTTCTGCCAAGACGAAGACCCAGAAGTCAGATGCACGGACCTTCAAGAAGGAACCGTCCCGTGCAGACTTCCTACGTACCTCGAACTCCCAGCCATAGATGTGTACTTCCACAAAACGACCTTCCAAGAAGGCTAATAGGAAGCACAGCTCTCCTTCTCTGCCACAGCGCATTTCTTCTCCTGCGCCACCCAGCGGTTGCCGCCCCAGGCCGTCATCCGTTTCGCCTGGCTGCACTGCTGGTAGCCGAACATCTGGCCATTCACCAGCGGACGAAGCCCCCCCTCCTGGCCATCTTTACAAAATGGCCAATGAACCTATAGAACCAATGAACGACGACTGTCCACCTACAGATAGCGGTGGCAGTGCTCGCTTGAAGCCAGGCTCTCGGCGGCCTTCGAGGTGACCCCTTCTTGCATCTTCTTCTTCTTCTTCTTCTTCTTCTTCTTCTTCTCACGATGGAACTTATTCACTGGAATATTTGCAGCATTCGTTCCAACCAAGAGGACTTAAAGTTGCTGCTCCGTTTGCACTGTCCGCTCGTGGTAGCCCTCCAGGAAACGAAGCTACGCCCATGCTATCAAATTGCCTTGGCCCACTACACCTCTGTGCATTTTGACCTACCCCCTGTGGTATGTATTCCGGCTCATGGAGGGGTTATGTTGCTGGTCCGGGATGATATTTACTACGTTCCCATCACATTGCACACCGGCCTGCAGGCAGTTGCCGTCCGAATTACTCTCCCCACTTTTACATTTTCCATTTGTACGGTTTACACTCCATTGTCGTCTGCCGTTACCAGAGCAGACATGATGCAAATTATTGCTCAGTTACCTGCACCATTTTTGTTAACTGGAGACTTCAATGCCCTCCATCCTCTTTGGAGCCCTCCAGCATCCTGTCCGAGGGGCTCCCTGTTGGCAGACCTTTTCAACCAGCTCAATCTTGTCTGCCTCAATACTGGCGCCTCTACTTTTCTTTCGGACACATCTCACACCTATACCCATTTAGACCTCTCTATATGTACTACCCAACTTGCACGCTGGTTTGAGTGTTATGCACTTTCTTATACATATTCGAGCGACCACTTTCCGTGTGTTATCCATCTCCTGCATCATACCCCCTCTCCGTGCTCAACTAGTTGGAACATCTCCAAAGCAGACTGGGGGCTCTTCTCTTCCAGGGTGACCTTTCAGGATCAAACCTTCACAAGCTGCGATAGTCAGGTCGAACATCTCACGGAAGTCATTCTCACTGCTGCTGAATATTCCATCCCTCACACTACTTCTTCTCCACGTCGCATCTGGTCCCCTGGTGGACCACAGCATGTAGAGACGCTTTACGTGCTCGTCGACATGCTTTACGCACCTTTAAATGCCACCCTACTATGGCGAATTGTATCAATTATAAACGATTATGTGCGCAGTGTCATTGTATTATTAAAGAAAGCAAGAAAGCCAGCTGGGCTGCTTTCACAAGCACCTTCAACAGTTTTACTCCTCCTTCTGTTGTCTGGGGTAGCCTGCGCCGGCTATCTGGCACTAAGGTCCACTCACCAGTTTCTGGCTTGACGGTCGCGAATGACGTCCTTGTGGCCCCTGAGGATGTCTCCAATGCCTTCGGCCGCTTTTTCGCAGAGGTTTCGAGCTCCGCTCATTACCACCCTGCCTTCCTCCCCTGAGAACAGGCAGAGGAGGTTAGGCCACCTAACTTCCGCTCCTCGAATTGTGAAAGTTACAATGCCCCATTCATCATGCGCGAACTCGAAAATGCACTTGCCCAGTCATGGTCCTCCACTCCAGGGCTTGATTCTAATCATATTCCGATGCTGAAAAACCTTTCTCCTGCAGGTAAAGGTTTCCTTCTTTGTACTTCTAATCGCATCTGGATTGAGGGACATGTTCCCGCATGCTGGTGCGAGTCTATTGTTGTACCGATTCCTAAGCTGGGGAAGGACAAGCACTTGCCTTCCAGTTATCGACCCATCTTGCTTACCAGCTGTGTCTGTAAGGTGATGGAGCAAATAGTTAACTCTCATTTGATTTGGCTGCTCGAATCTCGAAATCTACTTACCAATATACAATGTGGATTTCGTAGGCGCCGCTGTGCTGTTGACTATCTGGTTACCTTGTCGACCTTCATTCTGAATAACTTCTTGCGGAAGCGCCCAACCGCAGCTGTGTTATTTGAGAAGGCTTAAGACACCTGTCGGAGGGCGGGCATTCTCCGCACCGTGCATACATGGGGCCTTCGCGGTCACCTCCCTCTTTTTATTCGTTCCTTTTTAATGGATCGACAGTTCAGGGTATGTGTGGGTTCTGTCCTGTCAGACACCTTTCGCCAGCAGAATAGGGTGCCACAGGGCTCAGTTTTGAGCGTCACTCTCTTCGCCATAGCGATCAATCCAATAATGGATTGCCTCCCAGCTGATGTATCAGGCTCCCTTTTCGTGGACGATTTTACCATCTATTGCAGCGCGCAGCGTACATGTTTCCTGGAGTGCTGTCTTCAGCGTTCTCTTGACCATCTTTACTCCTGGAGTGTTGCCAATGGCTTCAGTTTTCTGCCGAGAAGATGGTCTGTATTAACTTCTGGTGCTACAAAGAGTTTCTCCCACCGTCCTTATGACTTAGTCCCGTTGCTCTCCCATTCGTGGAGACAACAAAATTTTTAGTTCTTACATTTGACAGGAAACTTAGCTGGTCTCCACATGTGTCATATTTGGCTGCCCGTTGTACCCGTTCTCTAAATGTCCTCGGTGTTCTCAGTGGTATGTCGTGGGGAGCAGATCGAACCGCCCTACTTCGCCTATATCGGTCGATCGTCCGTTCCAAGTTGGATTATGGGAGCTTCGTATACTTCTCCGCACGGCCGTCCATCTTACGCCGCCTCAACTCCATACAACATTGGGGTTTTCGTCTTGCGATCAGAGCATTTTATACTAGTCCCGTTGAGAGTCTTCATGCTGAAGCCAGTGAATTGCCACTCACCTACCGATGCGATATACTGCTTTGTCGTTATGCCTGTCTGCTACTGTCAATGCCTGACCACCCGCCGTATTGTTCCTTTTTTGACAACTCTCTCGACTGTCAATATGGGTTGTATGTCTCTGCCCTGTTACCCCCTGGAGTTCGCATTCGTCGCCTCCTTCAACACCTTGATTTTTCACTCCCTGCAACCTTTAGAGTGGGCGAGAGCCACACGCCACCTTGGCTCCAGGCTCAGGTTCGCGTTCACCTTGACCTCAGCTCACTCCCAAAGGAGGTTACCCCCGGTTCGGTTTACCACTCCTGTTTTGTCAAACTTCGTTCGAAGTTCATTAATATGACCTTCATTTATACAGATGGCTCTTAGACCAATGACGGGGTCTGGTATTCTTTTATTGTCACTGCACAAAGTTTCAAATACCGGCTACGTGGCCATTGTTCGGTCTTCACAGCTGAGCTCTTTGCCCTCTACTAGGCTGTTCTTTACATCTGCCGCCACCGACATTCTGCTTATGTCATATGCTCCGATTCTCTGAGTGCCATCCAGAGCCTCAGTGATCCGTATCCGGTTCACCCTTTCGTGCACTGGATCCAGCGCTCACTTCAGTAGCTGGTGGACGACGGTTCTCCGGTTAGCTTTATGAGGGTTCCTGGCCATGTCGGTATCCCTGGGAACGAAGCTGCAGATGCCGCGTTCTGCCCATGTGGGCAATTGCTGACGGTCCGCCACATTTTAACGTCCTGTCCGGATTTTACTACACTGCATCTTGATCTTGGCCTGCCATGTACTCTGGATGCCATTTTAGCAGATGACCCAGGAGCAGCTGCTCGTGTTCTTCGTTTTATCAATTTGACAAACCTGTCTTGGGACATTTGATTATGCTGTTGTTTTTCTAATCCTATGCCAGTTAATACGTCTTTTATAGTGTTGCCCCTTTTAGTTGCTGTTTTAGCCTTGTGCCTCGCGGTGCATTCCTAACTTAGTTTGGGCGCTAATGACCGCTGTAGTTGTGCGCCCTAAAACCACGGAAAAAAAAAGAAGACCCACAGACACAATGCATATAGGTTGCTCAGGCAATAAATTGGTTGCAGCAGGCGACTCTGAGGCGTAAAGTGCCTCACTGAATGTTCCATGCCTTCCCAGTCTCATGATGTCATCCTCCAGTGGAATTGTGGTGGTTTTTTTTCCACCGCCTGGTTGAGTTATGGCAACTGTTAAGCTTTACACCTATCTGCATTGGCCTCCAGGAAACCTGGTTCCCAGGAATGCGGACCACTGCCCTCAGCAGCTATAAGGGATATTACAGGAACTGTAGCGACTATAATCGAGTGTCAGGTGGATTTTGCGTTTATGTCCTAAACTCAGTCAGTAGTGAACATGTGCCTCTTCAAACACCTCTTGAAGCTGTGGCTGTCAGAATAAGGACGATGCTGGAAAGAACTGTCTGCAATGTATATCTTCCTCTAGGTGGTGCAGTACCCCTGAATGTATTAGCTGCACTGATTGATCAACTCCCTAAACCTTTCCTACTTTTGGGAGATTTTAATGCTCATAACCCCTTGTGGGGTGGTACCATGCTTACTGGCAGAGGCAGAGATGTCGAAACTTCATTGTTGCAATTCGACATCTGCCTCTTAAGTACTGGGGTCACCACACATTTCAGTGTGGCTCATGGTAGTTACTCCGCCATTGATTTATCAATTTGCGTCCCAGAACTTCTCCCATCTATCCACTGGAGAGCACATGATGACCTGTGTGGTAGTGACCATATCCCCATCTTCCTGTCACTGCCCCAGCATCAGACGGATGGATGCCTGCCTAGATGGACTTTGAACAAGGCGGACTGAGGAACTTTCACCCCTGCTGTCACCGCAGAACCCTCGCCCCCCCCCCCCCCCCTCCCCCCACAGTAACATCAATGTGATGGTTCAGCAGGTGACTAGCACAATTGTTTCTGCAGCAGAGAACGCGATCCCTCGCTATTTAGAGTGCTCGAGGTGTAAGGCAGTCCCTTGGTGGGTGCTGGAAGTCGCTGAAGCAATTAAGGAGCATTGGTAATCTCTACAGCGGCATAAGTGGCACCCTTCTCTGGAGCACCTCATAGTCTTTAAACGGTTCCGTGCCCGTGTTCGTTACCTTATCAAACAACCGAAGAAAGAATGCTGGGAGAGATACGTCTCCACCATTGGGTGCCACACGTCACCTTCCCAAGTCTGGGAAAAGATCAAACGTCTTTCGGGGTACCAGGCCCCAACAGGTGTCCCCGGTGTTACCATAAATGGCGAGCTATGTACCGACGCAAATGCGATTGTCAAACACTTTGCTGTGCACTATGCTTGAGCCTCTGCGTCCGAGAATTACCCCCCAGCCTTTCACACACTCAAACGGCGGCTGGAAGGGAACGTCCTCTCATTCACAACACGCTACAGGGAATCCTATAACACCTCATTTAGAGAGTGGGAGCTCCTCAGTACCCTTGCACATTGACCCGACACAGCTCCTGGGCCTGATCGCATCTACAGCCATCTTATCATCATCTTCACCCGGGTCTGGTGCGATGGTGTCTTTCCATCACAATGGCAGGAGAGCGTCATTATTATGGTGATCAAACCCAGTAAAAGCCCACTCGATGTGGTTAGCTATTGGCCCATCAGCCTCACCAACATTCTTTGAAAGCTGCTGGAACGTACGGTATGGCCGCGGTTGGGTTGGGTCGTGGAGTCACTTGGCTTGCTGGCTCCATGTCAGGGCGGCTTCTGCCAAGGTCGCTGTACTACTGATAATCTTGTGTCCATAGAGTCTGGCATCCGAACAGCCTTTTTTAGATGGCAACACCTGCTTGCCGTCCTTTTTGTACGTGAAGCATACGACACGACTTGGCGACATCATATCCTTGCCACATTGTATGTGTGGGGTCTCTGGGGACCACTCCCGATTTTTATCCAAAACTTCTTGTTGCTCTGTACTTTCCGTGTCCAAGTTGGTGACCCCCATAGTTCCATCCATATCCAGGAGAATGGAATCCTGCAGGGCCCTGTATTGAGTCTCTCTCTATTTTTAGTGGCCATTAACGGTCTATCTGCAGCTGTTGGGCCTTCCGTCTCACCTTCTATGTATGCAGATGACTTCTGCATTTTGTACGGCTGCTCCAGTACTGTTGTTGCTGAGTGGCGGCGCCTCCAGGGAGCCATCCACAAGGTACAGTCATGGGCTCTAGCCCACGGCTTCCAGTTTCCAGCCACAAAGTCATGTGTCATGCACTTCTGTCGGCGTCGTACCATTCATCTGGAACCCGCACTTTACCTTAATGACAATCCATTCACTGTAGTGGAAACACATCAATTTCTAGGACTGGTTTTCAACACTTGATTGACTTGGCTCTCTCATCTTTGTCAGATTAAGCAGAAGTGCTGGCAGCACCTCAATGCCCTCCTTTGCCTGAGTAACTCCAGTTTGGGTGCAGGTCGGTGTATTCTGCTGCAGCTCTACAGAGCCCTTGTCCAATCCCGAATTGACTATGGGAGTGTGGTTTATGGTTCAGTAGCACCTTCAGCATTGCATTTACTCAACCCTGTGCACCACAGTGGGGTTTGATTAGCGACAGGAGCTTTGAGGACGAGTCCAGTGACCACTGTACTGGTGGAGGCTGGTGTCCCTCCATTGTAGATCAGACGTGCACAACTGCTCACCATTTATGCAGCACACATTCATAGTTCGGCTGAGCATCTGAATTACCATCTCCTTTTCCCGCCCATGGCAGTCCGTCTCCTGCATCGGCTGCCCAGATTGGGGCTATTGACTGCGGTTTTCAAGCAGTCCCATCTCTCTGAACTGTAGTCCTTTCCTTTACCACCTCTACTTGCGGTCTGTTCATGTACGCCTCCATGGCGTACACTTTGGGTGCAGCTTTGTCTGGACCTTTTGTATGGCCCTAAGGACTTCATTAACCCCGCCACTCTCCGCTGTCATGTCCTCTCAATTCTTCACGTGTTCCGGGGCTCTGAAGTGGTTTACACTGATGACTCAATGGCTGACTGTCACGTAGGCTTCGCATATGTTCATGGAGGGCATATTGAGCAGTATTCCTTGCCAGTTGGCTGCAGTGTTCTCACTGCAGAGCTGGTGGCCATATCTCGTGCTCTTGAGTACATCCGTTCATGCCCTGGCGAGTCATTTCTCCTGTGTACTGACTCATTGAGCAGCCTACAAGCTATCAACCAGTGCTACCCTCGCCACCCTCTGGTAGCATTCATTCAGGAGTCCATCTATGCCCTGGAATAGTCCTGCCGTTCTGTGGTGTTTGTGTGGACACCAGGACACGTCGGAATCCCCGGCAGTGAACTTGCCGACAGGCTGGCCAAATAGACGACGCGGAAACAACTTCTAGATATAGGCATCTCCGAAGTGGACCTGTCTTCTGTCTTACACCATAGGGTTTTCTGGCTTTGGGAGATGGAATGGCATAACAGCATGCACAATAAACTGTGTGTCATTAAGGAGACTACGAATGTGTGGAAGTCTTCCATGCAGGCATTTTGCAGGGAATCGGTTGTCCTCTGCCAGCTCCGCATTGGCCATATGTGGCTAACGCATGATTACCTACTCCGTTGTGAGGACCCACCTCAGTGTTGCTGTGGCTCCTAAATGACAGTCATCCACCTATTGCTGGACTGCCCACTTTTAGCCGCTCTGAGACAGACTTTTAACTTTCTCTGCACCCTGCCTTTGGTGTTGGGTGACAATGCCTCCACAGCACCTTCAGTTTTACGTTTTATCCGTGAGAGTGGGTTTTATACTTCTACATAGGTTTAGTGCATGTCCTTTGTCCCTCTGTGTCCTCCACCCTAGTGCTTTTAAGGTGGAGTTTTTAAGGTGGTGCAGAGTGGCTGGCTTTTCCTTTTTATCCTCGTGGTTGACCAGCCACTGTAATCTGCTTTCAAGTTTTACTCTCTTCTGTTTCTAGCATCTCGCTGTTGTTTTCTTGTCCTCTTTTGTTCCTTTTAGTGTTCATTCACTTCCCTTCGTTTTTGTGTCTTTTCCTTTCTTTCCATTTGTGTTATGTGTTTTGTCTGTTTTATTCTCACACTTGTGGCATTGTTTTATTAGGAACAAGGGACCGATGACCTCTTAGTTTGATCGCGTCCCCCACTTTTAAACCAACAAACCAATCAGTCATCTAACCATCTGAGGATAGGGTGGAGATTATGACATCCGCTGAGGACCTAGATCTTGCCAGACCCTCAGACACAACGGATATAGACTGCTCAGGCAAAAAGTTAGTGGCAGCAGGTGACCCTGATGTGTAAACTGCCTCATTGAATGTTCCATTCCTTCCCAGTCTCACGATGACGTCATCCTTTTGTGGAAATGCGGCGCTTTTTTCCACCGCCTGGCTGAGCTACAGCAACTGTTAAGCTTTACACCTGCTGTCTGCATTGCCCTCCAGGAAACCTGGTTCCCAGATATGTGGTCCCGGTACTCCATGGCTCTAAGGAATGTTACAGGAACCGTAGCGACTATAATCTAGTGTCAGGTGGAGTTCGTGTTCATGTCCTAAACTCAGTCTGTAGTGACATTGTGGCCCTTCAAACCCCTCTTAAAGCTGTGGCAGTCAGAATAAGGATGACACAGAAAGTAACTGTCTGCAATGTATATCTTCCGCCAGATAGTGCAGTACCCCTGACTGTATTAACTACACTGATTGATCAACTACCTAAACATTTCCTACTGTAGGGAGATTTTAATGCCGAGCGCTCTGTTTGCCGAGCGCTCTGTTTGCCGAGCGCTCTGTTTGCCGAGCGCTCTGTTTGCCGAGCGCTCTGTTTGCCGAGCGCTCTGTTTGCCGAGCGCTCTGTTTGCCGAGCGCTCTGTTTGCCGAGCGCTCTGTTTGCCGAGCGCTCTGTTTGCCGAGCGCTCTGTTTGCCGAGCGCTCTGTTTGCCGAGCGCTCTGTTTGCCGAGCGCTCTGTTTGCCGAGCGCTCTGTTTGCCGAGCGCTCTGTTTGCCGAGCGCTCTGTTTGCCGAGCGCTCTGTTTGCCGAGCGCTCTGTTTGCCGAGCGCTCTGTTTGCCGAGCGCTCTGTTTGCCGAGCGCTCTGTTTGCCGAGCGCTCTGTTTGCCGAGCGCTCTGTTTGCCGAGCGCTCTGTTTGCCGAGCGCTCTGTTTGCCGAGCGCTCTGTTTGCCGAGCGCTCTGTTTGCCGAGCGCTCTGTTTGCCGAGCGCTCTGTTTGCCGAGCGCTCTGTTTGCCGAGCGCTCTGTTTGCCGAGCGCTCTGTTTGCCGAGCGCTCTGTTTGCCGAGCGCTCTGTTTGCCGAGCGCTCTGTTTGCCGAGCGCTCTGTTTGCCGAGCGCTCTGTTTGCCGAGCGCTCTGTTTGCCGAGCGCTCTGTTTGCCGAGCGCTCTGTTTGCCGAGCGCTCTGTTTGCCGAGCGCTCTGTTTGCCGAGCGCTCTGTTTGCCGAGCGCTCTGTTTGCCGAGCGCTCTGTTTGCCGAGCGCTCTGTTTGCCGAGCGCTCTGTTTGCCGAGCGCTCTGTTTGCCGAGCGCTCTGTTTGCCGAGCGCTCTGTTTGCCGAGCGCTCTGTTTGCCGAGCGCTCTGTTTGCCGAGCGCTCTGTTTGCCGAGCGCTCTGTTTGCCGAGCGCTCTGTTTGCCGAGCGCTCTGTTTGCCGAGCGCTCTGTTTGCCGAGCGCTCTGTTTGCCGAGCGCTCTGTTTGCCGAGCGCTCTGTTTGCCGAGCGCTCTGTTTGCCGAGCGCTCTGTTTGCCGAGCGCTCTGTTTGCCGAGCGCTCTGTTTGCCGAGCGCTCTGTTTGCCGAGCGCTCTGTTTGCCGAGCGCTCTGTTTGCCGAGCGCTCTGTTTGCCGAGCGCTCTGTTTGCCGAGCGCTCTGTTTGCCGAGCGCTCTGTTTGCCGAGCGCTCTGTTTGCCGAGCGCTCTGTTTGCCGAGCGCTCTGTTTGCCGAGCGCTCTGTTTGCCGAGCGCTCTGTTTGCCGAGCGCTCTGTTTGCCGAGCGCTCTGTTTGCCGAGCGCTCTGTTTGCCGAGCGCTCTGTTTGCCGAGCGCTCTGTTTGCCGAGCGCTCTGTTTGCCGAGCGCTCTGTTTGCCGAGCGCTCTGTTTGCCGAGCGCTCTGTTTGCCGAGCGCTCTGTTTGCCGAGCGCTCTGTTTGCCGAGCGCTCTGTTTGCCGAGCGCTCTGTTTGCCGAGCGCTCTGTTTGCCGAGCGCTCTGTTTGCCGAGCGCTCTGTTTGCCGAGCGCTCTGTTTGCCGAGCGCTCTGTTTGCCGAGCGCTCTGTTTGCCGAGCGCTCTGTTTGCCGAGCGCTCTGTTTGCCGAGCGCTCTGTTTGCCGAGCGCTCTGTTTGCCGAGCGCTCTGTTTGCCGAGCGCTCTGTTTGCCGAGCGCTCTGTTTGCCGAGCGCTCTGTTTGCCGAGCGCTCTGTTTGCCGAGCGCTCTGTTTGCCGAGCGCTCTGTTTGCCGAGCGCTCTGTTTGCCGAGCGCTCTGTTTGCCGAGCGCTCTGTTTGCCGAGCGCTCTGTTTGCCGAGCGCTCTGTTTGCCGAGCGCTCTGTTTGCCGAGCGCTCTGTTTGCCGAGCGCTCTGTTTGCCGAGCGCTCTGTTTGCCGAGCGCTCTGTTTGCCGAGCGCTCTTTTTTGCCAGAGAATTACCACCCAGCCTTTTGCACTCTCAATCGGCGGGTCGAATTGAAAGTCCTCTCATGAACCGCACGCCATAGTGAATCCTATAGCACCCCATTTACAGAGTGGGAGCTCCTTAGTGGCCCTGCACATTGCCCCGACACAGCTCCTGGGCCTGATAGGATCCACAACCAGATGATTAAACATCTCTCACAGACTACAAGCGACATATCTCCATCTTCAACTGGGTCTGGTGCGATGGCATCTTTCCATCCCAATGGCGGGAGAGCACAGTCATTCCAGTGCTCAAACCCGTTAAAAACCCACTTGATGTGGATAGCTATTGGCCCATCAGCCTCACCCACGTTGTTTTTCGAGGTTGGTGGAACATATGGTGTGTCGGCAGTTGGGTTGGGTCATGGAGTCACATGGCGTGCTGGCTTCATGTCAGGGTGGCTTCTGCCAGGGTCGCTCTACCACTTATAATCTTGTGTCCCTTGAGTGTGCCATCCGAACATCCTTTCTCAGATGCCAACACTTGCTTGCCATATTTTTTGACCTAAAGCATACAACACAACCTGGCGACATCATATCCTTGCCATATTGCATGAATGGGCTCTCTGGATCATGCTCCCGATTTTTATCCAAAACTTCATGTAGCTTCGTACTTTGCATGTCCGAGTTGGTGCCTCCATTCTCCTGCATTTTGCTGGAACTATGGGAGTCCTGTAGGGCTTTGTATTGAACGTCTCTCTCTTTTTAGTGGCCGTTAATGGTCTAGCAGCAGCTGTTTGGCTCTCCGTGTCACCTTCTCTGTACGCAGACGACTTCTGCAGTTTGTTCGGCTGCTCCAGTCCTGGTGTTGCTGAGCGTCGCCTACAGGAAGCCATCCACAGTGTGGAAGCATGGGCTTTAGCCCATGGCTTCCAGTTTTCCGCCACGGAAACGTGTGTCATGCATTTCTGTCGGCATCGTACCGTTCATCTGGAACCTGCACTTTTAATGATGATCCACTCACTGCAGCGGACTCACATTGCTTTATTAGGTACAAGGGACCAATGGCCTCGTACTTTGGTCCCTTCTCCTCTCTTCTAAATCAACCAACCAATCAACCAACGAACCATTAAATATCCTCGTTTTCTTTGTCTGTGGGATAGTAGTGTGAAAAATGGGCATTGGAGTAGCAAAGCCTGGCCACAGGGGATGAACCTGACTGTAGGAAAAGATAACATCGTTCGTGAACCATTTGTCATTCCGGAAAAAATCATTCTCACTCCACTGCTCCTATAAAACATTTTGTTAAAGCTTTACAAAGGAATGGCAATCGCTTCAAATACATTTGTCAATCATTCCCTGGTTAAAAGCAGGAATTTTTGATGGGCCACAAATCTGTACTCTTATAAACAATGATTATTTCACAAACCGCGACTCAAGTTAAATTAAAGGTGTGGACAACCTTTTTATCAGTTCTTCAATAGCAGACAAAGTGCTCCAGAATTTCCAAAAACTAGGAACTAGTATGAGTGACAAATTGCATTTTTTTCCACAGTCATTTAGATAAATTTTTTGACAACTTGGGCAATTACAACCAAGAACACGGGGAACAGTTCCAGTTGGACATCAAGGAAAGATATCAATGCCGTTGGGATCACCATATGATGGCAGACTACTACTGGAATTTGCAGAGACACTGGCCAGATCAAAAACACTGAAGAAAATCTCGTACAAAACCTTTTTCTTAATTCTTATTGATATGTTTTTGTTGTTATGATTAATTTTATTATTCCTTGTATAATTTACAGCAATTTGCTTGTTGAAATAATCTGATAACTTTAAAATAAAAGATTTAAAAATATTCTCCTATTTTTTAATAATTTAATTGCCATTATAAATGGATTGCCTTTATCTCAAAAAGTAGAATTAATTCAACAAAAATATTGTTATTTTTGTATTCTGGAAATCAAAATTGCTTGAAATTAAAGAACCCCATGTGGCAGAATCGGTGTTAATCTGTGTTGTTATAACGTATTAACACTGTTTGTGGCATTAAGATGATGTAAAACTGTGTACCATATGTGTAATTAGTCATTTGCCTTTAGCAAGAGTGTGGTTTTTTGTAGTGCTAGAAAAGAAATATAACTTTTAGTTCTTCTAACCTCACATTAAGGGCCATAGTCATCTCGCTGAGAGATGTGCTGGCTGAAGTTAACACACACACATCCTGAAGCCCCAGCTGCCACTTCTATAATCTGTTCAGAGAACATCAGCCCTTGCCAGAATTATTATACACATTGACCATAAACATACCAGTTTTGTTACGAATCATGAAAAATCAGCACCACTAATGCAAAAATACTGTACATAACATTTGTCGTCCCATGTAAGGAGGTTATCTAAGAAGGAGCAGTGACTGTGAGACCTGGATGAGATTTGGGAATGCATTTCATACAGTACTCCAGTCTAGCTTCAGAAAGGTGCCCTCCAGGGGGAAGGAAAACTAAATCAAGAAGTGCCTTGAAAGAACAATTGATTGTGTGTTTGAGTCAAATCTCTCTACTTCAGTGCAAATGTGGGGACATTCGCTGTTGTTTATTGGATCATGATATTTCTTTGTTGTCCCTGTGTTGGCCACAAGCTTCCAATTATTGATATACCAGTGAACTAAGGGGAACAAATAGTACTACACAAGAAATAAAATTGGGATTGTTCATAGCAATACTATTTCAGGAGAGGAAGTCCACAGCTGTTTCATTATGAAATTTACCAACTTGATCAAGAAAAGCACTGAAGTACATGTTGAGGTGAACACTCAGAACAATGAGCTCTCCAGCAGTCTCGTACTTTGATTAAAATAACTTTGTGATTGACATATCAGCTAGTCAAGCAGTAGAGGCCTGCCGCCAGCCAATAGTCAGTCTTTATTGAGTGTCATGTACTGCAGTGTTGCCTATTTTGTAGGTACATGCAGAGTCTTGTGAATTGCAATCTGTTAATCACAGAGGTACGTAGTATTTTATGCAAGGTATAATCATGTTAATGGAGTTTACTTCTATTTTGTTGCACAGTTAAGATAATTCTGCCATGGATGTTCATTTACAGTGTTTTGGCTTCTGTAAATGATGGTGATTTATGTATGTTTTTTTCTTTTAGTCATCATACATTTTGACAGTTTTGAGTCAATTATGTGAAACTAATTGGCATACTACATGTTTTTCTTTGTTTCTTCCAGAAATAATTGGCCTAGTTTCCGACATGCATGCCAGTGCCAGTCAAATCATCGAACATTTCAGCGCCAAATCCTCCACAGGCGAGCATTCTGCAGATAGCCTTAATTCTAATCCGGCCAAATTATGTTTTGTTGTGAAGCAATCTGTGAGAGAAGCTGCCGTAGGTTTGTTCTTACAGGTTTTTTACTTAAATTTACATTAACAATAATTGAAACTTCCTGGCAGATTAAAACTGTGTGCCGGACTGAGACTTAAACTCAGGACCTCTCAGGAGAACTTGTGTGTAGTTTGGAAGGTAGGAGGGTGATACTGGCAGACCAAAACAGGACGGGGTGTAAGTCGTGCTTGGGTAACTCAGATGGTAGAGCACTTGCTCACGAAAGGCAACAGTCTCAAGTTCGAGTCTCGGTCTAGCACACAGTTTTAATCTGCCAGGAAGTTTCATAGCAGTGCACACTCCACTGCTGAGTGAAAATATCACTCTGATTAATAATAATTAATTTTTTAATCTTGCATTATTAGTAATTTATACATAAATCTTGAATGACCAGAAGCAGTATCAGTTTATCTGTGCCAGAGTGACTGAATATAATAATATAGCTTCAGTTGAAAGGTTTAATGCAAAGTGATTTTTTACATACCTTCTGAAAGCTTAACAGATTCTGCTACACAAGTCTATCTCCTGGAAGGGATAACAAGCAATAGAAATCCTTCATGTAAGGATCTTATTGTGAAACACTAGTAAATCAATGAAGTAAGAATTCTTGTAAGGCAGATAACATGTGCTCAATCAAAAGTTAGACAACTTGAAAGTATTGGAAAAGAGAATAGTAAAATATATTACCTTTGCTTGCAGCAGAGCTTTGTAGTTACAAAGCAATGTTGAATTTACTGTTTTTGTAAAAAGTAGTAAAAACATTATGGAGGAGACAGTGAGACTTCTCTGGATATTTCCCCTGGGATAATTCCATGTCAGTTAAATGTAACACTCAACCTGACCCACTCTGATTTCTTTGAAATTTAGTGCATACCATGAGCCCAATAAGAGACAGAAAACTACTAATTTTCAAATATATTTGAGAATTGTGAAGAAAGTCACAGGTCAGCAAAGTTTGGAAATTTTGTGAAATTTACATAAGTGTGTCATAAATGACTGTGTTACTCTGCATTGGCGCGGTCTGCCAGCCATGCAGCAGCAGCGCCACCTAAGCAGCCAGCCAGCTAGCGGCTGCTAGACTTGGACTCTGTTATGATTTGACTGTTAAAGTGTATACATGTCTTACTCTGTTTACTTGATCTGTGACTTACATGTATTGCGTCGTCCTTGAAATATATTTTTTCATCTTGAAGTTATAACAATTGGCGAAGAGGTAGTGAATTTTTATTCATCATCGTTGACCCACATGTTTCTGTGGCTACTTTAGAGCAACTATTTCAAGGTCTTATTGAACAGCAATCGCTTCTCACAAATGCGATTCATGATTTCGTTGCCGCGTCAAACGCGGGGCCTCTCTCATCGTTGTCTCTACCTCCTTTTCCTCCTGACGACTAGATGGCGGAAAACTGGTCTGATTACGAAAAACGTCTTGAACAGCACTTCTTGGCATTTCATGTCGTGGACGACCAAACATGGACTTCACCTCAAATGTATCGGTTGTTGTTGCAATCCATAGATAACTCTGTCAGTATCGTCTCTGATGCTATTCCTTATGCTCAGTTGGATTCCTTGTCGAGGACATTTTCGTCCCTTTTTTCTCCTGGGTTAGGCCGTGCAAATGACTTTGAAGCTCATATCACACTCAAACCCATGCTCGGTCTAAGTTTTTTCGGGCTCGGCCCATTCCTGTGGCCCTTCATTATCAGGTTAAACGGGAGATGGATCATCTCACTGCTTCAGGGGTCTTGCTTCCTGTCACTTGCAGTGAGTGGTCCTCTCCTGTTGTCGTCGTTGCTAAGCCAAATGGTGATCTTTGTCTCTGTGGCGATTTCAAAGCCACTGTAAATGCTCAATGCCTTATTGACCTGAAGAATTGTTCACTAAACTTGCTGGAGGCCAGTAATTTTTCTAAACTTTACCGGTCAGAAGCTTATCATCAACTTCCTCTTGACACTGCTTCCCGGCAGTTTCTTGTCCTTAACACGCCTTTCGGCCTCTATCAATACCAACGATTGCCATTCGGGGTTGCCAGCGCCCCTGCTCTCTTTCAGCAATTCTTCGAACAATTATTGCTCACTGTCCCTGGGTGTATAAATTACATGGACGACATTGTTGTCACTGGCTCCACCACTGAAGAACATCTTCAGAATCTCTGCACACTTTTTCATGTCTTACAGACTGCCGGTATTAAGCGTAATCTTCAGAAATCAAAATTTTTTCAGGCATCTATCGTATACTTGGGGTTCAACTCTCTCGGGATGGTATTCGTCCGCTTCAGTAAACTGTCACTGCGATCAATGCCCTTCCTCGCCCTACATCTGTCAAGGAATTGCAGGCCTTCTTGGGTTCAGCCAATGCATCGCCTGTTGCATAAAAATGTGCCTTTTCACTGGTCCGCATCATGTGATGTGGCTTTCCAGAAATTGAAGACTATGCTGAAACAGGCCCTGTGCGTGGCTACTTATCGACCTGGCCAACATCTTGTTCTTGCCACAGACGCCTCGCAATACGGGGTTGGTGCAGTCCTTGCACACTGTTTGTACCGAGCGAGGTGGCGCAGTGGTTAGCACACTGGACTCGCATTCGGGAGGACGACGGTTGAATCCCATCTCCGGCCATCCTGATTTAGGTTTTCCGTGATTTCCCTAAATCGCTTCAGGCAAATGCCGGGATGGTTCCTTTGAAAGGGCACAGCCGATTTCCTTTCCCATCCTTCCCTCACCCGAGCTTGTGCTCCGTCTCTAATGACCTCGTTGTCGACGTGACGTTAAACACTAATCTCCTCCTCCTCCTCCTCCTCCTCCTCCTCCTTGCGCACTGTTTTTCTGATGGTTCTGAACAACCCATTGCTTATCCCTCCAAAACACTCGCGGATGCCCAACAAAAGTATTCTCAAATTGAAAAAGAAGCTTTGGCCATTATTTATGCTCTTCATAAGTTTGGTGTTTTTCTCTATGGATCCAAATTACATCTTGTTATGGATCACAAACCACTTGTTTCCTTGTTTCATCCATCAATGTCATTTCACGACAAGGCTGCACACCGCCACCAGCGTTGGGCTCTTTACTTGTCTCGTTTCAATTATGAGAATCATTTCCAGCCGACGGTTCAACATGCGAATGCTGATGCACTGTCTTGTCTCCCCATGGGTCCAGATCTGGCATTCGATAGGGACAAACTTTTGTGTTTCCACCTGGATGTTGCTGAGCAGTGGGTTGTGGATGGGTTCCTCATCACCTGGGACCGGCTGGTGGTTGCTTCGGGTTCTGACCCTACCCTGTCCTGGGTTTTACGCTGTACTCAGAAGGGTTGGTCAGATCGTCTGTCCACTAAGACTTCTGATCCGTTGTGGAAATACTGTGCTTTGTGTTACCACCTCACGGCTAGGGATGGTGTTACCCTCCTTTCCACCGAAAATGCTTCGCAGCGTGTTGTGGTCCCTGCCTCTTTGTGGGTTTCAGTCTTGTGCCTCCTTCACCAAGGGCACTGGGGTGTCTCTTGCACAAACTCTCTGGCATGCTGTCATGTGTACTGGCCCGGCATCGACTCTGAAATCGCGCACGTGGTCGCTGCCTGCGGCCCTTGTGCGTCACAGGCCACTGCCCCGAAGTCATCTTTGTCACCGTGGCCTTCGCCTGAGAAGCCCTGGGATCGTATTCATCTGACTTCGCGGGATCTTTTTTAGGTACTTATTGGCTTCTCGTTATTGATGCCTACTCTAACGTTCCTTTCATTGTTCGTTGCACGTCGCCTACCACTGCGGCAACCACCAATGCACTAGCTCGCATTTTCTCTTTGGAAGTCCTTCCCTCTACTCTTGTTACTGGTAACGGTCCGCAATTTGCCTCTTCTGATTTTGCGGATTTTTGTGCCCGTCACGGCGTCATGCATGTCACAGCCCCTCCGTTCCATCCACAGTCAAACAGTGAGGTTGAATGACTGGTCCGCTCATTTAAGGATCAGATGAGGAAACTCCTGACTTCTTCTGGTGCTAATGATGTGCTTCTCCAATTTCTGGCTTCTTACCATTTCACCCCCATGGGTGACTACAGCCCGGCTGAGCCCTTACATGGCCGACAGCCCCACACGCTACTTCAAATTCTGCGGCTTTCCACCTCACGGCCGCGGGTGCCTTCGCTTGGCCGGTTCACTACCAGCGACCTTGTATGGGTACAGGGATATATAGCAGGTGACCAAAATGGAGTCCTGGCCACATCTTACAACACCGTGGCCAACACCTGTATGAAATCCAGACGGACACAGGTGTTGCAGTACGTCATTCGGACCAACTTCGGCCTCGTGTTCCAGCAATGCCTGTTCCACCTTTGGCTGTACCTGACGCTCAGGATCCTGGAATCTCTCATTACTTACAACGCAGTCCTCTTACCATCATATCGGTGCCAGCACAAGAACCGACACCAACAGAAGATGCACCCATGCAGGAACCAGATGACCATCTGTCGTAGCAACTCTACTCGCCTCCTCCTCCTATGGATGCGGACACATTTCCCATGTCTCCTGTTATATAACATCTGGACTTGCTGCAGTGGGCAGATTGGTACACGGGGCCCCAGCAGATTCGACCCCCACGTCTCCTGTCATCTCGACCCGTTATCATCGGGGACACTTCTGTCCGAATGGGAAGCCTCCTCCTCGAGACTTTACGGCCAGTCAAACAACACCTATGGACATCAGCAATCTACTGGCCACCTCCATCAAGACCTGTGCAAAAACTTCAAAGGGGGGAAAAGTGTTGTGACTCACCGATCTTTCAAAGTGCCGCCGCGCAGTTACGTGCGTCCTCTACATGCAGCACTGTCTGCTAGCTGTGCAGCAGCAGTGCCACCTAAGTGGCCAGCCAGCGAGCGGTCGCTAGACTCGGACTCAGTTATGATTTGACTTGTTAAAGTGTATACACGTCTTACTCTGCTTGATCTGTGACTTACATGTATTGTGCCGTCCTTGAAATATATTTGTTCAACTTAAAGTTATAACAGTACCACAGTTCAGGGCGTATATGATTTTGGAAAACAAAGTATTGTATTGTCTCAATATGTTACCATAAACATGGTAAATATCAAGAGACACACTTAAGGCATCACGACCAAAAATTTGTTTCATCTACATCACTACACTAACAAAATGAAGTAAGCAGCTATGTATCTGGGTTTTCCCAGAAAACCAGGCAATAGAAATTACTGTAATTCTGACAAACTTGTGAAAAGTCCTGCTGTGAACAGCCACTCACAGAGACTTTTATTTCAACGTCATCATTAGCTTGTTTCATGCTTGTGGATCATTTACTGAGACTGCAGTGTAGAAGTGCTGTGAAGTATTATTTAGTTGTTGTTTGGAAATAAAAATAGATTTCAAGTCAGAACTGTTCTGTTGCAATCTGTTTTTTGAAGGTCGTGCAAGAGTACAGAATAATTTGATTAGGTGAAAAATTTTGCAGCAAATCTACTAAGCAAAGACACAAAACTCATTAACCCCTCCAGTTGTTGGATCAGCATCAGAACTGGTTTTAGATTCTTTAAATAGCTTACTAGCCTTCAGGTTTCAGGTGAATCTCCTGTGAAGAAAGAGAGACCTCAGCATGAGGAAAAGTATCCAAAGCAAAAATTGGAAAACGTTGTCACAGTGTTGGCCTGTACTTATGTGGCACAACTGGAAAAAGAAAAGTGTGAAAAAATGGAAAAAGAGAAATCATTGCCCAGGTGAAAGATAAGTTTCACACTATCATACAAATCTGTGACAAAATACAAATTTTGACAGTACTTACAAAAACATAGGAGTATGAGGAAAACTGAAAGAATTTTCTGTTTCAATTACATGGTGTGAAGAGCAAAACAGTTAGTAGCAGAACATGGTATATTAGTGACACCAAATCCAAAGCCAAGTAAGACATTGTGAAAAGCCTGTTTAATTAGATTACTTTCGCTGTGGTCGTAATGTGAGCTGTGTGATGCCAATTGGGGAAGGGGGGGGGGGGAGGGGGAGAGACTGTGTCTGTGAAAGAAAATGGAATTGGCATACATAAGCAGGGGAGCTATGGTTGCACAATCTTAAGGAACTGTACTCATGTCTCAAAGATACATATCCTGGTGTAAATATTGCATTCTTCGGTGGACAGTCAGTGATTGCTATGTGGAAAGAAATGCTGTTAACAGACATATGTGTTTGATATTCATTTGTGGGTTGCATAAGTCTTGTAGACTTGTGGAGAAGCAAATGAAGTGCAAACCAGCTTCCTGCATTTATGTGGATCATCTCTACGACTTGTGTGTTTCCTGCCGTACCAGACACTTTGGTTATCAGAAGATTTGACATTTTCAGAAGACTGAATGCAGTGATATCGACTGGAAGAAAGTACTCTCTCCCTATATCAGATAAGGTGAACACTAACAATTTAATTATTGGGGACTTGTGAAACAAGATGTAACCAACTTTTATTGCCTTTTCTTTGAAGCTACTCCGTAAATGGGATATAATATCACTGCAGTAATTACTTATGACTTGTAGTTTTTAATAGTTTGCGTTTCATATTTATTGTGCAATTTGATAGTGTGCTGTTCCCGACAAAATAAATTTTTGGGCATGATGCGTTGATGTACCATGTTGATATTTACCATGTTTATAGTAGCTTACTGTGGCAATACAATATATTTTCTGAACTTGAGTGTTTTGAGGATTCAGTGTCACCTTGGATGTGGAGATTCTTAGAAAAGATTCTCAGAAACCTACCATGTTGCAGATCAACATGAAGCTGTACTCATTATCTTTTCAATTATAAAATGTCCATAGCTATATCTGGATTAGGACCAGAATTATAGTCATTTATGTTGAGAGAGAAACTCGTAAATTTCACACAATTTCCAAATTTTTCAGACCTTTAACTTCCTTCAAAGGTCCTTTATACCTCTGCAAATTGGTAGTTTTCCATCTGGATAATTGTATGCACCAAATTTGAAAGAAATCAGAGATGCTCTGGTAGAAAATGTTGTTTTCTGTGTTGCACTGACATGAAATTAACCCCAGTTATCTTCGAGGGAAATAGCTGTCGGCTTTGTAACTGTATTCAGAACTACCTCATACATACAAAACTCAAAAATGATCCAGTGAATAAAGTAGGAAGGTCTGTAAGGCTATTCACATGAGTTGCTGCTGTACACAGAAAATTTCAAGACAGAAAACTTTTTCATGTAATAAAAACTGCAGATGATTGATGATTGGTGCAGGGACAGGTTGTTGGCATGTAATACATCATGCTTACACAGTTGTGAAGACCAGTGTTTGTTTCATTACATTGTTGAAAATAAATCTCTGGATACAGTAGCACCCATAAAATACCTGGGAATATTTTTCGTGAGTGATTTGCAGTGGATTGTCTGAGTTCTAAGGAACTGTAGTTCATACACAAAAGTGGCTTATTTAAACACTGGTTCAGCCAATTATGGAGTATTGCTTGTCAGTCAGGGCACTTAACAGATAGGATTTATAGAGGAACATATCTATTATGTAACTGTGTTCTTGTTGTTTGTTGTGTAAACTGGCACAAGAATACATTTTGTAACAGAACTAATGTGGGATTTTTTCCCCAGCTGGTGCAAAATTGTTGTTGCTTTGTGATCTTTTCACAAAGCGCAAGGCTGAACTCTCACGTGAGGAACGGCATGAAATCATCCGCTATGCGAAGTCGCGGTTACCGGTTTTCATGAGCCAGCTGCAACGTTTCCTGCAAGGTGTAAAATCAACTTTCAGCAGTATGTCACCCAGCCAGCGACAGGAAGTCGCTACTTATCTTGTGCCTGAGGTTAATGTCACAGTTATTATCATACTAGAGCCAGTAATTAGTTCAAAATGGAAATCACTGTTAATTAGGTGAGGGCATATATTCTACCACATTTGAAGCTACACTGAAACCCAAATAGTGTGTTAACATCCTTGTATGTATCTTGATTTTTGAATGTGTTTGGACTCCAGTCCTTGTCATCCTATTTAATACAAATTTTCCTTGGAACTTAAGTTCAGTTTTGATATTTGAAAAATATGCAGAATTTGGTTTGTTAAAATAATAAGATTTTAAATGGGTTTTGGTCTATACTCTATACTTGTGTGGATGTATAGGCTTGTAATTTGTTTTGTACATAAAATATCTTACGTCAACTAAGTACCTTTAGTGTGCATGTGTGTTCTAGCTGAAAAACTGAAATGTGTGACATGGTCTGTCAAGAATTGCCAAGGTATGCTGAATTTGAATTAAGATAATCTGTATAAAATCTAAGGAGCAAAAATATTTTGCACACAAAGTGCTACAAAATATTAAAAATATGCGAAAATTTGGTGTTAAAATATCATCTAGATAAATTTTAAAATTTTTAAAATATCGTTTACAAAATTATAGATTAGGATGGAACATGATGAAGATGATAGAAATAGTTGTATACTAAATGAATAAGTAACCTATAAAGGACTTGAACTGTGTTAATGAGAGTATGTGTAAGATAAATTGTAAGTCACTGTTATATTGCAGATAGAGAATATGGTGAGTTATCTAACTTCATTCTGGTTTCTTCTTGCACGCAGATTGAAACTATTTTGGATACTGTTTCTACACTAGTAGTGCAAGTGAAATCAGCCCTGGAACATATTATAACTGTTCTTTCTCCATCAGAAAACCCAAAAAGTCAGAAGGAAAAAGTTGGTGAAGTACTCACTAAATCTTTGAAAAATGTAAGTGAACTGTATTTATTACCTTTTTTTCTGTTTTCTGGATATCAGTTTTTATGATAGACACTTCATATGTTACAGGTTTTGTACAGAAGAGAACTTAGCAAACTGAGAAATTTTCATCAGAGAATAACTTTCAGTTTAGTTCATCTTCTACAAAAGAAGTAAGTAGATAACATGAAAATATAGCAATATATAAAGTAATATGTACGGAGAACAAACAAACAAATGTTCTTAAGTACTCAGTTTAGTGATAATTTGCTTTTGCAGTGCTGGATTATTAATAACAATAATTCATCATTGTTTGAAATACCATGCCATTCAGAATCGTCTCCTTACTGTGATGTACAAAAGCTGCTTTTCCACTGTCTGTTATCTGTCTCTTGCAGTCAGCAAAAGGAAAGGTGTAATGCTGGCACTGGACTGTCTTAGTCTTCTTCTTCTCCTCCTCCTCCTCCTCCTCCTCCTCCTCCTCCTCCTTCTTCTTTTCTAAAAGGCTAAGCCTTCTCTCCTCAGCAGTCATTTTCATCTTCATGTATAACATCATTCTATTTCACAGGTTATATTTTTTAAATGAATGTTCTCAGTCGTCCCCTAATTTTTTGCGCTAAGACTTTGCCTTTGAAGATCTTTTACAGAAGAATATCACATGTGATCAAGTGTCCAGTGATTTTTTTTTTTCCTCATAGTACCATCTCATTTGTTTTACTGTCTGTATGTCAGGACATTCCATGCAAAGGTTTTCACAAGTCTTTCCTTAGTTAGATACTTATATGTTTCTTAAGCAAAAGATTATTCTTATATGGAAAGCATTCTTGGCGACTGGTATTCCTCTCTTGATTTCCTTGAGATACTTCTTGTTTTCCTCCACAGTGCTACAGAAATAGCAAAATTCATTTATTTCATCATGTTGCTCACTGCCTGTTTTTATGTAAGTCTTATGTTCACCTCCTTTCTCACCTATATCTGTGACTTCTATCTTCTTGGTAGTGTGGTTTCAGTTGCATGAGACTGCAGTCGCGTGTATGTGTGTGTGTGTGTGTGTGTGTGTGTGTGTGTATTGTTGATGAAGGCCTTAATGGCCAAAAGCTTTAATTGTGAGAGGCTTTTTGCTGTGCCTATCTGTGACTCGGCATCTCCACTATATGGTGAGCAGAAAGTTTCCTTTTTTGATATTGTTACATTCCATCCTGTATTTTCCATTGTTTGACTTTTGTCTTCTTGGTATTTATTTTCAGTTTGGTTATCCCTTGATTTAGTTCTTTCTGTGAGTGTGCAAATCTGAGGCAGTAAATCTGCATACCATGAATTTTGATTCCAGTCATCTCTCATTTCGTTATTGTTACTATCTCCTCAATGAACACATTAAATAAGGCTATAGAGGACACCATTGTCCAATTCCCCTCCTGATTTCTGCTTCTTTCTTGCCATCATTAATATCTAGTGCAGTACTTTGACTTTTGTGTATAGTCAAAATTAGTTGGCTGTTCTTCCAGTCCAATTGTCCTTGCTTTAAATGATAGTCCCCATCAGCCAAATCAAAAGCTTTCACTAGGTCAGTAAATGACACACGTTTTTCAGTCAACCACATATAATGCTTTTCCTAAGTCAATAAATACTACATATGTTTTCCTGTTTACTTCTAATTTCCGTTCCAAAATTTGATGTTTTGTCAATATTGCCTTGCTTGTTCCTTTCCCTGATCTGAAGCCGAACTGATGATTGGATAAGTTCCAGTCTTTTCTTTTTAATCCCCTTGTTAACCATTGACAGTAATATTTTTGATGCAGGTGGCAGATGAGCTGGTGTTCTATATCTAAGATAGTCCTTTGTACCTGCTGTCTTGGGCAATGCAATAGTTCGACTTTCTCTTACAGGGTGTATGCGACCCGGGACATACGGGAGAAAACCGGGAAAAACCCAGGAATTTTTACATCCGGGAGAAAACTGGGAAAAACCCGGGAATTTTTCATTGTTTGAGTTTTCAGTTGCATTTTTGTGATTTTGACTGATAAGAACTGATACTGTAACAAAGGATATTATTATATCCCACTACTGCAGAATAATACTGCAGCAATAAAACATGAATGAGAGAAAAAACGAGAACAAAACATAAATTGCAAAGGAAACGCCCCATATATGGTAACAAAAATGTGTTCATACAAGCATTTCTCAACTGCAAACTGTGTCAAAGGCTATAAGAAGACTATGCAGTGCTTTGCAACAACAAATTCCCTCTGATTAGTGTGACGTCACAACTGTTTACATTAGATTCGTTTGATCACTTACGAGTGGGCTCGTGCCCATGCACAGTTTAGTCGCGTATGACTAGTACCTTCTCTCACTTCTGGCTGCAGATGTGTGACCTTCGGCTATAAAGTAGTGGCAGCAAGCAGCCAGATGCTACCTGGAAAAGTTTTACTGGTGCGTCGAAGCTGCCAGATTCACACATGTGCAGTGGGCCCGGATCTTGGGGGCGAGGGGGGACAGTAAACTCATATTCTTGAGGGGAAAAAACCTTGTTTCACAAAGTACCTAGCATCCAGCGCACATTGGTCTATCGATAATTCATATTATTTTAAATACATCCCTGTTGGTTTTTAACCATTTTTGAACACATTCTAAATTGTTTTCTGAATGAATCTGAGGATAATTCCAAAAGTAAGATTTCCTATTTTTTTTTTATAAGTAAATAGAGGTCTTTATTTCTACAATGGTTTACATTAGTTTACATCTTGAACATTTAGCTATTTTTCGACACAATCACTATTTCTGTCGATGCATTTTTTGTAAACACTGTGGCAGTTTTTGTATGCCCACATTATACCAGCTTGCCGCCATGCTGTTCAGAAAGTTATGCACCTCTTCTTTCACTCGTCATTGGAGGTGAATCGCTGGGACCATAATTAATGCTGACAGGTACTGAGAGACTCTGAAAAAAACTCAAATGGACAATTCAGAACTGGAGAAGAGGAATGTTGAGCAAGGGTGTAAACATTCTCCATGACAATGCTCGCTCACACATCGCTCAGCAAACCGTTACTCTCTTGCAAAAGTTTCAGTGGAACATAATCACCTATCCATCCTATAGTCCTGACGTGGCGGCCAGTGACTATCAACTGTTCCCTAGGTTAAAAGAACATTTGGCCGGAAAGCGATTCAGCTCCAACAACGAGGTGAAAGAAGAGGTTCATAACTTTCTGGATAGCATGGTGGTGAGCTGGTATGACATGGGCATACAAAACTGCCACAGCGTCTACAAAAATGCATCGATAGAAATGGTGATTATGTTGAAAAATAGCTAAATGTTCAAGCTGCAAACTGATGTAAACCATTGTAGAAATAAACAGGTCTATGTACTCATTAAAAAAATAGGAGACCTCACTTTTGGGACTATCCTTGCAAGTTGATTTCTGAATGCGTCTCTGACAGGGCAATCCTTGTCGCATCTAAAAATAAACTTTCCTGCCCACAAAGAGGGATGGGGCTATAAAAGCTGAGCGGAATAAGACCAAATGAATGAATGCCAATCGCTGTTTTGTTTATGTGATTCACTGAGTTTGCGAATGATCAGCATTGTCATAATTACATGTTATCTTCTCGGAGTATCCAAGACAATGAAATTTTGACAGGAAATTTTTGGTCACATTGCTACACTAGCAAGGGCCAGTTGTACAGTCCCCGGCCAGCAGCCGCTTAAGTTCTATTCTAGGAGTAGTGTGGAAAATGCGTTACACCAACACGTAATAACACTTAACTGGAGAGTAATTGCAGGACAACTAAACTGGTGATTGTGGCAGGGTTAGTGAAGTTAACCAGAGAATAAGTTTAGACAATGACAGGAATAGTTACAGAATTAGGGATGACAAGATTGTTTGTTAAAACAAGGAAGTAGAAGAAATGGTGACATTACACAAATCATGAATGAATATGATTATTTCAAATTTATTTGAAAATTTCGTACTACTACTTTTCGATCTCATGCTTGAGAAACTGGAGAGTATGAATGAAATGTGAAACTGCTACCGAACATAAAGCTTTTTGCTTGTAGTAGGGCTAGTAGCCATTTGATATTGGTACTTCATGAATTATGTTCTGTCATGGTATAAAATTGACCTTTTGTGCCAAAACAGTCTTGTTTATTTGGTGTGTGTTAAAATTGCTGCACTATTAGAAAGGCCTATTTTGTTTTATCTGGCAGACAGTTACAAAATATATGTAATCAGATCGAGAAACCCCACCAGTCTTGGGTACTATTTGTATTAACAGCTTTTTCAGTATTATACAGCGACATTTCGATTTTTCATGTAGCTTTCATGGAAAGGAAAGAATGCCATGTAAAGATCTAGCAACATAACAAGGTGAAGGGAGGGAATGCTAGGACCTAGGAATTAAAGAAATGTGTACTGTCTTGCATATCTCTTGTCTTTACAGGTTTTATGTACTCTATATGTAATTTTATGTTACACAAAACAGCAAGTAAAGAAATTTGGCTTTTATTAATCTTTTCTGCTGAGGGAGTCAATTTATTTGAAACAAAGTGTTCAATTCCACAGTATTGGCTAGTTTAGAGTGTTCACTTCATTTCAAGTGCACATTTTCATCTACTAGTACGTATGGCATTATGCCATAATAAAGAGCCGAACATGAGATAATACCGTGCTGGTACTCAAAGAGAATTTGCACCCAGAAAACCACACTGAAAAGCTTAATATCAGGTTTAAGCCTACTTCATTGGGAATCTGGACATGCGAGTGTGCACTTTAGCATGGTTCACGAAATTCTGATGCCCTTGGAGTATCCTCTGATGTCTTGTTTCTTTTATGACATAATGTAATATCTTTTAATGTTTTACACGTACAAACATACAGGCTTCCTATGTCGTTGTAGCTGCACAAGGGCGGTTACGCCTGTTGTCTGGCCCTCTCTGGTAACTGCTGAAACAAACCTATTGCTAAAAGGTTGCTGGAAAATATTTGGAATGGCGGTTTGAAAAGTGTTACTAACAAAGTACACTTCCTTTTACGCAAAATAAAATAAGTGTGAAAATGTACAATGAATTTCTTAATCTCAGAGCATTTGACTCTCATTTAAAAAATAACTCTTTGATGATAAGCCATTTAGAAGAATTTAGAGCCCAGAAGATCAGACATTAAGGTCGTTATTAAAAATTTTACTGGCACATTTGTGTGATACATCTTAAAGTGTAACATGCGCAAAAAGTATCGATATTATATGTGAAAGCTATGCTTTTCTTGTTGCAACACTGTGTATATTAATTATGATTAACTTTTGCTATTTGTGTGTTCGCACTACTTAACAGAGATGTTGCTATTGGCTGACTACATCATGTGCCCTATGCTCTGAATATCCGCTGTCACCAACTGGCGAGGTCATGTGACGTGAGCTATGACTGGCTTACAAAAGTGCATCGCAACTTGATTTGAATGCTTCGTAAAGTAATGTGCGGTGATTGGTGTAATCTGAATTTATACTTTTGTAGTACGAAAATAAGCAGCGTACATGTTACTACACATGAAAGATATTTACAAAACGCCCCCCCCCCCCCCCCCCCCCCCACCCGTGAGTTTTATTTTCTAAAGTGCCGGGGAAATTCTACGCTAGTATATAAAACCATAACCATTCAAAGGATTGATACATTATACAGTTCCGAGGGGAAGTATAAAGTTGTTTAACTCGTCCAGTATAAAGTGTATTTTTTATCGGGAAATTTTTTTCCTTGTCCGCGTATACATCCTGCAGCTCAATAAATACTATATATGTTTTCCTGTTTACTTCTAAATTCCTTTCCAAAATTTGATGATGTGTCAATATTGCCTTGCTTGTTCCTTTCCCTGATCTTGAGCCGAACTGATGATTGGCTAAATTCCAGTCTATTTTCTTTTCAGTCCCCTCTTTAACCATTGACAGTAATATTTTTAATGCAGGTGGCAGAAGAGCTGGTATTCTATATCTAAGACAGTCCTTTGTACCTGCTATCTTGGGTAATGCAATAGTTCGACTTTTTCTTATGTCAGCTAGTGTGATTCCTCCCATATAACATTTACATAACACAGTACACAACTGTGGTGTAAGACTTTTGCAAGAATGTCATCAACACCCAGTGCTTTATTTGATTTTAACCTGTTTGGTGCATGCATCAGTGGTCCTTTATTTATTTCAATCAGTTTTTCATCTTCAGTAACCTCATGTAAACTTTGTTTTAGCATATCTGTACAGGCGCCTATCACTTTAATCTCCTATGTCAAACAGCAACGTTCCATTTTTATCTCTCACTATGTTACTCATGGTTCTGTCTGTGCTGCAACAGTTTAATCTTCAAATAAGCTTCACCTTGTTCCCCATATTTAAAGTCGTGTTGTATTTATTTGCTAATTTTGCCCAGTCTTTTTTCTTTGAACAGCACATTGTTATGTTTTTTGAATGGTTTATATTGATCCAGGCACTTTAAGTCTTTTCCTTTTGTCACATTTTGTCAGTGAGTTCAGTTATTTCTGGGGTCATCCAAGATCCTGTTTTCATTATTCCTAATTCGACTGTCATATTTGACTTGGTATCATCCAAGCTGGTTTTTTCTGTGTCTGATTCCATTGTTGTATTAGTGAATTCTTGCGCAACCTCTGCTTCCATCAGTTTATAATATTGCCCATTTCGTTGGATATTTCAGCTAGTGCTTCTTAAATTTAATATTATATCTTCCCACAACAAGTGGTTACTATCTATATTAGTGCCAGGGTAACAGTGTGTACATTTTACTTGATTCCTGTACCTGTATGTCACTATTATACAGGGTGTTACAAAAAGGTACGGCCAAACTTTCAGGAAACATTCCTCACACACACAAAGAAAGAAAATATGTTATGTGGACATGTGTCCGGAAACACTTAATTTCCATGTTAGAGCTCATTTTAGTTTCGTCAGTATGTACTGACTTCCTTGATTCACCACCAGTTGGCCCAATTGAAGGAAGGTAATATTGACTTTGGTGCTTGTGTTGACATGCGACTTATTGCTCTACAGTACTAGCATCAAGCACATCAGTATGTAGCATCAACAGGTTAGTGTTCATCACGAACGTTTTTTTGCAGTCAGCGCAATGTTTACAAATGCGGAGTTGGCAGATGCCCATTTGATGTATGGATTAGTATTGGACAGTAGCCGTGGCGCGGTACATTTGTATCGAGACAGATTTTCAGAATGAAGGTGTCCCGACAGGAAGACGTTCAAAGCAATTGATCGGCGTCTTATTGAGCACGGAACATTCCAGCCTATGACTCGTGACTGGGGAAGACCTAGAATGACGAGGACACCTGCAGTTGACGAGGCAGTTCCTTGTGCAGTTGACGAGGCAGTTCCTTGTGGATTTGACGAGGCAGTTCTTTGTGCAGTTGACGATAAACCTAATGTCAGCGTCAGAGAAGCTGGTGCTGTACAAGGTGACGTTGACCACGTCACTGTATGGAGAGCGCTACGGGAGAACCAGTTGTTTCCCTACCATGTACAGCGTGTGCAGGCACTATCAGCAGCTGATTGGCCTCCTAGGGTACACTTCTGCGAATGGTTCATCCAACAATGTGTCAATCCTCACTTCCGTGAAAATGTTCTCTTTATGGATGAGGCTTCATTCCAACGTGATCAAATTGTAAATTTTCACATTCAACATGTGTGGGCTGATGAGAATCTGCACGCAATTGTGCAATCACGTCATCAACACAGATCTTCTGTGAACGTTTGGGCAGGCATTATGGTGATGTCTTTATTGGGCCCCATGTTCTGCCACCTACGTTCAATGGAGCACGTTATCATGATTTCATATGAGATACTCTACCTGTGCAGCTAGAACATGTGCCTTTACAAGTGCGACACAACATGTGGTTCATGCACGATGGAGCTCCTGCACATTTCAGTTGAAGTGTTCATACGCTTCTCAACAACAGATTTGGTGATCGATGGATTAGTAGAGGCGGACCAATTCCATTGCCTTCATGCTCTCCTGATCTCAACCCACTTGACTTTCATTTATGGGGGCATTTGAAAGCTGTTGTCTGTGTTCATATTGTGGACGGCTGTGATACAATGTGCCATTCTCCAGGGCTGCATCAGCGCATCAGGGATTCCATGCGACGGAGGGTAGATGCATATATCCTCGCTAACGGAGAAAATTTTGAACATTTCCTGTAACAAAGTGTTTGAAGTCACGCTGGTACGTTGTGTTGCTGTGTGTTTCCATTCCGTGATTAATGTGATTTGAAGAGAAGTAATAAAATGAGCTCTAACATGGTTTCCGGACAAATGTCCACATAACATATTTTCTTTCTTTTGTGTGTGAAGAATGTTTCCTGAAAGTTTGGCTGTACCTTTTTGTTACACCCTGTATAATCGATTTCCCATTACCACCAGGTGTCTTCCACATTTGCCACAATTTTATGTGAATGAACGAGTGAGTTGCAGTAATAATTTGTGATGTATCCTATATCTAGGCTTGAGACATGTGAATCAAAATTCACTGCTGCAAGGAGAAAAAGTTCGACACATCGTTAAGGTGTTTCTGATTCAGTTTCTCACAATTATATTTTATGAAGCTTGCATGTAATAAAGTTACCAGTCAGTATATCTTAATGTAGTTTATTTTCTGATTCCTTTTACAAATCATTTGTTTCTGAATCTAGTTTACAGCTAATGACACAAGAAAAGATTGTGTTCCTTCAAAATGTGTAATTTTTGTTCCACTGCTGTGTGACTGGGTGATATTCTTCTTTTTCAGGGAGAGTTTCAATGAAATGACTAGTGCCAACAAAGTACGATCTGTGGCTCGCAACCTGGAGCAGTTAATAGAGGAACTGCCTATCTTTCTCATGAGGCTGGAAGAAGTAACAGCTGCCCTTGATGATAGATTGGAATGGCATGAATTCAAATTTTGCTTTAAAGTTGGAACTTCCAAAGTGGTGAGTGTCTGCAGTATCCTGCACAGTAGTACTTAAAACTGACCAATGAGCATTTTCAACCTTCAGTCATAATTATAGAATTATTTTAAGAACTAAAATAAACAGATTATTCAACAGGAACTTGATTACAGTAGAAATATGGTTGCATTTTTTTGTACAAATTAAATGAAGTGATTAAGCTAGTTTGTTTTAACTTTTCTTGAGTAGAAAGTCGTTGTGTTACTTTACAAAGTTATATTTGAGAAACTCTAATCGTAATTCCATATTGTTAAATTATCAGACAGCAGAAAAAGACAGCCTGAATGGTTGACTGTAAGATTAAACAATGGTTAGCCCAGGATGGAATAATAATAATATGGAAAGGATAGAGTGCTGCTTATATTGTGTTAGGGAGCATTGGATCATGGAACGGCGTAAAGAAGAAGAATGCTCAACTTTTAAGCTTTTGCACAGAGTCTTCCAAGCACAACTCACATGTGGTCACTGTCTCCGGGAACTGGGCCCCAAGTGCCGAGATACGGTTGCCTCCTCCTATCCCCCCCTCCAAAAACTGTGTGTGTGTGTGTGTGTGTGTGTGTGTGTGTGTGTGTGTGTGTGTGTGTGTGTGTGTGTGTGTGTCAATGTGAGAATTTTTGGTAGAAAAGGAGCTAGTCCTTGAAAGTTAGTGTGAATGCTGTTTTCTGTTATGTCTTTCTGGGCTCCACACATTCTTCCCCTATTGGATGAATGGTCGCCTAGCTCCCTTATTTTACATGCTGCTCCATCCTGGAATTTCTATCGATCCCGTCTTCGGTGAATGGTCGCCTCTCCCTTATTTTACATACTGCTCCATCCTAGAATTTCTGTTAATGTTATAATGTTTTTTAAAAAGATATTTTATAAGAGGAAGCACAATAGTGCCAGATTATTCTTTATTAATACCGCAAGTGGAATTGGTGATTTTGGTCATTTTTGAATTAATCTCCTCAGATTTTTCATTATTTACGTTAGTAGATTTAATCTTATGTAGCAGATATTACTTTTCCCTACTGAACTGAGCTAAATAACTTGCACCATCTCTGTTTACACTTACAAAACTACTGTCAAAAGTACCAACACAATATTCTCCAAGAATTATACATATTGGTACATATTGCGAATCCTTTACAGATGAATGGAAAAACTGGTAGAAGCCGACCTCTGCGAAGATCAGTTTTGATTCTGCAGAAATGTTGGAACACGTGAGGCAATACTGACCCTACGATTTATCTTAGAAAATAGATTAAGGAAAGGCAAACCTACATCTCTAGCATTTGTAGACTTAGAGAAAGCTTTTGACAATGTTGACTGGAATACTCCCTTTCAAATTCTAAAGGTGGCAGGGTTAAATACAGGGAGTGAAAGGCTATTTACAATTTGTACAGAAACCAGATGGCAGTTATAAGGGTCGAGGGACATGAAAGGGAAGCAGCGGTTGGGAAGGGAGTGAGACAGGGTTGTAGCCTGTCCCTGATGTTATTCAATCTGTATATTGAGCAAGTAGTAAAGGAAACAAAAGAAAAATTTGGAGTAGGTAGTTAAGTCCATGGAGAAGAAATAAAAAGTTGAGGTTTGGCAATGTCATTGTAATTCTGTCAGAGACAGCAAAGGACTTGGAAGAGCAGTTGAACAGAATGGACAGTGTCTTGAAAGGAAGATATAAGATGAACATTAACAAAAGCAAAATGAGGATAATGGAATGTAGTCGAATTAAGTTGGGTGATGCTGAGGGAATTAGATTAGGAAATGGTTCAAATGGCTCTGAGCACTATGGGACTTAACATCTATGGTCATCAGTCCCCTAGAACTTAGAACTACTTAAACCTAACTAACCAAAGGACAACACACATCACCCAGCCATCACGTGGCAGAGAAAATATCTGACCCCGCCGGGAATCGAACCCGGGAACCCGGGCGCGGGAAGCGAGAATGCTTCTGCACGACCAAGAGATGCGGGAGATTAGGAAATGAGACACTTAAAGTAGTAAAGGAGTTTTGCTATTTGGAGAGCAAAATAACTGATGATGGTCGAAGTAGAGAGGATATAAAATGTAGAATGGCAATGGCAAGGAAAGTGTTTCTGAAGAAGAGAAATTTGTTGACATTGAGTAGATTTGTCAGGAAGTCATTTCTGAAAGTATTTGTATGGAGTGTAGCCATGTGTGGAAGTGAAACATGGACGATAAATAGTTTGGACAAGAAGAGAATAGAAGCTTTCGAAATGTGGTGCTACAGAAGAATGCTGAAGATTAGATGGATAGATCACATCTAACTATTGAGGAGGTATTGAATAGAATTGGGGAGAAGAGGAGTTTGTGGTATAACTTGACAAGAAGAAGGGACCGGTTCATTGGACATGTTCTGAGGCATCAAGGGATCACAAATTCAGCATTGGAGGGCAGCATGGAGGGTAAAAATCATAGAGGGAGACCAAGAGATGAATACACTAAGTAGATTCAAAAGGATGTAGTTTGCAGTAAGTATTGGGAGATGAAGCAGCTTGCGCAGGATAGAGTAGCATGGAGAGCTGCATCAAACCAGTCTCAGGACTGAAGACGACAACAACAACAACAACAACAACAACAAATTTTAATCTTTAAAAAAATGAAATGATCGTATGGCGTTGTTGGCTGGGAGGCCCCATGCCGGGAAGTTCAGCCGCCGTATTGCAAGTCCTCTTTAGTTGATGCTGCTTCGGCGACTTGCGAGTCAATGATGATGAAATGATGATGACGTAAGGTCTGTGACAAAGACACTTGTGTGATATTACTATAGGCCTTCAGTGTGACTGCCATCTGTAGGTTATCTGTGGAAAGTACATAGTTTGGTACAATATTTCAAATTTTTAAGCAGATAATTTAATGTGTTACAGAATTATGGTTTGCTAAAAACATCAGGTGATCTCGGTATCCATATGACGTCTGTGTCTCAATTGCTGTCACACTATCGTATAAGTTTGCTCCTTTGACGTTATGGTAGGTGTTAAACATTTGCTGGAGCATTATTTATGGTGTTGTGAAAGTATGAAAGATTATTTCATGATGACATTTTGTAATAGCATCTTGATCTCATGATGTCCTTCTATGACATATATGATGCAATGGGCCTAGATGACTACAAAATTAAATAATTTATGTGCAATGTAGAATTTTGTATCATACTTTTGTGTTCAAATGTATGTAAATAAAAATGGAAATAATAAATTGAAACGTGTTAACTTCATAGGTCAATGGAAAAATAAAAATAAATATTAATATCTGATTCAAATGGGACAAAAACACATCAGAAGGTGATTTATACTTTGAACTGTATGCATGAAAATGACAAAACTTACCAATTAGTACCACTTCTCAGTTATATATGAATAGGCCAATATCTAGTAAGGTCATCCGAAGACCAGTATCAGCTGCAAAGCGATTTAGAAAAGATTGCTGTATGGTGTGTCAGGTGGCAGTTGACGCTAAATAACGAAAAGTGTGAGATGATCCACATGAGTTCCAAAAGAAATCCGTTGGAACTCGATTACTCGATAAATAGTACAAGTCTCAAGGCTGTCAATTCAACTAAGTACCTGGGTGTTAAAATTACGAACAACTTCAGTTGGAAGGACCACATAGATAATATTGTCGGGAAGGCGAGCCAAAGGTTGCGTTTCATTGGCAGGACACTTAGAAGATGCAACAAGTCCACTAAAGAGACAGCTTACACTACACTCGTTCGTCCTCTATTAGAATATTGCTGCGCGGTGTGGGATCCTTACCAGGTGGGATTGACGGACATCGAAAGGGTGCAAAAAAGGGCAGCTCGTTTTGTATTATCGCGTTATAGGGGAGAGAGTGTGGCAGATATGATACACGAGTTGGGATGGAAGTCATTACAGCATAGACGTTTTTCGTCGCGGCGAGACCTTTTTACGAAATTTCAGTCACCAACTTTCTCTTCCGAATGCGAAAATATTTTGTTGAGCCCAACCTACATAGGTAGAAATGATCATCAAAATAAAATAAGAGAAATCAGAGCTCGAACAGAAAGGTTTAGGTGTTCGTTTTTCTCGCTCGCTGTTCGGGAGTGGAATAGTAGAGAGATAGTATGATTGTGGTTCGATGAACCCGCTGCCAAGCACTTAAATGTGAATTGCAGAGTAGTCATGTAGATGTATATGTAGATCTATCAGAATGAATTCTCTTACCTCTAAAAATTTTACAAGCCTTTAAAAGATTTTTAGTCTTAACCTGAGTTCAGTCCCACAACTTGTTCCCGTCTTTCCTCTTGTTCTGTCCATTGTTTTTTGTTGTGGTCTTCAGTCCTGAGACTGGTTTGATGCAGCTCTCCATGCTACTCTATCCTGTGCAAGCTTCTTCATCTCCCAACACCTACTGCAACCTATATCCTTCGAATCTGCTTGGTGTATTCATCTCTTGATCTCCCTCTATGATTTTACCCTCCACACTGCCCTCCAGTACTAAATTGGTGATCCCCTGATGCCTCAGAACATGTCCTACCAACCAATCCCTTCTTCTTGTCAAGTTGTGCCACAAATTTCTCTTCTCCCCAATTCTGTTCAATACCTCCTCATTAGTTACGTGATCTACCCATCTAATCTTCAGCATTCTTCAGTAGCACCACATTTCAAAAGCTTCTATTCTCTTCTTGTTCAAACTATTTATCGTCCATGTTTCATTTCCATACATGGCTACACTCCATACAAATACTTTCAGAAAAGACTTCCTGACACTTCAATCTATACTCGATATTAACAAATTTCTCTTCTTCAGAAATGCTTTCCTTGCCATTGCCAGTCTACATTTTATATCCTCTCTACTTCAACCATCATCAGTTATTTTCCTCCCCAAATAGCAAAACTCCTTTACTGCTTTGTCTCATTTCCTAATCTAATTTCCCCAGCATCACCCGACTTGATTAGACTACATTCCATTATCTTCATTTTGCTTCTGTTGATGTTCATCTTATACCCTCATTTCAAGACACTGTCCATTCCATTCAACTGCTCTTCCAAGTCCTTTGCTGTCTCAAACAGAAGTACAATGTCATTGGCGAACTTCAAAGTTTTTATTTCTTCTCCATGGATTTTAATTTCTACTCCAAATTTTTCTTTTGTTTCCTTCACTGCTTGCTTAATATACAGATTGAATAACATCGGGGAGAGGCTACAACCCTGTCTCACTCCCTTCCCAACCACTGCTTCCCTTTCATGCCCCTCGACTCTTATAACTGCCATCTGGTTTCTGTACAAATTATAAATAGCCTTTCGCTCCCTGCCACCTTCAGAATTTGTAAGAGAATATTCCAGTCAACATTGTCTAAAGCTTTCCCTAAGTGTACACATGCTAGAAATGTAGGTTTGCCTTTCCTTTATTTTTCTTCAAAGATAAGTCGTAGGGTCAGTATTGCCTCATGTGTTCTAATATTTCTACAGAATACAAACTGATCTTCCCCCGAGGTCAACTTCTACCAGTATTTCCATTCGTCTGTAAAGAATTCGCGTAAACATTTTGCAGCTGTGACTTATTAAACTGATAATTCAGTAATTTTCACTTCTGTCAACATCTGCTTTCTTTAGGATTGGAATTATTATATTTTTCTTTATGTCTGAGGGTATTTCACCTGTCTCATACATCCTGCTCACCAGATGGTAGAGTTTTTTCAGGACTGGCTCTCCCCAGACTGTCAGTAGTTCTAATGGAATGTTGTGTGCTCCCGGGCCTTGTTTTGACTCGGGTCTTTCAGTGCTCTGTCAAACTCTTCATGAAGTATCATATCTCCCATTTCATCTTCATCTTCATCTACATCCACATCCTCTTCCATTTCCATAATATTGTCCTCAAGTACATCGCTCTTGTATAGACCCTCTATATACTCCTTCTACCTTTGTGCTTTCTCTTCTTTGCTTGGAACTGGGTTTCCATCCAAGCTCTTGATATTCATACAAGTGGTTCTCTTTTCTCCAAACATCTCTTTAAGGGTATCTACCTTACCCCTAGCGAGATAAACCTCTACATCCTTACATTTGTCCTCTAGCCATCTCTGCTTAGCCATTTTGCACTTCCTGTTGATCTCATTTTTGAGACGTTTGTATTCCTTTTTGCCTGCTTCATTTACTGCATTTTTATATTTTCTCCTTTCATCATTTAAATTCCAAATGTCTTCTGTTACTTCATCTCTCAGAGCTACCCATTCTTCTTCTACTGTATTTCTTTCCCCCATTCCTGTCAATGGTTCCTTTATGCTCTCCCTGAAACTCTGTACAACCTCTGGTTTAGTTAGTTTATCCAGGTCCCTTCTCCTTAAATTCCCGCCTTTTTCCAGTTTCTTCAGTTTTAATCTGCATTTCATAACCAATAGATTGCGGTCAGAGTCCACATCTGCCCCTTGAAATGTCTTACAATTTAAAACCTGGTTCCTAAATCTCTGTCTTACCATTATATAATCTATCTGAAACCTGTCGGTATCTCCAGGCTTCTGCCATGTATACAGCCTTCTTTTATGATTCTTGAACCAAGTGTTAGCTATGATTAAGTTGTGCTCTGTGCAAAATTCTACCAGACGGCTTCCTCTTTCATTTCTTACCCCCAATCCATATTCGCCTACTATGTTTCCTTCTCTCCCTTTTCCTACTGTCGAATTCTAGTCACCCATCTCCCTTCACTATCTGAATAATTTCTTTTTTCTCATCATAAATTTCATCAATTCCTTCATCATCTGCAGAGCTAGTTGGCATATGAACTTGTACTAATGTAGTAGGCGTGGGCTTCATGTCTATCTTGGTCACAATAATGCATTCACTATGCTGTCTGTAGTAGCTTACCTGCACTCCTATTTTTTATTCATTATTAAACATACCTACTCCTGCATTACTTCTGTTTGATTTTGTATGTATAACCCTGTATCCACCTGACCAAAAGTCTTGTTCCTCCTGCCACCGAACTTCACTAATTCCCACTATATCTAACTTTAACCTATTCATTTCCCTTTTTAAATTTTGTAACCTACCTGTCCAATTAAGGGATCTGACATTCCAAGTTCCGATCTATAGAACACCAGTTTTCTTTCTCCTGATAACAACGTCGTCCTGGAAAGTCCCCGCCCGGAGATCCGAATGGGGGACTATTTTACTTCCGGAATATTTTACCCAAGAGGACGTCATCATCATTTAACCATACAGTAAAGCTGCATGCCCTCAGGGAAAATTACAGCTGTAGTTTCCCCTTGCTTTCAGCCATTCGCAGTACTAGCACAGCAAGGCCGTTTTGTTTAGTATTACAAGGCCAGATCAGTCAATTATCCAGACTGTTGCCCCTGCAACTACTGAAAAGGCTGCTGCCCCCTCTTCAGGAACCACACGTTTGTCTGGCCTCTCAATAGATACCCCTCCATTGTGGTTGCACTTACGGTACGGCTACCTCTATCGCTGAGGCACACCAGCCTCCCCACCAACTGCAAGGTCCATGGTTCATGGGGGGGGGGGGGGGGGGGGGGTGTTCTGTCCATATTCATAGCAATTACTTCCCAAAAATTGCCAAGTTTTTGTAGTATTGTTAGTCCTTAAACATGATTAAATTTATAGATAAAATGTATGTTTCTGTGTAACTAAAACTACTGAAATACATCCCGATGACAAATGGAGATACTTTTTACTTGGACTAAATCTTTAATAAACTGTTCGTACTTCAGTGGCAGGCTCTATTGGGAGAGTTGAAATCTGCAGTTACAGTGCAGTACCACTCTGTCAGATTGTCAGCACTAGATGTTCAGTGTGCAAAGGTTTGTTATGTTTTGGTGCAACTGGAAAGAATAAACAAAAAATCAATTAGAAACAGTCTGGTTATTACATTATATTAATTGCTTTAGTTGTGCTACTTTGTGTTTTATGTCCATCAATGGTGTGCTTTGGCAATATGTTGCAATCAGATCATCTGCAGTGATTTTAAATTTGTATTAAGGATTTTTAGTACTTTGAATGAATGAATGATAACAATACAGCACTTCAAAGCATTGTTCTTCTGGTTGTTTAGCTGAATTGTAGTGCCAAAGTTAGCCTTGTAGGAAAGTGTAAGTCTTCTTTAAAAGTGACCATGTATAGAACATTAATGTGATCCATTCTTGTGCCATCCTGCTGGCTACCTTGTTTAGATTGTCGAGTTGTTTCCTTGTGTCTTCTTTTGTCTTGCTGTCTATTGGTACACTGCCTGCATAGGCTAGGCAGACCATTTGGGCTATATGTGCATCTTTTGCATTCTTATTTCATAGTTTATTGCTTTCCACTATCATCATGGTTAGCAAAATTAGTGACAGTCAAATTGAAGTTCTGCACTTATCTTGATCTCAAACTCTTCATTTAGTGCTCCTCTCAATCATACCTTCACCATGCATCTGTCAGAGTACTCATATACAGTTTGGTGTAGTGCCATCTGATCCTTTGTTCTTAAAGATCATTCAGAATCTGTCTGCCGATGGAATTGTGTATTTCTTATAATCTTGGAAGTTTGGTACCACCTTTTCGTTCTTTAAGATCCTGAAATATATTGGCTGTTCAAGGGTAAATATCCATTGCATGCATCTTCCCGCCTTTCTGAGTCTCACTTGATATACTCCGAATATACTGTATATCTGTTCGGCTTTCTTTAGTGATAGTTTTGACAATGCGTTGCAGCCAATATCTAGTTGCAATATTTCTCTGCAGATGTTTCATCCCTCTCATCTCCCTTCTTATATCAGAATCTTGATGGTGTTGTTTATCCTCTCCACTTTATTGTCTATGCTGCCATTCCATCTTTTCCAGTTGCTTCGTTATTGTATATTGCAGATAATACATTTGAAACTTATTTTTCACTGTATGATTTCCTATAATAATGAGTTTCTGAAGAAATTAGTAGTAATATTGCAGTCAGTTTGGAACTGGTATAGGAATGTTGAAAATAGAAATTCAGAGATTCAGTAAAAAGGGGAAAAAATTGTTACTGCTAAGTCACATTTATATGCTCTCATTGTTGATTTGTTTGATGTATGGGCTTAGTGTTAAGTTCATTAGTTACTTCAGTACTGTCTGCCTTTTGTCTTCACAAATAAGTTCATTTCCAATATTTAAAACTTTCATGAAAATTAAACGTGAAGCTGTACCAAATGTAACAACTAACACGGTTGACATATTTCAAGAATGAAGCAAATTTAAAAAATTGCATTTATTTTTGTGTTGCAGTCAGGGATCCTGCAGCAGTTACTGACACATCGTGAGACTTTGCAAGAAGTTATGGTTCAGCTATGTGACTTAGTGCAAAGGGAAGCATTCACGAGATCACTCTTTGCCCTTGAGCTCCTTGATCCAGCTCATTATTCAGGAGATCATCATAGTCATCCAAGTGGGCATTTTCACTCTACTCCCAAACAGCATGGGTACAAGGTAGGTTAATTAGGAAATAAGACACAGGGATGTATGATTTGCGTAGCACTTTCGCTGTTGACACCAAAAGCAGTGCTAGATGGATTATGAAGGAGGTGGTATTTAAGGTAGTTTAATCTCCCAGAGTTGACAGTAGAAATGGATAAATGAAATATGAAGGGAATAGTACTGGTACCACAAGCTTCAAGGTTTAACAATTTTTACCCTCTCCTTTTAGTGCTGCTGCTGCTGCTGCTGCTAATTCCCTTGTCATTTATTCTGCATATTTGTTTTCCTTATACCTACTCTAAATTTCCCTTTCTTGCCCTTTTTATTTGTGATATGTCTTTTTTTTCTCACTCCTGAAGCATCACAATCTTGTTACTGGCCTCCATAATTTTCTTGTGGTGTATTCTAGTTATGAAGTGACTGATTCATTCCACATCATAATGAGAATGGGACATGGGACATGCAAGTAACTCACTATTCAGCAACAGTCTGTGTTTACAAGAAGTGTTTCTCCTGGTACCATTTCATATCTTCTAATCATTTAACCTCTATCTTTTACGTTTTGATGACTGTTAGATCAAATATCACATTTCACTACATTAAAATTGTTTTAACGGCAAGTAAACTACTATTTGCAATTTGTGATGTTATCAGACAGCTCTTTCTTCCTTTTATTTTTAGATTTCATGATAGTGTCCTATAAACATGCATATAATGATAATACTTTTTATTTCCAGCTAAATCTTGTGGAGTCATTGTGTATACCACCACTTTCTCGAAACAGTAGACTGTCTAAGGCTGCCGTCCAGTTACTGAGATCGGGTCAGGACACTGACATGGTCTTTGAAGTTGTCTCCTCTCCAGGTAGGATGACTGGAAATTTATACTTTTTTTTTATTTTATGCCCAGTGGGGCACATCCACAAAATTGTGTTAACTTGGTCATTTATGACTTCGCTACTGGGGATATGGCAAAGAAATGTAATGTATTGAAATTTTCTAGTTTCTGAACAATTGAGCAAATTGATGTGTGAGGGGTGTTAAAAAAAAGGTACAAAACAACATTGTGGGTATAATTGAAGTTTTTTTCCCAAAATAATCACCAGCAGCCTGAGCACAACTTCTCCACTGTTTTACAAGCCAAAGGATTCCATGCTCCCAAAATTCCTATGTTGGGGACAGGAGCCAGTCCTCCATTGTGTCCTTCAGTTTGTAGGTTGAGCTGAAGTGCTTCTCACTGAAATTTTTTTAGTGGATTTGAACACATGGAAGTCACAGTGTGACATGTCTCGGCTGTATTGCACATGCTTGAGATATTCCCAATTGAATTTGGCCATTAAACTTTCTGTGATCTTGAAGACTTGTTGGAAACATGTCACCGTGGAGCAGAATCGCTCCCTCCATGAGCACCCCAGGCACCACCTTGCCTGGTGACGCTGCTTTGAATTTTTAGGGGGAGGTGACAATGCTCACTTCACATCCCTATGTGTCTCACTACATTACCAGAGTGTGGTGTACGCAAATTCAATCACTTCAGTTGTTAAGGCTTTTCGTACCTTTTCATCGGAACACATAGGAAAAAATACAGTGGCACAATTTTGGCATGTTCTGGTGACACTAAAGGTGACTATTGGGGCAGATTTCCTTCCCCTTAATGGGATAAATAATTATCTGACCACAGCAATGTAAATAATTATCTTGCCACTGCTGACTCTGCAGTACAGTTGAGGTTTACCTATGAAGTAGTACAGTTATAGTAGTTGCACCATTCGTTTTGTACACTTTCTCTCTCTCTCTCTCTCTCTCTCTCTCTCTCTCTCTCTCTCTCTCTCTCTCTGCCTTCCTTGGTGAATTGTGACTTTCAATTAGGCTTTTCCAGCATTGCTCTATAGAGGACGGGCACATCTGGCAGCCCATCATCTCACTCGCAGGCTGACACAAAATGGATAGGCTACCTACGTGCTGGCCCTGTTGCACACATTTAGTGCTGTGCTAGCCACTTGGTCACCTCTGCCTACAGGCTCCTGGTTGCTGTAGTATGATTACAGACACCACAGGTCAGCCGTCTGCTTGCTGCCTGTGCCCATGAACGTCCAACTGTTCGTTGACGGGCTTGCAAGCTGAAACAGTCTACTTTAAGTCACTGGCTTGAAGTTAATTTTTCGAGGATGCGCAGCAGTAGGTGCTTGGATGTAACATATATTCTGTCCTCATATCTTAAATAAAATTTGCATTGGTGAATGCAGCTAGGCAGGTCTTCCTCTTACAAGATGGGGAATTATCTGAAGCACAACAGTGCTAAATGTACACTCATTTATTTAAAAAAATTGTATGTCAAATAATTAAATTAAACGCAACTGCCACTCCATTGTCCAAGGCCCCTAAACAATCTTGACAGCTGTTGACCATTACTAGTGGTGGGAACAACTGAAAGAAGCAAGTCAATTACGTGAGTTGTAGGAAAACAGTCAACTCATTTTGTTGTAGTTTTTCATTGATGTATTCATTCGTTCTTTCGAGTGAATCTGGTCTATTGGAGGAAGCATGTGAAAACAATCAAAACATTGTAGTTTTGCGTACTGACTGAGCTACTCATTACTTCTTTTCAAGCGAAAGCAGTCTGCCAGTTTGTCAGCCAGTCAAACCATTTATTCATACTTTGAATTGAAACCACTCTTAAGTGTTGCAGTTGACTGAGGTATCCATTCATTTGTCTGAATGAGACCAGTCTGTAGTACTTTCATTATTCCTCAAAAAATAGTGGTATACAACCAGGATACACACACCTAAAGATGGTAGCCCTACTTCTGGGGGGAGAAACTTCTGACAAGTGACAGTACATGTTTAAAAAGCAAGTGATTATGTAATCAAACAATTTCTGTTCACAATAACACTGCATTTACTGAGAGAGAGTTGTTGTTGGTGGGTGCAAAGCAGCAGGAAGACACAGAGCTTCAATAAATTTAAATAAAAAAAGTAATTGTTCAAATATAATGGACATTCCTGGGTAAAATAGGGGTGGGGCCACAACTCATCTATTGCAGACTGATAGCAACACATAACAGGGAACTACCTTCACACTAGCTTCCATATTGTTTCTCTTCTTTTAGGAAAAGCACATGCTTTCACACACACAGAACCCCAAACCCACTTTCTGCCATAGCCACGTTGTGTGGTGTTGAGGGTGCTCTTAAGTTGTGCAGTAGCAGTGACGGGTATGTGGTTAAAAAGTGGATCCTGGCTTTTCAGGCACCAGTGTTCTTAATTTATTGAAACCAACTGCAAATGCTTGTCACGTGTATTTTGCAGAGAATAGGGTGAGAGGGGGAGGGGGAGGGAGAGAGAGAGAGACACTGACTTTAACTAAGTCTTTTATTCAGGGGGAGAATGGTCTTACATCTGATGAAAGCTTCGAATTAATAATTTGATATGAATAAAAGTGCTGCAGGGATCCTCAAACTGCTCTCTCGATGAAACAAACAGGGAGAGTATCATAAAGAATATTTTCTTGCAATGAAATAAGTTGCGAGCTGTGCTGATAATAACAACAACTTGATTATTCCAATTTTTTACTGACTCTTACTTTTGTTTTCAATTGTTGGCTTAAAGGTGTGTGCTCTTTTACAATTTTTGAGAGCAGTAGCCCTACCCTCATTCAGAACTATCATTCGCTAATTTCATTGTTTAGTTATGTGAGAAAGTAATTTTTGAGAATTTTCGAATGTTTACAAAACTAAATTTTTGAAAATTTTCGTAAGTGACCAGTGCAAATGTTGGGGATAACTTCTTTCATAACAAATCAGTGTTTGTGATTCACAATTGTAGCCAAAGAATAGATGGCCCTGAATTTCAGAATATGTCAGTGCAAATAAATGTACATTTTTGAGAATTTTTGAAAGTTGCGATTGTCCTGTGCATAATCCAATTCTCAGTAAATTGGCTTTTGTGATTTAGTTACTGTAGCAGATGCTGTAACTAACATGTTATGTTAAATCTGATTTTTCCCTTCAAGAGGAGTATATATGACCTACATTTATCATACATTAACTCTAGTTTCGAGTTTGTTAGCGATTAAAATTAACCTCAAAAATATTTAAGAAACGAGTAATTTTGACACAGATTTTTCTGTTGCCCTAATAGAAATCTTGTTTTGCATATTTGCTTCACTTCGTAGAGTGAATTAATATTCTTTAGCTCGGCAAGTTGAAGATAGTTAATAGGCTTAGTTTAAAGTTCAAGTGTCCTGTGATACATTGCACCAGCCACAATGTGTCCATACAACGCAATCGAGGTGTTACTGCAATTTGAAAAATCAATAACATAATAATTATACAAAACAAGGAAAAATAATGTTAGACATTATGTCTAGGCATAATCACTAAGACTTTTGCGTTCTAGATCTTGATGCACAACAACTGTATCTCTGCCCCCCCCCCCCCTTTCCCTCGCCACCCCACTTCTCCCTAAGTGCTAACAATACTCGTGATTAAACTTGACATTAGTCCAGATTGCATGGTGACCGGTTTTGCTGTTGTGGAGCCATCAGAGGTGTAGTACTTGATGCCTGTGGTGCTTTGTTGGTGACAGGGTAGCAGGTGATTCTGTCATGTCTGAAGGTGATGCAGTAGATATCGTGTGTGCCTTGGTGAAAGCAGTACTGAACGCAGATTTTAGGAGATCAGTAGAAACTGTTGTTGGTGTTCGCATGGCATCAGTTCTAAATGTTTTATCCTTTCTGCTAAGTACTGTATATAGCCCACCATACAGTGGTTTCAGATATTAACATACCACACCATGTTAAATGAACACTGAGTCTCTTGTTCTCTTACTGAAATAGGCCAAAGTGGCAGTACCTGTGAGTGTAGCAAGCTGACGAAGACTGCTTCATTGACGGGTGTATCCAGCATGTTGCAGAGGAATTAATCATGTAGTCTATTTGTTGTCCATAGACAAGGTCAGCTGCAGTTGTTTTCATATTTTTCTTGATGGCTGTGCAGAGTAAAGCTCTGAATAGGGAAAGTACGGCCAACTTGCCAGTGGCCGCCATTTTGGGTCCACTGCACCACTGGTGAAACATTGCCTTCTGCAGCATATTTAGTTGTGTATATTAAAAAAGTACACTCAACTGTCTAATGCACTGCTAAAACTCCTCAGTGGCTTAAAATGGAACATGTCAGATATTTAGCAACAAAAAATCTCAACAAATTCGAGTTAATGAGTTGAAAAGCATTTGTTGTGGCAAGCATGAAAAACAGCTTTTCCCCCTGCTATCCTTTATTAAAAGTGAAAGCAGATTTCACAGTTATTATTGCAGTATCAAGTTAGTACATCTGTTTTTGTATTTGGCTTAAATTGGTCCTGTCCGATAGTCAGCATGACGAAAGGGAACCAATATTAGTTCACAAGTGCGAGGAAAAATCCATCGCTAACTTAAATCTCTATATCTACTTACTTCTTGTTCCTGCTAGTCGGTACTGTGAAAATTCGCCCAATGTCTCTTTTGTTATATGAAATGAAGGATTGGATTCAAATATATGTGCACGTTGCCTTAGTAAATAGAATTAATAAACCTGCTTATATGATTACGCGTGATTTATATTTTTGTCAGAACTATCACATAAAACTTTGTCTGCAAATTGTTCTATGACAGTAGGAGAATAGTTACGAAAGTACAAGAGAACACCGTATTTTTAAAATGTGTTTGAATAAAAGTAGACCTACAAGCAAAAGTAGGCTGTAAGAAACAGTAACAACTGTGTTTGTGTTAATACTCCGTGGATTAGCAGGCGGGTTAATGGTTACTGAATCAAAGATGGTAGGTACAGTGCTGGCCACTGTGGCAGAGTGGTTCTAGGCGCTTCAGTCTGGAACCGCGCAGCTGTTACGGTTGCAGGTTCGAATCCTGCCTCGGTCGTGGATGTGTGTGATGTCCTTTGGTTAGTTAGGTTTAAGTAGTTCTAAGTTGTAGGGGACTAATGACCTCAGATGTTAAGTCCCATAGTGCTCACAGCCATTTGAACCATTTTGGTAGGTACAGTACTTACCTAGCGCACATTTTTTTTTCTTTTTTTACATTATATTGTATGAAACAAAGTAAAATTTATTATTGTAAGCATTGTAAATGTAAGTTTAAAACGTATTGCATAGTCAATTGGGTCAAATATTTTGCCAGTCATGTTAATTTTGTACAGTCCACTTACTATTTTTTGTTTTAAATGCTAACAGTGGCAGTTTTATCGCTTAAGATTTCTATTTTGTAATTAAACTACCATTAAACCATCCAATTAGCTCTTCTGACTTTTTTTGCTGTTCAGATGGACTGGAAACTAAGTAACAAAAATGTAAAAAGGAGACAGAGACAAAAGGCCAGAAATAAATAAAATTAATTGATTGTTTAAGTCTAGTTCCTGCAACCTTTCCCGTTGTGACCAGTATTCTCCTTCTTCTCGCATCTCTCCCTTTGGAAGGAAATCTGTACAGTTTTCCTCTCGTTTTGCCTCTAAACAAGCAGCCAAAAGCATAGCACTGAGGCATTATTGTACTTAAAGCTTCAAAGATACACAGCACTTCCTATGCTTCACACGTATTGCTTGGGCCCACAATGGCTGGTAATGTCATGTGATGCAGTTTCAGCCAATCCTGAACTGCAGACGGCAGCAAACGCAGGGAAAAAGAATGGCCATACTTTCTTTTATACAGAGCTTTAGTGCAGAGGGCTCAGTAGCATGATTGGCAAGGTCTCAGTGCAACACTGTTAGTCGGGTGATAAGAAGTTGTCCAGATCAGGTTCGTGCCTAACATGCTGGCGAGTGCCTTGAATAGATAAGATTCAAACTGCTGGCCCTCTTCAGTGGTAATTGAAATATGCTCACTATTTTTATGTACTTGAATTTTGCATATTTCATGACAGGACTCACTTTTCCGTGAATATTTTTGTGTTGGCTTCAGTCGTCTAGTGGAAGTACGATTCCATTATGCTGTTTCATCGGCTGTGGAAATGTCCTGGTTCAATGCATTTGCCTCATTTTTGGTGCTTCAAATACCATTTCTCCGAATGTGCTTCCTTCTTGACGTTTATATAAAAGTAGCAGAATAACTCATTTTTGCTGGCCACTTGCAAATTATTACAACGGGGACCTGTTCACTGTTCCATTGTCGCACACCGAGAGTTCACTGCCGACTGACTCCAGCGTCAAAGACATTTCGCACAACACACAATCTTCCCCTTGTGACCAGTCTCTTTGATATTCTTCGTCACATATACTAATATTAATCAATATGCTGTCACTCTCAAAAATATAAGCAAATTAGCATAAAATAAGGCAAATTACAGTTCACAAAAAATATTCTGACAAAAATATAAGTAAACATTTACAACCTCCCTCATTAGATTTGGTATTGACAAATCTGGTAGAAAATATCACATCTCCCAGATCCATTACATAATGCATAATGGTATGCTGAAATAAGCAATTCAGTCCCAGGAGAATGTAGTTGCGATGGACTCGGCAGTGATGTTGGATATGGATAATACCTCCAATTAGTGAGTGAATCAGTCTATTGCAGTGAGACACTAATTTCATCCCTCTGATGCCAGGAATTGTCCAGTAACATTTCGAATTGTTGATATGGGGCAATGAACATGCTGAGGGGTGCGCTAATTAGATGAGTGATTTTGTTACTTTGACAGACCGTGCATTGATGGACAAATGTCTTAAGAGTCTCTGTCAATGTTGAGCCACATGAAAATTCTTTTCACCAACTGCGCTGTAGCACAAACACCAGGATGAGACATGTTATTCAGAGATGCGCCCTGCTGTGGCAAACCGTGAGTCACAAAGGGTCATGACTTCGACTTGAAGACGTCACAGTACAACAGTATGTTTTCTGGTGGCACTTGAATGAGATGGAGCTGAAGACTAGATGGCTGTGCCAGTATATTATACATTCATCGGACTGATGTTCAAAGGCCAGTACCTCATAATAGATTGCACGCAAGATCACCTCAATGAGAGAGTGTGTGTCTGCCAGGGTATTAAGTTCTACCTCGGTGTGGGTAATGTAAATTGTAAACTGTCCAATGAAGCTGGTGTGGCAAACCTTTGTCTGAGTGTTAATGAGATGCATATGTCAGTGGTTTGTTGAGCATGACAAGAGTGAAGTGTGTACCTTCGAGCATGCATCCGAATTTCTTGATGGAAGCATATGCTGCTTAGTTCAGTTGTAAGTAGACAGTTCTGCTGTGATGGAGCTAGCTTTTTGCTGTTGAATGCCAAAGTTTGCTGCTGATTGTCTCTCTGCTGTTAGTGCAGCAACTATTGCGGTCACTAATGCAGCATCCATTAAGGCAAGCAGCACTTCTGGAAGAGGGTGCACCAACAGAACAGCCTTGTCTTTGCATTGTTGAAAGCTGTCTCATCTTCACTACTCTGGTCTGTGTGAACCTTGTTGAAGATCATTCTGAGAAGCAGCTAACAATGCACGGTTCTACACCTGGCAACGGTAGAAATCACTGCAATAAGAATAGTTGCCGATCATGGATAATTAACTGTTCTGTCTACCTTGTCTTGGGGTGGCTGAATTACATGAGCATTGGTTGTGTTGCCCAGGAAGCAGATTTCAGAAGCTTCAAAGACACATTTTGAAGGATTGACAAGCAGTCATTGTGAAGGAAGATGTGGGAATATCTGGTGCAGGTGTTCCATGTGTTTGGCTTTCGAACTGGACGTAATTAATATCTCATCAATGTACACGTAGCGAAAGTCCAAGTCTGTCATTGCTTCATACACGAAACATTGGAATGTTTGTGTGGCATTGTACAACCTGAATGGCATTTTTGTGAACTTGGAGGCCAAATGAGATGGTGACAGCAGTTTTAGTAGTATCTTCTGGCAGTACCAGTACCTGATAATATGCAGGCATGAAGTCTAAGATAGAGAATCGGTGCTTATCACAGATATTAAATGTAAAGTTCTCAGTGTGCTGTACAGGTAGTGGTCCCAGATTGTCCTTGCCTCACAGACAACATCCAATGTTCTTCTTGAGCACTATGAGTAGCATTGAGACCCACCTACTGCTCGATAGTTGTTGGATGCCCTGCACAAGTGTGATAGACAAATGACAAGGGCATTCTTCAGAGCCACGTATCAGTCAGTATTTGATGGTAGGTCCAAAATGTTGTGAATCTTGATAGCCACGTCTTCATAAAGTGCAACGACAACGTAGCTGTACTTTGTTTCATCATCTGTGATGTTGGCAAACATGAACTGACTCTTGAGTTGTGCAAACCATAGCAAAAGGTTCTGCTGCCAAAAAGGTGCTAGTTTGACAGTGACTCAGTTAACTGAAGCGCTTAGGGGCACGTCAGCAAATGGTACTGGTTTTGACATGGCTAAATCTCAGTAAGTGGATGGTGCATGGTGTAGCTAACACTGCAGATCAGCTCTTGACATTCAAAGTACATTGGTGGTGCAGTAAGCAGATGATGTGTGATTGGCATGCTTGATTTTTGCTTTATGTTTGGAATGATACAGCACCAATAATACCTTAGTTGATGTTGGCTGCCATCTACGATTATGTTGGGGTACCACAAATGTTGTAGCTTGTTAGAAATTAACTTTAAGGCTACATTTATTGCACAATGTGTTCATACAACACAATCCAGGAATACATCAATGTAAAAAAGTAAAAAAAAAAAAGGAATAATTATTAAAAAAGGAATAAACGATGTCAAAGATATTATGTCTAAGTGTAATCACTGTACAGCTTGTGCACTTCTACACCTTGATGCACAACCACTACAATTACTACTTTTCAATTAACAAAATACGCATTTGGAAAAAAAATGTAAAACATGAAATAAAAATTTAGGAACATAATATAAATATAAGTGAAATAAATAGACTCATAGTGAATGTTTAGATAATTTAAGTGGGTATGTTGAAAATATGCGTGACAGCACATTGTGTACAGTTTATTTTCCAAAAATGGTATTTCAGAAACTAGCTTTATTATACAGAAATGTATGTGGCTTGTGAAATCTGCTTTAATTTGTGTGTAACAAAAAATTTTCATTTTTTCAAAATCAACAGTGGTGGGGTATTTTGCAAAATTTCGAACTGCTACAGAAGTTGATTACACAGTTTTCAAGAACATTGATATGGAAAAACGTTTTTTATGTATCATCATTTTCAATATATCCCCTCTAAACCTAATATGTCAAAGCACCCTTTGGGGTGTGTTTATGTCCCATAAAAGTAAAATAGGACCCCCCCAAAAAAGTATTGCATTATTTTGCACCCTCTACATATCTGCCAAATTTCATGAAGTTCATGTATTTATTTAATTTAAGCACCAATGTCTCCATTTAGGAAACAGAAGATGAAAGAAAATTTGTGTTGTAGTGAAAAGAACTCATTTGCATTTCAGTATAAAAAATCTATCACAGACGTACATCTAAGTTCCTTTGCAATATTTATAGAAAATAGACCCCTTTTCCAAATGCAGTAATCTGACTTGAATTCTGTGCTGTAGAACCTACTACACAGAATTCAGAAAGCATAGAAAAAGCACATTATTGGGCATCAGGCAGCTGATTGTCACTGTTGTTGTCCAGTCCTCAGTGTTAAGGAGAACCAAACTTCTTTCCAGTGAAAGAGGATAAATTTTAGTGATTTCACACACTAATAACATGAAATCGTTGAGCTTGTTCATGAGACAGTACATTACACTGTTAAATAAATTGAAAGGAAGCAAAACAAGAATATACCTGATTTGACTGGCAAGGTGAGACGATTGATTCCCAGTTGTGATAAGTGCTTGGTTGTGAGTAAGAAAAGGCAAGTGACTACTCCCCTTCTGACTTGGATGACGATCATTATGGCCAAAACAGGATTTGGATTCTGGATTTAAATGTTTACCTGCTGGTGAGACAAGTGACACTCTAGAGTAAAAGAATATTGCACAGAAACTCCCTCATTTTAAGCATTTATAAGTTTTGAGGGATTGCCTCTTCACATCTTTCCAGATTGTTACCTGTGTTACAATACCTCCTTTGTGAAGACTGTGAAAAATCTAGGATGGAGTGTAACAATATTATGAAAAGGAGAGTTGCCACTCACCATATAGCGGAAATGCTGAGTCGCAGATAGGCACAACAAACACACACACACACACACACACACACACACACACACTGCACTGCACTCTCTGGCAACTGAAGCCACAGTGCGACAGCAGCAGCACCAGTACCTGATGGAAGTGGTGACTGGTGGAGGTGAGGAGGAGGTTCGGGCGGGGAGGGGAAGGGACAGTAGGGTAGGGGTAGAGGACACTGAACTGCTGCTGGGTATTGCATAGGGATAAGGTGGAGAGAGAGGGTAGGGCAGCTGTGTGCAGTCATAAGGTTAGACACGAGGCAGGGGAGAGGGTAGTAGGGGAAATGGAGAGAAGTAAAAAGACTGGATAGGATGGTGGTATGAGGGCTGTGTAGTGCTGCAATGGAAATAGGGAAGGAGCTGCATGGGTGAGAACGAAGACTAATGAAGTTTGAGGCCAGAAGGGTTACGGGAGTGTAGGATATGTTGCAGGGAAAGTTCCCACCTGTGCAATCCAGAAAAACTGGTGTTGGTGGGACGGATCCATGTGGCGCACAGCCTGTGAAGCAGTCATTGAAAATGAAGGATGTTTTGCTTGGCAGTGTGCTGAGCTACAGGGTGGTCCACTAGTTTCTTGGCCACAGTTTGTCGGTGGCCATTCATGCGAACAGACAGCTTGTTGGTTGTCATGTCCACATAGAATGAAGCACAGTGGTTGCAGATTAGGTTGTAGAGCACTTGACAGGTTTCACAGGTAGCCCTGCCTTTGATGGATTAGGTGATATTTGTGACAGGACAGGAGTAGGTGGTGGGAGGATGTATGGGAAACACCTTGCATCTATTATAGGGATATGAGCCATGAGGTAAGGGGTTGGGAGCAGGGGTTGTGTACAGACCGAAGAGTGTATTGTGTCAGTTTGGTGGACAACGGAATACCACTGTGGGAGGAGTGGGAAGGGTAGTGGGCAGGACAGTTCTCATTTCAGGGCGTGACGAGAGGTAATCGAAAACCTGGCAGAGAATTTAATTCAGTTGCTTCAGTCCCAGATGGTACTGAGTTACGAGGGAATACTCCTCTGTGGCCAGACTGTGGGACTTTAGGAGGTGGTCGGAGAATGTAAAGATAAGGCATGGGAGATTTGTTTTTGTACAAGGTTGGGAAGATAATTACGGACAGTGAAGGCTTCATTGAGACCCTTGGTATATTTTGAGGAGGACTGCTCATCACTGCAGATGCAGTCATGGGTGGCTAGGCTGTATGGAAGGGACGTCTTAGTATGGAATGTGTGGCAACTGTCGAAGTGGAGGTATTGCTGGTGATTAGTAGGTTCGATGTGGACAGAGGTACTGATGTAATCATCTTTGAGGTTGAGGTCAACATCTATTGAGGTGGCTTGTTGGGTTGAGTAGGAACAGATGAAGCAAATGAGGGAGAAGCTGTTGATGTTGTGGAGGATTGTGGATAGTGTGTCCTCACCCTCAATCCAGATCACAAAGGTGTCATCAACAAATCTGAATCAGGTGAGTGGTTTAGGATTCTGGGTGTTCAGGAAGGACTCCTGTAGATGGCCCATTAATAGGTTAGCATAGGATGGGCCATCTAGAGGAATCCTTCCTAAACACCCAGAATACCAAACCTTTCACCTGGTTCAGATTCTTTGATGACATCTTCGTGATCTAGATGATGACATGCTATAGACATTCCTCCAGAACCTCAACAACTTTTCACCCATTCGCTTATTCTCTTCACCTGGTCCTATTCAACACAACCAACCCCCCCCCCCCCCCCCCCTCCGTCCTCGATGCTGACCTCCACCTTAAAGATGGCTACATCAGTACCCCTCTGGCCATATTAAACCTACTAACTACCAACAATACCTCTACTTTGACAGCTGCTACCTATTCCATACCAAGAAGTCCCTTCCACACAGCCTACCCACCCGCTGTCGTCACACCTGCAGTGACAAATAGTTGTTCTCAAAATATATTGACAGTCTCACTGAAACCTTCATAGACCTCACTTTCCTCCCAATCTTGAACAAAAACAAATCTCTCATGCCTTGCCTTTCCTGTCTCCCACCGCCTCCAAAGATATCACTGTCCGCCCACATATGTGCATTTCCTTCATAACTCAGTACCATCTGGGACAGGACCAACTGAATTACATTCTCCACCAGGATTTTGATTACCTCTCATTATGCTCTGAAATGAGAAATGTCCTGCCCACTATTCTTCCCACCGTGGTATTCCACTGTCCATTGAACCTACACAATATACTCGTACATCTCTACACAACCCCTGCTCCGAATGCCTTACCTCATGGCTCATGTCCCTGTAATAGACTTAGATGCAAGATGTGTCCTATACATCCCCACCACCTCCTACACCAGTCTATTCACAAACATCATCTATCCCATCAAAGGCCGTGCTACCTGTGAAACCTGTCAAGTGATCTACAAGCTAAGCTGCAACCACTGTGCTGCATTCTGTGTGGACATGACAACCAACAAGTTGTCTGTCCACCGACAAACTGTGCCCATGAAACTAGTGGGCCATCCTGTTGCTCTGTGCACTGCCCATCACGACATTTTTCATTACAGTGACTGCTTCAGTTGCCAGAGACTGCAGTTTGTGCTAACCTAGTTATCATATATGAGACTTAAATAAAAAAAAAACCCTTCATAACGTTATGAAAAGTAGAGCTGCCCCTCACCATATAGGGAGATGCTGAGTTGCAGATAGGACCAACAAAAAGATGCTAGAAACGCGCACACACGCACAGACTGCAGTCTCTGGCGACTGAAGCCACACTGCATGCAGCACCACCAGTGCATAATGGGAGTGGCAACTGGGTGGAGCTGAGGAGGAAGCTGGGGCAGGGAGGATGACACTAAAGTGCTGCTGGCGAGTGTGCAGAGATGAGGTGGAGCAAGGGTAGAGCAGCTATGTGCAATTGGAAGGTTAGATGGAGGGCAGGGTAGAGGTGGGTGTGGAGGGGTAGTAGAAAATAAGAGAAGTAAAAAGACAGGGTATGATGGTGAAATGAGGGCTGTGTAGTGATGGAATGGGAACAAGGAAGGGTGCTGGATGTGTGAGGACGATGACTAACGAAGTTTGAGGTCAGAAGGGTTACGGGAACTTAGGATATACTGCAGGGAAAGTTCCCACCTGTGTAATCCAGAAAAGCTGGCGTTGATGGGAAGGATCCATGTGGCATAGGCTGTGACTGAAATATTTAGCATTTTCATTGTATGTGTCTGCGATTTAGTACCTTCTCTATGTGGCGAGTGGCAATCTGTCCTTCTGCAATTAGTTGTTGTTCCATCCTGGACTTTTCAGTTTGACACTGAAGGGGGGAAAATCTTAAAATACTGTTGATCTAATGTGACTGGTTAGATAAAAAAAAAATCTACTCAAGCAGCGGTAGGAGAACACACCCATTGCTTATTTTCATTGTTAAAATACTGTTAGTTTGCCCAGAATGCTCAGATTTACTGATGCAGGAAACAGTGAATATATAGTCTTCTAATTGTATTACACAGTTACTCCAAATGGAAAAAAGTTTATGAATTTTATAGACTGATAGGTAAATGTCCTGAATAGAGGACTTGGAGGTACTGGCATTGTATGCCGTTCCCGCTGCAGTGCAGTGTGGCTAATTGCCTGCACCCTTCAGGCCAATTCTCATCATTGGTGGTTTGTGTTGTGCTTGCAGAACTGTTATGGTGCAACAGAAAATTTATTCATATTAATATGTATGAATATTACACTCTTGGACAGTAACAAGAGACAGGTTGCAGGTATTAAAAACAAACTATAATCAAAATCTACAAGTAGGATTGACATTCATTTATATTTTGCCAGTATTTAATACATGTGTTTAGCTCTATCAGACATTTTTGTTTGGAAGAAATACTTGTCACTGTCTTTAGAGTGGCTTTAGGACAGCAACCCAGCGTGATACTCAGATCTCCAGCATTCAGTGCTAGTGATACATATGTTCCAGTAATGAGAACTCGATACTTTGATTTTAATCAAAGCAATATTTATGCATTAGTAGCTGATAATTGTTCACTTTAGGGACTAATTATACATTTGTACACAGCCTACACACCACAAAACACTTTTAACCTGTAATTTTTATAAACCCATAACATTTGGGATTCAGGCAGGCTTGTAGTCTAGTGAAACATCTGCCCTAAGTATCACAGATAGGTTCCTCCTTAGTTAACATATACCAGCTTAGTAATATTTATGTAAAAACCTGAAAATTAAAAGATGAGTGTGTTTTATAATTCTGTTAATGGCTGCTTTGTCTTTTAGAAAGGCAATTATGAATGCTTTTTGTAAAAAAAAAAAAAAAAGTTATGCAAAAACAAGTATGTGCAATTTTTTGATCAATTATTCACCATGAAATTGTCCTGATAATTGCTTACATTAGGAATTTCCAGCATGATTGTATCATCACTCATAAGAGCTGTAAGTTTGCTTCAACAATTACAAGTGTGTCATTTTTTCCAGTGGTGCAAGACAGTTGTAACTTTCGTGCTGTTTTCAACAATGTGCGTAAGGATGTTGAATGCTGCAGTATAAAAGAGTTTGTAGTGATGAGCAAGAGTTAATTGGAGTTGTTTACTATAGGACACAAAACCTAATTGTGTATGGGCCATTTCAGATTACATTTTACTATATCTGATTAAGGTTAGGGTATAGTCACAAATTTTACCCACGTTAGTTCTTCACTGAAGACGTTTGTTAACCTTATTCAGACATTTATAAGATAGTAGTTTGTACTTCTTAAACCCAAGTCACTAACAGATGCAGCTGCATTATCACCATATTTGTCAGTTGTTGACATAAATTTAGTGTGACTGCCATGCTGCAAATGTCCATCTTGTAAACTTGCAGATGCTCCAGATTGTGTGATAGATCACACAGCTAGTCAGACAAAGCAGACTGCAGCTGAGGAGGGTAATGAAACTTCAAGACATGGTGCCAAGGAGAGGAGCAGGTCTGAAGAAGCACAACAATCACCTTCCAGTGAGCCACAGCTACAGTTACCCCAGCCACAGCCACAGCCCGAACCTCAACAGTTAGAAGAACAGCCTGAGGAAGCGGCCAGTGTGAGGGCACACAGAGTTATAGTTGCTGCTCGATGTGACTGGTTTCGTCGGGCTCTCTTGTCTGGGATGAGAGAGGCAATTGATAGGTACATAGTCTATGAGGCACAGAGTAATGCACAATCTTGGATTAACTATGTTTTATTATGATCATTAGTACAATATAATAAAAGGTAGAAGGTTTACCAGTTATTTTATCATATACAATATGAGCATTTCAACTTGAATCAGCTGCTCTGCTAGCAACAGATGCAGCCTGAAAAAGTCACGCACTGGGGCTCTATTCTATATTGTTCATACCAATCGGTGCAATAGGCTAGTCTCGGTAGTGACGTAATTTTCAGTTCTTTATCCAAATTTCCTATTCAGTAAGCTTCTGAGACCTGTTACCGAATGGTCCTCCCGCCAATTTTTCGACAACTGTACAGAGAGATTTTGGATTTGTTCAGTTACCGTATTTACTCGAATCTAAGCCACACTTTTTTTTTTTCAGTTTTTGTAATCCAAAAAACTGCCTGCGGCTTAGAATCAAGTGCAAAGCAAGCGGAAGTTCTGAAAAATGTGTAATGCATGCTTTGTAGGCACAATGATAAATACTGGGGCCAAAACCTCTGCATAAATAAAAAAAAAAGTGGCAGACGAGCTTTTTTTCTCTGCCCCGAGTTTTGACCACTGCATTTTCATACATTATCCAACGAAGTAAATACAAATTCCGTATTGCTCGTCTTCGAATGTAGCAGAATTTCAATGTACTACGAAAATCCGACTGGTAAGACTGTTTGGGATGTTTGTCAATATGGCCAACTCTATGTTCTGAATTTTTTCCTACCTGTGAGAAAAGATGGTTGCTAATAGGAACATGATGAAACGTGAATCACATGCATTATTCTCTTCACCATAACAATAATACAAATATAAACATTTTGCCATGTATTCTTTCGTGTTTGCTGCTATCTCGTTTAAATCCTGTCTGCCTAATAAACTACGAAACTAGAGTGAGACAACAACGAACGTGGAAGAATATATGTATCATGTCATGTTTATATTCGTATTATTCTTATGCCTAATAGTGATACAGTCAGAAATGAGGCACGATAACTGACTAGATTTTTAAATCTAAGATGACTCTAATTTCTGTGCTGAATTTGATGCACTAAAGAAGCGGCCGCAAAGATTTTCAAACAGAGAGAAATTTTCGCCTAACTCTCGTTCAGAACATGTTCTATCATACGCAGTCTATTATTTGGTTCTCGTTGATAATTATCAAACAAAGCAGCAGTCTAAGTAACAACAAATAGCAGTCTCTTGCTATTGTTTCGCTAATGAGACGATTCCTCTTTTTTTCTTCTTTAAAAAAAAAAAAAAGAAAAAAAAAAGCCATGGCGCGAGCGGCGACAGGCCGTAAACACTCACTATCAGAATGCGACAAACAATGCATGATACAGTACAGTAATGCATTTTCAGCTTAGTGACATAAACACCTATAACAAAGAAAATGGCACTTATCAGATCAAAATAAGCAATCGATTCAAACCAGACGAAGCACGTGAAAAAGGAAGGGTACCCGTATAAATACGGACGGAGCGCCTAATGTATAGCAATGGCTACCTGGTAAAGCTTAACTGCTAAGCTTACGACTCAAACCAAACTACTGTAGCTGTATCATCATTCATTCAACCTAAATCATGTCTCATATTACAATCAACCAACTTCGTTCCGATTTGGAGGTACGGCCTAAAACTTTTATCTCCCCTTGAATTTCGATTCTCAAATTTCAGGTGCGGCTTAGATTCGGGAAATTTTTTTTCCCTTTATTTCGAGTCTCATTTTTCAGGTGCGGCTTAGATTCGAGTGCGGCTTAGATGCGAGTAAATACGGCAGCTGTGGTTTATTTACACCTATCATTTGTTATTTTAAACATATTGAGCAGTTTTAGCTGTTGATATAATGGTTGTGTTATTAAAGAATCACCATAGGATGCGTCTGGTGGGAAAGTGAGTTCATAATAGACTATTATCCTTTGTTAGAAATATGGTTGGTTAGGTAGTTACTGCCAATGATTACAACATAAAAAAAAAAATAAAAATAAAATAAAAAAAAAAACGTTTTCGGTCAATATTCTCTCAAAATACCTGTTATGTTTATGCAATTAAGAGTTTAAAGATAATTAAATATCAAGACACCAGCTCTGCTTAAGTATATTACGTGTTAGCTTATGTATATTACGTGTTGGCTGAAATTACTAGTGACTTTGTGTACTTTTCTGCAAATGATTTACATATTAATTATCAAAAAGTGTTTAAAACTTTTAAGTGACAATTCAAAGGAATTTTGTGGAGTCTGATAGAGGAAACCTTCCGAAATTTCAAGCATTTACGGCTTACATCCGTGTCATTCGGCAACGAAGTCAGTCTGTGTCTCTCTCAACCAAAATTGCGTAAAATACAGCACCACCAGCAAGAAAGTTGTAGCAGTGAAGTTGGTAAAGTGATGGACTGCTGTGGCAAGGGGTGTAGGTTCATATATACAGCTGGATGCGAAGATTATTCACATTTTGAGACTTCGTTAATCATCGAATTTAAGCATTTTTCTGAAATATTCATTGGAATTTGCATATAAGAGTGCGCTTTCTCAGTAATGAGTATCTCCGATTTCGTGACTTCCACATGCTTAAGAAATGAAGGATGAAATTACTGTGCATGAAACAATGACAGTGACATTTAAACTACTACCTGTCACAAATAATTCACCTTTTTTTGAATACATAGCGATTTACGACAGTGTGGTCAGACAGGAATCTAAGAGCACAACGTTACTTACTCAGGCTTGTCACAAGTATTTATCTGCGATCAGTTCCTTAATAACAGTAGACAGATGAAAGGTTCCCACTACAATATTTTCAGACTATGCCACCATATATGAAACATTTTGATTCATCAGATGCATGTTATAAACAACAACAAAGTTCTATTGCTGCACTCACCACACGCTCTCGAAAAATTGATTTTTAAAATTTTGTTTTTATGAACCAAATCGTTGATATACCCTATAGGGAAGCAGACTGCTTCATCTTTTGGATCTCTAGGAGTGAGCTATGACCTCATTCTATGCAACTTGTTGTTCTTTGACACTCTCTTAAACAATTTTTCGGGTTCTTCGATTTGTGTTGTGTCTATGCGACTAATTGAAGACAGTTTATTCCCGTGTGAGTTTCACTTCTTTTATTTATGAAAAATCATCAGGGTTAAAGGAAGTGAAATGTGTGTGGCAATAAAGAAACTGCCTTCAATTAGTTGCTTAGAAGGAACGTACCTCCATGAATTTTGAAGCAGCTAAGGAACAACGGAAAACAGAAAAAAATGACGAATTTTTTGTGTTTCTACTGATATATTTGTACAATGTGGTACTACGCTCCATTCCTAATGTAACGTAAAATCCAAAACAAGACGTTGGTGTGAATGAGAATAAAATAACATAATGTGATATATACAACATTTTCCAGAACACAGTAAATATTCTATTGTTATCATGCATTCTTGGAATCCCGTGGTCAGCAAAATTTGAACAGTATTCGTACTTTAACCACACTTTTCGGTACTATGAAGAATGGCATGCCTGTGTCGTCTGCTAGCCACTTAGAGTTCGTGCCGCTAAGGCGCTGCAGTGCGCATCGCAGATCTGAGGTAGATTGCTTTTCATTGGTTGGCGCGAGGAGAACTGACAGCAGCATTTCAGTTCACTAGGATCATTCGGCAACACTTTCGAAATGCTTCCCTTCTGAAAAGGAGTAAACAAAAACGACGATTGCATGTTTGCCAAACAGACCCTGAAGGCGGCAGATACCAGCACCCCGGTAGATGCTGTGTTTCTTAACTTTTGTAAGGCATTTAGTACAGTTCTGCTCTGCCATGTAATGAATAAAATAGGAGTGTACGGACTATCAGACCAACTGTGTGATTGGATTTAATAGTTTCTGGACTTTCTAGCATGTCATTCTCGTGTGTGTGTGTGTGTGTGTGTGTGTGTGTGTGTGTGTGTGTGTGTGTGTGTGTGTGTGTAAAAGTGTGCAGATGATGCTGTTGTATACAGAGAAGTTGCAATGCTATAAAATTGTAGAAAAATGCAAGATCACCTGCAGAGGACTGATGTTTAGTACAGGGAGTGGCAATTGACCCTCATCATAAAGAAATGTAACATATTGTGTATACATAGACAAAAAGAGCCATTATTCTAAGACTACATGATTGTAGAACAATCGCTGGAAACACTTATTTCCATAAAATATCTATATTCTGGATCACGGTGTGGGTTACTGTTGAAGCTCTGAGTTTGTACATTGCTAGGAGAGTCAACAGGTGTATTACTTTTTCCTCTGTAAATCTCATGAAAAGACTCTGAAGATAAAGTTAGAGATATTTTAGCCCAAACATTGGTTTACTGGCAGTCGTTCGTCCCATGAACTTTTCATGACTATAAGTGGTACACAGTGTACCCTCCACCACTCGCACCACAGTGGTTTGTGGAGTACAGATGTAGATATGTATTGTCCTTCTAAACTTACGGCAGGTTCCTGATAGACTACCACAAGGCCCCAGCCATAGCAGCCTGTTTTTCCTTCCATGCTGCATGTCTATCCTCTTGCAGTTCTTTTTCCACTCCCTTGGGGAACATGTCTGGGCTGTTTTTGGAAATGTATTCTTCATTTGCAGTAGTCAATATCCGAATGCCCTCCACTGTTTTTCATTCCTTTTTTCTTTCTTTGTTCACCTTCTCCTATTCTTCCTTCGCTTAGGGTTTTGAGGTTCCTCTTTTTCATGGGGTGAAGTCAACAGCTACACAACTGGCAGGCCAGAAAGAACAGAAGGATTACTCCCGTGAAGACTTCCTATGTCCCTCCAGCCATCCAACATCTGAGTCCTTTGCCGACTCGAATATCCTCTTCAGCAATGTTGTCTTGTGTTACCCTTGCCCAGCCAACATCCATGTCACTGGTGCACAACACCAACTGTTTTTCTGCCATGAACTCCACAGGCTGACAGAAGACTGCTGACACTTCTATGGGCCTCATGGAGCTGCCTCTGCAGCGAGTCTTCAGAGGCTGCCACTCGGCAGCCACCAAGGAGCTACCCCTTTGTTTTTTTCCTTGTCTTGACTCTCCGCCAGTGGAATGTTCAGTCTTCGATCCAACAAAGAGGATTAATTGCTGCTCATAGAATTGCTGCATCCACTTGTTATCTGCCTTCTGGAAACAGAATTGTATCCTATGACCGTTTTGAGCTCTCGTATTTCTTCTTGGTCCATTTTGACGTTCCCCAGAGGATGGCGTCCCATCTCGAGGGGGAGTCATGGTGCTTGTACTAGATGATGTTCATAGTCAACCCATCTACCTGATATGCACCTTCAAGCTGTTGCATTTCACTGATTCCTCCCTCACTTAATCTCTTCCCTCACTTAATCTCTTCCCTCACTTAATCTCTTCCCTCACTTAATCTCTTCCCTCACTTAATCTCTTCCCTCACTTAATCTCTTCCCTCACTTAATCTCTTCCCTCACTTAATCTCTTCCCTCACTTAATCTCTTCCCTCACTTAATCTCTTCCCTCACTTAATCTCTTCCCTCACTTAATCTCTTCCCTCACTTAATCTCTTCCCTCACTTAATCTCTTCCCTCACTTAATCTCTTCCCTCACTTAATCTCTTCCCTCACTTAATCTCTTCCCTCACTTAATCTCTTCCCTCACTTAATCTCTTCCCTCACTTAATCTCTTCCCTCACTTAATCTCTTCCCTCACTTAATCTCTTCCCTCACTTAATCTCTTCCCTCACTTAATCTCTTCCCTCACTTAATCTCTTCCCTCACTTAATCTCTTCCCTCACTTAATCTCTTCCCTCACTTAATCTCTTCCCTCACTTAATCTCTTCCCTCACTTAATCTCTTCCCTCACTTAATCTCTTCCCTCACTTAATCTCTTCCCTCACTTAATCTCTTCCCTCACTTAATCTCTTCCCTCACTTAATCTCTTCCCTTTGTACTGTGTACATCCCTTTATAATTTAATGTCCAGCTTATTGGGCAGCTACCTCACCCTTTTCTGCTGCTTGGTGGCTTTAATGTGCACCATCCCCTTTGGGATTCTAACAGAGGCTGTCTGAGAGGTGCCCTCTTAGCTGACCTTCTCAATCAACTTCACTTCTGACTTAACACTGGAGTACCCTTATTCCTTTCAGACTCCACTCCACCTTTTCCCAATTGGACATATTCTTCTGCACTGCCCAGCTTGCCCGTCATCTTCAGTGGTCCGGTCCCTCTGACACATACTCGAACCACCATTTCCTGTGTGCTATCCATTTGCTGACACCTATCTCACCTACTTGCACACCCAAATGGCAGCTTACTAAGGTCTACTGGAGGCTTTACTCCTCCCTGGTGGCCTTCGACGAAAAACATTTCCCCTCTTGTGATGACCAGGGAGAATACCATAAAAAGTTATCCTTGATGCCACAGAACATTTCATTCCTTGCACTTCCTCTTTACCAAGCCATGTCCTGGTCTATTGGTGAACTGAGGCGTGCCGTGACGCAATTTGTGCACGGAGACATGCTATCCATATATTTGACCGTCATCCTTAGGTATCAAACTGCATTCCTTATAAACAGTTGCATGCACGATGTTGTTTTGTTATTTGGGATAGCAAAAAAGCTAGCAGGATTTTATTAGCTAGTACTTTTAACAGTTCCACTCCCTGTTCCGTCATAAGGACCAACCTCCGATGGCTGAGACAATGTCCTTGTGGGCCCATTGCTATCTCCAACATCTTAGGCCGCCATTTTGTGGAGATTTCGAGCTCCTCGTCCTGTCTTCCTCCATTGGAAACGAGTGGAGGAGGCTTTGGTGATACCCTTCTCATCTCTGAATCATGATTGCTACAAGCTGCCTTTACTATGAGGGATCTAGGTCATGCTCTCACTCCATCTTGATCCTCCACCCGAGGCCCAGATGATGATCACATTCAGATGTTGCAGCACCTTTCTCTTGTGGGCAAGCACTTTCTGCTTCTTACATACAACCGCATCCGGACAGAGGACATTCTCCAGATGCGCGCATGAAGCCTCTGTCATACCCATACCTAAGCCCGGTAAGGACAAACACCTTCCTTCCAGTTACCGCCCCCACTTCTCTCAACAGCTGTGTTTTTTGAGATGATGGAACGTACGATTCATGCCCAGCTGGTATGGTGACTAGTCTCGCAATTTACTAACCACTGACATTATGGATTTTGAATGCGACGTTCTACAGTTGACCATCTCGTCACTTGTCCACCCATGTCATGAATTGCTTTCTACAGAAATCCCAGACTGTGGCAATGTTTTTCAATTTGGAACCAGCCTAAGACACCTACTGGTATCCTCCGTACTCACTACACATGGTACATCCGAGACTGCATGCCTCGTTTCCTTCAGGAATTTTTAAAAGACTGAGTTTTCTAGTAATATGTGGGTTATTCCTTTTCGGACACCTTTATCCAGAAAACTTGTGTGCCTCAGGATTCCAACATGAGCACCATCCTCTTTGCTATCACCATTAACCCTATAATGGTCTGTCTCCTGCCAGGCATCTCCAGCTCCCTTTTCATTGACGATTTTCCCATCTATTGCAGTTCTCCAGGGACTTGTCTCATTGGGTGGTTCCTTCATCGATGTCTTGATTGTCATTGCTCATGGAACATCAACAGTGGCTTTCGTTTTTCCACTGACAAAACCGTTTGTATGAATTTCAGGCCCTTCCATTCATTGAAAATACAAAATTACTGGGGCTCCAGCCCAATAGGAAACTGTCTTGGTCCTCCACGTGTCTTACCTGGCAGCCCACTGTATGCAGCCCCTCAATGTTCTAGATCTCCTCAATGGTACTTCCTGGGGAGCAGATCGAACCACCCTCCTCCGTTTGCACCAGTCCCTTGTCTGTTCGAAACTAGACTAAGGGTGCTTCATATATACATCTGCACATCCGTCTCTCTTATGCCGTCTAAATACTATCCACCATCGTGGCATCTGTTTAGCCGCTGGCATCTTTTATAGTAGCCCATTCTGTATGCAGAAGCTGCCAAACTATAGCTGTCCTACAGCCGTGGCTTTCTCCTCTGCATACGAGCATGCCGTTTGTGTGCCATGCGTGGCCACCCGTCCTGTGCTGCCTCCTTCTATGACTCCTTTGACTGCCAGCATGGTTTGCGTCCCTCTTCTCTGTTATCTCCCGGAGTTTGCTTTCAGCTCTTGCTCTGGCAGCAAACTTCACACTACCTGCAATTTTCCTGGCATCATGTTGTGGCCTGTGTTCACCTTGGCTTTCATTCGCTTCCTGAGGGCACTACCCCAGCCTCAATCTATTGCTTTCACTTTCATGACCCCTTCTCACGGAACTTTTTGCTAGTATCTTTGTGTACATTTATGGTTCCCAGACTGACCATGGTGTTGGGTGTGCTTTTGTCATTCCAGAACACTTCTCAGTATTTAAAGCAGAGCTCTTTGCCCTGTATCAGGCCACACAGTACATCTGGCCACACAGACTTTTCAATTGCATCATCTGCTCAGTCTCTCTTGGTGCCCTTCTAAGCCTCTTGTGTGCTGTGCACTGTCCATTCCTTAGTGCAATGGGTCCAGGAAAGATGCCTCTTGCTCACTCTTGATGGATGTGTATGTGGTTTTCTGGTCATGTTGGTCTGACACGAAACGAGGCCACTGTCGCTACTGCCAAGGCTATTGACATCACCACTGGTCCTCCCTTCATGGGAAGAAGCTATGGGTTATTAAGCCTCTCCCAGCAGCTTGAATGCCCACCTCTTGGCCCCCTCGCCACAAGGAGATCATTTTAACTAGGTTACGTATTGGGCACTGTCTTTTTAGCCATCATCATTTGTTAAGTGGTGCTCACCACTACTTTGTGCACATTGTGCTCAGCTTTTGATGGTCCACCATTTCCTGATGGAATGCCCTTTTTTTAACTGCTTATGTTCTCGTGAACATAGGGTGAACATCAACAAGAGCAAAACGAGGATAATGGAATGTAGTCGAATTAAGTCGGGTGATGCTGAGGGAATTAGATTAGGAAATGAGACACTTAAAGTAGTAAAGGAGTTTTGCTATTTGGGGAGCAAAATAACTGATGATGGTCGAAGTAGAGAGGATATAAAATGTAGACTGGCAATGGCAAGGAAAGCGTTTCTGAAGAAGAGAAGTTTGTTAACATAGAGTCTAGATTTAAGTGTCAGGAAGTCTTTTCTGAAAGTATTTGTATGGAGTGTAGCCATGTATGGAAGTAAAACATGGACGATAAATGGTGTGGACAAGAAGAGAATAGAAGCTTTCGAAATGTGGTGCTACAGAAGAATGCTGAAGATTAGATGGGTAGATCACATAACTAATGAGGAAGTATTGAATAGGATTGGGGAGAAGAAAAGTTTGTGGCACAACTTGACCAGAAGAAGGGATCGGTTGGTAGGACATGTTCTAAGGCATCAAGGGATCACCAATTTAGTATTGAAGGGAAGCGTAGAGGGTAAAAATCTTAGAGGGAGGCCAAGAGATGACTACACTAAGCAGATTCAAAAGGATGTGGGTTGCAGTGGGTTCTGGGAGATGAAGAAGCTTGCACTGGATAGAGTAGCATGGAGAGCTGCATCAAACCAGTCTCAGGACTGAAGACAACAACAACAATGTTCTCGTTTGTGTTTGCTGTTGTAGTTATTGGCCGTTTTAGTGGAAGATGCGCGAGCTGTTGATCGTGTTTTACTCTTTGTCTGTCATAGCAACATGGCAAAGGCCATTTAATTTTTAGTTCTGAACCTTCGTTTCTCTATGGCACATTTTTATAGAACTTCCTCCGCGTTCCTGTTTTTAGCTGTCTCCTCGTCCATTGATTGGGATTGATATGTAGTCTTTTTTAACTTCTCTCTTTTGTGTTAGTGTTATAGGGAACGTACGACCCTAATTGTTTTTGTGCCCTAAAACAAAACAACATTTGAGATTGCTTCCTTTTTTTAAAAAAAATTGTAACTAATTTGGTGCAAATATTTATACATTTTATTTTCTCTGTGTTTCTGGTCTTAATAGCAATACCTCCCTAGTCTTTCCTTCATATCCTTTGCACTTTATATAGACCCTTGTCTTTATACAGTATTCTGAACTGATTGAAGATTGGAGAACTAGTGAGCCAGTATGTACCGAGGAAGTGCGTACCATAATAGTAAAACATATGAACTGTTACATTGACACCCTCAATGTTATATTAAAGCTTTCAGTGCAGATAATCCTAGTGGTTGCCCAATATGTTTCTATTTATAGCAAAATTTGCATGTTGTATTTGTATTGAATTTATGGTGGTAAAAGGGGTAAATGTTTCGATTTTTACAGGAAAATAGTGGTCCATGATACAAATCCATTCCTTTTCTCAACATTTCTTCACTACCTGTACAGTGGACAGTTGCGTACCCGAGAGCTGACTGCTGATCAGTTAGCTGACCTTATGCTTCTCAGTGATCGATATGAGGTTGACTCATTGAAACAAGCATGCGAACAGGGATTAAGAAGACACATTGATGAAGATTCAGTGCTTTATTTCCTGAGTATGAGTGACCAAATTAATGCAAAAACTCTTCGGGTAAGTTAGAGATTTTATTTCATTTCATTTTAGAACTGAATTTGATGTAAGATTTACTACATATTTATTGAATGTGCTGCTTTATTTTAGGATCATTGTAATTACAGTATAAAACATTATAGCTACGTGGTGTTCAAGTTGTCATGTGACTTCTACATCTCTGATAAAACATTCATTTTCTGTAAGTCACTTCAGAAATTATGTATCAGGTACTTAGGTGAGAACTGCTCATGAATACCAATGTTAAAACCACTTGGAAAAATGTGCAGAATAGTTATCATGACCATGCTGTCACTCCATTGCTTCTCAGTCCACAGCCATAGCTATATCCTGCATTCTCTCTGCTCTCTAATGGCTTTATGTTGTTCTTAATGCAATAGATATTAAGTGAGAAAAATAAATTTACATAAACTAAAAAATAAATTTACATAAACTAGTGTGAGACAGGAAGATAATTCTTCTTTAACTTGGCATGATATTTTCATTCAAAATATCTGTGTAAAAATGTTGCAACCACTGGTACATGTATTTAACATCCTTTTTCAAATTTTTCTCTGTTACTAGTGGATGATTGAAGGGATTGGAGTAGGCTCAGTATGGTACACAGACAGTAGAGGGGAGAGTAATGATATAAGAGGAACAAGTTCCAGGCAGTACCATTACCACATTGTACTTCATCCTTCATTCAGAGCATTTGCAAAAGAAGTAATGCACAGAAAAAAGTTTAAAGATTTTGTAAAAGTGAAGAGTAGCCCACTGCAGGCCTGGAATTGTTGGACCATGCATGTCTAATCAAATAGATAGCACAACAAAACATTACATTCAATAATTGTTACTGTAATGCTGTATACAGTATTGCAGTTGTCAGATCAGAGATTGGTGTGAGCATACACAAAACAGTAGCATCCCAGAGTCTTCAAACTTCTATGATTTATAACTAGTAAACCTAACAATCAAGAATAGTTTGACAAATATAACAATGAACATAATGTAAACAACAAACGTTGCAGAGTACTTTATTAATTATCCATTATTTGTACATATCTTATGTAACTTTTTACAGCTGACGTTTTGTGATATCCCCTGACTATGAGATTGTGCTATGGTAAAGGTTAAGGTCAGAATGGACGATTTTATAAGTGATATTTGTAATGTATATCTAAGGTGTTCATCACTGGTTAATTAAATGTTACATTGGATTGCATTTGTATCCTTCTAGAGTGCCTGTTTAAACTTCATCTCCTTGAATCCTGACATTATGGATAGTGAATTATTTGAAGAGCTGCCTCAAAACCTGCAGGCTGAGATCTATGATCTAGTCATATGGGCTAAACCCAGGTAAATATGCTAAACAATAAACTAAGAATTTTTTTTCTTAGTTCATATTTTATACAAAATAATTACAGACAGTGGGTTTTTACAATTAAAAAAAAGTTCAACAATGAGAGGTGGTTAGTTGCTGCATCTCACTTGTAATGGTGCACATACTTAACATCTTTCAGTTGTTGTTTTTGTTCTGATGTTGACAGTGTATTAAGAAGTGGCTCAGTGATGCTTACTTTTGCAACTTATATTGTATGTGAGAGATTATTTTACTGATATTAGACCAAATGTGGTGGTAATGGTGGCAGTGTAAGCAACCAATTAAGATGTAACTTCTTGTTTATTTATTTTAATTGTAAATTTGTTGTGGAGAAGAGGAGTGACATGTTTTCTTTAAGTTTGCAATCAAAATGTTCAGTCTGTACTCTGGATGTTGCATCTAGAAACACTGTGAACCACTGTGAAGCATGTGGCGGGGGGTTCACTGTACAACTGCAAGGCATTTGCTTTCCTGTTTTCACTTGCAAATGGAGCAAGGGAAATAATGATTTGCTGATTCTCATGGCACATGTTACTTAATGTTTTTTTTTTATTTCTGACATTGTAAAGTTGTGATTATTTTGAAGAACAGTATATAGCAGCAAATTGGAACTTTTGAACAAGGAACTGCTCCTGTGGTGTTTCAGCATGATCTTTTAACGAATGTTCTTGATATAAGGTTGCCATATGTGTGCTTCCCCTGTGTGTGCATTATTAATTTCATCTGCAAACCCCAGGGAGAAAGCTTAACATAAAATATGCTTGGTTTTGAGCAGACAGAGAAATAATTGTAAATAGTTATCTCTCTTATAGGCAAATTCTGTTGGCAGCATTGCAATTGTAATAAAATTTAGAGGACAAAGGTACTCATCTTCCTCGTACACTTTATTCGCATATGAAAAAGTGAGAAATTATGTGTTAAACTTGCTTCCACAGGTACTGTCTGTCATTAAACTGGCCAAGAGTTTGTAAAAATTGATGCAGTCTGCTATTTCACATTTTCAGTTGTTGTGTAATGGTGTCTGTTTTGATGTTTTTGTGTTACTGTTGAGGTAAATATGCCTATTGTTTGTATTTCAATTTGTCAGGAAATCACAAACAACTGAGAAGTTACTGCTTTACCCACATTGTCCTAGTCCTGAGACACCAACATCTGTATCATCCAGTCTGGCTGACATAGAAGAAATGGCTTCCAACATTCATATTAACAGTCGTGAGGTAAGAGAAGTTTTCACTTAATAATTCAAACAAACATAGAACCTTTTTCTAAAATCTTATAACATGATAAAAACAAGTGTCATTTGTGGTGGTGGGAGAAATAATTGTTCTGCTCCTGTGATAGATGTGAGAGTAAAATTTGTGGTTGTATAAAGATCAGGTGCTAAAAGCACTGCGGCCTTATGTAAAAGACAGCAGAACTGGAAATTCCAAATAATTTCAGATGTACAAATTCTTATAAAGCAGGACCCCATTATACTTTTGCAGCCACTGTTCATACCATTTAGAGTTTTGACTATTTCAAGACTTTATTTATACTTCTGTCATATTTATCCCCCATGCCCATTGCCAGTTTTTCTATATCCAACACTGATTTCCTGTGTTATGCTATTGTGCTACATTTACCATTCAGTATGTTTGTTCTGCCGGACAGGGGAGAAAAGGAGAGAGAATTTCAGCAGAAAATAGTTTAGAAGAAAAGCAGAGGAAAAACACAAACATTATTTTAAACACTTTCTTTTCAAAATAATAAAGTTACATGTGGCTAAGTGCAGATTGCATTATTGTTATACAGTGTTTCAGATTCCAGATAGCCGTATCAGTTATTGGCAATGATGAATTTCACAATGAAATTCAAATGATCAAATAAAAAGGTGGGACAAGAAAGAAATATAGAGAATTATGTTTCATGATTTGTATTCATTCTGAATAAAAGTTTGACATAAAATGGAAGAGTTTACCTGAAGCCATTATTTGACACAAATTGGTTAAATACTGTAGTCTCCATTTCTTATTGTATATATTTGTGCTCCTCTGTCCATGTTATGGTGAGCAGTGGAGCATGTATTGTGTATTGAACCGGGGACCTAGAAATGACGGAGAGGGTTTGTCTCAGCATAGCCCTCAGTGGTTCACAACCCCATGATAGGCCACAGCAGTCTACCCACCCCACTGCCACCCCACACCAAACCCATGGTTATTGTGCATTTCAGCCCCCAGTGGACCTCTCCCTGGGAATGTCTCATGCCAGATGAGTGCAGCTCCAAATGTTTGCGAGGTAGTGTAATTATGGTGTATGCGTATGCGGAGACAGTGTTTGCACAGCAACCTCAGACAGTGTAACTGAGGCAGAATAAGGGGGACCAGCCTGTATTCACTGAGGCAGATGGAAAACCGCCTTAAAAACCATCCACAGTATGGCCGGCACATCAGACCTTGACACCAATCCACTGGGTGGATTTGTGCCGGGGACCGGTATGCCTTACCGCTCAGGGTGCAGCGTGTTAGATCTCGTGGCTACCCAGGTGGGATCAGTGGAGGGTGTTTTTTTAATCACTGTCATTTCTGCCTTTTCCTGCCACATTTGGAACAGTTTGTAGGAAATGAACACCATACTTTTTTGGGGGAATGTGAAGGAATTCCTGAAACACATCATGCTACATGTGAGTAAATGTAATTGGTGCTGTATGTATTATTTAAGACATTAGTTTCAACCTTTCTGGAGTCCAATTAACATGGCAGTTTCTTAGAGAATTGTATCTTATTTATATAAATTCTTTTTTCTAATCTTCATTACCAATTTTTGATACTTGTCTTCTGAACTGCAATTAATAACTCAAGTATTCATGCAGGACCTAACTCAAAACACTGTTTGAGTCTTCTCATATTTTTCTATCTGAACCCTTCTCTTTAAAATATTTTTTTTAAATATTATTATTATTGCACTATCTTGCCCTCCATTGTATATGTGATCCCAGAACTTTATCCCATCACTCAGTGTGTACTTTAGGGGAAAACCTGGAATTTACAGCAAACCATCTTGTTTTAGAATCACTCACAGTTTACTTGATATAGTATGTGAAAGACTGTTGTTGTATACTGAAGACTGTGAAATTGAAATGAAAACTGGGGTTGTGTAAAACATTAATCCCCATTTACCCACTGGTGTTCTGTCTGTCTTACAGTTGCTGCCAGTGAAAAGTGTCATTGTATTTGTCTTCAATAAGTTTAGGATGTTATCATTATGGAAATAAGTTTGCAACAAGGACACAGTATTTCTTCTTTTGCACTGACTCAAAAATATATTGCGTTACTGCATATTTTATGCTAAGAAATACTTTCAAAATATTTGCTGCAGAAGTAAGTTGAGAAAAATTGCTATATGTAAATCTTATATGTTTGAAGTTACAAAAATACTAATAATTTGAGAAAATAACTATTTTATGTTGAATGCCTTGGTAGCGTAGCTCACTAATCCTGTCATTTCCATTATCAGTTTAAAAAAAAATCGTATATGTTGTGTTGGAAATGTCAGTCTGAAACAGTTTTCTGGGTTTTTGTTTCACAGTTATGAATTTGGAAATTATTAGTTGTCCAGACTCATTCAGTACTATATCAGTGCGTGCTTCACTCATTAGTTACTCACACAGTATTACCACACTCACCTTTGAAATATCAAGGTCTTGGTGTTTATTCATTGCTTACAGTTATTTTGTTAAAAATGGATGAAACTTCTCACATGAAGTCATTATTTTTTAATACTGATCTCAGTTGCTGCAATTGAGGCTGATATTAAGCTATTTATCACTGTTAGTGCTAAACACTTCATCTAACTCTGTCATTATTTTCCACAATTTAACTTTCATTGGGCTCATTTTTGTTGTTGTTGGCATGTTTCTAAACTGGTCTTATATCAGGGAAACGGAAATTTGAGTCCATTTTACCTCTCTGTAACCAGGTAGAAGCATCTGATAGCAGTTCACTGGAGGATCTTCCACTAACACAAGACTCTGCCCGTTTAGAAAGCTGCATTGTGCAGCTGAGGGACATAGTTGGTGAACAGGCATCGCATGAAGAACTTGTTCAGGTAATAGTTTAATAGCGCGCGTGTGGTTGCGCGTGTGTGTGCGTGCGTGCGTGTGTGATCACCAACAAATGAAATCTATATGTCTTACAAAAACACCTTAAGACTAATTGAAGAGTTTTATATAGTTGATGAATGTTTGATATTTTACAGCTTCCAACTTACTGACACTATGTTTTAAGTTCCAGTGGGTAAAGACAAACATTTGTAATACTGAAACATTAATTTGAATGTAGAGTTAGTAAATCTTTAAAGACATTTCTTTCTGGGTAGTCTGAGCTGCTTTTATAAGCACCTGAGAGAACTTAGGTCTTGTGTTTTCATACATTCTTCTCATATTGATCATCAAAGTGCAAGTCTGTAGCTTCAGTGAAGTGACTAGAAGGCAGAAGAATGGAACAGCTCACACTTATGATCTGGACATTGTGTCTTTACTGAAATATTGTGGGACAAGTATTCAAACCGGTGTAGCATGCCCACATTTTTTCCTTGGCTTGGTATGCCTACTGTTCGATTTTGGTGTGTTTTAATCACTTAGGTTCAGGAAAAGCTGCAGCTGGTGAACAATTTTTATTACATAGTATTGGTGAAACAGCAGCTGTAATAAGCATAGGTCTGCGAGTCAGTTCGTGAGTCAGTTCGTGAATGCAGCACAGTGCAAAAGAGGTTAACTGCAATTTTAAGATATCGTTTCTCTTTATAATGTCAGTAGAATGTAAAGGTAGACTGTCTTTCTGTGAGTAAATCGACTGAAAACATATTACGGAGACAACCTTTCAACTGAAAAAGATGGGGATAAGGGTTTCTTTAAAATATAACGTAAAAAGGCAGGTGAAACGAAACTGCTGAACTCATAGCAATTGAGAAAAGTGTGTCACTCTGTGATTAACTCAATGGTTTTTTCCTCAAGTAACTAGCAATAGAAATAAATATTAACTGAAATAAGAAAGCTCCAGATGTATCTTCAAAAAATATTTGTATAAAAGATTATTCTGGATGACGCACATAAGCTGGTATGTAAAGTAAACAGCATTTATGTTTCAGTGCCCCTGTGCTGTGCGTTTAGTAAGAGTTGATCCTCTTTCAGTTGGCGCTTGCTGCTGATTATGACATCAACCGGGCTGCAAACTTCTACTATTCATCCTGAAGGTGGCATCGAGGTCGCCCCTCCGTGAGGCGCACCTAAGGCAGTACTTAGCAGTTGCTATTGTCACTGGTAACTATTTCTAACACTTGTTGGTGGTACATAGAAGTTACGAACATATAGAAATAACACACAATCATAACATAAGAAAAGACGTGTGAAGTTGCTACACCTTTACTCATTACTGAGGAAAATCTTAGGGAAAGAAGGAACATCTTGGCTCTGAATGTTTCATAATATTATTACATTTTTCACTGGTTGAAAATACTATGGTGTGGTGCAAAATAAAGAAAATACCAAATAACACTAGTACGTTTCTAACCAGTTTAGTCTGCATAGTTGCATTATACTAGGGACTCTCTTCTGTCCTCTCCATTACAGTTGTTAAATTCTAATTAGGGTTGTAGCATTTCCTACAACAGTTCAGGATTAGGAGCATTTGTCAAGGCATCAATATCATCTTCTGTTGGTAAGAACTGCAGGCTGCAATGATCTCCATGTGTTAATTGGTGACATGAGTATGTAAGACAATTGTCTTATTGTGAAAGCGAGGAAGTAGTATGAAAAATGGATTTAGTCAGCCATTATGTGATTCCTGGCAGGGGGAGCTGTTTTACATGCTGTATTGCTTTGAGTATCATCCTCGTACTAATCTTTTGTGTGCCATTGGTAGATGAACACAACCCAATGTAAGTGGTTGATTTTTCAGCACACAATATCCAAATGGCTGTCATGTCAGTGCGCACATTACTGCTGTGCCTCATGTTTCAGGAATGGAAAGGCCACCTTAACTTACAGGTATTTTATATCAAATGGGAAATTAATCTAAAAAAAAAAACCTGTAAAATTACAGTGAGACAGAATGCTTGTTGGCTGGGAGGCATAATTCTAAGTACTGCCAATAGACACACGCAAAATAATAAAAACTGTTCTGCATGCAGAACTGTTAGTTTCTTTCTCAGGGAACAAAGACAGAACCTCTTACCTGTGGTCGAAGTGAGCTGAACCCCCTTTCCAACCTTTCACAACCTGTCCCTCTTTCTTCTCTGAGGAAAAAGCAAAAATTTCTACTTTCGTGTGTGTCTATTAGCAGTACTTACGAGGGTGAGTCAAATGAAAACGTTAATTATTTTTTAAGTATTATTTATTGTGCATAAATGGTACAAAGCTGTATCACTTTTCAACATAATATCCCCCACGTTCAATGCAAGTCCTCCAGCACTTACAAAGTGCATAAATTCCTTTAGAAAAAATGCTTTTGGTAGTCTGCGCACCACATGGCATACCTCTTCATCAGAACGGAACTTCTGCTGATGGTTCTGTCCAAAACTTCTTTGGTTTTGGTGACGTGGAATTGCACCATTCCTTGCTTGCTCTCTTTGTTTCCGGTTGGTGAATGTGAACCCAGGTTTCATCCCCAGTGAATGATTCCTGCAAGGAAGCCATCACCTTCTCATTCAAAGTGCCGAAGAAGTTCTTCACAAGCACCAACATATCATTCTCTCATTACAGGAGTCAGCTGCCATGGCACCCATCTTGCAGATTTGCGGAACTGAAGCACATCATGCACAATGTGGTGTACTGACCCATGACTAATCTGTAAACATGCTGCAATGTCATTCAGTGTCACTCGGCAGTTTTCCTTCACTATGGCTTCAACTGCTGCAATGTTCTGTGGAGTCACAACTCATTGTGTGTGACCTAGACGAGGAGCATCTCCCACTGACTCATACCATTTGCAAACTTCCTACTCTATTTATAGACTTGCTGCTGTGACAAACATGCATCACCATACTGAACCTTCATTTGTCGATGAATTTCAGCAGGTTTCACACCTTCACTACGCAAAAACCGAATAACGGAGTGCTATTCTTCCCTGATCCAAGTCACAAGTGGGCAGCCGTCTATATACTGATACTGCGACGGTAGGTGTGCATCTGCACTATGCTGCCACCTACAGGCCATTCTGCACGCTGTTTGTAGCACGCTTACCAACCTACAGGATAACGCCGTGAAATTTCAATTTGTTACTACAAATTTAAGGTTTTCATTTGACTCACCCACATAGATTTTTCCTCCTACTGGTAAGTACTGGCCTGCCATTCCGTCTAGATCAGGGGTGTCCAATACACATGCCACATGTAGCTGAATGCAAGTATCAGTGCTACTCAAAAGGTGAACATCTCTCACACAATTGCTTATGCAAAGTTATGGTGACTTGAATATTTTCAATTTGAAACTCTCGCTACACAGTCACATGATGCTGTTCTCTTGTTGGTCTGTCCTGTGGGTTCCCCCCCCCCCCCCCTCTCAGCAGTTATTGTTAGTGCTTAGTACATTGAAGTGCCAAAGAAACTGTTATAGGCAGATATGTAAATGGGCAGAATATGGTGCTGCAGTTGGCAACACCTATATAAGACAACAAGTGTCCAGCGCAGTTGTTAGATCAGTTGCTGCTGCTGCTGCTACAATGGCAGGTCATTAAGATTTGAGTGAGATTGAACATGGTGTTATGGTTGGTGCAAGAGCGATGGGACACAGCATCCCCGAGGTAGTGATGGAGTGGGGATTTTCCCTATGACCATTTCATGAGTGTGCTGTGAATATCAGGAATCCAGTGAAACATCAAATATCCAACATTGCTGTGGCTGGAAAAAGATCGTGCAAGAACGGGAACAACGATGACTGAAGAGAATCATTCAGTGTGACAGAAGTGCAACCCCTCTGCAAATTGTTGAAGATTATAGTGCTGGGCCATCAACAAGTGTCAGCGTGTGAACCATACATCGAAACATCATGGATATGGGCTTTTGGAGCTGGAGGCTCACTTGTGTACCCTCATTGACTGCATGAGACAAGACCTTACACCTTGTCTGGGCCCATTGACACCACTATAGGACTGTTAGTGACTGGACACATGCTGCCTGGTCGGATGAGTCGTTTCAGATTGTATCGAGCAAATACTGCCTTGTGAATCCATGGACCCTGCATGTCAGCAGGGGACTACTCAAGCTGATGGAGGCTCCAGAATGGTATGGGACATGTGCAGTTGGAGTGATATGGGACCCCTTATACATCTGCATATGACTCTAGCAGGTGAAACGTACGTAAGCATCCTGTCTGATCACCTGCACCATTCATGTCCATTGTGCATTCCAACAGACTGGGATATTCCAGCAGGACAATGCGATACCCCACGTGTAAGAATTGCTAGATAGTGGCTCCAGGAACATTCTCCTAAGTTCAAACACTTTTGATGGCCGCCAAACTCCCCAGTCGTAGACATTATTGAGCATATCTGGGATACCTTGCAACGTGCTGTTGAGAAGAGATCTCCACTCTCTCATACTGTTAAGGATTTATGGACAGCCCCGCAGAATTTATGGTGTAGTTCCCTCCAGCACTACTAAAGACATTAGTCAAATCCATGCCATGATGTGTTGGAGCACTTCTGCTTGTTTGTGGGGGCTCTACACAATATTAGGCAGATGTACCAGTTTCTTTGGTTCTTCAGTGTGTGTTACGTTAAAATACTTGTCTTTTTTGAATGTGGCCAAGGTAAACTAACAGGTTGGAAACCCTAGGTGTAGACTATGATACTCCCTGCCTGCTTGCTTTAAAGTAGCAGCCACGTAGCCTTGGTGGTTAGCCTTTGAAAATACCACTACTGCTGGAATGAGACAAAATGGTGCCTGCACTCGTGTTTGACTCCAGATATTAAGTACCTCTTTGGCTGTAAGCGTTATGTAGTGTGAAATATTTAGAGACATTAGGACTGTTTCAAAAACATGAAAAGGTTTCTCAGAGATTGCTGCTACCAGTCAGAATTATGCTGACTAACAAATTATTTAATTAATCAACATGTTAAGAGGTATAAACCTCACCTTCAGGCTGCAGTGGCAATACAGAAACATTTGTAACTTTCGCCACCAATAACTTAGGAAGAAACCTGTACATGACATCTCACAATCAGCTGACACACTTAGCTGATCGGGAATTTATAAAGTAACATGATGCACTCGCTTCAACAAATACTTCAGACTTGATAATGTTAACAAGTCAGCTATAGTGAAAACATAGATGAAACAACACACAGTGTTTCAATAGAAACCATTTTAAAGTAATGTGTACTTTTGAGAAGAGCTGAAGAATGGACATCTTGGAGAAAGTTGAAATATTCAAGTGGAAAAATGAGATCCTAAATGTAATTACAATATGTTAAGAACCCATATTTCTTCACCAACTTCAATTCAATACTATTAAAATAGAAAATCTGTAAAAATAATAATGTATTAGTATTGGTGTTCGACCAATATATTTGTAATCCTTTAAAATAACTTTTACAATACTATTTTCAAAAACAACATTATCATTCTCTCTTATGGTAATGAATTTCAACAACATCAGAGGTAAGATAGCTATGTGGAGGAGACATTGCAACTGGCTGACAACACCAGTATTGACTTACTGATAAAAAACAAAAACAAAATGAGGAGTGATATGTTTGTGTGTCCTTTGGAAATTTATGAACAGTGGTTAGCAAGGCTCAAGGAACTATAACAATGCAGGTAACTGAAAACACCACAAGAAGACAGCCATTTTGTGTGAATGGAGTGAGTGATTAATAATTCTTATTTTATTTGAACAGACCTCTTATTAGGTTTTTCTACTCTTTCACTACAAGATGATCGCAGCACATCAGAACTCAAAAAAACAATGTTAATATCCGTGTGTACTTACATTAAATATGTTTTGTATTGCGTTGCAACTTAAGGACAAATTTTGTACCTTAAAGCATGTTGTTTAATTAAATAATTTTAGCAGTTGACATATTTTTTGACTTTTTCGTAATCTGAGCTATATTCATATCTGTAAAATTACAAAAATAAACAACCCCCCCCCCCCCCACACACACACACACACTGAAAAGACAGGTGTGGAAGATTGGAAGGTGGTTCAGATAATTCATGAGAAAGGATCTAACAGTTCTGTAGCCAGAACTGTTTTCCTATTTTGAAATATTTCCATTGACAATACTTAGAATTTTGCCTCCCAGTTTTAATTTCCAAATTGAAATAGTAAATGTGTAAGTGTCTTCTCCACTCTTGAAATACAAAACACAGCAGTAATGTATGCACTGATAGGTGCTCAGACAAATTTGTGGCATGCCATAAACTTCCAGATATAGAGCGTACTAAAGAATCTGTCACTTACTGTATGATGTGGTATTACTCTACTAGTGGCATACAAAATATTAGTAGGCAGCAGAACACACACTTAAATGAAGGTAAAAGGACTAGAGAGTTGTAGGAAAAGGGGTAGATTCCAGGAAAGTCATCCAGAGCTATGGCTCAGGGGAGACTTACTGCAGGCGATGAGAAGGAAAGACATCCCATCTCCCCAGACCCATTGTTCTAGGTGATTTTCTTGAAGTCTACTCCTTTTCCTAGACTCCCCTAGCCCTCTTCCCCTAGCCCTCTTCCCCTAGCCCTCTTCCCCTAGCCCTCTTCCCCTAGCCCTCTTCCCCTAGCCCTCTTCCCCTAGCCCTCTTCCCCTAGCCCTCTTCCCCCAGCCCTCTTCCCCCAGCCCTCTTCCCCCAGCCCTCTTCCCCCAGCCCTCTTCCCCCAGCCCTCTTCCCCCAGCCCTTCTGCCTGGAGGAGGAGCCACTGGTTTGGAAAGCTTGCCTAGTCATAACCTTCCTTTATGTGTGGGTTCTGCTGCTACTTTTGAGTAGATATTTTTATTTATCTATCCAGTTACATTATTTTGTCAAAATTGATTGTTTTCATTGTTATAGAATATTAGTAGGGAGTTATGCCCTGTCAAGGAAGTATGGGATGCACAGCTAGAGATCAGGCGCTCCACTTTGCCTTCATCGATGGCCCTTGATCTGTGCTAATTATGTAATCCTTAGATGTTCAGTGTACTGTTGGTGCCCAGTTGGATTAAATTCCAGGGTATATCACAGCCACTCTAGTTGACCAGTGCAATAGTACCATGTGTTCTTGACCACCAGATGGGGGGTGGTTCGGAATGCACTAAATGTGCACTTACTATTCTAACCTCCTAACTAGGATGTCACCCAAGATTAACATGATGGAGGTTGCAGTATTGCATATTAAATATATCAGATGTTTAGGTGACAGGACTCATTGACAAGGCCAAAAATGTAAATCGCTGTGTTCTGTTTGGTGGTGCTTAGGGGTGGGGATGCAGATGTGTCTGGCAGGTCACTGTGCATACAGATGCTGGACACAGTTTGGTAGGATGTGTGTGACCTAGTCAGCTGTGATACCTGTAGCCTGGAAGGTGATGCACTGGTTGGAATTTTTTGGGTGCTTAAGACAAGATAACAATCCTTCACTAGCTTGTGGTGTGGCTTATTGTCAGTCATTCCTGCGCTGCCATTGAATGTTTTCTCTCTGCTGAAATATTCTCCATAGAAACAAAATTATGATGAAGATGATGTTCAACTCCTATTTCAATTTGTAATGACTGTGGCTGGTCTCTAGTTTGCCACTAATCTAGCCATAAGTAATGAAAGCCAAAAGTATTAGCTGTGTTATCCTTCATCATTAAGACATTCACAGTGCACACTCGGAACCATCATACTGCATACCTGTGTCCATATACATTATGCATGTAGACCAAGTGATCTCCTGCTGGTGTGCCAGGTACTTCCTTATATGCTATTCATTGTCACAATAACACAATTTAATTTTTTTTTACAATTTTGGTTCACTAAAGTGACCCTCCATATTTGATTAAAAGTGCATAAAAACCAACAGTGTTAAGTGGCAAATACATTTTACCTTAAATAATTTTTAGTTTCTTACAGATGAAAGATATATTCTTTTGCTGACAGTGAATTTTTCTAGGTTGTTGCCATGAAGAATGGTTCGTGCAGAACAGAACCTGCCTGCCATATTGGCTGTGAACTGGAGTGGAGCAATCGAAATCAGGCGTCACGTTCCACAACAGTGGCTCCCAAAATGCACTTCAAAGCCTTACCAGTTGTGACATTTCCCTTAAAGTATCTTCTTTGAATGGCGATGTCGTGCTTCGAAGGAACGGGTTTCTTGTGATTCTGCTGTATTGTTACTGAAATGAGATGGAATGGAAACAGTGTTAAAGTATCTGCTTTCATGAATACAGGCAGGCTTGAAGTTTGCATATTTTCCTGGTTAAGTTGGAGATGCTGGTTGCCATGAAATGGTTTTTTAGCAGTTCAGTGGGCTGTTGGTATCCAGAAAATGAGGGCTTGCTCTGGGTGCCAGTGACAGGGTTTTTGCCATTCATTGTGACATACTACGGAGTTCTCATTTTGTTAAGAGGAATTATTTCTTAAGAACTGCAGTTTTTGTCTGGCTAGTCTCAAGCATTTCTGATATGGAAGTGCACAGTATTTTTAAATTTTATCAAGGTATAATATTCTAAGCACTATTTTTGCCATAATTCTTTAAGACTTTTGTCTGTCATAATATAAAATTTTGTGACTTTTTAGAAACTGTGCAAGATTGTTCAGTGCATGGTTATGATAAATGGTCATTAAGTTTATTTACATTTTATGCAATGAAAATATTTTATTTAGTGACATCACCTCATTTTATTTTATGAAAGTATTTTTAGAGGCAGAACTGTTTTAACACGTAACCATATTGTAAATATTTTCATTGTGTACTGAACCCAGAAACCATCTCAGACACACTAATCAATGTGACAATCTGTCCATTACTGAAATGTGAGATGTAAAATTGTATAAGTAAATTGTTATGTTATGTAGATGTCCTACACATTTCAGTCTTTGCTTTTGAGAAAATTCAGGAAATTTTGCCAGTTTTGCAGATTTGAGTGCCTTACAACAACAGAAATGCTTTAAAATCCTTTGAATATACTTAATTTAACTCCAGCGCCAATTTTCACTCAGTGTGTTAACATTCATGTATCTGGAAAACACTTTAAATGTTTCTGGAAATGAAATTTTTCACATGTAAATTATGTTCTTTAGTGCAGAAAAGTTACTTGTATTGCACCATTAGCTCAGTAAATTTCATCATCGACTACCAAAAAAGTCTTCTTGTTCCTTACTGATTTTTAAAAATTTTTGAAGAGCGTTTTATATTGTTGACTATATCTTGTTGAAATCCATAAGCAGATTAATAACAGTGCTGAGCATAGTTCTAATAATACTAGGGCATTATGTCACTGGGAAATATTATACACTTCATAGCAAATAGAGAGAGAGAGAGAGAGAGAGAGAGAGAGAGAGAGAGAGAGAGAGAGAGAGAGAGAAAATAATATAAAAGTTGTATTGCCTTTCATCTGTTTTTTTCCCTCCTCCAAAGTGTCTCTAGACACAAAGAAGAATTTTCTGATGTTATCTCATTGTGGAGTTTTATTCCCCCATGGTCTTGAGAATTTGTTGCGTTGACATCTTTACAGAGTTCAGCTATGAGAAAAACCCACTGCATTTTTTGATGGTGGACGTCATACCAGTACTCTGGTACTCTGTGCAATGTAACTAGTCATTTCCGGCATTGAAGGTATTGTGTAAAGTATGTGCCACTAATATGCACCCGATTAATTGCTTTGATAGAGTTGTTGAAAGTTTTGTTGATGTTGATAAATCTCTCATTTTTTTTATTTACTTGCATGTTCTTGACACAATCACTATGGTATGGCTTGCTATGGTTAAAATTAGTTGATGATTTCTTTAGTTTATCATCAGTATTGCCCCTTCCCTTTCCCTCTCCTCCTCCCTCTTCCTGTGTCTCCTCCTCCCTCTTCCTGTGTGTCACACACACACACACACACACACACACACACACACACACAATGATAAAGGTTCTTGTTTCAACAGCTGTTAGTGATTTCATAAGACTGTTAAACGTGTGTCTGGGATGGTTAGATGTGGTAATTGCAGCATTCTCTTTGGTAAATGTCATTATGTAATCATTGTGGAAAACTATGAAATTAATAATAGAAAGTACAGCTATTTTCTTCACTTAACCTTTATTAATTTCACTTTAGAACTACAAAGTATGATGAACATCATAAGCATGATAATTTTATTATCACCTTTAAAAAGTCTTCATGTCAGAAAGCAATGGCCATGTAATAACTATTTTTACTAACAGTATTTGTGTCATATCTTCACATTTATTTGTAGTAGCCCACATTCTTTAATACAGTCAATATTGTTTTTACTTTTGTAGATTTGTACATAGAAAAGTAAAGAAATTTTTTCACAGTTTCTAATTGATATAGGCGTAAGTGATAGACTGTAAGGTTACAATCATGAATACTTCAATGCCAAATGTAATGTGAATTATGTTATGTATTATATGTTTTACTGAAATTGTTAAGTTCATAGGTGAAATTGGCACAAAACAGTTGACAGAGTGGAACACACAGCTATTTAATCTGTTCACTGTCCCAAAAAAAAGTAAGTTACCTTTCCTTTTAGAGTTTGTGCACGGCATATTTGTTGTATTTGTCATCTTTCCTTATACGCTTCTCATCCATTGTTGTCCCTTGTCAACTTCCATTCCATTTGTCTTTAATCTATACCTTTCTTATATTTCCTCCCCCCACTCTTCTCTCTCTCTCTCTCTCTCTCTCTCTCTCTCTCTCTCTCTCTCTCTCTCTCTCTCTCTCTCTGCCCAATTTCACATATGCAACCGTATTTCAGTATTTTTTCAGAATGCAGTTTTGCAACAATAAAATAATTGTATTCCTTCCAATATGCTTGAAACTTGTGTGTGTGTGTGTGTGTGTGTGTGTGTGTAGCTTGACTATATTTTCTATTTGTAATGAGATGATGAATACAGTTGCAAATCAAAACAAAACAATTAAAAATGAGTATAGAGATTGGATAAATGAGTGAGACATTACACTAGATGGAGATTAGTGTTATCTTATGTTTTTAAAAATCAGACATCTGTGCCAGAAAGTATACAAATGGAGAACATAGGGAGTGAACTAGCATGCAAAAATTTACCGGATTGGAAGAAAACATTTCCATCGAACAGGACAGATCATAACTGTTAATTACAAGTTTGAAGAGTACACAGAAAATGCCTTGAAATTATATAAATCTGACTTGGAAGAAACTTGGAATCGGCAGCTATCCATTATTGAGTAACATTTGTAGACAGTTAACTACATAGGTACATTAACTGAGTTTGGTGTAAGTACTGACTTTTTCATTCATTTAGAAGTTGGGGTTAATATCTTTATTGAAGTGTAATACTTTTTTCTGTAAGTAACTGTTCCCTTGTTCTCCCACAAAGCCTTATTCCATGGAAACAACTGTGTGATATATGAAGAAAGGCTTACATACCAAAACACAGTGCCATTGAAGCTTTTTCATCATCACCATTTCATAAAAATTGCTAATATTATTATTGTGATCATTTTAAAAGAGGACAGAACAGTTTCTGAAAATACGAATAATGGTCATTTTAAGTCTTTCCACATCCCAAAGGCCTTGGAAGACAAATGGAATTTACTCCCCATGTGGAAAAATGTGACTTTACATGCCTTTCATTTCCAAGTTCTCCATTTGTCACTTTTGAAGTGATGGAAAACTTTAAATAGTTGTGTAATGTTTTTAACTACTGCATTGTGAGTAGGCACATCACTTCTTAGAGGATGTCATTCACTTATTTACTTGTTTCTCGGAAAGATAAACTGAATAAATCTGTTTCTCTACAGGAAAAAGTTACAGAAAGTGACATAATTTGTGTTGTTAATAGTATTATGAAACTTAGTTCCTAGAAACAGCTGATTTAAAAAATGTCTTCTTCTTTCTGTCTGTGCCTTCTTTATTTTTAAATGGAAAAATGAAAAAGTAGACTGATAATTATATATGGAAAACAATTGTTTCAGATATAATACCACAAGTGAGCTGTGGCATGTTTAGTTAATGTAAGAGCCATTTTTCTGCATTTAGCAGTTGTATTAGTAATACAGTTTGAGCCTTCAGGTTCAGATGTTGATATGTGGCATAGGAAAAAAAAGCGAGTGGATCATTTTCTTATTTACTGTGTTGTTTTCTGTCACTCTTTAAAGATTTGGTTTGTGTAAATTTCACTTGCTGGCACCAGTGCCTTCACTTTTATAAATTTTGTCCCCTTAAAATTTCCTTAATTTTTTGTTATTTTGGTGATAGTAATGTGATTAGAAGAAGTCATATTTCATTTGTTGAGAAATATAAAAGAAGTAAACTGACATGTACAATAGATTCTGCACAATTTCATTAGTAGCGATTTAGATTGAGAAATAACTTTGATTTGTAGACTAACCTTGGACTAAAATCTCTCATTTCTTGAGAGACAGGTGTTTAACATTTGTGTTCAGTATTACTTTATCTTTCTATGAGGAATTAAATTCTGAGGTATCATTGTAATTCCTCTTTCTTCGGCCATTCATTCTAATAATCTAGTCAGAATAAAATCTTTGATTATAACTAATATAAAAATGTAATATTTAAAATTAAGACAGTGATGGAAACCATAGTGATTGTTGTGTACAGAATGTTGAAACTGGAAGAAGTCGTAAACAAACTATCCTATATTTCGTACAAATAAAAAAAGTGATTACCAGAAGAATCACTTGAACTTGAATCTTAACAGCCAAGTCTGTTTGAAGAAAACACAATGTTGTTGCATGTGTTAATGAAATAGCTCGGAAGAACTTTGTTGCCACTGTGATGAGTTAATTTGTTTGTTGAGGGAGAGAGATCTCCATATGTTAGTGTGTAAACGTGTACTGTATGTCTCTTGTTGATACATGGTCAGATTTTAAGTTACAATATACATTTAAACAAAACTACTGTGTTTCTTTCCGTTGTTCCATTTAATGAGTGTCCAGAATTCATACATCACCACAATGTTCTGATGGCACTGAATGGACAGTGCAAACACATGGATGAAGTAAGCATGCTTGTCACATGTGATATTGAAGAACTAATGATTAACAATTTTCACTTAGTAATTTCATTTTGTTGAAACTTTTTTTTAAAAAAAAATGGTGATGTTGCTATCTGCCGAGAACAGCATCACTTTTAGTCAACTTATGTAAACTGTTTTTGTTTAGAACAACATTTTGTGGAAATGTTTACTATAGAATTATGTGTAAATAATTATATATTGTGAACATGTACATTAATCATTTTTAGCTATTAAGACACTGTTCAGGGTATCTTCAGATTTTTCCCCCCGTTTTGAAGCAGTCAGACTCACTTCTAGTGTACATTTTCAAACATGACACTATAAGACATAAGTGTTAATTTTCTGGCACACCCTGGTGGAAGATCTGGTCTGCAAAATTAGATGGACACACTGAATCTTGCCTATTCAGTAAATTTTCGCATCAGAATAATTTCCTATTTCAGAACATAAATGTTAATGTATTTATAACTCGGACAGAAATACTTGGCATCACTGTTTATCAAGTTATGAATGGTTTTTCTGATGATGATAAGCTAAAGCAGTAGACAAAAAGCTCAAATCCACAAGATATACACTGAAGCTGCATGTGAGACTGTTTGGGCAAGACTAAGTATCGGTGGAGGGGGGGCATAAAATGGTAACTCGATCCTTCTATCTCCCACCAGACTCGTCTCTTGATGGAAATGAAAACTTCATAGAAAGGCTCAGTTCACTTGTACATAAGTTCCACAAACATACTGTAATCAGAGGTGGAGACACTATTGTCCAATAATTAATTGGGAAAATTATAGTTTTGTTTGGGGTGGGCATGATAACACATCCTGTGAAACATTACTATATACCTTCTCTGGAAACTACCTAGAACAGGTGGTTAGGAACACCATTCATGATGGAAATATCCTGGATCTAGTGACAGCAAATAGACCTGACTGCTTTGAGGATGTCCACATTGAAACTGGTATCAGTGACCATGACACAGTTGTAATAGCAACATTGATTACCAGAATACAAAGGATGACTAAAACAAGCAGAAAGAAATATATATGTTCAGTAAACTAGATAAAAAAATCAGTAGTGTCATATCTCAATGAGGAACTTGAAACTTTCAGCACAGGGCAGAAGCATGTAGAGCAACTATGCCTCAAGTTTAAAAGAATAATTGATCATGAACTGGACAGATATGTGTCCAGTAATGGGAGGGACCCTCTGTGGTATACACTCACTGTAAAAAAAAACTTATAAGGAAACAGAAATTACTAAATAATAGGTATAAAACAAAGTCTAGTGCTATAGATAGTGAGATGCTAAATAAAACTCATTTGTCTGTCAAGAGGACAATGTGTGATGGAACTGAATTGAATTGAATTTTATTTGAACCTGTAAGATTACATTGTGTACAGTAAATGTACGTGTAATATAGGACATGTCAAAGTGTTAACATTCTTTATCAGTAACTAACATAACAGAATACTGTCAAATGATATTTCATTAAACCCAAAGAAATTTTGATCATATGTAAAGGCTTTTAGTGGCACCAAAGTTAGTGTCCACTCAGTTGTGATCTGAGACAGGGACTGAATATGAGGGTAGTAAAGCAAAAGCTGAAATGCTTAACTACATTTCCAAATGTTCCTTTACAAAGGAAAACCCAGGAGAATTGTCCAGTTTAATCCCCGTACTACTGGAAAGATGAATGAAATAAGTATTAGTGTCTGTGGTGTTGAGAAACAGCTGAAATCATTAAAATTGAACCAAGTTCGAAGGCTGGATGAAATCCCTGTCAGATTCTATACTGAATTTGTGACTGAGTTAGACCCCCCTTTGAACTGTAATCCATAGTAGATCCCTTAAACAAAAAACCATACCCAGTTCTTGGAAAAAAGCACGCGTCACACCTGTCTACTAGAAGGGTAGTAGAAGTGATCTGTGAAACTACTGCCCAGTATCCTTCATATGGATTTGTTGTAGAATCTTAGGACATATTCTGAACCAAACATAATGAGTTAACTGAAGAGAATGACCTCGTCAATGCCAACCAGCATGAATTCTGAAAACATCAATCGTGCAAAATCCAACTTGCACTTTTCTCACATGACATATTGAAAGTCTTGGATCAAGGCTGACATGTAGATGCAGTATTTCTTGATTTCTGGAAAGTATTTGACTTGGGGCCACTCCTATGCTTATTGTCAAAACTATGATTGTATGGGGTATGAAATTAAATTTGTGACTGGACCGAGTACTTTTGGTAGGGAGGACGCAGTATATTATCTTGGTGGAGAATTATTGTCAGATGTAGAGGTAACTTCAGGTGTGCCCCAGGGAAGTGTGTTGGGGCACTTGCTGTTCATGTTGTATGTTATTGACCACGCAGACAGTTCTGATAGTAACCTCAGGATTTTTGCAGGTGATGCAGTTATTAGTATTGAAGTACTATTGAAAGAAGCTGCATAAATTTTCAGTCAAATCTTGATAAGATTTCAAAGTGATACAAAGATTGGCAGACTTGCTTTAAATATTAAAAACATTTAAAACTGTGCACTTCACAGAACATAGTATCCAATGACTATAATATCAGAAATGTGCTGTTGGAATTGGTCAACTCATACAAATACCTGGACATAAAAATTTGTAGGGATGAAATGGAATGATCACGTAGGCCAAGTCATGGGTAAAGCAGGCAGTCAGCTTCGGCTTATTGGTAGAATACTGGGAAAGTGCAATCAGTCTGGAGATTCCTTGCAAATCATTTGTGTAACTGGTTCTAGAATACTGGTACCAAATAGGACTAACTGGGGTACTAAACATAGACAGACAAGGGCAGCAAGAATGATCACAAGTTTGTTTGATCCTTGGGAGTGTGTTGCAGAGATACTGAAGGAACTGAACTGGAAGCCTCTTGAAGATAGAAGTAAACTACCCTGAGAATGTCTATTAACAAAGTTTAAAGATCCAGCTTTAAATGATGACTCTAGGAATAAACTACAATCTCCTATGTATTGGTCACAAAAGGATCATGAGGATAAGATTAGAATAATTACTGCAAGCACAGAGGCATTCAAACAATCATTCTTACTGTGAATGGAATGGCAACGTACCATGGTGGTATGCAGTGTGTAGATGTAAACAACTATAGAAATGATGTTGTAAAGAGGTTAAAATAATAAGAAACTGTTCAGGCATTCGTGTTTCCCAAATGCCATCTGGAATACACCTAGAAATGGCAAGTAACATACTTCACTGTTCTGTGTTCTCTTAGTAGTATAGTCCTTAAACTTAATGTGTGTTTTCTCTCTATTTAAGTGGTTTATTCTTTCATTTTGTAACTAAGTCTAAATTTAGGCAATCTGTAGTTCACTAGTCATTCACATGTTTGTGAAGAGTGAGGAATTTTTCATTTTGAGCAGTGTGTGTGTGTGTGTGTGTGTGTGTGTGTGTGTGTGTGTGTGTGTGTGTCAGTCAGGTTCCTACAGCCATCTGATACACACCTGGAAAGAGCAAGTTACATATTTAGCTGCTTCTCTGATTTCTTAGTAATATAGTTCTTAAATTCAGTGCTTTCTTCTGTTTGAGAGTTTCATTCTTGCATTTATATAACTAAAGTGTTATCAGGCAGTCTGTAGCGTAGTTTTCATTTGTGCTGGACAGCCAGCTTCACGACTCACAAGACCTCAACCTCCATTGGTGCCATGTCAGGAGGTTAGCAAATTGTATATCTGGATTTCTGTCTCTGCTTTTATAGATAGTTCTTAAGTTAGTAATACTGAAACGGGATGGATGTGTCCATGCTGTACTTTTAGCTATAATCAGTTGGCTTCAGGCTGCTGCCTCGTGGTGAAAATCTGGCAGAGAATATGATGCACTGCACGAGACACCTCAGGTGATGTTTGTTTCTCCCAGGAGCTCTGCTACCAAGGCACCTCCCAGTGTACCCAAGACAGTGGATCTGCCCTCACAGGAAGACAAGTAGTCGATGGTAACATGTTGGTGTTCCTTGAGGCAGAGGGCCAATCCAATGTGGAGGCTGACCATCTGGCTTCACCCATTCCTCCTGCAAGTGGACTGGTGGCTATTCTTCCAGCAGGGTCCAAGCAGGCATGTGGGGAATGCTCCAAAGTTAGGTGTGATGTGGAGGTGGCCTAGCCTGGAGCTATTGAGCACACAGGATGCAGCCAGCCATCTGCAAGTTGTGGCTCTCACTAGAGCCAACAGCATCTGTGTCTTGGGTTCAGAAGCAATTCTCAGTTCATATGGCTGGTTGGCAGTGGTAGTGAAGTCTGTTGGCGTGTCATGTGGGTTGCAAGTGGAACTACAATTTGCAGTGCTGTTCCCAGAATCAATTGGGAGTTTGGAGCAATGTGGAGGATTTCAACCAAAGGTTTTGTCGACACTCTGATGGTTATGGCTGCAGAGTTCTGGACATGTATTTTCGGTGGGGTAATTGTAGGACTTCCCTTGACAGGTCAGGGGGCACTACAAAAAGGAAGCAGCATCTCTGGTAGCAGAGTAGAACATGGTGTTCTTTCAGGCTAGGTGACAGGTTGATGTTCTCAGGTGAATAGTTGTCAGAGGACTTCCAGATTGCAAAATCAGTCTGCATTCAGAGTAGACACTTTGACTGTCAAAATTGTATGCGTAAATTGGCGAAATATTAGTAACAAAGTTCCTAAATTTACTTCCTTACTGGAAACTTCTCATGCTCAGATTGTTCTCAGGACCAAGAGTTGGTTGAAATCTGAAGTAGAAAGCTGAGATATTTAGCAGTTCGTGCAACATATATCAAAGAGATGGATTAGGCACTGTAGGAGGGGGGTCTGTGAATTGCAGTTAACAAAAATTTTCTCTCTACTGATGTTGAATTTGGCGTGAAGTTATCTGGTTATGTATAACAGGGAAAATCGGGTTAATTGTCACATGTTTTTAGTGGCCACCTTACTCCTCTCTAATGGTTTTAGTCATAGACATTAAGTCTATGGTCAGTAGTGCAGAAATATCCAGATCGTGCAATATTAGTTGGAACCAACTTTCACCTACCGAATACAGAGTGGGACATCTATGGATTCATTGCTGTGTCTACAGACAGAATGTCTTGTGAAGTTCTTTTGAACACAGTTTTCCAAAAACTGTTTTGAGCAGGTAGCTTGTTAGCCCACATGCCATGGAAACATTTTACACCTCGTAGCTACAAACAGTCCTGCTCTAATCAACAGCATCAGTATTGAGAGAGGTGATCATGACGTTATTGTCATGACTTTGGTTACTAAAGTTAATAAAGAAGTCAAGAGGGTTGGGAGAGTATTTCTATTAGAAAGAACATACGGACATTATTAACATCCCAATTAGACAATGAACTGATCTCATTTAGTGGCAGTATGATGGATGTAGAGGAATTATGGGCAAAGTATAAACAAACAGATAAACAGACTGTGAATCATACTCTGGAGAAGTATGTACCAAGTAAGTGGATTAAGGATGGAAAGGACCACTGCGATTTAACAATGGTTAACGAAAAATGCTCAGGAAGCAAAGACTCTTGCCTTCTCACCTCAAAAGAGAATGCGCAAATGACCACAGGCAAAATTAACAGAAATTTGTGCATCTTTTAAAAACGTCAATGTGCAAAGCTAACAATGACCACCACCTTAGCAATAGATCTTGCCAAGAGCCTGAGAAAATTCTGGTCCTACATAAAGTTGTTAACTGGTTCTAAAGCTTCTATCCAGTCACTCAATGACCAATCTGGTGTGGCAATAGAAGGTAACAAAAGGGACATTTTAACTTTAACATTTAAGAAATGGTTCATGCAGTAAAATAATACAAACAGACCATCACACAGACTCCCATATGGAGGACTTAGCAGTAAGCTTCTGTGGCAGAGACAAGCAACTGAAACATTTGAAAGCAAAGAAGTTGCCAGTTCCTCATGGAATCCCAATTAAGTTTTACAAAGAGTACTCTACAGCATTGGCTCCTCACTTAGCCTGCATTTATTGTGTGTCTATTACCCGCGCAAAGTCATAAGCAACTGGAAAAATGTGCAGGTGACTGCTGTGTATAAGAAGGGTAAAAGAACAGACCCGTGAAATTACAGGTAACTGGAGAATCCTTAAGTATATTCTTGTTTTGAATATAATTAATTTCCTTGAAGGTAAAAAGCTTTTGTTCCCCGAATCGGCACAGTTTTATAAAGCATTGTTCGTGCACTAAGGTTGATCTTTTCTCACCAGATATTCTGCGAACTATAGATGAAGGGCAACAGCCAGATTCCATAGTCCTAGACTTCCAAAAAGCATCTTGACACAGTGTCACCCAGCTGACTATTGAGGAGGCTACAAGAATATGGAATAGGTTCTTAGATATGCGAATGGCTTGATGACTTCTTAAGTAACAGAACACAGTATGTTGTCCCTCAACCATGAGTTTTCATCAGAGACAAGAGTAGAATCAGGGGTGCCCTAGGGGCATGTGATAGGACATATATGTAAATGATATGGCAGACAGGGTAAGCAGTGGTCTGCGGCTCTTTGCTGATGATACTGTGGTATATTGGAAGGCGTTGAAGATGAATGTCTGTAGGAGAATACAAGATGGCTTAGACAATTCTAGTTGGTCTGACGAATGTCAGATAGCTCTAAACGTAAAAAAATCTAATTAATTGCAGATGTTAAGAAAAAACAAACCCATAATGCTCGAATACAACATCAGTTATGTCGATTAAATATCTAGGTGTAACTCTGTAAAGCAATAGGAAATGGAAAGAGCATGTAAGGATTGTAGTAGGGAAGGTGAATGCCCAACTTTGGTTTATTCGGAGAATTTTAGGTAAGTGTGTGAAATATCAGTGAACACCCCTGATAAAGGAACAACTGAATGGGTATGGAAAGGTACAGGCCATTTATCACAAGTCATTTGTTACTTCATAAGAGTCTAACAATGTTTTATTACACAGATAAATTTTATAATTCAGCTGCCTGGTAAAAAACACTGGCCACAGTTGGGTCACATAATTCTGAAAATATATTTGATCAGTCAGAGAAGGCTGCCTGGCAAAAACGTTTCTTCTGAATTACCTTTCTCCATCTTACCACCATGCATAAATAGCATTCTTCAAACATACACTAAAAATGGAAACTCTTCAGTTCAGATTTACAGCTAAACAATACACACAAAGGTTCAATATAAATAAATAATTTTTTTTATGACACTGGCCAAAAATGAATCACATAATTCTGAAAACATATTTGCAAGACATAGAGGTCAATGTGAGCATGACCTTAAGCCCCAACCAAACCTTATGTTTAACAACAAGAATTTTGCAATATGAATTACTAAAAGAATTTACCAGTTAACCTTAATATAAAATATAACAAGTTAATGTAGTAACCAGAAAATCACACAGCCCTAACATATTACCTTTAGTGACTTAAAGGGAACAGACAAATCTTGAAGGCTAACACTGAAACACTTCAATAGGTATTATATTTGAAGCAATTATTATTAATTTTCCTAAAAGGGGCAAAATCTCTCCAATTACCCAAATGAACCAAGATTCACTAGGCTGCTACTTACCACAGCCATAGGCAGTTTTATAATTGCTACATCAGTCAAGCAAGCAATAGTTTACAATACAAATAGGATTTAATTACAATCTCAGTGATCACTAACACATGTGATGGCCTAGGACATATGCTATTAACTTCAGGTGCAACTGACAAATAAGCAAACATTGACTAAGTTGTAATTAAATTTTAAAACACACGAATATGGCACTCGTATAATTTAAAACAGAGGCAACAAAGTGTGAATTTAACTTTTCAACTTTTCAGACACAGTGATGGAGAACCACAGGCAGTCCAGCGTAGCGGGAACAAATTCAACATTGGAACACGAGTCAATCAAGTAATGCATATGTTACCCCCAAAGGGCAGAACAAATGGCACCAGAAAGTGAACAGCACTCCAAAACCCACAACAGCAACTGTGCCTCCTTAGTACAGGGTAAATTGGCTGTGTCGACATAGGCCCGAGTGTTGCCGATGAACTCAACAAAACAAAACACAACACAACACAATCAATGACCAGTCACTTTGACAAATATGTGCCCATAAGCCCCATCAACAGCCCCCACACACCACATCTCCGTCTCCGTCTCCCCGTGCCGCCGTGTCGCCCCTCTCCCCCCTACTGCCCCCCCTCCCCCCCTACTGCCCCCCTCCCCCCTACTGCCCCCCCTCCCCCCCTACTGCACCCTCTCCCCCCTCTACTGCCCCCCTACTGCCCCCTCTCCCCCCTCTACTGCCCCCTCTCCCCCCTCTACTGCCCCCTCTCCCCCCTCTACTGCCCCCCTACTGCCCCCTCTCCCCCCTCTACTGCCCCCTCTCCCCCCTCTACTGCCCCCTCTCCCCCCTCTACTGCCCCCTCTCCCCCCCTCTACTGCCCCCTACTGCCCCCTCTCCCCCCTACTGCCCCCTCTCCCCCCTACTGCCCCCTCTCCCCCCTACTGCCCCCTCTCCCCCCTACTGCCCCCTCTCCCCCCTACTGCCCCCTCTCCCCCCTACTGCCCCCTCTCCCCCCTACTGCCCCCTCTCCCCCCTACTGCCCCCTCTCCCCCCTACTGCCCCCTCTCCCCCCTACTGCCCCCTCTACCCCCTACTGCCCCCACTCCCCCCTACTGCCCCCACTCCCCCCTACTGCCCCCTCTCCCCCCTACTGCCCCCTCTCCCCCCTACTGCCCCCTCTCCCCCCCTACTGCCCCCTCTCCCCCCTACTGCCCCCTCTCCCCCCTACTGCCCCCTCTCCCCCCTACTGCCCCCTCTCCCCCCCTACTGCCCCCTCTCCCCCCTACTGCCCCCTCTCCCCCCTACTGCCCCCTCTCCCCCCTACTGCCCCCTACTGCCCCCTACTGCCCCCTCTACCCCCCTTTTGCTCCTTCTCCCCCCTTTTGCCCCCCCTCCCCCCTTTTGCCCCCCCTCCCCCCTTTTGCCCCCCCTCCCCCCTTTTGCCCCCCCTCCCCCCTTTTGCCCCCCCTCCCCCCCTTTTGCCCCCTCTCCCCCCCTTTTGCCCCCTCTCCCCCCCTTTTGCCCCCTCTCCCCCCCTTTTGCCCCCTCTCCCCCCTTTTGCCCCCTCTCCCCCCTTTTGCCCCCTCTCCCCCCTTTTGCCCCCTCTCCCCCCTTTTGCCCCCTCTCCCCCCTTTTGCCCCCTCTCCCCCCTTTTGCCCCCTCTCCCCCCTTTTGCCCCCTCTCCCCCCTTTTGCCCCCTCTCCCCCCTTTTGCCCCCTCTCCCCACTACTGCCCCCTCTCCCCACTACTGCCCCCTCTCCCCACTACTGCCCCCTCTCCCCCCTACTGCCCCCTCTCCCCCCTACTGAGCCAGGCACCTTGTTTAGAAGAGGCAGCAATCTACATCTACATCTACATCCATACTCCGCAAGCCACCTGACGGTGTGTGGCGGAGGGTACCTTGAGTACCTCTATTGGTTCTCCCTTTTATTCCAGTTTCATATTGTTCGTGGAAAGAAGGATTTTTGGTATGCTTCTGTGTGGGACTAATCTCTCTGATTTTATCCTCATGGTCTCTTTGCGAGATATACGTAGGAGGGAGCAATATACTGCTTGACTCTTTGGTGAAGGTATGTTCTCGAAACTTTAACAAAAGCCCGTACCAAGCTACTGAGCGTCTCTCCTGCAGAGTCTTCCACTGGAGTTTATCTATCATCTCTGTAACACTTTCACAATTACTAAATGATCCTGTAACGAAGCGCGCTGCTCTCCGTTGGATCTTCTCTATCTCTTCTATCAACCCTATCTGGTACGGATCCCACACTGCTGAGCAGTATTCAAGCAGTGGGCGAACAAGCGTACTGTAACCTAATTCCTTTGTTTTTGGATTGCATTTCCTTAGGATGCTTCCAATGAATCTCAGTTTGGCATCTGCTTTACCGACAATCAACTTTATATGATCATTCCATTTTAAATCACTCCTAATGCGTACTCCCAGATAATTTATGGAATTAACTGCTTCCAGTTGCTGACCTGCTATTTTATAGCTAAATGATAAGTTACCTATCTTTCTATGTATTCGCATCACATTACACTTGTCTACATTGAGATTCAATTGCTATTTCGTGCACCATGCGTCAATTCGCTGCAGATCCTCCTGCATTTCAGTACAATTTTCCATTGTTGCAACCTCTCGATACACCACAGCATCATCTGCAAAAAGCCTCAGTGAACTTCCGATGTCATCCACAAGGTCATTTATGTATATTGTGAAAGGCAACGGTCCTATGACACTCCCCTGCAGCACACCTGAAATCACTCTTACTTCAGAAGACTTCTCTCCATTGAGATGACATGCTGCATTCTGTTATCTAGGAACTCTTCAATCCAATCACACAATTGGTCTGATAGTCCATATGCTGTTACTTTGTTCATTAAACGACTGTGGGGAACTGTATCGAATGCCTTGCAGAAATCAAGAAACATGGCATCTGCCTGTGAACCCGTGTCTATGGCCCTCTAAGTCTCGTGGGCGAATAGCGCTAGCTGGGTTTCACACAACCGTCTTTTTCGAAACCCATGCTGATTCCTACAGAGTAGATTGCTAGTCTCCAGGAAAGTCATTATACTCTAACATAATACGTGTTCCAAAATTCTAAACTGATCGACGTTAGAGATATAGGTCTATAGTTTTGCACATCTGTTCGACGTCCCTTCTTGAAAACGGGGATGACCTGTGCCCTTTTCCAATCCTTTGGAATGCTACGCTCCTCTAGAGACCTATGGTACACCGCTGCAAGCAATTTCGGAGGAATCGAATGCCCTATCCTCAGCAACAGGCAAGCGGGACAATGCATCGGCATTTCCGTGCTTATCAGTGGACCGAAACAAGATATCGTAGCGGTACTGCGAGAGGAAAATAGACCAGCGAATGAATTTCTGCGCTGTATGTGGTGGTACAGGCTTGGTCGGGTGAAAAAGCGATGTCAAAGGTTTGTGGTCTGTGATTATGGTAAAGTGACGACCATACAAGAAATCATGAAACTTTGTAACACCAAACACGAGAGCCAATGCTTCTTTCTTGATCTGTGAATAATTTCTTTGAGCAGACGAGAGCAATTTGGACGCAAAGGCAATAGGGCGATCCATCTTTGTGCGCAAGCACAGCCCCGATCCCAAAATCCGATGCATCCACCATCAACAAAATGGGCTTCTGTGGATCGAACGGCATAAGGCAAGTATTGGAAAGCAATGCCGATTTCAACTGGCGAAAGGCGCGTTCACATTCTGTCGTCCAGATGAACGGAACACCCTTACGGCGTAAGTGATGAAGCGGAGCTGAAATGGAAGAGGCATGCGGCACATAGCTGTTATTTTTCCCAGCACACTCTGTAGCTGCTTCAGATTCTGCGGCAAAGGCAAGTCTTGTATGGCACGAAGGTGCGTGGGACTGGAATGTATGCCTTGGGCATTGAGTACATGGCCCAAGTATGGTAAGTCACGAGCAAAAAACACACATTTGTCCTTCCGCAAGCGAAAACCATTTTGTCGCAAGACCTGAAATAATGTTCTGAGATTGGCCAAATGTTCTTCTTCTGTCTTTCCAGAGATCACAATATTGTCCAGATAATTCGCTGCAGTAGGGACCGATGCACAAACAGTTTGTAGATATTGCTGAAACAATGTAGCGGTGGATGCACACCTGAATGGCAGTCGTTTGAATCGATACAAACCAAGATGAATGTTAACCACCAAATCGTGCTGGAATTCGTTGTCTACCGGATTTTGCAAGTATGCTATTGCAAGGTCCAACTTCGAAAAATATTTACCCGAGCACAGTTTGTCAAAAAGATCTTCCAGGTGGGGTAAAGGAAAAGCTGCAATCGCTAGTTGTGGATTCACTGTTGCCTTGGAGTCCACACAAAGTCTCAACTTTCCGGAAGGTTTTGGCAAAATTACTAAGGGTGATGCCCAGAGAGAAGCCTGCACACGTTCAATTACACCTTGTGATTCCAAATCGTGTAATGCGTGGGGAACATTGCGCCCTCTGAAAAATTTCGGTTGCGCGTTTACTTTCAGTTCCAAATGTGCTTTATAGTTCTTAGCGCAACCAAGGCTCGGTGCAAAAATGTCTGCAAATTCTTCACAGAGATGAGAAACACTGTCTGAAGGCACCGCCTGGTTCACTGATAGGACCTGATGTACTATAGACAAGTTAAACAACGGAAATAAATTGAAACCAAACAAGTTCACTGCAGAAGAAGAACGAAGGACGTAAAATGACACAAGTTTTGTTTGTCCTTTGTATGTTGCAAGAAGTCTGCACTGTCCTAACACAGGGATCTCTTGAACTGAATAGTTAGTTAACTTAACATTTGCGGCACGCAACAGAGGTGTGCCCAGCAGTTTGTAAGTGTTTCGATTGATCAGTGAAACTGCAGCTCTGGTATCGAGCTGGAATGGTATCACTTTGCCGTTAATGTCCAATTCTACAAAAAGTTTATTGTCCTGCTGATGACAAGAGCGACTGTCTCGTGCAACGTGAACTGACACTGGTACCAAATCACTTGCGACTTGACGGGAGTTCCGGCGATGTTGACGCACACTATTTTTGGGACGAACACCGTCACTGTTAGAGAGAGTGGCACTGGGCGGAGTGGAATGAACTACTTGAATTTCCATGGACGAAGTTTTGCGAGCCTGAGTATCCTTGGTTCGATTCCGATTCCAGCGCAAAGTAAGGGGCCTGGAATGGTTTTGAGCTTCCGATCTGAGCTTTTTCTGGCAAACACTCTGAACATGCCCTTTTTTATTACAATAAAAGCAAATAGCTTGGCGTGACGGGCAATTCTCACGCGAATATTTACCGTATTTACTCGAATCTAAGCCACACCTGAAAAATGAGACTCAAAATAAAGGAAAAAAAATTCCTGAATCTACGCCACACCTGAAATTTGAGCCTCAAAGTTCAAGGGGAGAGAAAAGTTTTAGGTCGTATCTCCAAATCGAAACAAAGTTGGTCCATTGTAATATGAGACACAATTTAGGTCGAATGAATGACGATACAGCTACAGTAGTTTGGTTTGAGTTGTAAGCTTAGCAGTTAAGCTTTACCAGGCGTTCCGTCCGTATTTATACGGGTACCCTTCCTTTTTCACATGCTTCATCTGGTTTGAATTGATTGCTTATTTTGCTTTGATCTGATAAGTGCCGTTTGCCGTGTTATAGGTGTTTACGACACTCTAGGCTGAAAATGCATTACTGTACTGTGTCATGCATTGTTTGTGTCATTCTGATAGTGCGTGTTTACATGGGTTGCTTTTGTGCGCGCTACCGCCGCTTACAACTCAAAAAAGAGAGAGAGAGAGAGAGAGAGAGAGAGAGAGAGAGAGAGAGAGAGAGGAATTGCCTCATTAGCGAAACAATGGCAAGAGACTGCTATTTGTTGTTACTTACACTGCTGCTTTCTTTGATAATGATCAACAAGAACCAAATAATAGACTGCGAATGATAGAACATGTTCTGAACGAGAGTTAGGCGAAATTTTTTCTCCGTTTGAAAATCTTTGCGGCCGCTTCTTTAGTGCATCAAATTCAGCACAGAAATTAGAGTCATCTTATATTTAAAAATCTAGTCAGTTGCCTTGCTTCATTTCTGACTGTACTACTATTAGGCATAAGAATAATACGAATATAAACATGACACGATACATATATTCTTCCGCGTTTGCTGTTGTCACACTCTAGTTTTGTAATTTATTAGGCAGACAGGATTTAAATGAGATAGCAGCAAACATGAAAGAATACATGGTGAAATGTTTATACTCGTATTATTCGTATGGTGAAGACAACACTGCATGTGATTCACGTTTCATCATGTTCCTATTAGCAACCATCTTTTCTCACAGGTAGGAAAAAATTCAGAACATAGAGTTGGCCATATTGACAAACATCCCAAACAGTCTTGCCATTCGGATTTCCGTACTACATTGAAATTCTGCTACATTCGAAGATGAACAATATGGAATTTGTATTTACTTCATTGGCAAATGTATGAAAATGCAGTGGTCGAAACTCGGGGCGGAGAAAAAAAGCTCGTCTTCCACCTTTTTTTTAAAATTTGTTTACTGATGCAGAGGTTTTGGCGCCAGTATTTATCTTTGTGCCTACAAAGCATGCCTGTGTAGCACTACATGTTGTGGCGGCTCCTGTCAACATTTTTCAGAACTTCCACTTGCTTTGCACTTGATTCTAAGCCGCAGGCGGTTTTTTGGACTACAAAAACTAGAAAAAAATGCGGCTTAGATTCAAGTAAATACGGTAATAGCACACCTCAGGCATGATTTGATCACTGCATTTGCTTGCCGGCGCGGCACACGTGGCTGAGAGCCTGGCCGGGCGCGAGGGCTGTTTACTGCTCCGTGCAGCTCGCTCGGCGGGCTGGGTAACCTGACACACTGCTGGCAAAGTTTCAAATGATTCCTGAGCAAAGTCAAGTGTGTCCTGCCGATCCAATATGGCCATCACTTGTTGAAGGAAGGGATTTACTAGTTTCAAAATCTGTTCCCTTATACAAACATCGGAAACGTTCTGTGCAATTGCATCATGTACCATAGTATCTGAATAAGGGAGTCCACATTGACACTCAAAATCACAATCCCTAGTAAGGCTCTGCACGGTTGCAACCCACTCCCGATTAGTCTGACCTGCCGTACATTTTGTACGAAAGGAAGTATACCTTTTCGCAACTACATTGACTGATTCTTTGAAATATGCATCTAATACAGACAAAATTTCTTCGTAGGACAGAGTTGCTATGTCGCGTCAGGGAAAAAATTTGACTATCACACGGTACGTTTGTACACCGACAGATGAAATGAGAAAAGGCTGCTGCTCGTTACCTTGAATTCTGTAGGCGGCGAGATGGAATCCAAATTGGCGGGACCACTCCGTCCAGCTTTCCAGTGCAGCATCAAAAGGTCGAAAAGTGGGTGCAACAGTGTGTTGTGGCTGCGTTAGCGGTGGAGCGGCGGCTGCCGCATCGTTTTGCGTTGCACGTTGACCCTGGACGAGCTGTCCAAGGAAATCCAGCAATGCCTGCATCTGCTGATTCTGTAAGCGATAAAATTTGGACAGTACATCTGGAGATTGTGGCGAAGCCATTACACAAGTAAATAAGGGCAAGATTGATAAGAACCCGGTTTTGCCTCGTCGCCAATGTTGTGGTTGGAAGGAGAGCCAACACCGTGTTACTAGAGGAGGCCGAAAGGCACGCGTTTAGCTCACGCAGGCTGGCATGAGGTCTGGAACAGGACAAGGAAATTAGAATTTAGAAATAATGGACGTAGCTGGTGGAGTACTTAACTTTAATCCATTAATGATGAATGTCGGTTTGGACGGTACATAGTTCACTATATCAATAGTAACTGATAATGGCGCCTTGCTAGCTAGGTCGTAGCAAATAACGTAGCTGAAGGCTACGCTAACTATCGTCTCAGCAAATGAGAGCATATTTAGTCAGTGAACCATCACTAGCAAAGTCAGCTTTACCACTGGGGTGAGTGCTAGGAAGTCTCTCTAGACCTGCCGTGTGGCGTATGATGTTAGAGAATAAAAGTGATGTTGTTATTCAATGGAAAGTTGGAAATTGAGATTTCGCTTACTGTTTTATCAATCACAATTGGCGTATGAATCATGGATTGACCATTGTCATAAAATATTGCCTTATGAGATGTGAATAGTTTTTACTTGCAGTTTAGCGTGGCTTGAGGCAGTCACAACTAGCATGCTATTGATTAAGAAATTGCGTTATCGTCTTTCTAATTACTTCATGATCGTACGTATGATCATACCCAGTTGTGAAGTTATTGTTATGACAAAACAATTTCCTAACGGACCAGAAAGTTCTTAAGGGCGCAAAACAACTATAACATCACACAAAAGGGAAATTCAATATTAAAGCTGATGCAAGATGACGATAAAACAGTTTTCTTTTTATCAATGTAACAAGCACATTGGACTGCTGATCTTGGTGTCTGTAATCTTAGCAAAATGCGTAATGAAAATGAAAATAATACTGAGGAGATGAGAGGAATGAGCACTGCTAAATAATTCAGTATTCCCAGAACAAATATTTATTATAACTAAAACATATATCGTACCTTAAGCTTAGTATTACAATAACGGTAGATTTTTATGTCTGTATCATGTCCATTGAGAGCTCTTTTATATATCCATTGTCCTTTTGAGTCACCCATGTGTCATCATGATAAGTTATAACAGTTCTTCTTACACTTCACTTAAACTTAGACGGAACAGGTTTTTATTTATTTAGTAAAAAATTAGATCAGACCGCCACAAATCTGCGTCCGTCTTACTTAAGAAAAAACAGTACAAGTCTTTAGCGCTTAAGGCTTCATTTGTTCTCCAGCGAACAAAATAGTGAAGGATCGCATATCTATCTGTATTTTTCTGTTTATATTGCCGCCCAAAGACGACGAATTACATTATTTAGAAAATTCCACCGTCGCTATGAGACGCTTTATTATACATTAACCATTATTTATAAACAAGTATTTGCCTTCTGGCTGAAAGTATTAACTACTCGTATTTGCTGTTTTAATGAAGTCAAAAATAGCGAATATCACAGGCGACGCTCGGTCTGCAATCACTGATAGTGGCGACACGCGGGTCCGACGTATACTATCGGACCACGGCCGATTTAAAGGCTACCACCTAGCAAGTGTGGTGTCTGGCGGTGACACCACAATGATAACTCTAAGGAGGAAGCTGAAAGAAGTGGATAGATCCACTCCCCTCACTGCTGTATGGGGGGTTGGGGGGCTGGGTCAGTCATCTTTCAAGAGATTGTGGATTCTGGGTAACATACTCGAGCATCTGTTGCCTGGAATGTCTGATATACGTATTTGTGAATTGTTAACCAAGACTGCTAAAGACAGTGTTATTCAGCATAAATGCATGTTATTGTTATTATTATTATTATTATTATTTTATTATTATTATTATTATTATTATTATTATTATTATTATTATCGGGGGACTGACTCTCCAATCATTATGTAACTTTAAATCAGTATTTTTTTTTCATCAATGTTAAATGAATTTTCTAGATCTTTGTGTACATAGGTTAGTGTGGAAGACATTTACAAGTATGGGCAATATAATAAGATGTATACATATTTTCTATCATACTCTGATTTTGGTTCTCAAGCTACTGGATTGTGTCATCATTCAGAGCTAACTGTGGCTGTTTACCTGTATTTATCCTCAATATTGCTATGTTGAATCTGATTGGAACTTGAGTTGTGGACAGACTCATGCTTAGCTCTTTTTTGGGTGCCAGTGTCAAAATTTTTTCGCTGGTTTGTACCCATTGTGGTTTGGATCCATGGGCCGATTCCCACATTGTAAGCATAAGCCCTAATATTTTTCCATTATTTTGTTCTTTCATGAATCAACACTAGGATTTATATGGCTGATTGATTCCTACTTATGATTGGGTATATTCTTCTGGTCTGTACCCGTCATCGTGAGTTTTTTGAGTCGGCTCACTCGTCGTAAACTTAGGCTCTGAAATTTTTTCTCCCTTCTTTTGAAGATTTTGAAGGTTTGATTGTATAGATCTTACTTAAAATTTATAAATTCCAGTAATTTTCATAGTCTCTGTAACTATTTCTATAGTTTAGTGGTGTAATGTTGTAGTTGTGATCTTGTGTTATTTGTCTTGTGGCAGTATGTTCCATAGATCTGAAAATCTGAATGCCATATCCTGATATATGTATAGATTATGATTTTTATAGTAAATGTTTTTCTTATGTTTTCTGTAATATGTTATGTATCAGATACTTCTACAGGTATATGTCGATCTGCTATCTTGGGCATCATTTTGTTCACTGTTTGGCAAACCTTATAGTCTGTTACAAAATATTGTAAACATCCTGTTTCCAAATTTTGTGAGGATGATGTTATAATGAGTCACCCTCTTCTAACGTTACCTCCTTTTTATTTTTTTATTTTATTTTTTTTTTTAAATATAGAAATAACTGATACCATGCATACTCTCGATTCTTGCATAGGTTAAAATTTTCTCAGCTGTTGGAATAGTTAGAACTGCAGAAAGTAGGTAGTGGTGGGCATGCTTCTGATGGAAGTAGACGTTTTTATAAACTTGTCAACAACAATGTAATTTTTGGTGTGATAGAAGTGAAAATTGTAAAGTCAGTGTTATTTAGAAAAATGGGATAAAATAAAAAGAAATTAATAGCAACAGGCAGATCTTCATCAGTTATTTAGTGCAACAAGAACCCGCAATGTTAAAACAAAATTTTCAGCAGCAAGAATGTACTCATGGACAAAACAAGATTTTGAGCCAGCATCAACAACAACAATGAGATAAACTAGATAAGTAAAAAGTTCTTCTTTTGTAATCTTACTCTTCTCAAAGTTTTCAAAATTTATGCTAAGAATGAGAATTTTAATGGTAATGTGTGGGAGGGTAAGATTACAGTGTGTAGATATAGAAGTAGATGATTGGAGGCCTGTGTATGATAAAGACAATGCCGTTTATTCAATGGCAAAATACCACCAATATTTGAAAGTACTTTTGCAAAACAAACTTACAGGGTTCAGATCAAAGATTCCATCAATAAACAAAAGATCATTACTGCTACAAAGATTCCATGTAAAACAAAGCAACAGTTGTACATCAGATGAATCATTTGCAACAACCAAGCCCAGCTAAATTGCTACTAAAAATACTGCAAAATACGAAGTAAAACTATTAAAAAATCCAAAGGTTTACATTTCAGCTAAAAAATAAATAACTTTTAGCAATAAAACAAACATTTTTGAAAGGTAATAAGGAATGAGACTGATGCTGGCCATCCAAATAGGACCCCAAGACATTTTTACAAACATTGAAAATAAAAATAAAAACACAAAGATTGAAGGGCAAGTCACTGCAGATGGAGTACCTTATATCAGAAATATGGAAAGCACAAAAGATACCAAGGACTGGAAATGTGCATTCATAACACCCACAAATTAAGGAGATGGGATCTGGATAAGTTGAAAGAACCAGAGGTGGTTAACAGTTTCAGAGGGAGTATTAGACAACGATTGACAAGAACACAGAAAAGAATACTGTAGAATAGGAGTGGATAGCTTTGAAAATGAAATAGTGAAGGCAGCAGAGGATCAAATACGTAAAAAGACAATGCCTAATAGAATTTCTTTGATAACTCAGGAGATATTGAATTTAATTGATGAAAGGAGAAAACATAAAAATGCAGTAAATGAAGCAGGTGAAGGGGAACTATATTAGGAAATGAGACATTTAGAGCAGTAGATGAGTTTAACTATTTGGGCAGGAAAATAACTGACGATGACCAAAGTAGAGAGGATAATAGACTGTCATTGGCAAGAAAAGCATTTATGGAGAAGAAAAAGTTAACATAGGCTATAAATTTAAGTGCCAGGAAGTCTTTTCCTAGAGTATTTTTCTGGAATGTTGCCACATATGAAAGTGAAACATAGATGATAAACAGCGTAAAAAAGAAAAGAACAGAAGCTTTTGTAATGTGGTGCTAGAAAAGAATGCTGATGATTAGATGGGTAGATCAAGTAACTAATGAGGTACTAATAGAGCTGATGAGAAAAGAAACTTTAAGCACAACCTGACAAGAAGGAGGGATCAGTTGATAGGAAACATTCTGAGACAACAAGGCATTGCCCTTTAGTACTGGAGGGAAGTGTGGGAGGTAAAACTTGTAGAGGGAAACAAAGAGATGAAGTAGGCAGATTCAAAATCATGTAGGTTGCAGTAGTTATTTGGAATGAAGAGGCTTGCGCAGGATAGAGTAGTGTGGAGAGCTGCATTAAACCAATCTTCAGACTGAAGATAACAACAACAACACACCCACTCCATAAGACATGCAACTGAGCAGGCCTGAATTACTACAGAGAGACAAAGGATTTTGTTTTTTTATATGGTGATTTCCAAAGTCTTCTAAGAAGAGCTGAACTGTCTGATCACCTCATTGGAGAATATCAAGCTGGTTTCTGAAAAGGCAAATCTTGTGTGGAACAGATATTCACCCTGAAGGGTATTCTGAAGAACAGAGAAATATTAAGCCAGAATACAGTAATTATTATCAATTTAAAATAGCGTATAACTTGACTGACAGACAAACTTTATTTTAGGTCCTAGAGGGATTTGGAATTGATAGAAAATGAGGGAAATCTTCAAACACGCCCTGACAAACATTATTATGAAAGTTGAGCTTTTTGGAGAAATCTCTGAGCTCTTTGAAATAAAGACAGAAATCAGGCACAGAGACTGATTATTTCCAATTCTCTTCATTATCACCCTAGAGAAAATAATGAAAACCTGGGCTTTGAAGTTGGAAAGAATGCATGGAATACACCTAGGGAAGAAAGGAGGCAACCTGGAAATCAGGTGTTTAGCTTTTGCTGATGACCTTGCCCCTTTTAGTCAGAAATTGGAATGGTGTGCAAAGAGTGTTTATCTTGCATGAAATCACTGAAAAAACTGGCCTCATTTAAAAAGATGGTATAGATGAAACACAGTCACCAAGGGGAGAAATAATTTGAGGTAAAAGGTGGGAAAATGGAAAGGAAAGACAAATTCAAATACTTAGGAGAATGGACCCAAGCCAATGGATTAGATAAGGAGGCAGTCAAAGTAAGAGCCAGAAAATTAGACCTTGCTTACAAACTAACACAGAATGGGTGAAACAAATGAGCACTGCCTTAGAAGGTCAAAGACAGGCACTATAACTCATTTATACAACCAGAAGGACTCTATGCTTCAAAATGTTATAACATTACCATTTGTTAATTTACTACAAATTGTCAATATAAATTTGAACTCTGAAGTCGTTGCAGGTGATTTGATTGGAGCATAATGCCAATGTACATTACTGAGAGGATAAGAGATTGACTAGTAACACAGTTGAATCAATTTTTAAGAAGATTCTTAATTTCCATAAATGTAACTCAAATTTTTTCATAGTTTTTATATGTAGTACAACACAATAACCAGAAAAATGTTATCATTTGACATTTATTTTATTCCAGTTGCACAAAAATATAATAAACTTTGTACATGCTGCATGCAGACAAAAATCAGACTGGTAGTGTACTGTAACTATTACATTATTCCACTCTCACAGCAGGTGGTGCCTCCAGACTATAAATAGGTACAATATTTTGATAATGCAGTTTGTTTCATCTTCAGGTTCACAATGGCATACTGAAGCATCAGTTTTTTTCCACACTGTGTGTTTGTTGGGCCCACAACTTTTGTAACTCACCATGTAGGGTGAAACTAGGAATTTTTTTATTCGAGATGAAAATACAGTCTTGGTTGCAGAGATTTCTATTTTCAACTTCAATGATGCATTTTGCCTGTGGTAGGCATCATAAAATTCTATAAGATGCCTACCACATGTCACTGAAATTTGAAAATAAAAACCTCCACAACCAAGACTGTATTTTTATCTCAATTCTTATGCTAGTTGCTGTATCAGCTGCAATGACGGAATTGAAGAAGTCTTTTTAATTTCGTTTTTTATTCACTTTTTTATATCAGATGGGGTGCTAGACAATAATGGGCCAACCTCCCAGGAGTTGATCCTGTGAATTTATGTTGTTATTACCTTCTTTCTCCATGATGCATCGGGAGACTCTTTACTGCTGTCCTAAATTGGTACGAGTGGCAGTAATGGCATTACATGTGATAGTGTATATCCAGGCAACTCCAATTTTCATAGTAAATGATTGACTTTTTCCCAGATAGTCTCTCTGAAGGAGCCAATTTGAATTCTAGCTGAAGTTTGAGGATTCATCTACGGGCTTTATTCTCCGCCTCTTGTAGTTTTTGCAGCTGAGTGTAGGACGACTGGAGGGACTTGCCTTCTAGAGACTGATCTCTTGCTTTTTATTGTTTCAAAAACAGGCCACTTTTGTTATTTCTCCTTAAAGTGGATGAGGAAGAAACACTTAGTGTTTATTTTGAAATCCCAAGATTTTTGACACATTGGGACTATGGGATCCATTGGCCCTGTATTTGGATGTGGTCGTGTTTTGGTCTCTTCTTCATAAAACATGATGCTGTGGTTTCATTAGTGTTTAGACTGACTTTATTCATATTACACCATGTGTATTAGATAATTTCAGATAAATTTAAACATTGTTTTCATGTTTGTATCAAAACACATACTTGTGTAGTGATACAAGCAATGAAACTTTAGTAGTGGCATCACTGCCATAGAGATGCAATGCAAAGGAATCAAATAATGCTGGTTATATCACACTTTAGTTATATACATCTATGTTACATCAGTGCAAATGGGCTTTTCCCTCCCATCTCATGTGCATGAATTATGAGAAGAACAGGGCCTCATGTAGCTGGTGGTCTAATGCAGCAGTCACAATGTTTTTAAAACAAGAATAATAGAGTTGGATAAAATTGAATGTGCCAGATGGTGTACAACATGGCAATACCACCAACATCTTTAAGAGACTTGCCAGCAAATCTGCATTGCCTTACAGAACAGAAGCAATATGAGTAAAAGCTTTTGTGGGGGCTGTCAAAAGAGGGTAGGCATTTGTTAGCCTTGTCTTCTGTGTGTCAGTGAAGAAGTGTCCACTTTTATCATGATACTGAATTGTGATTGATGCCAAACTATTAATGATAAACAAGTAACAGGATTAGTACCTACGAGCTGTGCTTCATATTCTGCAGAAATTTTTTTGCGCGAAAAGTATTGCACTTTGATGGGCTGTACATGATTTGAGAAAAATGCAGAAATGGCTACAATACAACACTGTCCGTACCCACTTGGAATGCTATGAAAGTGAAGCAGAGGCTTTTTACACCATGTTGTTGCACTTCAAGAGACATAGGCCAAATTGTACAAGCCACACCTGAAACCCTGATAAACGAATAGTACCACTACAGGTCACCATGGTGATATAAATTTGAAGGTTAAGGTGATTCACATGACTGTGTGATGATGTTATCATAACACACACTGTTTCCCAACAGCAGGCACTCAAGCACTGCATTACTGTTAATTTTTGGAACACAACCTGCAACGAGATTTGAGAAAGAAGTGGTGATATTTCCTGTACAACCCACCCATCATTTTGCAGGACAATGTTTGGGCACATTTGATACAAGCTGTGACGGATTTGTTCAGTCAATGGGATGGGGAAGTGCTGTGTCATACTCTGCGGACTAAGTCTTTGTGATTTCTACTTGATTCCTAAAATGAAGGAAGTACTTAGTGGCATTCAATTCAGAACTGCTCCAGACATCTGTCAAGCAATGGACGTCTCCATCTGAACCATCAACATAATTGGTGCTGCTAAAGGTATCCTATATCTTCCACATCACTGGCAATGATTTATACACAATACTGGTGACTGCTTTGAAGAACAATAAAACTTTAAAAAAAGGTATCTATTTTGTATTAGTTGTAAGTAAACAGTCTTCACTATTTATGTTCCAATGCTATTACACTCTGTGTTTTCAAATGTTGAATACCACAAAAATAATATCTATTAGGTTGAATCAAAAAGTAAGTAACACTAGCTCACCAAAAGAGCACACTGTGTCTCATGACCACGGCCAATGTGTAGCACGCAACAGTAGGGTTGGGTTGTTTGGGGAAGGAGACCAGACAGCGATGTCATTGGTCTCATCGGATTAGGGAAGGACATCGGCCATGCCCTTTCAAAGGAACCATCCCGGCATTTGCCTGGAGTGATTGAGGGAAATCACAGAAAACCTAAATCAGGATGGCCGGATGCGGGATTGAACCGTCGTCCTCCCGAATGCGAGTCCAGTGTCTAACCACTGCGCCACCTCGCTTGGTAATGCAACAGTAACTGCTGATACGACAGTAGGATGGATGGTGTTGTACTCTGTCATGCTGTGTGTACAGAGCATGCTAGGCTCAATGGCATGTCAAGTGGATGTTCACTCCAAATTGAGGTGCATGCAACAGTCAGATTTCTGTGCACTAAATGTCTCAATTGCATGGACATAAATATTTAAATCACTACTATATATGGTGAGCATGCAATCTCTCATCCAGGTATTGTGAAGTGATGTAAGTAGTTTGACACCAGACACACGGATCTCACTGATGAGCATTGCAGAGGCAGACCTGCAATGTCTGGTACCATTGCAAATGTTGATCATGTGGATGTGATCATTAGAGAGGATCAGTGCATAACACTGCAGGAAATTGTCAGCATGCTGAACATTTCATATGGCAGTGTGTTCTCCATTGTTCAACAGTGCCTTGGATATTGTAAACTGTGTGCCCAATGGGTCTCACACCTACTCACCGATGTTCACAAGGAACAATGTTTCCAATTGCCACTGGCAGTTTTGAAATGGCATTCTGTGGAAGGCAACAAGTTTCTGCTTTGAATCATCATAGGAGATGAAATGTGGAGCTGTCACTTCACCCCCCCCCCCCCCCCCCAAACACAAAGAGAACACGATGGAATGTGTGGTGGTGTGATTTTGTTGCATGATAGTGCAATACCGCACTCAGCCCACTAAATATCAGAACTGCTGCCGTGATTCAAGTGGGAGATAGGGCAGTGTCCTCCATGCAGTCAAGACCTAAGTGTAACTCACTTTTTGATTGTAACTCTATATCATTAATCATAAGCTATATTTGCTATTTATACAATTGTAACATCCTCATCCAGACAGTGGCATTCCCCCTAATTTCAGTGTACATACACATCAATGAATGAATTATTTAGGAACAACAGAGACAACTCACCAAAAGGAAGGAGCCCTGTGTTGTCGATAGGTACACAAACAAAACATAGAGGGCTTTGTTAGCTTAAAGCTAGCAAAGTCCTGTACCTTTTTTTTTGCATACTTATCAGCAATGCAGCACTACTACCTTTCAGTGAGTCATCTCCTTTATTCGTAAATAATTTGTAATTCTCAACCAGAACTTCATATACATTATCACACCAATAAATCTATATTTTTGAGAATTGCTGAACATTTATGAGTGCCATGTATAAGGTAATCAGTAGTATTGAATGTTTACATTTGCAAATCCTACAAACGTGAGTAGCAACAACTGGTTTGAAAAATAGTTTTCTCCTTAAAAAAGTGCAGCTATTGAGGTACCAAGTGCAACATTTCCATGTTTTGTTCTGCTTGTTGCCCTCTTTGTTCTAAGAAAGCATGTGAAAGTGTACAGTCACAAAATCTGTTACAAAGTCGAATCCTGTGGTATATTAATGTGTTCTGCACATTGTATAATTGTCATACTTCATTTCATTTTGTTTCTCCTTTCAGTAGCAGTGAATATTGTCTGCATTTGTCATTAAATTCTTCTATTTTTGAGTTTGTCAGTAGACATAACTTCGACAAAAGAAAGGTTCAAGAGTCTTGAGTTCTAAAAAGCTTGAGAAATATGTAAATTCTATCCCAAGTTTTGCTCTTGTTATAACCTAATGAGATTTTCACTCTGCAGCAGAGTGTGCAATGATATGAAACTTCCTGGCAGATTAAAACTGAGTGCTGGACCGAGACCTTGCCTTTCACGGGCAAGTGCTCTAGCAACTGAGCTACCCAAGCACGTCTCATGACCTGTCCACACAGCTTCAATTCCGTCAGTCCTCGCCTCCTAACAGCCAAGCTCTCCCGTGAATCCTTCCGAAGTAGCACTCCTGGAAGAAAGGAGCTCAGTTGGTACAGCACTTGCCTGTGAAAGGCAAAATTCCCGAGTTCGTGTCTCGGTCCAGTACATAGTTATAATCTGCCCGGAAGTTTCGTATCAGTGCACACTCTGCTTCAGAGTGAAAATCTCATTCTGGAAACACCCCCCAGGCCGTGGCTATGCCATGTCTCCACAATATCCATTCTTCCAGGAGTGCTAGTTTTGCAAGGTTTGCAGAAGAGCTTTTGTGAGGTTTGGAAGGTAAGAGGGAAGGACTGATGGAATTGAAGCTGTGGGGACGAGTTGTGAGCCGTGCTTGGATAGCTCAGTTGGTAGAACACTTACTCATGAAAGGCAAAGGTCCTGAGTTTGAGCCTTGGTCTGGCACACAGGTTTAATCTTCCAGGAAGTTTCATATCAGTGCACACTCCACTCAGAGTGAAAATCTCATTCTGGAAACATCCTCCAGCCGTGGCTAAACCATGTCTCTGCAATATCCTTTCTTCCAGGAGTGTTCACCTTCTGTGAGGCTTGGTGGCAAAGACTGGTGGAATTGAAGCTGTGGGGACGGGTCGTGAGTTGTGCTTAGGTAGCTCAGTTGTTAGACCACTTGCCCTTGAAAGTCAAAAGTCTTGAGTTTGAGTCTTGGTCTGGCACACAGTTTTAATCTGCCAGAAAGTTTCATAAATTATTTTGTTTGGTCTCCCATGCCACACAAACGTCAGCTGATAAACCAGATAAAAAGTGTCATTCAATGTTCCATCCCTTGTGTATCTGCTCCCATAGTCCTCCCCAATACCCCAGGTACCCAATCCAAGGTGTGATGCAACTTAACCCAATGTCTGCATGGAACTTGGAAAGATGTGTCATTAATGGAGCCTCTGGGATACCGTGCAACCTCCCTGAGAAATTAGGCTTGCCCCACATGGGTTTCTGTGGTGTCAGTCAAATAAATCCCCAGTTTTTGTGGGAACAAAATGGAGAGTGTGGAACAAAGCAAAACAAAACCTGAGGCACTTTATGGGACACCAACACCCAAGTGTTATGTTTGGAACCGATGTAAGCTGTTTCTACCATTGGATCGAGTGACAGAGCAGTCCAATGAGTGGCAACTGGCACTGAAAAGGTGAACCAAGTAAAGGTTAAATCCTTGTCTTGTGCTCAGATGATGAATCTTCTCAAAGAACAACAAGAAAAGGGAGGTAAAGTGCAGTTTCCTAAACACAAATGGAGGGAACAAAAGGTCTGAGAAACAACTGTCCCATAGTGAAGGGAGTAACTTGACCCTTTCTTTTCTAAGACAGGGAACAAGACAACAAGGGAGGAGTATAATACTTTGATTTCTCAGGATTAATGGATTCAAAGAAAGTGGAGGCAAGAAATGGGGGAACAGACCTATAGTACTGCAGTCTCACGTTTCAGGATGGCGGTTACCCAACAGGGATATCCAACAATCAACATACCTTACACCAGATGGAATTCAATATTCTAAGATCCACAGCATCAAGAGTGAACCAAGACAACCAAATTTCAGTCATTACCTCTGAACACGGACAATGCAGTAACCAACAGCCTTCATTAAAAGACCAAGAATTGTCAGTGCTAACAGACTGCAGAAATCAATGTGGGGTGTATGATGAAGGTATCTGCTATGACACTGTGAGGAAATTTGGTGTAAATAGGCTGTGGCAGCTGACAACAGATGAAATTGCCTTTTCTAACAGCCTGACATTGACAGCAGCATCTCTCATGGGCTTGTGACCATATTGGTTGGACCCTCAACAATTGGAAAACCATGGCCTTGTTAGAAGAGTCCTCATTTCAGTTGGTAAGAGCTGATGGTAGGATTTGAGTGCCATGCATCCAAGTTGCCAACAAGGCACTGTCCAAGGTGGTAGTGGCTCCACAATGGTGTGGACTATGTTTACATGGAATGGACTGATCATTGGTTGGAAATGGTTATGTTCTACTTCTTGGAGAAAATTTGCAGCTGTCCATGGACTTCATGTTCCCAAACAACAATGGAATTTTTATGGCTATCAATGTGCCATGGAACTGGGCCACAACTGTTTGTGACTAGTGTGAAGAACTTCTGGACAGTTTGTGCAAATGATTTGGCTGAGATGAATCCCATCGAACATTTATGGGACTAATCGAGAGGCCAGTTCATGCACGTATTCCTGCACCACAAACACTTTTGCAATTATGGATGGCTACAGAGGTAGCATGGCTCAATATTTCTGCAGTGGAGTTCCAGTGAGTTGTTAAGTCCACGCCATGTCAAGTTGCTACACTGTGCTGGACAAAAGGAGGTCTGACAATATTAGGAGGTATCCCATGACTTTTGTCACCTCAGTTTAAATCTTATGTTCAGAATTTTAAATTTATTTTGTTTTATTTTTAGGTTCACAGCAACAGGAGTGCCATTTAAATCATTAGTGTTTGCCTTCAGAACTATTCACAATTACATCAGCAGAATAATACAAAGTGTGCTATCAGTGCTTTGATAGAAGTTAGTGCCTCTGTTTCTGTGGCCACCCTCATCTGACGATTTAAAGACGAAGAATGAGGAGTCTGAAAGTAAATGGAATTTCCATAATTGGGTTTGTACTATTAATGGGAAGCACATGTGAATTTTTTCCCTGCCAACAGTGGCTCCCTGTTCTACAATTACAAACATTTTTTCTCCATTGTGTTGCTTGCTATAATTGATGTTAACTACAAGTTCATGTTCACTGATATTGGCTGTTATGGAAAAGAAGCTTACCCACATTTCAGAAGTGACACTATGTTTTCCCTCCTAGCAAGGTGGCTATCTCCGACATCATTTTGCCACATGTTCTGTAAGGGATGAAGTATTTCAAGCAAGTGCAAACATGATGAAACCCTATTACTAACTGCATGTGTTGACACCAAAAAAGCAGTTATTAATTACCAACTCTGTTGAGCTTGCCGAGTGTTTGAAAAATGCCTATGCATTATTGAGCCACATATTTTTCATTTTATATATGCCAATTACTGTAAAGTCTGGTACAACAGTGGATTTAATCATTGTAACTTGTTGTCTGCAGTCTATTTAGGAATTCTTTCCTGTAGAGGTGCAACATACCATATTACAACATAGAGCAAACTGAGCCACCACACTCTAAATGTCTTATAACATTTGTTGGGGGTGGCAGTTTTACCAAAATTGAAGATTTTCCTGTGCAAGATTTGTGCATGAACTATTTCAAAAGCCTTGCATAGGTGGCAGCACGGTTGAATAATAAGGTCACCAGTACCCATTAGAATGGCTATTTCTCGTTTCATCAAGTTTGATGTAATTGTAGCACACAATACTAATAAATGACACAAATGGAGTGAATACAGTATTATTCTTACATGATCTCTGAACAAATTCTCTGGTATCTTTCCAAGCACTGTCTTTCATGTTTTGATCATTATACCCAGCACTCATTGCATCAAAAGACATGGGAACTTGGACAGTACTTCCACCAGGTTTTTGTCTTCTACAACTGTAATTGACACTTTTATAGCAGATATTGGTAGTAGCTGGTTTGGTAACAGTAGTGTACTCTGCGCTGCAGGTGCACTGCTCTCCAAGCAGTGCAACCACACTGCTGAGGCAGGCCACCATAAACCGCTTAAAGTAAAGTTCACTTTCCCTCCCGATGGGGCAGCAGGCCATGTCAGCTTCTGCAGCTACCAGCTGCTATGACCTGCTGAGCCAGGCACCTTGTTTAGTAGAGGCAGCAATCTACATCTACATCTACATCCATACTCCGCAAGCCACCTGACGGTGTGTGGCGGAGGGTACCTTGAGTACCTCTATTGGTTCTCCCTTCTATTCCAGTTTCATATTGTTCGTGGAAAGAAGGATTTTTGGTATGCTTCTGTGTAGGACTAATCTCTCTGATTTTATCCTCATGGTCTCTTTGCGAGATATACGTAGGAGGGAGCAATATACTGCTTGACTCTTTGGTGAAGGTATGTTCTCGAAACTTTAACAAAAGCCCGTACTAAGCTACTGAGCGTCTCTCCTGCAGAGTCTTCCACTGGAGTTTATCTATCATCTCCATAATGCTTTCACGATTACTAAATGATCCTGTAACGAAGCGCACTGCTCTCCGCTGGATCTTCTCTATCTCTTCTATCAACCCTATCTTGTATGGATCCCACACTGCTGAGCAGTATTCAAGCAGTGGGCGAACAAGCATACTGTAACCTACTTCCTTTGTTTTCAGATTGCATTTCTTTAGGATTCTTCCAATGAATCTCAGTCTGGCATCTGCTTTACCGACGATCAACTATATATGATCATTCCATTTTAAATCACTCCTAATGCATACTCCCAGATAATTTATGGAATTAACTGCTTCCAGTTGCTGACCTGCTATTTTGTAGCTAAATGATAAGGGATCTATCTTTCTATGTATTCACAGCACATTACACTTGTCTACATTGAGATTCAATTGCCATTCCCTGCTCCATGTGTCAATTCGCTGCAGATCCTCCTGCATTTCAGTACAATTTTCCATTGTTACAACCTCTCAATACACCACAGCATCATCTGAAAAAAGCCTCAGTGAACTTCCAATGTCATCGACCAGGTCATTTACGTATATTGTGAAAAGCAACGGTCTTATTACACTCCCCTGCGGCACACCTGAAATCACACTTACTTCGGAAGACTTCTCTCCATTGACATGACATGCTGCATTCTGTTATCTAGGAACTCTTCACTCCAATCACACAATTGATCTGATAGTCTATATGCTCTTACTTTGTTCATTAAACGACTGTGGGGAACTGTATTGAATGCCTTGCAGAAGTCAAGAAACATGGCATCTACCTGTGAACCCGTGTCTATGGCCCTCTAAGTCTCGTGGGCGAACAGCGCAAGCTGGGTTTTACATGACCGTCTTTTTCGAAACCCATTCTGATTCCTACAGAGTAGATTGCTAGTCTCCAGGAAAGTCATTATACTCTAACATAATACGTGTTCCAAAATTCTAAACTGATCGACGTTAGAGATATAGGTCTATAGTTTTGCACATCTGTTCGACGTCCCTTCTTGAAAACGGGGATGACCTGTGCCCTTTTCCAATCCTTCTGAATGCTACGCTCTTCTAGAGACCTATGGTACACCGCTGCAAGAAGGGGAGCAAGTTCCTTCGCGTAGTCTGTGTAAAATCGAACTGGTATCCCATCAGGTCCAACGGCCTTTCCTCTTTTGAGCGATTTTAATTGTTTCTCTATCCCTCTGCCGTCTATTTTGATATCTACCATTTTGTCATCTGTGCGACAATCTAGAGAAGGAACTGCAGTGCAGTCTTCCTCTGTGAAACAACTTTGGAAAAAGACATTTAGTATTTCGGCCCTTATTCTGTCATCCTCTGTTTCAGTACCATTTTGGTCACAGAGTGTCTGGACATTTTGTTTTGATCCACCTAGCGCTTTGACATAAGACAAAAATTTCTTAGGTTTTTCTGCCACATCAGTACATAGAACTTTACTTTCGAATTCATTGAACGCCTCTCGCATAGCCCTCCTCACATTACGTTTCGCTTCGCGTAATTTTTGTTTGTCTGCAAGGCTCTGGCTATGTTTATGTTTGCTGTGAAGTTCCCTTTGCTTCCGCAGCCATTTTCTAACTCGGTTATTGTACCATGGTGGCTCTTTTCCATCTCTTACAATCTTGCTTGGAACATACTCATCTAACACATATTGTACGATGGTTTTAAACTTTTTCCACTGATCCTCAACACTATCTGTACTTGAAACAAAACTTTTGTGTTGAGCTATCAGGTACTCTGTAATCTGCTGTTTGTCACTTTTGCTAAACAGTAAAATCTTCCTACCTTTTTTAATATTTCTATTTACAGCTCAAATCATCACTGCAGCAACCACTTTATGATCGCTGATTCCCTGTTCTGCGTTAACTGTTTCAAATAGTTTGGGTCTGTTTGTCACCAGAAGGTCTAATATGTTATCGCCATGAGTCGGTTCTCTGTTTAACTGCTCAAGGTAGTTTTCAGATAAAGCACTTTAAAAAATTTCACTGGATTCTTTGTCACTGCCACCCATTATGAACATTTGAGTCTCCCAGTCTATATCCGGCAAATTAAAATCTCCACCCAGAACTATAACATGGTGGGGAAATCTACTCAAAATATTTTCCAAATCATCCTTCAGGTGCTCAGCCACAACAGCTGCTGAGCCAGGGGGCCTATAGAGACATCCAATTACCATGTCTGAGCCTGCTCAGTTGTTTATGCCCTGATTTTATTATTCATTACTCTGTTCAGAGAGTACTGACTTCTCGAGTTATTGGTTTCACTGGTACAATCTGTTAATACAATTCTTTACAAACTACCATTGTCCCCTCCCCTTCCATACCATCTGTGCAATTATTTCGTGTGCACTCTACACAGCATGGGGGTGAGTTGGGGAGAGGGGGTACTTGCCTCCTCCACACACAAACTGAAATCACTTCTGCCCCACTACACAGCCATCCCCATCAATTCAATATCAGTTTGAAGAAACCCAGAACATTTAATGTGTGCTGACTATAGTTGGAGTCACAAATGATAGAGGTCGAGCTTAGGCTTATTCTGCACACCTACATCACACATTATACAATATCCAATGAGCATTCAGTTGTGTTCTGTGTACTCTGCCCAGAATGCTGTAGCTAATGTGAGCAATAAACTTGATTGTAATGAACTGTTTAGCAAATTTTTATTCCATTTGTTGCAAGTTGTTATCACTGATGGTGGTGGTGAGTAATAAATTCCACATAACTAAAGGGAGAGACATAAGTTTGCAGGATATATGAAATGTAAAACATGTGCATGCATGTACTGCAACTGTCACATGGAACAGTCAACAATGAAATCCTTCTCTATGCCTCAACATGTGCGAACCACTATCATTTGTGGATTGACCTATACTAACAACTGTATCCAGAATCATTTGGCCTATTTTACCACTCACAGCAGAATTATTATGAGTCCCCCATCTCTAGCTCAGATCCTGGGTATACTCTTTAAAGACCAAAAACGATCACCTGCTTCAGGTGTCATTAGTTTCATGTCAAGTGAAGATGGAAATCCTCTTCAAAAAGTGTAGAATTGTCATATGCTCTTCCTATAGAAGGAAACGGGATGCTATCATCAAGTCTTGGAATGTAAATATGTACCACACTGTAAAATCACACTCGTATGGTGGATAGCACTCTTGATGTATGGAGTGGGATGAACACACCAAATCAGCTGTAAGGCCAGTGAATTAATGAACTGTATTTTTTGCCAAAATTCTTGAAAGGTTTATTGCAGCTACATATGTGACTACACAGCAGATTCTTGTGTTACATACATCAGCAATGACGTGGCTGCTCTGCAAATCACACATAAGTGCCTGGCAGAGGGTTCATTGAACCACCTTCAAAGTACCTCTCAATTATTCTACTCTCAAACAGCATGAGAAGAAAACAAACACCTGTATCTTTCAGTGCAAGATTTGATTTACCTTACTGTATTTTGATTATCACTTCTCCCTATATAAGTCAGCAAAAACAAAATATTTCCAAGTTCAGAGGAGAAAGCTGGTGATTGAAATTTCATGAGAAGATTACACCACAATGAGAAACACCTTTGTTTTAATGATGTCCACCTCAAATACTGTATCATGTCTGTAACAATCTCTCCCCTATTTCTTGAACTTCTTTGAACTTTTAAGTGTACTCCATTAACACTATCTGATAAGGATGCCATATCCCACAGCGGTATTCCAAAAGAGAACAGACAAGCATAATGTAGGCAGCCTCTTTAGTAGATCTGTTGCATCTTCAACGTGTTCTGACAATAAAACACATTCTTTGGCTCACCTTCCCCAGAGCATTTTCTGTGTGTTCTTCCTGATTAAAGTTGTTCCTAAGTGCAATTCCTCAGTATTTAGTTGAGTTTACAGCCTTTAGATTTGATTGCTTTACAGTGTAGCCTAAGTTTAATAGGTTCACTTCATCACTCATGTGTGCAGCAGCCGTTCTAGCAGACGAATTAAAGCAGAAACTGTTTATACGAGTATGTTCAGCTAGTTCATTCATTGCAAATCTGGAAATTATTACTGTCTTTTCTTTCTTTGAAAGTGACTACCTGCCCTCTTTATATTCATTATTTACCTTATGGTATACAGTATGAAAAGTACTCAAGAAACCATTAACACTACATAGTTGTGTGAAGTATGTTCTGATTTGTGCAAAATATTACAGTTAACTGCCAGGAAAGTAAACTTCTCCCTTTGCTCTTGAACATAACTGGAACACCAGCAGAAATACACCTGCACAAACACCAGGATATATTTCATCTGTGTATGGGCTTAACTAAAGAGGTTTCTGTTTGGAAAAGAAGTCTTCTAAAATAATTTCCTTGTAAATTTTCTATCGTGCATCACAGGTGGCTGACAGTGGGACTAAGTCACCTTTCAATTCTTTCTCACAGAGTGAGTCTTTTTTATGTTGTTTTGTTCCGATAATGAGTTATACTTTGTTTTTACCAGATAATCAATGTGTTTTGAATATTCATTCGCAGCTCCATGTTTCAAGCTTACTTTGTAAATTATTGACAATGACAAGTCCCAGAACCTCTCAGAACCATGAAGGCGATTTTTTTTTTTTTTTTTTTTTTTTTTTTTTTTTTTTTTTTTTTTTTTGCAGACATGATGACATGAGATAATGAAGACACATTAAAAGAATGGCACCAACTAGGTTGACAAAACACATAGTAGAATTATACAAAAACAGAAATAAAGACAAAACTGACTCAACCGAATGGATCACTGTGAATAAGGAGGATCTTAAAGAGCCGGTATAACTCAGAACTCAGGCAGATGTTACAGATAGAAAGACATTCAGACAAAAGATATTTGATTGGAAAGTTGGTCACAGGGAAATTACAAACGGACTGAAAAAAAAAAAAAAAGAGACTTCATTCTGATAGAATGAAACAAATTTGGACACAAAGAAGACCAAACATCAAAACCAACATTGATTGTTCCCTGTGTGGTCCTATTGGCCAATTACGTGAATAATAATAACAATAACAATAATAAATTTTTTGCAGATGGCAGGACTCGAACCAAAACAACGAAGTTGCAATTCAACCACATTATCAACTTCTACAGATATTACCCACTGCAACAGAGTCATCAACTGCAATTTGTGCCTTTTCCTGTTTCATACAACTTGTGAAACCTTTAGACACCAATAACTCATTGTCTGATATTTAATATCAATAATTGTACTTTTTTGAGAGATTCTCAATGTACTAGTGTTCTGGACCAGCATCTATTTATAGTGTGGGAAGTCAAAATATGGTTATAATAAATATACACCAAATATGAGATTAACAAAATCCAGTATGGCCTCACGCAGGTGTTTCAACCAAAGTATATCTCTGAAAGGCACGTAGTTTTTGTTTCCTTTATTGTAATTTCATTCCGCTGCCCATGGGGCTTTCAGCAGCACAGCCCAACACTCTTCAGCCAAACGATTGTACAACATACATGAAAGGGGAATGCTTCCAAAAAATGGGGTAATGAAAAGGGGACATAAAAAACACAGCAAACAGAGATGATGTGGGTTAAAATATACACTAATGTGGGGACATGCACAGGGGAGGACATTTAAAAAGTCAACATAAAGTTAAAAGAACACAGCTGGCAATTTGTTGCACACTTAAAATGACAAGGGTCAAACACAAGTTAAAAGTCGGCCACAGTACAAAAATCACACAGAGTGAGACACTTGAAAACAAAACCACTGGAAATGACGGAACACTCAAAAAGAATAAAAACTGCTGGTAGGGACCTGCCGAGGGACTGGAGGTGGGAGAGGAGGGAAAAAGGGGGGGCGGGATGGGAGGGAGGGGGAAGAAAGACGAAAAATGGCTGGGACAGGGGGCACATCAAGAGGTAGGAGATGGGCAGGACAGGAGATGAAGAGAGGAGACAAAGGAGAAGGGAGTGCAGAGACACAGAAGGGGAGGACTGGAGAGGGAAGGGGTGCAGGAGGGGGAAAGCCACTCAGTGGAAGGGAAAGGGAGGAGGGGGAGGCCTGAGGAGGAGGGAGGAGGGAGGAGGAAGGTGGGGTTAGAGTTGGTAGTAGGTGTAGATGTCAAGGTGAAGCTCATCATCTGGGACGGGTGGGTGCTGGAAGTTGGATTGGCAAAGGAGGTGGAGTGTGTGAAAATGGAGAGAGGGTGGGACACAACAGTAAAGGTGCAGCTACAGGCTGGGGTGGAGAGGAAGGGGGACAACAGAGAGTGGGGTGGGGGGGGGGTGATTGTGTCGGTGGGCAATATACAGGGTGCTGATGTGTTCAAGGAAAAGGAGAAGTTGGGTGAAGGGGATGAGGTTGTAGAGGGGGACAGGAGGCGGATACAGAAGGCGAGGCAGAGTGCATGACCTTCTAGGATTTGGAGGGCTTTATAGAACCTGGAAGGGCAGAAATCCAAGTGAAGCTGACATAACAAAGGATGGGGCGGATCAAGGATTTGTAGGTGTGAAGGATGGTGGAAGTATGCAGTTCCTCATGTCCGGCCAGACAAGAGTTTCAGGAGGTGGAGTCTGTTGTGGTCTTTGTGTTGGATTGTAAGGAGATGGGGAGTCCACTTGAGGTGGCAGTCGAGGGTGAGCCAAGGTGTTTGAGGGTAGGAGTGGTGTGGACAGGACAGCCATAAATGGTTAGGTAGAAATCATGGATATTGGAGGAGCGGGTGGTGCAGCCTATGATGATCACATGGGTCTTGGAGAGGTTGATATGAAGGAACCACTGATTGCACCAAGTGGTGAACTGGTCAAGATGGGTTTGCAGGATACGTTGGGACCATTGAAGGGTAGGATAAAGGGCTAGGAAGGCGGTGTCATCAGGAAATTGGATGAGATGAACAGGCAGGGGAACTTTGAGCATATCAGTACTGTGTAGGAGATAGAGGAGAGGGGAAAGGACGGAGCCTTTGGGCTTGCTGGCAGAGGGATAGAAGATACGGGAGTTGGAATTGTGGATGGTGACATAGGAGGGATGATGGGAGAGGAAGGAAGTAGCAAGATGGATGAAACTGATAGGGAGAGCATAGTTCTGGAATTTGAAGAGGAGCCTCGGATGCCAGACACGGTCGTAGGTGTTCTGGAGGTCAAGGGAAACAAAGATAGTGGAGCGATGGAGTTAAGTTGGAGGGAAAGAAGTTTGGTAAGGTTAAGGGGCTGGAAGGAGATGGTGCTGGTTAAGGTGGTGGTGAGTACGGCAGGAGAGGATGGTCTCGAAGACCTTACTGAACATGGAGGTGAGGCAGATGGGATGATAGGAAAAGGTACCAAACGGGGGTTTGATGGGTTTAGGGAACGGCAGGACATGGGAAGTCTTCCACAGGTTGGGGTAGAAGTCAGTGGAGATGAGGACATTGTACAGGGTAGCAAGGACAGCCAGCAAGGATTGGCCGGGGGTGGGGGGTGGGGGGGGGGCTGCATTCCTTGAGGTAGCAGTAGGTGATGCCATCATGACCAGGGGCAGTGTTGCATTTGGAGCGGAGGGCAAGTGTGATATCAAATGTGGTGATGGGAGTATTGATGTCCGAGGGGGTAAGTGATCCAAGTACTGGAAAATAGGGGCATCCAGTGGGACAGAGGTATCAGTGTGGTCAAGAAGAGTGGGGAAGAGGGAGTAATCAAAATGGGGATCGTCAGGAATGGATAAGACCTCAGAGAGGTGGGAAGCAAAATGATTAGCCTTACTGAGGTTTTCAGGAGAGGGGCGAATGTCTTAGAGAATAGGGTGATGTGGGGCGGGATGGCTACCAGTAAGGTGATGGAAGGCTGAACAGTACTTGGAGGAGTTGACAGGGAGGGTGGAGTTGAGGCATGTGCATGTCTGATGCCAGTCCTGGTGTTTCTTTACTGTAAGGAGGTTTTGGACATGGTGTTGTAATTGCCGATGGTGGATGAGTGTACCCTGGCCACAGGTGCGGAGAAGGGAGTGTTAAAGCTTCCAGGATTCACAAAGGAGGAGGAGCCTGTGGGGAAGTATAGGGCAGTGAGGGTGGATGAGTTTGGTAGGGACATGGGCCTCCACAGCATCAGTGATGGTCTTCTGAAGGAAGGATGAGGCATGAATGATGTTAGTGGGACGGTGAAAGGTGAGCGGGTGGCTTTCGACCTGTGAGGCAATGGATTCCCAGTAGGCATCCCAGTCAGCGCAGCAGTAGTTGTGGACAGACTTTCGGGAGACAGCTGGGTGGGGGACTGCAGGGGGGCCACAGGCAGAGGAGATGGTGAGAAGGACAGGGAGGTGGTCACTATTAATGGGAAAGAGGATGTCCACGATGATACGACCAAGGAGGTTGGGGGAAGCGAAGATAACATCTGGGATGGAGTTACTTTCAGGACGGGTGTGTTGTGGGAGGGGAACAAGGTCACCATGGAGGTTGGCAAGGAACTGATATCACTGCCAAAGGGTGGCAGGGTCATGGCTGCGGATGTTAAGGTGAGCGGCAATCACATAGGTGGAGAAGGTATGGTTAACATGGGAAATAGAGTCGTAGGGGAAAGGAGCTGCGGGATGGATATAGATAGTGGCACAGGTGATGGTGAGGGAGGGAAAAAGATGCTGAGGAGAAGGCGTTCAGTTGGATCATTGAGTAGGGGTTGTGGCCGGACAGGGAGATGCTTGGGGTGGCCAATGGCGACCCCACCTCAGGCAAGGGGAAGGGGATTGTTGGTGTGGTGAAGGAGATAGGGAGAGGTGCAGACAACATGGTGAGGTTGGAGGGAGGTTTCATTAAGGATGAAGGAGTAACCTGGTGCTGGGCTAGAGTATGCATGATGAGGTATTTGTTGGCAGGGAGAGAGTGAATGTTGAGGTAGAGCAGACAATATTGTTGATGTTCCAGGAGGTGGGAGGGGGGAAGGAAGTGGGGTGAGGAGAGAAGGGCTTAAGTGAGGATGTCTAGGTGTGTGAAAGTAAAGTGCGGCTGGTTGTGGGAGTAGGTGGCATAGGTATTTAAATGGAAAACAGAGTGGGAGGCGATAGGGAAATCTGCTGGAGGGTGTGGGGGCACTGCAAGAGGTGGATGTTCAGCAGGATGATGGTTAGGAACTGGATGATGTTTTCTGTCATAGGGGGAGGGCGGAGGGAATTGTTAGGGTGGACGGGCTGATCGATGGGATGAACGGGGACAGTGAGATCAGTGATGGCAGGAGGGGGTTTTGTTTTTCATTTGGAGGAGTAGGTGGGGTGGGGTTCATTGCAGGTGTTGCCCAGGAAGGGGGAGAGGCAAGGTTAGGATACTTTTTAAGGAAGTGGGAGGCTTTGTAATGGGGGCACGTGGTTCTTGCAGTTTTTGGTGAGGAGGTTGTTGTACAGGAGATAGTGGTGGCAGCAGTAGGATTGAGGAGAGGAACAGGATGGGTCAACGGGGTGGTGGCGGTTGAAAATCAGGGTTCCCTGTGTGAGGAGGTGATTGATAGAGGAGGCGGACTCGGTAAAGGTATGCATGAGGAAGGTATGACCATGGCAGGGTGGGCATTCAATTCTGCCAACACCTCCACATCTGTGATCACAGGGTGGAGTTTTGTGATCATGGCAGTGAGGGCTGGCAGACAACAAGGGGGTTGGGGTTCACGAGGAGAGGAGGATGTAAGGAAAGGGGTGAGGGATGCATGGGGGCCAAAGGTGATGCAGGGAAGGTGCTGGAGGAGATCAGTATGGAAAGAGGGAGAGGAAGACTTGATGACAACAGAGTCTCTGTGAGGGATAAGTAATGTGTGCACTGGGGATGTATTTTTAGATTTCAAGGGTGAGGGTGCATGCATCTAGGAATTTCGGATCAGGGTTGGCAAGGACGAAGGTATACAGGATGGGAGCTGGGGAGGCGGGAGGAAGGGTGGTATCCAAGGTGGTATCAGAGGGAAGTTGGCCAGGCAGTGGTTTTTTGGAGGAGGGAGTGGAGGTGAGGTCGCCACTTGGACACTTGGGAGGTTTTATAATGGGTGTGGCCTGGTAGCAAGGATGAGGAACTGGATGGATGCGGAGGTGGTGATTGGCAGACCCCTCTTGTGAGGTGGCGGCACTGGGTATGGGGTTGGGGCACTCTGTGGTGGCGACTGTGGCGTGGCTGGCAGCTACGCAGGCAGGGGAAGCAGGAGTAGTTGTAGCAGTGCTGGTGGGGAGGGGGGGAAGTGGTCTCAAAGGGCGACAGCAATGGGAGGGGGGGAGGGCAGGGGCAGGACCAGGGGAAGGAACAATATATATTTGGGGACACAGGGATGAGGAGGAGATAGAAGGTGAGGAGACTGTGAATAGGGGAGGTGGATGAGACGGGTTAAGCTCAGAGGAATCACTCCATGAGGTTACAGTGGGGGCAGGGGAAGGGGAGGTGTAGATGATGGTGGTAGTGGAGGTGTGCATGATTGAAGGCAGTGTCCACTGGCAACAGGAGTCACTGAAGTGCGAAAGGAACTAAAACGGGGGCCGGTGGCGGCACTGGCAGGTACTGGGAGGCGGCAATGAACACCAGGAGGCAGCGGCGGCAGTGGTGGTGGCGAGCCCCAGACAGTGGTGGCAAGCTCAGGGTGGTGGAGGCTGACTGACAGGCAGCAGTGAGCACCTAGTGGTGGCGATGGTGGGTAGACAACAATGGCTGGCTGGCAGGCAGGCAGGCATTCACGTGGATGGAAGGCTACAGCAAGAGGTGCTTCGAAACAATGAATTGCACCCTGAGGGTAGCCCAGGCAGTGTAATCCATTGACCTCGAATTGAGGGGATCCAACCATTGACATGAAGGTGCATAGCCACAGTAAGTATATTTAAGCAGGTGACACACCACTACTTTGATGTGATAAAAAACAGGCTTTAGTGCACATGCGGTACAGCTACGATGATGTAGAAATCTGTGTTTGGTATTTGCACTGCTTAGATGCTTTTCATCCCGTTTCTGGTTAGATTCCCAAGCACAGTGGTGGATAAGCATCTGATATGCCTACCTTACTGTTAAAAATGAAATAGCTGAATGCAGGAACTGCAATGCTTCTAAGCGGTTGAAAAATGCACTATAAACAAAACACGAGTCATTTGATGTATACCCCCACTCTAACTCAGATAGTTATGCACATGTTCAAAGGTGGCAGTTTAGCAGCACCAGAAACATTTTTCCATGTAGATTCTAGTTGCTTGCTCTCACTGCTTATGCACCTAACAGCCACACTCCAAGTAGCCAGAAGCAGGACAAGGTACTGCTTATATGCTATTTCAGCTGTGTGCGTGCACGTCAAGACGTCTGACAGCTGCTTAAATGAACCTAGTGTAGAGTGCACAAAATGTCATGGCTACTAGATGTGTAGTCATCTGGGAAAGTGTGCAGCAGTGGGGTGGGGGGGTCACTCAGAGCACTGGAGGGGAAGTGCATTTCTAAACTGAAGCCTATACTCACATTTTTGGGAAATATGAAGTGGGTCCTCTCCATTCCCACACTTGCATGGTGACAATTCAAAAATATCTGTTAAATCTTCTTTGGTTAGTTTCTAAAAAGAATTCCACCAGAAATGCAGCAATTTATTTTCACCTGGTTTGTTAACCATATGTAACTTTCAGAGAAGAGTCACGAGTGGGGAATTTTGAGTAAAAACTAAACATTTCTCTTGCTGACATATTAAAATTTGCTTTTCTGCCAAAACTCAGTGGATTTTACACAGTCTCACCTCAGTAACATGTTGTGCAGGTGCAATAGCAAGAGAATTTTGAAAAAAAAAATGGTTTATTAAGTGAGGAAAAGTAAGGTCTGCATCTTATGAAAAAGCACATCGTCAGTACAAAATAAACATAAAATGACTTCACTTATGTTGTTCCAAAACCTATAGCTTTTCTTGTTTCACCAGCTATTGATGGCCCTAAAAAATTGCATTCTTTCATGGGAAAAGTCTGTAGTTAGTGGAATAACATGGTAGATAAAGAAATTTTGCATAACACTTGTCAGTGTTGCCTTCTGAAAAAATCAATGAACTCACCCAGCTCTTTGGAAAAGAACTGGTCACTGCACACAGGTCACCATATCCTGTGTGACCCATACTCTTGTAAGATATATGCAAATAAAGATATGTATTGGTGAGACCTGTGCAATGTTCCATTCTTATCGTACAGAACTTTCATTTAGTGAGCAGTTGCATGTGATTGTTTCGTATGGAGCTATTGCATCAGCAGACTCTGAAAGGAATCTAAATGGCATAGATTCTTGGCAGGAATACATGCTTCTACTATGTGATTTAAGCTCCTTGATTACTCGGAGGATATCTATTTCTAATTTACTCATGTTGATAGCTGTTCTTGATTCGAATTCTGGAATATTTACTTCTTCTTCTTTGATGAAGGAATTCTGGAAGCTCTGTTTAGTAACTTGCTTTAGAAGCACTGTCATCATAAGTGTTTCCATTGCTATTGTGCAGAGAAGGTTCTGACTGTGTCTTGCCACTGGCCTACTTTACATATGACTAGAATCTCTTTGTATTTTTGGACAGGTTTTGAGATAAAGTTTCATTGTGGAAACTGTTATAAGCATCTTGCATTGAAGTCTGTGCTAAACTTGGAGTTTTTCTACAAGATCGCCAGTCTTGGTGATTTTGTGATCATCTAAATTTGGCATGCTTTTAGCATTGTTTCTGCAAGAGTGTTCTGACCTGTTTTGTGCACCATGCAGGATCAGCTCTGTCATTTGTTGATTTATTTGGTATAAATCTCTTAATTTCTGTTGATACTATTTCGTTGGATTCAAGCCACATGTGGTGTACACTTACATTGTTAATTTGAAGGGAGTGAAGATTGTCTCCCAGGAAGACACCAAGCAAATTTTTATCTGCTTTCTTGAGTAGATATATGAGGGACGTTTGTAAAGTCCGTGCAGAGTTCGAGAGATGGCACCACCGGTAATTATCGAGGTCATGTTTAGTTAGTAGCATCTTTGGAAAGAACGCACACCAAGTTTCAGCAATATTGGTCTATTTCTTTGTGTTTGACATTCGTGTGAATCAAAGACATTGAGTGATTGTCAAAAAATGGATGAAAAAGAATTTCGTGTGGTGATTAAACATTACTTTATGAAAGGCAAAACGCTTCAGGAGACTAAAGAGAAGCTCGATAAACATTACAGTGACTCTGCAGCTCAAAAATGGTTTCAAAATTTTCAGAATGGCGATATGGGTGATGCTGAACGTTCTGGCCGCCCTGTGGCGGTTACGACTCCAGAAATCATTGATAAAATCCATGATATAGTGATGGATGACTGAAGAGTTAAGGTGCATGAGATTGCTAGTGCTGTGGGCATCTCAACTGAACAGGTACATAATATTTTGCATAAACATTTGGACATGAGAAAGCTAACCGCAAGATGGATTCCACGATTCCACGATTGCTAATGCTTGACCAAAAACGGAATCGTGTGAAGTGTTGCAAGGATGGTTTGCAGCTGTTCAGTAAGAATCTGCACGACTTTAAGCATCATTTCATCACTGTGGATGAAACATGGATACATTACTATACTCCTGAGACCAAACAACAATCTAAACAATGGGTTACCAAGGGAGAATCTGCACCAAAAAAGGCAAAGACCATTCCTTTGGCCGGAAAGGTTATAGCGACTGTCTTTTGGGATTCACAAGGGATAATCCTCATCAACTATGAGGAAAAGGGTAAAGTAATTACAGGTGAATATTATTCATCATCATTGGACCGTTTGAAAACAGAGATGCAAGAAAAATGCCAGCGATTGGACTGCAAAAGTGTCCTTTTCCATCAAGACAATGCACCAGCACACACCTCAGTAGTTGTGGTTGCAAAAATTAATGGAAATAGGATTCCAACTCATTTCACATCCCCCCTATTCTCCAGACTTCTATTTGTTCCCCAATTTGAAGAAATGGCTGGCGGGACAAAGACTATTCAAACGAGGAGGTGATTGCAGCATCTAAAACCTATTTTGCAGACTTGGACAATTCCTATTATTTGGAAGGGATCAACTAATTAGAACAGCATTGGACAAAGTGTATAAGTCTAAAAAGAGGCTATGTCTAAAAATAAAAAAGGTTTACCCCAAACTCGTAAGTAGATTTTATTTTTGCACAGACTTTTCAAACACACCATGTATTTTTTGTTTATTTTTGGTGGATTTGCGAGTTGCAGTATTCAGTCTCCTTACAACACAAAAACCCTGTGTTCACTAATCTCTGTCTACATTTTGGTGCTCATTCATAGCACAGGATTATTTGCTGGTAAGAGGTCCAAGTGTGTCTTCACAATTATATACTGTTCCTGTGGGTTCATGAACCAACTGCTTGTAATAATTTTCAGAGAATACATTTAGTACAATTTCGGATAATGTTTTATGCAGAATGACCTCTACCCATACTGACCCATAGGAACTACCTGCTACAATTTTTCTACAAGATAAATTACTTCAAACAGTAACAAAAATGCCACCGCTAACTGTATATAAACTATCCATTCTGAACACCATTAGGTCCTTTACAAAAATTATGGCTGAACTTGCTGCCAGCTTTCAGTGCCCATAACAATTTGAGCATCGGTGCTTTCTATTATCACTTGGAGCTCTGGTGCTTTCCCAACACAGCTACGACAATTTACAACTGTTGTACTGGTGGTTCCTACATCTATGTTCTTCCTGTGTTCGACCTGCACCCTTTAAGATGGAAGCCCTTTTGTGTTTCTCCAAGACCTTGCAAGCTAAAAAACTGCCTAACCCACATCTCATGGCCCCGTTACCTGTGTAGCCGCCCTCTGTGTGTAATGGTCTCCTGACCTATTTAGCGGAAACCGAACACCACCATCGTATGCTGTAAGTTGACTAATTTTATTTATTTATTTATTCATGTTCTGTAGATCTGTCATATAAGAGAATTGTATGGATGTGGAATGAGTCATAATTAATTATACATCAGAATGGTAGCCTGCTTATAGATGCTAATAGATACAAATTGCATTATGTGTAAAGGAACAAAGTATGTTAACAGTTACGAACTTAGGTACTTCTAAAGTAAAACAGAGGTATAAAACAATGCAATAAAAAATTACAATTATTACATATTAAGTTTCAACTTTTCTAGAAGTGAAGCTGATTTTTATTCTGATATAGGTCATCATGTTCTGTTACATAGTGGCAATAGCAAATATTACAAGCCAATGTGCCATATCTGACTTACAATATAGAAACAATATTAGAGAAGGAAAGTTGCTACTCACCATATAGCTTTCAGCCATTAAGGCCTTTGTCAGCAATAGACACACACACACACACACACACACACACACACACACACACACACACACACTAATGCAAATGCACCTTGCACACACGTCTGCAATCTCAGATAACGGAAACCACACTGTGAGCAGCAGCACCAGTGCATGTTGGGAGTGGCGACTGGGTGGGGGTAAGGAGGAGGCTGGGACGGGGAGGGGGAGGGATAGTATAGTTGGGGTGGCGCACAGTGAAGTGCTGCAGTTTAGATGGAGGACAGGAGAGAAGTTGGGGAGGGGGGAGGGATAGTAGCAGAAAGGAGTGAAATAAAAGGAAATTAAAAGACTGGCTGTGGCAGTGAAATGACGGCTGTGTAGCACTGGAAGGGGAACAGGGAGGGGGCTAGATGGGTGAGGACAGTGACTAACGAAGGTTGAGACCAGGAGGGTTATGGGAATGTAGGATGTATTGCAGGGAACGTTCCCACCTGTGCAGTTCAGAAAAGCTGGTGTTGGTGGGAAGGATCCATATGGCACAGGCTGTGATGCAGTCATTGAGATGAGGGATATCATGTTTAGCAACAGGGTGGTCGACTTGTTTTATGGCCACAGTTTTTCGGTGGCCATTCATGTGGACAGACAGCTTGTTGGGTATCCTGCCTACATAGAATGCAGCACAGTGGTTGCACCTTGGCTTGTAAATCACATGACTGGTTTCACAGGTAGCCCTGCCTTTGATGGGATAGGCGATGTTAGTGCCTGGACTGCAGTAGGTGGTAGTAGGAGAATGTATGGGACAAGTCTTGCAACTAGTTCTATTACAGGGGTATGAGCCATGAGGTAAGGGATAGGGAGCAGGGGTTGTGTGAGGATGGACGAGTATATTCTGAAGGTTCAGTGGACAGCAGATTACCACTGTAGGAGGGTTGGGAAGGATAGTGGGCAGGACATTTCTCATTTCAGGGCACAACGAGAGGTAATCGAAACCCTGGCAGAGAATGCAATTCAGTTGCTCCAGTCCCAGATGGTGCTGAGTTACCAAGGGAATGCTCCTCTGTGGCCGGACTGTGGGACTTTGGGTGGTGGTGGGAGAGTGGAAAGATAAGGTAAGGGAGATTTGTTTTTGTACAAGGTTGGAAGGGTGATTATGGTCAGTGAAGGTGTTGGTGAGACCCTCAGTATATTTTGAGAGGGACTGCACTTCACTGCAGATGCACGACCATGGTTTGCTAAGCTGTAAGGAAGGGACTTCTTGGTATGGAATGGGTGGCAGCTGTCAAAGTGGAGGTATTGCTGGTGATTAGTAGGTTTGATATGGACAAAGGTACTGATATAGCCAGATCTGAGGTGGAGGTCAACATCTAGGAAGGTGGCTTGTTGGGTTGAGTAGGACCAGGTGAAGCAAATGGGGGAGAAGTTGTTGAGGTTCTGGAGGAATGTGGATATACAATATAGAAATGTTTATGTCAAAGAACTCATCAAGAGAGTAAAAAGTGTGTTCTAGAAGATATTCTTTTAATTTACTTTTAAATTGTGGGTTTACACTAATAAGATTTTTTATGTCCATAGGAAGTGCATTAATCACATTTTTGCTTTAGTAATGTACACCTTTTTGTACCAGGCTCAAGTTTTCTTCGTCCACGTCAAATCCTGTTTTGATATTGTGTCATAGCCATGATAGGCACTGTTGGCTTTGGCATGGGTAGGTTCTTAATTAAAAATGACATGTGAGATATGATATATTGTGAGGTCACTGTTAATATTTTGTGTGTTTTAAAAAGATTTCTGTGTGAATGATTTCTACTCACTCCACTTAGAATTCGGATTGCCCTTTTCTGAGTGACAAATACTTTATTTGCCATTGGTTGCTATCTCCAAAACATAATGCAATACGACAACAATGAATGAAAATAGCTAAGATAAACAGCCTTAACAGTGCCAGTATTTGCAGCCACTGCTGTAATTCACAGAGCATAATTGCTGAGTTAAGTCTTTTTCTTAAGTCCAGAATATGGCACAACCAATGTAGTTTATTGTTGATGTGGAGGCCTAAAAATTTAGAAGAATATACTTTATGTATATCTTGATCATTACAAATGAGATTTATTTTCTCCTGCACTTTCTGAAACCCATGGAAATGAATGTACTGTTGTGTCTTATTTTTAGATACAGACCATTGCTGGTGAACCATTTATAGAGATAATTGAATAAAAAGTTGGCGAATGTTGCAGTGTTACGGTCAGGTGTTTTTCAACTAAAAGAGATGTATCATCGGCACAGAGAGTAAATTTGGTAGTAGCTTTTGTACAGTGTGGAAGGCCATTAATAAAAATAAGAAAGAGCAAGGGGCCCAGCACAGAACCTTGAGGCACTCCTGTTCTTACTGTTCCCAAACCAGATGAGCCTATTTTGTCATCTCAGTGATTAAGCAACACCCTCTGCTTTCTCTCAGTTAGATATAATTAAAGCTACATTCCCATTGTGCCACTTACTCCATAACAGACAGCTTTTGAGAGGAGGATTTCATGGTTTGCACAGCCAAACACCTTAATTAAATCACAAAATATACCAACTGAAGCTAATCTAGTGTTTAGTGCTTCTAAAACATTATTGGTAAATGAAAATATGGCATCATCAGTCAACAAGTCTGCTTGGAACCCGAATTGACAACAGCTAAGAGCCTTCTGGATGTTCAGGTGCTCCATGATTTCTTATGTATAAGTTTCTCAAGAACTTTGGAGATAATTGTTGAAAGGGAAATCGGGCAGTTGTTAGAAGCATCAGTTTCATCCTCTTTCTTTAATAGTGATTCCACATCTGCATACTTTATTCTGTCTGGGACAATATCTTGTTGAAGGGATTCATTAAATATATGGCAAAGTATTACAAAAATGCCATTATGAGAATGTTTAAGTACCTCAGAGGAAATATTACCAAAGGCAGATGAATTTTTGGTTTGCATTTTAGTTATGATCCTTTTCACCCCACTGACAGTAACTGGGACTATATGCATTTGACTTATTTTGCACAATTCAGATTCTTTCAAAAGATCCATAGCCTCACTGACTGAGCCCTTACAACCAGTTTTCTCAGAAACTGTTAGAGAGTCCTTATTAAGGACACTTGCAACTGCACCAGTTTCTTTATTAAACTACCACTGCATCTTATTCCTATGTTAGAAACACTATCATCTTTTTCCCCAGCTCCCTTTTGATAGCACTCCAGGCAGTTTTTATTTTATTGTTTGATTTGTCTGTATCAAATTTAATATGTAATGTTTTAGAGCATTTTTCAGCATTTTACAATATGATATACATATAATGTACTTTTATAGCAGGCTCAACAGAATTTTACTTATTTTTATATTGTAAAATACTGCTTCAAGAAGGAACATGAATTCATCTGTGAATAGGCTGAATTTAATATTAACATTTCTTTTGTTATATACTAGGCTCCAGTCAGTCTGCTGCATGAGCTTATTGAAATTTTCTAATGTGTCCACATTGATTGTTCTGAAAGACCTAAAAACTGGTTAACATTTAATTCTCAAACATATATTATTAAGAGTGAGCAACTGCTCTTCATGGTCATTCAGACCATTGAGAATTTGACTTACAGTACTGTGTCTACTATTAAACTTATCAATGAAGATGTTGTCAATAAGGCTTACACTGGTATCTGTCACTCAGGTAGGAAATTCAGTTACGGTAGTTAGATTAAAGGTTTGTAACAAATGTTCTACATTGGACAGCCAAAGAAACTGGCACACTTGCCTAATATTGTGTATAGCCCTCTTGGGCACACACAAGTGCCACAATATGACATAGCATGGACTTGACTCATGTCTGAAGTAGTCTGGAGGGAACTGACATCATGAATCCTGCAGGGCTGTCCATAAATCCATAAGATTATGAAGGGTTGGAGATCTCTTCTGAACAGCACGTTGCAAGGCATCCCAGATATGCTCAATAATATTAATGTCTGGGGAGTTTGATGGCCAATGTAAGTGTTTAAATCTAGAAGAGTGTTCCTGGAGCCACTCTGTAGCACTTCTGGACATGTGGGGTGTCATATTGTTCTGCTGGAATTGCCAAAGTCTGTTGGAATGCACAATGGACATGAATGGATGCAGGTCATCAGACATGATGCTTACATACATATCACTTGTCAGAGTCATATCCAGACATATCAGGGGTCCCATATCACTCCAACTGCACATCCCCCACACTGTTACAGAGCCACCAAGACCTTGAACAGTCCTTTGATGACATGCAGGGTCCATGGATTCATGAGGTTATCTCCATACCTGTACATGTCCATCCACTCGATACAATATGAAGTGAGACTTGTCCAATCAGGCAACATGTTTCCAGGCATCACCCATCCAATGTCGGTGTTGATGGGCCCAGGTGAGGCATCAAGCTTTGTGTTCTGCAGTCATGAAGGGTACAGGGGTGGGCCTTTGGCTCCTAAAGCCCATATTGATGATGTTTCATTGAATGGTTCAATAACTCACACGTGTGGATGACCCAGCATTGAAATTTGCAGCAATTTCCAGAAGGGTTGCACTTCTGTCACATGTAATGATTCTTTTCAGTAACTGTTGGTCTCACTCTTACAGGATCTTTTTCCATCTGCAGCGATGTAGGAGAGTTGATGTTTTACTAGATTCCTGATATTCACAGTACACTTGTGTAATGGTCATATGGGGAAATTCCCACTTCACATCGCTACCTCGGAGCCACTACACATCGCTACCTTGGAGATGCTGTGTCTCATCACTTGCACACTGACTATAGCACCACGATCAAACTCACTTAAATGTTGATAATCTGCCATTGTAGCAGCAGTAACCAGTCTAACAACGTATTCTGCCTGTTCACATATCTCTGTATTTGAATACGCATGCCTATACCAGTTTCTTTGGCACTTCAGCATAGTTCTCTCCTATTGGTGTTGTCTGTAAGGAAGTTTACATTAAAGTCACCCAGAATGATTAACTGCTTAGCCTTTGAAAATATTTTTAACAAAACTGATTCCAGCTGTTTTAAGAACACACAAATTTTCCCTGCAGGAGCTTTATATATTGTCACCACTATCACTGACCTATTAACAAAAATTTCAGATCCACAGGCTTCAAACTGAAAATCTTCACTATACATGCTTAAGTTAAGTGATTTATGAGCTGTACCCACTTTGATGTATATTGCAGCCCCACCTTTCTCTCTATTTGCTCTATACAACAAGTGTCAGCATGGCAGACTTTACATGGTCCTCTGTGAAGCACAATAAATGGGCTTGGGCTAGGGAGTAATTTTCATTTATGTTAAGAGCCAAAAGCTCCACTTTATCTCTGAGTCTCCCAATATTTTGGCGAAATATACATAATTTATCATTCATAACAGATTTAAAGTTACAGAGTTTGGGGGTTAAATTAATTTCTCTCAATACATAAGGATTGGTACTTGATTTACTGACAGGCTCCCTCTTATAGACTATGTTTGTGCACACATTACTTACAAATTGACCAAAAAAATTGTCACTGTGAGTATGAGTTGGTGGTTCTTCCACCCCTGACACTTTTTATTAGTGGTGGTGCTGGAGATGCTGCTTGTGATGAGTTGGTTACTGCTTTTGACTGGCTGGTGTTGTTTAATTCCACACTTTCATGTTACTTTTTGTGCAAAGAAACCCTGTTGATTGTAGTCTAGGGTGACAGGGTCCATTGTTTTATGCAGTTTGCTGCACAGTTCCACTACCTAGTTCACTAACTGAGCCTCCCATTTCTGTTTATGTGGAGTCCATGCCTGAAATGTTCTTCACGGATTATTTTGCCAAAATCTATTAGGTGCACATGATTAAATTTTTCACACAGCTTCTGTAGTTCAGAGTTGTAGCACTCAATTTCTCTGTTAATGAACAACAGCTGATGGACATCATGCCACACTGGCACATCTATTAATGTGGCATTTGTGTTGTACAGCTTTAGCAACAACTTCCAGTAGGTTCCGAGTGCTGTCTTGCTCTAATTTTTGTAAACGTCATTGGTGCCACCTATAATTACAATGTGATCATCTTTATTCAAATTGTTTGTTTCTATTATTATGTTTTTGACTACAGCACTTAATGTTGCTCTGTGTTTAACTTTTTCATAAACAGAATACTCTTTATGTACAGCTTCATGAAGGGGAGCTGAACGGCTTTACCTGTTGCTGTCTGCATACAGTAAGAACTTTTTCCTGCACCCATCCATTAGTAACTTTTTGCTTAAATCATTATCATTAAATTTATTGCTTTTACCTTTGCCAACACTGTTCATTTTTTTCCTGACTGAATCGAGTGCAACAAAATTACTTGGAGACTCCGGTAATCTGTTTTTTAGTGGAATATTTGATGATTTATTTAATATATCAATACGCATATTGCACTTCCATGTTTTTGTATATTTCTCATTTCCTTTCAAAGAGGAGACTATCTTTGCACATCGAAAGTGAAATTTAGACTTACATTTCACACATACGATACCGCTTTTAGTGGTTTTCCCACATTTTTTATACATGCCACCACATTTGTTACCCCAAGACCTAGTATCAGTGGTATCTAATAATATTTCATTGCTTCTTTCATTATATTCACTGTTTTGTTTCTTGAGATGGTCATATTTATATTTTAAGGCATGAAACGCTTCTAAAAACATGGCAATGATTTCGTCTTTGTAGTCTCACAGTTCATACACCAACATGCCTGCTTTGTATGCAATTTCATTTTCACAATCTTGTGTCACACTACTACTTCTTTCAGAAACATTTTCAATAATAAAACATGCAATACACTCATGATAACAATACACATAAATTTGTTACATATTAAGCAATTTGTGTTATTTCTATTGCATTTATTCTGGGAACCAACATTCTCATAATTTACACTTGGTGCCATCTTGAAAACTGCAACCCGCATGGCCACAGAATCACCTGAGCCACTGATTCAGGTCCCCTACCCAGCTCTGCACTAGAGGTCTGCCACTGATCCTGTCCACTATGCTGCAAATGGTAAGCTCAGCTTTCATCTTGCAAGCAAGAACACTTTAGATAGCCTGATCTGGAGTACTCCTCATGTTCTTGAGGCTCATTGCCATTTTAAATTAAAGAAGGAAATCAGAGGCATTTAGAGAGATGCTGCAAGATTTTTAGCTTCCCTTCATCAGTACAAGACTGTTGTGGAGAAGATATTAAGAACCTTTACAGGATATATGAGTCTTTTCATGAAATATTCTTGGGGTAGTTTACTGAACAAATTCCCAAGATATAGTTTGACTGGCCTCATCATATATCTTATCTTGCAGGAGGCCAGTAAGAACAAGATAAGAGAGAATATATCACCTACAGCGGCATACAGAAAGTCATTCTTCCAGCATTCTGCTCTTGAGTAAGGGAAGAACTGACACCATGATGGGCTGCACATTAGTTTATGGAACATACAGAATATCACAAGCATTTAGAGTCATAATCATATAAATGCTACAGGATCATATACAGTGAGTGTATGGGGATAAGGAACCAATGGTTGCAAATGAATATTTCAGGCGATATGAGGGTTTCAATAAGAAATATGCTTGATACACACACTTCTCCACTGCTTACAGTTCACATCCCATGACTGGTTGCTGAATTGGCATTGGTGCCTCTACCGTGACAAACAAATCACAGTCATCTGTGATGCAGAGATGGATAGTCCACTGAAGTGAGCAACTGGTGACTAGTAAAAAAGGAGAAGTAGCTCTTCCGAGACAGTATGCATCTCCACAATCCTATGGCAGTCTGCTGCACAGAACATGCTGAATTATTTCTTACTATAGTGGTCCAAGGTGAAGAGCCACTACTTTGAAAGCTTGGGCCACAGCAATGGGTTTTGGCAAAGGTGCAGGCCATTGATAGCTCATGGAAACAGTATCAGGAAGTCAAAAATTTTATTGAGATTCATGCTATCACACTGTGACACAGCAGCCACTGCACTTTAAATGCATGGTGGGGATAACCCACGATGCACTGTTGTGGCCAACTGCTGGCCAGCAGGCCAGCCAGGACACTGGCACCAAGGAATGCTGATGGCCAGGAGCCCGGTCCGCCACAAGAGCCCCAGTTATGTGTGGTGTGCTTGCTTGTAGTAGGTGCCAGTGGTGTGAAAGTCTGCTGCAATTCTTGCAGGGGATGACAGCCTCCAGAGGTGGAACTTGCCCCTGTGAGCAGAGGTGCAGGTATCAGGACACCTGCAGCAGCATAGGAGGACAAGCAGGTGTACCACCCCAGTGTAATCTGAGGGCCACTCTCCTTGCAGGGCAGGAGACTGGCTGCTGCTGAGAAAAGCCCAGAGGCAGCTCACTAGTAAAAAGGCGTCAAGTCCAGGGCAGAGGACTCATTGCCAGAAGATGGTCTGGCAGTGGCAGAGGCCCAAACTCGGGATGGCTGCAAGGTAACCATATTGCTCTTGCACCTGACGTAGTTCTCGCCTCATATAGGTGCTGACGGATTGTGAAAACCTCCACTACTATTGACAGATATTTATAGTGGTCAGAAACTCATTTGTTGTGTAGATTTACTGCCTCCAGTCACATCTGGAATAAGACATCTGTGGCTAAAGTGTAGAAACTGCCTGGCCTGTCCTCAAAAGCCATGTTATTCATATGCTTCATCAGGATAGTGGTGTTCAGCCTGGCTTTTACCCCACAATGTTTCAAAGGCCTTGTTTCTGCAATGGCATGCTGATGCCTTGGAGTCCCTGGCTGCTTATGGCGTCTTCAATTACTGTGACTGAGCTGCCATTTTCTACAGTAATGACCAAAAGATAGTGTCGGCACTACACTATGTATAGACCATTCTAGTACGAAATTTCTCGCAGTCCACAGAAAAATACACTACAGATGGTGTGTACATATGTGTTTATATACCTTACTGTTGTGAATAGCTTTTGTCAGCTGGGAAAGGAATAGAAAGTCAAGAAAGGTCAGCTCTTCAGAACACTGCATTAATGCAGAAAACAGTTTCTGGCCATTGATTTCCACTCTTGATTTGAAAATGCAGCTTGCAAGAAACTGTCTTGCTGACACATTTGATGCTTTCTTACACTCACCACTCTCTTCAGTTCATAATCACAACTCTTCTACGATTCCAAACTCCACATAGACTGGATTGCAAGGTGACTTAGGGGTAGCCCACTCTTTGTGCTCCTGGCTCACTCACTCATTTAGCTCACAGCACTCTTGGCTCATTCATTGATTCAGCTTGCACTTTACCCTGCTTCGGTTTTGACTCAGTGCTATTCATTTCAGCTCAGCTTGGAAGTACTAGGTGGTATGAATGACAGGATCACTGCCTGTGAATTTACCGTACAGATTTAGTTCTCTGGCTCCTTGTACATATATGCTCACAACTGTTCTAAAATCTTCACTTACAATTAACAGGTCAAACCTTTCATTCCCAATAGTTAACACACAGTTAGTTCCTTGTAAAATAATTAACACAATATATAACTGCTAATATCTAATCTCAGTAGTCATGCCATGGCAACTCTCCATGTTTCGTTTAACAGCTCACAAGAGTCTCTAATGTCTCATCTCAGTAGTCATGCCATGGCAACTCTTCATGTTTTGTTTAACACCTCACAAGTCACTTTAGAAACCAATTTCGTGCTCTACAGTGTTTTTTAACATCTTAAATACTAGAAAGGATACCTCTTCCACTCTCATTCATGTTCACACAAATAACAATTTTTAAATTTCTACTACCCCTCATTGTTCCTCATGTACAATTGGTTATCCAGTTTACTGGTACCTGGTGTACTTGCGATGTGGGGGGGGGGGGGGGGGGGGGGGGGGGGGGGGGGGGGGGGGGGGTGGGGGGGGGGGGGGGGGGTTGGGGGGGGTAGGGGTGGGGGTTCAGGGATGCCTAAAGTAAGTATTATTTCTCCCCTTACATTGCAGCTGAAATGTTGAAATTTCATGATATAGTTTGAAGTTTGTGCTACAGAGGGTATTTTGTTTTCGTGTGAAGTTCTGGCAAGAGAAGCTTTAACTACAAAAACACACAGCATGGCCCCACATCTTACTTTCATCAACTTGTGGAGAGCCGCAAAACTGTTGTTCAATACCTGTGGCCCCAAAGGACAAATTTACAAGGACATGTGTGACTTGTATGGGGACACTGTATGGGCCATAGCAATGTCTCCAGGTGGTGTGCATTCTTACAAGAGCACCACGTGAACCTCAATGATTCACCACGCTTCAGCCAACCGGTAACAGCTGCAACTCTGCAGAATGCCGGAGCCATAGAGGCAACCTTGAATGACCAGTGTGTGCAACTACGAAGTTTCCCACAGCAGTTCAACATTTCTTATAGTGCGGTGTACAATTTTGTTTGTGACTTGTTGAAATTGCATAATGGTAGTGCTCAGTGGGTGCCTAAGAGCCTGACATACAACCATAATGGATAGTGAATGATGAAAACCTTTGATCACTTAATGCTTTAATGCGACAAGAAGGGCATGATTTTCTGTAAGGTATTGTCACTGGCGATGGGTCAAGGACATACCACTACACACCTAAAACCAAGCAGACCTTTATGTAGTGGAAACATGCTGTTTCCCCAGTGCACACACACACATACACACACACACACACACACACACACACACACACACACACACATCAAAGTCACTCAATCTACTAGGAAAGTAATTGTGACAGTGTTCTGGTATATTCATGATGTTTTACTGGTGGACTTCACTGAACATAGGACTGCTGTGAATTCTGGAGCCTACATTAAAACTTTTGTTAAGTTGCTTTGTGCCCTAGATGAAAAACACCAAAAATTAATGCTGATAGTGTCAAACTTCTTCATGACAATGTTCACCCCTATTGCTGTTCCCGTTTATGAGAAAATCACGAAATTTGGGTGGGAGGTGCTCCAGCAGTATGGACCTAGCACCATCAGACTTTCATCTGTTTGGTCCCATGAAGAAATTCCTGCCTGGGCGATGCTTTCTAACAGATGTGAAAATGAGATCAGCAGTCTGCAGATGGCTATACTCCAACCAAACAGACTTCTATGAACAAGGCATACTGAAAGTGGTACCACAATGGGAGAAACATATTGAGAATGCTGGTGACCATGTAGAAAAATATGTAAAAGATGTAAGTTCATTTGTGATTTTTTTGTTTTGTTACCTATTAATCTTTTTGGTAATAAAATTATGGGGCATTATTTACCAATCTTCCCTCGTAGGTGAAGACTGCACAGAACAGATTCACAGTTAATGTAGTGCCAGACATTCTGGGTCACAACCATACAACTTTATTTTTCCCAGTACTGCTGCACATTCTGAAGCATCCATCCTGCAGAAATATGCCCCTTTTGGGTTGCTGTGCACTATTTCAGAGAGAGGGCTATTTTAGGTTTTAATATATCATTAAAACAGGTCACATTTTGCACTGGGAGCATCCCTAGCATTTATCTGGCCAATGTAACTCTGGCTGTGTTATGACTCCCAAGCATGGTGGTGCAGTGGTTAGCACACTGGACTCACATTCAGGAGGACAACTGTTCAAACCTGAGTACAGGCATCCAGATTTAAGATTTCTGTAACATCCTAAATCACTCCTGGCAAATGACAGGATGGTTCTTTTGAAAGGGAATGGCTGATTTTCTTCTCCATCCTTGAAAAGATGTGAGTTTGAGCTCCACCTCTAATTACCTCATTGTTGAATGGACATTATACCCAATCTTCCTTCCTTCCTTAGGTTATGTCTTATTTGGTAATCCCTGTAACTGTGGATTACAGGTCGAATGTCCATCCTGTTATATCACAGAGTGTCCCAGTAACTAATAACCTCACCCTGCAGTTTCAGTCGCTTTGCACCTTTGGGTCTAACTTGCACACAGAAGTGTGCTGCAGTGCAGCCCTGCTTGTTAGAAGTAGGATTGAGGTTCCAGGATGTCCCGTGAACAAACCTGGCTGTTCATTTTGCCTAAGAAGAACTCAACCTTGCATGTATCAGTGTCTGTCAGTTTTTAGGTGGTGAGTTGCAGTTCTTTCTGTAGAAGTAAGGTTGATTTCCATGTTGAAGGATTTTGGGAATGATGGTGAGGCAAAGTTTGAGGTAAGAAAATTCTGGAAGTTAACAAGGGTAATTTAGGTGCAGTTGTGGGTGAATACCAAATTGATGGACTTTCCATTGTTTGCTGTGCCAAAAACTCTTTGAGTTTCTGGAAACAGGTGAAACAGTTAATCATATACCTCTCTTGCCAGAAGGACCAACCAAAAGTCACATTATCATGACAAGAGGCATTCTCTGACCTACTGATGCAAATTGTACAATTGGGCCACTCACATGAGAAATGAAACTAACAGTATAAATACTTCCTGTGAATTAGTTGTCAGCTTTAGTAGCAATAAAATCAGTATCAGTCAAAACAATACCACCAATGTCAAAACAGTACTAACATGATCATTATCTGCAATATTACCTATACCAATGTCAGTAGCAGTAACACTAGTACTAATAACAATGGCATTCCAACTATTTTTAAGAACAGTAGCAGCAGCAGTTGTAGTATCATCATCATTTTCTTCAAAGGCACCAGAAAATGAAGAGGGAGAAATAGTGCTGATAGTGCCTCGTCTATGTCTGAATCCTTTGTTTTAGTGGAAAGCAGAAAGAAGAAGGTGACCATAAAATGAGAGATGTGAGAGTTTTAATAGCCTGGTATCAAAATGTTCAGCCTAAGAACAAGATCATCTGCAACAACAACAACTCAGAGTTCAATAACAACTGATCAAAGATCAACAATCACCTAAGGAAGAAACTTAAGAAGAATTGCCATCTTAAGCACTGATTTTCTGAACTCAAGCTTAAAGAGGAAAAACTATGCAAATGCCTCCTGACCTTGCCATCAGCTTACAAGTGCTAGTGTGAACACAAATGTTATGAAAAAAGACAGCTCAGAATGTGTGCTGTAAACACACAAAATGCTCTGTGACTGACTGCTCTAGTGTATATTGTGACTACTGTAACACTACTGACTACTGACTAACAGTGTGCTAGGAACCAACCAAGTAAACAGTCAGGCTGTCATGAACTTGAAGGAAAGTGACAACACAGGTGAATTGTGTAGGTGAGGATCAGATTGGAATTTAATGGTTTTCTATCAAAATGCACATGCACTGACCAACAGCATAAGTAAATTTCAAATACTCTTTTTAAGTGACTTGAGGAATACATCATTGCTGTGTTTACCTGACTAAGACTTGATGTAGATTAATTTAATTTATTTATTTATTTCCTGTTCCAGTGATCCATGTTGTGACCATATCATAGGATATGGAATGTGTGTGAAATCTGTGATAGCACATAAAAACAAAACAAAATTATTTCATATTACAGTAAACAGTAACTCAGGTTCTACTGCAGAAAATTAATTTTGAGAGATAAATAAATATTAGAAAATAGTAACAGAAAATAAATATTGCAAAATATGTGTTTTACAATAAAGAATAGTCAGGATTACAAATGTATTTTTTGGGTATATATTTGCAGTTAACAATACAAGAAATGCTAAACACTGTAGTTCAGGAACTCTTCTATCATATAAAATGATTCTTGTAATAGGAACTGCCTTAAATTTTTTTTAAACAAGATCTCATCTTCTACTAAACACTTAAATTTTACAGCCAGTGAAACAGACTCCTTTCTGTATCATACTTAGAGTTGCCTGTTCATAGTGGATATCATGTTTTCTTTTCACCTCATGTTTATGTACTTTCTATTCAGTTTAAAAATGGATTTTTCTTTCCTTATGCACACATTGGAGCGAATATATATTGCGCAGTGGATGTAAGGATTTCAACTTTCTTAAAAATATTCCTGCATGTGGCTCTAGGATGGACTCCACACATGATCCTTATGGCTCTTTTTTATGCGCACAGTATTTTCTTAGCCAGACTGATTTCCCCAAAATATAATTCCACATGCCATAATGGCATGATAATACCATAGTAGGCTGACTTCATAGTTTCCAAACTTCTATAACAAGAAACAATGCGTAGTGCGTAAGTTGCTAAACTCAATCTTTTGCATACATCCAGGATGTGATTTGACCTGTTCAGTTTGCTGTCAATATGCAAGCTGAGGTATTTTGAGGTATCCACCTTGGTTATCACCCGCTCATCCATTTTTACTAATATTTCTTCATCTTTGAATGTTGTGTGGAACTGAACATAGTTTGTTTTAGTGTAATTTAAAGAAAGGCATTTCCCTGATGAACCACTTATACCAAGATGAGCAGCTTTTTGTAAAAGAATCTGGTGACTGATACAGTCAAAAGTTTTTGTTAGATTACAAAGAAAGCCAACCACCATCATTTTTTTGTTGATAGATTCCAAGACTTTGCCAGCAAATGCAAACACTGCATCTTCTGATGACAAACCTTTCTGAAATCCAAACTGAGTTTTGCTGATGATGTACTCTCTGTTCAGTTTAAAAATGGATTTTTCTTTCCTTATGAACACATCAGAGAGAATATATATTGCGCAGTGGATGCATTAGTTTCTCTAAAACCTTCGAAAAACTTGTCAATAGTGATATTGGCTGATAGTTAACAGCATCCATCTTATCTCCCTTCTTATGTAGTGGTTTTATAACTGCATACTTAATAAGCCTCTCAGGAACTATTCCTCAAGTGGTGCATCAAAAATGTGCCAAGGACTTTACTTACATGGCTGCAGCAGTATTTTAATAATTTGTTAGAGACTAGAAATGATAAATATCCCAAATTGCGTGACTGGTCGCTATTTTTGTAAGAGACTTGGTTAACATGATGGTAGCTGTATATATGAGGTGGCAGGGATGGACAAAAAATGGTTATAATCTGCCTAAAGAGCCCCTACTGGTGACATACACATTTTATCGACAGATATAGACTACATACTTCAAACGTTTATGAAAAGAATGGAATACACCTTTGTATGTGGTGATTTAAACATCAGTTTTGGAAAAGAAGAGCTGCTGTATCTCTTGTCACACTTTAATCTAAAACATACAAATAAGAAGAAATGCTGGTCACAAAATCACTAACCATATTTTTTTACAAATAGACCTATGTCCATGATGTCCATTACAGACATATTGAAAACTGACCTTGATGATCACACAGCTCAGAAAAACATTCTCTAAGGAGAAAATAATCTGTTCTCAATGATGTGTTCAACAAACATGTCTAAGTAGATATTTCAGTAGTGAAAATAAATTGTTTTCTGAACTATCTGGGAGAAAAGACATTGCATGGGGAAACACAAAATGAGAATAATGAAACTGTTATTGAAACTTTTCTTTATTTTCTCATAATGTTCAGGTCAGTTGGTAAATCATGTGGGTGCTTTCACTTGTGGCTCTGCCTTTGATCGTGTACACCTTCCGAGTCACAGGACTGAAGTAGGTGGTGGTGGGAGGGTGCATGGGACAGGTTTTACACTGGGGGCAGTTACAGGGGTAGGAGCCAAAGGGTAGGGAAGGTGGTTTGGGGATTTCATTGGGATGAACTAAGAGGTTACAAAGGTTAGGTGGACAGCAGAAAGACACTCTTGTTGGTGTGGGGAGGATTTCATGAAGGATGGATCTCATTTCAGGGCAGGATTTGAGGAAGTCGTATCCCTGCTGGAGAGCCACATTCAGAGTCTGATCCAGTCCCGCAAAGTATCCTGTCACAAGTGGGGCACTTTTGGGGTTCTTCTGTGGGAGGTTCTGGGTTTGAAGGGATGAGGAAGTGACTCTGGTTATTTGCTTCTGTACCAGGGCGGGAGGGTAATTGCGGGATGCGAAAGCTGCTTTCAGGTTGTTGGTATAATGGTTCAGGGATTCTGGACTGGAGCAAATTCATTTGCCATGAAGACCTAGGCTGTAGGGAAGGGACCATTTGATGTGGAATGGTTGGCAGCTGTCATAATGGAGGTACTGTTGCTTCTTGGTGGGTTTGACGTTGACGGACGTGTGAAGCTGGCCATATATATGTGACTGGATCAAACAGGCATAAAAATAACTTCACAAGTGAAAAAAATTCTTCTTGACATGTCCAGATAAAAGGAACAACCCCTCAGAGGAAGCCACAACATGGTAGAACATGGCTGGATGTTAAAGCAAAACAATAATTGTATACTTGCAAAGAGGCAGATCCATCCTTAATTTCAGACAAAATTTTTTATCCAAATTTGTTAATTATTATTAAAGCTATAAGAAAATGTTAATCTAAGTTCTGAAAGAAGCAAAAAAATGAAATGATTACTACATAAAACTGACTGAAACAAGATGAAAGCTATATGGAATGTTGTGAAGAAAAGGGGGATGGGAAGGGAGGCAGAATATGAGAATGTTAAGCTCCTGACCCCCAAAAAATAGTGAAAAACTTTAATTCTTGCTTTACACAGGAAACTGGAAATCTTGTGAAGTGAATCTCACACCTTGCTTCCAATAAACCTGTGGGAAATGTTAGACACAATTACAGAACTTGAACTAAAATAGTCCTGTAGTGTTGACAATATATCAGATATTGTCACAAAAAATATTTTTCCTTAATAATAAAGTCCCTTGTTTTCATATAGAACTGTTCAATGACAGATGGAATCTTTTCTTGTACTCCAAAAACATCTTATTTAGAAAAAAGAGCCACAGAATTTGTAACACCAAACATCTCCTGCAAACCTTTATTTAGAAAACTTCCTCCATTGCCATATTGGTTTGGTGGTCATGCAATAGTAATAATATTCATTAGGAAAAGTTTAAATGAGAGTAGCATACTTGCTTTTCCAAATGACAATGTATATTCCTTAAAGACAATGAAAGAGGAGAATCTACACATCTAGCAAACACACACAACACTGAGACAAAATGGACCTCTGAATAAAGAGAAACAGTTGCATATTAAACAGCCACAGCATACAAAGTAGAAAAAGGGATAGCAAAATTCAAAGTACTGGTAGCACTCAAAAAATTTCCTTTAGTGAAGATCTTTTCTGTAATTTGAAAACTTTTTCAATATTTTTACAGATGACTCCCCAAAATACTATTCCATAGGTAATAACAGAGTGGATATAAGAAAAATATACAGATCTGACACATGTAGCATCACACACTGCAGTCAGAATTCTAAGAGCATAGCATGCAGTAGCAATTCTGTTACTAAGTATTTTAATATGTTTCATTGTTTAACTTAAAGTTGTTAAAGTGTGTTTTTTTGCAGACATTGACGTTAACAACCTTCCCCCCCCTCCCCCCCTCTTCCCCCCCCCCCCACCCCCCCCCCCCCCACCCCGGATGACCACTGACGTTCACCGTTTAGTGTTTGTTCGGCTTTTTCTTTCAGTGCATCTGGTGATTTGTGACTGATTAAAACATTTGAGTCAGCTGCAAACAATATTGTTTGTCCATGTTTGATGTTCTGTGGGAAGTCATTTATGTAAATGAGGAATACTATTGGGTCAAGGACACCCCCTGTGGGACACCTATATTTACATAATTTGGGTCTGAAGTATACTTTACAATATAGTTTGAGCAACTTCAAATATGTGAGATTTCAGTTATCTGTCTTATATTTTTTAGATATGACTGGAACCACTTTTTCACAAGTCCTCTTATTCCCAGTTCATCTAACTTATTTAACAATATGCTGTGGTCTACTGTATCAAACGCCTTAGTTAGATCAAGAAATATACCCGTTGTGTAGTTCCCTTTATCTAAAGCTTCTAGAATGTGTCCTATGAGGTGTGCTGTCGCTGAATCTGTGCTTTTCCCTGATCTAAATCCAAACTGGTCAACAGACAGTAAGTTGTATTTATTTAAATAATTCATTATCCTATCTTTCATAACAGTTTCTAATATTTTTGCAAAGCATGAAAGTAGAGAAATTGGTCTATAATTTTCAATTTTTCCTGCATCACCTTTTTTTGAAGAGAGGTAGTAATTTAGCATATTTTAAATAGTATGGAAAGGAGCCCTGCTTGAAAGATTGATTTATAATATCAACTAAAGATGGAAATAGGCTCTTGATACAGTCCTTAATTATGAAAATGGGGACTTCATACAGACCAGCTGAGTTTTTGTTTTTCAGTTTGCTGACTGGTTTGTAGACTTCTTCTTGTGTTGTAGGGAACAACAGCATTGAGTGTGATACACCATTATTTGGCTTTTTCACCTGAGGGGATGTTAGAAAATTTTCCTGTAATTTTATACCTATGCTACTAAAATAATCATTTATATAATTTGACAAATATATAGCGTCTTTTATTAGAGTCCCTTCCTCTTTGATTTTGAAGTTCGACAGATTTATTTTTCTGGTACCAGTTTCCTGCTTTACAATCTTTCATACTGCCTTATTTTTGTTTTCAGCAGAGAACACCAGTTTGGAGTTATGAGCTCTCTTTGCTGAAAGCAATATTTTCCTATTGTTTTCCTATATCTTTTATAAAAGAGTGAGAAAGCAGGATTAGTTTGGCAGTGTTTAATCGAGCTCAGATACTTTAGTGTTTCAGACGATTTTTTGATGCCTTTTGTGGCCCACTTGTTTTTTCCTGCTGTTGATAATGGACATAACACTTTAGGAAATGTTTTTTTCAAAATTTAATTTAAACAATGTCATGGAATTTTTGAATTTTTCATTTGCATCTACCTCTGAGTATACTGAGTCCCATGTCTGTCCTGCTATCTGTTTGACAAACTCATATCTACTTTGTTTAGAAAAAATTCGTCTGTAAATATGCATTTTCTTTGTTTCTTCTGGAGCCACTTTTATATTAATGAATTGACTTGAGTGATCAGATAATCCTAGCTCTGCAACGACCACCTCACAGTTTTCTTTGCCTAAATCTGTTAATACCTGATCAACAGCTGTCTTTGAGTATTTTGTTATTCTTGTTGCACTGTTAAACATTGGAACTAGATTGAAACTTTGAGCAAGACTTAGTAATGAGTCCCATGTAGTATCAGGATTCAGTATATCTACATTTAGGTCTCACATATGAGAATGTGGTTCTTTGGAGTGGATATCTTGTCAAGAACACAGTTAAGTTTGGAGAAAAAAATGTTGAAGTCTCCACTAGGAGATCTGTATATACATAAGATAATCAAATTTGTATACCTGTATTGGTCCCTGATTTCAACTGCTGCCAGTTCAAAATGTTGCTCTTCACTGATTGCACCTAAATCGCTTCTGGTCTTATACTGATAATGTATGTTAACATTATGTAGAAATGAAACAAGAGTGTAACGCTTATGCATAAAATGTAGAAGTACTGGCAGAAGTAAAGGTGTGAGAATAGGTTGTGAGTCATCCTCGGTTGGTAGAGCATTTGCTCACAAGATGCAGAGGTCCCACATTCAACTCTTGGTCTGGCACACAGTTTTAATCTTCTAGGAAACTTCATCAACTATATTGTTAAACTGTAGGAGTACATGACAATATGTTGTCAGTAAACACCATATTTCTTTCTGTGATTATCTCTTTGTCTGATCATGCTATTCCACATCATCATATTATTCCACGTCACTTTCATCACAAGGTCATGTTGAATAATCTATAATACCACTATGTTGGCTTGCCTTATGTCACATTCTACCTCTTGTACAACAAATAATTCATAGTGTAATTCAAGTGTAGTTTCAGCTCTCTGAGAATGCAGATGTGTGTCAAGTTGCATTTACGTGAGTGAGTGTGTGTGTGTGTGTGTGTGTGTGTGTGTGTGTGTGTATGTGTGTCTACTGCTGACAAAGGCCTTAATGGCCGAAAGCTATAATTATGTGAATCTTTTTATTGTGCCTATCATGACTCAGCATCTCTGCTATATGGTGAGTAGCAACTTCCTTTCTCTGGTATTGTTACATTCCATCCTGGATTTTCCATTGTTTGAAATAATTCACAGGCCATTAAAGTGCAGTACAGTGGGGTCAGAACTTTTGTGATAGCTTAATAATTAATAATACAACTACTATTAAAATTTATCATAAACAATTTGATCAAATAATGTGTTGGTAATGTTTTTATTGGTTCTAAAGAAAATTTGAACAAATTCCATTATTAAAGCCAGTTATTATGGTTAAAATGTATACCAGTAGGCCTTATAATAACATGGAAGAAGTGTTTAACAAAATACAAAAGCTGATTTTATTCCATGGAAAGGGACAGTAATGCTATTTGTGTATCCTATTTATTTTCTTTCTCACAAAAGTTTTCTAAAAGAGACATAAATGTATCTTTTCTCTGCTTGTAAGATTTGTTACAAAAAAATTTACTAAATTTGGTTTATAACAGCTCCTTCTCCAAGATAGCGGTACCACTTTTGTGCATGTGGAAGCATACATCACTGCTTATTTAAAGTCTCAGTCAGGTGACCTACTGCTGTATACAATATACAACCATCCCTATGTTACAGCATTATAATATTTACATTTTCCTCATGTTCCATATAGCATGATTCAGGAGGAATGTCGCATAATTTGTGAGGTGATTCCACATGTCAAAATAAACTGAAAAAGTCCTTTGAATGTGTGTCTGAGTTTTGATAATTACGGAACTGGGGTGGGTTGAAGACTACACACACCCATGAATGGATATGAAGACAAGAGTGAATATTACTTAACAAAAAGCTGTGCAGTCTCAAAGAGGTGTGGGGGTTCTCCAGTAGATGGCAACATTGTGATGTCACACCAAGGCAACAGCTGCAAGTGCACTCAGTGAGCAATTGTGGGTTGAACCAGTGAGGGCGTATGTGTTTCGTGCCTGAGTGTTGTTTAATTGAGCGAGTCTATTGTGTGTGTAAATACCAACATGCCACACAGGTTTACCCATGCAGAATACACAAAAATATTGTTTGTGTATGGGTACTAACTGTCAAGAATCAATGGGTAACAGAAGGAGGAAGTACAAAATGTTCCAGGAGACTCAGGAATAAAGAAATACAAGTCACTGAGGAATCAAATAAAGAGGAAGTACAGGGAAGCTAAGACAAAATGGCTGCATGAAAAATGTGAAGAAATCAAATAAGCAATGATTGTCGGTTGGACTGACTCAGCACACAGGAAACCCAAAACAACCTTCGGTGACATTAAAAGCAAAGGTGATAACATTAAGAGTGCAATGGGAATTCCACTGTTAAATGCAGACAAGAGAGCAGATAGGTGGAAAGAATACATTGAAAGACTCTATGAGGGGAAATATTTGTCTGATGTGATAGAAGAAGAAACGGGAATCAATTTAGAAGATATAGGGGACCTGGTATTAGAATCAGGATTTAAAAGAGCTTTGAAGGGCCTATGATCAAATAAGGTGGAAGGCATAGGTACATTCCATCAGAATTTCTAAAATCATTTTGGGAAATGGCAACAAAACAACTATTCATGCTGGTGTGTAGAATGTATGAGTATGTATGTACCATCTGGCTTTCGGAAAAACATCATCCACACAATTCTGAAGACAGCAGGAGCTGGAAAGAGCAAGAATTATCGCACAATCAGCTTATCAGCTTAACAGCTTATGCATCCAAGTTGCTGATGAGAATAATATACAGAAGAACGGAAAAGAAAATTGAGGACGCGCTAGATGATGATCATTTTGGCTTTAGGAAAAGTAAAGGCACAAGAGACTCAATTCTGACATTGCAGTTAATAATGGAAGCAAGACTAAAGAAAAATAAAGACACATTTATAGGACTGTCAACCTGGAAAAAGTGTTTGACAATATAAAATGGTGCAAGATGTTCAAAATTCTGAGAAAAAGCTACGGGGAGAGATGGATCATATACAATATGTATAAGAGCCAAGAGGGAATAATAAGAGTGGATGACCAAGAACGAAGTGCTGTTATTAAAAATGGTGTAGTGCAAGGATGTAGTCTTTCACTCCTACTGTTCAATCTGTACAGCAAGGAAGCAATGATGGAAATGAAAGTAAGGTTCAGGAGAGGAATTAAAATTCAAAGTGAAAGGATATCAGTGATACAATTTGCTGATGACATTGCTATCCTGAGTGAAAGTCAAGAAGAATTACATGATCTCCTGAATGCAATGAACAGTCTAATGAGTACAGAGTATGGACTGAGAGTAAAAAAAGAAAGATGAAGGTAATGAGAACTAGTAGAAATGAGAATAGCGAAAAACTTAATATCAGGATCGATGGTCACGAAATAGATGAAGTAAGGAATTTTGCTACCCATTCAATAAAACAACAAGTGACAGATGGAACAAGGAGGACTTCAAAAGCAGACTAGCAATGGCAAAAAGGGCATTCATGGCCAAGAGAAGTCTACTAATATCAAATATCAGTCTTAATTTGAAGAAGAAATTTCTGAGAATGTATGTCTGGAGTACAGCATTGTATGGTAGTGAAACATGGACTGTGGGAAAACTGGAACAGAAGAGAATTGAAGCATTTGAGATATGGTGCTACAGATTAATGTTGAATATTAGGTGGACTGATAAAGTAAGGAATGAGGAGGTTCTGTGCAGAATCGGAGAGGAAAGGAATATGTGGAAAACATTGATAAGGAGAAGGGACAGGCTGATATGACATCTGTAAAGACATGAGGGAATGACTTCCATGGTTCTAGATGGAGCTGCAGAAGGCAAAAATTGGAGAGGAAGACAGAGATTGGAATACATCCAGCAAATAATAGAGGACATAGGTTGCAAGTGCTACTTTGAGATGAAGAGGTTAAGTGCAGGAGATGAATTTGTGGTGGGCTGCATCAAACCAGTCAGAAGACTGGTGACCCAAAATAAGTAAATAAATAAAAATAAAAAATGGGTACTGCAATGGCAGTGTCCGTGCAGCTATGACAAAATACCAGAAGTATTTCCCTGATTGACAAACCCTCTGTGCCAGGCTATTCCCCAGAGTTTTTCAAACGGTACATGAATCCAGTACACCACCCAGTGTACATGTATCATCAGAACGTAATGCCCTCCAGTCAGCTGAGGAAAGGAATGACTTTACTGCAATAGTGCAATGGAGTCTCACCAACAGCACATGGCTTATTAGCCATCAGTTTGATATTCCACAAACACTAATGTGGCATACGTTACACCTCAAAGGCTAGTACCCATTCCATGTGCAGCATGTGCAACATCTGCATCAGGCGACAATAATTTTGTGAATGGGTGGCTGTACACATAGATGTCATGTAAGATACCTTATTTACAGATGAGGCTACATTTAAACACAACGGTATCATGAACACCCACAATCATCATACATGGGCGGTGGAGAGCCCATGTGACACTAGGGAAACAAGATTCCAATTTAGGCTCTCAGTGCATGTCTGGGGTGGTATGATTGATGGCCTGGTGACAGGGTCAGTGTTACTGCCAAATTACATGAGGGCATATGTACATTTAAAATAATTAATGGAAAATCTCATATAAAGATGTGAAACAAATACTAACAAAGAGATAGCGGGGCTAGCCAGTACTTACCTCAGCTCAGCACAGCGGATAGATACACGAAAAAACCACCAAAAATTTACGTTCCTAGCTTTCGGAATAAATGTTCCTTCATCAGGGAGGAGAGAGGGGAAAGAAAGGTAAGAAGGGAAAGTGAATTTAGTTACTCACAACCCAGGTTATGAAGCAACAGGGAAAGAAAAACAGGGAGGGTAGCAAGGATGGAGGCATGGTTGTCAGAGGGAAGGCAAAGATATTCTACTGTAGGTACTGTGCCAGCTTCAAACAAGAGAGGATGCATACAGAGGTAAAGAGGTATATAGTATAAAGATGTAGGATGAAAAGATGCATGAATGGCTAAAGAGGAAAGGGAAAGAGGAGAAGACTGAAGAGTAAATGGGAGTGAGGTTGTTTAACTAGGTTCAGTACAGGGGGATGGCGGGATGAAAGGATGTGTTGGAGTGCAAGTTCCCATCTCCGCAGTTCAGAGGGACTGGTGTTGCGTGGGAGTTACTCACAACCCAGGTTATGAAGCAACAGGGAAAGAAAAACAGGGAGGGTAGCAAGGATGGAGGCATGGTTGTCAGAGGGAAGGCAAAGATATTCTACTGTAGGTACTGTGCCAGCTTCAAACAAGAGAGGATGCATACAGAGGTAAAGAGGTATATAGTATAAAGATGTAGGATGAAAAGATGCATGAATGGCTAAAGAGGAAAGGGAAAGAGGAGAAGACTGAAGAGTAAATGGGAGTGAGGTTGTTTAACTAGGTTCAGTCCAGGGGGATGGCGGGATGAAAGGATGTGTTGGAGTGCAAGTTCCCATCTCCGCAGTTCAGAGGGACTGGTGTTGCGTGGGAGAAGCCAAATGGCACATACAGTGTAGCAGGTTCCTAGGTCCCTAGAATTAGGCTGGAGGGCATGCTCCGGTACTGGGTATTGGACATCTCCTAGGCGGACAGTTCGTCTGTGTCCGTTCATGCACTCAGCCAGTTTAGTTGTTGTCATACCAATGTAAAAGGCTGTGCACTGCAGGCATGTCAGCTGATAAATGACATGTGTAGTTTCACACGTGGCCCTGCCTTCAATTGTGTATGTTTTACCAGTAGTGGGGCTGGAGTAGGTGGTTGTGGGGGGATGCATGGGGCAGGTTTTGCAGTGGGGTCGGTTACAGGGGTAGGAACCGCTGGGTAGAGAAGGTAGTCTGGGAATATTGTAGGGTTTTACAAGGATGTTACGGAGGTTAGGGGGGTGATGAAAGGCAACTCTGGGTGGTGTGGGGAGAATTTTGTCAAGGGATAATCTCATTTCAGGGGTTGACTTGAGAAATTCATATCCCTGGCGGAGTAATTTATTGATGTATTCGAGGCCAGGATAATATTGGGTGACACGGGGGATGCATCTGTGTGGTCTGAGGGTAGGAACATTGTTATTGGATGTGGAGGAATGTATTGCTCGGGTGATCTGTTTGTGGACAAGGTCTGCAGGATAGTTGCGGGAGAGGAAAGCACTGGTCAGGTTATTGGTGCAATTGTTGAGGGATTTGTCACTGGAGCAGATACGTTTGCCACAAATACCTAGGCTGTAGGGAGGGAGCGTTTGATGTGGAATGGTTGGCAGCTATCAAAGTGAAGGTACTGTTGTTTGTTTGTGGGTTTGATATGGACAGAGGTGTGGATGTGAGCTTCAACAAGATGAAGGTCAAAATCCAGGAAGGTGGCTTGGGTTTTGGAGAAGGACCAGGTGAAATTCAGATTCGAAAACGAGTTGAGGCTATGGAGGAAATTAAGGAGTGTTTCTTCACTATGAGCCCAGACCACAAAGATGTCATCTACAAACCTATACCAGGCCAGGGGAAGCAGCTGTTGGGTCTTCAGGAAAGCCTCCTCCATGCGGCCCATGAAGAGGTTGTCATAGGACGGAGCCATCCTGGTTCCCATGGCAGTTCCCCTGATTTGTTTGTAGGTCTGGCCTTCAAAAGTGAAGTAATTATGGGTGAGGATGAAGTTGGTAAGTGTGATAAGGAACGAGGTTTTTGGAAGATCTTCGGGTGGGCGTTGGGAGAGGTAGTGCTCAAGGGCAGAGAGACCATGGGTGTGTGTGATGTTTGTGTAAAGGGATGTAGCATCTATGGTGACAAGAAAGGTTTCAGGTGGGAGAGGAGTGGGAATGGATTTGAGGCGTTCTAGGAAGTGGTTTGTGTCCTTGATGTAGGATGGGAGTCTGCGGGTGATAGGTTGGAGGTGTTGGTCTACCAGAGCTGAGATACATTCTGTTGGGGCTTTGAAGCCTGCTACAGTGGGATGGCCAGGATGGCTCTCTTTGTGGATTTTGGGTAATACGTAGAAGGTAGAGGTACGTGGCTCAGGTGGAGTGAGTAAGTCTATGGAAGCCGTTGTGAGGCCTTGTGAGGGACCTTGAATTTTTAGGATTTTCTGCAGCTCAGTCTGGATGGAGGGAATGGGATCCTGGGTAACAGATTTATAGGTTGAGGTGTCGGAGAGTTGACGCAGTCCTTCTGCCGCATACTCCACATGGTCAAGTACCACAGTTGTGGAGCCTTTATCCACCGGGAGGATTACAATAGAGTGGTCTGTTTTCAGCTCCTTAATGGCACGGGATTCAGTTGGGGTGATGTTGGGGGTTGTCAGGATGTTCTTCAAGAAGGACTGGGAGGCAACACTGGATGTGAGGAATTCCTGAAATGTCTGCAAGGGATGGTTTTGGGGGAGGGGAGGAGGATCCCTTTGAGAAGGCGGTTGGAACTGTTCTAGACAAGGTTCAACACTGGGTCTAGTATTTGGGGGCTGTGTTTGGGTAGTGAAGTGATACTTCCAGTTGAGGTTCCGGGTGAATGAGAGGAGATCTTTAACCAGGGCAGTGTGGTTGAATTTAGGTGTGGGGCTAAAGGTTATGCCTTTTGATATAACAGATGTCTCTGGGGGAGAGTGGGATCTGGATGAGAGGTTTAGAACTGAATTGGGGTTGGTGATATGTGGCATTTGTTGTTATAGTTGAGATTTGGTCTGTGTGGGGTATGTGCTGGGATGGGGAGATTGAGTAGGGTAGCTAGGCTAGGTTTGTTGGCTATGAGGGGGGTTTGTTGACGGTTCTGTTGTGGTTGGTGTTTGTGAGGGATAGGGAGAGGGACCCCACTTCTTAGGTGTTGCACTAGCACTGGGGGTAGTTTTTTCAGGCGGTGTGTGGTATGGGACTCAAGTTTGCAGCTGGCTTCTAGGATGATGTTCCTGAGTGTGTTCTCCAAGCAAGGGTTTGAGAGGTGGAGGACTTTGAAGAGAGATAGGAGCTGTTGGGAGTGGTGGTTACATGAAGTAGTGTAGAGATTCAGGACAAGTTGGGTAAGGGCTAAGGATTGAAGTTCTGGAAGTCCAGGAGAGATTGGTGGAAGGTGGAATTGCACCCAGAGACGGGAACTTCTAAGGTAAGTCCTTTAGGGGTAATTCCAAAGGTTAAGCAGGAACGGAGGAAAAGTATGTGGGATTGCAGTTTGGCTACGGTAAATGCATGTTTCCGGAATGAATGTAAATAATGGGGTATAGGATTAGGGTACATAGTGGGTAACTGGTGGATAGGGAAATTAAATAACTACAGTTAAAATAGTAATCATGAGAAGGAATAAAACACGGATGGAAGGACGAGAAAGAAAGAAATTGTGTTGGTAATGTTAAATACCAAAGAAAGACCACTAAATAAGAAAAATACGGAAAAAGTTGACCAGACCAAGCAAGTATGTCCAGATCAGGGGAAAAGAACACACGTTGCTCAAAAATAGAGATAGCGAATAGCGAAAAAAAGATCGTGTATGTCGCAAAAAAGATCGCGCGTGTCGCAAAAAAGATCGCGCGTGCCGCAAAAAAGTTCGCGCGTGCCGCAAAAAAGTTCGCGGATGGTGCAGAAATGTCCCAAAAAATGTTTCCTGTGGCAGGGAAAGATAGCCAATGGCACAAAAATATCACCAGCAACACGAAATCGACGGAAATGGATGATACTGGTAGGTGTGGAAGAGATTTTTGGCAGTGATCGTTGGCTGGAAAACAGCGAATAACGAACGTTAAAACTATGGAATGTTAAATAAATAAATCAATAAATAGAAAAAGAGAAGAGGACTATAAACGGAACAAGACAATAGGAGGCAAATGAAACTAGCACAGATGGTGACGAAAATATTTATTTAGTAATATAAAACACTAAAGAGGAGAAAGTGTTTAGATGACAGATGTAAGTTATAGCTAACAAAAGGGACAAAACAATGAAGAATGTGAATCATATAGGTGATCTAAATAATCAATGGAAAATCTCATATAAAGATGTGAAACAAATACTAACAAAGAGATAGCAGGGCTAGCCAGTACTTACCTCAGCTCAGCACAGCAGATAGATACACGAAAAAACAACCGAAAATTTACGTTCCTAGCTTTCGGAATAAATGTTCCTTCATCAGGGAGGAGAGAGGGGAAAGAAAGGTAAGAAGGGAAAGTGGATTCAGTTACTCACAACCCAGGTTATGAAGCAACAGGGAAAGGAAAACAGGGAGGGTAGCAAGGATGGAGGCATGGTTGTCAGAGGGAAGGCAAAGATATTCTACTGTAGGTACTGTGCCGGCTTCAAACCAGAGAGGATGCATACAGAGTTAAAGAAGTATATAGCCCCACTACTGGTAACCAATGAATGGCTAAAGAGGAAAGGGAAAGAGGAGAAGACTGAAGAGTAAATGGGAGTGAGGTTGTTTAACATAGGTTCAGTCCAGGGGGATGGCGGGATGAAAGGATGTGTTGGAGTGCAAGTTCCCATCTCCGCAGTTCAGAGGGACTGGAGTTGGGTGGGAGAAGCCAAATGGCACATACAGTGTAGCAGGTTCCTAGGTCCCTAGAATTATGCTGGAGGGCATGCTCCGCTACTGGGTATTGGACATCTCCTAGGCGGACAGTTCGTCTGTGTCCGTTCATGCGCTCAGCCAGTTTAGTTGTTGTCATACCAATGTAAAAGCCTGTGCAGTGCAGGCATGTCAGCTGATAAATGACATGTGTAGTTTCACACGTGGCCCTGCCTTCAATTGTGTATGTTTTACCAGTAGCGGTGCTGGAGTAGGTGGTTGTGGGGGGATGCATGGGGCAGGTTTTGCAGCAGGGTCGGTTACAGGGCTAGGAACCGCTGGGTATAGAAAGTAGTCTGGGAATATTGTAGGGTTTAACAAGGATGTTACGGAGGTTAGGGGGGCGACGAAAGGCAACTCTGGGTGGTGTGGAGAAAATTTTGTCAAGGGATGATCTCCTTGTTAAACTCTACAATATTCCCAGACTACCTTCTCTACCCAGCGGTTCCTACCCCTGTAACTGACCCCGCTGCAAAACCTGCCCCATGCATCCCCCCACAACCACCTACTCCAGCCCCGCTACTGGTAAAACATACACAATTGAAGGCAGGGCCACGTGTGAAACTACACATGTCATTTATCAGCTGACATGCCTGCAGTGCACAGCCTTTTACATTGGTATGACAACAAATAAACTGGCTGAGCACATGAAAGGACACAGACGAACTGTCTGCCTAGGAGATGTCCAATACCCAGTTCCGGAGCATGCCCTCCAGCATAATTCTAGGGACCTAGGAACCTGCTACACTGTATGTGCCATTTGGCTTCTCCCACCCAACTCCAGTCCCTCTGAACTGCGGAGATGGGAACTTGCACTCCAACACATCCTTTCATCCCGCCATCCCCCTGGACTGAACCTATGTTAAACAACCTCACTCCCATTTACTCTTCAGTCTTCTCCTCTTTCCCTTTCCGCTTTAGCGATTCATGCATCTTTTCATCCTACATCTTTATACTATATACCTCTTTACCTCTGTATGCAGCCTCATTGGTTTGAATCTGGCACAGTACCTACAGTAGAATATCTTTGGTTTCCCTCTGACAACCATGCCCCCATCCTTGCTACCCTCGCTGTTTTCCTTTCCCTGTTGCTTCATAACCTGGGTTGTGAGTAACTAAATTCACTTTCCCTTCTTACCTTTCTTTCCCCTCTCTCCTCCCTGATGAAGGAACATTTTTTCCGAAAGCTAGGAACGTAAATTTTCGGTGGTTTTTTCGTGTATCTATCTGCTGTGCTGAGCTGAGGTAAGTACTGGCCAGCCCTGCTATCTCTTTGTTAGTATTTGTTTCACATATGTTCATTTTCTAATAGACGACCTACCTGTACTTTTGGAATATGTAACATTAGAGCAATGATGGAAAATGCATCGCTGATTCTCTGTATCAGACAAGTATCCCAGTATCTGAATAACACATTTCCTCAACAGTGGATTGGCCATGCCAAACCCATTAACTGGCCTGCTAGATCACCTGGCTTAACCCCAACAGACTTCTGTTTACTGGTCTGGTTAAAGGGGGATGTTATGCTATGGAGATGATACATGTAAAGAACTTATTGCTTGCATCACAGCCACTGTTGCCCACATTAAAGCCTAAAGCCCAACATACAATGCAACATACCCTCCAACATGTTGAGAAGTACACTGAGATGTGTGGGGAACTTATTGGACATCTTCTGTAGGATGGGTCAGTCATTTGTCCTGCTATTATTCCATCCACCGCAGGGCCTCCACAGCATTTTGGTAAGTAATACTCACATTTGTCTCTATATCCATTCATGGACATGTGTAGTCTTCAACCCACTCCAGTTCCATAACAATGAAAAATCAAACATATGTTTATACAACTTTTTCAGTTTATTTACACATGTAGAATCACCTCACAAATTATGTGACATTCCTCCTGAATCACCAAAACTATATGAATTACACTTACACTGAATGAATAGCCCAACTCAAGTCAAATGCATGACTGACTTATGCATATTGTTGCAGTACCCTACAGGAAAATCAAACAGTGTTAAAATTAATAATGGTAACAATGATATTTGCACTGATAATTACTGTATGGTAGTTATTGCAAATGGAACAAGTCGCTGCTAATAATTTGTGTACCTGTGGAGAACTCTGTTTCAGCCAACATTTCAGCAACAATGAATAATAATTTGTTTAATAAGTTATATGTGCAATAACTAAGTCAGCCACCTGTCTCACCATGTAATTGATGTCAGTACTATTTCATTGGTATGCCATACATGTCCTTAACTTGTCTGTAAACAGTGTTAAGGTAGTTACAAATAAAAAATATTTGAACACTAACAGTTCTTAAATAAAAAATTGTACAACTTTGGGAATAATTTTATTGGAGTCTAGATCTTCTGCCCATTTGAAAAGTGTCTTTAGGTTCCCTACAGCACACTTGCACGTAATTTTAACAGTTTATGTGAATATATAGTATCTGCAGGTAATAGATCAGTCATTAGCCCATGATGGCTTGCATTCATCACTCATGGGGCCTTTCTGGCTAAGCTGGTACCTAGAAAACCCCTCAGCAACTGATTGTTTGCCACCTCGTGTGTGCCACGCCACATCCCTTGGCCAACTGTATATAGCAATCTGCTGGCTGTTGAAACTCATGATGACATTATATAAAATAATTTGGCCAAGCTGCCCATAAAGTCTCTCACAGATGACCTTGGAGCAACCACAGACATTGATGGGGAAGTGTGGTTAATGGTTCTGCCACAACTTTAAGTTATCTGGCAAGACAACCGAGGGAATGATTTTATGTTGTTTTCTTTTTTGAAGTTACTCATCTACACATTTTTGATAATTTTATCTCTGTTCAGTTTTTGTATCATTGTTTAGCAATGGGCAAAAGAAAGTATGTGTTTATTGTTAGCCTGAAACAATAATACAATTTTTTGAAATTGTGGAATGATGGTAACAATGAAGGCATTTATTGCACATCGTGTACCAGAGAATTTTCTGTTTCACATAAAGGAAAGGGTGATATTAAAGACCACGTGAAAACAACTAAACATAGGAGTGATATAAATGTTGCTTCTTCACCAAACTAATTTTTTAAAGCCAAATATGGGAATAACAGTGATCTGGAGAGTGCTGATAACAGGCTAAATTTTCTTACTACATTGCTAGATATGAACCCCATTTCTGAAAGAAAGAAAAAAAATCAACTGAATACATAAAGTTAATCAAACAAGGGAGAGTAGAGGTTGGAATATCAACAATTATGAAAAGAATAGATTTCTACATACTGTAAAGATGACACACTGAGTTGCAGATAGACACAACAAAGATACTGTTACACTCTAAACTTTTGGTCGAAGCCTTTTTTAGAAAAGAAAGGAAAACACACACACATGCACACATTCAAACAAGCAGGCATACCTATGCACGTACAACCACACTCTCCAACAACTCAGTCTGACTAGAGTGGCCATAGATAGTGACCATATGTGCATGAAGTGTGCCTGCTTGTGTGAATGTGTGTGTGTTTTCCTTTCTTTTCTGAAGAAGTCTTTGGCTGAAAGCTTAGTGTGTAACAGACTTTTCATTGTGCCTGTCTATAACTCAGTGTTTCATCTTTATGGTGAGTACCAATCTATCCTTTTCATAATTTTGAAAATATGTTCTGCATTGAACCTAAAAAAGTATGTAAGCCTCTGTATACATGATGTAGGATGGCTAGACTGAAGTGGCTGGACCTTTGGAAGGTCCATAAGAACTGTACTCAATAGATGCCATGCTATGAAACCTCTGCTACATAGGGTTTGACAGACATATGAAGGTGCAGCCTTAACAACTATCTATTCAGAAAACATCAGCTGATTCAACAGTTCGACAAGCATTGCTTTACATTATGTAAATTTGTGTGGGAAATATTTGCAATGCATCCTGATAATTTAAATTCTGTAATCCATTACTGAGAAATGTATTTTCATATATATTTTGGGCCAGCTTTGCTTCAGAACCTTTAATTGAAAACTGCACATATGTACTAGATTTATTAACAAAATCATATTAAATATTAAACTGTTTTAACACTTCCGCTCAACACCTACAAAGTTATGTGCACCCTACATTTGATTAGGGGTGCATACCTGAAAATCTAAGATGTTATTCACCTCATGCAGATAAGGATGCCAACAAGTTTTTTTTTAATCAAACTTACTCTCAACCTTATCTTGTTTCTTGTAAACCATCATGTGCCATGCACCAGTAACTTTTCATGGTGTGGAAAGTCTCCACCTCATAGTTCCACAGATACAAGCATTCTGTAACATTGTTCACCCACTTGTGGACATCTACAGATAACACTCTAGTAAACTGTTTTTAATTTGTGAGACCATTTAGGATTCATGCTGAGGGCTGGAATTTAGAGGGCCAAAGCAGTTTTTCCATAAAGAATTCAAATCCATTAAATTAAATCTAGCACTAACATATAATTACCTGTTGGGATAACAGTAAGATGTTTGTAAATGTCTCTATGAGAGAACAGCAGTATGCGCTGTTTGTGGTACACTAAATACAGAATTTTTATATTTTACAGGAGAGTATTTAATGTACTAAGAAATGGGCAACCACCAGAACCTATGCTTTAATTCACAAACATGTTGCATGAGTTTGAATATTGTATATTATATCTGACATCCTACCTAAATTACTAAAGGACGTGTGGATCTCAGTGCATTTTCAGAATATCTACAAGTGCATGAAGCAAATTTATTGGCCTGCACTATAGTTGTGCATTGAGACTAATGAAGTTTTGTTTATATTGTATTGTTACATGTTGTTCAATAATATTAGTCAACAGGGTCTCTGGAATAGCTCTGTTGATACAAATTTTTAGAGTAGTCCTGCTGTGTATGTTCATAAACTGGAATACTAAGCCATTATAAAATTCTTTAATCATTATAAAATTGTTTGCTTCAACAGTTTATTGCCAATCAAAGCTTATCGAAAGTAATTAAAGATCTGCAAGAAATCTGCCCCTCAGTTGTCAACTATTAAAAATGTGCAGCTGGTTTTAAATTACGCTGTATTCAAAGACAAAGACGATCTTTGTGTAGGACTTGATAACAGAATCTGCCAGATGACGTCTACAAAATGTAATTACTACAAGAAGAAAGTATAACATAGTGGTATGAGAAGCTGCAGAAGGAGTGTGTATTGGAATCACTTGGAAATAATTTATAGATGGAGTTCTAGGATTTTTGCCTCTGCATAGAAGCCCTCGGAAGATACACGAAAGTGAGAAGTAGATGAATAACTTGAAGAATCTGCAAGAAATTGCTTAAATACAACATATCTAATTAAATCCATATGAAAGTAAGGAAATTGCTTAAATACAACATGTCACATAAAGATCATATGATAGTAAAGGAGGATATAAAGATGACAGAAACTATGCTAAGAAAGTAATTAGAGAAATGCGACAAGCAGCCTGGGGCAAACTAATAAGTGGAACAGAAAACACTAGGCAGAATTTTGTACGTGAAATTCAGAAATTAGCAATTAGAAAATATATAATACACAAAGATCAATGGGTGAAGCACTAAAAAGAACGAAAGAAAGAAAAGAAAAAAGAAACTATGTTACTAGCAAAGGGAATAGGAAGATATACCAGAAGAAGAATATAAAACTAATTTAGCTGACCACATCACAAAATGAGGGCCACAAAAAATTTTAAACAAAATTAAAATCAGAAAAGCAACTGGACAGATGAAATAAATAAACAACTAGAGTGTCATGGCGGCTGCAGTGTAACACGTGTTAAGTTCGGCTCGCGAAATTTAGTCGAATTCGAAGGTGTTCTCGCAGGTGGTGTTCTCTAGTATAAGCGGAAATCGTGTAAACAACAGTGTTCTGTGCAGTAGTGCTATTTTTTTTCTGTGCTCCGCCAATATCTGCAAGAAAATGGTAAACAGAAGAGTCAACAGCAGCGCGTCCAGCAGCGGGGAAGCAGCAGGTGCGGCGGGACTGCTCCTGGCGGAAGGTGCAGCCGCAGCTCCCGGTATAGCGGAGCTGGTCCGCTCTGAGGTGAACGCTGCGCTTCGCGATAAAAACAATCTCGATCTGATAGCAGGCACCATATCAGATACTGTAACTGCAGCAGTATTGGCCAAAATGCGTGAAACTGTTGAGGCCAATACTGCCGAAATTACAGCACTAAAAAAGTCTGTGTCTGAATACGAGAAAAAGGCACGAGAGTTGGAAGTGAAACTATCTGCCGCCACAGACGAGCTAGAACAGTACCAAAGGCGAAATAGTCTATGACTGTTTGGAGTAGCAGAAAATAAAGAAGAAGACACGGACAACCTGCTTATTCAGGTTGCGCGTGAAAAATTAGGCGTCGAAGTGACCAAGGCAGACATTGGCAGGAGCCGCCGCGTGGGACGAAAACTACCAGGTGTTACCAAACCTTGTCCAATAATAATTAAATTTGTGTCGTACCGAAAAAGGGTTGAGATCTTTACCCAGAAGAAGAAGTTAGCAAGGACAGGGCTTACAATAAGGGAAGATCTGACACACGAGCGGCTAAAGATTTTAAACAGTGCCATATCCCATTTTGGTCTTCAGAATGTGTGGACTCAGGATGGCAGAGTAATCATTAAGACTGCAGCTGGAAAGAAGACAGTCACAAACATGACAGAACTAAATAGTATTAAGTGAACCTACTCGAGCCAAAAGTCAAACTTAACACCATTTGCAAATTTTAACAGTCCTATACTCAGATATAGTCTTGTAATTGTATTAACTTTTTAATTATTTGTACCTTCAACTAATTGTTTTTGTAACTGTATTAACTTTTTACTATTTTTTTGTGTCTTTAGCTGTAGCCATTGCTTAGTTTTAGTTACTGCTAATACTTTTTTCATTTTCTCAGTTTATTCTCTTCCATTCTGTAATAGTTCTATTGCAATTATTAGTCTCTCCTTTAGTTCATTAGTCAACCATCTCTTCGGTTTAAATTGCTCATAACAAAAATCACTATCAGGATCACTTTAGCAAATTTAAATCTAATTGTAGCTTCCTACGATAATCACTACCAGTATCACTCTAGTAAATTTCAATTTAATTCTAACTTCCTACGATAAACTATTAAATATTAAGCTTACTTCTCTCTGCTGGCAGCATCAGCCTCTTAAATCACTCCCCTTTCCTTTATTTCCACCCTAAGCTGTTTCAAATACTCTAATTAAATCTCTCCTCTTACGACATAGGATACTCAGTGACACACAGCCGTCACTATTTTGGTCATATTCTCCCTGCACCGAATACCACTAATCCATTTTCTATACTCCCGCAACCTCAGGAAATCTCTTGCAGTCGCCTTTCTTTCGGCACTCGCGGAGTCACAAACAGGGCGGGCAAAATCTCGGACACCCCTGTATTATGTCACTTGGTGGAAACACCGGCCAGTGCCCCTCGCAGCAGGTAGTGCCTAACAAAGGGACAAACCAGTCTGCCACCCTACTCCAGGCTGCTCAGCGGAACGCGTCCGACTTTTAGCAGCTCACTGCAACATTCAGTCTTTACCTGTGCATTACGAAGAACTTATCCTCCTCTTCAACCAACTAAACTACCACATAATCCTCTTATCCGAAACGTGGTTGAAACCACACATATCCTCTGCATCTATTCATCTCCCAGGGTACACATTTCTTAGGGAAGACAGATCAAAAAAGCGAGATGGCGGGGTCGGCGTATATATACGAACAGATCTCAAAGCGAAAGTCTTATGTACGTCAAATCCTGCTGAAGAAAACAGAGGCTGAATTCATGTTCATTGAAATAAATATACAAAGTCGTAAATTCTTGACTGGCGTCATGTACAAGCCGCCAAAAATAAGCTCAATGAGTTCCTTCCAGTCGGAATTACATTCACTTCAGTGTCAATACAAACATGTCATCGTAATGGGTGACTTGAACATAGACCTGCTAAGAGACACTCCCTCCGCAATAAACCTAAGAAGATTGTTTAGTTGCAATAGCATGAACATTCTTCCATTACAACCTACACACCATACGGCGCACAGTCATACTCTTATAGACATGATCGCAACGAAACAGACTGACAACGTAAAAGATGTTGGTCAATCATCGGCCCCTGGCCTCTCAGCACATGATGTAATATTCCTGGCCTACTCTGTGCAGTCCCCAAGGATCAAATCGCATTACATAACTTGTAGGAACATGAAACGTATTGACCTTGACGCTCTAACAGCCTATTGCTCAGAAATCTCATGGCATCAAATAATCAGAGAACCTACAATCGACGGCAAAATTAATGAACTTGGTGATAAACTCACTGCCCTCTATGACAAACATGCACCTGTGTGCACAGTCCGTGTAAGAAAATCTCCTGCTCCATGGCTGACAGCTGAATTACGTCAAATGATGACTAATAGGGATG